>NC_056688.1:99592252-101992252 GCF_018350215.1 Panthera leo
GGGATATGGCAGTGTCAAAAAGGCCAGCCTGAACCAAGAGAGAGACCATCTCCTCTGCTGATGAACTTCCTGTGAAAATGGAAAAGAGCTTTTTAGTGCAAACAATGGTGTATGTGGATGACCCAAAGCCCCAAAGCCGCCCCTGGTATGAGCATCTCAGAGGAAGAGTGAGAGGCTCTGGCCAGTCTAGCCTACTGTGTCCACCGCCCGGCCTGAAGCGAAGCGTGCTGCCAGTGCTCCCAGAATGCCTCATTCCTACCTGCAACTGCAACTGCTGATGGGTCATGCTGAGCCAGAGTGAGGCGGATTCGGGCCAAGGAACACTCTTTTTCCAGGTCTCCCAGTTCCAGAATTTCAATCTGCCGATTGGCTAGAAGCCAAAGAAAAATGTTTTCAATTCCCAAAGTACAAAGGAAGTGTGTCTCATCAGTGCCTATTAACTCAGTCTGTCAATTTCCACTAAACATGAATTCAGTGTCAATTCCAAAGGCACTGGAGGGAAAACACAGGGCTCCATAAAAGTGAACTTAAAAATAAAGCAACAGGGGGCGCCTGGGTGGCTCAGTCGGTTAAGCGGCCGACTTCGGCTCAGGTCATGATCTCGTGGTCCGTGAGTTCGAGCCCCGCGTCGGGCTCTGTGCTGACAGCTCAGAGCCTGGAGCCTGTTTCGGATTCTGTGTCTCCCTCTCTCTGACCCTCCCCCGTTCATGCTCTGTCTCTCTCTCTGTCTCAAAAATAAATAAACGTTAGAAAATAAATAAATAAATAAAGCAATAGCCCTGTGTCCAGCATGCAGCTGAGCCAAATCAAAGTACTCAAATAACAGCTGCAGTTGAGAAGATGCTTACAAGGTACTTTACACAGAATTTCCTTTAACTCTTACAACCCTGAGATGCAGTTATCTACATCAGTATGAAAGGAACATGCCCACAGTGAGAAAGGCAGAATTATAACCAGGTGTGTCCAACTCTGGAGCCCAGGCTTTTTAAGAACCAATACAATGCCTCCATGGTAATATGCAAGGAGCCCGATAAAACAAGTTTGACACTAAGCTGATTCAAATACAGCAAGCAACAAAAACAAGCACTCTCTTTTGAGCATCTTCATTTCTCGTGCAGCCATACGAAGTTTTCCAAGAGCTACCAGCCAACTTCTAGCAGATTAAAATCTTGAAAATAAGCTAAAAGAAGGAACTTCACAATATTTTTACAGTACTGTACATAATTTACAACTACTATACAAAAACACACATTTAATACAAATAATACTGTAACATAACAATATAATTATTGTCCAGCAAAGAATCCGCGGGAGATGTCCAACTCACTTGGAGCAGCTGTGCATTCTCCATCATGATTCCTCTTAGGGGACGCGCCAGGGCGATCACACTGTAAAGACAAAACAAGTGCTTAAATGTGAAAAGTTAGTACAGTTGACGCTTGAACAATGTGGGGGTTGGACGCCAAACCCCTGTACAGTTGAAAATCTGGGGCGCCTGGGTGGCGCAGTCGGTTAAGCCTCCGACTTCAGCCAGGTCACGATCTCACGGTCCGTGAGTTCGAGCCCCGCGTCAGGCTCTGGGCCGATGGCTCGGAGCCTGGAGCCTGTTTCCGATTCTGTGTCTCCCTCTCTCTCTGCCCCTCCCCCGTTCTTGCTCTGTCTCTCTCTGTCCCAAAAAATAAATAAAAAACGTTAAAAAAAAAATTAAAAAAAAAAAAAAAAAAAAAAGAAGTTTAAAAAAAAAGAAAATCTGCATATAACTTCTGACTCGCCCCAAAACTTAATAGCCTACTGATGACCAGAAGCCTTACCAATAACATAAAGAGTTGACTAACATATATTTTGTATGTTACCTGTACTATGTACTATATTTTTACAATGAAATGAGCTGAAGCAAATCAAAAAAATCATGAGAAAATACATTTACATTATTGTATTTACTAACAAAAGCTGTGTATAAGTGGACTTGTACAGTTCAAACTTGTGTTGTTCAAGGGTCAGCTGTATTTTGAGATCATTAACTGATCCAGAGCTCTCATGCTTAAATTCTCTCCACATAAATTATGTTTATTTCAACCAGCACAGCTCTTCTTACAAAGGTACTGTAACTATCAGACACAGGAGTTGTTTGCCAAGTTGGACAACTTAGCTCTAACATGTTATTGGGTCTAAGGACATGGATTTAACCCCCATATAAACGACTTGACTTTCCTTGGTTCCAGAGTTATATTCTCCAGCCCTAACCAGCCTAGTAATGCAGGAACTATACAAAGCACAAGTAGCTGTGCATATATGACCCCATCAGCATGACAAGAAAAACTCAAAGTGCACATTCTTTAAAACAGTAATTGTAGATTTAATTAACAAAAATGACTGAAATGGAAGCAGTGACCATTTGCTGAGCACTTTTTGCAGGTCAGGCACTGTCACTGTTCTAAGCAATCTACATGAATGATCTCATTTAGCACCCCCCAAATCCTACAAGGTAGACATCATCATCATCCCTATTTTATGCAAAAGGGTAACTGGACACCAAAACATTAAGTAATCTGCTTGAAGTTAGGTCTAATTCCAAAACCACACTGCAATACTTCTTCCTATAATAATTCTAAACTTGAGAACTAAAGGGGTAGTAATACAGAACCGAATTGTTGCAAAAATAGGTAAGTTCACAAATATCCCAGCAGAAATTTTAAATGAAATGAAGCAAAATGAGGTGATGTTTTCTAAACGACCAAACCAGTTTCAAAAGGACCAACCCTAATAAGCCAAATGATCTCCAAACTCCAAGATGGAAAGTTTTCATACCACTGCACCAGATGCTGGGTGGACGATCCACGCGTATTCTGGACGAATAAGTCGTAAACAGTTAACAGCGGCCAAGTAACAGTTGCCTTGCTTCTCAAGTCCCCGCAGAGTTCGAACTTCTCTGCCAAGACGCATTCCATACTCAAACATCACTGTACCAGCTAGGAGGCAATAGTAAGTCAGACATCAGAACTTCAAAAACGTGTTTTAGATGGGCGCCTGGCTGGCTCTGCCCGAAGAGTATGTGACTCTTAATCCTGGGGTTGTAAATTCAAGCCCCATGTTGGGTGTAGAGATTACTTAAAAAATAAAATATTAAAAAATGTGTTTTAGAGAATTTGTTATACTAATCAAATATTAAAATTAAAAAAAGTTTTTTTTAACGTTTATTTATTTTTGAGACAGAGAGAGACAGAGCATGAACGGGGGAGGGTCAGAGAGAGAGGGAGACACAGAATCGGAAGCAGGCTCCAGGCTCTGAGCTGTCAGCCCAGAGCCCGACGCGGGGCTTGAACTCACGGACCGTGAGATCGTGACCCGAGCTGAAGTTGGACGCTTAACCGACCGAGCCACCAAGGCGTCCCTCAAATATTAAAATTTAAAACAAGATTGAGTTTAACTTAAAACCCCAAAAAATCCTGGGGTATCTGGGTGGCTCAGTTGGTTGAGTGTCCAACTTCAGCTCAGGTCATGATCTCATGGTCCGTGAGTTCAAGCCTGCGTTGGGCTCTGAGCTGACAGCTCAGAGCCTGGAGCCTGCTTCGGATTCTGTGTCTCCCTCACTCTCTGCCCTTCCCTTGCTCATGCTTTGTCTTTCCCTCAAAAATAAACAAACATTAAAACACACACACACACACACACACACACACACACACACACACACACACACAATCCTGTGTTGGTGAGGATGTGGAAAAACTGAAACTGCTATACACTGCTGGTGGGAATGTAAATTGGTGTACCTGCTATGGAAAACAGTATTGACAATTCCTCAAAAAATTAAAAATGGGATTACCTTGTGACCCAGCAATTTCACTCCTGGACATATAGTCCAAATATGGAAAACAGGGCTTTGAGGAGATATTTGTATGCCCTTGTTCATAGCAGCCTTTACTCATATTATCCAAAAGATGATGGCAATCCAAGCATCCATTGATGGATGAACAAAATGTGACATATATATATATAATGAAATATTATTCAGTCTTAAAAAGAAGTTACATGTGGGCTCCTGGGTGGCTTAGTCGGTTAAGTGTCTGACTTCAATTCAGGTCATGATCTCACAGTTGGTGGGTTCGAGCCCTGCATCGGGCTCTGTGCTGACAGCTCAGAGCCTGGAGCCTGTTTCGGATTCTGTGTCTCCCTGTCTCTCTCTGCCCCTCGCCTGCTCATGCTCTGTCTCTTTCTGTCTCTCAAAAATAAATAAATGTTAAAAAAAATTTTTTTTCAAAAAGAAGTTACATGCTACAATATGGATGAACCTTGAAGATATTATGCTAAGTGAAATAAGCCAGTCAAAAGGGGTGCCTGGGTGGCTGAGTTGGTTAAGTGTCCGACTTTGACTCAGGTCATGTTCTCACAGCTAGTGAGTTTGAGCCCCACATCAGACTCGCAATGACACTGCAGAGCCTGCTTGGGATTTTTCTCTCTCCCTCCCTGCCCCCTTCTGTCCCTCCTGCACTTGATCTCTCTCTCAAAATAAACAAACTTAAAAAAGCCAGTCACACACAAAAAATACTATATGATTCCAGTAGCCAAATTCATATGGACAGAAAGAATGATGGTTGCCAAGGGCTGCAGGAAGTGGAAATAGGAAGCTGTTGTTTAATGAGTATAGTGTTTTCATTTTGCAAGATGAAAAGTTCTGGACATTGGTTACATGTAATGTGAATGCACTTAGCATTACCGTATACTAAAAGTGGTTACGTTAGTAAAGTTTGTATGTATTTTACTACAATTAAAAAAAAGACAAAAGATCATGTAAATATTATTTCTGACATTCATTCATTCATTCATTCAGAAAGTAATCTCTATATCCAATGTGGGGCTTGTGATAACTCACGATCTTGAGATCAAAAGTCCCAAGCTCTACCAACTGAGGCAGCCAGGTGCCCCGATTTTTGACTTTTAGATACTACATCCCCAAACAGTACAGAAGACTAGTTTAGAAGGCTAGTTTCAGCCACATTGTTACCTAATTCCACACCATGAGACCAAGAAATGTTTGGATGCTCTGCTCAAGAACAGATTATTTTTATAAAACTTTAGTTACACAGGTTGAATGAGATACTGAGGAACACCTTGTTCTGAGACAGCATGAGACTCCAGAAATCAAAGGGCATTAAAAATATCTTTTAGTTTTCAAATGAAACTATTTTTCATTCCAAGTTTTAAAGTTTATACAATTTTATTTAAATTGAAGTTAATTGACTTTTTCTCCCCAACAAATGTTTCTGAGTGCCTGCCATATGTAAGACATTTTGTTAGAAGAACAAGCCTTGCTTCAGAAAGACCTCGACATTAATCAGGCTAAACTGGTCTTAAACAAGTTGATGTAATGGATGTTGTAACTATAAAAGCAAACAGGGAGCGGTACTTAATCACCTATATTTCTCTGTATGGGTCAAGGAGATAAGAAATACACACACGTTTTACCATTAGGAAAATTAAGAGCATGTCTACAAATTACTTGCATCTATTCTTGCCAATGAAAATCAGCAAGAAACCTTATTAAAAGTTTTCTGAGCGAGGGGCGCCTGGGTGGCTCAGTCGGTTAAGCGGCCGACTTCGGCTCAGGTCATGATCTCGCAGTCCGTGAGTTCGAGCCCCGTGTCGGGCTCTGTGCTGACAGCTCAGAGCCTGGAGCCTGTTTCAGATTCTATGTCTCCCTCTCTCTGACCCTCCCCTGTTCATGCTCTGTCTCTCCCTGTCTCAAAAATAAATAAAACGTTAAAAAAAAAAAATTAAAAAAAAAAAAAAAAGTTTTCTGAGTGAAAATGGTATAAAAATGTAACCATTTCCAAAGGGGAACCACAATGGTGATCTTGTAAAATAAGATCTTCTAATAGACATGTAATCCCTTCATTTTAGCTGTTCTTTTTTTTTCCTGTCTTAAAGACTAATTTTTTTAAGCCTCCAAGGCTCAAATTTTTTTTAATGTTTATTTATTTATTTTGAGAAAGAGTGAGAGGGTGTGTGTGCCTGTGTAAGCAGGGGGAGGAGGAGGGGGAGAGGGGGAGAGGGGGAGAGGGGGAGAGGGGAAGGGAGAGAATCCCAAGCAGGTTCTGTGCTGTCAGCAAATGCAGGGAGCCAGATGCAGGCAGGGGTTGATCTCCTGGACCCGGGAGATCGTGAACTCAGCTGAAATAGAGTCCAATGCTTAACCAAGTCACCCAGGTGTCCCATAATTTTTTTTTCTTTTAAATCTCTTTATTTAAGTGTAGTTGACACAATGCCACATTAGTTTCAGGTGTACAACACAGTGATTCAACTCCTCTATACATTATGCTATGCTCATTTTAGCTGTTCTGATAGAGTCTTCATTAGTCATCATACAAATCCAAACTAAGATACATTCTACAAAAATAACTGGCTTGTACTCTTCAAAAATATCAATGACACCAAGGGCAAATTAAGGCCAAAAGAAGGGCTCCAGATTAAAGGAGACTAAAGAGACATCACAAATATGCAATATGTGATTCTGTTTTTAACCTTTTTTTTTTTTTTGAGAGGCAGAGAGAGACAGAACATGAGTGGGGGAGGGGCAGAGAGAGAGGGAGACACAGAATTTGAAGGAGGCTCCAGGCTGTCAGCACAGAACCCGACGTGGGGCTTGGGCCCACGACCTGAGCTGAAGTCAGATGCTTAACCGACAATCCACCCAGGTGCCTCTGATTCTATTTTTTTTTTTTTTAAGTTTATTTATTTTGAGAGAGTGAGAGTGGGGGAGAGACAGAGACAGAGAGAGAGAGAATCCCAAGCAGGCTCTGTACTGTCACTGTAGAGCCAGATGTGGGGCTCAAACTCACAAACTGCAAGATCATGACCTGAGCTGAAATCAAGGGTTGGATGCCCAAGCAACCGAGCCACCTAGGCGCCCTGAAATATTGTGATTCTAGACCAGGGGGTAAGGATGGTATAGGAGGAATGTGCTACAAAAATAGTCATGATAGGGGCCTGTGGGTGGCTCAGTGGGCTGAGCATCTGACTCTTGATTTCGGTTCAGGTCATGATCTCACAGTTCCTGAGACTGAGCCCCATATTGGGCTCTGCACTGTGAGTGCAGAGCCTGCTTGGGATTCTCTCTCTCCCTTCTCCCTTCTTACATGCACGCTCTCTCTCTCTCAAAATAAACTAAAAAATCACAATAGTATTATATTTACATTTAGTTCATGAAATTAGTTGTATTTCCTTAATCTAATAATTGTATTGAAATTAAATAAGAAGCTGTCCTTAGGAGATACATCTTAACTATGCATGAGATAATGATGTCCATAACTTATTCTCAAAAGAATCAACAAAAATAAGAAAAGGCCAATAGCAAGCTGGCACAAGAAGTCACCACCAGCCACAAGAATTCAAGACGCCTCTAATAAAAAAGTTAGTTTGTCTTAAAATCAGACAGAAGATATAGACGGAATGACATCTCGCTGGAAATACCTCAAGAATGTTCTAGAATGGGATAAGTGCATCTCTTTAAGGCTAGCTGGTAATCTCAAAGGGGTGAAGCCAATCTTGTAATTAAATATAATTTTCCCAAATGCTTGTAGAGAACACTCATTCAATAGTAAAAATAAGGTAAGAATTACATAAGTCTAACAGTATTTTTGTAAACATGACTAAACTCTAAGGTTGCCCCCAACAAAGCCGTCGGCTTCAACCGCTCACCTTTTCGGTAATTGTGGCGATAGATGTGAAAGGCATAGAGGAGCTCATAGTAATTGTGAGTCATAAGGTCCACAGCTCGTGCACGTGATTCAATTATTGCCACAACCTAAGGAAGGGGAAGCAATCAGATTTCAAAGTAGCTAGTGTAACAACCACCACAGCTGTGTCCAGTCAGCAGTGGACACGTAAAATTACCTCATTATGCAGATTCACATAGGGAAACTCTACAAGATCCTGTAGCTGCGAGCGTTCACAAAGAACGACCACCAGCTGCCGCAGACAATCTAACCGCCTAGAAGGCAAAAAAAGGAGTGAAGGCAAACTGTCTCAGTGGATTAAATAGAGCTGGTAAACTGTCCTCTCTAAAAAAAGACTAGGATTGACTACCTGCTGGAATCAGGAATGTGGGTTAAGGCTTCATATGCTTGGCTATTGTGACCCAAATCCAAATGATGTTTGAAAATGCATGTCCTTAAAGTAGCCTAAATATCAAATATAGGGGGGAAAAGAAGAGTAGAAATTGAAATACTACATCCAGGACCAATCTAAAGGGAAATAACTAGATTACAGTTAGTTCTTACCTGACTTTTCCAATCATCCCCTGCTTCAGTTATTGCTGACATGGCCAACTGAATAACCAGCTCAGGCAAACCAATAACATCTAGTAGACGCAAAATCTAGAGAAATAGAGTGTCCATGAAAATTAATATGGTAGTGCACTTCAAACTGAAATAGGATTTAAAACAATCAGAAAGACTAGTTAAGATCAAAGATACTGACTACAAGACAGGACTATGTGGTTAATATTTATGACTTTCCTTTAGGGAGAACTGTCTGGCTCAGTTAGAAGAGCATGTAACTCTCGATTTTGGGGTTGTGAGTTGGTGGCCACCCATGTTAGGTGTAGAGATTACTTAAAATAAATAAACACAATAAAAAAAAGACTTTCCTTTAGATTCTACTGTCAACAGACTTACTGTAAAATTTCCTATTGATCTTTTTGTTCACAGCTCCATCCTCAATGTTTAGGGCTCTCAGTAAGTATTGGTTGGCAATTTCACTAACTTTTCCTACTGTTTAGGTCATAGACGAATTTAAAGCCCAATAAATAAATGGCCGCCATAGCCTTATAAAACCCTAAAGAGAATGATGTTTGACATAACCCATTTTTAAAACAAGACAGAACAGTGCTCTTCAAACTTCTCTGACTGTCCACCCTATTAACAATGTCTGTGCATGGGGTGCCTGGGTGGCTCAGTCGGTTGAGCATCCGACTTCAGCTCAGATCATGATCTCACGGTCTGTGAGTTCGAGCCCCGCATCAGGGTCTGTGCTGACCGCTCAGAGCCTGGATCCTGCTTCGGATTCTGTGTCTCCCTCTCTCTCTGCCTCTCCCCCGCTCATGCTCTGTCTCTCTCTCTCTCTGTCAAAAATAAACATTAAAAAAAAAAATCTTAAAAAAAACCAATGTGCATACTCTCCTAGACCTGTGCACATGTATTTACTTATATACACACAACTGTCTAATACATACATATAAAACACTCAACATATACATTTATAGAAGATAAAGATAAAAAACAGTTTAAAATTATCTTTATTAGTACTTATTCTTTTATTAACAGTATAAAACACATTTATCTTTTAGGTGCTTAGTTTTTCATACTTTCCACTGAAAGAACATATTTAGAAATGTACATAAATCCTAGGTATGTAGCTAATTGAATGTTCACAAAGTAAACACATCCATTTAACAAGCACCTAAATTAAGAATTGTGTTATGGCAGTACTCCAAAGCTCCCATGTGACTCCTTCCAGCCACTACTGACTTGTACTGGTTTTGTTTTTAATTTCATGGAACAGAATCTTATGGTATGAATTCTTTTGTGTGTCTGCCTTATTTTGCTTAACATGTTTATAAGGCTGATCTGTTATTACATGCAGTAATTCCTTTCACTGATACTGTATTCCATTCAAAGAATATACCGTAATTTAATGATCCATTCTATCAATGGACACTTGGGTTTCTAGTGTATGAGTGTTATGAATATGTTGCTTGGAACATAACTGCACATCTCTTTTGGTAAATATGTACGTGTTTCTGGGTAGATCTAGAACTGGAACTACTGGGTCAGAGGGTATATGTCAATGACTGCAGCTAGTAGACACTGGTAGTTTTTCAAAGTGGTTGACACCAATTTACACTCCACCACAGGTAAGTAGGATGTTTAATACCTTGATAATTTTCATGGTTTCATATTATCTTAAATTGAAATTTTATTTCAAGGTACATTTATTTTAAAATAGCATTCCTGAGAAGTTCAACTGTTATCAGCTGATTCTTATCAAACCTGATTCTAGACTGTCACTGTTTTTACCTTCCCATATGGCTGATCAAAGGCAGAAGTGTCAGCCCTATTTTGTCCTCATTTGCTTGTACTTTTTTTTTAAAACGTTTATTTTGATAGCGCATGAGTGGGGGGAGGGGCAGAGAGCGAGGGAGACAGAATCTGAAACAGGCTCCACGTTGCCAGCAGAAAGCCCGATGAGGGGCTCGCACCCACAAAATGTGAGATCGTGACCTGCACTGAAGTCAGACGCTCAACTGATCCAGCCACTCAGGTGCCCCTGCTTGTACTTTCTTAATCTAGGTTCTTTGAAGGAATTTTTAAAAATTGTGAAGGTGATTTTCATTAAAATTAAGCAATATAATGTGCAAATTAATTTAACCAATCAAACATAATCTACTAAAATGAAATATAGGAGTGTAGGTGCCACTATGTGCCCCACCCGAGCTGTGACACCGTCACTCTTTCAGACACCTGCTTTGAGACTAAATGATAAATGACCACCTGGTAATAGGTCCAAATAAGGGCACCAGGGATCAACCAGCGTTGATCCTTATATACATATTTTTAAATGTTAATTATTGAGAGAGAGCGCATGAGCCAGGGAGGGGCAGAGAGAGAAGGGGACAGAGGATCCTAAGCAGGCTCTGCGCTGACAGCAGTGAAATAGCGAGTCTGATGTGGGGCTTAAACTCTCGAACCACAAGATCATGCCCTGAGCGGCAGTGTGATGCTCAACTGACTGAACCACCCAGGCGCCCCAGGTTGATCTTTCTATTAAACATTAGCACATCTTAATTTAATTCTTCTGTGAGTATTCTCTTCCCAAGGCCCACTTTGGGGTTCACTAGAGCAGTGATTCTTAAGTCCTTTTTTTTTTTTTTTTTTTTGCATTTTTTGGAGCTGTGATTCTTCATGTGTTTTGAATCAGTAAGTTTCTTCTGATGAAAGCTATGGAGCTTCTCCACAGAAAAAATACAAGCAACATTTTGCACACAATTTCAGGGGATTTATCAATCCCTCAAATCTATCTAGTCTCAGATTAAAAATCCTCAGAATTCAGAGGGCCTGGCTGGCTTAGTTGGTGGAGCATGCAACTCTTAATCTCAGGGTTATGAGTTCGAGCCCCACATTGGGTGTGGAGATCATTAAGAAAAACAATAGGCGTATCTTGGGGCACCTGAGTGGCTCAGTAGTTAAGCATCTGACCTTGGCTCAGGTCATGATCTCACAGTTTGTGAGTTGGAGTCCCACACTGGCTGAGCCCCACTTCCCTCTTTCCCTCTCTCCCTCTGTCCGTCCTGGGATTCTCTCTTTCCCTGACCCTCATTCATCTGTGCGCCACCCCACCCCCCAATAAAACAAAACAAAACCCTTAAAAAAATCCTTAGAATTCAAAATAATTTTCCCATTAGTAGGATGGGGAAGGTTATGAAGAGTTACAAATCTATTTCATTTATCTTGGTGTGCCTGGCTGGCTCAGTCGGTAGAGCATGCGACTACTGATCTTGGGGTCATGAGTTCAAGTCCCACATTGGGTGTAGAGTTCATTAAAAAAAAAAAATCATTTTATCTCTTTAACCAGCAATGAACAAAGTAGTTAAGCCTGCCTTTACTTTCTGGTGGGGAACTCAGATAACAACAAATAGATACTCAAAATATGACAACAAGCATGGTTAAATGTTATGAGGAAAATAATAAAGGATGGCAAGGACAGAGACTGCTCACAGTGCCTCAATCTGCACGTGGGAGGGGGGGGTGGTACGGGTCAGCACGCAGCCCACGAGCACCACAGCTATCCTAAACGGGGAGACAGAGAGGAACTCCCTGAGGTGGTGACAAATGCACAGAGATCTCAATGAAACGCGGGCTTGAGGTTTGACTCTTTGGATAAAGGGGAACAGCAGGTAGAAGGGTCTTGGAGGGCAGACTGTGTGCTTGGCTTGCATGAGATAATAATAGGCCACCCTTGCAACAACTGAGTGACCAGAGCAAAAAAGGCCAGAAGAGGAGGGCCAAATCATAAACTAAGGCTGAATACAACATTCAAGTTAATTCTTTGAGATATCGGCAAGACTGATATTAATAAAATGCTAGTGATGACTTGGCTAATAAAATGGTATCACAATGGGAATTTCACTGAAGTTAAAAACATTTACCAGTTTCATTAAAATACACATTTCTTTAAATTTCTCAAGGCAAATTCATTTCTCTTCTTTTGGAATTTCAGGGAATGACTTAATTTTTTTTTAACGTTTATTTATTTTTGAGACAGAGAGAGACAGAGAGAGACAGAGCATGAACGGGGGAGGGTCAGAGAGAGAGAGGGAGACACAGAATCTGAAACAGGCTCCAGGCTCTGAGCTGTCAGCACAGAGCCCGATGCGGGGCTCGAACTCACGAACCGCAAGATCATGACCTGAGCCGAAGTCGGACGCTTAGCCGACTGAGCCACCCAGGCTCCCCGGGAATGACTTAATTTTCACATTATTTTTCTCCCCCAGTACCAAAGCCATTATTTCAGATACATTTTTACACAGGTAAGAAAGACCAAACCGAGCCACAATGTACCTTATCATAATACTGCATCCTGGGGGTGGATACAATCTCCCCATCCTCTGAGCGAATCAAGCGATCCAGGAATTCCTCTTTGCCCACTTCAGATGCTGCCTGGCGGAAGCATTGCAGAGCCTGGAGAAGTAAAAGGATACAAAATGACTTATAATGGACTGTTTCAATTCTAAGTGCTAACAATTAGGGTGGGTGGGTGCGGGGTTCAGGTGCTAAAGGAAAGCCAAAAAAGAAAAATTAAGACTGTTGACTACGTTTACATTTTCTGCTGTTCTAAATTCTGACACGTTATCTAAAGGTTTTTTTTTTTTTTTTTTTTTTTTTTTAATGTTTATTCATTTTTGACAGACAGAGCACAAGTTGGGAGGGGCAGAGAGAGAGGGAGACACAGAATCCAAAGTGGGCTCCAGACTCTGAGCTGTCAGCACAGAGCCTGACACGGGGCTCAAACTCACGAACTGTGAGACTATGACCTGAGCCGAAGTCAGACGCTCAACCGACCGAGCCACCCAGGCACCCCTCTGACACGTTATTTAATATTTTTCTTTATCTCACTTTTTAACTTAAATGCTATTAAAAGGTAAACTTTAATAAGAAAATTAATATAAGCATACTAATATGTTAATATTTGTAGAATTTGAGTGGTGAGTATATGATGGTTTATTATAAGTCTTTAAACTTTCCTGCATGTCTGAAAATGTACATTAATAGGATGTCAGGGAACAAATTAGATAAACTACCATAATGGGGGAAGAAAGCAGCATAACATTTTAAAAAATATGTAATAAAAACAATGTAATCGAGTAATAAATTTGATTTACAAAATTCATCCTGGGGCAAAAGGATTTTAATGTTTTCTTCTTCATGTTTTCCTATGTTCTAACTAATTTGCAAAAGTACAAGAAAGCTGAACAACCCCCACATGGCTCTTGCTGAAATTAGTTGTCTTTATCCTTATTTAGAGGATTCTGTGCCACCCCATCCCCCCTCACCTAGTTAGATGGAGACTAACTGTCCTCTTTGCACTGAAGTAGGTTCATCATTTGAATACAATTTACCTTCTGTCCTTCTCCTGTAACCAGGTAACATCGTCCCAGCATAAATCGACAGGAACCAATGTTGACTTGACACCAGGGATGGAGCAGTTGAATATAATCCTGAAAGGCATAAAAGGTGTTTTCTGATTAGAAAGTAAGTGCTATTTAATGCGATAACCACCCCCAAGCTCTTCACAGAGGGAGAAAAGATAGTGGTCAATCAACAGAAAAGTATTTCCTGAAATCATCCAGAAGTTAAAATCTAATTCTGTTAATCTATTCTTGTATTAAGTTGGACACTTTAAAAACGTGAACAAAACTCAATACCAACACATATAAACACACACATGCTTTTCCAATTCAGCAATTTCCCAACTTTATTATTTACTGGTTCAATGACTAGATTCCTGTAAAGGATTTTTTTTTAAAGTTTATTTATCGGGGCACCTGGGTGCCTCAGTTGGTTAAGCATCGGACTCTTGTTTCAACTCAGGTGATGATCTCCCATTTCTGGAGTTCGAGCCCTGATTCTCTCTCTGTCCCTCCCACGCTTGCATGCACACACTCTGTAAAACTTAAAAAAAAAAAAAAATTATTTATTTATTTTGAGAGCAAGTGCACGCGAGCAGCAGAGGGGCAGACAGGGAAAGAAAAGCCCAAGCAGGCTCTGCACTGCCAGCATGGAGCCCGATTCGGGGCATGAACCCAGGAACCATGAGATCATGACCTGAGCTGAAACCAAGAGTCAGACTGCCTAACTGAATGAGCTATCCAGGTGCCCATCCTGTAAAGGATTTATATGAAGACAACGTTATGTTTGTTTTACTATAAAGAGAACCTAATAGGGGGTGCCAGGGTGTCTCAGTCGGTTAAGCGTCCAACTTCAGCTCAGATCTTGATCTCACAGTTTGTGGGTTCGAGCCCCATGTTGGGCTGTGTGCTGACAGCTCAAAGCCTGAAGCCTGCTTCAAATTCTGTGTCTCCCTCTCTCTCTGCCCCTCCCCGGCTTGCTCTCTCTCAAAAATAAATAAACATAAATTTTTTTTTTTTAAGAGAGGCTAATAGGATTAAAAAACAAGATACTCTAGAAAAAAATGTTAGGAATGACATGTCAAGAGAGAAGTACATAAAGAAAATCTCTCTATAGATTTTCTGGAGTATGTTTTGGTGAAGTCAAGTTTAAATTATTGTGGCTCTTTTTATCAGCCAATTAAAATGCAGGTAACATTTAAATTTCCAGAAATCCATTCTTTAAAAGAACGTCTAAACCAGAAATACTTGGGGCACCTGGGTGGTTCAGGAGGTTAAGCATCCAACTTCAGCCCAGGTCATGAACTCACGGTTCATGAGTTTAGCTCCGTGTCGGGCTCTGTGCTGACAGCTAAGCCTGGAGCCTGTTTTGGATTCTGTGTCTCCCTCTCCCTCTCTCTGTTCCTCCCTTACTTGCACTCTGTCTCTATCTCTCTCAAAAATAAAGACTAAAACAAAAACCAAAACAAAACCAGAAGTATTCAACAGTACTCACCTGCAACTGTACATACTGACAATTGGCCATCAAACATTCCATAAAGAGACAACCAGGATTGCTAGGCCATCTAGTCACTGGATAAGGAGATTTTTTTTTTTTTTGGCAAAACTTTAAATCATATACATATTGGGCATCAAACTCCATGTAATGACTTAATTTTTAAAAAAGAAGGTAAAGAGAAGGGGTTAGAGCACATGTTCTTTCCACATAACTATATAACCTTAATATAAGACAAATATAGTTTAAAGGCTATACACTAAAAGCCTAGTTACCTAACTCAGACCTCAGTTAACTAGGGGCTAAAGCACATATTTCATCCCTGGACGATCACTTCTAACTCTGGCATATTGCACATACTCTTGATGCCCGTGGGACACCCAGCATCTAGCATATAGTGCCTGACGTACAGAGCCATTCAATAAACACCTGATACACGTATAATGTTGTAAAAGAGATCTAAGTATTACATATTTGTGTACCAATAAAATCTGGCTAACTCCTGAGGAAAATAAAAACTAGGACATCTGATAGTAAATATTATCATTTCTTGTTGGGGGAATAGCACTCAACCTCATTAAAAAACTTCATTATACAGGGAGAATAGAAGAGCCTTCGACTATTTAGACAGAAAAAGCCTTCTAACTGGCTTTTAAATAAAAGGATACAGAAGCTGCAATAAATAATTGGTAACTGCAGTAATCATCTCAGGCCAATTCAACCCAGTTTGGCTCAGAGGTGCCTTTGGTTGAGAGAAGAGATGGGCTATGATGTGTTTTCTTGCAACTTCTTGGAAGAATAATTCCACAATTGTCTGAGGGCTAGATACTTAAAAAGAAAAAAATTATGACAATCACCAATTTATGACAGTAATATCAATTTTCAATTAAGATAGTCTACCAATTCATGTTATATCTGTAATAAAGAACATTTATTATTTCAAAACATGAAATGCGCCATGGGTGTCATTAATGGCAACATAAATAAAAGCAGTTTGTAAAGTGTGCAGTACTATACAAACGGAAAAAAAAGTCACTTAAATCAACATTGCACTCGTTTCTTTTTTTCACTGACCTCACTACAGCTAAGCATCTTCCTTAGGAAGTGTTTACATTAAATATGGTCTCAGGGGCGCCTGGGTGGCGCAGTCGATTAAGCGTCCGACTTCAGCCAGGTCACGATCTCGCGGTCTGTGAGTTCGAGCCCCGCGTCAGGCTCTGGGCTGATGGCTCGGAGCCTGGAGCCTGTTTCCGATTCTGTGTCTCCCTCTCTCTCTGCCCCTCCCCCGTTCATGCTCTGTCTCTCTCTGTCCCAAAAATAAATAAAAAATGTTGAAAAAAAAAAAAAAATAAATAAATAAATATGGTCTCAAGATTCCACGTTTTTGTTTTTTTTTTTTAAAGTTTATTTATTTATAATCTCTACACCCAACATGGGGCTCAAACTCACAATCCTGAGATCAAGAGTCACATGCTCTCCTGACTAAGCCAGCCAGGTGCCCCAAGATTCCAAGTCTTTTACCAAAATAATATAAAACAAATTCTCCAGAATGGTTCTTAAGCATGAGAGATGACGCCTCTTGAATTTTTATTAAGACAAGATTACGAAAGCTCCCATGAACTTAGTAAATTTAAAAAATAATTTTGTTGAATTAATCACTGGAGCATTAATAAACAATGGAAAAGCAGCAATACACACGTACATATTTTCATATACGCAACACCCTTAATTTATGCCTGATTTGGGCTTCACGGGGTTTCATGGACTCCCTGTCACAGCCAGAGGGCTCTGGCCACAGCTAGCTTATTAACCTCCCCAAATGAAAGCAGAGCTTACCTAATCTTTCTGCAGCAAAGGTGGCAAAGGACTTTAATGAATATGCAATAAAAGCCCAATTTAAAATCAAACGCATGCACAGACTAGTCCTTACCAAACTTATTTCCCGTTACAGCACCAGAGTCTGTTAGTTCCAGTACTGACAAGTGTTGGAGGTTGGACTCCCTGTGAGAACAGACAAAGAGACAGTAGTTGTACAAAAACATTGCTTCAACAAGCTCTCCTACCAGAAACACTGTCAATTTGATTAGTAAGTTGCACATAAAAGTTCTACTGAAAGAACACTGCCAAACAGGATGGTTTATCTTATATTGAAAATGTAAATCTAGTAAGTAATAGATTTCCCTTTTTATTTTGGTTATTAAGGAAGCTCAGCCTACCTTTAATAACTGGTATGTTTTTGTGTGTGGTCCGACTTTCCCTGCGACCTCATCTAACTATTTCGCCCTCAGTAGGATTTATCTTTACGTTAAACACACACACACATGTAATAACTGTACACCCCAAACTAATGTAACATTGTGTCAACTATACTTCAATTTTAAATAAGCATTAAAAAAGTGGGTATTTGTGAAAAGTCACCTATCTCGACAGTTTTTAAGACAAATTTTAGAAATGACATATATTTTCCACTTCCACTTCAGAATAAACATTTTTTCTTTTCAAAATGCCATACGTATAATAAATACATACTTGGTATTTTGATTCTTATAAGTTGTCTTCAACCTTTAGAAAATGAAGCATCTAAAGCTCTCTGAATTTTAAAGGCAAATCATGTTACTGCATTATGTTTACAGCTTTTTGAAAATGATGAAAAAACTAATCAAACTTGCAATTTATTTTAAAAATAATTAGAATAATGAAACTCACAGTGTGTCAACTGGAACATCAGTTGCTAAGCACTGACTTCCCCACTTAATGAGATAATAACATAAGAGGAGAGGAGAGGTTCGGTGTAGTAGGTCTTGCTGGGCTTGAAAGAGCTGATCAGCTCCCAAGATCGCCTATACATGATGGGTGGGTGGGTGAGATGGGACACAGTGATTAGTGATGATAACTCTTAAGGGTCAGGTGGAGGTAAAATAAATAACAAAACACAGTTACAAAGGGCATACAAAAAAAAGCAACATATGTACATAAATAAAGGCAACACACTCATTAAATTTTAGCGTAGCAAAAATAGCTACCCAAATATTTAATAGTGCAAAAATGCTGACAGTGAAAGAGAAAACAACAAAAGTGTAACTTTCATTGAATGTGTGGGTTCAGAATTCAAGAACAGGAACAGGGATATCTAGCCTTTCTTTATGCTACTAGCCTTGGGTAAAGACAGTTATGAACATTAGAGGAAAATTTTGGCAAAACCACCCAAAGCCTTAAAAATGTGCATAGCCTGGGGTGCCTGGGTGACTCGGTCAGTGGTTAAAAGACTACGACTCTTGATTTTGGCTTAGGTCATGATCTCACGGTTTGTGAGATTGAGCTCCGCATCAGGCTCTGCACGGATGTGCAGTGTGGAGCCTGCTTGGGATTCTCTCTCTCCCTTTCTCTATGCCCCTCTGCTCCCTTTCTCTCGTGCTCTCTCTTAATATAAATAAATTTAAAAAAAAGGAAGGGGCATAGTGTGTGACCAATCAATTCTAGTTCTGAGAATTTATCTTAGAGATATAGTCAGAGGTGTACAAAAGTATTTAGGTAGGAGGGAAAAACTGGCAACAACCTGGCAGGCCACAGATGGGAATGGCTGAATAAATTAAAACTGTGTAGGGAACTTTAAAAAATAATTTTGTAGAAGAATACTTAATGACATGTGAAAATGCAGATGAGGTGTGTAAAGTAGAAAACAATTAGATTCCAAAAATACCATGTAGCATATTCTAATTCTAGAAATAATGGGGGCGCCTGGGTGGCTCAGTCCGTTAAGCGGCCGACTTCACCTCAGGTCATGATCTCACGGTCCGTGAGTTCGAGCCCCGCATCGGGCTCTGTGCTGACAGCTCAGAGCCTGGAGCCTGTTTCGGATTCTGTGTCTCCCTCTCTCTGACCCTCCCCTGTTCATGCTCTGTCTCTCTCTGTCTCAAAAATAAATAAATGTTAAAAAAAAAAATTTTTAAAAAAAGAAATAATGGGGGCGCCTGGGTGGCGCAGTCGGTTAAGCGTCCGACTTCAGCCAGGTCACGATCTCGCGGTCCGTGAGTTCGAGCCCCGCGTCAGGCTCTGGGCTGATGGCTCGGAGCCTGGAGCCTGTTTCCGATTCTGTGTCTCCCTCTCTCTCTGCCCCTCCCCCGTTCATGCTCTGTCTCTCTCTGTCCCAAAAATAAATAAAAAACGTTGAAAAAAAAAAAAAAAAAAAAAAAGAAATAATGGAAACAAAACATTTGCATAGGAGAAAAAAGGATATACACTAAAATGTAAGTAAACAGCGGTTATCAGCTGCGTCAATTACAGATGAATTTTAATTTCTTTTTGTTTACAGAGAGGCTTACATATAAAGGTTCCATAAAGAACATCCATTACTTCTGTATTTAGAAAAAAACAATGGTTATAATTAAACAAACAAAAAACCCCACTAAAAACCCTGAAGAAATGGAAGATTCTACAAAGATTGAGAAGAACTTAATAATGGCTGCCTTAAGTAATGGCCTCTCAGGAAAGGTTCCTGTTTCTCTTTGGAGAAACAAATCATCTTCCTAAATGTTTTTCCTTATTTTTACCTGAAATTCTACCATTATCAATATATTTGGGCTAATAAATTCTGACTTAAAAAGTACAAACAGGGGCACCGGGGTGGCTCAGTTGATTAAGTGTCCAGCTCTTGGTTTTGGCGCAGGTCATGATCTCAGTTTGAGACTGAGCTCTGAGTTGGGCTCCATGCTGACAGCGCGGAGCCTGCTTGGGATTCTCTCTCTCCCCCTCTCTCTGCCCCTCCCTCACTCGTGCTCTCTCTCAAAATAAATAAAACAACATTAAAAAAAAAAAAAAAAGTATGACTAGTTCTGAGAGCCCCAAACGCCTTTCAGTTATTTACATATTAACATGAGATAACTAGACTGCTTCCTCAGGTCAAGGTTCGTGTGAGATGACCACCTGAGAGACAAGTGGGACTTTTGCATGAGGGTGGAAAGGCAATCTTCAAACATGGAACTTTCAGTAGGGTGAGAGACAAGGACTATCGGACAAGAGTCTGGTGGCCTAACAAGACTAGGATGGAAAAGGAAGCACAGAATAGAGTTGGGAGGATCCCAAAGACACTGCCATCTCAAAAATGTGCTTAGGCTAAATTTTGTACTGCAGAAAGAGAATTCTTTTTCTTCTTTTTCCTCTTTTCTCCACACTAAATGGTACCTGGCTACCACATGCAGAGTAGTTAGTGACAATATTAAATTTGGGGAAAGCCATCTGGGGAAATTTCCCCACTGCTATATATACAAAGGCTAATTATAAAATAATCTGCTTTATGTACTTAAAAAATTTTTTTTTAACGTTTATTTATTTTTGAGACAGAGAGAGACAGAGCATGAGCAGGGGAGGGTCAGAGAGAGAGGGAGACACAGAATCCGAAGCAGGCTCCAGGCTCTGAGCTGTCAGCACAGAGCCTGACGCGAGGCTCGAACCCATGAACCACGAGATCACGACCTGAGCCGAAGTCAGACGCTTAACCGACTGAGCCACCCAGGCGCCCCTTTATGTACTTTTTTAAAAAAAGTTTGTTTGTTTATGTATGTATGTATGTATTTACTTATTTATTTAAAGGTAATCTCTATACCCCAAATGGGATGGACTCGAACTGATGGCCCCGAGGTCAAGAGTCACAGGCTCTTCTGACTGAACCATCCTGGCGCCCCACTTCATATACGTTCTTAATTTGTAATTTTAGATTATACTGTTTACTCATTCTTAATTCAACGAATATTTATAGAGCACCTACTACAGGTCAAACATAGGTGACAGAGCAGTGGACAAAGACAAAAGTCTGCGCTCATAGGGCTGACATTCTGCTCTGTGTGAGTAGATTTTACAAGTTTTCCTTCAAGCCATACTTACCGCATCGCCCAGCCTCAATAATAGGTGCTGTAAGATCAAAAGGTCTCGGCAGATGAGGAAGCGAGTGCTGGCAATTTTGCACACACCTCTGCACACAATATATCCTGCTGTGCTGCCACCATATAGCTGGGAAAGATTCATCCGAATATTCAAAGGCTGAGCTATGATTAAGAGGAAAAAAAAAGGAAAAGTTAGAAGAAGTTAAATTGCTTTCTCTAAATCAGAGACATGTTTGCTTTTTGCCATTTACCTGGATTGAACCCCTTTTCCATTTCTACTTCTGTCTCGTAATCCATCTCCCGTAGAAGTAGCCCAATGGCATGGACTGGGTTCTTGATCTCTTGTAGCTTACTGCAAATATCCTCCATCACATTTTCTCTAGAAGGACAATTAGAAAACCATTACTACTGAGAATATGTAACGCAGACTGTTTATGTTCCATAAACTAAATGCTCTACGAAACGGGAAGACCAGCTACACAATAAAGAAATGGAGATAATCACTCTGGCATATAAGATACCTTTACTTCATACAGAGAATTTTTCCTCATTTTTTCAGAAATGACAGAAAATGAATGTGAGAAAATACTTTTCTGTTTTAGAATTCATAGCTCAGTTAGTAGTTTAACTGACCATAACTTATGAGTTAGCTTCCAGATCTGAATTCATATGTTAGATTTTGCTTAAAAGGGGAAACACCTATTTAGAACCATGACAGCTCACTTTATCCATAAGCCACTATTGTCCGTACTTGAATGTACATTAAAAACCTGACACTGGCACTAAAAATTGCTGAATTTTCATTAGGAAATGCACTTTACCCTAAATTCTCCTTACACGTCAATAGTGATCAAATCTTCCAGAATCTGTTCTGCAGCCTTTTCTGGAGACTGTAGGTTGTAACAACTCATTTCCATCATTACTGACATGTCCATAGTTACTGACTCTCCAATCAGCCGAAGGCATTTTATAAGACACATGACGTCCCGAGCAACCTCCACATCTATAAGAGAAAGTTAATATTCATGACTCAAGCCAATGAAGAGCTACTGATTAACATTATACTAAAATAAAATATTAATAATTAAATGCCAAGAATCTATCTGAAGTCTTAGAGATGCTTAGGTCTCTTCAGTTTTCCTTATAGCATCTATATTGTGGTAAACTGACCAGGAGAGGTCATAGTGGCAATCAATGTTTTTTTGCATCCAGTCGAAACAAAGCACAGGGTTCATGTAGGAAGGGGCTAAATATGGACACAGTAATTATTATTACCATCAGATATGGCGGCCTCATCCTCAGCCAAAAGGTCGTCATCAGGATGGAGATACAAATGATCCACTAAGGAGGAAGGCACAAGGAAAGACAGGTACCCCTGGAAATATAAATCTTCCAGTTATACTTTTTTTCAATTAATGTTTATAGGTGTAAAAAAAAATGAGACCAGATTCTTATCAGCAGAAAATACCAGACAAATCCAGGCTGAGGGACACTTTATAAAACAGGTATGGTCTTCAAAAAATATCAAGGTCATGAAAGACTAAGAAAGGTTGACAAAAGCCCTAGATTAAGCTAAATGAACATGACAAGCAAATATATCCAAGATCTTGGATCAGACCCTAATCAAGAGGAAAAATTATGGGCACAATTGGTAGAATCAGAATGTAACTGTATGATACAATATCAGTATCGAGTTACCCGATCTTTAAATTGTGCTGTGGTTACGTAAGGATACTCTGTTCTTAAGATACGTGGTAAAATATTTAAGGACAAAGGGGCATAATGTCTACAACTAACTCCCAAGTGGCCCAGGAAGAAAAAAACGTATAGAAGGAAGGAAAGCAAATGGCAGTTAACAAACGATGAATCTGGAAGAAGGGTATACAAAAGTTCTTTGTGCTATTCCTGTAGCTCTTTAAATGTGAAATCAATATATAATAACATAAAATAAAATGCAAGAAAATTATAAATAACGCAGGAGACTATCTAAATAGAAATGAACTAGAATTCTAAGAAAAAAAATACAAAGTCCTAAAAAGCTAACTACAACATACAACAGACTGATACTCTGAAAGATCCACTGAATCGTCTAAAGGATTAGACGATTAAGGATTAGCTTTAGCTCCCTTACTTTTTTCAGTAGGCACACCATGTTTGTGTGTGGATTCAAATGCAGGGCAAGAGGATGAGAGAGGGCTTCTTGGTACTGAAGACAACAGGCATAGAACTTGCACCAGAATTCCTGTTGTAAATTTCGAAATTCCTCCTGGGAAAATTCATACTCTGTTACACTTCCTTGGAGCTGGCAAAGAAGAAGACAAAAAAGAAACTGTTAATACCATTTGGGATCTTTCTCCTCCAAAACCTAACTGCCTAATATCATTTTACTAAATTATAACCAAATGAATATCCCTTAGGCCTTACATGCCATAGATTATATATGTGTGTATATATATATTCTCTAATTAAAAGGTTTAAATATTTATACTTCCTACTAACAAGGTGCAGTGAACTATTTGAAGCATTCCCCAGTACCAATCTACCCTATATCAAGAAATTATCATTTGTTCTCTACCCAAACCTCACCTCACTTTCTTTTTTTTTTTTTTTTAATGTTTATTTATTTTTGAGACAGAGAGAGACAGAGCATGAGCAGGGGAGGGTCAGAGAGAGAGGGAGACACAGAATCCGAAGCAGGCTCCAGGCTCTGAGCTGTCAGCACAGAGCCCGATGCAGGGCTCGAACCCACGAACTGTGAGATCATGACCTGAGCCGAAGTCGGACGCTTAACCGACTGAGCCACCCAGGTGCCCCCCTCACCTCACTTTCAACAGCTAAAGTGACTTCTTTCTTCAGTTCACTCCAGGAAAGATCTAAATTCCTCTCAGTTCCTCGACAGAAAATCTAAAATTAAGAGAGACATCTTAGAGACATTTCATCCAAAACTGAATGAAAAAAACTTCAGTTTAGAAGGCATGGAGGCAATACGTAACTATACAATAGAAACTGAACATGCCTAAAATACCCATCTACTTCTAATGCTGTGCAAATAATTTCTGTAAGTAAAATCATAGCAAGTTTAAAATCATTTCTTTTTAAAAAATTATTTGAAGAATATTTATTTATTTTTGAGAGACAGAGAGAGATAGAGCATGAGGGGATAGGGGCAGAGAGAGAGAGGGAGACAAAGAGTCCAAAGTAGGCTCCAGGCTCTGAGGTGTCAGCACAGAGCCCAATGTGGGGCTCGAACCCACGAACTGTGAGATCATGCCCTGAGCTGAAGTCAGATGCTTAACCAACTGAGCCACCCAGGCACCTCTGAAATCATTTCTATAGACCAGAACGAACTATAGATATCCATGAATCTGACAGAATTATAACAGGATACATTTGGATTACTAAAAAAAGCAAAAAGCCCTGGAAAGGCCATTGCTTAGCTGGAGGGAAGTTATAAAATGATGTTAAACACATACTCCGAGACTGGTATAAAAGCAAGCCAGAGTAGTCATGTGGCTGGCCACTCTACTACGAATGACTCTCCTAAAGGAAAGCATTTAATAAATGTCTTTAGTGATTGTTTAATATCTCCGTGTGCAAGAGATATCATAAGAAATACACATTTAATTGCTGTTAACAAGGAAGAAGGCTGATGAGAGGAAAAGAAAAAACACCTTGGGGGCACCTGGATGGCTCAGTCAGTTAAGCATTTGACTGTTGACTTCGGCTCAAGTTATGATTTCATGGTTTGTGAGTTCCAGCTCTATGTGGGACTCTGTGCTGACAGCATGGAGCCTGCTTGGGATTCTCTCTCTGCCCCTCCTCTGCTGGAGTGCTCTCTCTCTAAATAAACTTTATTATTATTTTTAAATGTTTATTCATTTTTGTGTGTGTGTGAGAGAGAGAGAGAGAGAGAGAGAGAGAGCGCGCGCGTGCACATGCAGGGGAGAGGTAAAGAGAGAGGGAAAGAGCAGATCCGAAGCAGGCTCTGTGCAGAGAGCGGTGAGCCCAAAGTGGAGCTAGAACTCACGAACTATAAGATCACGACCTGAGCCGAAGTCGACACTTGACCGACTGAGCCACCCTGGCGCCCCAATAAACTGATAAACTTAAACAAACAAACGAACCATCTCGGAGAGAGTGATCATGTCACACTGAAGTTCTATCAGAGAGAAAACAGAAAACATGTAATAGCCAGATATTTAAGAATGTATGTAACAGAAAGGTCAAGGGTCTATAAACGGTATCACCTGAGAGAAAGTTAAGGCACTGCGTGTACTTGGAGAAAGACAATGCGGAAAGATTCTTGAAATATTTGAAAAGTTGCTTTCTAGAAGAGAGACATGTTCTATGAAGTTCCAAAAGAAAGAATTCACCAAAAGGATGGGGACTAAATTTGATCCAAATGGGAAGAACCTTTAAATTATACAGCTCAGGAGCAAGAACTCCACAAGAGCCAGTGAGAAACTTGTCACTGGAGGCAGAGACAATTAGAAGCTGAAAAGCTGTCTGTTAAAAGCCTCAGAAGGTGTTTCTTTGTGTGGAGGGTCAGGTTAGGAGATTCTAAGGGGTCTTGCAAGTCTATGAGTGATTATCATATTTAATTAATTTATTTTTAAATGTTTCCTTAAATGTTTATTTTTGAGACAGAGAGAGCACATGAGCTGGGGAGGGGCAGAGAGAGAGAGAGACGGAGAGAGAGACAGAGAGAGAGAGAGAGAGAGAGGGAGGGAGGGAGGGAGGGAGGGAGGGAGAGAGAGGGACACAGAGGATCTGAAGTGGGCTCTGCGCTGACAGTGGAGAGCCCGAGGTGGGGACCAAATTCATGAACCCAAATTCATGGCCTAAGCCAAAGTCAGGTGCTTAACTGACTGAGCCACTTAGGAACCCCTATTTATTTTTGAGAGAGAGAGAAAGAATGCACATGTGTGGGCACCAAGGGACAGAGAGGGAGGGAAAGAATCCCAAGCAGGTTCCTTGCTGTCAGCACATAGCCTGACTTGGGGCTCGATCCCATGAACCACGAGATCATGACTTGAGCCAAAACCAAGAATTGGACACTTAACCTACTGAGCCACCCAGGCACCCCAAGATTTTGTTTTTAAGTAATTTCCACACCCAATATGGGGCTCGAACTCACAATCCTGAGATAAAGAGTTGCATGCTCTAGTGACTGAGTCATTCAGGTGCCCCACTATTCTATTTCAAATCCACGAACTAATTGGCAATTTAAGGAAGCCTACGTGACTTTTTTTTTTAATTAAAAAAATTTTTTTAATGTTATTATTTTGAGAGAGACAGAGAGAGACAGACAGACACATGGAGTGTGAGCAGGGGAGGGGCAGAGAGAGAGAGGGGGAGACACAGAATCCAAAGCAGGCTCTAGGCTCTGAGCTGTCAGCACAGAGCCTGACGTGGGGCTCTAACTCCCAGACCGCGAGATCATGACCTGAGCCAAAGTCAGATGCTGAACCAACTGAGCCACCCAGGCGCCCCTTTAATTTTGTTTTTGAAGTTTATTTATTTTGAGAGAGAGAGAGAGAGGGTGTGCAAGCAGGGGAGGGGTGGGGGGGGGGGAGAAAATCCAAAGCATTGTTAGCTTGGAGCCCAATGCAGGGCTCAAACTCACAATCTGTGAGATCATGACCTGAGCCGAAAATGAAGAGTCAGATGTTTAACTGACTGAGCCACCCAGGTGCCCCTCTAAGTGACTTTAAGGTAAAGAATCTTTTTATAAAGCATTAAGTATCTCTTAAGCCATGTGACTTTGAAGATTCAATTTTCAGATTTTTCTTGAATCTGAACATGTCAGACCTCCATTGTATTAACAAAAAGGTAAATGTAGAGTACTATCAAAACTAACGAAGAAAACATTTTCAATTTCTTTCAAGTACAGAGATTATATGCAGTATAGTACGGTATCTTTTTACAATAGTGTAAGCACACATTTCTCTTTCAACTACTAGTATGCTTCAGTAGTCATTGGGAAAGTACCCACAATTCTACCTTCCTGTTGGGAGTCTTATTTAGTGGAAAAAACACACAAAAAAATTACACTGACATTTATAAACACACGCATATGTAACTGCAAAAATGTTTGTTTTGTGTATATAAAACAAAAGTTAATAGTAATTATTAATTATACAATGACTATACAAGAGACAGTCTTAAATAAACATTAAATCTTTTCCTGCTGACCTGTAAAGCTTTACATAAAGCTGCATTTATGAATCGTCCTGGTGTAAATAGAGTCTGCAAATACATCTCCTGTTAGAACAGTAAAACAAAAATTAGTATCATCCTAAATAGGTAAAATTTGGAAAAATTTGAAGGAAGAATTAATCACATTAGCGCCAACACTTGAGTTTCCATTATAAAAACATGGCCCTTCTGTATTTCAGCAATACCAAGTACTAGAGCAGTTCTATATTTTCACATTAAGGAAGAGACTACAGTGTGTTTGAGCCAACTAGGCATACTATAAGGAAATCAGCGTATTCCTCATGGAGTACTTTACTGGGTTCCACTGGAAAACATAGCTTGTGAAATGCCAGCCTTATATGGAAAGGCGAACACAGGTTTATTGGTGATACACACTGGTAAGAGAAGAATTAAGCTAAACTGGTTTCTCCACCATCCATAAAGTACTCATCTTATGTCTCACATATAAAAGGAACCAATAGGCATTACATGTAAAAACAAACAAAAAATGCAATAAACTGTCACTACTTGGAAGATTAAGTAGAGAGAAGAAAAACGGAAAGTCTTAAGTTGCCCAAATATTTTGCCCAAATTTCACAATTCAGATTTGCCAGGAAGTAGCAAATCGGACTAATCTTCACTCAAGTTTCCTTCCTTCTCCTGGGGTTCTGGGGGGTGACCCAGGGCCCATAATCTTCTACCTCATTTAACATAAAGGCATCAACTGATGCCTTTTTCTCTTCTTCTTAACCTGAGGATATCTCTGAAAAATAGGGAGACTGGCCTGTTTTGCTCTCTACTGAATTATCATCTTTTTAAAAAGAGATTTCATGCCCAGTGTGGAGCCCAATGCAGGGCTTGAACTCACAACCCTGAGATCAAGACCAAGGCTGAGATCAAGTGTTGGGACTCTCAACCCACTGAGCCACGCAGGCACCCCAATTGCATTTTAAAGTTATTTTCCTCATAGCATATACTGTTACTAGAATTTATTTGATTTCTAGCTTATATGCATGTACCAACATGGTTATAAACACTAGTGGACACCTAGTGTTTATGCCTACCCAGGATCCATTACCCTTCTTTTACTAACAAATCCCTACCTTCCTCTGGGGGAACCATTCCTCCTCTACCCATATTCCCCATACTCAACTGACTTCACCACCTCCACAAGAACAAGGTGCACATTGGACATGTTTCTCATGCTAAGGCAGATTATTCTATTCTTTCTGATCAGAGTGACTGTGTCAGAAATCAGCACACTGCTCAAGCCAGGCCAATGAGAGTCTACTTCAGGACCAGGGACAGTGGTTCTCCCTCTTCTCTAGGGTCCATAGAATGCGTAGTTCACACAATGCATAGGCTCAGGGAGCCTGCCTGAGAATAAATCCAACAAGAAGGAAAACAAAATACAAAGGAGAAATCAAGCCCTGAAGGCATTGTGGCACTGTTCCCGCCTTGGGTGAAGCCAGGTAACTCTCCATTTCTCAGCTGCACAAATATTCTCCTTTTAAGCTTAAGTCAGTTTGAGGTGGGTTTCTTTCACGTGCAGCTGAAAGGATTCGGACTAATACACCTGGTTCTTCTCAAACTAATGATCAGGGTAAATCATCCTCTTACATAAGACTTTAATGTTGCTTACTCTGGGGTCTTGATCATCTCTGATAATGATCTCTTCCTCTGGCAGAGAGTGCATAAAAACTGAATTCCATTGACCTGCAACATTACTATAGGGAAACAAAAAAGGCCATCAGTCTACATAAAAATGATGACTAAAAGCTGATGCTGTTGATCTACTGAAGATTTCAAAATAAATAAGTAAAATTTATTGTCAACAGTCTGGCTTTATAGAAGTGCTCTTACCATTTTTTTTTTTTTTTTAATGTTATTTTCATGTTTATTTTTGAGACAGAGAGAGACAGAGAGAGAGAGACAGAGAGAGCACGAGCGGGGGAGGAGCAGAGAGAGAGGGAGACACAGAATCTGAAACAGGCTCCAGGCTCTGAGCGGTCAGCACAGAGCCCGACATGGGGCTCGAACTCACAAACCGTGAGATCATGACCTGAGCCGAAGCTGGACGCTCAACCGACTGAGCCACCCAGGGGCCCCTTAATTTTTTTTTTTTTTAATGTTTATTTTTGAGAGAATGTTATTTTAAAGTAATCTTTACACCTAACACGGGACTTGAACCTACAACCCCAAGATCAAGAGTCCCACGCTCCACTATGCCGGCCAAGTGTGCCCTTGCTCTTACCAGTTTTAACAGGCATCTTCCTGAAATGAACACTCTAACCACAAATCTACAAACAATAGCTAACTTTTATTTTGCATTTACTATTATTAGATATTATGCTAGGCACAGTTAAGGATATTATTCTTATAAGCCTTATGGTAATTCTGAAGGACGTATCACCCACATTTTGTAGATGGGAAAAGTAAGGCTTTGTCACAGCTAAATTTCACAAGTGGACTCAAACTCTTATCTGATACCAGATTCTTTGCTTATCACCACTTTGTTTGAATGCCATCTATAAGGAGTACGCTCATATTATCTGAGATGTGGCTCAACCATCTGGGGCAACTATCCCTATAGTTCTAGTCTAGAGTATAGGACTGATTATGAGGGATCCCTAAAGTTCAATTAGTTTAGTTCCAAAGACATTAAGCTATATTCCAGGGAATCCTGCACAGGGTGTTTTAGGAGTATGTAAGTGTCTGATTAAGAAATTTTTTTCAAATGTATTTTGTAGCTATTAAAACATTTAAAACTATTATGCACATTAAAATATTAGAGACCAAATATATCTATTATTAGAGATAACCAACAATAACATTAAATTGTGTTATAATTTTATTCTCACAAAATACTAGTTTTATATATTGGAGTTCATTATCTTTTGAAAAAAAGGGTTTCCTGTTTAAAACAAAAAAGTTTGAGGAGCACTATACTTGTGCAATCAATTTCTCTTATGATGAGAAAATTGAGAACCCAAAGGGGCTGCAGTATCTTTTGGAAGTTGTGGGTACTGGAAATAGTCTGCTCAGAAGCAGAGTAAACTCCCAAATTAGAAGTATTTTAGATAGGTGCTATTGCTCCCAAGAAATATGGCATTTTATCTCATTCCAACCCTAAGAATCCTTCATTTTGTTCTAAAACCAAAAGGTAAGAAACATCACAAAATGTAAAAGGAGGAATTTTGGAAAATAGTTAACAGTAGGCAAACCCAGGACTGAATCCTTTAAATGCAAACACTTGACTTCGGTTCTACATAACAAGCTCTCTTGCTTTCTTAGAATGGAACCCCTAGGGGTGAGGCTAGACGACAGAGGAAGTGATCCATACTGCTCAAAGGTGATGTATCTCACAACAGTTTGGTTCTCAGCATCATGCCACAGGGCCCAGATATCCGTTGAGGTTAAGGCAAAGTCAATCAGTGTCTCCTAGGAGGAAATGTGGGGGAAAGGGGTTAAAATATGAAAGAGGAATAGCTTACAGCAACTTAAATTTGTATTAATAGGAGGTCAAAAGCATAAAAACAGAAGATAGTACCACACGAACTTGGTAAAACTCAAATGAAATTTGGTCTGCATCTATCAGTAAATATTTCATTTTAAGATTTCCATCCCTTTACAACATAGTTAAGTCAGCCAATTCTTTCTTATACTTGAGTGATATGCAAAGGATGATCCAACCTACCTGAGAAGTGAAAACGGACGAAATGTGATCTAGACTATAGCGGTTATTCTCAGTGCTTACCAGTTGGAAAATGCAGAACTGTTAAAACACAAATTAATAATTCATAACTTGAAAAAAATCAACATGCTACTTTTCTAACAAGTTATGAGCATTCAGAAACCAATTATTTTTTTAATTAAAATTTTTTTTTTACATTTATTTATTTTTGAGAGACAGAGAGAGAGCAGAAGTGGGGGAGTGGCAGAAAGAGAGGGAGACACAGAATCTGAAGCAGGCTCCAGGCTCTGAGCCATCAGCAAAGAGCCCGATGCAGGGCTCGAACTTGCGAACCGTGAGATCATGACCTGAGCTGAAGTCGGACGCTCAACCGACTGAGCCACCCAGGCGCCCCAATTAAAAAAATGTTTTAAGTAGGCTCCATGCCCTGCATGGCAAGAGCTCCATGCAGGGCTTGAACTCATAACCTTGAGATCAAGACCTGAGCCGAGGGGTGCCTGGGTAGCTCAGCAGGTTGAGTGTCTGGCTTTGGCTCAGGTCATAGTTCATGGGTTCGAGCCCAGAGTCTGGAGCCTGCTTCAGATTTTTGTGGCTCCCTGTCTCTTTGCCCCTCCCCTGCTCGTGCTTTGTCTCTCTCTCTCTCAAAAATAAACATTAAAAAAAAAAAAAAAAAAAAAAAAAAAAAAAAAAAGACCCGAGCCAAGATTACGTGGGATACTTAACCGAGTGAACCACCCAGGTGCCCCTAGAAACCAATTTTTATAAAGGTGTGGTAAAATACACATAACATTTGTCATCGTAAACCCCCCCCTTTTTTTTTTTTGCCATCTTAACCATTTTTAAGAGCACAGTTCAGTAGTATTAAATACATTCACATTATCGTGCCACCTAAATCCAGATCTTTTCTCATCTTGTAAAACTGAAACGATACTCATTAAATAGCTCCACACTCCCTTCTCCCTCCAGTCCCTTCCACCCACCATTCCACTTTCTGTCTCTATGAACTTGACTGCTCTAGGCACTTTATATAAGTAGAATATTAACAGTATTTTCTTTTTGTGACTTCACCTGGCATAACATCCTCAAGGTTTATCCATGTTGTAGCATGTGTCAGAATTTCCTTCCTTGAGGCTGAATAATATCCCATTTTATGTATATACCATTTTTGTTTATTCATTCATCTGTCAAGGAACACTTGGGCTGCTTCTACCTTTTGGCTACTGTAGATAGTATGATGACTATGGGCGTACAATTTTTTTTTTTTTTTTTGGACTGTCTACAAGAAAACACTATCTTTTAAGTAAGAAAGCGCATGCGCATGTGAGCACAAGCAGGGGAGGAACAGAGGGAGAGAGAGAGAATGATAAGCATGGAGCACAATGTGGGGCTCAATCTCATGACCAACCACGAGATCATGACCTATGCTGAAATCAAGAGTCGGCGCTTAAACGACTAAGCCACCCAGGTGTCCCCAAATACGTCTTTGAGACCTTGCTTTGAATCCTTTGGGTATATACCCAGAAGTGGAATGGCTGGACCATAGATAGGATAATGCTACAATCAGCTTTTAAAGGAACTGCCATACTGTTTCCCACAGTGGCTGCAACATTTTACTTTCCGTCACCAGTGCACAAGGGTTCCAATTTCTCCCTATCCTTGTCAACACTGCTATTTTCTGTTTTTTTGGGGAGGATAGTAGCCATCCCACGGGTGTGAGGTGGTATCTCATTGTGGTCAGAAGCCTGTTTTAAGTTTATATTTTTACCAAAGTGCCAGAGATAATTTAAAACATATGCACAATACAAATCAACACTAGTTAACTTCTACTAAAAACAAAACTCTGTAAAATAATTCAAGTGTAGTATTTAACTCTATTGCCAAAACAAAAAATTTCAAACTCAAAAATGATACTTTATGGATATTTTAAGTAATTTTTTTGGAAAAAGAAAATTCACTATAAACTGGTAAGAGTGACAATGGTTCTCTCTTTATAACACAGAAGTTACTAAAGGGTAGTACTAAAAGAAAAGTACACAGGGGCGCCTGGGTGCCTCAGTCGGTTGAGCGTCTGACTTCCGCTCAGGTCATGATCTCAGTCTGTGAGTTTGAGTCCTGCATCGGGCTCCGTGCTGACAGCTCAGAGCCCGGAGCCTGTTTCAGATTCTGTGTCTCCCTCTCTCTCTGACCCTCCCCCGTTCATGCTCTGTCTCTGTCTCAAAAATAAATAAACGTTAATAAAAAAAAAATTAAAAAAAAAAAAGAAAAATATACAGAGAGTCCCTTCTGAGAAAAAGTTGGAGTGTATGAAATACAAAAGATATATGCAGTGTTCATATTCATCCTAGTCTAGAGCTGTATTTCACAAGTTGCAGATCTCAACCTGTTAGTGGAATATAAATCAATTTAGCAGGTCTCAACCAGCATTCAAACAACAACAACAACAACAAAGTATCAAAGTTCATCAGTTCATCACTCATAGTAAAGGTAAACATGTTTCATATATTTTTTTTTGTTACATATTTTGTAACAACATATTTTGTATACACATACACCACAATATGTGTATAGTAGATAGCAGAACAAGGTATTTCTTGTTGGAAAAATGCTGGCCAAGCATATAGTGCTTCTCAAATTACCTGTGGTAAAGGACTAGTTTTTTGTTTTATTTAATTTCCAACCTGTTGCAGATTGATACTTTATTTATAACATACAGGAATCTTGAATGTGGATGTCTGTAGCAATGTCAAACCACTATAAAAGTATCTGGAAGTTCACTCTCATGTTCTGTAGCTATCTTACTGCAAACTGGTAAACAAGAATTTGTGGCCCAGGACCAGTCTGTGGACCACACACCATAGTCTACAGGACTTCTGTTTGAGAGTTGTATTAAGGTCTTAGATGGAATACAGACGGCAGCTTGTATCATCAATGAGAACAAGATCCTGGAAATAACCGAAGTAATACACTTACTAAAGAATTAGAATCCAAAGAACCAAAGGAAACACCAGAAATAAATGAATAGGAATGGATATAAATATTAGAGACAAAGGAAAAATAAATTTCAACTGTGCCTATTAGAGGAAAATACAGGCTGAAGAGCAGGATATGTGTAGGGGGAAAAAAAAGTCTACAAGTTCACCATAACATGAGTAGGTCTAACTGCCAAAAAGGTTTATCTGATTTTAGGCTTCATTAATAGAATCATAATGCTCAAAAGAAAGGAGATAACAGCTCTGCTCAATTTCACACCACTCCTACACTCAATTTTGAGTCTTTTAGAGGAGTGCTTCTCAAAATGTAGACCATAGACTATTTCAGGGGATCAGTGAGGCCAAAACTCTTTTCATAAGAATACATTATCTGCAATGTCTGTGTTGATATTTTTGCATTGATGATGCACAAGCCTAAATAAGAGGGTAAAATTACTGGTGCCTTATAATGAATCAAGGCAATGGCACCAAACTGAACACCCTTGCATGAGAAAAACACTCAGTACTAGAAATAGAAAGGAACTTCCTCAACATGATAAAAGGCATTTATGAAAAATTCACAGCTAATGTCATACTCAGTGGTGAAACACTGAAAGCTTTCTCCCTTAGACCAGGAACAAGACAAAGATGCCAGCTCTTCCCACTTCTATTCAATATTGTACTGGAATATCTATCCAGGGCAATTAAAAAAAAAAAAAAAAAGGCATTCAGTTGATTCAATTGGAAAGGAAGTAATAAAACTATCTTTATTTGCAGATGAGGTTATCTTGTATACAGGAAGTTCTAAGGACTCCACTATAACCCTATTAGGACTAATAAAATAATTCAGCAGGGTTGCATGATACAAGACCAATGATACAAAAATCAACTGTATTTCTATAAACGTTCACTGAATAATCTCAAAATAAAATTAAGAAAATAATTTCATTTCAATAATTTCATTTCCACTAGCATTAAAACGAATAAATACCCAGGAATAAACTGGTCAAAAGAACTGCAAAACTTCTACTCCGAAAACTATAAAACATTGTAAAAAGAAATTAAAGATGTAAATATATGGGAAAACATTCCATGTTTATGAACCAAAAGACTTAATATTGCAAAGATGGCAATATTTTCCAGCATCATCTACAGAACCAACATAATCTCTATCAGAATCTATCAAATAATAATAATAAACATATTTTGGTCTCTGCCACTGGGTGCTGGCACTAAGCTAAAACCCTTGTAATTTCCTAAATGATGAAGATGATAGGAGCATCTTATACAAAGCTCTAGAATCCCTTGGAATTTCCTGGGTGATAAATGCCTTTTCTTTTTTCTTTTAATTTTTTTTTTTGAACGTTTATTTATTTTTGAGACAGAGAGAGACAGAGCATGAACAGGGGAGGGTCACAGAGAGAAGGAGACACAGAATCTGAAACAGGCTCCAGGCTCTGAGCTGTCAGCACAGAGCCCGACGCGGGGCTCGAACCCACGAACCGTGAGATCATGACCTGAGCCGAAGTCGGACGCTTAACCGACTGAGCCACCCAGGCGCCCCCGCCTTTTATTTTTTCAAGTAGGCTCCACAACCAGCATGGGGATCGAACTCACCCTGAGATCAAGAGTCTCTACTTACTCATGCTCTACTTACTGAGCCAGCCAGACGCCCCAGAAACACCTTTTGTTCTAATGAGATGACTCCTAGATAGCTTCAAGGATTAGGGCTGGTCACCAGAAAGACCAAGCCATGATTAGAAGCTTGAACTTTCAGCCCCAACCCCCATTCTCTGGGGTGGGGAGAGAGGCTGGAAATCTAGTAATAATGGATTATGCCTACATCATGATGCCTCCATAAAAATCCCTAAAATAAAAATCCCTAAAGTATGGTATAAGGAGAGCTTCCAGATTGGTGAACACATCCATGTGCCAGGAGGGTGGCAAACTCCTATACCACAGGGCAGACGCCTTTGAACTCAGGATCCTTCTGGACCTCACCCAACATACCTCTTCATCTAGTTGTTCACCTGTATCCTTTGTCATATAGTAAACTGGCAAATGTAAGTTACTGTTTCCCTGAGTTCTGTGGACTACTGGAGGAAACTGAGACCGAGGTCAGGGTCATAGGATGGATGAATCAAGAGCCCAAGGAGGTAAAAAGAGTATCCACATTTGGCTTAGAGTGTAGGTGCATGAGCAGAGTGTGAAGGCTTCCACACATATGGAAGGCCTGGTATAGGGTGGAAACTCAAGCAGAACAAGGAGGGTGTTCACATAGAGTAGCAGTCCGTATTGGTGATTAAAGCCCAAGCAGGGAAGGAAGGTGACCACTCAATAGGGGTGGCAGAGTATCAGCTCAAAAGGCATGAACAAGGCATCCATATGGAGGGGCAACCTGTAGTTGGGCATCAGAGCCCAACAAGGGTGAAGAGGCACCCGGATGGGCACCTCCAGCACAGTGAGGACAGACCCTACCTCAGTGAAATGTTATCCGGATTAAATGGATAACATGCATAAAGCGTGTGAGCCCAGAGTAAGCACTGTCCAAGTATTTGCTATTAATGTACATAAGGGGCCCGGCATCATGGCAAACACAGAATATCCAACGAATGGTTGTTTATTACAGGATTACCATTATATGACATCCGAAATACCTCATCTACATACAACAGCTAGTGTTTGGAAGACGAGCAAAATTATTTCTAAAAATTAACTTCCCTCCAACCACTTAGTAACACCTGCATCCCTTTCATAACTCCATTTTTCCACCCAGATGTCCAAACTGGCTCTTTCTTATTTAGCTTCGGTTAACTTTACCTTTCACGTTCCTTTGAACTCTCTACTCCCTTTCACCACGACTTCTTCACGATTTTTTTGATTCACACATTAGCACAAAACCCATCATCTCCACAGAAACAACACATGAAACACCTAGGTTGGTGGGAAGAGCTTAAATAGACTCAAATGTATCTCCCGCTACTTGCCCACATCAGTACATACAGTGTAGCTTGATACAGGTCTTATTTGTTTCATACCTGTCCGCGTTTTGGTGAATGCATGAACAGTCCTAGGTAGAGTCCCATGGAAGGGGAATAAGCAAGCCGTAACTTATGTCCAGTTCCAATACTGAGCTGAAAGTCTTTACTCACAGGAACATACTCCAGCATGTCGGCCACCATCAGGCACATTTGGTCCTGCTCAAGATAAGTCAACAAGTAGTATCAAAGAATATCCAAGTCAGGAAAAACAAACTTCTTCCCCTTTGAAAGGATGTGCACTCATCACACCTAGCACTCCTCTTTTATCTGCTGAGGGACACTAAAGATTTTTTTTTTAAAGTCTGAGATGAAAATGTCTCTTAAGTCTGATAAATAAGATCATCTAACTGTTTTGCTTATGAATCCTGAAAACTGTTTTATCAACTTGCATTTACAAAACACATTCATTCCTCTTAAGTGAAGATTATTCTCTGTACTATCTTAATTCTGTAGGATTCATAATTTAAAAATATATAAAAAGGGGAGAAATGTATGAAAAAGCTAAATGAAACTGTCTGAATGTAGAAATGGCCTGCAATTTCCAAACTTCAGTGATCTTAATAATCTTTGACAGAAACAGCAAGATTGACTTCAATTCTCTTACAATTCGCAAGGCTATTTTAACTTACAGTAACTATAAATGTAGCATTTACCTTATAAGACCACATTCGTAGTTTATGATCCTGGCACAGAGCAAAGATGAAGGCATCGTGCTCGACACAATGAACAGCAAGAGCGAGGGGACGATCTGAAGGCCCCTGGTCACCTCTAAAAACATAAAGCCCAATTTTAGGCTCGTAGTGTTCTAACTATCAGGTTATTAAAACTTGTTTTTAAAAACTTTTTTTTTAACATTTATTTATTATGAGCATGAGCAGAGGAGGGGCCGAGAGATGGAGAGACACAGAATCCAAAGCGGGCTGTAGGCTTTGAGCTGTCAGCACACAGCCCGACGCAGAGCTCGAACACACAAACCGCGAGATCATGACCTGAGCCGAAGTCGGATGCTTAACCGACTGAGCCACCCAGGCACCCCAAGATTATTAGAACTTGTAATTAAACAGATAAAATAAAGTTATAAATGTACCATTTTGTTTAAGATTTTAAGTATTTCCTACATCCAACATGGGGCATGAACTCGCAACCCCAAGATCAAGAATTGCATGATCTACCGATTAAGCCAGCCAGGTGCCCCTATAAATGTACACTCTTAGTCAACACAAGGAACCAAGAGTTTACATGCTGGTATCAGATAACTATATTTTCTACTTGGTCTATAACCAATCACTATGATATACTTTAAAGGGCTCTACATAAGAAAGGAATAGAGTTTTAATCATCAGAAACTTTCTACTTCTAATTTTACACAAAATTAGTGAGTCAGGGCAGAGCACTGAGTTGAATATCATGAGAAAATACAGAAAAAATCAGTTTCTGCTATCAAGATGTCTGAGGTGTGGCTCTCCTCAGATGGACTGTGACATTTTGCAGACTCTTCTCCTTTCCAGTATAATGCTTATCTGCCTTAGAGTAAGACTAGAATCACTAATAGTTCCTGCCCAGTGCAAAAATGAAATTCTTGGGCCCTTTGGTTTGCCCACCAGACACCACTTACCTGATAGCTGTTGGCATCCAGCCTATAAGCAGTCTCTGCATTACTGAACTCTGTTTTAGTTCCACAATTGACACCATCCCTACGAGATTGAAAACAGACCAGTGACATCCAAGGCACCTCTTGATCAGACTCAGAGAAACTCAAAAACAAGGATCCATCCAATCATGAACAAGTTCCTTACAACAGGTGGACAGGCTTCTCCATTTCCATACTGAATAAGAGAGTTTTAGGATGTACCTTTCCACATACATCACACTTAAAATATCTTGAATCATTATCGCATTAATAAAAATAGCACTAACATATTGCTAGGGAAAATTTTTGCCAAACAGTTACAAATAGTAACCTGATTGCTGCTCAGAACAGTCATTCTTCCCAAAAGAATCATTGGGTTCCTTTCACGTGTCAGGCACAGTTCTAGGTGCTGAAGATGTGGCAGTAAACAAAACATTAAAAAAAAAAAACACCTGTCCTCATAAAACTTACATTCCACTGGGAGAAGGGCAGAAGCCGAGACAGCTCACAAACTAAGCAGAATGGTAATAAGTGAAAACAGAAAGCATACAGTGAATGCTGCGTGTGTATGTGCAATTTGGAAAAGGGTGGTCAGGGAAGGCCTCACACACTGAGGGAACACTGAGTGAAGACCTTGAGGAGTTAAGGGAATGAGCCAAGCTGGCAGCTGGAGAAAGACTATCTCAGGCAAAAACCCTGATGTAAGAGTGTGCCCGGTATGTTCAAGGAATTGCAATTGCGAGAAGCATGAGGCTGGTGTAGAGAAGGCGAAGGGGAAAAAAGAGGTCCCTGAAAGCCAACGTAAGGACTCTGGGTTTATTCAGAATGATATGAAGAACAAACCGTCACTTGAGGGCTTTGAGCAATGGGGTGACATGACTCTACTTAGATTTAAGTGTATCTCAGAAGTTTCTGTAGAGGGGTAAGAACAGATCTGAGGGATATTTAGGAAGATAATGCAATAATCCAGGCAGGAGACAGTGGTGACTTGGAGCAGGTTATCAGCAGCCGAACTTCCTTGTGTCAATTAACTTATTTTAGTTATAGTACCTCAACCTGAAGGTAGATAACTAGTCAACTCGTCTCTACTACAGGCCTTAGACTAGGCTGTCTTACAGTTATGTCTTCCCACATTCCAAAAAGCTTTACAATTCCTCATCCGCTCTATAAAATCTTACGTTCTCAGAAAACAAAACAAAACAAAACAGTAAAAGCACTAGAGACTCCTTTGGCAAGCAACACTGAATGATCAATTTCAGGGGGAGTAGGGAAACAATTCCTGCCTTGTATGATGGGTATGGTCTTCTAAGGTCTGTTTTACTGCCAACATTCCTTGCTTAAAGTTAAATCCAAGTTCAGCTCCCACTCTTACCAGGTATGTCATAAGACGGTAGTTTAAGAACAAAGATTCCCCCAGAAGCAGACGGAAGAGCAAACAGAGCCTCCCCATCACTGCCAAGCCAAGCTGCCGAGGAGGTAGAATTAGGGGAGAGTCCAGGTACTGCTGGAATTAATTGAGAGTTGCAAGGATCCCTGAAATCAACTTTTCCAACGTCAGTAAATATTGACTGCATCTGACTTTCAATTACCAACTCCTGTGGAGTAATTAAAAAGAAAAATCTGTTAAATCAAAATAAGCTGAATTTTGCTCAGTTCCTTTCAATGGCTACAAAAGCTTTAAAAGAAACAATTGAGCCTGGAAACAAAGCTGTTCTTTTTCATCAAGATTATTTCAACTTAAAAATGTGTCTGATCATTTTAAATTGTAACTATCAAAAGTATGCTTGGTAAGAGCTACCAAGAAATCCAATTTTCCTTCAATTTCTAAAGGATATTGCTCCAGCATTAGATGTGTGACAACCAGAGTAACTTGGGAAATAAAGGATATTACTCTTAACCAACTTACGCTCCTGTACATCCGGGAAGGGTGTGGTAAAAGTAATCTGTGCACTGTCTGATTGGTCAAGATCAAGATTATCACATGATTCTGAGTCTCAGAGACGTGAACCCCTCCAGGTAAGAGGCTGCAATTTTGGAATTTGAGGCGAACTGCATTATTCAACAGATTTACGTCCAGTGACTCTTCCACCAGCTCCAATGTATCTCCAGAGGTCTTCCTATTAAAAAAGAGACATTTGTTTAAACAGTTTATGCTTTCCTAACTGACTGTTGTTTTGAAATATATGGAAGTGGCTTCCAGATGAACTTTCCCAATTTCAAAGTTTTGGGTAAACAAATTCAGATCAACTTTTAGAATCTAAACCATCACAATACATTCATTTGCCAACCACAACACCATATAAAATTCCAATCTTACTATATGATTCTCTGTTAAAATGGAGGCATTTCCAAACTTGATGGCTTATTTATTTAGGATGATGATACTCAAAGTAACTGAACCCCACTATAAAGAAAATTCACACCATGCACCCCCATTACTTACAGTGGAATGCCTCTACTATCAGTACTACAGCATCATACTACGGTGACCCTAACAAATGTGACTCTTTCCCTTTCAGTGACTTCCTCTTGGATGCAGGGAAGACCTCTTCAGGCGCAACTCTGCCATATGGTAGCACTGGATCATAGAAAACACCGTGCTGGGAGGGCCCTACCTTCTCATCGGCTCATTTACCAGTCTGCCTGCATCCTCCCCTGAAGAGCAAGTCTCCTTCCAGCAATTCGAGGGCAACCTCTGATGTTCTCAAGTATATCCCTTCTGTGTCCATCTCTCTCCTTCTGCCAAAGCCTTCCCTCAACATTCAAATACGCTCTTCCCTGGCCTCTCCCTTTCCATCACCCCATTCCTGCCACTATCCGGCTATCACCATCTCTCCTTTCCCCTCCATGGCCATGTCTTCTCTATCTCCTCATCTCCCTCATACTCTTCAACCTGCCTTCTTCTTACCAAGGTCACCACACCAATTCCAGTGGATTCCTGTCCTGTTCTTACTTGACCTCTTAGTAGCATTCCCCATACTTGACAATGCTGTCCTTCTGAGAGTTTCTTTCTTGACTTCGATGATACTACCCTCTCCTGCTTTTTCCCTGTGTCTCCAGGCATTCCCTCTCCTTCTCCTGGACCTGACGCTTGCATTTTATTTCCTCCAACCTTGATTTTCGGGTGTCTTATCTGCTTACTGTACCCATTCTCTCAAAGCGCATCTTTTCCACCCCCGAAGCTGTACGCACCATGTGAACTCTAATTTCCTAGGGCTGCTTTGCTTCTGGTAACTCACGGCACGTCATCAGCACAATTTTTTGGACTCTCAACCTCGTCTCTGAAAACCTGCTTCGCCTTCCTGCTTTATGGTTAAAGTTGGGTCCTGGATCTTGCCCTGAGGACACCCCCCAGAGTCCTCTCTAACGGTGGTAAGCTCTCTCTACCACACTCTCTGTGCTGGGGCCTCAAAGTGGGGCACAGCTGTCCTGCTTGCTCCCCACTGCCACTCCAGCGCCACTGTTCCTCCCTCCCTGCCCGAACTACTCAGCTCTGAGGCATGTGCAGCCAGATACCACCTACGACCCCTGCCCACCGCAGTTATCTGCAGGTCTCTTTCATTCCTTGAAGACTAGCTCCTGGCTCACTGTTACTCTCCCACACTTCCTTTCCCGTATCTATATTTTTTTCTAATATCTCACTTTCCGCAGTTCCCTTCTAGTGATTGCTCTTGACTGTGTATACATACACTATTATACTTCCTCCATACACTTGCTTTGCCCTCCTTCGAGAATTGGAGTTCTCTGCTTCTCTCACAGCAGTGCTCCTTAAGAGAGCTATTCTGTACTCACAATTCCTGTCATCTTCTCTCCAGAGCCCAGCCACTTCGGATGTTTGTACCACAGTGGGAGCAGTTTCTGACAAACCTCCACCACGCAGAGGTCTATTTTCATTTCTCTGACTTATATGCAGTACTTAACAGTTTTTCACTATTCTTCTTGAAATATTTCCCTTAGCTTCTGAGATAACACTCTCTTTTTGTTCAACTCTTATTTCCCTCCTATTCCTTCCTAGTCTCCTTATCTTACTAAATATTGGAGTGCTCCAGGGTTTAGTCCTCAGACCTTAACTTTCCTCCACTACACAAGTTCTCAACAGGGGAACGATCTACCCCACTCCTTAATAACATTTAATAGTACCTGGAGAACTTTTTGCTTGTCACACTGGGGAGGGGGTGCTCTTGGCCTGTAGTGGGTAGAGACCAGGGATGCTACTCAATACCCTAAAATGTGCAGGGCAGCTCCCCACAACAAAGGTTTTTCTGGCCCCAAATGCCAATACTTCTGGCAATCTCTAAGTGATCTCATTCAGTGTAATAGCTTTAAATGCCATCTAATGCCAGCAATTCCCAAATCTATATCTTTAGTCCAAACTCTCCACTGAACTGGCTACTGCCTCAACACTTCCACCTGGATATCTAACAGGGGTTTCAAATGAAACCTGTTACAGAACACCTAGACTAGCAAACCTGAAAAACAAAGAGACCAAAACACCTACTTCACCTTCACTCTTCTCCAACTCAATTAATGGCATCTCTGTAACTTCCAGTTGCTCAAGACAAAACTCTGGAGGTCACCCTTGATGCTTCTCTTTCTGTATACCCTATATCTGAACCAATGGTAATTCTAACAAACTCACCTTCAAGACATATCCACAAACAGAATATTTCTCACTGCCTCTGCCAATACCACCCTGTTCTAAGCTGCCAGCATCTCGTCTGGACCGTGGCACCAACCTCCTAATCAGTCTCCCTGCTCCCAACCTTTCCCCACTATACCCTGTCCTCAATACAGCAGCCACAGCGATCCTCTAAAAACACAACCTAGATCAGGTCATTCCTCCACTTAAAACCCTTCAATGGCTTCTTCTCATCTAACTCAGAGCAAAAGTCGAAGCCTTAAAGTTACCAACAAAGCCCTGATTTGACCCGTGGCTACTTTCCTATTCTACCCTTTGATCACTCAGCTGCAGACTCCTGGCCCCTTGCCATTCTTTGAGCACAATGAATAAGCTCCTGTCTGAGGTTCCTTGCATTTTTGGTTCCTTTTTCTTGGAAGGCTCTACCTGAAAAATCTCATCCCCCAGATACCTACTTCTTCCGCTCAAATGCCAACTTCTCACTGGGTCTTCCCTGACTACCTTCTATGAAAGGTAACTGCTGGCATGTCCTGCAGGCATTTCCCTTTCCTCTCACCTTGCCTCCCTGTTCTCTATTCCACTCATCACTGGACAAACTGTATTTATTTGTTTTGGGGGGTTATTGCTGTTTATTGCCTCTTTCCCTCCACAAGAGCAGGGACTTTGTTTTGTTCCCTGCTATATTCTCAGTCCCTGAACACTGACTGGAAAATATTAGGTACTAAAAAGTATTTCTTAAATGAGATTTGTATGTCAAACATAGGTCTCTCTTCTGAGCCTCAGACCTATACATTTCAAGGCCTACATGACATTTCTGAAGGGCTCCTACACAGGTAACTTCAAATGTATCGGAAAGAATTATTCACATCTCTCCATCTTCTTTGTATTAGTAAAAGGCAACTTGCCCACCCAATATCTTGTTAGTCACACCAGAAACCAGGGAACTGACTTTGTTCCCTCCATTTCCCTTCCCATCTTCTACCCCATATTCACTCTGTCACCAAGTCCTAGTGAAACTGCCTTCTAAATGCATCTTAAATCCACCTATTTCTCCTTTCCTAGCTACTCCCGTAAGTGAGCCACCAGCATCTCTCACGTGGGCCATCATTAAAGCAAGCAGTTTTTTTGTATTATACCTATCTAACTGAAATCCACCTGCCATAGAGTAAAATGATTTTTTTTCTTTTTAAAGAAAAGAAAAGGGGTCAAGACCTGAGCTGAAATCAAGAGTCAGACGCTTAACCAACCGAGCCACCCAGGAACCCCTAAACTGTTTTTTTTCTTAATGCAATTTTGGTTATGTTAGTAAAGAGTAACTCTTTAAAATCCTTCAGTGATTACTCAGTGTGCTCGGGGGGAAAAAATCCAAAACGCTTAGAAAGGATCTGAGGGTCCTCCATGATCTGAGTCCTGCTTACTCCCTGTCTCAGCATCTTCACACCACTTTCCATTTCGCCCACTGTACTTAAGCCACACAGATCTCCATCCAGTTAGTTCCTCAAACCTGCCCAGTTCCTTCTACCTCATGGATTTTGCATATGGTGATGCTGTGTGCTGGACGGCTCTGTCCCCCAATCCCCTCCCTGCCCGGCCAACTTTTCATCCTACAGATCTCGGGTTAAATGTGATATCCTTGAAGGCCTTCTCTGTCTCACTAATAACATTTGGTCCTCTCATTAGCCTCTCACAGCCCCTATACTTTTCCTATGAGGCAAGTATGAAAAATTTGTATTTATACACCTATGTCGCAGTCCCTTACTTTAGTGTATTTTCCTTCATAAAACTGCACCATCAAAAGCAGGTCCATACCCGTCTTCAAACAGCTACAACATCTTGCGTGATGGAAATGGTGTTGCTTTTGTTCACCACTCCATCTCTAGCAAACTTAGATACTAGACATGCTCAGATGCCTGATGTGAAAGAGCTCAAATGTATTTGAAGAATTAAGGAAGCTGTAGAACACTATAAAAACACAATGAGTTCAAGTTTAAGACTGGACTTTGGGGCTTTATCCCATAAGCTTCATTTCCTCTGCTTTTAGTGCTGCCTGGAAGGGCAGCTCTCCTAGTACTCTGCGTCTCCCTAATTTTCCCCTGATTCAGATGTGAAAACAGTCCTCTTTTCCTGTCTATTACCGCCTCGGAGAATGACATTCTGGGAACAGCCATGAGAAGTCAGAAGTCCAACAGCCCAACCTGCCAGGGGGGTTGGCGAACACAGCACTTACCAATGAATGAACCTGTTTCTGGTGACGGCGAACAACTTGCCACTTTCCAGATAACAGAAGCCTCCCGCGCTCTCACTGTATTTCACGGCTCCAGCCAAGGCATTTGCAGTCCCTGCAAAAGAAGATTGGTCAGCCCGCACACCTAGCTCTTTAGGGATGACAGGGACTGAAGGCACTGAGAAAGCAGAGGGTGACGACTGACAATCCATACAAAGAGAAGGGGAAGAAAGGAGGGCGAAGTAGGACACTACGGAAGCTCTGATCCCGGGGCTATAGGCATGTGGACTTAGGAGTATGAACGAGGGGTCAGACATGTAGGGACCCATAGGAGATGCCCGAGGGGAAGGACCGGATCGCGTCCTCCTTAGCTGCTTCCGTACCAATGCCGCACACTGTGAATTCCCGAAAGTGTCTCGGCCTCTCGCGCTCAGCACCGCTGAGCTCCACGAAGCTCCGTTCCAGGGCTCCCGCCGCCGCCATCTTCCCGCCGCCGCCGCAAGGCTCGACGGGACGCAAGCAAGGATGGGAGGCCATCGTCACTTCCGGGGGTGGGGCGGGCGGAGTTGCGGACAGGTGAGGAAGCCAGAGGAGAAGAGAGGGTAAGACCGTTCGTTGCAAGGCTTCCAGTCAGTTGGCTGGAGAACGAAAGTGGGCAGGGAGGAAGTCAGAAGGGAAAGGGAAAACGCGAGCCGATTCTGCTTGCGGGAACTTTCGCCTGGCCGGCTGGGATGCCCCCCAGGGGGCGGTGCCCTTTTCCCGGCGACCTCCGGGAGCAGGGCGGGGCCGGGTTTGTTTCCATTTTGAAAACCCGGGCGCGGGCGGCGGTGGAGCTGAGCTTCCCGGGAGGGGCGAGGTCCGGGGAGGCGGGGCAGCTGAGCGCCCTCTGCCGGGTTTTCCGAGTTCGCGGTCACCCTTCCCTGCGTTGGGGCGGGCAGTCCGTAAGTCTCCTGGTCTCCCTTTTGGCCTTCGGTTGACATGTGGAATGGGGAGAGGGAATCTTCTGTATTGGAATCTTTTCAAGAGGCTGTATTCCTGTAATCTTGTGTAATGATACATATTGCGTTCGATAAAACATTGATACAACTTGCTGAGATTACCTAAATACTGCTCACTTGCGTACGTGAAGGGAATTTGCCTTTGCTTCCATTCCTCATCTGGAAGTTTGGAAGATATTGTGACTTTGCCCATATCTAGGGCACAATAGATGCCCAGAACTGGGGAAAATGCTGATTTTCAGGGGAAAATGTTTTTCTTTTTTCCTCAGTAGTCAACATTTGTTAAGCAATTCTGTTATTCTTGCTATTACCAGTGACTGCAACCTTTCGCTGTCATTCTGTTTCATTGATCCTATGCTGACCACTCCCGCCTAACTTTCCAGCTTGCTCCTAGGACACCAACGCTAGTGATGCCATCCCTCCATCCCACCTACTGTGTCCATTGTTCTTCCACCTTTTCACTGTCCCTCATTTCCTTGAGGTTTCCTTCTTGCTCTGCTTAAGTTCCATTTAAATTACTCCTTTGCCTAGCTCTCTTCCTCTTCATTATGCTCTGGTAAAAACTACAGCTTTGATTGAATCCAAGTCTGCAGCTGAACAGGGCTGGAATAAAATAAACGCAATCATACAGATGACTTCCTCTACCTCCATTAGGCTTCTAAACCTTGAGTGGGTCCATATTGCTGCCCAACAAACACATCGTACTTCTTTGTCCACTTATGGTCCAAGATATGAGTATTTCACAACTTCTCTAACCGGTAACACCTCCTCCCTCCTCCTCACTCTCAGCTTGCATTTTCACTTACAAGATTGATGCAATCGAAAGAGAATTTCCCTCACTACCACCTCTCTCTACCTGCCTTCATCTGTACCCACATACTCTATCTTCCTGTACTGTTACCACTATAAATTGAACCGTCCCTGAACTTACGGGAGGACAACCTTTTTACATTTTTTCCAGATCACCTACTCAAGGACACCATTCTAGCAGTTATATCCTCTCTCCTACGTCTTCAACCCCTGCTCCTATTTACTGACTTGCTTCCCTAAGCACACAAACATGCTGTTATTTTTCCTTCTCACCACACACAGAAACCCTCATTTGATCTCTGCTTTCTTTAGCTACTATCTCCTACCTCAGAGCTGTTCTTCACTGTTAGAGCAGAATTCAAGAGCTTTCTGTTTAATTTCTTTTCTTCCAATCTCTCTCTTTTTTAAAATTTAGTTTAATTATTATTATTATTTTTTAAAAAAACTTACATCCAAATTAGTTAGCATATAGTGCAACAATGATTTCAGGAGTAGATTCCTTAGTGCCCCTTACCCATTTAGCCCATCCCCCCTCCCACAACCCCTCCCGTAACCCTCACTTTGCTCTCTATATTTATGAGTCTCTTCTGTTTTGTCCCCCTCCTTGTTTTTATGTTATTTTTGTTTCTCTTCCCTTATGTTCATCTGTTTTGTGTCTTAAAGTCCTCATATGAGTGAAGTCATGTGATTTTTGTCTTTCTCTGACTAATTTCACTTAGCATAACACCCTCCATTTCCATCCATGTGGTTGCAAATGGCAAGATTTCATTCTTTTTGATTGCCGAGTGATACTCCATTGTATATATGTACCACATCTTCTTTATCCATTCATCCATCGATGGACATTTGGGCTCTTTCCATGCTTTGGCTATTGTTGATAGTGCTGCTATAAACATGGGGGCGCATGTGTCCCTTTGAAAGAGCACACCTGTATCCCTTGGATAAATGCCTAGTAGTGCAATTGCTGGGTCGTAGGGTAGTTCTATTTTTAGTTTTTTGAGGAACCTCCATACTGAGGTTCCAGAGCGGCTGCACCAGCTTGCAGTCCCATCTTCCAGTCTCTCTTAAACCCACTATTATCAGGCTTTTGCTCCTGCTGCTCTACTGAAGCAGCTTTTTTCAAGATCTCCAATGACATCCATTATATCTAACTCTGAACTCTTATTCCTTTTTCTTTTTTTTAAAATTAATCTCTACACTTAATGTGGGGCTCGAACTCACAACCCCAAGATCAAGAGTTGCATGCTCTACAGACTCAGACAGCCAGACACCCCTGAATTCTTAACCCTGAACTTGACCATCTGCAGCATTTGAACAATTAGTTGCTTTCTTGCTCACTTTCTTCACACGGCCTCCAGGGCACCACACTACACTCTCTTGTTTTCCTCCCATTTCACTGACTGTTTCTTTTCAGGCTCCTTTGCTGATTTGCTTCTCTTTTCCCCAACCCTCTTAATGTTGGAGTGCCCCAGAGCTCAGTTTTTGAGCCTGTCTACAAATAACTCCCCTGAGGATTTCATGCAGTCTTCTGGCTTTAAATACTAGATTGCTACATTCTGATAATTCCCAGATGCAGATCTCCAGTGTAAAAACCTTTCTCCCTTGAACTCCAACCTTATGCATCCAACTGCCTATTCTTTTTCTTTTTCTTTTTTTTAGAGTTTTCATTTTTAAAGTAAGCTCTAGGCCCAACATAGAGCTTGAACTCACGAAGCCAAGATCAAGAGTCACATGCTCTACTGACTGAGCCAGCCAGGCACCCAGTCCCTTGAGTGCTCAGTCTTTGCATTCATCTGCCTACAAACATCACTGGGATTCCCCCACAGACCTCTCAACCTCAACATATCCAGGACTTAATTCATTTTATCTCACTCTACACCATTATGTGATTATGTGCCTATCAGTACCCAGTGACCTGATTTAGAAATCTAGGAATCATACTGGGCACAGAGATCCTAAAACCCTTGGAATTCCCTAAGTGATGAGAGGATAAAGGTGTCTTTTTTTTATGTTAACGAAATGACTTTTGGAAAGTCCCTAGGTAACTCAAAGGTGGGGGCTGGTTGCCAGGGGAAGCAACCGTGTGATTTGAAGGTTGGAACTTTCAGCCCCACCCCAGCCCCCAATCTCTGGGGAGGTTTGCGAGGTTGGAGATTGAGTTCAGTCACCAATGGCCAATGATCTAATCAACCACGCCTATATAATGAAGCCTCCGTGAAAGCCCCGAAGGGTGGGTTTGGAGAGCTTCAAGATTGGTGAACCAGAATAAACCCATTGTACTGTGCCCCAAATTCCATGGGAACAGAAGCTCTTGCATTCAGGACCTTGCCCTATGTATCTCTATCTGGCTGTTTATCCATATCCTTTGGTATCCTTTGTAATAAACCAAAATCTAGTAAGTAAACTGGTTTTCTGAGTTTTGTGAGCCACTCTAGCAGTTAATCAAACTGAAGGAAGGGGTTGTGGGAATCTCCAGTTTATAGCCAATGGTCAGAAGCACATGCGACAACCTGAACTTGCAATTGGCATCTGAAATGGGAGCAGTGTTGTGGGACTGAGCCCTTAACTTATGAAATCTGATGTTATTTCCAGGTAGATAGTGTCAGAATTGAGTTAAATTTGTGGGATATCTGGTCAGTGTCCACAGGAGTTGAGTTAATTTGCCTGGTGGTGTGGAAAAGTCCCACACACTGGACCTCTGGAAAGTCTACTTTTAAATATCATGACAGTAGGGATTAGGTTTCAACATACTAATTTGGGAGGTGGTGGTGAGGACACAAACATTCAGTCTCTAACACTTCTTAAAAAGTTTCGGGGACTCAAAAAAGCCTTTCAGGGGCTCCCTGTTGCCCTGACTTCCAAGGTCTTTGTCCTAATTTAAGCTTATCTACCTTCTTGAAATTCTTGAATCTCCTTGAGGGAGAAACACTTACACTGTCCCAGGCGTAGACTGCCTTGTTCATACAGTGGGAGTCTTAACTTGAGTCCAAGTGGGATTTGGTCATATCTGGGCACATCTGTCAAACTTGTGTGATGGGTTTGCCCGAAACCTACTTGCTAGGGGACTGAAAAGGGACTTGGGGAAAAAAGTTTGCCTTAGGGCAAAAGGAACCTGTAGTAGTTTGATTTGGGACTTAGTTGTAGTGGAGGGATCATTGTGAGTACATTGTGATTCGCCTACCTCCCTGGTTCCTACTGGACTTATATCTGATGTCCATGGAGAGCAGAGTGGGGAACTAGGAAGACAAAAAGACTAAGTACATTATAAAATCTATAAAACATTGAGCGCCCTCAAGTACTGCGTCAAGACTGATCATGTGGAGGATACACAAAAAGGAGAACCAGTCTTCCTCCTGTGCAAATGACCCCAGAGCAGTTTTTCCAGTTTAAAGCCTCCGGCATATTGGAGGGGGTGCCTTCCAGAAGTCTGGTGACCAAAGGAGTGGGGTGAGTACCTGGGAAGGACTTGTGTCCTAGAAAGCAGGGGTGGTTCCCCCAAGGAGACTGGAGCCTGGCCAGCACAGCAATTCTTAATAGTAACTTGGTGGAATTACCTGGATTACTTGGAGATGGATTATTTCATGAACACACATGCTCCTTGGATACTCCCAGAAATGCTTGCGGGGCTCTTTAGCAGGGACTGAAAATATGCCAGCTGGAGTAGGTGGGACCAGAAGTCAGTGGAATTTGTTCATTTTATATATGTGTGTGTGTGTATATATATATATATCATATATATATATATGATATATTTATATTTATGTATATATAAACATATATTTCCACAGAAGTCAGTGGAATTTGTTCATTTTATATGTGTGTGTGTGTGTGTGTGTGTGTATATATATCATATATATATATATTTATATTTATACACACACACATATATATGCATATATGTACATATACATATATATATATATATGTATATATATAAATCTTAATGCTTATTTTTGAGAGAGAGGAACAGAGGGTGAGCAGGGAGGGGCAGAGAGAGAGGGAGACACAGAATCGGAAGCAGGCTCCAGGCTCTGAGCTGTCCACACAGAGCCCAGCGCGGGGCTTGAACTCATGAACCGTGAGACCATGACCTGAGCTGAAAGCGGGTGCTCAACTGACTGAGCCACCCAGGTGCCCCTCTTCATGTTTTTAATGTAATTGTACTTTTACCCATTGGTTGGGGAAATTTGGATATTACTGTATTGAACTATTTCACTCGTGTATGTCATGCTCTTAGAGTTCAGTGTGCTTTATTGTATGAGTTTTCTATTGCTGCTACAGTAAATGACCACAGATTTAGTGGCTTACATGGTTGCATAGGTTAGAAGTCCAACATGGGTTTTGTTGGGCTAAGATCAAGGGGTCAGTAGTGCTGTATTCTTTCTGGAGACTGTATAGGAGAGTCCCTTTCCGTATCTTTTCCAGCTTCATGATGCCAACCCTCTCCTTGACTGGTGGCCCCTTCTTTCATCTTCAAAGCCAGCAATGTCACATTTCTCTCTGACGTCAGAGAAAAGTTCTCTGCTGTGATTAGGTTGGGCCTCCCAGATCATCTAGAATAATCTCCTCATCTCTAGATTCTACAAAGTTCCTTTTGCCATGTGAGGTACTCAGTCACAGGTTCCAAGGATTAGTATGTGGACATCTTCCTTGGGTTGTGGGGAAAGGGGACATTTTTCTATGTACCATATTTACGATTTACTAAATATATCATATTCTCATTTCATTTTTGTAACATCCTTGTATGATAGATTATTCCTATAAGACAGATAACTTTTCTGAAGCACTTATTAAAAATATAGTTCCTATCAGTTGTTACTATCTTAACCCAGAGTTCAATCTTAGCATTACTCACTAATAAGAACAACCAGGTGTAACGTGCCTCCTGGGTGATGCAAAGTGAAAGAATATGGCATCATCTGTAGAAGATTTTTAAACAACTTGATGAAGGTATTAACATACCATAAAATTTGCCCCTATAAAGTCTGCAGTTCAGTGATTTTTGTATATGTACATAGCTATGTAACCATCCCCACAATCTAATTTTGAAACATTTATATCATCCTCCAAAGAAATCCAATACCCATCAACATCACTGCCCATTTCCCCTCTCCTCAGCGTGTGGAAACTACTGAAGTCAACTTTCCTGTGTCTATAGATCTGCCTATTCTGGACATCTTATACAAATGGAATATTACGTACGTGGCCATTTGGCTTCTTTAACTTGGCATAATGTTTTCAAAGTTCATCTGTGTTATAGTGTGAATCAGTACTAAATTCCTTTTTATGGTCAAACAGTATTCCGTTGTGCAGATATACTACATTTTTTTCATCAGTTACTGGCCATTTGAGTTGTTTTCCTTTATGGCTATTATAAATAATGCTGCTATGAATATATAAAGTATTCTTGCAAAAATGTTTAATCCAGATTGTGGTAGGTAGAATAATGCCCTCCCTGCCCCCACAAATGTCTACATCCTAATCCCTGGCACCTGAAAAGGGTGCCTTTTGCCTTACATGGCAAAAGGGACGTTGTAAGTGTGAGTAAGGTTGAGGAACTAGAGGTGGAGATGTGAGCCTGGATCACACAGGTAGGCCCTATCTAATCACACAGTCCTTAAAAGGAGAGAGCATCTCCCTCTGAGGATGGAAAGGGACTGAGATGGAGCAAGAAGGCCAGGAGCAAGGAATGTGGGTAGCCTCTAGAAGCTGGGAAAGGCACAGAAACAGATTTCCCCCGACAGCCTCCAAAAAGGAATGGGAACCCTGCCAACTCCTTGATTTGAGTCCATTGATTTTTGCTTTTAGCTGAAGGGAGCTGCCTTGTCTATGATTATGCCCCCTGCAACCAGTGAGTGGCCAACATGGAAAGATCCTCCCCTCTTGCTTTGATCTAGGACAACTCTGAAGGACCATCTCAGCTCCAGGGTGCTGAGTGGGATGGGTCTGAGGCCTCAACCTCTATTTCTGCCCAACCCTGCTTCCCTTAGTCCCTTCCAGGCACTGTTCCTGAGAGCAATCTGCACGCAAATCTCTGCCTCCAAGTCTGTTTCCTGGGGAATCCAACATGAGACACATGCACATGACATCTTGTCCAAGGATGCTCAGCCAGCTGGGAATCCGCAAAAAAAAGTTGAGGGGAGAGAAAGAGTTTAGGGGAGGATCTACTCTAAGTTCCAAAATTGGTGATGAAATATTGAAAAGAACGTCAGCTGGGCATTGGAAGGCCTGCGTTCAAGCTCTAGCCCTGCCTCACTGACCTGCTGCTGCCCATCTCCCTGCCTCTAAGGGAGAGGGTATTGTACTTCTTTTTAATGTTTATTTATTTTTGAGAGAAGAGAGAGACAGAGTGTGAGTGGGGGAGGAGCAGAGAGAGAGGGAGACACAGAATCTGAAGCAGGGTCCAGGCTCTGAGCTGTCAGCACAGAGCCCGATGCGGGGCTCTAACCCACAGATTGCAAGATCGTGGCCTGAGCCGAAGTCGGACGCTTGACCGACTGAGCCGCTCAGGCGCCCACAAGTTCTCTTCTGGCACTGAAGCTCCAGACCTGTGGCCCAAAAGCCAGAGACAGGCTGGATCTTCACCTTCATCTCTCCCTAATTTCCGAGTTCGAAACTGAGTCCCCTCCAGAAGTTCCCCAGGACTGAGGACAGGCATGTCCTTCCTGGGTCAAAATTGACTCTCGAGTTGCACAACTTGTGGCCTTTGGGACACTTAGTTCAGACAGTGAAAATTTCTTAGATGCTTGTCTATCACCAGGCTTTCCACATGTGCCGTATTCTCATTTCTGTGTTGATAACTTAAAATGTCATGCAATCAGTGTGCATGTTTTATGTAGTTTCCTTCTTTCCTTCCTTCCCTCCCTCCCTGCTTGCTTGCTTGCTTCCTTCCTTCCTTCCTTTCTTTTCTATCTCTTTCTTCCTTTCCTTTTCTCCTTTCCTCCCTTTCTCTTCTCTTCTCTTCTCTTCTCTTCTCTTCTCTTCTCTTCATTCCACAAAAGTGTTTGTTAAATTGATGGGTGTCGCCTTACAGTTTCCTAGGAATCCAATAATTATAGTGTTTACAGTGAGCTTTGTCATTCCTTTTCTGATCTTCAACATCCATCAGAGTCCTTGAAACTTAGAAGTTACCTAAAAATGTTTGAAGGAATTACTAAATGAATGAATAAGCCCGCAAAGGAATCCTTAGGAAACTCAAATATCTTTTGAACCATTACTATGCTGCTGTGGGATGACTGTAATATAAATGGAATCATACTGCCATCTAGTGGTTATTTGGTGACTTCATTTAGAAGCAAAATGCAGAATGTTGCTAAGATTATTATTTGCGCAGCAAATTTTATTAAAAGATACTTTTGTAAGAAAATACTTTTATCACTTGACACTGTATTGTGAGAATGTCTTGGTTTTCTAGATCACCACTAATAAGTAAGTAGAAGTGAACGGTATTATAAATTGAAGTTTAAAGCCGATTTTCCTAACCTAAGAGATATTCTTTGAAAGGAGAATTTGGTAGTTTATAGATTTTGGATACTAACCCTTTATCCGATATGTCATTTGCAAATATCTTCTCCCATTCTGTCGGTTGCCTTTTAGTTTTGCTGATTGTTTCCTTCACTGTGCAGAAGCTTTTCTCTTGGTGAGGTCCCAATAGTTCATTTTTGCTTTTATTTCCCTTGCCTCTGGAGACATGTCAAGTAAGAAGTTGCTGTGGCCAAGTTCAAAGAGGTTGCTGCCTGTTTTCTCCTGTAGGATTTTGATGGTTTCCTGTCTCACATTTAGGTCTTTCATCCATTTTGAATTTATAACTCAATACCCCAAAACAAATAATCCAGTGAAGAAATGGACAGAAGACATGAATAGACACTTCTCCAAAGAAGACATCCAGATGGCTAACAGACATGTGAAAAGATACTCAACAGCACTCATCATCAGAGAAATACAAATCAAAACCACAGTGAGATACCACTTTACACCTGTCAGAATGGCTAAAATTAATAACTCAGGAAACAACAGATGTTGACAAGGATGCAGAGAAAGGGGACTCTTTTGCACTGTTGGTGGGAATGCAACTGGTACAGCCACTCTGGAAAACAGTATGGAGGTTCCTCAGAAAATTAAAAATAGAAGTACCCTATGACCCAGCAATTGCATTACCAGGAATTTATCTAAAGGATACAAAAATGCTAATCTGAAGGGGCACATGCACCCCAATGTTTATAGCAGTGCTATCATGTCCATCAACTGATGAATGGATAAAGAAGATGCGATAAAAAAAAAAAAAAAAAAAAAAAAGATGTGATGCACGCATGCACACACACTGGAATACTACTTGACAATGAAAAAGAATGAAATCTACAAACACAAAGAGACGCCTGGGTGGCTCTGTTGGTTAAGTGCCTGACTTAGGCTCAGGTCATAATCTCACAGCTTGTGAGTTTAAGCCCCGCATCGGGCTCTGTGCTGACAGCTCAGAGCCTGGAATCTGCTTCGGATTCTGTGTCTCCCTCTCTCTCTGCCCCTCACCTGTTTGCTCGCTTGCTCTTTCTCACTCTCTCTTAAAAATAAATAAGACGTTAAAAAAAAATTTAAAACAAATCTACACACACAATGGAATACTACTTGGCAATGAAAAAGAATGAAATCTTGCCATTTACAACAACGTGGATGGAACTAGAATGTATTATGCTAAGTGAATTAAGTCTGTCAGAGAAAGATAGATATCATATGATTTCATTCATATGTGAATTTGAGAAACACAACAGATGAACACGGGAAGGGGAGGAAAAGTAAGACAAAAACAGAGAAGGAGGCAAACCATAAGAGACTATTAAATAAAGAGAACAAACTGAGGGTTGCTGGAGGGGAGCTGGGGGGAGGGATGGGTTAAATGGGTGATGGGCCTTAAGGAGAGCACTTGTTGGGATGAGCACTGGGTGTCATACGTAAGAGATGAATCACTGGGTTCAACTCCTGAAACCAAGACTACGCTGTATGTTAACTAACTTGAATTTAAATAAATTAAAAAAAAAGAATTTGGTGGTTTAAGTAAGTATGGGAAATGATGATTAACACAGTCAAACATATTTCTTTTCTGCAGAACTTTTGAGAGACATTAATATGATAGCGTGCTTTGTGAAGCTGCGAGAGAGGCTTATGCGTGATGTTTTCTAGACACTTTATACTCTTTTCAGGGAACAGCTTATTGGATCATTGTTTTATGGGAAAAAAATTCAGAAACACTGTTTTATTGTCATTTTCCCAATATGTTAAAAATATCTAAGGTGCCTCAGTGGTCTCAGTTGGTTAAATCCAACACTTGATTTTGACTCGGGTCATGATCTCACGGTTCATGAGTTTGAGTCCCACAGTAGACTCTGTGCTGATAGCGTGGAGCCTGCTTGGGATTCTCTCTCTCTGCCTCTCCCCTCCAAATAAATAAACTTTAAAAATATGTATCTATTAGTGCACAGCATTTCCTGACTACGGAGCCTTCTTTGACCTTTATTTCCATGATATAGTCAGTTTAAGAAGCATCAGAATAAGTCAGGAGTTCTACTCTCCATGTATATGGATCTTAGTTTTTTTTGTTTTTTTTTTTAAATTTTTTGTTTTTAATGTTTATTTATTTTTGAGACAGAGAGAGAGCATGAATGGGGGAGGGTCAGAGAGAGAGGGAGACACAGAATCTGAAACAGGCTCCAGGCTCTGAGCCGTCAGCACAGAGCCCGACGTGGGGCTCGAACTCACGGACCGTGAGATCATGACCTGAGCCGAAGTCGGACGCTTAACCGACTGAGCCACCCAGGCGCCCCGGATCTTAGTTTTTAGGTAACAATTTTTTTTAATCGGAATTAGTATTCTTCCACATCAAAAGCTTTTTTACATAATCTGCTTTCTTTTGGATTCTAAGAATGTGGTTTCCTGCTCTTTGGGCTGTTACTTTCAATAATTGCCGTTAGTGATGGTGGAAATGACTCGGGATTCAACCACAATGCAATTGACTTAAGATTTCCTATTTCTGCCTTTTACCTATGTGCTGTCGTATTAACCTAAGCAACTAATTTATAAATTCCTGGCAGAAGCGTCATTTCTTTCTTTCTTTCTTTCTTTCTTTCTTTCTTTCTTTCTTTCTTTCTTTCTTTCTTTCTTTCTCTTTCATTTATTCTTTTAAAGTAAGCTCTATGCCCAGTGTGGGGCTTGAACTCACGACCCCAAGATCAAGAGTCACAGGCGCTACAGACTGAGCCAACCAGGTGCCCCTATTCTTTCAGTCTTGATTGCACACCTACCATGAGCTAGGCACTTGGGTTAGAAAGACCCTGCTGGATTGAGCTCTATGCAGTCAGGGATCTTGTCCACCTTGTTTTCTGTCGTATCTCTCACGCCTGGCACAGTGCCTGGCAGTGACGAAGTATTCAGGAGGTATCTGGACAGAATACACATTTCCTGTTCTCTGTTTTTGAGGTTTAATAGACAAAGAAATACAGATAACAGTAAAGTGTGATCATTGTAGTAAAAGATATGCACAAGAAGGAGAAAGCATTCTAGGCTAAAAGTCTTGAATGTATGGAGAGAACCGGGTTGGGAAGTGGTTGAGAAGGATGGAGTTACAGTGGAGAGAGCTTTTTCATTCTTGCTGAGGAGTTAGAGTTTATTGAAATGTTTCTCTTTACGACTCCGTGCTTAAAGTACTTGGTGAGGGGCACTTGGGTGGCTCAGTTGGTTGAGCCTCTGGCTTCGGCTCAGGTCATGATCTCGCAGTCTGTGAGTTCAAGCCCCATGTCAGGCTCTGTGCTGACAGCTCAAAGCCTGGAGCCTGCCTTGGATTCTGTCTCCCTCTCTCTCTGCCCTACCCCCACTCGTGCTCTGTCTCTCTCAAAAATAAATAAATGTTAATTTTTTTAAATGTTTATATATTTTTGACAGAGAGAGACAGAGCACGAGTGGGGGAGGGGCAGAGAGAGAGGGAGACACGAATCCAAAGCAGGCTCCAGGCTCTGAGCTGTCAGCACAGAGCCCGATGCGGGGCTCGAACTCACAGACCATGAGATCATGACCTGAGCTGAAGTCGGATGTTCAACCGACTGAGCCACCCAGGCGCCCCCCCCCCCATTTTTTTTTTAATTAAAAAATACTTAAATACTTGGTGAATTCTTGTTGTAGATGTAAGTTTTATTTCAGCTGAAATCAACTTTGTAAATAATTTTTTTTTTTGAAAGGTTGATTTGACCTCAATATAGAGAGCCTTAGCATGTGTGCGGGCCCACAAGATCCTTGCTGAAAAAGAGAAGACATCACTGTAAGGTCAGTGAATTCAGGGGGAGCCAGGATGATATTGTAAGTAGTTAATAATTGCCCCGACCATGCTATCTAGACTGAAGCTCTCCCAAGGCAACGCTTAGTGCAGAGCCCTGCAGAGAAGTTTCTTTTAAAAAAGCAAAATTGTGGAATAAGTGAAGTATGTCAGTGACTTTTCACTTCCTTTTTTCATTATACTTTCGACCTGCTTCTGAAACCACCATGACTTCAGAGACCAGGGCCCTCTGATGGCCCCTGAAAGCGCAGGGTTCCCAGCCAGACTTGACTGTCCTGTGCTTTGGACTTATCCTTGGGTAGGTGTGCCTGGAGTGTTTTCATTACCTTTTATGTAATAATTCCCACAAATTTCAATAGGTTGTGATTCATTTCATGCTTAATCAAATATTACTTGTATATCTTTGTGAGAACTGGTATATGATTTAATTTACAAAATCAGTAAAAGAAAGTCCTTGCTTAAACCATACATCCTGAGTTTTGCTTCTAAAAATACCAATGCTGTATCTACAAACCCAGCTCCAGTATATCCACACTGAGGGGCCGATGATAGATAAAAGCTTAATAAATAACCCTTTCCAGAAGAATGGGTACTGCAACACACATTGCCTTAACCCACAGACATTGCCTCTCTTCCCTTTCTTGTTATCTTGCTAATCAGTTGTGGGAGCCTTTTCTACCTTAATATCATTTCAACACAGTGATTCAGACTTCTGTTGGTCGACTGGTATTGGCCTGTGATACAGAATCTGCTTACCATCCAATTTAAAGGAATGGAACTCCAGAGGTAGGATTGAAGGCAGCAACAAGGAACCAGACTCATAGGTAAGCCCAACAGGGGGCAGTTAAGTCATCTCAGTGAAATATAATTAATATTGACCTTACCGACCAAGATCAAAGCTGATCCAATAAAGAGTTTTTATTTGCATGAATGGAGCCCAGAACTACTTTTCTAGGTAAAAGCACACAATACAGTTAAGCTAGAAATCCACATTTTAAAGTACAGATTTTCATTTAGTTCTGGACTCTTTTGAGATCACACCCAGATGTTCCCATCTCATCCTGTTCCCCACCCCCCTTTTTAAAAGTGTTTATTTATTTATTTTGAGAGAGAGAGAGAGAGAGACCGAGAAAGCACGAGCAGAGGAGAGGGGCAGAGGGAGAGGGAATGAAAGAATGCCGAGCAGGCTCCACGCTGTCAGCGCAGAGTATGATGTGGGGTTCGGTCCCATGAACTGAGACATCATGATCTGAGCTGAAATCGAGAGTCGGACACTCAATTGACTGAGCCACCCAGGTGCCCCTCATCCTGTTCTCTCTCGAAACTCAGGGCCGTCACTTCTTTTTCTGCTGCACAGTCACAAGCAGTGCCAATCAAACTGCCCACATCTTTGCATATCTGCAAAATCATGACTGCAATAAATAATAATGGGAGATTCTTGCCATCTGTTTAATTCTTTCCTCCTTTTATCTGATCCTGAAAGTTATCTAATGTCTTTCTCCTGTTCTACTGTTTCAAAGACGTAAACGGTTCAAATCATAAAACTAGGAAGAGTTTTTAGAAGTGTTGCCCCTTCCTCATTTTGTCTGCCAAGTTTCAATTCAGTGCAGGTGCTGACAGATGTTTATAGGCAAATAAAATAAGTCATTTCCATGTTGCAGAGCAAAGATGCTCGCTAACCTGAGCGAGGGTTAGGACTATGATTAGAGGCTCCAGTGTGAGATTAGAGGCCAGTGCTTTCCTAATTCCCAGCCTTTAGTTTGTTTTAGCTCGCCTTTGTCATTGCCCAAATCCTGGAAGAATGTCTGGGAATTAAAAGTCAAAATGTACTCCTGCAATCTCGGGCCTGGCAAAGCTTCTATAGGCAACCGCAGGTCCGCACCCAGTGATTGTTTACATTTCTCTTGCATCCTCCAGAATCCTGCTTACGCACCACTTTCTGTTGAGTAACGGTGTGTGGAGCCAAGTCAGGACCGGTAATGTTCCTCGTCTGCCTTCTTGGGCTGGTCCTGACGCTGGCCCCTGACAATGCCAGGCTCGGGAACTATTTGTTTCTGATTTCCAGCCAAGAAGTCTAACAATTCTCTCCCTTCCTTCCTATCGCCCTCTTCTTCCTTACCGATGCCAAGTCTGGGATTTTCCTTGTCTAGAGACCCTACCAGGCAAGGAAATGAACTTTCTTGGGATATGACAGACTGCTTAACAGAAACTGTGCCCTTTGTTCTCATTCAAATGCCTTTTCCATAAATGACATTTCTCTTTCTAAGGCTCCTGCTGATAATCTGCTCTAGCTACTTAATTTCTACGAGGTCCCTCTCAGAAGATTGAGGCGTAGTAGGTGTTGGAATTCTGATTGTTCTGATTGGGAAGCAACAGCTCAGAAAGGAAAAATAATTTGCCCAGGGATTGAGTCAAGCAATTCTATTAGTTGTGTCTAAATCCATTCTTTAAGGGGCACCTGGGTGGCTCAGTCGGTTAAGTGTCACGATCTTATGGTCCGTGAGTTTGAGCCCCATGTTCGGCTCTGTGCTGACAGCTCAGAGCCTGGAGCCTGCTTCGGATTCAGTGTTTCCCTCTCTCTCTGCCCTTCCCCCGCCAGCACTCTCTCTCTCTCTCTCTCTCTCTCTCTCTCTCTCAAAAATAAATAAACATTAAAAAATAATAAAAATAAATCTATTCTGAAACTTTAAAAATCCTTTTCATTCCTAGCAACTGTGTCCAAAACAAAGGAAGCAAACCCTTATGTTTACGTACAGAAAATAGAGGCAGGTCTGGTTGTTGATCACTGATTCCACTATGAGTCAGAAAACTTTATTTCTTTTGCACATGCTTATGGACAGCCCAGCCCAGCCCAGATGACAGTCTGCAGGGATACGAGTTCTACTTCCCACTGTTAACAAGGCGCTCAACCCTGGGCAAGTCACTTGACTGCTTCTCGTCTATAACATGAGGTAGTTGGGATTCATGGTCTCTTAGGTTTTCTTCCAGCTCCTGGATCTCCAGCTAGGAAAATGCAGGGATAAAGGCATAAGGCTAACCCATCTTCAGAAAGTCAGCAAAACATCTATATATAACACTGTAAAATTAATCTCTACTAAATAAGAATTTGTATACACTTTGGCTCAGCAATTTCACTCTTGGGGCTTTATCCAAAGGAAGCAATCAGAGATGTGCTTCAATAAGCAAGGATGACTGTCACAGTGTTTATTTTTAATAAACTTTTAATTTTAGCATGGTTTTAGATACACAGAGAAGTTGCAAAGATAGTACCGAGAGTTCTTCTGTACTCCATCCATCCTTCCTCCTCATTTCCTTCACTGTTAACAACTGCTATTCGTATATTACATTCATCACAACTAATGAACCACTATTGATTTCATTTTATTAACTAAAATCCATACTGTATTCATATTTCCTTAATTTTAAGCTACTTTTCTTTAATTTTTTTTTATGTTTATTTATTTTTGAGAGAGAGAGAAAGACAGAGTGTGAGCAGGGAAAGGGCAGAGAGAGAAGGAGACACAGAATCTGAAGGAGGCTCCAGGCTCTGAGCTGTCAGCACAGAGCCCGATGAGTGTTCAAACTCATGGACTACGAGATCATGACCTGAGCCAAAGTCAGACACTTACCCGACTAAGCCACCCAGGTACCCCTAACCTACTATTCTTTTTTCTGTTCTGGGATTCTATCCAGAACACTACGTTATTACATTTAGTTGTCGTGTCTCCCTAGGTTCCTCAAGACTGTAAGAGTTTGCCAGACTATCCTTATTTTTTTTGAAGATTTTATTTTTTTCTTTTTAAAATCAATGTTTATTTTTGAGAGAGAGACACACACACAGTGTGAGAGGGAAAGGGCAGAGAGAGAGGGAGACACAGAATCCAAAGCAGGCTCCAGGCTCTAGGCTCTGAGCTGTCAGTACAGAGCACAATGCAGGGCTCAAACCCATGAACTGTGAGATCATGACCTGAGCTGAAGTCAGACACTTAGCCGACTGAGCCACCCAGGTGCCCCATAAAGATTTTATTTTTTAAAACATTTCTTAAGGTTTATTTATTTTTGAGAGAGAGAAGGGCAGAGAAGGAGACTGATTTTCCAAAGCAGATGCCGCGCTGACAGCGGAAAGCTGGCTGTGAGGGCTCACGAACCTCGAGATCATGACCTGAGCTAAAGTCAGATGCTTAACCAACTGTGCCACCCAGGTGTCCCTTTAAATACTTTATTTTTAAGTAATCTCCACACCCAATGTGGGGCTCAAACTTACAAGATCAAGAGTTGCATGCTCTTACCAACTGAGCCAGCCAGGCGCCCCAGATTTTCCTTATTTTTGATGACCTTGACAGTTCTGAGGAGCACTGGTCAGATATTTTGTAGCATGTCTCTTGATTAAAAAAAAATGATTATTAAACTGGGGTTTTAGTTATTAAGCTGGGGACAAACTGTCTACATGAGCTTTCACCAATGATGTTAACCTTAACCACCCAGTAGAGGTAGCATTTGCCAGGTTTCACTGTGCAATTTTCGAATAATGTAAGTTCTAATATAAGTAGGGTGCCTGAGTAGCTCGGTTGGTTAAGTGTTTGACTCGACCTCAGCCCAGTTCTTGATCTCAGGGTCCTGAGTTTAAGCCCTACGTTGGGCTCCATGCTGGGTATGGAGCCTACTTAAAAAAAGTTCTCGAATAAGCTACACATCAGTAACAGGACAGTATACTCCATGAGGGCAGGAATTTTGACTGTTTCACTCCCCACTGTGCACCCACTACCAAGCACAGTTCTGACATAAAGTGGGTGTTCCATGAACAGAATTTGTTGGATGAAAAATAGATTGGTTAAATAAGTTAATTTATATGATATGATGGAATACTAGTGGTCATCATAAATATTTGGGGATATGGAAAAAAAAACATTAATGATATATCCAATGAACAAAACAGATCAGAAGACAATTTGTATACATCCTATTTTCTATAAAGTTTGTGTGTTCATGTGTGTGTATTTATGCCCGTGTATGTGTAGAAAAAGAACCAGAAGAATGTTGTCAAAATGTTAAAGTGGTCATTGGTTATTGCAAGGTTGAAGGATTACAGGGGATTTTAATTTTCTTCCATGTTCAGAAATGATAAGAATGGATTACTTTTGAAATTAAAAAAAAAAAACACACAATAAAAACAGAGAGAAGTTTTGACCTTCAAGAAGGTTCTCGAGCAAGAAAAACAGATGTTTCAATACAATGCCCAGCAACCACATTATTTAGCCGTGTATTAGTCTTTGTGAAGGAACTGAAATCAGTGGTGCGGTGCACGGAGGGTGTTGTCCTCAAAATTCTGCTGTTTCTAGGAAACAGGGTACACTAGGTACCATCTGTTTCTGATTTAGGGCATTAGAGTTGCAAGATCATGAGCTGTATCTTTGTTACTCTCATAACAAATTGTTTAAAGTTTAAAAAAAAAAAAAAAGTAAAGAGCGAAACCAAATGCACAGGAGGCCAGAGTGAATGGCATTATTGTATCGTTTGCTTTCTCCTCCCTGGGGCTTTGCATTTTAAAAACACATGTTGTGGTTTTTCTATGATTATCTTCCCACTTCCTGTGTTGTATCTCCCTTACTGTAAATATCCTTTTGTATAGTCATGCTTTTCTTTCTGTGTCTTGCATGTGTGTCTTTCTTAATACTTGCTAACTTTCTCCAAACTTCCAGTGTCTATTTTTCCTGATACTAATTCGTATAGGTCCAATGGCGTTTTTGCTCTCCGAGATTCTTGCCTTGATTTCGAATCCTAGCTCCATCTTTTATTAGCTGTGTGAGCTATGGAGAGTTGCCTAACCTCTCTGAGCTCCCCCCCCCCCCACCCCAGAAAATTAGGATAGTATTTTGTACTCAAAGTATTCCAAGGATTAAATGAGATTTAATGTAAATATGTGCTGGACCCATCCTAGTGCCAGTCACAAACAAGGCTCTTAGCCTTTGGTATCCTTTACTTCCTTCTCACTTCTATACATACTCCATACTGTGTCTTCTATTATCTTTCTAAAATTCCATTAACGTACTCAAGGATCAAGTCTAACCTTTGGCTTTCAGGGTCCTCTTTAAATGAGCCCCAGCCCATTTCTGTGGTCTCACTATCTTCCAGGCACATTGTATATACACATTATGCTCCAGCCACACCAAATTACTAGCTGTTGCCTAAATACATGTTACTCTTTTCTTCTCTCCATGCTGTTAAGCATGCTGTTTTCTGTGTCTGGAAGTCTTTTGTGTTCCTGACAACCTTCTTTGTGAAGCCTTCTCTGACAGCTTGAGGTCCCCCACGCTCTCCTCTGACCACAGTAACTTGTTCAGACCTTTATTAATGTGATTCCTTATACAAACGTCTACATCATTCACTTCTTTATTCAACAAATAGTTATCCAGCCCTTCCATTGCGCCAGAGGATACTGGAATGTATCCTCTACTTAAATGGTGGATTCCATAGGGCCGGGGGCTGTCTCATCCACCACCCCCAGCCCCATGCTTAGCATAGGAGTAAAGCAAATACTCAGTTTGTTTGTTCAGCATTGAATAAAATTCGGGCATTTCTTTTTCAGTAATCAAACTGAAAATCATAATGCTACCAAGTACTTCCTCATTTGCCCTTTAAAGACAAAGATAAAAGACACATATTTTCTTGTACATGTAACATATTGTTATGCTTATTAACAATTCCAGGGGGCTCAGAAATATTCCTTTGCTTTGAATGTCCTCCATCTGGAAGAGTTTAGCTAATTAAACCAAAGATCACGGATGAGTTGGCCCCATTTATCTCCAATGGATGAAATCCTTTTCTCTCCAGAGGATTCTTCAGACAAATATCAAGGGTCAGTGTTATTTTTAGTAACATACAGTTTTGAAAGTCTTACATTTTTTTTTTTTTTTTCAATTTCTAAGTTTGGTAACACATACTTTTGAAACTTTTAATTTTTTTTTAAAATAAATTTATTAGCGTAACTTAGCCTATACAGAAGTATTTGTCTCAACTCTAGATGATATTGAATTACCATACTGGAGATTAAGGTAGTCATTAGTCTGAAAAAGAAGTTAGAAAAAAAATGCTTCCTGCCCTCCCCCCCCCCCCCCCCCCCCACCGCAAGCCCCCACCGTGTAAGTGCAAGATTCCTGTTGGTGATGATATACTGTGCAGATTGAATGGTGATTCAGAGAAAGCTATTATTATCCTTCCTTTTGAGGGACTTTTAATTTTTGATGATTAATATTTGTCAGTATTTCAGAATTTTCATTCCTTTCTTCCCCTCTCCTCCATTCTTTCTTTTTTTTCTAAAAAGTTTTTTAATGTTTATTTTATTTTTGAGAAAGAGAGCGTGAGCAGGGGAGGGGCAGAGACAGAGAGGGAGACACAGAATCTGAAGCAGGCTTCAGGCTCTGAGCTGTCAGCACAGAGCTCAGTGCGGGGCTCGAACCCACGAACTGTGAGATCGTGACCTGAGTCGAAGTTGACGCTTCACCGACTGAGCCACCCAGGAGCCCCTCCATTCTTTCTTAATGCAAAGAAACATACGAGCCTTACTTTCTTGGATTCATTTGGATCCCCCTTGTACATTTCACAGGCCGGTTATGAAAATTCGTGTGTCGATTACATGCTGACTTAAGCTTAAGAATGAGAACACTTTTAACTTCACATTAGCAACAATTAAATCATGGCTACAAGAGTTGAGTTTTGCTGATCTAAATTCATTTTTCCCCCGCTAGTTGAAAACCATTTTTCCATTTCCTGAGTTATATCATGAAATTTAGACTGACATGCCCAGATAGGAAGAAGCTAAAGCAAGGTTTAGTGAAAAAGATGCTGTGTGAACTTGGACTGTGAATAAACCAAATCTAACATCTACCATTACCATCCTCGCTAGACAATGTACAACAGACTCACCTGAATTTCATTAAAAGCTAAAAAAAAAACCCAATAAAAGTCAGTATGGGGCCAAAGCAACCCACAGAAGTTCATCCGGCCCTATTTAAGTGAGGCCCTCTTTCACATCCCTTCTTGGGGCTGTCCCTCAGCCTCTCAAGACTGCTTCCTCCTATCCCACTTTCCTTCTGGGGGGACAAAAGAAGGGAGGCGGGCGGTCACCATGGCATTCAGATCACTGAATTTGATAAACAGGTTCTTTGGTATCATGGCCCTGGTAGCAGATCTGATCAAATCCTCAGCTCCTGAGTGGTGTTTGGCAATCTTACAGTGCCCTAAAAATCAGAGAACTGTCACCAGACCCTTTTCTCATTTCTCTTCCCTGAGGCCCTCACAGCATTTCTATGGAGGTCATTCCATTCGTTCTTCACCCTCTGGTAGTGTCAGAGGAGGTTAATCATATTTTTGTAGCCTCAGGTAGAAATACTTCTGCTAACTGGTGCTTTGGTATTACAAGGAGGTCCCATGAAATCCTTCACTGCACTTTGAGAAAGACAGTAGGACACTGTTTTCTAAAGTCCTTTGGGTGGACCCCTGGGAGACAGTGCAATTGTGCTCGTCCTATACAGCTGGTGTTTTTTATCCGTTAGGGGCTCTGTGCATTTTATAGCTCATTATATAATGTTTCTCTCTTTGTGTTGCTTATCAGGAGACTCTGATCCATCTTTAGCAGAGACTTCATGACTTGTATCCTACTTCTTCTCCCTTTGCTGTATGTTTCTCATCTCAAACTTATTTTATTTTGCTACAGTGCTTACATTTTTATAAGCAGCCATACATTCTTCTTGCAGGAAGATAGATTATAGGTAAATAAGTAAACATTTATGGACAGGCAAATCCAGAGAAAATGAGTTCTCTCAGGCCACAAGAGAACCTTGGGGCCTGCCACAAATTACCCAAGGTACTGTGTAGATTGTATTAGAAAATGCAGTGCCCTTTTGAGCACCATGGCAATTCTTAGTATGGATAAATATAGCAATGGATGTGGGAATTTCACCCAAGTCACGAAACCCAGGAATCGCTGAATGAATGGTAGGGCAGGAATCTAGGAAGGTCTTTTTCAACTTTTTTGTTGAAAATGATTAGACTCTCCTATGGGAGAAAGACTCAAGTGACCCAAAGGAAGTGATTTGTAGGGGATGAAACCAGAAAGTAGTGCCAGAAAAGGTCACCAGGGGGAAAGCGGGAAGTGCCAAGCAGAAAGTCCAAAAAAATAAATAAATAAGCATTTGTCAAAAGGCGAATACCTAAGCCGTCCAACCCAGGGTCACAAGCTCCCAGCAAAGTGGCTAGAATTTCTGCTGATGAATTGAAGGAAATTTGCAATAAGGAAAAATACACCCATCTGAAAAGAAATCCAGTTCGTAAGGTCAGCCCAACCCAAAACAACATCAGTGAACAGGAATTTCATTCTGCGAACAATACCAATCTTAGCCCTACAGTGGCCAACTCATTCCTTTCCAAAGTGCACACAGTTCACACCTATTTTTGTTCTGAAAATTCTACAGGGAACTTCTGAAAAAAGTCCTGGACAGTCAGGAACCCTCAAAAAATGTGATCTTTGTTTTCTTGTACAGCTGCATGATGGCACATGTCTGTTAGCGATTGCCAACTTCACTAGAGCGCACAATGGGGGTAGTGAAACTGCCAGTTACCTCACACGTAGAACTTTCAGGGAAGGGAGGCAATGTCACATGGTGCGGTCTTACATTTAAATACCAGCAGAGAACAAATGCCCATGAGGCCTACAGGTGGTATGGAAAGCTGAGGAAATGGGTGAGATCATATAGAGGGTGAAGAGGAAGAGGAGGGAGGACCCAGGATTGGACCTCCAAGTTCTATGTCTGTGCTGGACTCTAGGTCCACGTGTCCAGCTGTCTCCAGTTGAATATCCGATAGGTATCTCAGCCCAAATGCTCAAAGCCCAACCTTGACCTTCACCCTCCTGGTCTTCTCTAACTCTGCAAATGGCATCTCCATCCTCCAGTTGCTCAAACCCCAGACTTTGAGTTACCTGATCACTCCTCTTTTTCTTACATCCTGTATCCAGTCGGTCAATAAATCCTCCCTCCAGGAGAGCTCCTTCATTTTCCACTTGTTATTATGTCTGCCACTGCCTCTCTTGTCCAAGCCATCGTCTCCTCTCCCCTGGATTATTATAGTAGCTCTTACTTCCACCCTTCCCTCCTCTAGTTTATTCTTTTTTAAAGTTTATTTATTTATTTTGAGAGGGGGAGAGGGGCAGAGAGAGAGGCAGAGAGAATCCCAAGTAGGCTCCACACTGTCAGTACAGAGCCCTACACAGGGCTCGAATCCAGGAACCCTGAGATCGTGACCTGAGCTGAAACCAAGAGTCAGATGCTTAACTGACTGAGCCACCCAGGCGCCACCCTCCAATATATTCTTTCTTTCTTTTCTTCCTTTTTTTTTTTTTTTTTTTTGACATTTTAATTTATGTTTGAGAGACAGAGAAAGACAGGGTGTAAGCAGGGGAGGGGCAGAGAGACAGAGACACAGAATCTGAAGCAGGCTGCAGGCTCTGAGCTGTCAGCACAGAGCCGGACCTAGGGCTCGAACCCATGAACTGTGAGATCATGACCTGAGCTGAAGTCAGACGCTTAACCGACTGAGCCACCCAGGGGTCCCCCTCCTCTAGTTTATTCTTAACTCTGCAACCAGAATGGTCCTGTCAGAACATTTGTCAGGTCATGTCATTCCTCTATTTGCTTTCTCTTCTCAATCAGACTGAAACTGTCTCTCAGGCTGTTTATGACCTATATCCCCAGCCCCATTACCTCCTGGAGTACACACTCATCTCATTCTGCTTCCATCACCCTGGGCCCTTTGCTATCCTTCAAGCACTCTGTTCTGCCTCAGGGCCTTTGCACTGTGATCTGCTTAGAAAGCTTTTCCATATAACAGCATTGTTTGCTTCCCCACCACCTACATTTCACTGCTCAAATGTAACCTTAACAGAGCATCCTGTAAAGAAATAGCAACCTCTATCCTTGACTCTTCCAATTTCCCCTAACCTGCTTCATCTATCTATCTATCTATCTATCTATCTATCTATCTATCTATCTATCTATTGCTGTATCTCTTATGATCATCTAACATGCTACATATTTACTTACTTATTTGTTTCTAGATTATTACCTATCTAGTAAGAATATATGGTCCATAGGAGAAACTTTGTGTCTCTTGTTCACTGCTTATTCCTAGCATACAGTAGACACTCAAATATTTGTTGAAGGGAGGAAGGAAGGAAGGACTACAGCATTTCTCATCCAGGTAGAGAAGGCATTGACTAGGAGACTAAGAAATGGCTTGACTAGGAGACTAAGAAGGTAGGAAAGGAGAAGCCAAGAGCATGAAGTATAATAGAAGCTGCGAGAGAAAGCATGTAAAAAAATTAAAAAAAAATGTTTATTTATTTTAGAGACAGAGCACAAATGGGGGAGGGGCAGGGAGATCCGGAGACAGAATCTGAAGTAGGCTGCAGGCTCTGAGCTGTCAGCACAGAGCCCAATGCAGGGCTCGAACCCACGAACCATGAGATCATGACCTGAGCCGAAGTCGGACACTTAACCGAATGAGCCACCCAGGCATGCTGGGAAAGCATTTTTTGTTGTGGTAAAAAATATGTAACAGGGGCACCTGGCTGGATCAGTCAGTGGAGCATGTGACTTTTTTTTTTTTAATGTTTATTTATTTTTGAGGGAGAGTGTGTGAGCAGGGGAGGGACAGAGAGAGAAGGGGACAGAAGATCCAAAGTGGGCTCCACACTGCCAGCAGCAAGCCCGATGTGGGGCTCAAACTCACGAACCTTGAGATCATGACCTGAGCCAAAGTCAGATACTCAACCGACTGAGCCACCAGGTGCTCCTATGTGACTCTCGATTTCAGGGTTGTAAGTTCAAGCCCCATGTTGCGCATAAAGCTTATGTATATACTTATGTTTATATACACATATATATGTATATATATGTATATGTATACATATATATATGACGTAAAACCATTTTAACATAGACAGTTCAGTGACATTAAGTACACTCACATTGTTTTGCAACCGTCACCATTGTCCATCTCCAGAACTTTCTTTGTCTTCCCAAACTGAGACTCTGTACTCATTAAACAACTCTCCATCCTCCCTTCACTGCTACCCCAGGCAACCACCACTCTACTGTTTGTCTCTATGACTGACTACTCTAGGTATCTCATATGAGTGAAATCATACAGCGTTTGCCTTTTTTGTTACTCGCTTATTTCACTTAGTATAATGCCTTCAAGGTTTATCCATGTCTTGCATTTATCAGTTTCCTTCCTTTTTAAAAGCTTTTAAAAGTATTTTTATTTTATTTATTTATTTATTAAAATTTTGTTTAATGTTTATTTATTTTTGAGACAATGCAAGAGACAGAGTGCAAGCAGTGGAGGGGCAGACAGAGGGAGACACAGAATCTGAAGTGGGTTCCAGGCTCTGAGCTGTCAGCTCAGAGCTGGATGCGGGGCTCGAACTCACGAACCGTGAGATCATGACCTGAGCCGAAGTCAGACGCTTAACCGACTGAGCCACCCAGGCACCCCTAAAAATATTTTTATATTTAGGGGCGCCTGGGTGGCTCAGTCGGTTAAGTGACAGACTCTTGATTTTGGCGCAGGTCATGATCTCATGGTTTGTGAGTTTGAGCCCTGCATTGGGCTCTGCACTGTCAGTGTGGAGCCTGCTTGGGATTCTCTCTCTCTCTCTCTCTCTCTCTCTCTCTCTCTCTTTTTCTTTCTCTGCCTCTCCCCTGCTGACACCCTCTCTGTCTCTCTTTCGAAATAAATAAACTTAAAAAAATTTTTTTTTAAATAAAAATATTTAAAAAAAAATTTTAAAGGTTAATTTATTTTTCAGAGACAGAGAGAGACAGAGCGTGAGGAGAGGAGGGGCAGAGAGAGTGGGAGACACAGAATCAGAAGCAGGCTCCAGGCTCTGAGCTGTCAGCACAGAGCCTGACATGGGGCTTGAACTCACCATGAGATCATGACCCGAGCTGAAGTTGTACACTCAACTGACTGAGCCACCCAGCCACCTCAATAAAAATATTTTTATATTAAAAAATTTGTTTTAAATATTCCATTGTATGCATACACACACACACACACACACACACACAATGTTTATCCATTCATCTGTTGATGGATAACTTGGGTGGCTTCCACCTTTAGGTTATTGTGAGTAAGACTGCTATGAATATGGGCATACAAATATCTCTTTGAGACTCTGCTTTGACTTTTTTGGGGGTTATATATGAAGAAGTGGAATTACTGGATCATATAGTAATTCTATGATTAATTTCTTGAGGAGCCACCATCCCATTTTCTACAGCAACTGCACCAGCGCACGAGGGTTTCGATTTCTCCACATCCTCATCAACGCTGATATTCTGTTTAAAAAATGCTTTTAAAAAAAATAATGGCCATCCTGAAAAAAAATAATAGCCATCCTTCACACATCCATTAGGGTGTGAAGTGGCCTCCCGTTGTGTTTACAGGAAAGGATTTAATGAATTTATTTTTAAAGATTAAAAAATTTTTTTAAAGCTTATTTATTTATTTTGAGAGAGAGAGAGAGAGAGAACACAAGCTGAGGAGGGGCAGAGAGAGAGGAGAGAGAATCCCAATCATGTTCCATGCTGTCAGCTCAGAGTCCAACGTGGGGCTTGGATTCATGAACCGTGAGATCATGACCTGAGCGGAAATCAAGAGTGGGATGCTTAACTGACTGAGCCACTTAGGTGCCCCAAAATTTTCATTTCTAAGTAATCTCTACACCCAGCGTGGGGCTTGAACACCCAATCCCGAGATAAAGAGTCACATGCTCCACTGACTGAGCCAGCCAGGTGCCGATAGATAGATAGATAGATAGATAGATAGATAGATAGATAGATTTTTTAAAAAAGTAATCTCTACACCCAACCTGGGGCTCAAACTCACAACCCCAAGACCAAGAATTGCACGCTCTTCTGACTGAGTCGTCCAGGAGCCCCTAAAGGAAAGAATTTTTTTTTGAGAGAGAGAGTGTGGCAGGGTGGGGGAGGGGAAGTGGTAGAGGGAGAGAGAGAACCTTAAGCAGGCTCCACACTGGGCATGGAGCCTGACGCGGGGCTCGATCTCTGACCCTGGGATCATGACCTGAGCAGAAATCAAAAGTCAGATGCTTAACCAGCTGAGCCACCCCGGTGCCCCTAGAGGAAAGCATTTTAAACCAGAGAGAGTGGTCACCTGTCAAGAGCTGCTCCGAGATCTAGTAAAGCAAGACTGAGAGTATCTGTTGGAATTGGCTCGTGGAGGTGGTGGTGACGCCAGCAGAATGGCGGAGGGTCACTAGATCGGAGCAAGCAGGAGAGCGAGTAGGTTCTGAAGGTGACTCGAGAAGCTTGCCTGTCCTCAAGAGCAGAGGAATATTATTTATTGTTTGTTATGCCCGGTCATCATATGAGGTGCGGGGTTGGAGCAGAGGCTAACAGACGTGGTTCCTTTCATGGGGCTGGCAGTCCAGCAGAGGAGGGGTAGACGGTCAACACGTTTCTTCAACTCCGATTTGATAAGCGCTAAAACCAGAAGCGGAGGGTGCTGTGTATATTGTGGCAAGATGGCAAATGAGGACGGGAGGAGGATGTCAGAGGAGGTGTCCTGAGGAAGTGACTCTCCAGTGAGTTAAAATTTGGTGTCCCCTGGGGGTCTGTCTTCAGGGAGAGGATGCCTTGGTCACCCCGACATGGGCATTTGGGCCTCCGTGGCGATCTCACCGGACCATTACTGTGGCCAAAGTTGAAGGGACTCAATGTAAGAAGTACCAAGAGTGTGCCAACGCTTCTTCCTCAGGCTTCTAAAGTCACGTGTCTTGTGAGTGAGGAGCAGGGCTGGGCCTGGGCGGGGGTGTGGGGGCATAGTGTGCTCTACCTGTACCCCAAAGCAACAATGCTTGTGCTTACAGAGCCTCTCATTCAAGTTTTCTGTCAACTTTCTGTCCTGTTCAGTTCTAGTTCAAGGGTCAGATGGGGGAGTCGACATACGACCTTGGGCAAATTAAGCATAACTTCCTTGTGCCTCAATTTTTTCATCTGTAATTTGAGGACAATACAAGTACCTATTTCAAAGTAAGTGAAAAAACTCACGTAAAGCATTAGCGCGGTGACTAGCACATAGGAGGAGCCTGGCAAATGTTAGCTTCTATTGTTACTTTTACTCCTCTGATTATATGCTAAAGCTTCGGTACATTAAGTGTCTGAGCCTTAGCGAGTCTACTGTTCAAAGTCTACTGTTTAATGAATTGGAATTCTAGTTTTATCCGTTAGTTTTACAAGCTTAGGTAATGCGTATCTGCTTCTAAGAGCTAAGGCTGCCCTGGGGTGCTGATAAGATCTGGATTCTGAATGGCTGGGGCTGAGGACAGACGTGGCCTGGACTGTATTCACCAGAGTAGTGGGGCTTCTCGGGAGCCAGCTTGCTGCCCTCCCTGGATATGTTCAACCTCTCCATTATCTTTCCATTTGCTGCAACGCCAATCCTATTTTTCATATACCCCCTGGAAAAGAAAGTGTTTTTAAGCACCTGCATGCCAAAGGTGTCCAAGTGTCTCTAGAGTTTAGGGAGATGTTTTTTATGTTTTCGTTTTTTTTGGGTTTTTTTTGCAGCAGTCCCTTGCTTCACCCAGTGGGCCTTCCGATCTCTTCCTTAGCAAGGCAATGTGGTGCTGAGCACCAGAAAATTCCCGGGGAGAGCCTCTGCCAAAATGCAAAACCAAGGAAAAAGGATAAAAGCAACAGTTTTGGACCAGGCTGGCAGAAATGGTAAACCCAATCTGCCATATTTGCTTTTTCTTAATCTAAAATAACAGAGATAACATACACAATGGACTTTCTAACTTGCCACTTTTCCCTTATCTTTTTTCCCTTTGTGAGCCTAAGACATCATGTTCTTTCATATAACCTCTCTCTCTCAAAAAAAAAAAAAAAAAAAAAAAAAAACCAACAACAACAAAAACAAAAAAACCCTTGGCCATTCCGTTCCCTGCCGCCCATGGAGAAGAACAGACTCTATCTGATATTTCAGCTGGAAGGCAGGGTGGCAGATTCTTTCCAATGGGGTGGCGACTTCCTCCCTACTCTCAGAACACACCCCTTCCCAAAAATACGCCCTCCTGGGCAAGCAGCACAAAGGGAATGTCAGCAAATGCCCACATCCCTTCCTTTTCCTTTTACACCCAGTGGCCTGGGAATGGCGGGCACGCTCGGGGAATGCACACCACCAATCGGTGTGCGGCCCCATGGGGCCTGTAAAGCGGCCTTGCTCTCATCTCTTGCCCTCTTGGGCCGTCTTCCAAACCAACTGCCAGATGGGATTGTCCTAAAACGCAAATCTGATCATTTCATTTCATCTACTTAAGAACTTGCCGTGGCCTTTTGGCCCACAATGAGGGTTCCCAAACTCCTGCCTGAGGTCTATGCCAGCTATATAAGAATCATTGTATTCAGATGTAGTTTCTAGAGTTTAGGTTAGAACCCGGGGATCTGCCTATGTTAGCCTGAATTCTTTAGGTTGGTAAGTGACAGTAACTCATCTCAAACTAGCTTAGGTCAAGAAAGGAATCTATTATTTCCTCTGACAAGGAAGTTTAGGGGGTAAAATGATCTCAATTATATCTGTGAGATTTTAATTTATGGAGGTGACTAAGTGATGATGTGGAGACGTCAATACCATTGAAAGACTAAAGTATTAATTAATTTCCTAAGAGGAGAGGGTATGCTATGCCACACAGGACCATTTGGGGAAGCACGAGGTGGAAGGGAGTGGGGGTGGAGTGGGATCGTTGAGGGGGCGTAGACCACAGCCTTTGTTGGGATTCCTGCAGGACAGGCAAGGCAGTTTAGGACTAGCTAGTTTGAATAAATCAGGTGGCCTTTGGGGGATAGCAACTGTACCTGGTAGTCTGTTACCGGGCCCTGGGTTGATTTAGGGCAGGGGACATAACGTCTTGGTGGTGTGAATTCCCTGAAGGAGCTGACTTCAGAGCATCAACTCTGGATCTCAGGGGAGATGTAAACAACTTCAGCTGTTACTTTGGGTGCCAAAGAGACCGATGTAGAATCTAAGAAAACACAATTAGAACAAGAGCTGGCTTCAGTGGGAATGGCTTTAGAGGTGTGCTAATAATGCAGCCACGAGCTACATGTGGCTGTTGCACACTTAGAACGTGGGTAACACAAACTGAAATGTGATGGAGGTGTGAAACACATGCCGGCTTTCAGACAGCATAACGAAGAGAAAACTTGTATAGCCCAGTGATTTGACAATTCTGTGCGTTGCTCAATGCTCACCAGCATCGGTGTGGTTGCCATCTGTCACCCGCAACATGATTACAGTATTATCGACTATATTTCCTATGCTGTAAAAAACAAAACAAAACAAAAAAACCCTATGTCATTAATGATCTTTCAACTTTTTTTTTTAATGTTATTTATTTTTGAAAGAGAGAGAGAGAGAGTGTATGTAAGTGCAAGTAGGGGAGGGGCAGAGAGAGAGAGTGTGTATGTGAGTGCAAGTAGGGGAGGGGCAGAGAGAGAGAGGGGAACAGAGGATGAGAAATGGGCTCCGCAGTGTCAGCACAGAGCCCGACATGGGGCTCAAACCCAAGAACTGTGAGGTCATGACCTGAGCCAAAGTTGGATGCTCAACCGACTGAGCCGCCCAGGTGCCCCTATGATCTGTTATATTGATTACGTTGAAAATAATATTTAATATTTTGGAAATATTGGATTAAATAAAATATAGCATGGAAATTAATTGCATCTGTTTCCTTTTACTTTTCTTAACATAGACACTAGAAACTTGAAACAGCACGTGCAGCTTGCACTTTGAGAGAGAGACAGAACATGAGCTGGGGAGAAAGGCAGAGGGAGAGGAAGACACAGAATCTGAAGCAGGCTCCAGGCTCTGAGCTGTCAGCACAGAGCCTGATGGCGGGGCTCGAACTCATGAACCGCGAGATCATGACTTCAGCCCGAGTCGGTCGCTTAACCGACCGAGCCACCCAGGCGCCCCTGGTTCACATTATATTTCTATTGGACAGCAGTGGTCAGGATCAAATGTTCTCTTTCTCTCTATGGACTCTGCTCTTTTTACGTATATTTGGAATTCATTCTCTCCTACTTTAAACTGTCTTCCGTGTGTCTGCGAAAATGGCTGCTGGTATTTCCAAGCTTATAGAATTCCAGCTTCCCAATGCCATCCAAACGGGAAGTTCTTTCTTCCATTGTTCATATATCAATCTCGGGGAAAGACACTCAATGGCCCTGCTGATGTCACATTCCACCCCTTGGACAAAGCACTGTTGACAGGAAAACAGGTTCCTGTGGCTTGTCATGAATTGCGTCCCCATCAAATAGGGGTGGAGCATCTGCGTGGCATGGGAGAGGTGCACTACCCCATATGATGAAAGGAACTCGTGGTTACTAATGTGGTTTCATTACACTTCCCAGGTGATTCTGATGCACAGTAAAGTTTGTTACGTGCCAGACCCTGGAGGTAAAACCCAACTGTATTAGTGTGTGTTTGTGGTGCTTATTAGGCCTTCTGTGGTCTGGTCTCCTGCTGACTTTAATCTCTTGTCAGTTCCCTTCTCTTTCCTAGCTATATGTCAACATTGTATTGTTTAAAATTTCTTGCAGCTCCCTAAACACTCCATGCTGAAAACATTTACTATAGAAATTGTCAAATACAGGGGCGCCTGGGTGGCGCAGTCGGTTAAGCGTCCGACTTCAGCCAGGTCACGATCTCGCGGTCCGTGAGTTCGAGCCCCGCGTCAGGCTCTGGGCTGATGGCTCGGAGCCTGGAGCCTGCTTCCGATTCTGTGTCTCCCTCTCTCTCTGCCCCTCCCCCGTTCATGCTCTGTCTCTCTCTGTCCCAAAAATAAATAAAAAAACGTTGAAAAAAAAAAATTTAAAAAAAAAAAAAAAAAAAAAAAAAAAGAAATTGTCAAATACACATAAAAGTAGAGAGGATAGTATACTGATCCCTCCATATACTATCACCCAGCTTCAACAATTATCAGTGAATGACCGATCTTGTCCCACCCATGCCCCCATTACTTTTCCTAATGGATTAGTTGGAAGCCAATTTCCAACATCATATTGTTTCATCTGTGAATATCGCAATAAGTATATCTATGGATTAAGGATCCTTAAAACAAGGTAATCACAATACCATTTGGACTCTCAAAAACACAATACTTCCTTGTTATCAAGTATCCAGCAGGTGTTCAAATTTCTGTGGATTGCTGGAGCTGGTTTCTCTGATATCCAAACAAGGTCGTTGGTATGTCTCTCAGATTTCTTTTAACCCATAGGCTTCCCACCCTCTTTTTCTAACCTCGCAAGTTATTTATCGAAGAAACTGAGTATTTTGTCTTGTAGAGTTACCCACATATTAGATTTTAATGGTGGCGACCTTATGGTGTCGTTTCACATGTTTGTTCTCTGCATTTCCTATAAACTGGTACTTAGATTTCAAGCAGTGTTGCCCAATAAAAATATCATGTAAATCACAAAGGCAATTTTAACATTTTCTAGTAGCTACATTGATCAAACGAAAAGGAGAAGATGACATTCACTTTACTACTATGTCTTATTTAACCCAATATACCCAAAATATGAACAACGTAGTGTATAGAAAAGATCAGGAAATATCTTGTGTTCTTTTTTTCCTTGGAGTCTGAGCAATCCAGCACGGGTTGGACACTTCCTGCACGTCTCAATGCAGACTGGAGACCCTGCAAGTACGAACAGCTACTTGTGGCTAGCAGTTACTGGGTTTTTTTTGCCCAGCACAGCTCCAGGGGCTTTACCCAAAGTCAGTTCTGTTTTGTCAAGAATACTTCATAGGTGTCCTTTCCCCGAAGGCACTTGGTGGTATCACTTCACACTGCCGTGATGGGCAAGGAAACAAATAAGTGTTGACGAGGACGTGGGGAGACTTCAACCCTCATGTATTCCTGGCGGCATGTAGAATATGGCACAGCAGCCGTGAAATACAGTCTGGCGCTTCCTCCATAGGTTACGCGTAGAATTTCCATGTGACCCTGCGATTCTCCTCTTGGGCAAATACTCAAAGGAGGTGAGAGCAGGCATTCAAACAAACGCTTGCACACAAATGTTCATGGTAGCGTTCTTCACAATAACCAAAATGTGGAAACAACCCAAATGTCCATCAGATAGTAAATGAATAACCCAAACGTGGCATATCCAGACAACGGAATATTATTCAGCCATAAAGAGGAACAAAGGACTGACACATGTAGAGCAAGGCTGAATCTTGAAAACATGCGAAGCCAAATAAGCCAGACCTAAAGGCCACAGATTGTGTGGTTTCCCCTATTTAGGTGAAATATCTAGAATAGGCAAATCTGCAGGGGCAGAAAGCAGGTTGATGATTGCTGTGGGCTAGAGGAAGGGGGAAATGGGGAGCGACTGCTTAATGGGAATGGGGTTACCTTCTGGGGAGATGAAAATGTGCTAGGTCCAGGCAGCAGTGATGGTTGCACAGCACTGTGAATGCACGATACACCCCTGAATTGGACACTTTAAAATAGCTAAAAAAGTGAATTTTATTTTACATGACTTTACCACAATAAAAAAAGAACGGGTGATGTCTGGTTGTTTGTCTTTTAGCAGATAATGATCTTTGCCTAGATCTGTTATTTCACCAGAGGTTTAGGGGCACGGACGGTGATATTCTACATCTATAATTCCTTCGTCATATATTATCCGCGGGTACTTCTATCTGATGAAAATTTCCCTTGTCAGTCACTTGGTACAACGTGTACCCCCTCATGCCCATGCTTTTGCTGTGCCAGTCCATGGCTCTGGAACACCTTTCTTTCCTTCCCCTCTGTGCCTGGCTATTTCCTAATTCAGCCCGATCCCTCATGATCCGGGTGAAATGTTACCACTGTGAAGCTCCACCATCTTGACTGTAGCACTTACTGCCTTTATTGTCATTTTTCTTTTTTTTGGTCTTTCTGTCTCCTTTACCAGCCTTTAGCTCACAAAGGGTAGGTTCTGTCCCCTATTCAAAGATTCAGCTCCAGTGGAATAGTGGGTGTTCAATAAACATTGGTGACTTGGAGGTGAGCTTGTTCATTGCAGTGGGCAAAAAGATACGTGTCAGTCCTCTACTTTACATGAGGGTGCTGGCTTTGTATATCCGTGTAACTAATGGCCACAAATCTGGGGACTTAAAACAGTACATCAATTTTTATTTTATTTATTTATTTTAAATTAATTAATTTATTTTTGAGAGACAGAGAGAGACTGAGCACAAGTAGGGGAGGGGCAGAGAGAGAAGGAGACACAGAATCCGAAGCAGGCTCCAGGCTCTGAGCTGTCAGCACAGAGCCCGACGCGGGGCTCGAACTCACAAACTGTGAGATCGTGACCTGAGACAAAGTCGGAGGCTTAACCAACTGAGCCACCCAGGCGCCCTGAATTTTTAAAAATGTTTACATTTTACTTAAAAAAATTTTTTTTAATATTTATTTATTTTTGAGACAGAGAGAGAGACAGAGTGTGAGCAGGGGAGGGGTGGAGAGAGAGGGAGACACAGATCCGAAGCAGGTTCCAGGTTCTGAGCTGTCAACACAGAGCCCGACGCGGGGCTCGAACCCACAGACTGCGAGATCATGACCTGAGCCGAAGTTGGACGCTTAACCGACCGAGCCACCCAGGCACCCCTAAAATTTTCACATTAAAAAATTTTAAGTTTATTGGGACTCTGGGGTGGCTCGGTCGGTTAAGCATCCGACTTCGGTTCAGGTCATGATCTCGCGGCTCGTGAGTTTGAGCCCTGCATTGGGCTCTGTGCCGACAGTTCAGAGCCTGGATTCTGTGTCTCCCTTTCTCTCTCTGCCCCTCCCCCACTCATGCTGTCTCTCTCTCTCTCTCTCTCTCTCTCTCAAAAATAAATAAACATCAAAAAAAATTTTTTTTTAATTTTAAGTTCATTTATTTTTGAGAGAGAGAGAGAGAGAGAGAGACAACAAGTGAGGAGGGGCAGAGAGAAGGAGAGACAGAACGATGCCATCAGCCAAGAGCCTGATGCGGGGCTTGAACTCACAAACTGTGAGATCACGACCCGAGCCGAGATTAAGAGTCTGACACTTAACCGACTATGCCACCCAGGTGCTCCAAAACAGTACATTTGTTATCTCCTGGTCTGGAGTTTGGCATGGCTTAGCTGGATCCTCTGCTCAGGATGTCATCAGGCAGTAGTCAAGGTGGCCGCTGTACTGCACTATAATCTGCAGGCTCCAGGAGTGAGGACTTAGTTTCCAAGATCTTTCACGTTGTTGGCGGAATTCATTTCCTTATGGTTCTGTGACTGAGCTCTCAGTGTTCTTGCTGGTTTAAGCCAGGGGCCACTCTTAGCTACCACAGGTGGTCCGTAGTTCCCACAATTCTTTGCCCCATGACCCTCTCTAACGGCCCTCTCATGACATGACAGCTTGCTTCTTCCAAGCCAGCAGTAGAAAGTGGATCTCTCTAGAGTGTGCTAGCAGCCCCGAGCCTTATCTATATAATTGTAACTCTAAATCACATTGACCACGTTCCTCTGGTTATGAGCAAGTCCAACGTCTCACCTGTAACCAGACAAGGTGTGACCATAGGGGCCTGTTGTCCCTATGGTCAACAGACCCTAGGGCCTGTTGTCCACAATTAGCTATGACTTACTGAGAATCTGCTGTGTACCAGACACTGTGCTAGGCATTTTCCATTAATTATTTCACTTAATCCTCAAACTATTTTATGAAATGAATCCTACAAGAGCTGATTTGTAGATATGCAAATTGAAGCTCAGAGAAATCGGTGTTTGAGTTGTTCAAGGTCTCACAATCAATGACAAATCTGACATGCAAACCCAAGTTTGATCCTAAAATCACCTTCTACCCTACATACCTCATCTTTTAACTAGTTGGGAGCAGAAAAATCTTAAAAAATCGTCCCCTCATTCCTCTTTCTCAAGAGTAACAACAGACATAGGAGACACACATTCTCTGCTCCTTGGATTCATATTTTAGAGCATAGAATGAACTCTGTCTGCTAAGAGGGAATGTTCAGATGGGAGCTGGCCCTTCTAGGAAATGTTATGTTGCAGAATTAGGGCAGGCTGCCAAAGCACGCGAACAGACCTGACCTGGATTTTCTCAATGCCATTAGGAGAGAGTCATAATACCTCCTAGCTATATAGTGAGTTGTCAGTTCCTCTCATTTTATTCACAATGTCCCCGTGAATCAGCAAGGGCGGGGATTTTATATATTTACTGTAGGGATTATTCTGTATCTGCAAGTTTGTATTTTGGCTTAAAAACCTTAGTATGTTATTGCATGAACAGTTTCCTATATTCTTATATTGTCTCTCTAAATGTGACTTAAAATTTTTTTTAATGTTTATTTTTGAGAGAGAGAGAGAGAAAGAGAGGCAGAGCGTGAGCAGGGAAGGGGCAGAGAGAGAGGGAGACACAAAATCGGAAGCAGGCTCCAGGCTTTCAGCTGTCAGCACAGAGCCCCACGCGGGGCTCGAACTCCCAAACTGTGAGATCATGACCTGAGCCAGAGTCGGATGCTGCTCAACCGACTGAGCCACCCAGGTGCCCCTCTAAATGTGATTTTAAATGGATACTTAATATTCAATTCCATGGATCTATCCTAGCTTACTAAAATGTTTCCCTAATTTGGGCTATTTAGGTTTCTTCTTGTTTTTCACTATTACAAAAAATGTCGTGATAAACACCTTTGATGGTCGAAAATGTGTCCACACATCCATATGCATACATGCTTAGGATACGGTCCCAGAAACGGGATGGCAGAGGTCAGTCCCAAGGCTCTTGGCACATACACATCGAGACGTGTACCTCCCGCTTTTCAGGCGAGGCTGCAGACTCGAAGGGAGACTTGCCCCAAGTCACGTGGCCCACACGCGCAGCTGAGATTTGGACGCGGGTCTCCTGCTTCCTACAGTGATGTTCTTCCTTACAACTAGCCCCTCACAGTGTGCGCCCCCCCCCCCCCAGCAGCACTGGTAAACCCCGGAAGAATGTTAGAAATCTGTGCTCTCAGACGCCCCCCCCCCCCCCCCCAGACTTTGTGGATCAGAGTCTGCATTTTCTACGATCTTCAGATGCTTCTATGCACATTGAAGTTCGGGAGTGCTGCTCACAGTACACCCTCCCCCAGAATCCCGTGAAGTGCTTTGGAACCAGGCGAAACGCCACTAGCCGTGGTGTGACCAGTTTCCCCTCAGCTTTGAGATGCCTCTTTCACATTTCCTGGTATAGGGGCTGTGTGTGATGTGCCCACCTCATGAAGGGATTTGCGAATTCACTGTAAAACAGCAGGATATTTAACTTGCCTCCATATTATCTCTGGATGTGGCCAAACCCTCCTGCTCAGAATTGTACAAATAGCTTTTGGGGATAGTTTTTAGGAAGTATTGTGGTGAAGGGGAAAGAGTATCACACCAAGAGTTCTGATCCAGGCAACAACAGATGTTGGCGAGGATGCGGAGGAAGAGGGCCTTTTTTGCACTGCTGGTGGGAATGCAAACTGGTGCAGCCACTCTGGAAAACAGCATGGAGGCTCCTCAAAAAATTAAAAATAGAACTACCCTATGACCCCGCAATTGCACTATTAGGCATTTATCCACTGGATACAGGTGTGCTCTTTCGAAGGGGCACATGCACCCCCATGTCTATAGCAGCTCTATCAGCAATAGACAAAGCATGGAAAGAGCCCAGGTGTCCATCGATGGATGAATGGATAAAGAAGCTGTGGGATATATAGACAATGGAGTATTACTCGGCAATCAAAAAGGATGAAATCTTGCCATTTGCAACTACGAGGATGGAACTGGAGGGTATTATGCTAAGTGAAATTAGTCAGAGAAAGACAAAAATCATATGACTTCACTCATATGAAGACTTTAAGAGACAAAACAGATGAACAGAAGGGAAGGGAAACAAAAATAATATAAATACAGGGAGGGGGACAAAACAGAAGAGACTCTTAAATATGGAGAACAAACAGAAGGTTACTAGAGGGGTTTTAGGAGGGGGGATTGGCTAAATGGGTCAGGGGCACTAAGGAATCTACTCCTGAAATCATTGTTGCACTATATGCTAACTAATTTAGATGTAAATTAAAAAAATAAAATTAAGTATTATGTTGAAAAAAAATTAAAAAATTAAAAAAATAAAGGAATGCTAAAAAGAAAAAAAGAGTTCTGGTCCAGCTTCCACCATTAGCAAGCTGGGTGACCTTGGAGAGCTGTTGGGTTATTCTTTATTGAATTAGCTACTCTGATGAGAACACACTTTGTTGATCACGAGGCGATGGGCATATCTGTGGGGAGCCTGTATTTAGACATCATCTTCCTTGTGAAAGAAATGAAGGTGTTTAGACCAGATGATGCTTAAGGCAAATATTCAGAGGACGGAAGACATCCTTCTGAAGAAGCCTACTTTAGGTTGGACCCCCCCCTTGTGCTCTGCAGGGATATGACAGAGCGTTCTGAGTCAAATCAGGATGGGTACCAGCGAGCGCTGGAGTAATTGATCTTCAGAGTCTCATCTAAATCTAAAAACGTATGATCTTATACCATTTCAACATGAAAAAGAGAATCAGAATTCTAGCATTAGCTGGTCATTTTATGCATCTACCTGCCCTCAGGAAAGAGAGCAGCTTGTCTCTCCTTTTAAGAATTTGGATTTCTTTCAAATCCCGTTTCTGGGATTAGAGTCTTTCTTTTTGTTGCGATTCAATTAATTTCATCTGCCTTAAGCACATTAAGCAATCAGAGACCAGGCTTGGGTCTTCCCAATCAGATGTAATTACTGGAGTCCCTGATCTCTGGTTCGTTTTCCTTTCTGCTCTCCGCACATTATCTTTCTTAGAGGAAGGAAGTTAAAGGCTTTATATAGTTCTCTCTGTTTTGCAACCGCATTTCTCAAACTTAGAATTGCACATCCTTATGCCTAAATAAGTGACCATGATTCAGCCTCTTGGAAAACCAGATACTTAAAGGAGTTTGTCACATGCAGCAGATTCAAAGAAATGGTCAGTGATGGCCCTTTACCTTGAAAGTCACAGTAATGGCCTCAGAAAAAAGAAAACATATTTTTGAGACTAAAATCCAAACCTTTTCTTTTGTTTTAATGTATTACATAATCCATTTTCTTGTAATAAATAAGATTATTTAATCATTTTTTTTTTCACTTACAGCGCCTTTGATATAAGTGGGGGTGTTAAATTGAGATTAAAAAATTTTTTTTGAGTTTTTGTTTTTTTTTAAAGTTCATTTATTTTGAGAGACAGAGAGAGTGGGAGAGGGGCAGAGGGAGAGAAGGAGAAAAAGAATCCTAAGCAGGCTCTGCAATGTCAGTGCAGAGAGAGCCCAATGTGAGACTTGAGCTCACGAACCATGAGATCGTGGATGGAGCCGAAGCTGGACGTTTAACTGACTGAGTCACCCAGGTGCCCCAAATCGAGCTTTTTTGATATTGAAAGGTCAGTATTTGTAAAACCCCCAGGTTCTAAGAGGAAAAAGGAAAAAAAAAAAAAGAGAGCATTTCTATTACTTTCAACAGCAGAATATTTGCACAAGGGTCTATTATTTAATGCCCCTTATGTAGGCACTGGTGGGAAATTACTCATTCATTTCACACATGTTCAGTAAAAGCTTACTAGATGTCAAGCACACTTCGAGGTCCCAGGTGAAGGATGTGGCTCCTGCCGTCAAGGAGCTTAGAAGGGAGTGGTGTACTGGGTGCTGGTATAGGGTAAGCACAGGAACTGTGAAGATATTCACAGGCAGACAATTCGTCCTAAGGGGTTGAGGAAAGCTCCCTAGAAGAGATGTGCCTTGGGTTGAGGAGGAGATAGTCAGAGGCTCAAGGGAGTGACGTACATTTCAAGCAGAGGGAACAGCAAATGTGAGGGAAGAGCAAATCAAAGGTGCAGAGGCAGTTGAGAGCACAGGAAAGAATTAAGCATGCCTGGATCATGAAGAGCATGAGGAAGACGGGGGAGATACAGGAGTGGGTGGCAAACACACAATGTGGCACTGGCTGAAATAAATCAGGCCGGCTGAGCCAAAGCCTCCAACGTATAAAGATTTCAGAGAGTAGAGTTACTTTACAAGCATTTTAGAAATGATCCCTGTGAGGAGTGAAATTTAGTTTGGAGAAGGCACCATATCAAGAAATCCGTTGGCATTACCCCAAAGAAGAAACTATATTTTTCCTTTGGCTTGGGCATAGTCCCCCCTCCCCGTCCCCTTTGAGTGTGACTGCTTCATCTTTCTTTGGAAGAAAATAAAGTCTCAGCACAGGCAGCGTTTGATGCACTGCTCATTTGATCTGGTTGATTCAGGAAACAGATGCATCCTCTTGGTCTCAGCACAAATTGTTGGGGTTTCTTTTTTCTGGTTTCACCAAAGCCAGATCTATGTCTCTATCAGCACAGAGGAAAAAAGTAATTACTGAAGTATTAGTGTGATTATTATTTCCTGATATGAATTCCTGCATTCCTTACTTGTATCTGGTCCTCTCCCTCGGCTGCAGTTAGAAAATTTAAAAACAAATTCTTCTTGGACAAAGCCTATATTGATTATTTTTAAACCTCGTTTGCATTAGAGGACTCTTTTGAGAATTTAATGAAAAAAGCCCTCTCCTCGGAAGGATTCGCATTTTCTCACGCTTACAAAATGGAACACGGTTTCAAGAGCTTCACAAACCTCTTGAAGCCCCCCGAGGACCATTGCGGAATCTGTAGACCCTGGTTAAGGACCTCCGGTCTGTACAGCAAAAAATAAAATGGAAGAGCTGCTCGCTGAGACTGGACGGTGACAGTTAGCTGTCTGCTAATTAAGGCAGTATATTTTGGGAGGTCAGAATAAACCCGAATTGTATTTCCCGTATAGTGGCTGGAGGCTCTGCTATCACATTGACTCAGTGGGTGGACCTCAGCTTTCCCAACCCCCCCACCTCCATGCCAACCCAAACCCGAGTGAAGGTCCCAGAGAGAGGAGGAAGAGAAGCCAGAAACCACTTGAGGCTTTTCATTTTGTTGTTTTTAAATTTTTAATGTTTATTTTTGAGAGAGAGAGAGAGGGGAGAGAAAGAGAGTGCCCAAGTGGGGGAGGGGCACAGAGAGAAAGGGGACAGAAGATCCGCAGCAGGTTCTTTGCTGACAGCGGACAACCCGATGTGGGGCTTGAACTCACCAACTGGGAGATCACGACCTGAGTGGAAGTCAGACATTTAACCGACTAAGCCACACAGGCATCCCTAGACTTTTCATTTTCTAAAGTCAAGTCCATGGCCTTGGAGTTAGAAGAGCTGCTTTTTCATCTTAGCTCTCCCACTTTCTTATGCAATCTTGTCAAGTGATTACAATTTTTCCAGTATCCGCTTCCTCATCTGTAAAGTGGGCCTCACAACAAGACTTAGTGAGAGTGTTTGCCAGACATCTGGTTCCTAGACGGTGCTTGACAACTGGTAACTGAAATTCAGTTCTTCTAGCACAGAGTAGAACCTTTCAGAGAACCTCAGTATTGAAAAACGTATGGTGTGGGGACTTGCGGTTTCTGGTTCCAGCATGTAGGGAACTTAGACATTGCCATTCTGTCCTAACAAGGAAAACGCTGAACGCACTGAAAAATCCACAACTTTTCTTAGATCGGTCAAAGAAATGAGGTCACAGAGCAAACTGCTGTTCCCCAAATTGGAAAGACAGTTGCACACAGAGAGTCACAACTTCCAGGGGCAGAACTTGCCATGGGAAGCAGGGCCAGGGTAGAGAAACCTGAACTGTAATGGGCAAATTGCTCAGTGTGGTCAACTCTGAGAGTTAAAAAACTCCAGGGGGACTCTTTCAAGGGGGGAGGGGGTGGCGGGGGAGGCTATTTTGGTGAGTTTTACCTTCAGGAGTTCTATCAGGTCCTCACAGTACATACTGGAGAAAAGTACTCATACTTCTGGCAGGTGGAGGGAAAAAGGAGCCATTTTGAAATCTGTCAGAGCATTCTGTTGTTCTTAACAGGGCCTGCCCTCAGGAGAAACTTTTGCCAGAGCTTAACCTATTGGGGTTTTAGCGGAGCCTTAACCGGCCTGGGGTAAGAGCAATAGATAACTCTGTCTCTTCCAGGAGGAAGGATGGGGGAAGGAACTGAGAAGCGCCGGTGAAGTTCACAGTCCAGGGGCACAGGCTCACCAAAGGACAGAGACCTCACTGGAGGGTTCTAGAATATGTCCCCTCCACCTACACCTTACCGCCTCGTCACTAAGGGTCTGCTCATTGTAATTCCTTTTACCCAGCGCATCATGTCCATCCTTCAGCAACAACAAGCATACTAACGGGCAAAAAACACGGTTTGAAGAGAACTGAGCCAGCATCAGAACCAGAGGCAGATATGGTAGGAATGTTGGAATTATCAGAGCAGGAATTTTTAAAAGCTATGATTAATATGCCAAGGGCTTTAGTGGCAAAGGCGTCCCACATGCAAAAACAGACAGATAATGTAAACAGAAATAAAAATTCTACAAAGAATGAAATGAACTGCTAGCAATAAAGAAAACACTGGGACCAAAATGAAGAATGTCTCTCGTGGGCTCATGAGTAGACAGGACGCGGCTGAGGAAAGAATCTCTGAGCCTGAGGATATGACGATAGAACCTTCCAAAACTGAAAGGCAGAGAGAACAAAAGACCGAAAAAAGCAACAGAATAGAATATCCAAGAACCGTGGGACGATTACAAAAGGTTTGGCATACATGTAATGGGAATATTAGAAGGAGCAGGGAAAAAGGAACAGAAGCAATATTTAAAGCAACAACGACTGAGAAATTTCCCTAAGTTCATGTCAGACCCCAGCCCACAAGCAGCCAGAGAACACCAACCAGGAAAAATGACCAAAAAAACTATGTGTAAAGTATCATATTGAAACATCAGAAAATTGCAAATAAAAAATCTTGAAAGAAGCCAGAAAGAAAACAAACAAACAAACAAACAAACCAAAACCGTTATCTAAAGAGGAGCGAGGCACCTGGGCAGCTCAGTTGGTTAAGCATCCGACTCTTGATCTCTGTTCAGGTCACGATCTCACAGTTTGCAAGTGAGAGCCCTGCCTGGCGCTCTGCACTGAGAGCACGGAGCCTGCTTGGGATTCCGTCTCTCCCTCTCTCTGCCTCCCCACCCCCCCCCCCCACAAAAAATAAATAAACTTTAAGAAAATAAAGAAGGGCAAAGATGAACATTACATCCAACTTCTCTGAAGCCATGTAAGCAAGAAGAGTGAAGTATTTGGAGTGCTCAGAGAAAACCCCCCACCAATCTAGCATTCTGTACCCCCCCAAATTGCCCTTCAAAAGTGAAGGAGAAATCACGACTTTCTCACACAAACAGAAGTTGAGAGGATTTGTTGCTAGTAGACCTGCCTTGCGAGAAATGTTAAGAGGAGTTCTTCAGAGAGAAGGAAAGCGATGCAGGTCCGAATCTCAATCTATATAAAGAAAGGGAAAGCATTGGAGAATAAGCAAAAGTAAAACAAACGCTTTTATTTTTTCTTATTCTTAACTGATGTCATAGGGAATAGTTGGTTCAAAATAACAGCAACATATTTGATTATGTATGCTCATGTACGTATGCATGCTTGCATGTGCTTATGTGTAAGTGAAATGAATGACAGCAATGATATAAGAGATTGGAGGGAGGAATTAGGAATATTTGGTTATGATAAGGTGCTTGCACTACTTCCGAAGGAGTATGGGGCTTTTGGAGAGTGGACTGGGGTTAGTTGTAAATGTAATATTGCGAACTCTAGGAAAACTGCGACAAAAAGTTTTTAAAAAGTGTAACGGATATGCTAAGAAAGGAGAGAAAATGGAATCGTAAAATGTTCAGTTAAAACCACAGAAGGCAGAAGAAGTATGAAAGTAAAAACAGGAATAAGAACACGAGTAATAAATAGACAAAGGTGACAGATATTGTAGGTGTTAATCCAAATATACCAGTAATCACCTTAAACATCAATGGTCCAAATGCACCAATTAAAACATAGAGCTGGTCAGAGTGGATCGGAAGATAAGACCGTTTTGTCTATAAGAAACCCATTTAAATTTTTTTAAGTTTATTTTTTTATTTTGAGAAAGAGAGAGGAAGAGCATGAGCACACTGGGGAGGGGCAGAGAGAGAGGAAGGGAGAGAGAAGCCCAAGCAGGCTCTTCGCTGTTAGTGCAGAGCCTGACATGGAGCTCAATCTCACTAACCTGAACCAAAATCAAGAGTCAGATGCTTTTTTTTTTTTTAACGTGTATTTATTTTTGAAGGAGAGAGAGGCAGAGTGTGAGTGGGGGAGGGACAGAGAGAGAGGGAGACACAGAATCCAAAGCAGGCTCCAGGCTCTGAGCTGTCAGCACAGAGCCCGACGCGGGGCTCGAACCCACGAACTGCCAGATCATGACCTGAGCCCAAGTTGGTCGCTCAGCTGACTGAGCCACCCAGGCACCCTCCATTTTAAGTATAAAGATGTATATAGATTAAAAGCAAAGGGATGGAGAAAGATATATCATGCTAATATGAATCAAGAGAAAGTGGGAGTAGCTATATTAATTTCAGACAGATCAGATTTTAGACCCAGGGATTACATAATGTTAAAGGGGTCACTACTCTAAAAAGACACATGATCCTTAATGTGTATGCACCTAACGACAGAGTAGCAAAATATGTGAGGCAAAAACGGACAGAACTGCAAGGAGAAATAGAATCCTGGGTTTATTATTATAGTTGGACACTTTAACAACCCTTTATCAGTAACGTACAGAACCAACAAACAGAAATTCAGTGAGGACAGGGGTGAACTCAACAAAACCATCAATCAACTGGATATAACTGACATCTATACCCTGCTTCATCCAACAACAGATTACATGTTCTTTCTCAAGCTCATGTGGAACATTCACCAAAATAGACTACATTCTGGACCATAAAACACACCTTGGCAAAGCTACATTTAGACTACAACACATTCTTAAATTATACATAGTCAAAGAAGAAATCTTAAGAGAAATTAAAAAATATTTTGAACTCAATGAAAATGAAACCACAACTTATCAAAATGTGTGAGATGCAGTGAAAGCAAGGTTTAGAGGGAAATTTATAGCATTGAATGCATATATTAGGAAAGAAGAGGGGCGCCTGGGTGCCTTAGTCAGTTAAGCATCTGACTTCGGCTCAGGTCACGATCTTGCAGTTCATGGGTTCGAGCCCCTCATTGGGCTCTATCCTGACAGCTCAGAGCCTGGAGCCTGCTTCAGAGTCTGTGTCTCCCTCTCCCTCTGCCCAACCCCCCCCCAAAATAAATAAACATTAAAAAAAATTTTAAAGCAAGAAAAGAAGAAAGATGTTCCTATTTATTTATTTTTGAGACAGAGAGAGACAGAGCATGAGCAGGGGAGGGGCAGAGAGACAGGGAGACACAGAATCCAAAGCAGGCTCCAAGCTGTCAGCACAGAGCCCAACGTGGGGCTCAAACTCACAGACCGCAAGATCATGACCTGAGCCAAAGTCAGACGCCCAACTGACTGAGCCACCCAGGCACCCTAGAAAAGAAGAAAGATGTAAGGTTGATAATCTAAGGAGGAACCTCACGAAAGAAGAGACACAGATGGCGAGTAAGCACATGAAAAGATGCTTAACAACATACGGCATTAGGGAATTGCAGTTTAAAATAACAATGAGGTACTACCACACACATAATAGAATGGCCAAACGGCGAGGACGCGAAGCAGCAGGGACGCGCATTCATTGCCAGTGGGAATGCAAAATGGTGCAGCCACTTTGAAAGACAGTTTGCATTTTCTTACACAAAGCCAAACATACTTTTACTGTATGACCCAGCAATCATGCTCTGTAGTATTTACCCAAATGAATTGAAGACGTGTGGCCGCATAAAACCTGCACGGCTTTTTCGTAACTGTCAGAACTTGGAAGCAACTAAGATGTCCTTCAGTAGGTGAATGGGTGAATAAACGATGGTACATCTAGACAATGGGATATTGCTACTGCTAAAAAGAAATGAGCTCTCAAGCCGTGAAAAGACATGGAGGGAACTGAAGTGGCATATTGAAAAAGGCTACATACTATATGATTCCAACTACATGGCATTCTGGAAAAGGCAAAAGCTACGGAGATAGTCAAAACATTAATGGTCGCTAGGGACTCGTGGGGAGGGAGTTGAGTAGGCAGAGCACAGAGGATTTGTTTTATTAAAATTTTTTTTAATGTTTATTTTTGAGAGAGAGACAGAGAGTGAGCAGGGGAGGGGCAGAGAGAGGGAGACACAGACTTTTACTGTGTACGATACTACAATGGGGACACCTGTCATTATGTATCTGTCCATAAAGTGTGGACTTTGGGTGATGATGTGTCAGTGTGGGTTCGTGGATTGTGACACATGTACCATCTGGTGGGAGATGTTAATAGCAGGGGGAGTGAGGTTTGTGTGAGGACAGGTGTATATGGGAACTCTGTACTTTCCGTTCAATTGTGCCGTGAACCTAAAATTAAAAAAAAAAAAAGGCAAAAAAATTGTGGTGCACCTCAACTCCCACAAATAATTTGAACTAAGGACAATATACAATAAATAAACCTAAGGGAAAATATTATTTTTTCCTATGATGGCATCAGAGCTTTTTTTAGAAAAAATAAACTTTTAGGGGCACCTGGGTGGCTCAGTTAGTTAAGTATCCAATTCTTGATTTTGGCTTAGGTCACGATCTCATGATTTGTGAGCTTAAGCCCTGCATCAGGCTCTGGGATTCTCTCTCTCTGCCTCTCCCCCACTCATGCTCTCTCTGTCAAAAGAAATAAATAAACTTAAAAAAATTCCCCCCCTTTATTTTGTGTGTGTGTGTATGCATGCATGTGTGTGTGTGTGTGTGTGTGTGTGCGCCTGACTTACTGGTGTCCTAAGAACATGCTCCGTCTTCCAAGGGGGTAGCTAGCACTGAACTGCCCAAACACACAGGCTGTAAGTAAGGCCAGACCCAAGGAAGTCAGGAAGGAAGAATCCTTTGGTGGGGTGCTATCATGGTCAGGTTCACAGACAATAGAACACGTTCCTCATCAGGATTCCTGCCCATAAGGCCACTTTCTTGGCTGGGCTGCCCCTTCTCTCTCCCTGCATCCCTGCAGCTGCGGCATCAGTGGATGGAAAGTTCTTACACGTGCCGTGTAGCTAGCCCAGTGGATGGATGGGTCACCTCAGGCCTCAGGTGCTTTACTCTTTCTAAAGCAGAACTGAAATTTCACCTGGGCAGTTAGTTCTAGTGACCACAGAACTTTCGTTTCCCTTTTGTTGTAAGGAGAAAGTTCTGAACACTACTATTTCACCATGAGTAACTGGGTACTGGGTGGGGACTTGATTCACACGTGTGGTTCCTAACCAGCAAAGCACTAGAACCACCTGGGGGAGCTTGGTATGAGGCAGAGGCTTAGGCTCCACCTGGACGGGTGAGCAGGGAGGGTCTGTAATTTCCTTTCTTTTTTTTCATTTTTAGTTTAGTTTTTCTTAAAGTGTTTATTATTTTGAAAGAGAGAGAGAGAGGGAGAGAGAGAGAGAGAGCGAGCGAGCGAGAGAGAGAGAGAGAATGAGTAGGGGAGGGGCAGAGAGAGAGAGAGAGAGGGAGAGAATCCCAAGCAGGCCCTGTGCTGTCGGCTCAGATCCCGTGGCAGGGCTTGATTCTATGAACTGTAAGATCATGACTTGAACCAAAATCAAGTATTGCACGCTCAACCGACTGAGCTACCCAGGCACCCCAATTTTAGTTTCTTTAAAAAAATGTAACCTCTATGTCCAACGTGGGGCTTGAACTCAGGACTCTGAGATCGAGAGTCGAATGCTCTACCTATGGAGCCAACCAGACACCCCTCATTTTTAGTTTTAAATCATTACTTTTTTTCGCCCAGTTTTATTGAGATATAATTGACATATAGTGCTGTATAAGTTTAAGATATACAGCATAATGATCTGATTCATGTATACTGTGAAATGATTCCCACAGTAAGTTAACAGCCTTTGTCTCACATAGATACAAACATATATATTCTCCCTTGTGATGAGAACTCTTAGAATTTGCTCTCCTAACTTTCTTACATAGCATATATCAGTGTTAACTATAGTCATCCTGTTGTACATTACATCCCTGATGCTTATTTATCTTATAACTACCTTCCTCCTGTTTCCCTGAGCCCCTCTGTAACCTCAAATCTAATTTCTTTTTCTATTAGTCTGGTTTTTTCTTTTCTTTTGGTTCCACACATAAGTAAGATGATACAGTATTTGTTTTTCTTTGACTTATTTCACTTAGCATAATGCCCAGGTTGTTGCAAGTTGTAAGATTTCCTCATTTTTTAATGGCTGAATAATAAAGTGTTCCTCAAGGAATTCAGATGGCCTTCTAGGCTTGGGAACCACTGGTGCAGAGCACATAGCTCCTTCCCCCTTCGGCCCGAGCATATTCGGTCTCCTCTAAATTGGCCCCATATTTTCATGCCTCATTATCCTTGCTCACTTCTCTCTCTCGCTGCTCCCTGCCATAATATTTTTACATTCACTTTATTATGTCACTTATATGATATCATACTTGTTTCCATATTTCTTTCCCTGACGAGATGAGCTCTTCAAGGGCAGAGATCATGTCTCATTCATCTTTGAGTTTCCTGCATTCAAGGTTGCCATGTATAGCTGAGCAGGTTGTTCACTGCTCAAAAGAGCGGGGTGTCTACACATACTAATAGAGGTTTATTTACTTATTTTTTGGAAACGTTTTTATTTATTTAAGTAATCTCTACACAACCTGAGATCAAGAGCCACATGCTCTTCCAACTGAACCAGCGAGGTAGTAAAGGTTTATCAAATGAACAAACGATCCAATCCCTTTAGACTCTGGGTCTTACCAGATCAAGTAAAGATGCAGTAACTTTCATCTCTATCACCTGAAAGTGGAAGCAAAATTTCAGAAATTAGTATTAATTCGATTCATCATATACGTGTGTGAGTAGCTATATACATTATATGTGCACGTAGGTATATGTGTAAACATACACATATATGGTAACTTCAGCTTTGTAGACAGCACTGGACCAAGTTAAACAGGTGATTGGCAGACAATTCAGCTGGTTGCTATTCTTCTAATGACATTTAAATGTGCGCAATACTGGGTTACAGCTGTGTGTGGGGGAGCTTGCATTTTGATTCCACTGATGTAGTAAACAATTCTGAGATTGTTCCATGTCTAAGATTTTTTTTTTTTTTTTTAGATTTCATTTTTAAGTAATCTCCACACCCACTGTGGGACTCAAACTCACAACTCTGAGATCAAGAGTCACGTGTTGCACCAACTAGCCAGCCAGGCATCCCCATGTCTAAGATTTTAAAATAAGGTCTTCTCTGGATTAATCTTTCTCCCCTTTTGCAGGGGGGGCGGTGTGTAGAAGAGGGGATAATTATAGGAGTTCCTTCTCCTTGGCCTACATGGATCCTGAGATGTACAAATAATGTGGGGTAAGATAGTAGGATGTAAAACATACTCAACTATGTCCAAGCTCGGGAATGTTGTTTGGAAAGACCAGTGCCCACTTTCAGGCACTGGTTAATTTGATTAGATTGAGATTGATTTGATTAGATTAATTAGATTAATTGATTAGATTATTTTGATTGAGGCATCGGGACCTCTAGAAGTCAAAAGAAGTTCAGAATTTTTTTTTGGGGGGGGTATCTCCTGATAAATGGAAATATGAAGAATGCCTGAATCAGTGTGATACAAATGTGGTATATTTAAAATGTTTGGATTTAACAAATGACTATTTTTATCCCCCCCAAATGTAGTTTTATAATGTTATTTACAAGCCATAATGAAGTTCTAAAGCAACATTAAATTTTTTTAACTTTTTTATTTATTTTTGAGAGACAGAGAGAGACAGAGCATGAATGGGGGAGGAGCAGAGAAAGAGGGAGACACAGAATCCGAAGCAGGTTCCAGGCTCCGAGCTGTCAGCACAGAGCCTGATGTGGGGCTGGAACCCATGAACTGTGAGATCACGACCTGAGCTGAAGTCAGATGCTCAACTGACTGAGCCACCCAGGTGCCCCAAAAGCAGTATTAATTCAAAGTAGGTTCTAAGTGACATGGCCCAGTATCAAGTGCAGTCCTTCAGCATAATACAGTGGCCCTGGTTAAATTCTTCTGTAGGTGATGCGAAAAATCTGAGTTTGAGGTCCTTGTCAATGTGAATTTAATCGACAAATTGAATTAAATGCCTCCCATCTCCTCCCCCAAACCATACTAGGTTTGCCTAGCATCAAAGACAGAACTTGGGTCCTATTTATTGAATTCATGAGAGCTGAGGGTGTCCAGTGTAAAGACTCTCACTGGGAATGAAATTACTGTGAAGGCATCACGAAGGGCATGTTGGGCAGAGAAGCATGAACTGGGTGACTAGAAGCCCTGACCATTCAAATATGCAAATTTTCTTGGTCTTCCCCTGGAATTGAGAGGGAAGGCGAACTTGTTTTGAATTCAGGCACAGTTGGGTAAGCACGGGATTGGTCTTAGAGAGTTATTTTGACTTTTGAACCCAAGTGCATTCTTGGGTAGCCTCCTCTTGAGTTGCATGTTACATATGGTGAATGGAATGTGCTGTGGCTATAGAATAGAGTTAATGAGGGCAGTTTTCCGGCAAATCAAGTCCTTGTTTATGCACATTCTTTCCTCCTTTGGATATGAAGTCATATGCTCTTCTGGGGTTCCAAGTCATACCGGAAGAGGTGGAGACACATGGCAACATCTGAGGCCAAGCAGAAGGAGAAAAGCCCTATAAAAGGTAGAATTTGTGGAACTGCAATCTTCAAGAACCTCAGATTGAACCCTGATCCTGGTCTCAGGCTGACCCATGACCCTAGCCAAAGACAGTGATCAAGGGGAAGACCAGTTAAGTTTATATTATGGGCCAATGGTCAGCAGACATCTTCTATAAATGGCCAGAAATAGCATTTTAGGCCTTTTTGGGCCGCACAGTCTTCATCTCCATTGCAGCCACTCAGCTCTGCCGTCGTAGCATGAAAGCAATCATAGTTAATTTGCAAGTGAATGAGTGTGGCTGTGTCCCAATACAATTATACACACACACACACACACACATATATTTTAAAAGTTTATTTATTTTGAGAGAGAGAGTGCACGTGTGCATAGGTGTGTACATGCACAAGTAGGAGAGGGCAGAGAGAGAATCCTAAGCAGGCTCCCTGCTGTCATCGGGAGCCCCACGCAGGGGTCCATCTTATGAACTGTGGGATCATGACCTGAGCCGAAATCAAGAGTTGGAGGCTCAACCAACTGAGCCACCCAGGTTCCCCTAAAATTTTCTTCATAAAACAGGTGGCAGCATATATGACTGACAGGCCATAATATGCTAACCCTTACTCTGGAGTACCACGAACAGAAATCTGTGCATCCTCAAGAAATATCAAGTCTCAAATATAATCGGAGAGCACTCTTGATTCCATAAATGGGACTCCCTGTTTAAGTGAGCTTGAATCTCAAGTCTATTATTTACAAGTTGTGGGCCTTGGGAGAAAACACATCCCTTTTCTCATCTCAGGCTCCTTAGTTGTAATATGGAGATTGTAAAAGCTGCTCTGCCTCCCCCAGGATGATGATGACACTCAAATGAACTGTAATGCACCGACAGAAGCTCTCATTGGTACTCTCATGGAAGTGCAGAAACACCTTATGAGTTAAAAACTGAAGCGCCTTAATGGAAGACATGGTGATTATTCACCACTGAATCTTTAGCACCTGCCGCATGCTGGCCCTCGGAATAAATTTATTGACTTTAGAAATGAAATAGATAAAATATTTCCTTCTTTCAACTCAGTGTGGTGTTATTTGAGTAGACTGGAGTAATCGACGCTTGCAGAGAAACAGTGATTTGAAAATAGAACGTGAGCCATTTAATTTTTGGAGTTTAGCTACATTTGGGGAGTGTTTCTGGACCAACTTGCCTAAACAACTTCGGACTTGCAGAAAAGACTCCCATCAGGATATTACATACACATTTCCAACTCCACTCAGATATACTGGAAGTGTTCCATAATTGAGGGAGGGTTTTCCCTCAGGCCTTTAAAAATTTCTCATCAGTAATATCCTCACTGCAAGAGAATCCTGAGCCATCTGACCGAGCACCCCTGGGACAGTCACTTGTTTCAACACTGATCCCGTGGTTGGACGTGACCATGTGCACAGACTCCCCAGACTCACAATACTAGCTTGTTAAGCAAGTTGAGAGTTTGTTTGGTGTTTTACAGATGTGTCACTGCCCAGATAAAGGCTAAAGATAACAGTCTGAGTACTATTGATGCCAATAAAAAGAAAATGAACCCAAAACCTTAGTTATGTTGACTTATTCTAAGTCAAATGCAATAGTCTCATTTGCCTTTCCATTTTGAAGGCAGCATTGAACAGCTGAAAGAACAAGAGCTTTGGGCTCAGCCAGACCTGAGTCAAAATTATGATGATAGCATGTTAGAGAACTGTGGCCTTGTATGGTTGACTTAATCTCAGTTGTAAGTCTCAAGGTTGTTGTGAAAGTAAGACAGGTCAATGGAAATGGAGGTACCTAGCACGGTTCTGGCTGGCACCCATTCTTGGTTAGGAGTGGAGGAAACTTCTGAGAGTTGGGAGTTGTTGTGGGCTGGGTGGCCTCCCCCACAGGCATCTACTACAGTGGCCTTCTTCCAGGGCTCTGCATTCTGCTCATCATAGTTAGGGTCAATGAGACCTCTCTTGGCTGAGAGTAGATGAAAACCATTTTGGATCAGGGTATGATGTGGGGGGAATGTTCTTGGACAACCTTGAAAGGAGAGACCAAAAGACTCAGGGGTAGGAAGAGAGGCCTAGGTGGCCAGACCCATCCCACAGAAAGGAGCCACCACCAGTGAATGACCAAGGATCTTTTTGTTCATTCCCTACAAACAGTTCCCTCCTTTAGCTTGTATAATAAGGATTTATCTGCACTGAATGTAACGTAGATGCTTTTGGGAGCGACTTGAGAGTATGGTGTGCTGGTTGGGAGAGTAGGCTTTAGGATTAGGCTATCTGTTAGGCAGGTTACTTGGCATCTCTGAGTCTCAGCTTCCCTACCCCAGAAGATGAGAGTATTTATTCTCTACCCTCTGTGTCATTGCCTTATCTTGTGACTTCTGCCTTGTCATTGTGGCAGCTCACTCATGGTCTTCAAAGCTAATCACTGAGGTCTCTGGGCAGAACTGTTCATTTCAGACACTCCAGAAGCTGCTGGCCAGCCTACCATTGGCTGCCTTTGGGTCAGGTGTAATCAGCATGGCCGGCAGGGAGACAGGGTGGATATGATCACATGAAGTAATCCAGAGGTGGCTGCTTAGCCAAGGACTGTGGACCGAGCCATTTCTCACCAGAGATTGTGGATGTGATGTGCATAATGATCTATGTTCAGGATGCAGAGATAAGACAGCGATCTTTAATGCAAGGTAGACAGCGGTAATGGCAACAAAGGAAGTGCTGATGAAAAGCTTTCCAAGTTCAAATGAGAAAGAATTTGCCTTCTAGCTAGGGGAGTAAAGGAAAAGCTTCATGAAAGAAAAGGCCTGCAGAGCGTCTATTACCCTAGGTCAGTTAGGGCTCATACCTGAACTTGAAGATGAGGGTCAGTCTCACCCAAACCTCACGACTGGGAAATTCAGGGAGTTCCTCCAGTGAACCCATCCCATCCCCCAGCCACAAGCATTGATTCAAGGATGGTGTGTGACAAAAGTCAAGCAAGCCAGGGACAGTGAGATCTACCAGGAAGCAGACGTGCCTCTTCTCTGCTGAATTTGAACATGGAAGTATGTGGCCTTAGAAGCCACTGTCAGTTATCTTACAGGCACAGGGGGAGAGACTTTTAAGTACAGAACCCTCTCTGAGGAGGTACAGCTGGGAGGGGAGGGGAAGAGAGAGAGAGAGAGAGAGAGAGAGAGAGAGAGAGAGAGAAACTGGGCCCTGGATGCATCATTTCAGGGAAAATATGGGGAGTTGAGGCATTAGTGAAAAATACAATTTGCTGGGAGCACTGGAGCAAGGATGTTAATATTGGAAGAGCAGATTAGAAAGAGATCACGGAAGGTCTTGGATGGGGAATAAGAGACGTTCTATAGCCTTTCCATAGGCAATCAGAAGCTATTGGGAGTATTTAAGTACTGTGCTATGAGTGGCGTTGTGGGTAAATAATCAGTAATGGGTGCAAAATAGATTGGAACAGAGAGAGGCTGCACCTGGGGGGGGGATGATGGGGAGCTCACTATGATAATCTGAAGGCCCGAATGGAGCTAATGCAGTGGGGCTGGCAAGAGGAGAGTGGGGGGAAATAAAAGCACAGGGTCAAGATTGTAGATAAAGAGTTTTGTCACTAAGGCTGCGTGAATGAAGCAGCCTATATGCAAGTCAAGCCTGGAGGAGCCCCCGCCTCAAGTTCTTGGCTGGCTCCTTTTTTTTTTTTTTTTAATTTTTAAATGTTTTTTTTTTATTTTTGAGAGAGAGACAGAACGCAAGCAGGGAAGGGCAGAGAGAGAGGGAGACAGAACCCGAAGCAGGCTCCAGGCTCTGAGCCATCTGCACAGAGTCTGACGCGGGGCTCGAACTCACGAACTGTGAGATCATGACCTGAGGCGAAGTCGGACGCTCAACCGACTGCACCACCCATTTGCCCCCCCCCCCCTTTTTTTTTTCTTGGCTTGCTCCTTTAGGCCAGTAGTTTATCACCATAAAAGATGGGTGTAAAAGATTAGACAACAGGTTAAATAAAAAATTTTCTTCAGGCACCATCCCACAATGCAAATGGAGCACGATGATGACATTTTACGACATTGAGAAGTAGTTTGTGGTGTTGACTCACAATCTGTACTGTTAGCAAACTTTAGGAGCTGTTTATACACAGTACTAGCAAACTACTTTTGAAGGGGGTAGCATAAAGCACACACTTCCATTTGTTGAGAGTTTGTACTTTTTTTCTAACTGGCTGTGTGACTCTGAGTAAATCACTCACCCTCTCTGAGCTACAGTTTCCTCGATTGTAAAAAGGGGAAGAATAGAGCTTCTTTCTGGGGTTCTGGTCCTCACCTCATGATGTTATAGGAAACCCCCTTGCCAGTTTCTAATAAATTTAAGATAATGAAATAAACAGTAAAATACATAAAAGTATTCAAAAATAAATAAATACAAGGTAAATAGGTTTCAATCTCTTTCCTATCTCTCTCCTGTCCTTTTTTTTTTTTTTTTTTTTTTTCCTTTTCTGAGTATGCTTTCTGTTTGCATCCTGCCCTTAAACAGATACTATTTGCATTTTTGCGTTGTCACAGCTTGGTGGTAGGTTTTCAGCTTCATGTAGATTTTCTGGTTAAGGCAGTCTTCCAGATTCTGGCACCATCTGCATTACAGGATTGGGATGGCCTTTCTCTGTCCTGTATTTTAGAATGGTGGAATAACTAATACGCAGTCTTTTATTATGATGATTTGCTCGAAGAGCTAAAAGCCACTCCTGATTTATATGGGGCGCCTGGGTGGCTCAGTCGGTTGAGCTTCCGACTTTGGCTCAGGTCATGATCTTGCCGTTCGTGAGTTCCAGCCCTGTGCTGGGCTCTGCGCTGACGGCTTGGAGCCTGGAGTCTGCTTCAGATTCTAGGTCTCCCTCCCCCTCTTTCTGTCTCTGTCCTTCCCCCGCTCATACTCTCTCTCTCTCTCTCAGAAATAAACATTAAAAAAATTCTAAAAAAGCTACTCCTGATCCATAATAGTGGGGAGAAGGGGGTGCTTCTCAGCAAAAGGCTGTGGGTATGACGAGCATTGTGAGTGGTATCTCTAGAGCCGGAGGGTGATATGAATGGCTAACGCAAGGGAAAGTGATGAAGGCCATAGAAGACGCATCGCTCAAGTCCCATGGCTAGGGGAGAGCCACTGTTAGGGATCTAGTGTCTTAGATCTATCAACAGCTCCCCATTTCCCCTGCACTACCATTTATTCTGAATGTTTACTATGTGCTAAGTGTTTGTACTATTTCATTCAAGTCTTGAGATAACCCTAGGAGGTAGATAAGGCATTATTATTAAGCTCATTTGACAGATAAGGAAATTGACACTTAGGTCATTTGTCTGAGGTCACGGAGACAGAGCTTAGTTAAGGGACAGAGCAAGAACTCGAATCCTGGCCTTAGTGATTCTAGAGCCCATGGTTTTAACTATTGTCCCAGATCTCCTGGGAAGCTCTCTCTTATCTTTTCTTTTATAGGCACTTGATTTATGTCACCCATCTGGAATGGGATGGAGTGAAAAAAGGGGATTTGGGAACTATTGTCTCTTCAAGATTACTCAGCTCTTTGATATCTCCCCTGGGAGCCACGTTGACTGTCGGCTAGAAGGTGCTGGAAAAAAATAGATAGCTCCAGGGTGTTCACTTGTATGCAATTTATTATTTCTAAAGATAAGGCTTAAGGAGCCGTCTATATTGCATTCTATTTCTTCCAATGAATGAAAGCAGAAGGGCATCTGTTTAGCATTTGGGACAGGCACCTGGTTCACCCTGGTTAAAAGAGAAAAATAAAGGGGCACCTGAGTGGCTCAGTTGGTTAAGCCTCTGACTTTGGCTCAGGTCACGATTTCACAGTTTGTGAGTTCGAGCCCTGTGCCGAGCTCTCTGCTGCCAGCCCACAGCCCGCTTCAGATCCTTTGTCTCTCTCTGCCCCTGCCCCTCTCGGTGCATGCTCTCTCTCAAAAATAAATAAAATTTTAAAAAATGAGAGACAAAAAAAGAAATACTAAAACATAGTAATCCAGATAATTAATCCCTCTCTGGCTGGCTTGCCCACTGCTTTGAGTGTGAGACTCAAAGACGATAATTTAAATTTGGGGCTGCCAAAAAAGGATGTACTTACGCTTGATTAATTGGGAAAGCTAAAGATCTCCCCAGGAGAGGGTTGGATTCCCTTCTGGGTCTAGACCTTCCGGGTTCTGGTCTGAAGCTTTGGGAAAGTGCTGAGGTTCTACCAGACGGTGAACTGGAAGGGACATCATCTCATTTAATACTGCCCTTTACCTGTGGAAGGCACTGAAGTCTAGTGTGCTAAGTACCTGCCCAATGTCCCTCCAAGACCGGCTCTCCACCCTTTCCCGACCTGCACTTTGTCCTGGGAGGCAGGCCTGTGTGCACTGCTTTGGTGGCTTTCCTTATTCTCTGGTCTCCAGTTTGATCAGGCCGGAGGGAAGCACGCACAGCCGAGCAGAAGTCAGAGGAGAGCGGCTGCTTCTCCCTTGCTCCTTCAAGGCCTCGGTGGAATAAGGGCTCCTTGTAGTGACGAGCCCTGAGACACCACACGATCCATCTTGCGCACACGTCTTTGTAAGTAGCTGCATTCTGACGCTGGAGTCAAATCGCCCAGTTTGGATGGTGCCATCTGTTTCCTGCGGGGACCTTGACTGATACACCCAGAAAGGTTGAATGACTTGTCCAAGGTCTCAGGAGGATGTGGCCACATACCAGGCTGTGCTAATGAGAAGAGATAACGCTGGCATACTTTACTGTTTATGAAGAATTTTCATCACCAGAATCTCAGGTGCAGGAAAAGCTTTCCACTTAGAGATTAGAAAAGTGAATCTTCGGGAAGAGGAGCCATTGGCCACGGCTGATGAGCGACAGAGCTATCCTCAAACCCAAGGCATGGGCTGTGCCCGTCCCACCCCATGGCCACCTCCAAGTCAGGCCAAACTTCTGATCGTTTACTGGCACTACTCCGGTGTGGCGCGTCGGGAGAGCACGGGCCCCAGAGTTCCATCTTCCAGGCCCAGAGCTACTGATGCTCCCTGCACAAGCCAGCGACCATGCGAAGAAAGTGATAACACCCCTATTTTACACATGAGGGAAGTGACGCTCAGAAGGCTGAACATCTTATCCAAAGTCACGCAGCTGGGAAGTACCTGGAACTTGAACCGGAGCCCGTCTGCCCGCCCTTTCTGCTGCCCCGAGCTGTCTTTGTGTGCACAGGTGTGGATTTCTGAAGTTACTGTAGGCTGCAGACCCTGCACATCCTTTGTATTTTCTCTCATCAAACCAGTCTCAGCCTGGCCTTTACACTAACTCTGGGACCTTGGCCTGGCTTTCCTATTGGGAAGCCAAGGAGGCTTTTGTGGATAAAACATGACAGAAAATGGACTGTAGCTGATTAAGATCAAGAGATAACATGGGAAGGCCAGGCAGGCCCTTTGTCTGAGTTAGCCTGGGAAAAATGCAGCCGGGGTCAGAACCACCTCCTGTTCCTACTGAGGGGATAGCGGTGCCAGAGGGTGATTTTCAGCTTTGATGGGCATCTCAGTTAGCAGGGCTGAAGGGTCCATCTGATCTATCATCTTGGTAAAAAAATTCCCCTGGGCCCACTAACTTTCATGACATAAAAGCAGAGTAGGGGGCTGTTGTTGGCTGAGCATCGACCTGGGGTCACCCACTCTCTGTTTGGCCTCGAGGACTCACTCCCCCGGTTTGGGCCTCGGTTTCCTTATCTGAAATATGGACGAGATGGGTGACTCCAGATGCCACCTATCTTCCCAGTCTGTCGTTCATGAGTTCGGGGGTCTGGGGAAGTATGTGAGCCTTTCAAGACCTCCCCACTTGCTGACACCCCTCCTATCCCTTAGCAGGATATCAGGGTTGTACTGTTGGTGGATTTGCATCAGTCAGTTCACATTTTCTTCTCTATTTACTCACATCCATGAACAGCTGGCCGAGACCAGGCAGTGGTTGCCGAGGGGGTTGCAGAGGGGGTTGCAGAGGGGGTAGGACTATCTGCATAGCATTTGTGCCTGCCACCACCCCTTGAATGGCGGTTAGCAGATTTGGGAAGTATTCTAGGTTATGTGCTGGTCCAACCTCCCCTTACTTTACGACAGTGACGAGCAGAGCCTGGGATGCTAAGTGACTTGCCCAGGATGCCCGTGACCCCGGGGCCGCCACCCTCCCGGAACACTGTGCTCTTGCCGCCAAAGAAGACTCACTGTGCTTGGTGAGGGTCTCCGAAGACGACTGCTTTGAGGATAAAACAGAAATAATAAACCTACAGTGTAGAGAGAAACACCATGGAAAGCGTAGACAAAAGACGAAGGGGAAAAAGGTCACGTGATGCCACGCTGTTTTGGCTGAAGCAGAGCAGGGCTCTTACGGGATGCGCTGGAACCTGGCTTAAAACCCAGCAGTGACTGAACTTCTTGTTCTTATTGGCAGGTTCAAGGGGTAGCGGCTGCTGTGTTTTCTGTTCGGGGAGGGCCCTTGGCCAGAGTTGCTGAGTACTCAGCGCAAGCCAGGTGATGAAGCAACTGGCAGGACCCGGAGAGAGGGAGAGCGTTTCTCCTGGCTGAATGAGGAAATGGGTTCCATGGTGGTACGGTCTGGGGATGGGGTGGTCCCTGAGACAGGTGGGTAAATCTATGGGGACATTTGCTCCGTGGGAAGGCTTGCTTGCCTCTCGTGCCCCCCTGTACAGCTTTGTTCTCTTTCCGTGCGTCCTAAGAAAGAGCTGCTCTCGGTCGCGTTTTGGCACCGACGCCTGTGCCTCCCACAGCCGATTAGAAAAATTCTTTTCAAAACTTAAGGCATAGGATTTTAGAGTGCCAGGTCTAAGGACCGTAGAGCTCAGCTAGTCACATCCGGTTATTTAACACTTGAGGAAACTGAGGTTCTGGGATGAAAGTTGGCTCACTGAATGCCACGTGGTAAGATACTGGCAGTGCTAAGCCTCCGACGTAGGCTTTCGGATTCCACTTGGTGTGATCTCAGGCTAGGCAAACGGTACTCGTGTTCTCAGCCAGCCTGGGATGGTACAAGGGAGTCAGTGCTTCTAAATAAGTAACTGGTAGCCTTAATCCCATATACATAATAATGAGCTGAAATGTACTGAGATCTTATGTGCAAGCAGTTTTACACGATCTCATTTAATGTCACTTGACCTGTGAAGGAGGTGTTATTATTGCAGGTGTTTTACATAAGGAAACTGAGGCCTAAAGTGATGTAACTTGCCAGAATTCACATAGCCAGCAGGTAGCCGAGTGAGAACTGTAAGTCTGAGTCTGAACCTTGTTGTCAGGTCATTAGATTAACATCAAATAATCTTGTAAAATTTGTTCTGGAGTGAGACATAAGTTTTAGGCATCTTTTCCCTTTCATATTTGAATTTTTATTTATTTATTTTTTAAACGTTTATTTATTATTTTTTTTATAAAATTTTTTTTTAACGTTTATTTATTTTTGAGACAGAGAGAGACAGAGCATGAACAGGGGAGGGGCAGAGAGAGAGGGAGACACAGAATCTGAAACAGGCTCCAGGCTCTGAGCTGTCAGCACAGAGCCCGACGCGGGGCTCGAACTCACGGGCGGTGAGATCATGACCTGAGCCAAGTCGGACGCTTAACCGACCAAGCCACCCAGGCGCCCCTAAACGTTTATTTTTGAGCGAGAGAGACAGAGTGTAAGCAGGGGAGGGGCAGAGAGAGAGGGAGACACAGAATCTGAAGCAGGTTCCAGGCTCTGAGCTGTCAGCCCAGAACCTGATGTGGGTCTGGAACCCATGAGCTGTGAGATTATGACCTGAGCCGATGTTGGAGGCTCAACTGACTGAGCCACCCAGGTGCCCCTATTTGAAATTTTTCTAACAATTAAAAAAATTGAGGGGTGCCTGGCTGGCTGAGTCGGTAGAGCATGTGACTTGATTTCAGGGTGGTGAGTTCAAGCCTCACAATGGCTGTAGAACTTATTTAAAGAAAACCTGACACATAGTTCACACTTGAATGTTTTATGTAAATTCATATAGGACTGAACTTAGTGTTTTGATTTCTTTTTAGATTTTATTTTTTTAAGTAATCTCTGCACCCAATGTGGGGCTCAAACTCACAACCCCGAGATCAAGAGTCAAGCTCCAACGACTGAGCCAGACAGGCGGCTTAGTGGTTTAAAGCAGAAGTTCTCAAGCTCTAGTGGGCATAAGAATCACCTGGAGAGTTTCTGAAAAACCCAAGCTGTTGGCCTTTCCCCCAGAGTTTCTAATACCTCAGGTCTGGTGTGGGCCTGAGAATTTGCATTTTTAAGTTCCCAGGGGCTGCTGGTGCTGCTGATCTAGGGACCTCACAGAGAATCACTGACTTAAAGGACTCATGCAAAAACTTTGTGTCTGCTGAATTTTCTTGCATCGGGTCTCATTTTCCAAGTTAAGTATACCTCTCCCAGAAAAGAGTCTTGTCAGGAAATAAGGGAAACAATGTTATCACTTGATTGCTTAACTACCATTTCAAAAGGGCTGCAGAAGGGCCTTCAGTTAGGACGAATTGTCTAGCAGGCTAAAGACTTGGGCTGAAAAACACCAGCAGGAATTAATAGATCCCAGCCACATCTTCTGCTCCTGCCCTACTCTCAAGATAGAGGATTCTGGGGGGACAAAGGGAGAATGGCTGAGCTGAGGTCACATATCTATTCCTGAGCCAATTACCGCGGCCAGGAAAATGTGATGCTCTGATTGGCCAGACCTGAGTCACATGCTGACTCCTAAATCAGGAAGTGAAATGAACTCCTGGAAATAATTCCACTAGGGTGCAGACCCTGTGGATGTGAGTGGTCCCTCTAGAGGAAGCCTGGGGATGAGGAACATCAGAAAAAAGGGTAAAGTGGAGGCCAGGTGGCAAAAACACACATGCCCACCTTTCTAGTTGCTAAGCAACCTTTTACATTTTAGTTCTGGTTATGCTTATTTCCCACAAAGTTCTCCTAGCACAAGGGCTGACCTCTCTGTAGATGAAAGAGGGCCAAACCCAGGGGGTCTTGAGTGAAGTGGAAAGATCTGGGCTGGAGATTTGGGTTGTAGTTCTTTTCTGCCGTGAACTTCCTTCCCTCTGTGAGTCTGTGTTTTCTTCGGCTATAAGGTGAGGAGACTGGCGAGGATCTCAGTGGGCCCTTGCAGTTCTAATTAGGGCTGTGGTTCTGGGCAGTGTCACAGGCAGCGGGGCCCTCCCAGTGCCTTTCACATGATATCTCAGAAATGAAGGCAGCTTTTTCTAAACATGGGAGGTACCTGACACAGAATGACCTGGCTTACTGGAAAAAGCCTCAGATAGACTTGGCATCAGATAGACCTTTTTTTTTTTTTAAATTATATTTATTTATTTATTTTTGAGAGCAAGAGAGCATGCACACGTGACCGGAAGAGGGGCAGAGAGAGGGAGACAGAGGATCTGAACCAGGCTCTGCGCTGACAGCAGACAGCCCCGTGTGGGGCTGGAACTTACAAACCCTGAGATCATGACCTGAGCCGAAGTCGGATCCTTAACTGACTGAGCCACCCAGGCGCTCCTCAGAGAGACTTGATTCCTGTGTGACCCAGGCGAGTTAGAGTAGCCCCTCTGAACCTCCCTCTAGAAAGTGGAGTTAATGATAATCCACACTTGGTCTCAAAGGTTGTTGCGGCTGAGAAGATGCATGAGAAAGTGCTTTGGAAACCTTCGAGCGCGGTGCCGATGGCGGGCCCACCGACCCAGGGCTCTTGCCTCCCAGGCCGGCATGCTTGAGGGACTCAGTGCTCCTGAGTGAAGGCTAACGCTCACATTCAGTGGGCACCAGCCCTTCCACAAGGCACGTCTGATACCTGCAGAGGACTTTTTATACTTGCTATTCTGCCCACGAGTGCCCCATCGGGTGGTAAATTCAGGCCACTGGAAGCCTCCCCTAATGACTCTACCCAAGTAATCCCCACCACCCACCAGTTTCCCTCTCTCTCTGCCTCCATTTGTTTCCTTCACAGCGCGTATTGCAATTCCTATTTATCACTGGGGTCATTTAGCTGCGTATTGCATTAGCCCCACGACACTGTAAGCTCAGGACAGCAGGGAAAGTACCTTCCTGTTGTATGCCCAGCATGTATGTACTCAATCAGTACTTCTTTTTTTTTTTTTTAATTTTTAAATGTTTTTGTTTTATTTTTGAGAGAGAGACAGAGCTAGTGGGAGAGGGGCAGGGAGAGAGAGGGAGACACGGAATTGGAAGCAGGCTCCAGGCTCTGAGCTGTCAGCACAGAGCCTGACACGGGGCTCGAACTCATGAACCGTGAGATCATGACCTGAGCCGAAGTCGGAGGCTTAACCGACGGAGCCACCCAGGCGCCCCTATTTCTTGAATCAAAGAACAAATGCAAAAAGTTAGAGGCCTGTCCCTGTGACTTCTTTGGATTTTCCTCAAAGGTGCCATCCTGTGAACCAGAAGATCTCAGCACCTTGTGTGAGCCAGGAATGGCGAGAAATGCTGACGGTGCCGGGGTCTTCCCAGACTGGTAGGGAGCGGGCTGCCCTGCCCCTGTCCCTTGACCTTGAGCATGCATGCCCTTGCCTTCCCACATATCCATGGGGACCCGTGTCTGGGCCCTAAAGCTCTCCTGAAATGATTTTCAGAAAAGGTTCTGATGAAGTCAGGTACACTGGTGAAGGAGAACACTATTTTTCATAACGAACGATAAACCATGAGACTTGAGATGACAAGGATTTTTGTGCTACTTCCCGCAGGACTATGTATTTTGTAGGGCCTAGTGCAAAATGCAAATATGGGCTTTTAAAAATTTATTAAGAATGTTGAGATTGTGACAACAGAGCATTAAACCAAGTGCAAGGACGTCCCCCTACCCCCGCCTTTTTTTTTTTTTTTTTTTTTTTTTTTTTCTAAAGTAGGCTTCGCATCCAGCACAGAGCCCAGTGCAGGGCTTGAACTCATGACCCTGAGATCAAGACCTGAGCCAAGGTGCTTAACTGACTGAGCCCCCCAGGGGCCCCATGCCAAAGACCCTTTTTCCATCAGCTCAAGAATAATTCTGATTCCAGACAGGACTCTCAGCAGCCAGGATACGCCACTCGCCCAAGAAGCTGCCGCTGCTCCTTACCCCCGGATTTACCCCCAGACTCCGTGGTAAGCCAGTGGACTCAGCTAAGCCAGTGGACTCAGAGCAGAGCCAAATTTATTTATTTTTTTATCTAGTAGCTTAAGGAAGCAGGAAAGTTGTTTTTGAAAAACTCCCTAGAAGGTAAACATGATGAATGATGACATTCTTTCATTGTTTACAGCAACACACTGGCATGGAGGGGGTTCGCGTTGCCACCACAAGCTGCTGTTTACCTGTCCTCCACACACCGCAAGCCTACAGCAAGCGACACAGCCTCCTTCCGGGGCCCCACCTTCAGGAATGTGGCCTTATTTTAGAGGAGGGGAGTGGCGGGGAGAGGATGGGCGAGGGCAGGCTTAGGTGGAATGGGAGGGGATACTGGCTTATGTTTCCTGAAAGCCACCGAGGGAAACTCAAAACTATATACATCAAATTTTCCAATCAATATATATTTTAAATAAATGAACCTAGTTGTGTATTCAGTTGATTTTATTTCAGAACAGGTAATACATTCTTACGGTTCAAAACTCCAAAGTTACAAGAAGGTTTATGGTGAAAAATCTTCTCGGCTCCCCTGCCCCTGCGGGTAGACATTACAATTCGTGGGGTTTTGTTTTTTGGTTTTTTTTTTTTTTGCACCCCGGTAGAAATACTGTTTGCATAAATGAGCACATATGAACACACCCTCCCACCCTGTTTTTTTTCCCCCCTCCCCACTGATCACACACTTTAACACTGTCCTGTACTTTGCTTTTTTCACTAAAGATTATATCCAGGAAATCTTTCTGCCTCAGTTCACAAAGAGCTTCCTTGTTCTTTTCTAAATATGCATAGTATCTTCGTTGTGTAACTGTGTTGTAATTTATTTAACCACGTGGACGTTTAGGCTCCTCCAGGCTTTTGTTATTACAAACAGTGGTGTAATAAGCGATTTTGACCAGTGTGGTTCAGAGTTTCTCTTGGTTCCGTTGGGGAAAATGGAAGTCAGATTCACCCTCCCAATTTCTTTTTCGGTCAGAGTCGAGGGCATGTGCATTTCCAGATCTAATGGAGTGGAATGGATACCACCATTCAACCTTCTGTGAACTTCCACAAGTATTTATTGAGTGCCCACTTTGTGCTAACACTCTTGCAAAACACTCGGGATACTCCAATGCCATGACAGTCCCTGCTCTTCTGGGGAGACAGTCTGGTTAGGGGCTGAGGGAGGAGACCTGTGATCAATCAACAAGAAGCCCAAATGAGGCACCTGGGTGGCTCAGTTGGTTGAGCATCTGACTTCGGCTCAGGTCACGATCTCACGGGTCGTGGGTTCGAGCCACGCATCAGGCTCTGTGCTGACAGCGCGAAGCCTGCATGGGATTCTCTGTCTCCCTCTCTCCCTGCCCGTTCCCTACCCATGCTCGCTCTCTCTCAAAAATAAATAAATAAACATTAAAAAAAAATGCCTCAAGTGCTGTGATGGGGTGTGTGTGGAGGGCACCACTTACATGGGGACTAGGAACAGCCTCTCTTGGATCACTGAGCTGTACTTGGGGGGATGGTACCAGGCGAGATTAAAAATTAAGCCTCAGACTTCGAATTTGTGTGATTTGTACAGCTCTTTCAGACTTTCCCCATCGTTTGGTTGGTTGCCTAAGTAGTAGGGATTACTCTCGTAGGGTGGAGAGGTTTGGAGACATTTTCTTGTTTTCTCTCTATTCTGTTTTTGCAAAAGAGAAAATCGTCTTCACCTAGCCGCTCCACAGGAGGGTTACCCTTTGCGCCGTCTGAAGAGGTCAGTCCACAGAGCAGCAGTGGAGGCCAGATCTGGAGAGGCCTCAGCCTTTGTAACTCAGGCCGCCTGAGCTAGCATTCTCATCCAGTCCAAGTGGCCCACAGTCTGCAGAAATGGAGTCTTGTGGCGGCCGCTCGGCTGGGAGGATCCAGATGGTTCTTCAGGCTCACCCCCGTCAGCCTTCTGATTTGGATGCTCCCGGAGCTGGGAGCACTGAAGTGAAGGAAGTATTAACGGGTAGCAAATGTTGATGGGGATCCTGGGCACGGAAGCTGGCGATCTTTCCTTCGTTCGAGGATGATATCGAACACTTTGAGCTGGCCGTCCGGCACCAGCCCTGGCTAATCTGGCTGCTGTGCTGAATGGGTGCTTCTCTCCCACCCTCTGCCCTGACCCACACTCTCCTGCATCCTGTCCATCAGCAAGGCAGGCAATTCCTTACTGTTCTTGCCCCTTAAATCCTTCCCATCCTTCAAGTCCCAGCCATGAAGCCCCCCACCTCCCTTATAGCCTGCTTTAAAGCCTTTAGGGCAGGTCACGCATTGTCTTTATTCCCTACAGGGTCCTTTGGGGCAGAAACCTTGACACCCGGGCCCAGTTCTGTTGCCCCTCCCCACCCTGATCCTGGCACAATACAGCCTTGTCCGTACTAGGCCTTCAACACACACGTGTTGTCCGCAGAGTAAAAGCACTGCCCTGGTTTGTAAGACGACACTCTGTCCATAAACAAGGGAGCTGGCAATGTTAGGAATGGCGATTAGCACATTGTTGTTACTTGAAGTTGTTCTAGTGGGTCTATTTCCCATCCAAGTCAGCACTGCCTTGTTTTCTATTTTGGGTCCCATTTCAGCAGAATGATTAAACAAAGGGGAAATCATCAAAAACCACAGCAGAGCCTGATGGGGCGGAGGGAAAAGGCAGAACAGAGCATGTGGGGTTGAGGGGAGGGTGATAAAAATACAGTAAGGGGGTGGGAGTCCGAGAGACGGGGTGGCCCAGACTGAAGCCCGAGAAAGCAGCGCATGTAAAACGGGGCCATGTGGCAGAGCCTTTGGGGAAAGAGCTCTATGAGAAGGGGGGCCGAAGTCCAAATAACTTCACCCTGGGAACCAGTCAACTGTCCTGACTTGTGAGAGAGGGAAGCCAAAATTGCTCCAGAATTTTTTTTTTTTTCCTGGAAAGAAGCATGAACAGAAATTCCAGCAGAAGGGCCAGTCCCCCCTTCTCCTTCCGTTCCTAGGGCTGGGCATACGGCTCCTGTCTCTGGACAAGGGAACTGCTTGCGTGCATTCCTTCCCTGGGCTGCTGGGAGAGGGCGTCTGGTCCCCACGTTTTCCTCCCCTGGACGGAGGGGGCTGACCTCAGATTCTCCCCGTTGCAGAGTCTGGTTCCACAGTGGGTCACTGGAGTGTCCCAGTGGGGAATCTTTGATGTGGAAGAGACCCAGCAGCAGGACCAGGGACCCACAGCACCCATGGGAAACCCAGGAACCTAAAGTGGCCTTGGGCAGGGAAGGAGGGAATGAGAGAGAATGAGGCTTGCTTGCTTCTGGAGCGTGGGCTCCTGCGAGATTTTTACCAGCCTTGGTCACAGGTCCAAAGCTCCTGGTGAGGCACCGTGTATTCCACATTCTCTCCCTCAGAGACTGCAGGGCTGTGCTGTGGCCACTTGCCACATATGGCTAGGAGCACTGAAATGTGGCTGGTCCAAGTGGAGATGTGCTTTAGGTATAAAATATACCCGAACTCGGAAGTCTTTGTATGGAAAGAGAACGTAAACTATCTTGTTAATAATTTTCATATCGATTACGTATGGAAATGGTGATGTTTGGATATACTGAGTTAAACAAAATGTATCGGTGACATTAATTTCACCTGTTTCTTTTTTCTTTTTTTAATTTACATCCAAGGTAGTTAGCATATAGTGCAACAATGATTTCAGGAGTAGATTCCTTAATGCCCCTTCCCCATTTAGCCCATCTCCCCTCCCACAACCCCTCCAGCAACCTTCAGTTTGTTCTCTGTATTTAAGAGTCTGTTATGTTTTCCCCCTGCCTCTGTTTTTTTATTATTTTTGCTTCCCTTCCCTTGTGTTCATCTGTTCTGTGTCTTAAAGTCCTCATATGAGTGAAGTCATATGATATTTGTCTTTCTCTGACTGATTAATTTCACTTAGCATAATACCCTCCAGTTCCATCCACGTAGTTGCAAATGGCAAGATTTCACTCTTTTTGATTGCCAAGTAATACTTCAGTGTGTGTGTGTGTGTGTGTGTGTGTGTGATAAAGAAGATGTGGTACACCACATCTTCTTTATCCGTTTATCCATCAATGCACATTTGGGCTCTTTACTTTGGCTATTGTTGATAGCACCGCTATAAACCTCGGGGTGCATGTGCCCCTTCAAAACAGCGCACCTGTATCCCTTGGATAAATACCTAGTAGTGCAATTTCTGGGTCGTAGGGTAGTTGTATTTTTAATTTTTTGAGGAAGCTCCATACTGTTTTCCAGAGTGGCTGCACCAGTTTGCATTCTCACTAGCAGTGCAAAAGGGTTCCCTTTCCTCCACATCCTGGCCAACGTCTGTCTTTGCCTGAATTGTTAATTTTAGCCATTCTGACAGGTATGAGGTGGTATCTCATTGTGGTTTTAGTTTGTATTTTCCTGATGATGAGTGACGTGGAGTGTTTTTTCATGTGTCTGTTAACCATCTGGATGTCTTCTTTAGAGAAGTGTCTATTCATGTCTTTTGCCCATTTCTTCACTGGATTATTTGTTTTCTGGGGAGTTGAGTTTGATAAGTTCTTTATACATTTTAGATGCTAACCCTTTATCTAATAGGTTGTTTGCATGTATCTTCTCCCATTCTGTCTATTGCCTTTCAGTTTTGCTGATTGTTTCCTTCGCTGTGCAGAAGCTTTTCATTTTGATGAGGTCCCAGTAGTTCATTTTGCTTTTGTTTCCCTTGCCTCCGGAGATGTGTTGAGTACGAAGTTGCTGCGGGCAAGATCAAAGAGGTTTTTGCCTGCTTTCTCCTCGAAGATTTTGATGGCTTCCTGTCTTACATTGAGGTCTTTCATCCATTTTGAGTTTATTTTTGCGTCTGGTGTAAGAAAGTGGTCCAGGTTCATTCCTCTGCATGTCGCTGTCCAGTTTTCCCAGCACCACTTGCTGAAGAGACTGTCTTTCTTCCATTGGATAGTCTTTCCTGCTTTGTCAAAGATTAGTTGGCCATATGTTTGTGGGTCCATTTCTGGTTTCTCTATTCTGTTCCATTGATCTGAGTGTCTGTTTTTGTGCCAGTATCACCTGTTTCTTTTTTCAATGCAGCTACCAGAAAATTTAAAATTACGTATGTGGTTTGCATTCTATTTCTGTTGGCTGGCGCTGGTCTACAGTGTCTGCGTCTTAGGCTGGGGATAGGTCTGCAGGGGCCTGGGAAAATTTTAAACTGGAAGGTGTCACCGGTTTAAATATTTTCAAAAATACACCATTTACTGGTTCAGTCATCGGTGACTAATAAACAAAAATCAGGGGTCATAGGGAGAAGGGGGTTCTGTCACATTTACTGTGCCCCAAATCTGGAAGAGGACCCCTAAGAGAGTAGAGCTCAGTGTTCATTCTACACTTATCCAAGCGCTTTTCCATGTGCATGTTCTAGGGGGCTGGGGATCCAGCAGGGAACAAAGCAAAGACTCCTCTCATGGCAAGGATAAGACAGGAGATAGAAATACATAGTCTCAGTGCGTTGAAGAAATGCAGGAAAAGACACAGCATGTTAGCGGAGGATGATTGATAGGGAGAAAAGCAAAGCAAAGCAGAGCGTTTGGAATTTGAATATGGTGGTCAGAGGAGGCCTCGTGGAGAAGGTGACATCAGAGCCAAAACTTAAGGAGGTGAGGGAGTCTTGGAGAGGAGCATGCCAGCAGAGCAGCCCAGAGTCTGGAGTGTTTGGGGACAGCAAGGGGCCAGTGTAGCTGGTGTGGAGTGCACAGGAGGAGGGTGGAGGGAAGACAGGAAAATGGCTGTGAGAAGACCGTTTAAAGCCTTGCAGACCATGGCAATGCCTTTGCCTTTTACTCTTTGCCCTTGGAGAGGAACAGGATCATTGTGGCTGCTGAGTAGAGATAGATTCCAGGAGCCACAGATGGAAGCAGGAAGCCACTTAGAAGACTGGCCATCAATTAGGGTGAGATGAAAAGGTGGCTCCACTGGGGTGGCCAGAGTGCAGATGAATGAGGAGAGTTGCCTGGTGGCCCTCTGGGTTTTCTTTCCTCATCCTGTAGCCGAGATGGCTCTATTCCTGAGGCAGGGACAGCTGGCTCTCCACTTAACACACCCAGTGCTTTCCTCCCCGCCCCCTCCTCCCTAGTTGTGGAGCTCACCAGCTCTCCTCGAATGTTTGCACTGTCAACGCCTCTGCTCTCCCTCTGGCTGGTTTCTTCTCCTCATTCAGGTCTCAGTGCAGATGTCACCCCTCCGAGGGCCCTTCCCCCACCATTGCCTCAAGGAGTCCCTTCCCCATCTATGTTAGCCTGTTCACTTCTTAGCCTTAGTCGGTGGCTGAAAGGATCCCTTAATTTATTTGTTTACTCCATTGTCTCTCCCCAGCCCTTGAGAGTGGGGGCTCGGGCTCCGGCTCATCCTGTCCCCAGTGCCAAGGACAGTGCTGAGAGGGTGGTTAGCACTTATCGCGCCTACTGCAACCAGCTAGAGGTCTGTCTTGCCCCTTAAACTTGAGGGAAGGAGGCAATAAGTCATATGGATTCTGGTGCTCCGTAGACTGGGTTCGCCTGCTTGCAACGTGCCCTTGGGCAACATCATCTCTTTAAACCTTGGTTTTACCATTTGTAAAATGGAGGTAATATGTGTATCTACCTCATAAGGGTGTTTTAAGGAGTGACAGGATGCATATAAATTGCTTCGCCCAGCACCTGGCACGATTATAATTATTATAAGTGCTAACAACTGACCATATCATTCTTGTTCTCCCACTCTCTAATGTTCTGTCAAATGTCCGAACTCCATTTTCCCTTAATCAAACAGTCTAGAACAGTGCCTTCCAGTGGAACTCGCTTCAAGAACTTAGATATTCTATGTCTGCGCTATATTCAATATAGTGGTCACTAGTCCCCTGTGGCTTTGCGCACTTGCTATGTGGTCTAGTGTGATCCAGGAGCTGATTTTTAAACTTGATTTAATTTTCATTAATTTAAATTTACATCTAAATAGCCACAGGTGGCTAGTCGCTGGCCATAGCTATACCATACTGAACAACACAGCTCTAGAAACTGTGAGGGATAGGAAGAAAAAGCTTTTCCTTTAGTGAAAAACATTTGGCAGAATTTTAAATGAATGCAGTACTGTTTAAGGATTCTTTACAGATCTAAATTTACTGGATCCGATTTGGAATACAAGCATATATCACATAGACTTTATGGTGAGGAGGGTTAAATATATGAAATGTTGGAATGGTTAAATATATGAAAATCCTTAACAAAAAGGGACCTTTCATTCCCTCTCTTCTCCTCCACTGTCTCCTTCCTCTTCTCCAAATCCAATTATTCTGTGTCCTTCCTGTTTTTCTCTTTTCTTTCTGGGGCCTCCAGCCTCTGGCTGGAGCTGAGAGCAGCCTCAGTGGATGGAGGGTGGACAGGGGGAAAGCTACCCTGATTCATTTCCCTTGTGTTGTCCAAAAACGCCCCAGCGCCGTCTCAGGACTTCCCGGACCTGAGAGAGGGCGGCCATTCAGGCCATTCGTTAGAGTCAGGTAATTAAGAACAGTGCAGGAGAATCCAGTTGGAAAATCATGAATTTTCGAGCTGGGAGGTTCCTTAGCGATGGTCTGGTCCAATCTCTTCATTTTATTTTTTTTTTTTTTTTTTTTTTTTTTTTTATTGTAAGATCTTTATCTTTATTCAGAAAGATCTGGTCTGAGAATTGAAAGAGTTTATTTATTTATTTTATTTTTTTTTTTAATATATGAAATTTACTGTCAAATTGGTTTCCATACAACACCCAGTGCTCATCCCAAAAGGTGCCCTCCTCAATACCCATCACCCACCCTGCCCTCCCTCCCACCCCCCATCAACCCTCAGTTTGTTCTCAGTTTTTAACAGTCTCTTATGCTTTGGCTCTCTCCCACTCTAACCTCTTTTTTTTTTTTTTTTTTTCCTTCCCCTCCCCCATGGGTTTCTGTTATGTTTCTCAGGATCCACATAAGAGTGAAACCATATGGTATCTGTCTTTCTCTGTATGGCTTATTTCACTTAGCATCACACTCTCCAGTTCCATCCATGTTGCTACAAAAGGCCATATTTCATTTTTTCTCATTGCCACGTAGTATTCCATTGTGTATATAAACCACAATTTCTTTATCCATTCATCAGTTGATGGACATTTAGGCTCTTTCCATAATTTGGCTATTGTTGAGAGTGCCGCTATAAACATTGGGGTACAGGTGCCCCTATGCATCAGTACTCCTGTATCCCTTGGATAAATTCCTAGCAGTGCTATTGCTGGGTCATAGGGTAGGTCTATTTTTAATTTTCTGAGGAACCTCCACACTGCTTTCCAGAGCGGCTGCACCAATTTGCATTCCCACCAACAGTGCAAGAGGGTTCCCGTTTCTCCACATCCTCTCCAGCATCTATAGTCTCCTGATTTCTTCATTTTGGCCACTCTGACTGGCTCTTCATTTTATAAATAAAGACATAAAAACCCAGAGAGGAGAAGTGACTTCACCAGGACCCAGGATTCCTGACCCCCGCCCTGTGCTGGTTCTAGAACTCCCAGTGGAAGAGTCCACATATTTTTCCAATTCTTTTTCTTAAAAACACAAGCGATTAAAACTCAGCTACGCTAACCCAAACCAGACTTTTACATTTTGTTTTCCTACTCCTGAGCCTTTTAGACAGATCTCAGTAAAAATGTGTGGTCTCAATGCACGGGGAAAACATTAAAGATATTCTCTGAGTTTCCTTTTGAAGAATGACTCCATTCTGGAAATGTGGGCATCATGTGTAAAATCCTTATTATAAACGAAATTACTGAATCTTGCCTAGCTACTGTAATCTATTTGGTGTGTTTGCTTTTTAGAAAAAAAGCACACGTCTGAATGTTGGTGGCAAACTACTGACCAAAGTCCAGCAAGAGTTCTCACTTCATTTTCAAAGCAAACCAAGCAGAGCATAACAAGTCGTTTCTCATATTCCACGTTCATCTGATATGGAAAATAGCTTTTAACAAACAACAGGCAGAGGAGTGGAATGTTTCTCCTAGCAGTTAGATATTGGTGTCCTTAGTGGCAAAATGTTAGAGCTTTCGAGTACAGCGATTGTCCTGACACTTGGAAGCTGTTTAAGCTTGGGCAAGTGACTTAACCTTTGTGAGTCTGTTTCTTCATCTGGTAAAATGGGCTTAATAATAGAACCTACCTCAAAGATTAGCTGTAAGAATTAAAAGAGAATCTACGTAAAGCTTATAGTGTAGTACCCGACACGCACAGCAAGCCTACAGTCCTCATTTACTTACTATTACTATTGGGAGATAATGTGAGCTTTGCAAATTAAGTGCTATGCAAATGAAAACTATTAATTTTTTTTAAAAGTGTATTTATTTCTTTTGAGAGAGAGAGTGTGTGAATGCACGCGTGCACATGAGTGCGGAGGGGCAGAGAGAGAGAGGGAGAGAGAGAGAATCCCAAGCAGGCTCCATGCTGTCAGTACAGAGCCCGGTGTGGGAGACCAACTCACAAACCGTGAGATCATGATCTGAGTCGAAACCAAGAGTCAGACACTTAACCGACTGAGCCACCCAGGCGTTTCGCAAATGAAAATTATTTTAATTCTACTGCTATTTTGAAAAGCATTTTATTTATAAAAAGGACCTCAGATTCTTTAAGGGAAAATTTGAAAATAAAGAAAAATATGGCCTAAATAAAGATCACCCCTAATGTTACCATTCAAATGCGATCTCTGACGCTTCTATTTTTTTAGGCACAGTGTGGTTTTATCTTGTATATGTCATTTAAAATTGGATTTCTGCCTTTAATATTATTTCACTATCTTCACGTTGCTTGTTAGAACAAATTTATTGTCCACCCAAAGCAAGCTTAAGAGACTTCATGCATATCCTTCTCCTACTGAATGCCCCTCCCCTTCTTCCAATTTACCTTTGTATTTTTTATGGATCTCTGTAACTTGTCTAACGTCCCTTTTGGAGTTAGCAGGGTAGACATCAATCCTGACTGCACAGTAGAAGCATCGGGAGAGCTTTAAAAAAAAACACTAATACTCAAGCAACATCCTAATTTTATCAACATTCTTAGGGATGGGATGGGCATCAGTGTTTTTTAAAAAGCTCCCCAAATGTTTGTTTATGTAAAGAAAGAAAGAAATACATAATTCTATAATTTTCTATATCATTTTTGCATGTCTTTCCTAAATATGTACTGTTTTCTTTGTAAACTCAAAAAAAATCCTAAATTTTTGTGGTCTTACTGCCAAAAATGCACAGCTGGAATCTAATCATTAGGAACCATCCAACAAACCCAAATAAAGGAACATTCTACAAAATATCTGGCCTGTATTCTTCAAAAATGTCAATGTCTTAAAAGACAAAGAGCATTTTTGAGACTAGTCCAGAGTAAAGAAAACTAAAGAGACATGATAACTGAATGTAAAATGGAATGTGGATTTTCTTCTGCTATAGCGATTACTGAAATAATTTGAGAAATTTGAATAAAGTCTGAAGATTTGAAAGTAATATCATATCATCATTAATAAAAGATTGAGGGATAAAAGGGCTTCGTGTCTAATTTAGTCTCCAAGATTCAGAAAAAAATATATGTAGTAGATATATATGTATATGTGTGTGTGTGTGTGTGTGTCTGTCTGTCTGTCTGTCTGTCTGTATATACATGGAGAGAGAAAGAGACACAGAGAGACTCAGGAGAGAAAACGAAGCAAATTAGGTTAAGTGTTAACATTTGGGGAATCTAGGTGAAGGAAATAGTGTAAATTTTCTTGCAAATTTTTCATAAGTTTGAAATTATGTCAAAATAAATAGTTAATTAAAAGATAAAACAAAACCCTGGGGCGCCTGTGTGGCTCAGGCAGTTAAGTGCCGAACTCTTGATTTTGGCTCAGGTCATGATCTCACAGTTTGTGAGTTCCAGCCCCAAGTCAGGCTCCATGCTGACAGCACCGAGTCTGTCTGGGATCCTCTCTCCCTTTCTCTCTACCCCTCCTCTGCTCGTTCATGCACTCTCTCTCTCTCTCTCTCTCTCAAAATAAATACATAAATTAAAAAAAAAATCCTGAATTCTTATAAGGACCTAAAAAAGGAATAGAATAGGGACAGAATTTTAAAATGCAAAAAACCCACTTTTTGTTTTTGTTTGTGTAATTATAATCCATCGCTACATGGAGAGAGATTCTACTTAAGAGATTGTTCTCAGAACATAGGTGAGGGAGCTCTGGGCTTGTTTTAAGTAGAAGCTGATTTGAGGATCTAACAAATGCTGACAGTACCTCCGATAGAGGGCGGTGCAACCTTAGGAAGAATAAATCACATCACACGGGTTTTGGGTAACATTACCTAAGGTAGATTCTAAAGTGTTAACAAATGGAACAGAGGCATTGAGAATCATAGAGCTGAATTCTGTCTACATCCCATTTTACAGATGAGCAAACTGAGACTCAAAGAGGGATAACCACTTGCCCAAGTCACAGTCACAAGCAGCACAACTGTCTTGCAAATAATGGCCATAGCTATCATTCATTCGAGGCTTACTAAAAGCCAGACACAGAATGTACTAAGCACTTTATATGCGTAAGCTCTTTAATCACGCGCCCACCTCCCGCCCCCCCCCCCCCCCTTTTTTCAACCTGAAGTTGAGGCTCAGAGAAGTCAGTAAGTTATCTGATGTCACTAATGAATGAGATTCTGGCTGTGCTCATAGCTAACATGCCATCCTGTCCTGAAGTTTTGCTGGGATGCCTACCCTTAAAGAATCGATCACCTAAAAGGGGTACAGAACACAGCCGTCGAAAGAGAAATCTTGGTGCCTGTTGATAGATGTGCACACACAAGGATCCAGAGATTCAGTGAAGGAAGAAAATTCCTGGGACTGAGGAAAGCAGAAAGGGGAGGGGCCACTGAAATGGCAGGGCGTGTGTGGCCTGTGGAAATCGACAGGTTTGGAGATGGGGAAGAGAAGGCAGAGAGGAGAGGTAGAGACAAAATAGGGAAAGGAGCATAACGTCTTGTTGGGGAAGGCAGTGAGTCTAAAATCTTGGCTTCTCTCCTTGCTACCCTATGTTAGCCTCTAACGAATCCATCCGCTAGTCTTGTTAGTTCTGCTTCCAGAAACATCTGTGATCTCTTCACTTGTCTCCATCTGCACTGCCACCCCCCCACCCCCGCCCGGCTCAAGCCACATCTCTCCTCACCTTGACTCTTCGAAAACCTTCTCACTGGTTCCCTGCTTCTTTTCTCTTACCAGCCACAATTCATTCTCCAGACTACAGCCACAGTCATCTTTTGAAACCTATGTCAGGCCATGTCACTCTCCCGTGAACATCTTCGAATGGCTTCTGTGCGCTTAGAACAGAATCCAAACTCCTCACGAGGCTCTGCTTGAGCTGGCCCCTGCCACCTCCCTGACCTCATTTCCTACCAACCTCTCCCTTGCTCACGTTGCCTGGGCCACACTGGCCGTCTCTCCCCGAGAACACACATGAAGCTTGTTGCCACCTTACGGCCTTTGTGCTTTCGCTGCTCCTTTTGTCCAGAACACTTTTCTTCCAGGTTGCCACGTGGCCGTGCCCTTCTCCACGGTCCCCCAGTGGAGTGGGGTCTGAAAGAGAACCAGAAATGGGACCCCATGGACTGAGGAGGCGGGATGTCCTGATTCTGCAGTCACGGTTTGCCAGTGACATCATTTGACTCAGTCTTTAAAGGGTTAACAATCAGGTCAGGGGATTTCAGAGTTTCAAAGTCTTAGCCCCAAATGGGACCCAGTCCACATCTTTTCATTCTACAGATAAGGAAAACATGAGATTAGAGCTGGGAAGTGACTTGCCCGAGGCCAGAAGGCCAAAAGAGCTTCCTCTGTCTTCTGGAAACACTTCATCTCTTGAGTTAGGCTTCTTCCCTTAGAAAACGCAGAGACAAAGTCTTCTGCACAAGATCCAATAAATATTGTGAAAGGGCTTTGAGAACTGGGAAATGAGGGACTCAGGTGGTATTTTATTATTATCTGGCCGTAACTGCCAGCTTGGCTTTCGCTGGGGCCCAGATTGATTCTTTTAAAAAACTTGTATTGGGGCGCCTGGGTGGCTCAGTCGGTTGAGCGTCCGACTTCGGCTCAGGTCATGATCTCACAGTTTGTGGGTTTGAGCCCCGCCTCTGGCTCTGTGCTGACCGGTTGTTCAGAGCCTGGAGGCTGCTTCAGATTCTGTGCCTCCTTCTCTCTCTGCCCCTCCCCAGCTCTCGCTTTGTCTCACTCTGTTTCTCAAAAATAAATAAATGTAAAAAAAAAACAAACCAAAAAAAACTTTTATTGAGTGCCTACTAATAAAGGTCCTGGTCTCAGCACTGGAGACGCTGCAGATGACAAAGCCCCGACAATTTAGAGCCCTCACAGTATTTACATTGGGGGAAATGCGTGTGCACGCTCACATGTGTGTGTGTGCATGTGTGTTCTGTGGTGCTAAGTGCTGTGGAGAAAAATAAAGCAGGCGAGGGCCATGGGGATTTGCCAGAGGTGGGAGAAGGGCTGGAATTACAAATGGGGCTGGGTGGGATGTCAAAGAGGGCCTCTCAGAGGAGGTGACCCAGATTCTGGACTACGTTTAGCACAGGGAAGGGAGACCTTTTAAAATGGAAAAAAAAAAAGGGGGGGGTTTGTTTTTTGTGTTTTATTTTTTTGAGAAATGTATTTGTTCTGGGGCAACAGATTCTCTGACTTTGCTGGGGTCTGCATAGATGACCATCCAACACTGCCTCGGAGCAAAGTCTGCAAAAGTGAAACCTTTGCCGTGGGCACCCATCAGGTGCAACTTTCTGCTTCCTTCTCACAAACCAAACCCAAGCGAAGGCCTTCAGCAGTTAGCAGCGGTAATTTGCATAAAGGCTGATCCTTAAATCTTCTCTGAGTAGTTCGGGAAGGGGGCAGGCGCTGACATGGCTGAGCCCTACTGTGTGCTAAGTGCAGTGCTAGGCTCCTCTGTACCCCATTTCATTCTATCCTCCAGGCAGCCTTGTGAGTGGGATACTATTCCCATTTTGTAGATGAGGAAACCGAGGCTCGGAGTGCCCGTATGAATTGCCCAACATCAGCACAATGGGGAAGTGACAGACCAGAGACCAGGTCAGCTGGCTTCATATCCTGTGCTCTGTCTGTGACATCACCGGTCCTTTCCGGGACTCTGAGCTGGAGTGGTTTTGAAAGCATCTACTGAACTCTTTCCCAGAAGAAATTCGGAAATGACATGTCCAGCTCCTTCGTTTTGTGGATCGAATGAGCTGACGATACGAATGTGTGTCTGAACACCCCAGCACCTGTGCAATGGATGTTGGTTTCCTGTCCTTGCAGATTAGAAACCAGAGCTTTAGAGATATGCCCAGGTTACTTGCCATGAGGTAACACAGCAGGTAGCAAACCTATCCTCTAAGGTAGTCTCTGGGCTTCTAGATCTTTTCACCACCCTCTGAGCCACGTAAGGCGTAGAGGTCAAGGGCTGTATTGTCAATGAAGAACAGAAAGAGGAAGAATGGTCAGGCCTACGGAGGCCTGGAGGAAACTGAGGACAAAGTCTGGAAGTCCTCTGCCCCCCACACCCTGTCCCCTAACCCCTGCCCCTCCTCTCCCTAGATAGGGAGGGATGGGGATGCAAGAGAACACCTCTCTGGATGGCTTTTCTTCAGATTTACAGTCACACAGTATTTATTCAGCCCTACTGGGTGCCAGGCACTCAACCCCAACCCTTCAGGCACTGGCAGGTTAGTGAACGGCCGAGAAGCACACACACCCTGAAATCTGAGAGTTAAGTGCTACCTGGTCGGCACCAGGTGCTGTGGGAGCTCAGGAAATAGGGGTTGAGTGATGGCTTCAAGGCCACAGGGCTGGTGGGGGCTTCCTGTGATGTCTTCACATGGTGACGTGTCTGGCAGAAATTCCCTGAAAATATCCACTCCCGTGTGTCAGTGAGCAGTGACCTTTTAAGGCTTCCATGAAAACGGTTATTACAGGCGAATGGCTGGGGTGGGTGGAGGCTTGGGGCCACTAGCAGGGAGCAGCCACAAGCCTGTGGGGGTTGCCGAAGTCACCACTGCGATTTGGCTCTCACTTATGCTGCACAGACTCGCATCTGTTGTTACATGGGATTTGGCTTTCAAAGTGCTTTCCTCTGAGAGGCAGGGCGGTGGGGGGCAGTGAGGGCGGCAGGCCGAACGGGCTGGTTGCCTTGGCTTGGCCTAGAGGGGGTGAACCGAAGCAGCAATGATAATGGCAATACGGGATATTTAAAGGGTCTACCTGCAGGGGGCGGGCTACATCTTGGGTGTGTGTGTGTGTGTGTGTGTGCGCGCGTGCGTGTGGCCTCGTGTGTCTCCCACTGAGTGCCTTGGTCAGAGGCCAAGGGGGCGGGGCTAAATCAGGAGGAGGTGTGGCTCACATTGAATCTTCCCAGTACGCAGTCAGCTCACTTGATTTTTCTTCCCATTTCAAGGATAAGGCTCAAGAGGCTCAGGGAACTTCAAGGTCACACAGCCTGTAAAGATTAGAACTCAAGCCTGTCTAGGCTCCATTTTCCCATCTGTACAAGGTGTGGGGATGGGGAGGGGACGACTTAATTTCTTCTTTCTATTTTATTTTTTTTATTAAAAAAATTTTTTTTTAGTTTATTTATTTTCAGTGAGAGAGAGAGAGAGCATAAGCAGGGGAGGGGCAGTGAGAAAGGGAGACAGAATCCCAAGCAGGCTCGGCACCATCAGCTCGCAGCCCAGTGTGGGGCTCGAACCCACAAACTGCGAGATCATGACCTGAGGTGAGATCAAGAGTTGGATGCTTAGGTCATGATCTCGCGGTCCGTGAGTTCGAGCCCCACATCGGGCTCTGTGCTGACAGCTCAGAGCCTGGAGCCTGTTTCAGATTCTGTGTCTCCTTCTCTCTCTGATCCTCCCCCATTCATGCTCTGTCTCTGTCTCAAAAATAAATAACACGTTAAAAACAAATTTAAAAAGAAAAAAAAAAAGAGTTGGATGCTTAACTGTGCCACCCAGGTGACCCTCTTCTTTCTATTTTAATGAGAAAATGCTATGGAGGAGGTCAGGGGAGGGGAGTGGGAGGGAGGGATGCTGGCAGTTTCCATTTCTAGGAGTAAATGTTCTACACTTTTGGAGCTCTCTTCATTTTCATCCTGGAAAATTCACCAGGATGGGCCTTTAGACAAACACGAAGCAAGTCCTCGGCAATTGTCCTTGGGGAGGAGGGCTGGGTCATGCCAATCTCTATGCAGATGCAGTGGACAACACAGAACACTGATGTAGTTCTCTTTAATGATGTGAATTGGCGTCTTTTTAAGGGATCTTCACCTTTGAGGAGTGGGGGAGAAACAGTTCTGGAGAGAGACTCTAACTGGACAGTAGATGTCTTCCTGGGGACTACTGAAGATTGCATAATGGAGGTCAGGAAGGTACCACGGGCCCTTGAGACTGCCTCCTCTAAGCCATCAAGTCATTCATTCATTCAGTCATTCCTGTGTTTCATGGGCATGGGGTTCTAGGCATGGGGAACACGCTGGTGAGTTGTCCCCAGCTGAAGTTTGGGGGAGTTAAAAGGGCAGCAAAACAGCCCAAAACAGGGTAGCTGAAATTCGAGCTGACTGTTGTACCTGTGAAGGTCAGGATGTGGGAGAATGAGAGGCTCTGAGTCGTATTAATATTTGGATATTTTAAAATCAGGAAGATCAGAAGAATGTTAAGATAAACTTACAGTTAGAATCTGGAATCAGGGAAATGCCGTTTAGAGCTGTGCAGTTTATCTTTTAATTAAAAAAAAAAAGTGTATTTATTTCCAGAGAGAGACGGAAGGAGGGGGGCAGAGAGGGAGGGAGAGAGAGAATCCTAAGCAGACTCCATGCTGTCAAAGCGGAGCCCATTGTGGGGCTCAATCTTAGGGACCATGAGATCATGACCTGAGCTGAGATCCAGAGTCGGACGCTTAACCAACTGAGCCACCCAGGCACCCCTAATTTTAACTTTAATGCCTTTAGCTGGGGATTGCCTTCCCAACGTCCTTGGTTCTCACCATTCCTGAGCGGCCCCACCTGAATCACGGCCCCACCTGAATTACATACGTACCTTATCAGCTATCTGCCCAGCCCCTGTGGCTAACAGAGTTTTCCACCCTAACACTAGATGTCTCGAAGCTTTGAGAATCTGTTTATTCAAGTATTTAAAAATTTTTTTTAATGTTTATTTATTTCTGAGACAGAGAGAGACAGAGCATGAGTGGGGGAGGGGCAGAGAGAGAGAGAGAGAGAGGGAGACACAGAATCCGAAAGAGGCTCCAGGCTCTGAGCTGTCAGCACAGAGCCCAACGTGGGGCTCGAACCCATGAACTGTGAGAACATGACCTGAGCTGAAGTCGGATGCTTAACTGAGTCCCTCAGGCACCCCTTCAAGTATTAATGAACCAAAAGCAGATTTGCAGAATGTGGTAAGGTTTTCAACTTTGAACTTTTCTCTGGTTCTCACTGTAATGGAATAATAGTATCTTGACTGGTGATCTGTTTTAAAAAAAATTTTTTTTAATGTTTATTTTTTGAGAGAGAAAGAGAGAGAGAGAGAGAGCCTGAGTGGGGAAAGGGCAGAGAAAGAGGGAGAGAGAGAATCCTGGAATCTGTCCTGACAGTGCAGAGTCCGATTTCATGAATTGTAAGATCAGGACCTGGGCCCAAATCAAGAGTCGGTTGCTTAACCAACTGAGCCACCAGGTGCCACAGCATTTTTTTTTTTTTAAAGTAGGTTCCACACCCAACATGGGGCTTGAACTCAAGACCCTGTGATTAAGAGTTGGATGCTCTACCAACTGAGCCAGCCAGGTACCCCTGTTAGCACTTTTGTAGGTCTAGGGAATACAGCAGTGAAGAAGACAAAAAAATGGAGCTTGAATTTCAGTGTGGGTGGAGAGAGACAGACCGTAGAGAAGACACATGAATAAAATGCATAGTAGATGAGATTATGGTAAGGACTAAGGAGAAAAAATGGGAAAGAGTAAGAAGTTTTGGAGGAGGAGGAGTTAGATAAGGGTGGCTATTGTAGGCCCTACTAAGAAAACGAATATTTCATCCAGAATGAATTAAGTGAGGGAACTGGCCACCTGGGGCAAAAAACATTCTAGGCAGAGAAATGGCAAGTGCAAAGGCCCTGAGGTAGGGCTGGCCTAGTGTGTTAGAGGAGGTATCACTACATCATGTACTGCTCTAAGTTCTTTCACTCCACTGAGGGAGATACGGTTATTGTTCCCATTTACAGATGGGCACACTGTGGCCAGAAGATCTAAGAAACTTGCCCCAGGTTAAATAAAAGGCAGAGCCAAGCTTCTAACCCAGGCAGTGTAACTCCAGAGCTTGTGCTCTTAAACACTAAGCTATGTTAAAGAAGTGATTTCATTAGCCTGGGTAGACCCAGGTACTGAAGATTTACACCTCCGGCTCTAAGCAGCCTTCCCAGCCCTGGAGGAAAACCCTGGGTGTGGCGGCAGGGGAGGGAGTGACTCAGGCCTTGGCTAGCTTCCTGCTGAGTCACTGCTGATGGGCTGTGAAGGGAGGCGAGTGGCACTCAGGCCTCACCTCCTCACACTGGCAGGTTCCTGCCCTTGGGGGGAGATGCCTGGCCACAGGCCCTAACCGCACCATTGGTGAATGAATTCATCTGACTTTCCCAAGAACTTTGTTGTGAAATTGTGGGTGGGCTCCACTTCCTGGTGTGGCCCCACAGCCAGCAAGGGGGAATAGCCCTGGAGGCTGACTTTCTGCCCAGCTTAGCCCTGACTTCTCCCAAATGTCCTGGATGGATACATCCTGTCCCTTCTCAGGACGGCTGTCTTTCAGTTTGGGTTGAACTGTCCAAGAGCAGCTGGCTGTGTGTTTGGCATGCCACTGCAAAGAGGAACGAGGTGCCCAGGGCAGCCAGACACGCTACCCTGGGCCTCATGAGGCTCACCCCCTTGACACATTCAGTCCCAGACGGCAGGGAGGGAAAGAGTAAGTACTATAATAAGTACATCAAGTTGGTTAAGATTAAAAAAAAATTTTTTTTAATGTTTATTTTTGAGAGAGAGAGAGCGAGAGAGAGCGAGAGCGGGGGAGGGGCAGAGAGAGTGGGGACACAATCTGAAGCAGACTCCAAGGCTCCGAGCTGTCAGCACAGAACCCGCTGTGGGACTTGAACTCATGAACCGTGAGATCATGACCTGAGCCGAAGTCGGACGCTTAACTGACTGAGCCACCCAGGAGCCCCAAACTGGTAAAGATTTTAAAACAGGGTCTCATGAATAATAAGAGCTAACATGTCTTGAACCCTTACTATGTGCCAGACAGTATTCTGAAGCACTTACCGTGTTTTGTCTCATTTCCAAAACTCTTGCAACACCTGATAGGAGAACTGCCTACCATCTTATGAATACGAGAATGGAGGCTCAGAGATGTCACGGTTAGGAAAGGGCAGAAAGGACAGCTGAGCACAAGATCCTGGAGTCAGGAAGTTGCAGGCTGGATGTGGGGAGACTGGAGGGGCTGGAGCAGAGGCTGAAGGCGGAAAACAGTGACAGAGGAAGTTCTCAGATGAGACAGGGTACTGGGACCAGACTCTGAAATTGGACTTGAGTTCATGGTAGTTGGAAACCACTGAAGATTTTTTGGCGTGTCTCCCCTTGGTGCCCCAAGGCTATAGCTTTGTTGCTTTGGTCTAGGGTCGCCTTGGCACATGAATCGTGGGGGTCGAACAAAAACAGTAGGAAGAACTACTCCGTGAGGTGAGGAGACGTCTCACTTGCGTGAGACGCAAGGAGTCTTGCGTCCTCTGGACTCCTCTGGATTTGCTGCACTCGTACTGCAGACTATCCTTAGGGAAAGAGCTGTAGGTTCCAGGAAGTGTCCTGACAGGTGCTGCCCACAGCTGGCTGGTCCTCTCCTTTTGGGCCACGGCCACCTCTCCTGATTGAACTCTTTCCCTGGCGTTCCCCTCTTTGTTCCCAAATGTAATGTGCACATTAGTTGTTTCTGTCCAGCTGGCGTTTCCACATCTTCTGCAAAGCGTCTCCTCCCAGTTCTCCCTCTGTCATCTAGTGAGGTGACCTCCTAACACCTTCGTGTGGTAGGCACCCAATCTCATCTTCCTCTTCTCTGGCTTAAGAAACCCCGATTTTGGGGCACCTGGGTGGCTCGGTCGGTTAAGTGACTTCAGCTCAGGTCATGATCTCGCGGTTCATGAGTTCAAGCTCCGCATTGGGCTCTGTGCTGACAGCTTGGAGCCTGGAGCCTGCTTTGGATTCTGTGTCTCCCTCTCTCTCTGCCCCTCCCCCCTTCAAAAATAAATAAACATTAAAAAAAAAAAAAAGAAACCCCGATTTTGTTCTGGGTGATGTCACCACATGACCAGCCCTAGGCAATGGGTCATGATATGCCCAAGCCAACAACAACCCTATTTCCCCCCTTCCCAGCCTCCCTTGCAGCTAGGGGTATCCATGTGACCCAGTTTTTGCCAATAAGACCTGCGGGGAAGTCTGCTCGGGGCTTCTGAGAAAGCTTTTGATTTTTTGACAAAAGGGAACAGTTTCCATTTCCTCCCCCTGACAACTCCTTCTGCCCCCAACTTAACCACAGTCATGACAGCTAAAGCTGGAAGGACGTCAACTGAGGGTTGTCAGCAGCCATCATTTGGAGAAAGCCTGCCTTCTGAGGAAACACAAACACAGAGAGAAAAGCGATAGGGCAGGGAGATGGAGAAAAGTTGAGGCTTTGTTGGAACGTTTAGATTCATACCCTAAACTGACCCCATTCCTGAATTCCAGGTTATGTGAGCAATAATACATACTTTTCTTTTTTCCTTATGCTTGTTTGATTTTTTTTAAGTAGGCTTCACCTGGCATGGAGCCCAATGCAGGGCTTGAACTCACAACCCCAAGATCAAGACCTGAACTGAGATCACCAGTTGGATGCTTGATGGACAGAGCCACCCAGGCACCCCTCCTTATGCTCGTTTGAGATAGGCTTCTATTACTTGTAAGTAAAGGCCCAGGTCTGCTATCTTAACAGTGAATGTCTAGCAGGACTCCCAGCCTTCCTCTGCCTGTAACGCCTGTGACCTTGACCAACTGCTATAACGTGTATGAGGGTTCCAGTCACGCCATCCACCTGCCCACCCTCAACCTCAGCACCCCACATCCTAACCCCACCCCCACCTCTACTCCCCACCCCCACCCTTCCCCATCTCTACCCTCTTGGTCAAAAACTGGCCCAAGGGAATGAAGAATGAGGAAACCCAGGGTGTCACCACATACCAAGGCCACCTCAGCTCCACAGTGTCCTCAGAATGCCCTTGCAACACCCCTGTTTCAGAAACACTGGGATTAAGAAATGGGAGTCACAGAGAAGCAAGCTGGGTGGGCAGGGGTGGGTGGCATGGAGTCAGTCTGATTTGGGAGGGAACTTAGAGGCCATGCACCCATTCTCTCATTTGTTCATTCATACAACACATGCTTTTTGCCTTTCCTTGTCTTGTTACTGGGATATAATTGACATATAACATATTAATTTCAGGTGTATAGCATAATAATTTGATATTTGTATATATTGTGAGATGATCACCACAAGAAGTTCCATTAACACCCATTATCACGAGTAGTTATAAGTCTTTTTTCTTGTGATGAAACCTGTTAAGACCTACTTTCTTAGCAACTGCAAATACACAGCATAGTATTGTTAATGATAATCACCACACTGTGCATTACATCCAATGGCTTATTTATTTTGTAACTGGAAGTTTGTACCTGTTGACCCCCTTCACCCATTTTGCACCCCCCTCCATACCTCCCACCTCTGGCAACCACTGAGATATTCTCCATATAATACGTTTGTTGAGCACTTACTTTGTGCCAGACTCTAAAATGATCATGAAAGATATAAAAGAAAGAAGCTGAGTAGCAAGTGTCCATCTTCCCTCAGGCTTCTCAAGGAGAAAAGGACGTTAAAATAAAACAGATGAAGTCCGGGTTGGCAATGAGAGAGCCTCACTATTGGGTGGGATTTCATACATTAAAATGAAGTGTCACGTTGGGATTTATTTTTGTTTATTATTTTTTTAAATGTTTATTCATTTTTGAGAGAGGGAGAGACAGAGTGTGAGTGGGGGAGGGGCAGAGAGAGAGAGGGAGATACAAAATCCGAAGCAGGCTCCAGGCACTGAGCTGTCAGCACAGAGACTGATGCGAGGCTCGAACCCACGAACTTTGAGATTATGATCTGAACTGAAGTCGATGCTTAACCGACTGAGCCATCCAGGTGCCCCTCACATTGGGATTTAGAATTTATTTTCCTGGAAACCTTCAGAAATGAATACCTAAACCACTGACTCATCTTTTCTTTTCTTTTCTTTTTTAAAATTATGTTTATTTTTATTTTTGAGAGAGAGACAGAGTGCAAGTGGGGGACTGGCAGAGAGAGAGAGGGAGACACAGAATCCAAAGCAGGCTCCAGGCTCTGAGCTGTCAGCTTCCTTCCTCCCTCCCTTCCTTCCTACTTTCCTTCCTGCCTTCGATCAAGGATTTTACTTTAATTTATATATTGACTTTTTAAATTGAGGTAGAGCTGACATGCAACGTTACATCAGTTTCAGGAGTACAGTGCAGTGACTTGCCATCTCTACGTCATGCTCTGCACACAGTGTGGCCATCACCTGTCACCATGCGATGCTATTACAGCATCATTGACTATATTCCCTGTGCTGTGCCTTTCATCCCCATGACTTATTCATCTTATAACCGGATGCCTGTACCTCCCACCCCCTTCCCCCATTTTGCTGATTCCTTTCTTGAAACGTCGTTTAGACAAATTGCCAAACGTCTCTGAGCCTCAATTTCCTTAGAGGTATAGTGAACATTGTATGAATATAATGATACAATATAATATTTTTTAGATTTTTAAAAATTTATTTTGAGAGAGAGAGAGAGAGAGCAAGAGCAGGGGAGGGGCAGAGAGAGAGGGAGAGAGAGAATCCCAAGCAGGCTCTGAACTGTCAGCAAGGAGCCTGATGTGGGGCTTGATCTCACAAAATGTGAGATCATGACCTGAGCCGAAATCAAGAGCTGGACGCTTAACCAACTGAGCCATCCAGGGGCTCCTATAACATTTTCTGAGACCTCAACTATATTCTGGTTGTGATCTAAGCCCTATAAGCTTATTAACTTATTTATCCTCGCAACAAATGAGGAGACCAAGGCACAGGCAGGTCAAATACCTTGCTGGTCAGTTGCAGAGCCTGGCTTTGAATTCATTAAGTCTGGCTCTAGAGCCTATGCTGGTAAGCAGTTCACTTCCTGCTGCCCTTGTTGGTAAATGGAGATGAGTCGCTCATTCTAGTCACTTAGAGAGGGTGGTGAAGACGTAAAACGCATGGGCTTTGCAGCCAGATTGCTGTGGTTCAAATTCCTGCTTTCACGCTCATTAGCTGTGTGACCTGAGTTATGAGCAAGTCACTCGAATTCTCCATCCCCGTCTTGATTTCCTCATCTGTAACATGGAGAGGGTTTTTGTGAGGATTGAGTGAGTTATACCATAAACTTAGAGTTGTCCCTGGTTCATGGGAAGTCCTCAACAGACGCTGGCCCTGTTCTGTTTCAGGTGCCATCGCTTCCTGAGGGCAGGCTCCCCTCCTGAACTGAATTAGGTTCCTCCCTGTTTTTCACCCTCATAGCACCCTGCTTCCTTCTTACACAGCACTTAAGACGTGTGTAATCCTAGGTGGGAGTAACCACCTCCCAGGGTTGTTAGGATGATTTAAATGAGATAATGTAAGTAAAGCACAGAGCTTGGCACGTGTTTGGCTTATGGCAAGTGTAAGTACCATTTTTATCGTTATTATTTACACTGGATCCTTGCTTGGTTAAAAATCACTGGCATATCTATGGGGCGCCTGGGTGGCTCAGTTGGTTAAGCCTCCGACTTTGGCTCAGGTTATGATCTCATGGTTCATGAGTTTGAGCCCCACATCAGGCTCTGCACTGTCAGTTTGGGATTCTCTCTTTCTCTCTCTGCCCCAGCCCTGTGCTCTCTCTCTCTCTCTCTCTCTCAATGTCTCAAAATAAAGAAACAAACTTTAAAACACATAAAATAAAATCACTGACATATCTACATATTGAGAATTTGACCAAATCTCAGGCACCCACAACTGGAACCCACACCACTGGTACCGTATTTCTAAGAGATAGAATACCGTGACAGAAAGCTTTCCTATCACTTAGAAGTTTCATTTTATGCATGTTGTAAGAGCTCTTTTAAGTCTTATTTAGACATAGATTTTTTTGTAAAGATTTTATTTTTTGGGGGTGCCTGGGTCACCAGGCTCAGTCAGTTAAGTGTCTGCCTTTGGCTCAGGTCATGATCTCCTGGTTTGTGAGTTTGAGCCTCATGTCAGGGTCTATGCGGACAGCTCAGAGCCTGGAGCCTACTTCACATTCTCTCTCCTTTTCTCTCTCTCTCTCTCTCTCTCTCTCCTTCCTTGCTCACATTTTGTCTCTCTCTCTCTCTCAAAAATAAATAAACATTAAACAAATAAAAAAAAAGATTTTATTTTTTTAAGTAATCTCTACACCCAACGTGGTGCTCAGACTCACAACCCTGAGCTCGAGAGTTGCGTGCTCTACCGATTGAGCCAGCCAGGCGCCCTTAGACATAGATTTTTATAGTATATCAAGCCGCTCTATGTCCTTACCTTCTTTTTTTTTTTTAAACATTTTTATTTTTATTTTTGAGAGACAGCGCATGAGTGGGGGAGGGGCAGGGTGAGAGAGAGGGAGACACAGAATCCGAAGCAGGCTCCAGGCTCTGAGCTGTCAGCACAGAGCCCATTGTGGGGCTCGAACTCATGAACTGTGAGATCATGACCTGAGCTGAAGTCAGATGCTTAACCGACTGAGCCACCCAGGCACCTGCCACCATGGTTTAAATCAAACCAGTGTAGGTTTAGGCTTTCTTCTAAGTCTGACTGAGTACTGACTTTGTGTTGGCTCAAGCAATGCTAGCTGCTGTAAAAGATAAACCCTAACACTGCCTCAGTTGACACTATAAAGTTTTATTTCTTGCGCATGTAGAGTCCCGATCAGGCATTCCTCATTGGCAGCAAAGGGCTTTGCTCCTTTGTCATAGTCATTCGGGGATCCAGGTACACGGAGATATATCGCCATATTCAACAGCTTGTTTCAAGAACTGCTCTGGACCCATAAGCATAGAAGGTTTTATGCACTGAGCACGGAAGTGGCTTGCACAGCACGCTTTTCCTCACATTCCACCCCCAGAGCTTGATCACACAGCCACATCTAACTGCAAGGCAGCCTGGGAAATGTCCTCTCACCCCGACTCCAGGAGGAAGAGGAATCGAGTTCAGTAGTGAGGCACCAATTTCTGCTCCAAGCTTTATAGGGGATCAAAACACGATGATGAGCATGCTATATATGTTCATTCTTTCCACCCTCTCAGCAACCCTACAGTGGGTACTATTTATTTTACAGGTCAAGAAATGACCTCAAAGATGCAGAACAACGTGCCCAAGGCCATGTTGCTCTGCAGTCATGGGGCCTCATCTAACTACGCTCTTTCCCATTACACCCACTTGCCCCTTGGAATTATACAAGAAAGGTAAGGGGAGAGAGAGACACTATAGTCCTTTTCATATGAGGCTGATTGTCTTATAGGGTATCCTTTGTTTTTTCCAAGGCTGGAGATTTCACCCATAGTCAGTTACCTCTTACCAGTGGATTAGAGGGGACCAGGCTGCATATAGTATTTGCTAACCACCAACAGCCTGGGTTTCTGTTGGCTGGGTCTAGCTACGATGTACTCTTCTGGGTACGTGACATTTGGGAGCAGTCATTTTGACAATGAAGTTATATCTATAGGTAAAAATGTAGATGAGATGTAGATATAGATATTACAAAGAGACTTAAAAGTAAAAACAACCAGGGGCGCCTGAGAGGCTTAGTCAGTTGAGTGTCCAACTTTGGCTCAGGTCATGATCTCGCGGTTCATGGGTTTGAGCCCCCCGTTGGGCTTGCTGCTGTCAGCACAGAGCCTGCTTTGGATCCTCTATCCCCTTCTCTCTGCCCCTACCCTGCTTGCTCTCTCTCTCTCTCTCTTAAAAATAAACATTAAAAAAAAAAAAAAAAAAAAAGGAAAACCAACCAAACACAATGTGTAGAATCTGATTGAATCCTAGTTTGAAACATCAGCATTAAAAAATATTTGGGGGGCCTCTTGGCTGGCTCAGTAGGTGGAGTGTGTGACCCTTGTTCCAGGATTATGGGTTCAAACCCCATGTTGGGTACAGAGATTATTTACAAATAAAATCTTTAAAAAACATGTGGGAAAAAATTGTATATATTTGAGTATGGATAGAATATTTGGTTATATTAAGGAATCACTGTTTTTTTTTTAATGTTTATTTTTGAGAGAGAGAGAGAGCACATGTGGGAGGGACAAAGAGAAAGGGAAGCAGAGAACCTGAAGCAGGAGCCCGATGCAGGACTCAAACTCGTGAACCGTGCGATCATGACCTGAGCTGAAGCCAGACACTTAACTGACTGAGTCATCCTGGTGCCCCAAGGAATTACTGTAAATTTTCTTGTGTATGATAATGGCGTTGAGGCTACATAAAAAAATGTCTTTATGTTTTAGACATGTGTGCGAAAGTCTGTAGGGATGAAATCTCATGATGTATGTACTTTATTTTTTTAATTTTTTTTTAACTTTTTAAAAAATTTATTTTTGAGACAAAGAGAGACAGAGCATGAACAGGGGAGGGTCAGAGAGAGAGGGAGACACAGAGTCAGAAGCAGGCTCCAGGCTCTGAGCCATCAGCCCAGAGCCCGACGCGGGGCTCGAACTCACAGACTGCGAGATCGTGACCTGAGCTGCAGTCGGACGTTTAACCGACTGAGCCACCCAGGCGCCCCACGATGTGTGTCCTTTAAAACACACCAACAACAAAAACAGCAACAGGAAAACAGATGAAGCAAACGTGGCACAATGTTAAGAAGTGTTAAGTGTTGGTAATAGGAGAAAGTTCATCGTATTATTTTTTCTCCATGCCATTTACCGTTTGAAGTAAGACAGTGGGGATGTTTGGATGAGGCTTAAAAATGAACAGTGCTTACCACTAGTACTTTTCTTTTTTCTTTTCTTATTGATGTGTAGTTGGCATGTGATGGTCTATCAATTTCAGGAGTACAACATAGTGATTTGACAATTCTGTTCATTCCTCAGTGTTCAGCATAAGGGTAGTCACTGTCTTTTACTCTGCTCGTATTTTCTTGTTATTTTTATCGATCGATCAGTTTCTTTGTTCCTTTTCCCCCTTGCCTGTAACTCCATGAAAACAGGGACCTTGCTAGTTGTGATTCTTTCTAGCACCTGTATCCCCGGCATCTAGCATAGTCTCTAGTACATAGTTGGGTTTTTAAAAAAAATTTTTTTTCTGCTAAGCTCAATTCTCACTGATGCTCTTGGCTCTCATTCATCATTGCCAGACTTTGTTTGGTCCTCCCTGGTTCTGGCTGCCTCTCTGGCTCTTCAGTTTCCCGCATCCATAGCCCTCACCAGCCTCGTCTTGGTCTACCCCTGCTACGGGCAGGAAGCAGATGGCTGCTGGTGGCCCACATGCCCATCAGTCTGAGCATGAGCCTGCAGCCACCTCCCACCCTCTTGCTGCCATCACACTATCGACTCCTGGAGGACAGGACCTTGCCTGGCACTTCTTGGTGCTTGCTGAAGTACTTGGCAATGCGTATAACGGGTGCTCTGAAACCATTTGTTAATTGACCTTGTATTCCCCTTCCTGGCCCCACCGCACTCTTATTTTAGTGAGAAATATTTTAGTGTATTAATTTATTTTCTCATATCATTTTTAATTATACAAGTAACAAATGGGTATTGTAGAACAATTAGAAAGTGGAAATAGGGGCTCCTGGGTGATTCAGTTGCTTACGCGTCTGCTTCTTGATTTTGGCTCAGGTCATGATCTCGCAGTTCGTGTGTTAGAGCCCCGCCTCGGGCTCGAGATGACAGCAAGGAGCCTGCTTGGGATTCTCTGTCTCTGTTTCTCTCTCTCTCCCTCCCCTTCCCTGCCTCTCTTGTGTATGTCCCCCCCCCCACCGACACGTTCTCTCTCTTTCTCTCTCTCTCACAATAAATAAATAAACGTTAAAAAAAAAGAAAGTGGAAATAAACTGAAAGAAAAAGAATCAGAATGATCTGAAATCTCATCTCCCATTGTTATCATTTGGTGTATTATTAACTTATCTCTGTGCATTTTTTAAAATGTTTTCCTCTCTATAAAATGAGATTGATTTTGTCCTGCTTTCTTCCTCCGACAAAATAATTGAAAATATTTTTCCAAAGCAATAGATATACATCTATGCCATCATTTTATTTTAATTAATTTATTAAAAAATTTTTTTAAGTTTTATTTACTTAGAGAGAGAGAGAGAGACAACATGCATCCATGGGTGCATGAATAGGGGAGGGGCAAAGGGAGAGAGAGAGAGAGGGAGAGAGAGAGAGGGAGAGAATCCCAAGCAGGCTGCACACTCAGTGTGGAGTCTGATGCAGGGCTCGACCTCAGGACTGCAAGATCGTGACCTGAGCCTATATCAAGAGTTGGATGCTTAACTGACTGAGCCACCTTGGTGTCCTTTGCCATCATTTTTAGGATCTATAAAGTCTTGTCTTCCAAGGATATACTATACTTTATTTAACTAGTTCCCAATTGGTGGGCCTTTAGGTTGTTTCTGATTTGCTGCTGCACTGAACATCCTTGTGCACATTTCTTTTTGTGCACATGCCATTCATCCTGCTGTTTATTCAGCAGGTTTTTGTTGAGTCCCTTCTGTGTGCCAGGCTCTTTTCTATTCGGTGGAGAAATGGCAACAGCGATTTTCTGGGATAAAGATGCTTTTATTATTATTGTTGTTGTTACTATTATTATTAAAGACCTGTAATACATATTGCCAAACTGAGAGACTAGATTGCTTTCCCTTCCCACCCGCGATGTGTGATTGTCCTGTGCCCCATCCCACCATTGTCCTTAAGAGCCACCTCTGCAGGGAGGCGTCTAACAGTGTGTCTGGCTTCCGTTCCCTGCTCTCTTCCTCCTTTAGGTTCTTTTCTTGGCCACATCCGTTTTAGTATCGGCTCTGGCCTTTTGTGCTGCCCTTCTCTGGGTAAATGACTCTAGCTTTCTGCCTACTTCTGAGCAGGCTTTTAATTTTGAGGTTCCTTGTAGATGTTCCCTCTACTTGCCGTGACTCCATGCAGTGCTCCCCCACAGGCCCAGCCACCACTCTTTGGCCCCCTAATAGAGGGCCCAGACCACCAGAGGACAAGAGGCAGGCAGCTGTCTGGGGCTCCATGGCTGAGGCAGGTTGTATCCTTCCTTTGCTTTTTTGTCTAATTTTTTCCATATCCGCAGGAACCAATCAGGGGGCTCTCCCTTGATCTGTGTGCAGAAGACCTACCCATAGCTGGAACTGAATCTTAGCCCTTGGCCTAAATCCTTCCAGGGCAGCAGAATGTCCCTTGGCTCTCAGGGATTAGTGCAAAGCTAGCAGCCACGTGTTTGGATATGGCCTTGGAAACAGAGGGATCAGTGGTCCTATGGAAAGGGCATTCTGCTCTGAGAGTCCAAGCCCAGGGTCATGTGACCATACTAATCAGCCTTTGGGGAGTCGGCCTACCTCACTGCCACCCCTGTCTGTGCATCTGCCGCCCGTGGGGGTGATCTTTGGTGGCCATTTTTACATAATATGACCCCTTTGCCACATTGATTGGACCAGGGGTGGGCATGGGATCCAAACTGGGCCAATCAGATTTCTTCTGGAAATTGGGATTTGAAAAGATCTAGGATTTGTGGTGGTGACCTGAAACAGAGGTGAGAAAACCCAGAAATAAGTGCACAGAGACACGGAGAAGGGCGGCCTGCAGGGGAGGAGCAAGAGGCAGATGTGCAGAGGCAAATGGCCTGGGCTGTTGGTGGGTCTCCAGCTCTCGGGGCCCTGGCCGTGTTCCTGCCTTGGGGTGCGTGAGACACCCCAGTGTTCTCATGATAAGGCCCCTCCTTTTGCTTAAACTTGCAAACCAGCAAACACAAATCTTACATAACATGGCAAATGGAACCGAATGTCAAGCTTTCTGAGCCCATGTCTCAGGGTTGTTGAGAGAGCCAAATGTCTTAATGGTTTGTAGGGCTGTAGGCCAGTGTCTATCCTGACTCATCAGAACCTGGGCCTGACCGGTTAAAATATCTTGAGTATCATCATTGACTGTATGGGAAAGCCAACTTTGTAAACTTTAAAATGGTATAGCATTGTGTGTGTGTGTGTGTGTGTGTGTGTGTGTGTGTGCGCACAGGTGTGTGTGTGCACAGGGATGCACCTCTCATCCCCAGTCCCCATTCTGACTTTTCCTATAAACTTCTCCACGGCTTTAGACAGTCATTGATCTTCTCTTGGCCTTCACTTATTTATCATTTGTTTATCCATAAAATTGGGTTAAGTGCATGACCTCTAAACTCCCTTCACGTTCGGAGAGTGGAAGGTTGAGTTGGCTGGCTAACTCCTGCATGTGGTCCAGGCGTGCAGGGAACAACCTGTCTTGGGTTAGTGCTGAGGGCCTAGAGCCCTCCCTAGGAGGCAGGGATACTCCCAGGGAACAAATGCCAGGTTGAGTCAGGGAGTCAGGCAGGATCCCTTTTCTGCTCTGCCTTGTTTAGGTTTATGCTTCTGCCTTGTGGATGTCTTAATGCAGGCATAACGAGTCTCTAGGTGGTCCCTGTGTGAGAAGGGACCAGAATGAGGAAAGTCTAGCTTTGCCAGAAAAGCCACGACTTTGAGGACACCTGCGGTAGCCTTACCAAAGCTGGGATTGCAGCTGGTCTACAAACTCCTCCTTTTTGCTGGGTGTCTCTACTTAGGACAGTGGCCAAGTCAACACCAGGCCCAGGCTCAGTCCAGCCCAGCCCAGCCCAGCCCAGCTTACTTTCCCAGGGCCCAGAGGCTCAAGGCAAAAATATTTCATGTTCTCTATTTCTTTGGTGGCTACAAACTTCAAGGCTTGGCTAAATCAAGCACATCGACATTTCTTAAATGTCAATTTAATGGCGGTCATTTGTAAAGGGTGGAGGCCCAGAACGAGGGAGATCTTATTTTCTTCCCTGCCAGTCACACAGAGGAGAGAGAGCAGTGTCAAGAAAGATTGCAGGACAGAAGGAAGCCTTGTTGCTAAAGCACGGCTGATATCTGGAGCAGCTGTGTTACCTTTAGCAAGTCACTTAGCCCCTCTGAGCCTCGATTTCTTCATCTGTAAAACGAGCAGGTTGGATTGGATGGCTGCCAAGGTTCTTTGTGTGTGTTACATTTTACAATTCTCTGAATCTCAGGAGGATAAATCCTGAGAGCATAAGCAACATATTTCAACAGAACGGATGCAAGGCTCTGAAAAAATGTCTGATGAAAATGTCAAAGATGGAGGAAAATGACAGCAGCAGATGAATGAGAATTGGTGGGGGAGGAGGGAGTTGAAGAATTTGTCTGTATGTCCTTGTCCTGAAATTGTTCATTTACTATGTACATGCAGGGGGTCTATATTATGCTGCTCTTAGGAAGAGGCGGAAGGTTAAAGGGCCATGTGGGAGGGGTGCCTGGGTGGCTCAGTTGGTTAAGGGTCTGACTTCTATTCAGCTCATGATCTCATGGTTCGTGGGTTCAAGTCCCGTGTCGGGCTCTGTGCTGACGGCTCAGAGCCTGGAGCCTGCTTCAGATTCTGTGTCTCCCTCTCTCTCTGCCTCTCCCCTGCTCGCACTCTGTCTCTGTCTCTCAAAAATAAATAAACATTAAACAAACAAACAAACAAAGGCCATGCGGGAAATGCTCAAGGTGGGGAAAGAAGACGGGCCTCTGTAGGCCCGGTTGCCTGCCTGGGGAGGCCATCATGTAGCGGTTAGCACAAGCTTTGGCTTCAGACAGGCATGTGCCGCCTAGTTCTCTTCCTGTGTGTCTTCGAGCCAGTTACATTAAACTGTACCAGCTTTAGTTTCCTAAACCAGAAAATGGGGGTCATGACAGTGCCCCTGGGCTAGGGTTGTGGTAAGGATTAAATGAGATAAAGTGAATAAAGTAGCTCGCACAGAGCCTAATCCCTAGTCAGCAGCCAATAACAGAAGTAGATATTAAGTTTTTACCCTCTCTCTGTCTTGGATTCTAGTTTCCAAGTAAGTAGAAGAAAACTCTCAAAGTATTCTGCTTATATGTGGTAGTCTAGGCCTTTTAAAATTCATTTTGGCCAAGAAAAAAAAAAATCCCACAGACTCAGACCAAACTTGGGAGTGTTTTTTCAAAGCCTGGTTGGAGGAAGCTAACTGCATTTGGGTCACCTGCGTGCTTCTTGGTGTCTGTATTATGCTAGTCATTCTCCTGAGCTTTAATTCCCATTGGAAACAGAACTCTGATTCTGGGTCTCTGAGGGGGGGGACCCAGATCCAAACATGTAAATGTGTTAGCCAAATCCACAGATAAAGGCTGAGAGCCGGGTTCTTAAGGAACGTACCGCCCTGCCACCCAATAGACCACACTGGTGCTGCTCAGTCTTCCTGCATACAGGAATCTACTGGGAATCTTTTTGAAATGCAGATTCTATTTCAGTAGGTGTATTAGTCAGGGTTCTCCAGAGAAACAGAACTAATAGGAAATATGTGTGTGTATACACACACACACACAGATATATATATACATACATACACACTATATATAAAAAGTATACAGTATATATATAATATATATAACATATTTAAACATATATATATGTGTGTATATATGGAATAAAGATAAAGTTTTGGCTCATGCAATTATGGAGGCTGAGAAGCCTTACAATCTGTCATATGCCAGCTGGAAACCCAAGAAAGCTGGTGGTGTAGATTCCAGTCTGAGTCTAAAGGCCGGAGAACCAGGAGCTCTAAAGTCAGGAGAAGATCAAAGTTCCAGTTCAAACAGTCAGGTAGAGAGAGAATTCAGGCATCCTCTGCCTTTTTGTTCTATTTATGCCCTTACCAGATTGTGTGAGGTCCACCCACACCAGGGAGGGCAATCTGCTTCACTCAGCTCACCAATTCAAATGTGAATCTGTCTGGAAGCACCCTCACAGACATACTCAGAAATAGTGTTTAACCAGATCTCTGGGCATCCTGCAGCCCACTCAAGTTGACACGTAAAATTAACCATCACAGTAGGTTTGGAGTGGGGCCAGGAATTCTGCGTTTCTAATAAGCTCCCAGGGGATGTCCATTCTGCTGGTCAGTGGACCACACGTTTTAAAACATTTTTTTACAATTAAAAAAAATTAAAATGTATTTAAATCCAAATTAGTTAACATATAGTGTAATAATGGTTTCAGGAGTAGAATTTCATGATTTATCATTAACATATAACACCCAGTGGTTGGACCACTTTTAACAGCAAGATTTTAGAGGCTCTGTAATTGTACCGGTCATGAGTGCTCTTCATTAGCCATTTCTGGCTCTGCTTTCTGGGTGCACGGTAGGATTCTACTTCCTGGTCCCCCTGTAGTTGGGCGGGGCCAGGTGACTAGTTATGGGCAATGAGAATGAAAGATTAGTGTCACTTCCAGGACAGAGTATTTAGTTGCCCATTTAAGACTCTCCAAAGCTCTTTTTCCCTTTGCCACAGCAATGGGCAATGTTTTAGTTGGTGTCTGCCCCAGCAGATGGCTCTTTGGGCAAGGGTGTCATGGAGCCCAGCCCTCAGCTGACCTGTGAGGACATGTAGTGAGAACAAGAAATACGTGTTTGTTGTTTTCAATCATTGAGATTTAGGGAGGTGTTTGTTATTGCGGCATAACCTAGCCTATCCTGACTGATACACTAATCTAATCCCCATTTTGCCAAAGAAGAAATGGAGTCCAAGAGGAGTGACTTGTCTGTGCTTTGACACCTGGCTAATGAAATCTTCAGTCTCTGACCTGACTCCCTATCTCCTTCTCTTTCCATCAAGTACTAATGCCTCTACCACAGGGTACCGAGGTACGACGTGTTTTCTCCCAGAATGCATGCCAGGTGCTTCTTACATATCATTTTGTTTCATCTTCATAACAATTATTTAAGGCCAGTGAATTATCATCCCATTCTTTATGTGAGGAAATGGAGGCCAGAGGCACAGCAAGTCGATAGGATTTGAACCTATGACCATCTGATCCAAAGCACATACTCCTCCCATTACACCACCCTGCCTCAGATCTGCCAAAAAGGTACTTTCATAAGGGTAAACAGTTACGTGGTTCTTTGCTTATTTCAGGCAGTATTATCAATGCTTTAACTGTTTTCACATTTGTAACAATCCCAGGAGGCAGATATTATCATCAAGAACATCCTCATTTACAGATAAGGCTATTGAGGCACAGAGAACTTAAGTAATTTGTCCAGGGTCACACAACTAATAAATGGTGGGACCAGGATTTGAACCCAGGCAGCTGACTCCAGAGTCCAAACTCCTACCCACTACACTTTATTGCTGTGAACAAAGCTCATGCATATATCTATCTAATATGATATGTATGTACATGCATGGTTATCATTATATACACAATGTAACTGTATCGTCATCTATGACTTTTATTTGCTTATTTAGATTGCAGAGTATTTTCTTCCCTACGAGTACGATTCTGCTACACCACCGTTCCAAGCTGATTTCTTCTCCCAACTGCAGGGACCCAGGTGTTCTATACGTTCAGCACAATGTGATTAATAATTTTTTTTCAATACCTAAAAAAAAAAAAAAAGAACATTTCTTTTCAATCCTGGAAAAAAATTATTTTTAACAAGACTGGAAGGAACCAGCTGCCAAGAAGCCCCGGGACTCTGGGCCTCCTGCTCTCTCTTCTCTTCTTTCTTTACACCTCTCAGCCCTTTCTTTGTTTGAGGGGATGTTTCTGCTTCAGGCTTGACTGCCTCCTGCCCCCTGCCTGCCACTTCTGGTATTCATGCAAAAGTCATTCTCAAGCTCTGGACAAAAGCTCCTTGTCCCCTGGGCTCTGAATCTCCTTGTCACATACTCTCTGTGTTTCCAGGTACCCAAGACTCTGGGTCCTGGGTCTGTCCTGCCAGAGCATAAAGGCCCTGGGCTCAGTGGACCTTGACTCAGGACGTAACAGCTGGGAGTGCAGGAGCCAGTGTGTTCATCCCTATGGATTCCTAAACTTGGGGAAAGGATGGGAGACTCCTTAGAGAAATGGCTCTGTTTCTGTGCTCCAGCACCCCGAGGTGTTACAACACGCTTTTCTTCCCGCACTGAACTGAAAATCTGTCGCGTGCAACTGTTTCTTTGTAAGTCAAACTTTGCTTCCTATCTCAACACCACACACACACACACACACACACACACACACACACACACGAAAAGAATTAGGAAAATGCTTAATGTTGTAAGTGCTTGAAGTCAGAAACAAGAGAGGCATTGCCAAGGCGCTTCCTGGCGCGGTGCATGCGCAGGTGATTAAGGCACTGTTTAGGGAGGAACTGAGGTCTGGTGGACAAACATGGAGTTCTAACCACAGCCCAGTTATTAGTCCACAGGAAACATCCTGTTACTATTATAAAGATGAAGTGCTACTTTTTTTTTTTTTAAAGAACTTTCTAAAAGTCTTCCTTTCCATTCTGATTCAGTTCAAGTCTGTGAGGCAGGAAGGTCTCAGGGCAGCCATGCCTGCAACATTAGCTAATCAGACTCCCAAGAAACATTCCATTCTGCTTAGGAGGGCTTTGGAGAATGGTTTGCTCATGGTGGCTTTTAAAATAAACTGAGGGTTGCCAGGCTGAATGGACTCCCTGCGGGGCTAGTGACCTGGTTCCAGGCTGGTGCCCAGCAGGCTTGCCCCCTGGTGGGATGGTGGATGTATCATTAAACATAGTTGCTCTGCCCGTTCCCCTTTCTCTGTGGATGAAATAGAAAGTCTTATGGCCTCCGTCCCTTCCCATTTAAGACTGGGGAAACTGAGGCCCAGGAGAGTAATAATAAAAGTAACAGTAATAGCCCACACATAATGCCCTTTATATTAGCTTACCTTAAGCATCAAGGGGAGGGACACCCTGGCATAGTGGCAAGAAAGATCTGGTTTCGGATCCTGGTTTTGCCACTCTGAAGCTGTGTGACCTTGTGTAAGTAACTAAACCTCTCTGAGACTCAGTTTCCTGGTTTGTAAAACATTGATGATGATACCTATTCTGCAGGGTTGTTGCATGGAGTAGAAATAATGGATGTAATGGATGTAAGTAGTGCCTGGCACCTAGTAAGGACCTGATCAGCGGTCTTTATTATTACTTAGGGACACAATGCAGGCCAGCCATTGGATAAGTAATGTTTTCCAACCCGGCTTGACAGCAAGAATTACTCAAGGAACTGGTTGGAAACAGATTCCCAGGCCTCATCCCCTGCAGTCTGTGGAGAGGCATGGGAATCTATAGTGTAACAAGTTACCAGGTGATTCCTATCAGGCAGTTCTGGAAGACATCCAGGAATCCACTGCTCTAACCTATTGGTTTGGCTCTTTTGTTCTCTCTGCACCTGGCCCCATATTCAGTAAAACTTTAGCTTTTGCTTGAAGGTAGACATGATTAAAAGGTCAACTGTCATTATATACTCTCAAAGAGAATGTGCCTTGAACTTTGCACAGTAGATTTATCCCTGAAAAGCTGTTTGCAAATGGAATTTGGTTGTGTGTGTGTGTGTGTGAGAGAGAGAGAGAGAGAGAGAGAGAGAGAGAGAGAAAGAGAGAGAGAGAGAGAGGAAGGAAGGGAGAGAGAACAGGCATATATCTAATGCCTTAGTTTGCTATTCAAGGGAACACATTCAATTCAACTGCATAGATATTATTGGGGATACGATGATAAAGAGGGTGCAGGAGCTGTCTTCATGGGGCGTACTTAGAGTCCATTGAGGAAGATGGTCAGATAAACAGGCAGTTACAACACTGTGGTTGACATGAGGTTAGCACAGGGAACTATGAGAGCGTGGAGGGAGAAGTACCCCCAACTCAGGGCTGGGGCATCTGGGAAGTTCTAGGGGAAGTGACATCTGAAGAGGAGACCTATACAATGGGCTCTAGTCTCAAATCCTTTTGGAAAGCCAATGATCCTTCCTTAACGTATCCATGCGGAAAACTGAACTTTCACGTCATGGTAAGCCTGGGGGCATTGGTGCCACCACCCCACCGCACAGATGTTGAGTTCCTGCTAAGGGCAAGACACGCAGTGAAATGCTGCAGGGCAGCAAGGGTGACAGAGGCCCAATTCCTGCCCTCAGGGAGTCTACACCACACCTCCTCAGGATTCATTTCATTTCTCATGTAGGTCACCGATCCCGTGTGATCTGTTTATGACTGAACAGGTAGTTATTATTTAGGTCTTAACTCCCTCTACTGAAAAGGAGTGTTTACTCCCTCTCATCACCATGTGGCAGGGAAATCCCATTCTAACCAACACGTAAACGTGGGCATACAATTTACCCAGGAGAAAATCAAAGTGCCTGCTGGAGTTCACAGCGCCGTTCGCAAGATACAAGTCATGAAGCTGTGGAGGCCTGGATGGATCTCGAGGGTCTGCAGAGTCCGTATCTGGGGCAGCCTCCAGACGTGGCAGCTCCCGGAGTAAGTCAAGCTCCGCTTCCCTCTGGGCCTCATGGACACGACTGCCTTTCAAACCACCTTTCTCTGCCCCCAGAAGGGAAAGCGGTCGGGATTCCTTGTGCATTATAATAATCACATCGGGTTTAAGCACAAGGTGGCAAGGGGTTTAGGTCGGCAGGTGGGGTCCTCATTCCGACTGTGCTTGTCTGCGTGTTCAGTCTGGTAGGAGCTGCTTGGACCTTTTAAGTGGAGGTGTGTTCCCATCTTGCAGGTGGGAAACCTGAGGCACAGGAGGTGTCTGGAGGCCGTGTCTGGGGCTTTGCACCCTGCTGCACACACACCCTGGCCCAGACTCATGATTCAAAATCTCCCCTGAACACCAACCCTCCCCCCCAACCTCCCATTCCCTGCATCTCCAAAGAACAAGCCTAAAGCATCTGCCTCCTGTTTTTTTTTTTTGCCAAGTTGCTCCCACTTCCTGAGACCCTGCCCCCCACTATCTGCCTGGTGAAATTCAACCCATCCTTCAAAGCCCAGCTCAGGTGTCACTTCTCCTCCTGGCTGGAATTCATCTCTCCCTCCCTGGCACTCCTTGGTTTGGCCCTTTCTCTCATTACTTCTCCTAGGGCAACAGGCTTAGCCTCCTTCCTAGACCCTCAGTTCTGTCCTCCGTGCGTGCACGCGCCTAGTAGTAACAGCACAGTTCTCCTGAACCCCTTTGAGCTGGCGGTCTTCTTTGATGAGGTGATGAAAGCTGCCAGAAGAGCAGCTGACTGAGGCCCATTACGTGTCAGGCTGGCTGTTTAGGACTCTTCTGCCCATTATCTCAGGTAATGGCCAGTCAAGTCTCTCTAGACGGGTACCAGGATCATCTCCACTCCACAGAGGAGTGGGGAGGCCCAGAGAGGTGAAATGCCTCCTCGGAGGTCACACAGCTAGTACTACCCGTAAAGCTAGGCTTACCATATGCCGGAGCTGGGGTCCTAATCCCTGGACCCACTGCAGGGTCGCCTCTCTGCCTCCCTGCCCCGGGGAATGGGGGCGGGGAGAACACTACACACAGCGCGTCTCCTACAATTTAGGGGTTCATTCACCCTCAAGCGCACCCACCCGCCAGGTCTAGCAGGCCGGCGCCAGGTCGTTGTCTATATGCAGGCCTGGCTGAGCCCTCGGCAGGGATCTCGGCCAACATCTGGGGACCCAAACCCCGGGCCACGGAGCGGGGCCGGGGCTGGGGCGCCTGTACCGAGGGGTGCGGGCTCGCGGCGCGAGAGGCGCGGAGCCGGTCCCGGGTCCCGAGTCCCAGGAATGTGGGAGGGCTGGGCGGAGAGGGCGGGCACGGCGGGGGCGCTTCCTCTGCCCGCCGGAGGGGAGCCGCCAGGGCGCGCGCGGGGCGCGCCGCCGCCCCCTCCCCGCCGCCCGGCCGGCTGGGCGGGGGCGGGGGCTGCAGCGGGAGGGCGGCGAGGGGCCGCGGTGCTCGGCAGCCGCCTGGCCGGCCGGGCGGGAGGAAGCGATGAATATTCAGAGGGGGAGGGGGAAGGGAGGGGGCTGAGCGCTCGCCGCGGCTCCCTGCAGCCGGAGCCGCATGACGCGCGGAGGAGGCAGCGGGAGCCGCCGGAGCCGCAGCAGCCGGGATCAGGGCGCCGCGCGCGGGGGGTGGGCGCCTCTTGCTCCGCCCCACGAAGCCCCTGCGCGCCCAGGGACGCGTCCCCCCCGCGGCAGCCGCGCCAGGCTCCGCCGTGTGGCCGCCGCCGCCGCCGCCGCCGCCGCTGCCATGTCCCCGGGGAAGCCCGGGGCGGGCGGAGCGGGGACTAGGCGGACGGGCTGGAGGAGGAGGAGGAGGAGGCGGCGGCTGGAGGCGGCGACGAGGGCGCCCGGGCTCGGGCGCACGGCGGGGCCCGACTCGCGCGTCCCGGGCACGTTCCAGGGCGCGCGGGGCATGAAGCGGGCGGCGCGGGAGGCGCGGCCGCCTCCGCGCTCGCCGGGGCTGCGCTGGGCGCTGCCGCCGCTGCTGCTGCTGTTGCGCCTGGGCCAGGTGAGCGGCCGGGTGGGCCCGGGCGGGGTGTGTGTGTGTGGGGTGGGGGTGGGGGGTGGGGGGTGGGGGGAGAGCACGGAGGGTGGGGGCGGGACTGGCATCCCTTGCACCTGCCCGGGTGTGCCCTGCCTGCGGGGTCCGCGGGAGGTGGCGAGGGGCCCGAGAGCTCGGAGCCCCCCTCCTGGAGGGGGCTCGCCGGAACCCAGCCGGCCTCGCGCGCCGGCGACCGAGCCCCTGCCCCGGCTGCCCGGTCCCGGCGGGGGCGCGGCGGGACCCGGGGTCCGGGGTGCCCGTGGCCTCCCGTGGAAGCCCCCGCGCGGGCTCCAGGCCGTCTCTGGCCCGGCCCTTCCCGGAGCTGGTCACATCTGGCCGGCGCGGGCCCGGCTCGCCCGCCCGCGGCGGCCGGAGGGGGCGTGTTTGCGAAGGGCTCGCGTCGCGGAGCGGGGCCGGCCTGGCCGAGCGCGGCCGACCTCCGACCCGGCCCGCAGGGGCCCGAGGGGCCGGGCCGGAGGGCAGCGGCGGCGGCCCCGGGGGAGCCCGGGCAGGGCCGGGCTTGGGGCCGCGGGGCGGTGGGCGAGGCGCGGGGGCCTCGCGGCCGAGGGCACCGCTTCTGGGGAAAGTCTCCAGCCCCGGCAGAGGTGGCCACTCGCAAGCGTTCGTCAAGGCGACGGTCCCCCTTCCCGGGGAAGCCGCTGGCTTCCCTGGGCGTTGAAGTCGTGCTTTGTGGGCGCAGGCTCTCCCTCCCCACCGCCCTGTTTTCTAGCTTCGCTTTTCAGATAATGCTGTGCCTGGCATTTTGGCGGCCGACCTTTCTGAAAGCGCCGTTTCCCCTTCAGAGTATTCCCACTGGGGGCGAGGCAGGGCAGCTGGGAGACATTCCCATGTCACAGATAGGGAACTTAAGGGGGGGGGGGGGGAGAAGTGAAAGAGCAGAATCACCCAGCCTTGGCCGCGGGAGCTGAGCTAGCAGGTTGGTCCTCACCGCCTTCCAGGAGCCTGCTGGGGTCTCGCACCCGCGGCCGAAAGTGGCCTGGCGAGACCCCTGTTGTGCGTTTTGTTAATGAAAGTCTTGCTTGTTTTATACAAACGACGGCTCTAGGGAGATGATGCTTGAAGCCTGGGAGATGAGTTATTGGCTAAGGATGGAGCCTGGTTTCAGGGAAAAGTTTTCAGGCACAAATACAGGACTGCCTGACAGCAAAAACACAGCCTTGGGGCAGCAAGGAGGCCTCGCAGGCCGGCTGAGAAGGGAGTTGAGGCCTGGGGGTTCCAGCAACTCTCAGCACCCAAGGAGTTGCTCATGTCCCCTCCCAGTTTTCCTCAGTAGACTTTGGAAAGGACAGTGTGGCCTCCTGCAGAGAATACTGGATTAGGCGTCCGAAGAATCAGCTCCAAGGGCCGGGCTTCAGGGCTGGGCATGCTCTTTTTAACAGCATTTGTAGGGTGGGTTCACACCACCTGCCCCAAGAATTGTTTGAGGAGCTCCCACTGGCCAGTGTCTGAAACAGCTTTGTAAACCTTAAAGGGTGTCCAGATGGCGGTGTTACAGTAGGGTGAGGTGTGAATAGACTGTCTTCCTGTCCCTTTAAGGAAATTCATGGACAGCAGTCCATGAATTACGAGGAAAAAAAAAAAAAAAAGCCTCATAATTGAAGATCTCTTGTACCAAAGTTCATACTAAAGAAATACTTGATCTTCATTTATTTTTAGTTTGACACATATATTTTGTATTATATTATTATTACTTTGTCCATAATGGTTACTATGCTTTGAATCAGTGAAAAATTTCTTGGGTGAATCTATTGCTTGCCCAAGCCTTCCCTGTATCTCAGTATCACACTACCGCTCTCTGCGTGTCCCCGATTCAGATATTTCCTTTCTCTCGTTTGTTCTGTGGAAACTCAAGGGGACTCTTTCTATTTCTTGTTTTTGGATACATTATAAAATAGGAAATGTGAAAGGCTCTCTGAAAAAGCATTTTCACAATCCACAGTTGACAGTTCATTTTGATACTGAATATTTCAGGGAATTTGGGGGCCAGACCAGACTTTCAAGACAGCTCACACCCTTCATTTTTTTAGATGAGAATATTGAGGCCCAGAGAAGACCGTGATCAGGCTGAGGTTACCTGGCAAGAGTGTGGAGGAGACCGGATGGGCATCTGCATTGCCTAGTATTTTCACGGTGCCTTTTTTTTTTTTTTTTTTTGCCATGTTTTCACTTTGCGGTTACTTTTCACACTAGGCACAGCCTTACCCCACCGAGTACTCCCAAAACTGTGGATGTAAATTGAACCTTTCAAGGTTGAAACATATTTGAGATCGGAAGTCATGTTTGAGATTTCTGAAGTTTGTGCATTTAGGAAATGTGGGTGAAGGTATCAGACTACCTCCCTAACATTTGATTGGTTTTCTGAGGCTTGGATGGTGTGTGTGTGTGTGTGTGTGTGTGTGTTAAATGGTGTCAACAGTAACAGGTTAAAAAAAATGGGCAACTCTTGGAAAAGGCACAGGTCTGTTTGTGAATTAATGAGGATGGGTGTGGAGGCTGGAAAGCCGAGAGATGCTGGAAGATTCGGTGCTTAGTAGGGCTGGAAAAGCCATTTTGACCCTGGCATCTCATTCCCCTTCTCCAAGACAGGAAGGACGGTCAGAGATGATTCCAGCATGAGGACGGTGCTGGTTGCAACGTCTGACTCCACCCATTCTTGTAGCATTTTTGCACACTAATTTTGGTTTATGTGTATGTTTTAGACAAGGTGACAAAGCAGTTTCCCCCCAACCTTGCCTCCTTTTCTTGGGAAATATAGCCCTGACAGAGTCTTTAAGAAATAGGTTGATAGTGGAGCTGCTTTAAAATGGGGGGAAAAAAAGAAAGCTGGTGACCGATAGCTGTTTTGTTGGTCTTACAGTGTTTGGGATTTGCTTTTTCTTTGCTTTTTAGTTTCCTGGTGAGTAATAAGTGTTTGTGTCTATTATCAATAATAGCTAATCCTTAAGCCTGCTTACCTGCCTGCTTCATCTGGACTACAAAAAAATGTTTTGATTCCTCCTTAAGTTGCTTGTTAAATTCTCCTACGGGTGACTTTAAATATTTTTGTTTTGCTTCAGAACAACGGCGGAGGAACTGAGCGATGATGTTTTGTTTGCAGATGGTTTAAGAAAACAGAGCGGACTGGTTTATGGTTAGACTGTGACTTTGAGTTGATTTCAGGTTGAGCCCTACAATAAAGACAACCACGGATACCCAAGCTTTCCTGAGCAGAGACAATCCTGGCTCCTGTGTGAGCAACATTGGTCAGCAAAGAGGTCATTTAGCTCCTAAAAGTAATCCTTGCTTGGGGTTGAGGCCGAGGGAGAGTTGCTGAGTGGCTGTGGGCCTGGGTTTAGCCAGCACATCATCTGCAATTACTTCTTCGTCCATTCACTGCTTGGCCAAGGGAATTATTTTGAGTGCAGTGTAAGAGGCAATTTTCTGTGTGTTTCCTTTTTAACCTAGTGCCGCTGGTAATATTATAATTAATGGGCAACATCGTATGTGCCAAGGGTTTGGGTGCATTAAGTCATTTGGCCATTTCAGAAATACTAAAAGGTAGGAGCCGTTTTATCTGAGAGAGAACTGAGGTTGGAACTCACCAATGATTCATAACCAGTATGTGGTAGAACCGGGTCTGATGTCTCCACCGCCCCAGTTCACTGTCCTGTGCTGAACAAAGCCGTGTGTTTTATTTATTTATTTATTTTTTATTTAAAAAAAAAAAAAAATTTTTTTTTTTCAACGTTTTTTATTTATTTTTGGGACAGAGAGAGACAGAGCATGAACGGGGGAGGGGCAGAGAGAGAGAGGGAGACACAGAATCGGAAACAGGCTCCAGGCTCTGAGCCATCAGCCCAGAGCCTGACGCGGGGCTCGAACTCATGGACCGCAAGATCGTGACCTGGCTGAAGTCGGACGCTTAACCGACTGCGCCACCCAGGCGCCCCATGCTGTGTGTTTTAGAGAAGGTCTTCAGTGTGCAGCTAAGAGATGAGGTGATGGATTTTCGGGGATGAAGAACAGGCTTGTGGGCCCTGAACCCTGATGGGGCAGGGAGTCACTGTGGCTTCTCTGAATCCTACTATAGGATCTGCTCCGTCCGTGCCACTGACAACCCAGGTGCCTCTTTCCTGCTCCTGTTGCTTTGAGACCCTGAGTCTTAGTGGAGACGGGGTGTGGAGGGGAAAGACCTGGGTTCGGGTCTTTGCTCTGCCAGTTCGTAGCTGCATAAACTTGGGCAAAGTCCCTCAAGCTCTGTGACTCCTCATGTCCTTATCTGGAAAATGGGACTGACACTTCCTGTTTCACTGGGCAGTTGAGAGGATCAAATATGATAGAAGAGGAACTGCTGTGTAAAATCGGAGGCACGATTCGATTGCTGGCTGTGGCTGCTGCTGTTATTTGGGGACAAGTGGGGCTTCACATCATTAGTTCATATAACAAATACCTATCAAGCGTTTCTCACAGAGTGGCACCTGCGGGCGTGCAAGATGAACTTAGCACATTTTTTTTTTTTTTAACTATTAAGAATGATTTATTTTAGGGGATGTTAGTGGAAAAAGTTGCATATCAAGTCCATGATTTTATTTATTTTATATTTAAAAATTTTTTAAAGTTTTTAAAAAACGTTTCTTTATTTATTTTGAGAGAGGGAGGGAGGGAGAGAACCCCAAGCAGGCTCCCTGCTGTCTTTGTGGAGCCCGATGCGGGGCTTGAACTCACGAACCGTGAGATCATGACCTGAGGTGAAACCAAGGGTTGAACGCTTAACCGACTGAGTCGGCCAGGTGCCCCTCAGGTCCATGATTTTATAGGTAGATTGAGACTAAATGGAGTGTCATGGTATATAAATTTGCTTAAATTTAATAAAAAGCTGATCCAAAGGAAAATACTGGGTGAATAATTATGTAAGGGTGGTATGGTTATGGCAAACTTGTAAAGGTGAAACATTGCTTAAGTTTGGGAGATACTGGGTGTGCAGCAGGCACTGAGTGGAGGCCTGTGGGTAAGAAAGGGAGCCTGTCTTCATGACTTACAGGATTTGGGAGTGAGACATTACTCTGATTACCCCCAGCTAACCAGTGACAGTTGTGATGTAGGCTGTGTGTGTGATGTCCTTGTTGTGCTCCACACGTTCCCCGCCCCCAGCTTCTACAGGGATGAGTCGGGCAGGGATCTACATCGAGATCCCTGGAGGTGGCAGATATATCAGACCAGAGAAGTCCACAGCAACTTTGCCACCACCTTGTGTGGCTTTCCAGTGGCTTCTCTGGTGACACCTATGGGGACAGGAGCCATAGGAAATTTGTTATTACTTCCTTATTAGTGATAGCTGTGGTCTTCCCATTGTCTTAGAATTTCCATGGCATGTAAATGCCCGGGTGGAGGGCTGGTGGTATTGAGACCCAGGTTGGGGGGCATTTTGAAAGCAAAGTAGTGTCAGCTTCCACAGAAGGTCTAATTTTAAACATGCAAATAATTTTCAGTTCCACTTTTCCTTCTTCCTGTTAGAGGAAAGCTGTACCCTGTTGCCTTTTCTGAGTTTCGAGCAGACAATGTCGTCATTATGCCCCAAACTATCTCCTTCTCCAGGGCAGGAATGGGTGGTGGTTTTCTGGGTGCCTGTGCTGGGCCCCAGCCCAGTGTTAGTTCATGGCTTCTGAGTAAATAAGTGAGTGACTATTAAAACATAGTACCAACGTGGAGTCTATATAACACAGTGGTTCTTAATCTTCCTGGGGAGGGGGAGGTATTAAGACCCTTACAGAGTAAGCAAAAGCGAAGCTTCCTTTCCACAAAAGGAATGTACATATTTGCAATTTTGTATCCAATGTCAGGGGTTTCATAGGCTCTTCAAAATAGCCTATGAATCTCAGGTTAAAAACTCTCCAATGTAAAACTGTATACTGTTAGAAAAATACTAGTCTTTTTCAAAGATAACCACTGTGGGCATTCTTGGTTTCCTTCCGGGTGGGGGGAGGGGGAATGTTTCTTTGTATTGTATGCAAGTATCTGTATTCATCTTTTTAAAAAATTACATTAAAGAAAACTTTATGTATACATTGTATTCTACTTAACCTTTCGATTTACCTTGTTGTCTTAGAGGTCATTTAATACCTGCTTTAACTCATTTTTTTAAATGACTGTCTGGGATTCTGATGTGTGAATTTACCACGATTTATTAGACCATTCCCATATCAGTAGACACTTTAATTGTTTTTGCACCCCCCCCCCCATCTCTTACAAATCATGCTTCAGAGACTGTCTTTGGGACACATTTCTTGTCACTTTCACAACGATGTCCATACATTTCTAATTTTAGGGTTGCTGTGTTAGAGGGTACATGCGTTTAAAATTTGAGAGCTATTGTTAAGCTCTCCTATAAAAACATTGCCCCAGTTTATACCTGCATCCATAGGTGTGAGAATTGAGGGTTGTTTAATTTTTATTTTTTCATTTTTTTAAGATTAAGCAAATTTTAAATAGTCTCTACACCCAACATGGGACTCTGACTGACAGTCCCAATATCAAGAGTCGCATGCTTTACTGAGTGAGCCAACCAGGCGCTGTGAGAATTGTTAAATGTTTAAATCTGAGAGGCGAGAAGTTGTATCCTGACTTTTACTTATATCTTTATTTGAGTTAGTTGAATATTTTTTCTTATGTTTTGGGGTGTCTGCATTCCTTCCTTCCGTTTCTTTTCTGTTAACTCCTGGTTCGTTAAAAAAAAAAAAAGATTGCTATTTTGTTATTGATTTGTATAAGCTCTTTGGAAATTAAAGAAGTTCGTCCTTCGGTTCTGATTTGTGTTGGAAATACGTGTGTTTTCCAACTATTTTAGATGTGGCCCTTGTTCCTTAGTGACTCAGGGATAGATGAGATCCCTGGGTGGTGACGAGAATATGAAGCGTGGAACCAGACTGCCTGATTGCAATCCTGGCCTCCCACCTGACTAGCTGTGACCTTGGGTGGCGCCTAACCTTTCTGACCCTTGGTGTTTACATTTCTAAAGTGCTAATAATAATGGTAGTAGTGCTGCTCACACAGGGTAGTTGGATAAGTTGAGACTGCGTTATTATTGTTAAAGTTCCTTGTGTAAATGGATACGGAATTAGGAGAACAGTATTTAACAATGGGGCGCCTGCCTGGTTTAGCCGGCGGGGCTTGTGACTCTTAATCTCGGGGCTGTGAGTTCCAGCCCCACGTTAGATGTAGAGATTACTTAAAAATAAAATCTAAAAAAAAAAGAAAAAAAAAAAAGAAACAATATTTAATGAAAATTTTCCGTTTACTTAAGAGTTAGATTTAAAACATTTTTGTAAATGTTTATTTATTTTTGAGAGAGAGACAGAGTGTGAGCTGGGGAGAGCAGAGGGAGAAAGACAGAATCCAAAGCAGGCTCCAGGCTCTGAGCTGTCAGCACAAAACCTGATGTGGGGCTCGAACCCATGACCTGTGAGATCACCTCCTGAGCTGAAGTCGGATGCCTAGATGACTGAGCCACCCAGGTGCCCCAAGAGTTAGATTTAAAAAAAAAAATTTTTTTTTTTTAATGTTTTATTTATTTTTGAGACAGAGACAGAGCATGAGCAGGGGAGGGGCAGAGAAAGAGGGAGACACAGAACCTGAAGCAGGCTCCGGGCTCTGAGCTGTCAGCACAGAGCCTGGCGTGGGGCTCGAACTCAAGGACCGCGAGATCATGACCTGAGCTGAAGTTGGACGCTCAACCGACTGAGCCACCCAGGCGCCCCAAGAGTTAGATTTTAAAGTTAGGGCACAAGGCCATAATTTTGACTTTTCAAAATTGTGCTACAAAGTCTTCAAATTGGATTTAAGAGATTAAATCTGCAATGGAATGTATACTTATACACATATACATGTATGTGGAGCAGTGTAGGCTTTTCTGATAGCACAATTTAAATTATATTTCTCTTTTGACGGTGCATATAATTGAATTATAGATTAAATGACCGCGAGATATGACTGGAGAGTGGCCAATGTGGTCCTGGGCCCAGAGGGGCATAGGAATATTGACCATGTCCCTTAGAAAGACAGAGTCCTCCTTGCATTGACTTGAGTATTCCTCTGTGACCTGGCTGGCTCTAACTGTGGCTGCCCTGGTCTCTGGGTACATTTTCTGTAAGGACAAGAGGAGCTATTTAATGCCACCAACTGAAAGTTTAAATTTGTTTTTTTTAATGTTTACTTCTTTTTGAGTGAGCGAGTGAGAGAGAGAGAGAGAGAGAGAGAGAGAGAGAGAGACAGACAGAGACAGTGTGAGCCAGGAAGGGGCAGAGAGAGAGGGAGACACAGAATCTGAAGCAGGCTCTGCTCTGAGCAGTCAGCAGAGAGCCTGACGCAGGCCTCGTACCCACAAACCGTGAGATCATGACCTGAGCCACCCAGATGCCCCCACTGAAAGTTTAAAGACATAATCCTTGGCTCTAATTGCGGGTGGTGGGAGACCAAGAGAGTCTGTGCTGACTGCCGTCAGTTTCTATGGCAGCAAGGTGATCCTGCATTTCCTGCTGCTGGCTGAACTGGTTACCTTCTCTTCATGTCCTTATGTCGTGGGAGTTCTCTCTTCCCCACTGAGTGGACCAGGCTGATGGTCCTGTCCCCAAGGCCTGGAGAAGGAGAGCTGCGGGGAGGTGGTTGTGGGTATGCAGGGAGATTGCTACCCAGAGCTTAGTGCACTGGCTTTGGAGTCAGACAGACCGGACTCCTCCGATTCCCAGCCAGGTGACCTTGGGCCAACAATTCTGATGCCCGGAGCCTCACTTGTTCTCATCCGGAAAATGGGGACAGCAAAGATACCTACCAAATAGAGTTGTGGTGGAAGACTGACTGGATCCAAATAACAAGTTCTTAGCATGAAATAAACCTTCAAAAGATGTTGGCTGTTGTTTTATTATCGTAATTTGTTGAGGTACGGGCATAATTCAGTACTTAAAAAGACTTAAAAATTGTTTTTACCTTATAGTTTAGAAAGCCCTTTGGCATATATGAGCTCATTCAACCCTTGAAACATTCCTGTGAGTTTGTCATTGTAATTTATGTCGTGGCTCGGTCTGTCCCTAGGTGACTTGTCCAACCCAGGTGGCATCTGTCTTTGCACAGATGTAGCCTAGTTGTAAAAGTCAGTCAAATATAATTAGCTTACAAGAGGCGAATTGGGCGGTTGAGTCCCCTGGTTGGTTCATACATACTTATTAGGTTGAACCATATGAAATGACTGTTTCTGGCCCTTTGAATATTGGTAATTGTATATGATTCCCCCTAATATAATCCAGAACATTTGTAGAAGTTTGGAAAACCAAAACATAGATGTATCTGCTGTAAAACAGCGTGTTTACATCTGTGGGTCATAAAACCAATTTAAGTTATGAGCGGCATGAAAAAGCGATGGGCTAGAAAATATCAGGGTTTACTGCACGTAGAAAAGGTAAGTATTGTGTCGTGAAACTTGTTTCAGTTATGTAGACTTTGTGTGTCTTTGTACTGAATTACACAGAAAGTGGATTTCTTTTTCTTTTCTTTTTTTAAGATTTTATTTTTAAGTGATCTCCACACCCCAGGTGGGGCTCGAACTCACAACCCCGAGATCAAGAGTCACATGCTCTACCTACTGAGCCAGCCAGGCGCCCTGAAAGTTAATTTCTTATTGTGGCTTTAGGCATTGTCCAAAAAAACTGGAAGCTACTGTCATAGGGGATTGAGCAGCAGAAGATGTGGGGGTGAAGGTGGCTTCTGTTTCCAGAGACAATGGAACACCAGTATGAAGTCCCCAATTATGCATTGTAAGTGCCCCCATATGTAGCTGAAGACTGTCTTGCAGTGGCCGGTACAGGAAGGACCAGCTTCCAGGGAGGTGCATAGGAAGGGAGCAGGTCCACTGAAAGCTGAGGAGGCCTACTCTTAAGTAGCTGCCCTTCTGGAAACTTCAGAGGGACCACTTCTGAAGAACACTTGTGTAGAACAAGCCTTTGGCGATGCTTTGTGTTCTTTGGTTCAGGGTTAAGTAGAGAGCTAACACTGCCTGTTGTGTTGTGTGCTTTGGAAGAGAACTTGGGAGTCTCAGGTGGTCTGATGTTCTGAGGGATCATCACCCAGCTGGGGGATGGTTCTGAGGGATCATCACCCAGTGGGGGACTCACCCTTGGCCCTGCCTGGCCTTCCACCCCAGAATGTTTACCTCCAGGTTGTGCTGGCCTCACTCCTCTCATGCTGATCCTCTGGGGGCCCGTAGCCCCCAGTTGGCCCGAGGGTCCTGATCCAGAGCTGGTTGGTTCAGTTCTGACGTAAGTTAGTACTGGTTGTTGTTGTTTTTAATATATACAAATTGGAAATATAGATAAATAAAAGAAGAAAGCAAAATTACCTGTAATCTCCACTTCCTAAACTATTTTGGTGGGTGATCCTTGTCTTTATTTATATTTTCTCCTTCCTTCCTTCCTTCCTTCCTTCCTTCCTTCCTTCCTTCCTTCCTCTCTCTTTCTCTCCCCCCTCCCCTTCCATCCTAAAATAGGACTACCTGCCACACGTGTTTTGTGACTTTCATTTTTCGTGTCTATATGTGTATTAGGACCAGGGGCAGAAGCATCCCTAGGGGGACCCCAGAAATCTACAGCATAAACATGAGGCTTTCTCCTGGAGGGTCACTGTTACTCGGTGGAAAGTGTTTTGAAACAAATAGGGACACAGTATAGATTAGATACCAAATATGCATCCAGAATGTTTTCGGTGAATGCAAGAGACCACAAAGACATCTCCAGTTCCTGGGGGTGTGAGTCCACTCTCTTCTGGGTTCTCGGGGGCAGTTTGTGGCAGTTTGTGAAGCAGTGACAATGTGTGGCAAACATTTTCCCCTGCCAGTAGATGTTCTCTTGTGTAACCTCAGCTGTTGCATCCTGCATTAGACAGAGGTCCTGGATCTCATTTCTCCTGTGATTAATCTTCTAGTGTGTTTTTTTTTTAACATTTTTTTTTTTTTTTTTTTGCCACAATCAACACTATTCAGATGATTCTGTGATTAAATCTCTGAACCCATCTCTGATGATTGTCTTCGGATGAATTGAGATAATCAAAATAACAATAGCAGCTACCACAGGTTGAATATTGTGGATTTTACCTATTGTGTAATCCTATGATGTAGGTACAGGGAGGGAAACTGAGGCCCGGAGAGTTACGATCTGGGTCATGGCCACACATCTCACCCAGCTAGCTGTGGGCTTCTTTGGGAGCACAAGAGGGGAGCCAGACAGTATTACCTACATGAGCGAGGCCATGTCTGAGTCTCCTGGATGGACAGCTGGACTTGAGGGCCATTCCCAAAGGTAGCAAGGCCATCTTCTGTGGGAAGGGTGTTGCCTAGAGTCATGCTGTGGCAGAAGTAAAATGCTTCCAAAAGCCACAAAAGATAAGGGTATCTTTGCTATAGATATGTGATAAAGGCTTCCTGAAACTTTGGGGTCTTGGCTCCAATCAAATGAATGACATGTCTTGGCCTTCCTGTTGTGAATGTATTTGGGTTTTGTAGAAGTTGAATTTGGGCATGGGTGACCTGGCTTCAGAGTGTCCCGTAAGAAGAGGAGCACGGCCTTTGGTATCAGCAGAAGCGTGGATCCAAATCCACGCTCTTGTCCTTCACCATGCGCCCCTGCTGTCTCCCCAGGTGCTTATGCTTCTTGGAACCCGTTGTGTCATCTGGAAACTGACAGTGGTTGCCAGGCCATGAGTTACTAGGGATAATTGGGGAAGGTGTATAAGGCACCCCGTCCAGTTTATGGTGTTCAGTAGGTACTTAATTTTCCACTTCCGATATACCCCTCTTTATTAACACACTGTCTCCTGGGGATGCAGTTGCCATGTGCCCAAGGTTGGAGGAGAACTTCTCCGAAGGTGTTCAACTTTTCCTTTGAGCGGGGGAGAGAGGGAGAAAGAGGGAGAGAGAGAGGAGAGAGAGAATCCAAGCAGGCTCCGTGATGTGCTTGAACCCATGAGACTGTGAGATCGTGACCCGAACCGAAATCAAGAGTCAGAGGCTTAACCGACGGAGCCACCCAGGTGCCCCTGAAGGTGTTCAACTTTTATGAACCTTGATGCCTGGGAGTGTTGTTATCTAAAGTGGCACCAAATCCTACTGCCTGAAGAGAAACTGTAGGAGATGTAGGCATAAGAGCTCTTCCTTAAGACGTGTTGGCCTGTCTGAGGATTGCCCCGCTAGAGTCTGAATCATAACTGTCTCTAGGAAAGAATAATGTTAGTTAAGCTACAGCAGGAGATCATGGGTGCGCGTGCGCACGAGATCACATACAACCAAGTGAGCCTTTCCTGTAGGCGAATAATGGTCCTGCTTGCCATTTCTCCCTGCTGGCGAGGCCATCCCAGTTCATTAAATTCGTCCTCCGGGAACCATTTACGAAGCACTAACCACATCTTTTAGATCTAGAGCTTGCCAGCCTAGCTCATCTCTCTTATGTCGCTATATACCTGCTGCATATAGCTTGGCCTCTTCACCAAATGCCCATCTTCTGACTTCATGCCTCGACCCATTTCTCCAGCTCATCTCATCCTGCAAACTACCTTCCCTGAAACCCCCTCTTTCCTTGTTCTCTGATCCCGCGTTCTCATTAGAGTTTAGACTTGATACTGAAATGGTTTTCATAGCTCAGATCGGGGCTTCTCTAAAATCATTGATAACCTCGAATTTAGCTTCCTGGTATCTGGTTGCTGAGAGTCTGTTCCTGTGATTGTGGACATCAGACAACATGAAGTCACCTTTGTTGATAGTCTCACTCTGGGCTCGTTCATGGGACCGAGTATAGTGCAGGGGTTAAAACCTGGCTTTGGAGCCAGATGCCTGGATGGGAATTCCTTGTTTCACTTTGATTATGCTCAAACTTTTCTGTGCCTCAGTTTTCTCAACTATAAAATAGTGGTGATAACGTGACTCCGCTCTAAGGTTGTTACAGGAAGTATGTAAAGTAAGTATGTATCACAAAGAATTGTATAGCACACAAATTAAACATTCAAAAAGGGAGGACAGACGTATTGGGGGAGGGGTAAGACTCAGACCCTCAGCCTCTGCCTGACCACTGAGTTGGCCAGCAGTCTTGATTTCTTTTGGGAGACGTGCACATAGCACTTAGCCTTTGCTCCCCCCTGGAGTCTGGTCTTTAGGCTTTGCAACTGTCCAACACTGTGGTTGGGGTGAGGATGGGTGGGGACTTCTTTTCCTTTAGCCCAGGATTTTTCAGCCTCAGCACTATGGATCCTTGGGGCCCCGTTAGTTGTTTTAGGGACTGTCCTGTGCGTGGTAGGATGTTCAGTGGCATCCCTGCCTCTGCTCGATGCCAGAACCCCCACCCCCTCCACTTGTGATAATGAGAAATGTCTCCAGACACTGCCAGATGTCCCCCGAGGGGGAAAGCGTCCTGGTTGAGAGCCACTGCTTTAGGCAATGCCTGTTGGGAAGGAAAGGTATAGATTGCCTGCACCTGGCAGTCTCAGTAGTGGGGACCCGCCCTTCTTCCATTTTCCATGTGACGCTGTTGGTAACTGACTTCCTCTTCCCAGTGAGACAGTAGCTATAAACTAAGAGTGTTTACAGATGCGACAAACAGCCAGGTTGCTCAAGAGAGGCTTCGCATCTGACTCCCTGCTTGTTTTAGGGATGCTGTGGTAGAGCAAGCAGTGCCCTAGGGGTCTTGGCACCCGGGCGTTGATTCCCATGCAACATTTCTCCCTGTGTTCGCAGCCTCAGTTTCCTCCTCTGCAAAATGGGGATAACTGACATTATTCTCCTTCTCTCCAGGGTGGGAAAGGAAGCCGGTGTTAATGCGGTATGTGTGGGTCCAAGGTCTGCTGTTGGGGATGTGAAGTTGAGGGAAGGGCCCAAATGCGCCACGTTCCACACAAGAGATAGACCCAGTCAAAGCGAGATCCCATGACCAAGAGATTGGCTGCCAAGTTCCCCCTCCCACTAGCTCCCTGGAGCAGTTTTCAGCTTCTAGTGTTTAGAGAGGCCCCAGGTCTGTCCCAGCCGAGGCAGGGAGACCTTCAGGAATGAGCTGGAGGACGAACCCAGGAAACCCACTTGAACTTGATGGTGCTGCCAGCCAGCAGCGAGGAGGGTTGGCTTTCTGAACACTCGCTGTGCACCAGCTTTTCAGGAAAACATCACTTTGTGAAGGTGAACAAGTGCCCCAGCTCAGTGCTGGTCAGACCTGGTCTGGGCATACTGTTGTCTGGGGTGCCATTTTCTTAAATTAAAAAAAAAAAATTTTTAAATGTTTATTTAAAAAAATTTTTTTTATGTTTTTATTTTATTTTTGAGAGAGAGACAGAGAGACAGAGTGCAAGTGGGGGAGGGGCAGAGAGAGAGGGAGACACAGAATCGGAAGCAGGCTCCAGGCTCTAGGCTCTGAGCTGTCAACACAGAGCCCAACGTGGGACTGGAACTCACAGACCGTGAGATCATGACCTGAGCTGAAGTCGGACGCTCAACCAACTGAGCCACCCAGGCGCCCCACAATAAAAAATTTTAAAAGAAGATATCCATCCCCTCATTAATTCCCTAACATTTAACTCTAAATCTGACCTCTACCTCTGACTGCCTGGCTCATATCTACTTGCCCCCTGGACATCTTTACTCAAATATGTATGTAATAAGCAAATTAAATTTTTGAAAATGTTTTATTTATTTTTGCGAGAGAGTGAGACAGAATGTGAGCAGGAGAGTGGCAGAGAGAGAGGGAGACACAGAATCGGAAGCAGGCTCCAGGCTCTGAGCTGTCAGCACAGAGCCCGACGCGGGGCTCAAACTCATGAACCATGAATTCATGACCTGAGTCGAAGGCGGACACTCAACCGACTGAGCCACTCGGGTGCCCCTGGGGCTCCATTTTCGTGTACCCAGATTCCAGCCAGTTATTCTGAGATGTCCTCAGTGCTCTCATACCCTGTGTGCTGGACCCCACTTCATCCTTCAAATGACCTTGTCCGTTTTAGAAGGGAGGCACCGAGAGATGAAGGGACTTGCCCAGGGCCAGGGATGCGGCTGTTCATGATCTCGCTTCCACTACTTTGTGACCAACAGCAGCACAGTGCTTCTAAAGGCCTGAATTTTCTCATGTGCCAAATGGGGATAATAAATGCTTTCAGACGATTGTGATCAAGATTCCACAAGAAAATGTATGGTGCCTGGCATACAGAGAGTGTTCCACAAATGCCAGCTGCTGTCCTTATTATTGTTGCAACTATCAGTGATAGCACTGGTGATCACTTTGATGAGCCTTTCCAGGAACAGCCCTGGCTGGCCCCGGAGTCTGTCTCAGGCCCTGTTTGGGGGTGCAGCTGCCTGGGGCAGGATGCCACCTGGGGAGGACAAAGAGTCTGAGAGTCAGGAGATAAAGCAAAACCTGCCCTCAGGATGGAACGTGTGATCTCACAGTCTGGCCTCCGACCAGCTGAGCTCATTGCCATGCAACTTGGTAGTTAATCATTACTAGTAAGAAGATAAAAAGGATCAGCGCCTCAAAGAAACGTCAGAGTGAGAAAGGACCTCTGGGGACGTTAGGCCAGGGAAGACAAATGGGTTCCAGTTTGTGTCCATCTTCAAGTGACTGATAGGGGCTGCTCAGGTCCTGCGTGTGGAAGGGAGTGTTAGACCACTGGGGTTGGGCTAGCTCAGCAGGAGAGTGTGCTGGGATCGATTAGTGATGTCTGCCGTGGCCACAAGAAAGGCAAGGGGCTGCGTCCCCGCTGTTTTATTTGCCCTTGTCCTCCGAGGCTTAAGACTTGCTCACTGGAGGGTCACCCAGCAAGTCTTCAAACCACAAAAATCTCTTTGGAAAAGGTGTCTTTGGTGTCTGGTTCTTGAGTTTCATCTCTGAGAAAGTGATCTTTGTTTGACTGTGCTCAGCAAAGAGGAACTTGCTGTCCCGGAAGGCAGCACGTTCTGTTTTTGGGCACTTCTCCCAGTTAGTGCTTATACCATTGAGGGGGAAGAAGGCCTTCGAAGCCACTCGACGTGGGCCCTTCTCAGCCGTGGCTCCTCCTGGGGAGCTTTTAGGAGATCTCGATTGGAGGCCTGCACTCCTGAGTCGTGGGTTTTGAGTATCTGGATGGGTGGGCATCCCTGGTGCTGTTGTCTTTCTTCCAACTCCTCACATGATGTTAATGTATAACCAGGGCTGACAACTACTGAGACCACTTTTTTTTTTTTAAGTTTTTTGGAAACAGAGGCCCAGAAAGGACACGATTGTCCAGGGTTACAGAGGATTAGTAACACAAGGACAGGGAAACCCAGGAAGAAAGATCCTTTATGAAGTGCCAGCCCTACGTGAGGCTCTTTTTCTTTCACCCCGAGACTCTTCTCGTCCCACAAAGTCACATTATGCCCCTGCCTGAAACCCTCTGTGGCTTCATGTCTCACTTAGTATCAACCCCAGTGGTGGCCTGGACCGGGGATCTGGATGTGAGCAGATCCCTCCCTTCCCTCTCACCTCCCCTCATCCCCCCCCCCCCCGCCCCTTTTTACCAACCCCAGTCACAGCCGTGCTGTGGACGCTGGACCCCACCCCACTGTCACCCTCAAGGGGCACTTGATGCACCATGACCCACGGCCTCCTGGCTGTTCTTCTCAGACCCTTCTCTCCCGTTGTCCTGCCTCATCTCCTCTGCCCTTACCACCGCCTCAAACTCTGTCATTGGTTCACGGTTTCCATTTGCCCACCCCCTGGAGTCTGGACTTCAGGAGGGAGGAACCCTGTCTGTACGGTTCTCTGCTCTGTCCCTCGTGCCTCAAGCAGAGCCTGCCTCAGAAAGATGTTTGTTGAAGGGATGAATTGAAAGGGCACAAAGCCAGTATTTCCCCAAGTTACGATTACCTGGAATCCAGGCTTACTGCCTCCTAGTCCCATATTATTTCTAGTTATTTCATGATATGTTAATCTTTTTAAGAAAAGTTTATTTATGTATTTTGCGAGAGAGAGAGAGAGAGAGAGGGAGAGAGAGAGAGAGATTGAGCAGGGGAGGGGCAGAGAGAGGGAGAGAGAGAATCCCAGGCAGGCCCTGAGCCGCCAAGCGAGGAGTCGGACACAGGGCTCGAACTCATGAACCTCAAAATCATGACCTGAGCCCAAATCAGGAGTCAGATGCTTAACCAACTGAGCCACCCAGGGGCTTCTCGTAATATTTTTATCTTTTGCCGTGACAGCCCTAAATGTGAACCATAGAAATCCTCAGGGTGAGGGGGGTTAGCTTGCTTCTGTGAAAAGAGTACAGATTTTTAAAAAGAGTAATCTCTGTGCCCGATGCCGGGCTCAAACTTATAACCCCAAGATCAATAGTCATAGGCTCTACGGACTGAGCCAGCCAGGTGCCCCAAAAAGAATACAGATTTTGAAGTCCCCACCCAGCACTGCCTCTTATTAGCTATGTGATCTTGGGAAATTTCTGAACCTCTCTGAGGCCCCGTCTTTCTTGTCTGCAAAATGGAATCACGGTCCTACTGATTAGCTGACACCGACTGAATGCTTTCTGTGTGCCAGGCACCTGTGCTGAGTGCCTTATCCGTTTCGACGAGTGCATCCTCACAACCACCTGATGAGGTGGTTCTCTTCTTGCTGTCATTGGACAGGAACGAAAAATGAGGCACAGAGAGGTTAAGCCACCAGTCCGAGGTCACATAGCTAATCAATCAAGGAACCAGGTTCAAGCTTTGGCAGTGTGGTTCTAGAGTCAGCCTGTTAGGAATTTATGAAATCTTGTCCAATGGCCCCAGCACAGGTGGTGGTGTAGAGAGGCTCAGTTAACATTTGTTTCCCCTCCCCCTTCGTTTGGCCTTTACTCCTACAGTGACATTTAAATTTTCTTATCGTTTTTGTTCTCAACTCGGTGACAAAAGGACCCATTTCCTGTCTGTCGGAGGTGCTCACTTCCAGACCCGGTTTCTGTTGATGGGACCTCAGGGCTCACACCTTGCAGGCCCCGGGGGTTCAGGGTGTATTGGGCTCTGGTGCTCACAGAGCGTGGGTGAACAAGTGCATTTTCCCACCTAGAAATTTCTGCCTGCAAGACCTATCGAGGGCCTGTTTTTGTGCCAAGCAAGCATTGTGACCGTGATCAATGAAACAAAACAATAGTTCTTGGTCCTATCGCCTCAGCTCATCAACCCTCCATTTAATGTGCCCGATTACCCAGGCCCTTTGCTGGGCTGTGATCACTTTAATTGGAGTCGTAGATTTATGATCGGGACAGGCCTGGGTTGAGAGTCACCTTGCTGGGGCATTTTCTGGGAGGATTTGCCCTGTTAGGATAAACAGAAGAATGAATGGCCCACACCCCATTTCCAGTGGGTGCTTTATTTTGGGGCGGGCAAGCCTCTGTGTTAGCATGAGATCAAGCGGTTCCAAAATGCGTTGTTTAATTTTTTACTTTTTTCTTCATTATATAAGAGTGGCACAACAAGATTAAAAGGAATTTAGAAACTAGAGAAAGGGAGGAAAAAAAGCCACATATTGCCTTGCATCACAGAACTATAATTCCAAAGTAGTTACGGCTACAATTTATTCCAGGTGGTTTGTTATCTAAATTAATTGTGATCCCAGAGCAGAGACAGTTTCAGATTCTTTAATGCCAAACAGCTAAACGAAGAAAACGTTTTTTTCCACGGTGATACGTGGACGATAGGGACATAATTTAAAAAAAAAAAATTTTTTTTTTAACGTTTATTTATTTTTGAGACAGAGAGAGACAGAGCATGAATGGGGAGGGTCAGAGAGAGGGAGACACAGAATCCGAAACAGGCTCCAGGCTCCGAGCTGTCTGCACAGAGCCCGACGCGGGGCTCGAACTCACGGACCGTGAGATCATGACCTGAGCCGAAGTCGGCCGCTCAACCGACTGAGCCACCCAGGCGCCCCAATAGGGACATAATTTTGAAGAGCTGCAGGATGCTACAGGGAGTGGATATTCTGGAATTCACTTACACTTTCTCCTATTTAGATGTTTAAGCGGCAACCAGTTTTTCACTATTACAAGTAGTGCAGGGATGAATATTTTCACACGTACAGCATTTTCGGTGAAATGGAAATTATTTCTCTAGATTCATTTCCAGGCACCTCTCTGATCTTTGACAACCCTCGACAAACGACTTTCTGGAAGGAGTGCGTCTCTTCCAGTGCCATTGGAATGGATGAGGCTGCCTGTTTCGTTATGCCCACCCCGGCACTGGATGTTCTCTGTTTTTACAAACAGATTTTAAATTTAATATTTGCATTTGCAGACCTGGGCCGTGTGGTGGCTGCCTCGCATGGCTTTTGGACTAGGTGTGACTCCCGTAGAACCTGTTTTTTTATGTGACCTTAAAAAAAAAAACATTAGGGTTTTTTTTTTTTTATACTGAGAGAAAATGTCAAGTCACTGTGTCTTATACTGCAGTCTCCACTTGTCTGTTGGTACCTAGAAAAATTCTAAGTGCCGTCAGCCGCCAGTTGGGCTGAATTGTGTATTCTTACTTACCTGACTGCAAAATCAGTCCGGTGTATTTATTTCATTAAAAAAATCTTGCTTAATGTTTATTTATTTTTGAGAGAGAGAGAGAGAGAGAGAGAGAGACAGTGTGAGTGGGGGAGGAGCAGAGAGAGAGAGAGAGAGAGAGAGAGAGAGAGAATCTGAAGCAGGCTCCAGGCTCTGAGCTGTCAGCACAGAGCCTGACGGGGGCTCGAACTCTCAAACCGTGAGATCATGACCCTGAGCCGAAGTAGGATGCTTAACTGACTGAGCCACCCAGGTGTCCCAGTGTGTTGGTTTCATTTTTAGAGCTGATGTTAGGGGTGCCTGCTCTCCAATAAGTAGTGTTAAACTCAAGTTATGCGATGGTTGGATGGACATTGCAGATTGAAATATTCCCGGCACCTACTAGATAGCTAGCCTCTTGGCGATTACATCTCAGACGTGTGGGAAGACAAAGTTAACTTCCAAATCCCAGGTTTGCCGCTTGCACCACGACCTGGATTAGCTTCCTCACCCCTCCTCCATTACCTGCCTGCTTGTTTCCCCACCTCTAAATTCGTGTGATAGTGCCCATCAAGGAGAGCTGAGGTCAGGATTAAGATATTCATGTTATCAAGGATTTAGCACACCGAAGGCAGGGGGATCCTGCTGTTGGTGGTGAGGTAACAGCGGCCTGAGGGGTGGGGAGGCAAACTGGCGGTCCAGAGCCTTTCCTTCCCCCGCCCCCCCACTTTAAAAAAAAAGTTTGTTTATTTTTGAGAGAGACACAGAATGGGGGAGGAGCAGAGAGAGGGAGACAGAATCCGAAGCAGGCTCCAGGCTCTGATCTGTCAGCACAGAGCCCAATGCGGAGCTCAAATCCACAAACCGCGAGATCATGACCTGAGCCCGAAGTCGGCCGCTTAACTGAGCCACCCGGGCACCCCCGGATCCTTTCCTTTAGGAGGTTCTGGTTTCATTGGAGAGGTAAGGTGGGCTGCCTGGAGATTGTTGCAAGCTGTGTACGTTGCCAGCCTCCGGGTAACAGCCAGGAGTTGAGGCACGAGTAAGGCCGCACGAGTAACCTCAGTTGTTCTTTGGGGGTGAGCGTTGGCAGCTCGGGCCTGCAGTGTCATTCTGGGTAGTGTGTGTGTGTGTGTGTGTGTGTGTGTGTGTGTGTGTGTGTGTGACAAATGTCAAATTCAGAGTTTGTGCCCCGGGAGGCTGGGACTGGACTGGGAGATCTTGGATGACTGCATGATTTAGACTCTGTCTTATAGAGGATGAGGTACTGGGGGAGGATTTTCTTTCCAGATTTATTAACTAATTAATTTTAAAGTGTTTCTTTTTTTTTTAAAGTTTATTTATTTAAGTAATCTCTATACCCAATATGGGGCTCGAACTCACAACCCCGAGATCAAGAGTCACACCGACTCTCTGAGCCAGACAGGTGCCCCCCTTTTCAGATTTTTTTAAGTTTATTTATTTATTTTGAGAGAGAGACTGCATGGGAGGGAGAGAGAAAGAGAGAGAGAGAGAGAGAGAGAGAGAGAGAGAGAGAATCCCAAGCAGGTTCCCTACCGTCAGCGTGGAGCCCGACGCGGGGCTTGAACTCATGAACCGTGAGATCATGACTTGAGCCAAAACCAAGAGTCAGACGCTTAACCGACTGAGCTACCCAGGCGCTCCTCTTTTCCGACTTTATGTATTAATCATTTTATTGTTTTGTTAGATTTTTTTAATGGCAATTAAAAAAATAACAGCTTTGGGGCGCCTGGGTGGCTCAGTTGGTTGAGCATCTGACTTTGGCTCAGGTCATGATCTCAAAGTTTGTGGGTTCAAGCCCCGCCTTGGGCTCTGTGCTGACAGCTTGAAGCCTGGAGCCTGCTTCGGATCCTGTGTCTCCCTCTCTTTCTGCCCCTTCCCCACTCACACTCTGTCACTCTCTCTCTCTCTCAAAAATAAAATAAAAACATTAAAAAAAAACAGCTTTATTGAGATATAATTCACATACTATAAAATTCATTCTTTATAAAATGTACAATTCAGTTGTTTAGGCATGCAGCCATCACGGTTACCTAGTTCCAGAATATTTTCATCACCCCCAGAAAGAAACCCCACCCATTATTAGCAGTCATTCCCAACTCCCCTCCCCCCAGCTCCTGGCAACCACTTAATTTGCTTTCTGTTTCTAATTTGCCTCTTCTGCGTTTTTCATACAAGTGGAATCATACAACATTTGACCTCTTGTATCTGGCTTATTCTACGCGGCATGATGTTTTCAAGATCCATCCTTATTAGAATGTGTATCAATACTTTATTCCTTTTTATGGCTGAATAGTGTTCCGTCATAGGGATGCATCATGTTTTACTTCTCCTTTCATGAGGGGGTGGACAGTTGAGGGGCAGAAAGGGAGACACAGAATCTGAAGCAGACTCCAAGTTTTGAGCTGTCAGTACAGAGCCTGATTCAGGGCTCAAACCCACGGACCACGAGATCATGACCTGAGCTGAAATTGGGTGCTTAACTGACTGAGCCACCCGGGTGCCCCACTGCTTCCTTTTTTTTTTTTTTTTGTTAAGTCTATTTATTTTTGAGAGAGAGAGAGGTAGAGGCAAGATGTGTTTGCACGCATGAGTTGGGGAGGGATAAAGAGAGAGGAGGGAGATGTCCCAAGCGGGCTCCAAGCTGTCAGTGTGGATCCCGATGCAGGGCTCGATCCCACGAACTGTGAGATCATGACCTGAGCCAAAATCAAGAGTCAAATGGTCAACCGACCGAGCCATCCAGGAGCCCCGTTAGTCAAGTTTTCGTGAACATTTGTGTACACGTTTTGTGTGGACATATGTTTTCAACGTGGGACGATTCTGAAGTGGGGAATGTATTTGGAGCCTGTGGGCAGAGTGGGCTGTGGGGAGGCCCGTGCACGCATTTGCGGTTACCAGGCCAGTCTGGGGCAGACGTTATGTGCTTCATTTCTTTCAAACAACCCTACAAGGCAGGGTCTGTTATTTCCCCCTTTTTTTTACAGGTGAGGGTACTCAGACTCAGTGAAATTAAGTAAGCTGCACAACCAGGAAATGGGAGATCCCAGCTCTGTCCAGCTCTTAGCACGTTAGCATGCGTCTGCTCCCGGGAGACCAGGTGATTGCAGTGGCCTCGCTGGGAGGGGAGGCCGGGCGGTGCTGTGGAACTGGCAGTAAGCTGGACAGAATTGTGTGTGTGTGTGTCTGTGTGTGCGTGCACCGGTGTGAGTGCGCTGTGGGAGTGAGGGGAGGTGTTTCTGAGGCAGCATTGGTGGGCCCTGGTACATAGATATGGCAGTAGAAAGAAGACCAACTTGGAGTTATCGGACTGTGTTGGATTCTTGGCACAATCTTTGTGACCTTGGGCTGATCTTGTCTCCTTTGAGCATCACCTTCCTCTCCTGGAACCTGGGGCTCTTCTCCTAGCCTCCTGCCTCCTGCCAGGCTGGTATAAATAAGGGAGGGGGGGAAAAGGGAGGAGGAGAAGAGGAGAGAGAGGAAGAGGTTGTAACAGAACCTGTTAGAAAGGCAGAGCCGATGATCTGGGAGGCAAGAAGGGATGTGCAGTAGGTGCAGGCAGGTGCAGGAGGAGGTAGCCAGCTGGTCTGGGAGGACATCCCTGTCCATCTGGGGATTCTGAATCCTGTGAAAGCACCTACACAGAGGCTAATGAGCTGCTTGTAATCCAGAGACTATCGATTTTTCCTAGTATTTGAATCTCAGCCTTTGTGATCTGGAAGAGTCCGGTGTTGACCCATCTACAGCATCAACAGCCTCCCTTAGCACATCCCTCCCATATTCTGGCCAGGCATCACCTTAAAACAGTGAGGCTTTCCTGGGTCTTAGAGGTCACTTGGGTGGCCTCTCCTATCTGGGCCTGTCTCTGTTCAAGTGGCAGGGCCGACTGTCCCCTTTATCAGTGACTTGCAGCTTGCCTGAGTTTTGTGAAAAGCTTGTCATTGTCCGTTAGAAAATAAAGACAGAAACCTCTCCTTTGGATTTGCGTTGCAATGACTTGCTCTTGTTCTGACTCCAGTATTTTGCTGGGTTGTTATGAATCAGTCACTTAATTTTTTTTTTTTTTTTTTTAAGTGTGACAAGCACATTAGTCTTCCTATGAGAAGCCAGGCTTATGGGATGCAAGTCAGGTGATTTTTCTCTTAGCGTAAGTCAGACTCCTACCCCTTCCCCCCATGGGGGAGCGATCTGATGTGTTCTTCTTTATCCTGACTTATGAGGACCTGAGGGGACATACTTGTGAGATCCTTCCTTTGTGTGTTGCTGCTGTCTTGTCTCCAGGCAGCAGCTGTTGTTGGGGCTGCACTTAAGAGTTTGCATCACGTCGTATAGTCACCGTTCATTTATAAAATGGGTCAACTCCAAGGGTCTCATTCAGAGCAGAAGGGACCTTAAGGATCATTTGATCCAAACCTTTCACTTTGCAGAGGATGAAACTGAGGCCCAGAGAAGGGAAGTCACTTGGCTAAGACCACACAGCTAGTTACAGGGTGAATCCAGTTTCCTGGCTCCGTGACCCCGAACTGACATTAAACTTTGAATAGTGAGCACAGTGGGGATTCAGGGACCATACCTATCTTTGACCTGTTTCTAGTGGTTATGGACTTGGTCTTTGGGGGTTGAATTCTGATGTGTGTCTGCTGGATTCTGGCACCTCTGCTGTTTCTGGCCATTTGAGGGGAGGGGGAGCATGCTTAGCTCACCCAGAGGTGTTGGCTGCTGGGTGGCCCCTACCTGCCCCTCCCATTTATTGCATTTACCTCAAATAGAGAAACTAACCCAGTAACCAAATGACCTGATGGTTGGTAAAGCTGGGAGGCCGTGTTTGGGAGGTGGGTTGGGAAAGAACAAGCGTAAGTTTCCTTCTATAATAAAACTTGCTGATATAACGTTGAAAGTCACGGTCTTACTCATCGTCATCCAAGATAAGTCACACAATGGCTGATATCTGAGGTGCAGAGTTTCCCCCTTGAGAACACAGAGAGATGAACTTTGTGTGGGCTGGTCATTAGAAGAAAAACAAGAAGCCATTGGTTGGAAACACTCTAAATGTTAAGAGGTGGGAGATTGCTAAACTACTACCGTCAGTGAGGCTTGACAATGCTCAACGATAGGAAACGATGTTCATAACATGAGACATTTCGAGATGTGGACTACAAAGTAACAAAAGTCTAAACCCAGTTGGGCAAAACTATGGATGAGGCTTCAAACTCAAAAATGTGTTTTGCATGGCCATGTGAGTATGCTCTACGGTATGATGTTTGAAAGGCCAATTAGGCTGACTTGGGCCAAGGCTGGGCTCTGCCACGTCGTTGCTGTGTGCTCTTAGGCAAGTGACTGGACTTTTCTCGACTCAGGCTTCTCATTTGTAATGTGGGCACGGTACCTTACCACTGGGTTGTTGTGAGAGGTGAATGGGATGCCTGGGACAGGGCTTCATGCCTTCCGTCTTGGACCTCCCCAATGGAGGCAGTGCCCTGTGGCCGCGCGCTCAGACCACACCACGTTACCTGCTGCTTCAAGCACATCAGAGCTCCCCGGGCCTTCTGGATTCTGGACGCACGCACTCTCTGGGCTCGCCACACACACCACGTTCTTTGCAGATTCTCTAGTATGCCGTGCCCTTTTTTGTCACCAGGCCCTTAGGGTGAAGTAACTCTTGTTTTTTTTTTTTTTTTTTTTTTTGTAATCTCCCTAAATAGAGTAACTTCCCCAAGGGCACCATGTCACAGGGCCTGGTACCCAGTGGGTGCTCAGTAAATGTTTGTTGAAGGAATTGAAGAGCTGGCCTTGAATCGGGTCTTTAAATACAATGTGGGGCTTGGCGAGCAGGGTGGGAGCATTGTTCTAGGAGGTGGGCAGGGCACAGGGTGGCGGGGGTCACTATTGCCTGTTCAGGGGCCAGACCCACCGAGCACAGCAGAGATTCACACAGGTGCCATCTGACTTTCAGTGTTCCTTGTCACACGGGAGTTGCCACACTGTAAGACATTTAACCCATAAGGCTTGATCAGTCTTGCTACCTTCTGTAGTTTGGGGCTGTGTGTGCTTCTTTATGAGAGAGACCCATCAAGGCCAAGCCTGTGCGGTGATAATATACGTACATAAGGCTGCTGGCATTGTGTTGACGTAAGACAGGAACTGGACGTGGAGGCAGAAGGCAGCCTGGGTTCTGTTTTGGGCCTTACCACTTTCTAGACTGGCGATCTTAAGGGGAGTGACATTAGGGAAGGGAGTAATGCTTACCAGAGTGTTCCAAGTGCTTTTACACACAGGGTTCTCATTTAGTGTTTAGAGCAGGGGTGCGGCTCAGAATGTGATGGGCCACACATGTGTGATTGGCGTTAACGAGGCAGTAGGGAGTAGTGGGGACTCTGGCAGGCTAAGACAACGTGCCCTGTTTAAAGGGGAATGCCCCCTCCCCCACCTTTTAAAATTAGAACATTTTTTAAGTTTATTTACTTTGAGAGAGAGAGAGCACGAGTATGCGTGGGGGGAGGGGCACTGAGAGAGGGAGAGAGAATCCCAAGCAGGAACTCGATTCCATGAACTGTGAGATCATGACCTGAACGGAAATAGAGTCGGACGCTTCACCGACTCAGCCACCTGGGTGCCCCAGCACATTAGTTTTAAATGTGTTAGGCACTGTGTGCTTTTTGTTTGTTTGTTTGTTTTAACTGTAGTAATATAGCTACAGCATAACACTTAGCATCTTAGCCATCTCTGGGCGTAAAATTTAGTGGCATTGTGCGTATTGTCAGTGTTGTGCATCACTGTCCATGCAGGCGGTTTTTTTTCGTGCTTTGCAAAACCCACTTAATCCTCACTCCAACCTGAAGTATCTCCAATTTCTAATCCTTACTGAAGAGTTGAGGCATCTGAGGTACCTGGCTGGTTCAGTCAGTTGGGGCATGTGACTCGTGATCTCTGTCTGGGTTGAGGGTTCGAGCCCCATGCTGGGTGTAGAGATTACTTAAAAACAGAATCTTTAAAAAAAAAAAAAAAAAAAAAAGGAATTGAGGTACCTGACAGGCAGAGAGGTTAAATAGCTTGCCCAAAGGCCATGCGACTAGTGTTGGACCCGGGAGTGTAACCCTCGGGAACCCTGAGTTGTCGGTTATTCTGATTCTTTTTTCAAGAAAAGCTGGAAAGAGTTTTTAATGTTAAATTTCCTGCTTTAAAAAAATATTGACTCAAATTAACCAAACAAAACACTGTTGGGGCCAGATAACACCCATCTCTATTGTTGGCTGGGTGTAGTTCTCCCACCGACACCCACCCCCGCCTGTCTCCAGGAGGGGGTGGGAGGATCCAGGGAGATAAAGCACGGAAAGTCTTTTGTAACCGTGAAGAGCAATATAACTGTCAGATACGGGGTTAGCGCAAGTGGCTGGTGCGCATGTTGGGTGCTTCCTACGTGCCAGGCCCTGTTCTGAGCACATTAGAGCCCTCGAGGTGGGGGTAGTGTTCCTTCCTGTTGCAGATGAGGAAACTGAGGCACGGAGGTCAGCTACTTCCTCCGAGGCCACACGGCTGCGCGTGGTGGGTGGAGTCAGGCTCCAGAGGAGGGGGCGGGGTTCTGTCTACTGTGCTTGTTGCCTTGGTTTGGGCCCAGCTCTGGAGAGCTGCTGGCGAAGGGGAAGGGATGGACCCGTGTTAGTCCCCGGACTGGCCCCCGATGCCATGCGGGGCTCTTGCTCGCTTGATTTCACCAGCCCTCGCCACCATCTGGAGGCGAGGCTTGTGGTGGGGTTTCTCACGTTGCAGATGTGGAAACTGACACTCCAAGGGGTCTGGTGACCTGCCAAGGTCACACGGGCAGGGAGATCACACGCCAGGATTTGAACTTGGATCAGAGAGACTGCAAAGCCCGCAGGATTCTTTCCTCCACATGGAAAAGTAGTAAATGAACTGATTTCCAGTTTTTTAAAATTTATTACTATTACTATTTTTAATAGCTGTGGAAGGGGAGAGAGAGCACTGAAAAGGGCAGTAGGGAAGACTTACATCAGCTCTGCCGGCTGGACCGAATGGTGTAGCAGTTTCCCTTCTTGTGCATTTGGGTGGCTCCTTGGGGGGGGAGGGGGGGTCACATGAGTCTAGACTGGGCTAGAGCCGCATGGGGGCATGGGTGGGTATTCCTGGGGTGAGTGTCCCAGTCTTCTCATTTCTTCTTTTGTGAAGGCTCTGTCAGTAACAACCTCCTAATTCTGCTTGTTTTGATCCACACCCTCTAAGTGGCGTTAATTGAATTAAAAAAAAAAACAAACAAAAACCACAGTCCTGACACAGGTGTTTTCAAGGTTGGCATCTGGGAAGCGTTGTCAGGAGGCCTAGCCAACCAAAATGTTGACTGCCACCCCTGTTCGTTCAGCAGGTTCCTCTTGCTGCCTGCTGTGTGCCAAGCCCTGTGCTGAGTAGCAGAGGGGTAGGGATGGAGGATGAGGTCCCCGTATATACCAGGACCTCCCGTCGGGTGGGGGAAGGGAGGGGCAACTGCTCCGCCTCTTGTAACAGCAGATACAGCCCTTAGGGAGGCTGTTCCTGGCAGCAGGAAGAAGGCTAGCAGACTGGGGGGGGGGGGGGGGGCAGCTGGGAAGGCAGAGACACATCCAGAGGGGGCCTTGGGAGAAGAGGGCTCGAGGTCTCATCTGTCTTCCTCTCCCCAGCATCTAACTCAGGGGCCTGCAGACAGTGGCTGCTGAGAATTTCAAGGTTGCTTTCAAGATGTTGAGCCCCACGGGGCAGAAGGTGAATGACACGTGATTTTTTTAACTCCGTTGGGGCCACTGTCATTTCTTCCAGACACAGGGACTAGGCCTTAGAACTAGGAGGACCAAGAATCTGGTGCTGTGGAGGCCCACGTTAGGTGTGGACAGCAGGCCTGGAGTCCATGGCGTGCAGGGGTCTGAGGTCAAGGCCAGTGTTCTGGTGTGGAGGCCTGAGCCAGTACTTGGTACTTGTCAGCTTGACAGCTGCTTCATAGACGAGTGCCTGTGCACCAGGACCTGTGGGGTGAGGGGGGGCAGAGGCTGGGAGCAGCCCTCTGCTGCCTGGAAGTGCTCAGTAAACACTTGTTAATCATTTCCTGCCTGGCAAGCCCTGCGGTGTGCCCAGGGGAGCCTTGGTTCATGTGGGGGAGGGGATGCTAGTCATTCGGATGGCCTGCCCTCCTGCCCTTCTGGCTCCCCTGGAGCTGGGGTGCTGGCACCAGCCTGGGGAGGCAGGCAGCGAGAGTGTCGGCGAGGGTGTCAGCGAGGGCACCTCACTGTTGCCAGGCGGCCTCTCAGCTTAGTGAGCTGAACGGAAGCATGTGACGTACCCTGCAGGTGGCCACCCAGGGACTCCGGGATTCTGGGGGCCTAACTTGGACATACACCCAGATCCCTCCTACCCAGTCCTCTTCAGAGGAAGGGCCGTCCTCCCTGGGGGTGGCGAGGACCCCTCCCAGCCTAGTCTCTGGGACTGTGCTTTGACTTTTGGGTGTTTCTCTGCATGCAGGTGGCCCTGAGCCAGGAGGCTGGGGGTTAGTCTTGCTGAAGTCAGGTTGAGCAAGTGGGTTCTGGAATGTTCAGAGGCGGCCAGAGTGTCCGTGTGTCCAGACGAAGGGGGCTGTTTAGGTCTGAGGGATCCGTTTGATTAAAAGAAAGCAAAAACAGAAAACAAAAAACAATGATGTATTCCACAGTTAATAGGTGGTGGTGGTGGAGGGGGTTGCCATGGACAGTGGGTACGTTCTTTGTTCCTCAGCTGTGATGGGATGGTCTCTTATCTCTGGAGTGTCCCCCTTTCCATATTAGGATCAGTTAGAGTCCCCCTAGGGTTGTGAGAACACTTGTGGGTCTATCTCCTGAGAGAAAAAACGCATTTGTGGTCAAGCCAATTGGAACTGTGGGCTAAACCAAATCAAACAGATGTCTTTCTTGCAGGACTTCTTAGAACCTTTAGTATGCTTATGAGGGAGTAGAAAGACCTTATTTACTCCAGATTTTTATTTTATTTTATTATTTTTAAAAGTTTATTTTGAGAGAGAGAGAGACAGAGGCAGAGACAGCGCGAGTGGGGAAGGGGCAGAGAGAGAGGAAGACAGAGAATCTCAAGCAGGTGGAGCCCAATGCGGGGCCTGAACCCATGAAACCGTGAGATCGTGACCTGAGCCGAAACCCAGAGTCGGACACTTAGCTGACTGAGCCACCCAGGCACCCTTTCACTGCAGATTTTTGTCTCACCTCCTGTTTCTCTCCCTTTTTGGAAGTATCCTACGAGACTAGGGTGTTCGAGAACCTGCTGCAGGAAATTCATTCGTTCTTTCAACAAATATTTACTGAGTACTTACTATGTACCAGTGACCATTCTAGGTACCTGGGATACATCATGACCGCGATTCAGACCAAGAGCCCCTCCTCTCCTGCCCCCCACCGCCCCAGGGCCGGGGGAATTTACATTCTCGCAGAAGCAGTGAACTGACCTTTGGGGGGCACTTACTGTGTGTCAGGCATGTGAGTTCTCACACATTTTCCTGTTGAACCCTCACATCAACCTGGCCAGGCAGATGGACCATTTTACAGATTAAGCACCAGACTCTAAGGGAGAAGAGGCCTTGCCCACTTTGGCTGGATTGTTCTTTTCGGCCCGTGCCTCTGAACTGCAAGAGGAGTGGTCAGTGAGGAGCTGGAAGAGATATTAGGGTCCGAGGAGGGGGTGTTAAAGGCTGTGCTGTTCTTCCGTTGTGTCCCTTTATGACGGGCCGGTGAAGAAGTTCCTCTGAGGCTCTGAATCAGGCAGGGAGAGATGAGTGGCTCCAGAACAAGTGGTTTGTTTTCATGTTCTGTGCACTGAGAATCTCGTGGCTGATCATGTTTCCCTTTGGTTTTGGTTACTAAGCGCCCGAGAGCCTGATGTGTGGCCCATCTTGACAGTTCTGCAGAAAGGGACGAGGTGGTATACCTTCCTATGTGCCGATCTTACTGCTGGCTTTATTATTTTCCCGGTGCTTATTTTCTCTTGGCCTGCCTCCCTTGACTGTTTATTTTATTCTTTTGTGTTGTTTGCATTATTCTAAGCCACCGTAAATACTTGGTGGGTGGAGCTGGTTATAACTAAATTTAAAAAATAATGGGAGGATGCTTTGTGTAGGATCCCCCAGCTAGTCTGTGGGGAGGCAGGCTCCACCCTTCCCACCGCACTCCGTGCCTCTCCAGACTGGGATCCACCAGCAGACAGGTCTGTTTGCTTTTGCAGCCACTGCGCTGTGGCTTCCAACGGAAGCTAGGCTGGCTGGATTGGAGGTCTTGAGTGGCTTGAACTGACCTGAATGTCACACACGTGGTTTGAGCAAGGCTGTGGGCTGTGGATTCCTTCTTGGTGCTTCTTCCTGCTTGTGGTGCAAAGGATTCCAAGCTGGGACACACAAGGCGAGCACTGGATGCTCTTTGCAGCGACTTGCCTTTTCTTATGCTGAAGGCAACTCTGGGGACAGAAGAAGAGGAGCAGGTGGTATTGATGAGGAAACTGAGGCCTGGAGAGATTGATTGACTTCCTCCACGGGGTGATGGGTCAGCCTGCACCCCAACGCGGTGCAGACATGCTGCCCGTTGCAAAGAAAACAAACAAACAAACAAACAAAAAACCCCAACCCCCCGCAAAAAACCAGACAGCCTCAGTGCAAGCTCACTGCACCCACTGTGGGTCAGAAGGCAGCATGGGAAGAGCTTAGGATTTGGGATTTGGACCCCATAAGTAAGTAATTTGCTTGAAACAGTTTAAGTAGTTTGCTCAAGGTCACAGAGCTATTACGTGTTAGAGTCAGGATTTGAACCCAGGCAGCTGACCCTACAGGTGAACTTACCATCACTATCATATAGAAAGGGGCAGAAGCCTGGGACTTTTTTTTGGGTAATGGCATCTGTGCACATGAAAGGAAAGGTACTCTGGACCCTCTGGGGTAGGGACTTGGCGTGGGTGGTCCCTAGAGGGCCGTAGAATGGGGGAACTTAGCCGGATAACAGCTCTGGGTGACTGAACTCATCTCTGAGCTCCAGATTTCTCACTTGTAAGATGGGATATGATAGTATGCCTCAGGGGGTTAAATGAAATAGGGACACATAGATGCTTGCACGTTGCTCTAAAAATGTCTGTGATGCGTGAATGACATTGTGCAAACAGGGAGAGTAGATGTAAATTAGTTGGACCGCCATCCAAAGCCCATCTCTGGGTTTTAGAATCCTGTTCCCTGCCAGATGGCTTATCGCTGCCAGAGCTCTGCCAGTACGCAGCATTCGGTCACCTCCCGGCTGGGGAGCCGCGGCTATGTGCGAGTCACGCCAAGCAAGCCACTGATGCTGCTGGTTCTCATCCATGAGGAGAAGGCTCCCCGCCCTCCTACCCGTGTGCACCGTGTCTGTGGATGTGTTCGGTTGGAGCCGCGAAGCACCTTGCAGAGGGCCTTCAGGTCTGCCCCCTGCAGAGCGGCGGGTTGGGGTGGGGGTGGGGGTATGGACGAGGGACGAAGGTGAGGACGGGTCAGTGGGTCTTAGTTTCTCGGAGAGCTCTGGGTAGAGTTATCAGGAAGCAGAAAGTCCTAGGAGCATCATTGAGTCCTGGAAACTTTTGTGGTTTCGAAAGTACTTTATAAACTGTAAAGCACTTTAGAAATGCAAGTTAGGAGGTTCCTGTACTACATGGAATAAAAACAAAATGCACCGAAAATGATGGATCTACCAGGCTGGGGTGGGGAGACAGACACGCATGTGCTTGCGTGTGTGAATGTGACTTACTTGTGATTATTATTTATTTTTTTTAACATTTATTTATTTTTGAGACAGAGACAGAGCATGAACGGGGGAGGGGCAGAGAGAGAGCGAGACACAGAATCGGAAGCAGGCTCCAGGCTCTGAGCCATCAGCCCAGAGCCTGACGCGGGGCTCGAACTCACGGACCGTGAGATCGTGACCTGAGCCGAAGTCGGACGCTTAACCGACTGAGCCACCCAGGCGCCCCTACTTGTGATTTTAAAAATACTTCATTTATGTGGAACTTGGAAAACAGAGAAAAGCCTTGAAAATACAAATCATCTATCATCCTACTAAGTAGCTCTCTCATGTAGTATTTTAGCCTATATCCTTCCAGTGTTTTTTGTTTTTTTTGTTTTTTTTTTTGTGTTTTTTGTGCTTCTTTGTATAGGCAAGGGGTTTTATAACCCTTCACCTTCTGGAATCTGTTCAACGCCAGCTTCTTCTCTTTGTTGAGTGCGTTTGTTGAGAATCCATTTTGCAGAGTCCTAGCCTAAGGCCAGGCACAAGTTGTACCCCCAGGGATGTTGCCGGGGTTGGGGCCTGGGGAAGGGGGCCACCAGTGGCATGAAGCTGTGGGGCCTGACTTCTGGAGATGTGGGAGAAATCTTGAAAGCGACATCCCTGGGACCAGCCAGTGGGATCCTAGGGGCTCTGAGGTGGGAGGGAGACTTCCTTCTCTTTTCGTTGGTTAGGTCTTTTTTTTCTTACCACCGGGTATAAGTAGCAATAACACCTTAAAAGTTATGTGGGGGCTCCTGGGTGGCTCAGTCAGTTAAGTGTCCGACTTCGGCTCAGGTCATGATCTCAGGGTCTGTGAGTTCAAGCCCCGCACTGGGCTCTGTGCTGACAGCTCAGAGTCTAGAATCTGCTTCAGATTCTGTGTCTCCCTCTCTCTCTCTCTGCCCCTCCCCTGCTCACGCTCTGTCTCTCTCCCTCTCTCAAAAATAAATAAACATTAAAAATTATGTAAAAAACAGTTAGTTAAAAATACAAATACAGTCCCGTTGGAGACCAGAAAGAGGCACGGGAGAAACAGGTTAAGTGAGGGCAAGATCCTTGGCAAGTGCCAGGAAGTGGGGGTGGGGAGGAGCGAGAGCAAATCCCTCATTCTCAAGGTGGGAACAGGACACTCCCTTCAGTGTGACTTGAGAAGCTTCAGATTTGAGTGAGTGACAGCCCCTTTATTTCCTGCTTTGTTCTCTCCCAGGTACAAATTGACCCCAGTCTTCATTCATGCAAATGACAGTTGCCAGAGGGAGGGAAAGATACCTGGGAGGGTAGATCAGAGGCCTTCCTTTCCTCTTGCCTCTCAAGTCCAGTCACCGCTCTCTGCAGGCTTCCCTGGTGTGTGGTGTGTGTGTGTGTGTGTGTGTGTGTGTGTGTGTGTGTGTGTGTGTTGGGGATGGGGTGGCCCCCTTACAGCGGAGCCTGCAGGAATCCTGGCGAAAGTGAGGCAAGCCTATTAGTTCTGTCCTTCCAGGCTGCTGGGAGTTTAAAATCACCACCTCCTAATCTCTGTGTTGTTTTCCTGCCTTTGGACACCCTCTGTTTAGGAACGGGATGATGGCAGGGGGAGGCGGCTACCTGGTCTTTATGAGAACAGCAGAGGCCTCTCAGTGGAAAGGAAACATCCTCCTTGGTTTCACTCTTGTCCTTCTGACCCTACTGCACAGATGTGCAGGGACAAGCCTGTCCGGACTCAGGACCTCCTGCTTCATCCATCTAGAGACACCAACGCCCTCCCCCTGCCAACCTCCCCCACCAAAAAAACCCCACCTCCTTTCTCTGAGCCTGAGAGGAGTTAATTGTGTTGAGGGGACCCAGGAGCCTTCAGGAAGGGGCCCCACTCCCTGAGTTGACTATTCAGCAAACACATTTGCCCAGGTCTAAAAATAAAATACACCAGGGGCACCTACCTGGGGGGCTCAGTCAATAAGTGTTCGCCTCTTGGTTTCAGCTCAGGTCATGATCTCAAGTTTCGTGAGTTTGAGCCCTGCATCAGGCTCTGTGCTGACAGTGCGGAGCCTGCTTGAGATTCTGTCTCCCCCTCTCTGCCCCTCTGCTGCTCCCTCTCTGTCTCTCTCTCAAAATAAATAAATAAACTTAAAAAAATACACCGATCCAGGTTAAGGAGGGCCATAATGTTGTGCTGCACATTTTGCTAGGGGGCCAAGCGAATGTTACCACTTCTGAGGCATTACCCTGAGACCTAGAATTAGGTTTTTTTTTTCTCCCATTGTGGTGTTGAATGCTGTCAGCTTTTCCTTCCTAATTATTTAACCTTACAAACAGAGTAAAGTTGATTTGCTGCTAATGTCAGCATTAAGCACACCCTGTCTTCCTGCACACAGTTGAGGGCTGAATGCGGTTCTAGAGAACTTGTAGTCTGTGCTGTGCACAGAATGGTTGTCCTGGGTGCTGGTCACATGTGCAACTGGTAACAGAAGAGGAACCATAAATTTTGCAGGAAAGAATTTGTTTTGGTGCCGTGTTCTATTTACTTTGCATCACAGATTGTTTGAAAGAGGGATATTTTTGTTAAAGGAAAAGGAACTGTATGTTTGAGATAAGGAGTAGAATAAAATGAAATAAATAGCTGAGTTTTGTCAGGTCGGTGTCAAAATGGCATGGTTTCTGAGAGCACCCTTTCTCTGTGCTGTTCTAATAGTTACACGAAAATTAGAAAATACGAAGGAAGGGCAGGTTCCGAGATCCTGGTTAGATTGTAATTCATAATGGTGTTCCTTTTTGTTTGTTTTACAGAGCCGAGTTTGGTGAAATTTCAGGAGGTTTTAGCCAATGGCGATCCAAAGACAATAAATATTGCTTCGTGGGAAGGTCTCCACCCTGTGTCTTATTTGGTGACCGTTAAATGGTAGCCACATGTCAGAACCCATTATGCAAATGTAGAAGTGGCCAGATTTGAGTCAGTTAGCTTGGCTCCAGGCGTGAGACACCCTAGTTTTTGGTGCTGGTGGCGAAGGGTGTTGGCACAGAGAGTGGGGACGTTCTTTGTTCCTTGTCTCCTCCAGTCCCTTGTTTGGTTTGGTCCCTTCTTAGGCCATTTGGAGTTCCCTGGGTTGTGAGGACCTCGTGCATGTCTGTCGCCCATTAAGCTCACATTTGGAGGTCTTGTAGCTGAGCTGATACCGTCTGGGTGCAGAGCGAATGCTCAGTGAATGCAGCCATCGGAGCCTGGGTGCCTGGGATGGGCCAGCAGCTTAGCAGCTTTCAAAAGCCTCTAAAAATCCAGCCATGTGTTGGTGCTGCCATTGCCAGCCATTAGCTTGGTGCTTCCAGAAGGAACCATTGACTAAGTTGGGTCTTAATGCTGGACACCCCTACTCTTGCTCCTGCCCCTCTTTGCCCTGGCTGTGCCAGCCAACCATGAACAGGCTGTAGGCAATAAATAAAGAAACAGTAAAGAAACAAGAAATTTGGACAGTTCATCCCTGGCTTATCCGACTTTATTTATTTTTTGTTTTTTATTTTTTTCTATACTAGTGGCTTATTATAAAGAAATAATTGAGGGGCGCCTGGGTGGTTCAGTCGGTCGAGAGTCCGACTTCGGCTCAGGTCATGATCTCGCGGTCTGTGAGTTTGAGCCTCGCGTCGGGCTCTGTGCTGACGGCTCAGAGCCTGGTGCCTGCTTCGGATTCTGTGTCTCCCTCTCTCTCTGACCCTCCCCCGCTCATGCTCTGTCTCTCTCTCTCTGTCATAAATAAATAAAACATTAAAAAAAATTTAAAAAATAAAGAAATAATTGAAATGCATACAAACAATTCAACCTAATAAATATTCATAACAGCATTTTGCATATTAAAAAAACACAAACCGCCTAAATGCCCAACATGAAAGTGATTAAACAAATTAGGCTATATCTATGGAATGGCAAACTATACAGACGTTAAAATATTATACAAATTGTTTGATGGTTAGGAAAATGTTCATAATGTTTCAAGTAAAAATTTATATTGCAAAGCATTATCTGCAGGAGGAACTCTTTCTTGTGAAAGCACAGGGATACACAGATGAAAAGAAGGATTTCGAAGAATTTGGTTATTTTTTCCTTAAAGGAGGGACTTGGGGATAGATTTCTTCTCTCTTGTGACTATCTATATTTGCTAAAATTTCAGTAATAAACAGGTATTTTTCTTTAATAAAACTGTAAAAGCTTTTATTAAGCAAAAAATAATGACTTCTTTGTTTTGTGTTTATTTCCTCTCCCTGTGGAATAAATAGTCGGCATTTCATTACTTCAAATGGAGTTTATCTGACTTTATTTTGAGAGGCATGTGCCAGAGTTGGGTGAAGAAAGATCCCTGATAAAAAAAAGAAAAAAAGAAAAAAAAAAAGATCCCTGGGTAGAGACAGATGCCTTTTTTTCTTTCTTTCTTTTTTTTTTTAAAGAGCCATTTCTACTCATGGTTGTGGAAACACCAGGGTTTAAGGCATCAGGGATGGGAATGAAGCCAAAATGGGTACGTGCAAAGGACAAACGCATTGAGAATGGGTAAAAAAATGTGGGCCACCATGTAGATTACCATGTGATTACACTGCTCCAGCCCTTCAAGCGTGCAAACACCCTGAGAAAAAAAGCAGACACTTGGTGTAGGTCTGGCACACTTAGGCTTTCAGTGCAATCTCCAGTGTTGTCTTTCATACATTTAAACAATTTTTCCTTTTTATGGGTCTTTTCTTTTGAAGGGAAGCTCTGTGTGTATTTCATTTGTCAGGTAAGATACAACATAGTAATCCCTTTCCTGCCTGAAGGTGGCAAGTAATTCCTTCCAGCAAACTGCGTAAGAACGACGGGGATGGAGCCAGGCTGCCTGGGTTCCAACCCCTGCTCTGCCACTTACCAGCTCTGTGAGCTTGGCCAAGTTCCTTAACCTCTGTACCTCAGTTTCCTACCCTGGAGAATGGGGAAAATGAAAGAACCTACGTCATCACATTGTTGTGGGGATTAAACACGTAATCCGTGTGGAGGGTTTAGAGAAATGCTGGACACGCGGTGAGTGTTGGGTGAGTGTTAGAGAAGATGATTAGGCTGTCTCTCGGGGCACTGGTCGAGCCCTGGTCTGCTGAGTCTGGAGCCCTGGTTTCCGGCCTGATTCTAACACACTGGGTGCCTTTGGGTCTGGCACTTTCTCTCTCTGGGGTTCTGATTTCACATCTGTCAAATGAAGAAATTTGACTTGAATAGTGCTGTTTTTGGACTCTGTGGTAAGGGGTAGAGGTCGGGGCAGCCCCAAGACATAGTGGCAGAGGCCTGTAGACTCCGATCTTTGCTTCAGCTGGAGCAGCTGCGGCTCTTGCATTTATGGGTTTTGGTTTTAGGGAAAAGAAAGGTTATATAGTGCACGCGTGCACATGTGCGTGTGTGTTTGCGTGTGTGTGAGAGAGAGGCAGATGGACAGACAGACAGAGAGAGGGAGACAGAGAAGTGTGGAGGTAGCTGAACTTTAGGACCCTTCCTAGGGAAGAATTGTGGGGGGTGGGTGAGCTGAGGGGAAGTCAGTGGGGAGGGGGCTGGCAGGTGTGATGGGGCCTGGGGAGTGGGATTTGAAGGGCTGAGGTCACATGGGACAAGACAAGACTAACTGTAGTGTGGGGCAGAGCAGTGGGGGAAACGCTGTCACCAGTTTTGTCCAAATGTACGAGCTGATTTGCTTATGGGGGAGGTACAAATGCCCGGTGTTAAAAGGCGACCAGAGTTTTGAGGAGACATTAAGGGAAACGTTAAGGGTAAGAAAACTGAGAAAAATGACTAGTAAAAAAGTGTAGACATTCAATGTTGTTTCAGTTTAGTTTTTTCTTTTTTTAAGCAGTCTCCACACCCAGTATGGAGCCCAATGTGGGGCTTGAGCTCCATTACCCTTGAGGTCAAGACCTGAGCTGAGATTCAGTTGGATGCTTAACCGACTGAGCCACCCAGGTACCCCTTTAGCTTAGTATTTCTTGCTGGAGGTCACCCCAACTTGAACAAAACAGCTGTTGCCTTTGCCGGAATTTAAACCAGAGGGAGCCTACTGGTCATTAATACTCTTGCTTCCTTCTCCTTCTTTCCTTTCCTTTCCTTTCCATTCTAATAATCACTAGGAATTTCCCCGATAAGAAGTCCCATTCATTCCTTTGTATCATCACTTAGTGATGAGGGGCTGTCTTGCCAAGTGGAAAACCCATTCACGGGTGAAATCTGTGTCTTTCTGAACTGGAGTTTTCCCTGGGATTTTGAACTTCAATGAATGTTTCCTACCGGTTTTTCAATTATAGTTGGATCCACAATCCAAAGGAAGGCCTTTATGATTGGTCCAAAACAGGATTTTGATTATTTGTGCCCTCCTAGGCCGCCTCTTTGGTTCAAAAAGTCTTTCTGCCCAGCTGCTAGCACACCTCGTCTGGTGGATCTCCCCACCGGACCCAGGCCCATGTTCACATTCCTCCCACACCTCTCTTAGTGACTTCATCAATCTCTGGGGTTTGATGTTTTGATTCCGAACTAGACTGTATACTCACTGAAGACAGGAAATGTGCTTCAATTTCTTTTCTGTTCCTCTATCATGACCAACCTTTTTTTCTTTCTCTCCATCTGTCTCGAAGATCGAGGCGATGGGGGAAACTTCCTCGCGTGTGCCATCAACAGCCGAGGCTGGTGCGTATCGGCATCGGGGGCCGTGTGTTCTACCCTGTTCAGAAACACTGTGCTGCCGCCCTATTTACCGGCCAGTGAGTGCTGAACATTTGGTTGTAGGGTGTATGTGGATCACTAGGTTTCACGCACGAGCTGTGTTGTTATTTCCCTCATTCAGAGTGGCATCTAAGCCAGGGCTGCTTGGGGTTTTTCCAGGTCCGCTAGACCTGGCCAAGGCAGCAATCCCATGTTGTTCAGCTGTGTTTCTTGAACCCTGCTTGGAAGGCCTGACACACGGCGGGTAGTCAGGAAGAGCTGAGTCAGGAATAGAAGGAAAAGTAAAGGTATATGGACTTTCTTCTGAGCTTGCTGTCCATGGCTCTCGAGGGGGCTTCTGATTTCTTTCAGTAGTGCCATCTGCCAGGGCCCAGGAGGGTGTGGAGGAACTGAGGATCCGGGTCTCGTCGGTGGGCTGTGTGCCCTTGCTGAGGGATTAGTACCCGGGACTGGAAGCGTCAGGATGGTTTAGCCTCATACATGTAGTTTAAATGTGGTGGGGTGTTGCAGAATCAGAGGCCTCTGGGGGTGTGGTGGGCAGTCTGGCAGAAGATAAGTGGGCAGTGGATGTTGACTGTCAGTCTTGGAGGTTACAAAGAGGTGACAGGGATGCCTGGGTGGCTCAGTCAGTTAGGCATCCGACTCAGCTCAGGTCCTGATCTCGTGGCTTCATGGATTTGAGCCCGGCATTGGGCTCTATGCTGGCAGCATGGAGCCTGCTTGGGCTTCTCTGTTTCCCTCTCTCTCTGCCCCTCCTCTACTTGCGCTGTGTCTGTCCATCTCAAAATGAATAAATAAACTTAAAAAAAAAAAAAAGACGGCATGACCGGATGGGATTGGGGGTTGCAGGCTGCACGAGGAAGCGCACTCCTAGGAAAATCCAGAGTTTTAAATGTGACGTCTCCTAATTTTGAAGGGTTTTGGCAACAAATTCAAGTCAAAATCGTGTTCTGCTGGCCTGCGAGTGGGAGATGAGGCGGGTGAATGCCAGAGGCCATCAGGGGACACGCACATGCCATAGGGTCAGATTAGGTGGGGGTTAGTCACCATCCAGATGGTCAGATACCGGGATCGCCACAGAAATGGACACGGCATGCAGAGTGCGTGGGGCAGATGCCAAAAGTTGGCATCCAGGAGGCGTTGGTGACAAAGGCCAAGTTCTTTGCCCACCCAGAAAGCCTTCTGTCCCTTGTCTCCTTCCCTCCCCCATGCCTTCAGGGGCTGCTCACTGTTCCCCGTAGCATAAGTCCAAATTTTCCAGTCTGCATCCAAGGGCTACCATTGGCTCTGCTGTGACAGTGTCCCCCACTTCAGTGGGTGACCTCAGTTTACCCTTCCCCTTGGTCCCGCTGGACTTCCCCGGCTGCCGTTGCCTGAGCCCGCTGGGGCTTCTGAGACCTGCCCACGGTTTCTTCCTTCCTGGCTTAATTCGTGCCGTTCCCGCTTCCTGGAACGCTCGTCCCCCCCAGTTTACGGGAATCCTACTCTCCATTCATCCTTCTGAAATCCGCTGCCCTGCCCACTTGGTAAATTTAGAATAAATCACATCCTTCTCTCAAGTTTCCGTAGCACTTTCCCTCCATCTCTACCGTGGGGTTTGGGTCACGGTTGTTCAGAAGTCTGTCTTCTGTGGTAGATGATGATAAGGTCATGGTGGGATGGTTCCAGTCTTAACTCACCACTGGGCCCCCTCTGTATGTGGCTCAGGGTAATAGTCAACAGAAGTTATTGAAATAGACAACAGAGAGCTGCTTAAGGTCTATGGTGAGCATGGAAAAGGGGCCGTCGGCTGGAGCATGGGGGGTGATGGGAGCAGGTAAGGCTGGGTCTAAGTCCTCTTCAGCCTAAGGCAACACCCAGGCCATGCCTTTGACCTGGGAGGCCACGTCCTGCGTGTCTTCTTCATGCGGTGGTGAGCCCGTGTGGGCCTGACTTGAACACTGGGATTTCAAGTCTGTCCTTGGTGCCCACCAGAAGCTGAACAAAACAGATCCAAGTCATCGTTCCCCGCCCCCCAGGATGGCTTGTCCCCCAGGAGACTTTCTCCTGCTCACTATGGCAGCCATCCTGGTGTCCTTGGAGGTGGTGAGGAGGTGGGAGGAGCCTAGGGGTTGTGAGCAGATGGAGAGCTAGAGGAGGCAGTGTGTCGTGGGGAGAACCCTGGTTCTGGAGCATGGAGAAGTGATTTCCAAGTGCCACGTCTGCGGTCTCCAGCTGGGTGACTTAGAGCAAGACTCATAACCTCTGAGTTTATTTCCTCACCTGGTTTAAGCAGTTGCTAAGGTCCTTTGGGCCCTGACATTCCATGACCCAGGGTCTGTTGGGTCAGGTGGCTTTATGGTAGGTTCACTAACCCCTATGTCATTCCACGTCTTCGTGGACTTCAGCACAGGGGCTGCCGGCCCTCAAGGGGACACTGTGGCATTGTCAGACTTTCTGCTTTTTCTTCAGAGTGCTCAGGGTCCAGGCAATGAGTGGGAGTGAGAGGGGCTCCCCGGCTGAAAAAACACCCTAAGCTGATAGTATTCACTGTTGCATTCGGCTCGCATATTAGACAAAGCAAGGGTCTCCGCTACTACAGAGTTGTATATTTTCTCACCTTTTTTGAAACCCAAGATCTTCTTTTTTTTTTAATTAAAAAAATTTTTTTTAATGTTTCCTTTTTTTTTTTTTTTTTTTTGAGAGAGGGAGTAAGACACACACAGAAGCAGAGACAGAGCATGAGCAATGGTGGGGCAGAGAGAGAGGAAGACACAGAATCCGAAGGAAGCAGGCTCCAGGCTCCGAGCTGTCAGCACAGAGCCCAATACAGGGCTGGAACCCATGAACTGAGAGATCATGACCCAAGCCGAAATTGGACGCTTAACTGATTGAGCCACCCAGGCGCCCCTCTTCTTGGTTTATCTTACCATTTTGTGCTTTCGATAGAGGCATGGCACCAGGAAACATTTCTCTTACAGGGGTGAAGTGGTCGTGAGGATGGGCATTGGTGCTGGGAGCACCCCTTCCCCCATGCGGTCACCTCCCCAGGTGGCCAGTCCAAGCACGGGGACCTGATGTTGCCACATCATCAGTTCTTCACGACACACTAGAGATGGGGCTTTTAATGGGAAATTTATTAATTGTTGAAGTTGGCTTAGATTTGTTTCAAAACATTGTGTGGGGCAACCAAACTCATTCAGTTCTGTAGTCCAGTAGCTACTGGAGAGGGAAATTAAAGCTGCAAGTTAGGGCTCCCGCAGTTGAAAGGTAGTTTGGAAGTGAACCTAAAGCAAGAGAGAACATTTTATTTATTTATTTTTGAAAATATTTTATTTATTTTTTAAGTAATCTCTGTACCCAACATGGGGCTCGAACTCACAACCCTGAGATCAAGAGTCACCTGCTCTACTGATTAAGCCAGCCTGTGTGCCTTACACCTTGTGACCTCATGCATATTGGTCCAATGACTTTTCCCTTTACAGAGCCATGAAAAATAATTCTATTATTTAAAAAAAATTTTAATTTTGTAATGTTTATTTCTGAGAGAGAGAGAGAGAGAGAGAGAGAGAGAGCAAGCAGGGGAGGGAGGGTCAGAGACGGGGTGGACAGAGGATCTGAAGCAGGCTCTGTGCTGACAGCAGAGAGCCCGAAGCAGGGCTCAAACTCGGGAACCGCGAGATCATGATCTGAGCTGAAGTTGGAAGCTTAACTGACTGAGCCACCCAGGAGTCCCTATTAGTTTTTAAATGGGGGAAAATTGTGAAACATTGCATGTACATAGTTGCATAAAATTTAGGTTATATAGGAAGATATGAAGAGGGGTCATTACTCTTTGCTCTTTCTTCCCTTCCCAATTATTTTTACAAGAAGAAAAGTCTAACTAGTTATGACTTCAGACAAATCCTCTAACTGCTCCACATACAAGTTTCCTATATGTTATGGGATAATAGTAAAACCTAACATGTTATTATTTCTTCAGTGTAGATTGAGGTGATACAAAATCCCCCAAATCCTATGTACATGTTAGAGGTATTCATAGAACTTTCTTTTTCTCTTTTGTGTATTCAGGATTTCTTTGGCAGTCCCCTTTGTAATTATTGCACAGTTTGTACCATGCATACTTGCTGAACATTCATATTTAGCTGCCTAAGGGGAAATAATAAAAATATTAAAGGTGAACATACCGTTTTCAACTTGAAGTCCCGTTCTGTCCTTCTTGCTTCCACGTGGGAGCCTAAAATTGCTTTCTGCACCGTCTCGTCCCCTGGACCCATGAAGACTTCTGATGAGTGCCTCACGGTAAGACTAGGGGAAATTTCTCTCTTAATTAGAAAGGAAATAGAGTCTTGTATGTTCTTTGGAGCTAGTGATGGAGATGATAGTATAAGAAGTTCTGGACATTCAAATGTAAAACAGATTAATTTGTAGGAATGTTGGATTTTTATCTGGACAGATGTTTTGCTTTTCATGGAGCTGGTTGGGAGTAACGATGGGAGCAGAGCTTTGTTGGTGTTTTATTTTTGCTTTGGGCTTATAGTTAGTTAAGATTAGCTCTTGCCGTATATAACAACAACAATGGAAAACCGCTCGGTAATTTAACAGAGGCTTAAGTGATGTAAAGGATAATTTCTCTTCCACATAAAAGTAAGTTGGAGGTAGCAGCCCAGGGCTGTGAGAGCCCTAGGGTGTCACCTGGGACCCAGAAGAAGAAGCCCTTCTTCCCGCACGGGCTTCTACCGATGCTCCATGGTGCAGAGTGGCTCCCAGGACTCCAGTTTTCATGTCTGAGCTGTATCCTGGCGGAAGGATCCTTCTCTGTGGAATCAGCTCTCTCTAAGCTCTTCCCTGGAACCTCCCTGGAACAAGCCTGCTTACGCCTCACTGCTTGTGACTTAGTTTCACGCACGCACCTTGCTGCAAGAGAGGCTGAGAAATGTGGTCTTTGAGTCCTGGATGCATTATATAAAATAGAAATCTTTTACTAAGGAGGAAGAGGAGACTGGGGGCTGTGGATGTGGGTGACGCCCACCGTCTTAAAGGACTTGAACGGATTGTAGACATTTGTAAACTGACTTCCGTCCTACTTCTCGGCTTGCCTCTGACCAGAAGAACCATCTGATCCTTCTGCACAGTGACCATTGCCTGTTGGAGTCTCGGTGTACAGACTCCTAGTTGCTTGTGTTTTTTTAATACATGGTAGAATGAGGATGCGGGGAACCTAAAAAGGTGTGTGTGTGTGTGTGTGGGGGGGGTGCTGAATGTAAACTATCACAAGAACAGAGGTAACCTGCACTGAGATGTAGAATGAGCTCGGGCCCTGGCCTCAGGAGATTTGGGTCAACTCCGGTCCTCCTCTGGGACTCTGTCATCTCTTACATCTCTGAGCTTTGCATAGCAGTGAGGTGGGGGGAACCACCAGCACAGGCCCCCCCCCTCCCCCCGCCGGAGCCTGTGGAAGTCCCTAGTGGACTCTAAAGCATGATGCAGACGATTAATACTAGCAGGCATGTGGGAAGCACTGATAGTATGGAAGGAAGATGTAAAAGATGGGGGTCTCTTTCTGTGGGGCTAGGATTACATCTCTGAGTACTGTCCTTGGATCGAAAGGCCTGTAAGGATGGATCTGAGTCTGGCTTAACACGCTGGTGGGGTGGGGTCAGATTCTGGCTCCGCTCCTTCTAGCTCTATGGGCAGACTTGGCCTGGGCAGAATGTGGGATTGGAAACGCGCACCTGATCTTTCTTGTTAGTGTCCCAGTGCCTCTCATATGACGGTTATCTTGCCATGGTGAGTATGGTTCCAGGGATTAAGGATACATCATTTTCGTACAGCGCGGTTCCTGAAGACAAGCCCGTTGCTTCTCCTGTTCCAGCGCTGGAGCTCAAGAGGACGGCGTGTCCTTCGCTGTGTTGGCACGCTTCAAGAGTTATCATGCTGATGCCTGATTCTGACCCCTACCCGTTGATGTTAGGACCCAGCCTCATGTTAGAGGCAGCATCCCTGTGACTGTGTCATAGGATTGTCATAAGGCTGAGGGTCCAGTTCAGGTGCCTGGTGCTGGGTCAAGCGATTGCTGTTGCTGCTGTGGCCAGCTGGCATCCAGATCAGGCCAGGTGGCAGAGGGTGATTTCGTCCCCAGCAAATTCCTGCTCTGTGTGCCCCAGGGCTGGGCCCTTTTTTTATGAAATTCTCATCCCTTGGCTCCGAACTTTCCTATGCCATCAGTTTCAAAACATTATGAAAAAATATATAGCGGGAGGGGTGGGGAGGGGAGGTGGGGAAGGGAGAAAAAAGAAACTGAGATGCCCAATCTAGCTCTGGCTGCTAAGCAGCTACAGAGACTCTTTGGCTTGGCCTCAAGTGCTTTTTAAAGCCTCCTTTTAAGTTAGGTCCCAGATGTGATTTTGGTTTTGACCTTCTCTTTGATTAGCTTGGCCTCTGGCTGATTAGCCAGTTAACTGATCATTCAATACCTACTCTGTGCCAAATGCTATTTATGTGTGGAGGATGTTGATAAAACCCAAACAGACCAAATCTCCATCTCGTGGAGCTTACGTATCATGAGAAGACGGGTAGACATCAGGGCTGTGAAGAGAAGTGGAGTAGGATAAGGGGATACAGTGTGATGGGGGCCGGTGCTGTTTTTACATATGGTGGTCAGGGACTGGATGGGAGATCACCATCATGTTGGGTCCATGGCACTGGCCAGGTGGTGCATGTGTCCAGTCTTGGCAGATGTTCAAGGCCTATAATGCCTGCCTTCCTCATTGGCCTTGGATTTACATCTGGGCAGCGTGACCAAGGACCAGTCACTGAGCTGCTCCAAACCTTGTGTGGAAATCTCTCAGAATGCCACATGGAGGCTGAGAAGGAGATCATCACCGGTGGGTCTGTATGTGAGATCTGCCCTTGATAGCTGTGTGGTGGGTGGTTATCGCTGATGGTGACCCAGTTGTGGTTGGTCAGCAGATACAGAGCATTTGCCTCTACCAGCCAGCTGAGCATTCAACGAACGCTTCACTTACTAAAGGGCTTGTCTCCAAGGCCAATTGGGGCATGTGTGAAGCAGGGATTTGGGACGATTTCTCAGTTTGAGCTCCAAGGTGCTGACGCTGTTGACAGTGGCTGAGTGGAGCCCTTCTCGCTTGGTCGGAGAGCAACTATAAACTTGGCCCCAAGTTTACTTTTCCTCTCCTTCAGCCCATCATGTCTGGTGCTAGGCATTGGCTTGGACCTTCCCGTTGGCCTTCCCCTCAAGATGGCATGTGAGAGGGATGTGCTCTGTTGGGAAGAACTTGGTTGTACAGGCAAAGACTTGTTCTAGAAAAAGAACAGAAGGTCATTCATATGGTGCTTCCCATCAGCTAGGCTCCCTCCCCCTTTTTTCTACTTTCTTTGTAGAAAACCTTTAAGAAAGGAAGATTCCCAGGCCTTCCATAGAATTTAGACCCCAATTTCACATCATAGGATTGTTTTTCTTGGGTTTCGATGAAGGGCTTAAATAACATAGTGGGTATGAAAGCATAATATAGTTAATAGCTACCATTGCTATAATTGCATTAAAGGACACCTCTGTTCTTCAGATTCCTATTGGTTCATTTTATTTGTAAACTTTTAAAACATGTTTATGTATTTATTTTGAGAGAGAGAGCAAACAGGGGAGGGACAGAGAAAGAGGGAGAGAAAGAGAATTCCGAGCAGGCTCCTCACTGCCTGTGCAGAGCCTGACTCGGGGATTGTTCTCCTGAACTGTGAGATTATGACCTGAGCCAAAATCAAGAGTCGGACACCCAGGTGCCCCATTCTTCTTATTTTTGTTTTTATTTCTATTTATTTACTATTTTTATTAAAAAAATTTGTTTTAGCATTGATTTATTTTTGAGACAGAGAGAGACAGAGCATGAACAGGGGAGGGTCAGAGAGAGAGGGAGATACAGAACCTGAAACAGAATCCAGGCTCCGGGCTGTCAGCACAGAGCCCGACGCGGGGCTCGAATTCACGGACCGCGAGATCACGACCTGAGCCGAAGTCGGACGTTTAACCGACTGAGCCACCCAGACGCCCCTTCTTATTTTTATATAATAAATCATTAGAGTAATGCCTGGCACATATGTATATGTATATACGTACACACACACACACACACACACACACACACACACACACACACTCTCACACTGTGGAAATGCTTTACACATACTGACTCATTTAATCCTCACAGCAGCCCTAGAAGGTAGGTACTATTATTTCGCCCATTTTACAGGTAAGGAACTAGGTATAGAGGTTAAAGAAGGTCAACTAAGCAGCAAGTGGTAAAGCTAGGAATTGAATCTGGGGAGCCTGGCCTCAGGGTCTAGGCTGTTACACATTGTACCCCAAGGCCTATTGGTTTTCCCACAAACCTTTACTAAAGAATAATGATGATGGCCTTGCCAACGATTGTGGCTCTTTATATGTTGTGCAGCGTGTCATGCATTTCAGATGTTGAGCAAAAATCCTCATCCTAGCCTGAGGAGGAAATGAAGGCTTTGAGCATTTGAGGAACTGCTCAAAGTCTAAGGACTGGAGCCAGGATGTAGTCTGGTCTGTCTGGCTTCCGAATTCTGCTGTTTTCTCAGCACAGCGGCCTCCCTGCAGGGCCGCAACGCTCCCCTTCCCTGGTGACTCATGGTACCTGGTTACCTTCTTTCACACTCACTTTGTGGCCCGTGGCACAGGACGGGACAGTGGCCCATGTTTCTCCAGGCCTGGATCCAAGGCCACATGAGCCATTCCACGGAGGCCTGCCGTCAGAGCTTGGATCTGAAAGCTGTTAATCCAGTGGGGCCCCTCCACATCCCTTACTCCATTTTATTAAGTCCAGGGTATTCCCAGAGCACCCAGATCTGCTTTTCCTGTGCAAGGAGATTAGGCCAGTGTGCACACACGGTCATGTGCAAGCATCCAGTTTCTGGTCACCATCAGGATGAGCAGTTTCGAGTGAAGTGCCTGGGCCTGGCGAACCCCTGGGAAGGGTGGGGACCATCTGTGCTGTCCTGTAAAGGAAATTGTGGTTTCTTTCTTTCCTTTTCTTCTTCTTCTTCTTTTTCCCCCCTTTTTTAGTTTATGGGAAAGGGAGACTTGTGTCTCAATTGAGTCTTTGTGGCGTTGTATTACAGAGAGTCACAGAGAATGTTCTATGTAAATGACTGTGTGCCCTGATTAGAGCCTCAATAGGTGCCATTGTGTCATATTGCTATTATTGGCGATTGCAGGATACTAAATGATATTCTCATCAGGCTGAAAAAGCTCAGTGTTAGCAGCGAAACTCGGGGTTAATTATACTGCTCTGAATTAGAGCATAGAATTAAGTTGTAGGGAGAGCAGGGCTCTTGCTTTCTCCCCCTCTGTCTTTTCAGGGTTGTTGCTGGGGGTTTGATCAGAGTACCGTTTAACCCACGTTCTAAATTTGTACTTACTGGCATTTTGCTCTGCATGAGTTACTGCCCCTTTTGGCATTGGGAAACACAGGGCCAATTTATAGGACAGTTGGAGAGGGGAGAGATGGTCTACTTAATAGTGCATTCTTCTTAGTCAATAGCTGGGTAAAAACTAGCATGAAGATTTAAGTCTTTGGGGAGTGCCGGACTCTCTGGAGGGGCCTCTTTTAATTGAGCTCTTCTGGTCTCTTCTGCCTTTGAATTATCTGCTGCTGTGATCCTGACTCACCTCTTTGAAGAAATGACACACTGACCTACATCTCAGCTGAAACTGATAGAGGAGTCTATCTCTGCTCTGCCCCAGCTTGGTGTTCCCCACACGACCTACGAGGGAACGTGTCTGAGGGCTGAGGCAGGCCCTCTCGGGTTTCATGCCATTGACTGCTCTGCCTTGGTTCAAGCACAGAGCTTGGCTCTTTTTGAGTCATCCCCGATTGTAAACTTCCTGCATTCCTTTTGCTCATTCATCTGTCTATAAATTTCATGTCACTTGCATAGGGTCTAAAGCCACATCTCCCCCCCGCCCCCCTTTACTGTTACATGGGCTGTGACTATAATTATTACAAAAAAAACTTCAAAAAGTTATTTTTAGTGGTGGCCTCATAGTTTATCATATATGCTTATCATTACTTAGTTAACCACTTCATCCTTTGGGGATGTGTAGGTTGATTTTTTTTTTTCTTTTTTTTTGAGATCGTAAGTCATTGCCATTACATTGGCAGCTAGCCTAGGACAGATTCCTAGAAATGAGGCTACTGAGAATATGAAGTCAAAAGCAGAGACGGGATTTAAACCCAGATCTGTCTGCCTTCAAATCCAGGGCTGCTGTTTCTGTGATTTGTTCTCTGACCCGGCAGAACTCCAGCGTCCTCTGTGAGAAGCCAGGCATATGCTGCCCTCCGCGAGCAAACGGCTTCCCGCCTGCCAGTCCAGGGTGATGTGGTTCCTCTTTCTCCTTCTTCATCGTCCTCCCTTGATTTGTCAGTGGCAAACTGACAGTGCTCTGGAGAGGCACTGGGTAAGCCCACTCATATCACAGAGCCCTCTCCTTTACCTGGCGTGAGCACAGCACATGCAAAAAGCACATGTTAAGAAATAGCATGCTGTTTAAAAAATTCCACTTAAAAGAGTAGGTAACGTTTGGTGACCATGGTGAATGCAATTCAATCCTTCCAAATTCAGGCCTCTTGCAGAGGGCCTCAATATGAGGTATCATTCTCAGTCGGGATAGAAACATATTTTCTATATTTGTAATATATAAAATAGACTTAAAAAATTTTTTTTAATGTTTATTTTTGAGAGAGAGAGAGACAGAGCATGAGCGGGGGAGGGGCAGAGAGAGAGAGGGAGACACAGAATCCGAAGCAGGCTCCAGGCTCCAAGCTGTCAGCACAGAGCCTGACGTGGGGCTCGAACTCGTCAGCCGCGAGATCATGACCCAAGCCGAAGTCAGATGCTCGACTGGCTGAGCCACCCAGGCGCCCCTATAAAATAGACTTTTAAGAAAATATTTATTTTTGGGAGAGTGTAAGCAGGGGAGGGGCGGAAAGAGGAGGACAGAGGATCTGAGTCAGGGTCTGGGCTGACAGGCTGACAGCAGCGGGCCTGATGCGGGGCTTGAACTCATGAACCACAAGATCACGAGCTGAGCTGAAGTCAGACGCTCTAACAACTGAGCCACCCAGGTTCTCCTAAACAGTCTTCCTGAAGTAGAGCCCTGATCAGCACAATAGTCTTTTCCATACTGTGCGTTCTCTCAGAACCAGGACAGACTGTGAGGGGGGAGAAAGGGCCCTTTGGTTAAACAGGCTAGGAAAAGCTTCATTCTGAGGAGATTCCCGAAGCCCTTCGAGGTCTTAAGGGCTCAGATCCATGCTGCGGTCAGGAAGCCTGTTTGATTCTGTGGAAGCTGGTCTGTCCCACAGGATACCTGTTGATGTCTTGTGGAACAAGCAGTTTGTGAAATGATGCTGAGCTAAGGATGAAAGTCCAGACTCCTAGCTTTCAAAAAACCTGCATGACGGCCCCCCTCCCTGCTGTCCTCTTCTCGTTTCCTATTTCTGGCCTCTGTGAGTTTGCATAGAGCATTGTCTCTGCCTGGAGCACTCTTCTCCTGATCTCCACGTGACTAAACTCGACCCTGTGTGCGGGGCTCAGTCCAGGTATCTTCTTTCTGTGCTATATTGTTACACATTCTCCATGTCATTGGCCCTCGGCCTCCTATATTCTAACAACTGCTCTCTGTACCTGCCTTATGGCACGACTTCCTGTGTAGGATCACAGATACTTGTATCCGTGTCCTTTTGATGGATTCACCTCCTTGAAAACAAGGCCAGTCTTCCTGGCGTTGCTGCAGTGTTGGCTGTCGTGTTGGCTTGTGCATAGCAAGCTCTCGGCAGATGGGGGTTCGTGGTGTCAGTAAATATCTCAGTGGAAGGAGGGCCTGGCAACAGCATTGACAGTGGCCTTGTTCCCACGGCAGCTTCCACACTGACCTCAACCAGGTCACGGCGTGAGACACCGAATTCGCCTTTGGCCCGCTCGGCATCTCTGGGGCGGGCAGCTCTGCTTCTGAATTCTTTCTGCTCCATTGCACGAACGTCTCATCTGTAAGACGGGTGGCAATGGCCTTTGCTTTTCTGAGCACTTACTAGGCGCCAACTGCCTTATGCACATGTTCTCTTTTACCCTCATCGACTGGGTGAGTTGGGTTTTGTTGTTCAGGCGGTGGCCCAGAGACGTTGGAAAACCGGCTCAAGCAAGGTCACGTAGTAGATGGCAGTGCTGGGAATGAAGTTCAGGTCTGACTCTGGAGCCACGACATCACATAACTGTGTTGCCCTTTGCGCATGTGTGTGGCATGTGTGTGTGCGCTCCTGTGTGTGGCTTTGATTGATTTATTGAATTGATGCTGGAGCCCTCCCTCCCCACTTCCCCACTCTCTTCCTCTCTGTCTTTTTTTTTTTTTAATATTTTTTTAATGTTGATTCATTTTTGAGAGAGGGTGAGAGAGAGCGAGAGAGAGCTCATGCACAAGCGGGGGGAGGGGTAGAGAGAGGGAGACACAGAATCGGAAGCAGGCTCCGGGCTCCAAGCTGTCAGCACAGAGCCCCATGCGGGGCTCGAACTCACGAGCTGTGAGATCATGACCTGAGCCGAAGTCTGATGCTTAACGGACTGAACCACCCAGGTGCCCCTCTGTCTCTTTCTGAATAACACTGTGTGATACCATTTCTTTTTCTGTCCTGGACGTGGTATTTGTGGAATTTTAAATGTGGCTAGTTTGCCCAGCTTTACAAGCTCTCTTCATTCGGCTGCTTTCCCTCACCCCTCTCATCTTTGAGGCTTTGCTGAGAAACTGGCTGATGGGAGGCTAACGGGCTTCCAGTGTCAAGTTTGACGTTCAAAGTTAAGTGTCTCCCTTGGTCTGCTGTTTGCCCCTTCTTGGCATCACAGATGCATCTGGTCCCTGAGACTTTCCAAGTCTCGGATTTGTGTTCTTTGGAAAACCACTGCAGGTAGATGTTGCTTCCCAGATAGCACAGGCTTTGCTAAACAGCACAGTGCCAGGAACTCTATCACTGGACCCCCAAGATGCTGGGTGCGTGCGTGTGCATGCCTAGTGAGATGTAAACATTTACAGGGAATAAAAGAAATTCCTTCCCCAGAGCCAAAACTTGGATAATCTCCTTATGTACGCAGCTTTGACAGTGATTCCATATGTTTCGTTCATCTTTGCTTTTTTTGCAGCCTCTACAAATTTATTTTCCATGCTGCTCCCACTGACAGGAGAGATGTTTCCAAAATGCATGACATTCCGTGGCTAAAAGTCCTTCTTTGGCCCTTGGAGCCCTTAGGGTGATTGGCCTCTTGGCCGCTCACCCCTCCAGCTTCTTGTGTTCTTTATCTGTATTTGCGTCCGCCATGATAGACTCCACATGGGTCCTGTGTGTACGTGTGGTTTTCTCTCTCTTCTCTCTCTTCTCTAGGCATTCCAGGCTGGTGGCCCCCTCTGTCTGTGTCCTCCACCTGGCTAATTCCTGTTGGCCGCCGCTGGAAATCTCTGTTGGGTCCCATCCATCCTGGGTCCACCCTTCGATAGCATCTCTTCTGCTCACTGTGCTCTGTTTCGTGTCTCTGTGTCTCCCTCAACCAGACTGTCTACATCTTGCCTTCTAATCGTCTCTGTACCTCCCAACTCAGTGCCTGGCATACAGTAGGAGCTCAGTAACTGTTGAATGAAGGATTAGTCACAGGTGTTCATTTCCTGTGGAAATGCAGGGTGGTGGAAAATCTGAGCTTTTCTTGTTCCTTGTGCGTAATAACGACAGGTTTGCATAATAACGATAATACACCCCGTCATTTTTCGACTGCATTCTGTGTGCTCTCTGTAGTTTAGTGCTGTCCTTGTAGTGCTCCCGTGTACGTGGTGTTATTACTAATGTCATCATGAGAAGGACGGAACTAAGGTTCTGTTTCTCTTTGTTTCTCAGTTAAGAAGTCTTTGCTCCAGAACAGACAACGGCTTCCGCATTTCAGGGTATTTTTCCGGATTTGAAGCTGAAAGGCATCACCACTGAGACTCAGGGAAATATCGTGACAGTACTTCAAACAGAATTTTAGGTGCTTGGGGCCTGAGAGGTTGCCAGTTGCCAAATCCTTGAGTGCAAAGAGGGAGAGAGGGCGAGAGAGCGGGCTTTCTTTCTCAAATCGTTGACATTGAAGTGAAGACCAAGTTGGACTTGTTTATTGATCCCCTAAAGATACCGTGTCCTTGAATAATTCAGAATCTAATATCCCCATTAGAGTGAGGTCACCTTTTTTGAGGGACACTGGGCTGCTGCATTGCAGAGCTGGGGAGTTATAAGGGTGTCTTCAGTGTCTTGTTGGTCATATGAATTTCATTTGCCCAGTGGAACATCACCGAGGCTCTGAATAGTCAAAGAAAGCATCTCTCTTATGTTTTCCTCATGAATAGAACACTCTGTGTCCTGAATTGTTGCCCCACAGGGGCCAGCACGTGGTGTATTTGCCTAATGTTTGAACCAGTAGGCTTTTTCATTTTGGGGCAATCCAGGTAAAGGGTTTCTGGTCGCTCCCGTGTGGCGAGGAAAGCCTGTCTTCTCTCCTTTTCTCCCTCTGCCTACTGTCCCTGAGTTTGAAAAAGTATACTCTGAGTGGCGTGACTAATTTTAGCATATTTACTAGAAATTAATGTTCTGCCAATGAACAGAAATTCTTTCCTCTCTTCCTTTCTGCCAAATCAAAACGGCTCTGTGGATTGGGATGAGGGGGTATTTAGAACTGCAGGACAGCGGTTCAGCACATTGGAGACATTTGCAAGAATAAATTTATCGCCCTGGGCTCTGACTCTCTTTTGTCGTGTGTGTGTGTGTGTGTGTGTGTGTGTGTGTGTGTGTGACAGATAGAGAGCCGGACACACACACACACACACACACACACACACACGGATTGACTGATTGATTGGAGAAGGCTGTTGCTTAGAGAAGAATAGGGCTTTCTGAAACCTGGGACCCAAAGAGATGCCAAAGAGACATCATAGATAATCATGTTTTCCAGTCCTTGAATTAGGCTTAAGGCCTATAGAAGGTTTTCTTATGATTTGTGAATTTGTTAATATGAGAAGCCTTATAAAGCTGTAAAAATGAGGCTGGTAGACTGCCTTATGAAAAAGAATAAAGCCCTACAGAGCGGACATTGACCTGTGAGATCTGGAACCTGGTACGAGGGCGGACAATGGTTTTCTTAGTCTTTATCAACTCCGTTTTGGGTGGAACCTTCTCTTCTAGCCTAATATTCATAAACAGGGTCACACTGAGTCTGAGTTCTTCTTTTCCGATAGGAACAGAACCACACCCTTGGGACCAAGGGGACCTAGGTGGAGCTCCGGGAGATTTGCACCTCATGGCTAGAGGGCTGGAGAGCTGAGGATAGTCAAGTGCAGGAAAGCAGCAGATTCTCGTCTTTAGAAAAAGTTCAGTGTTCACTTGACTGGAACAAGTACCACCTGTAGGACACTATGGAAGGTCAGACAGAATGGGGAAGGAAATGGCTGAATAATTTTTTTTTCTTGAAATTTTTTTCCTTCCCCTCCTATCAAGAGGCCTATCTCAAAATTGGCAAGGTTCAGTGAAATGGCTCTTGGGATTCGTGGGGGTGGGATTGCTGAAGGGGCTTGGCCAGTTGACTGCTGTTGATGGAATGCTGCCCTGTGCCAGCACCATGCTTAATCCCCAAAACATCCTACGGGTTGAGGAAGTAGAGGCAGAGAGGGCGGGGACCTGGTATCTCAGAGCTAGCAGGTGCAGTTGAAATCCATGCTGGTGACGTATTCAAAAGGGCGATTGAACAGCCCCTCTCCCCACCCTGTGAAGGGAAGCTTAATCTTTTGGTGTTGCTTTGCTGCCCTGGAAGGTTCCAGACCCAGGTGATCAGTTTGCTCCAAGGGCTCCTGGTGCTGGACTCATTTCCTCCTGAGGGGGAGGGTGGTGGCAGGGGGAGACTGACCATGTGGGAAGGTTGGGGGAATCTGATGTGCTGGGCTGTGGGAGGCATTGGCCGTGGCCCACGTGGCCTTCTCTGGGGTGGGGAGGTCCACACTTGGGCTTCACACTTGTGTTTATTTTGAGGCATATGTGCTTCTTGTTCGAGTGGGGTTGAACTGATTCTTTCGCCCAGCTGAACGTAGGGTTGACTTCCTTAGGGGTCCCACCTGGGCGGTGGGAAGTGCGATCTCTAGTGAGGGCCACGGCATGGTTGGAAGGATTCACAGCTGCTCTGAGGTTGGGCCTGATGGCCGGTGAGGGCCTTGAGGGAATCGGATCACCCAGGGGCCAGGCTGGGGCCCAGGATGGTTGCTCCTGATTACCAGCACCACTCTATGTGGGCTCTCCAAAACTGGTTGGCTTGCTGGTGACACTGGACAAAGGAATAACCAGTTTGCATAATTCTTTCATATGCATGAACTAGATTTTGGTTCTCAGAAGACACTGGGAAGGTAGATAAGTCTATCCCATTTCATACCTGAGAAGATGGAGACTTGTTTAAGATCATGAAGTAGTTGGAAATCAGCTACGGTTCCCAAGTCTGCTACTCCCTCCACTGCTACTCCCTCCCTGTAAAAAACCCACGTCGGGCCTTTGGTGACAAAAGCTACAGGGGAGGAGAGTGCCAGCTGGACTCAACAGTGACCAAAGACCGAGTAGATGCCCTCATATCTGGGGTTTGTCTTGCTCACGACTGTGTCTCTAGCTCCTGACAGGACCTGGCCACAGTAGCTTCTCAAGTAAGTATTTGCTGAGAACATGAAAGAATTTCTTAGGTGTGGGGAATAATCTGGCTCACTTGCTCAGCGCCTTCCAGAATTTCCCCCTTCTCTTTCCAACTCCCTCTTTTTTTCCCCTGGGTATCACTTCTTACCCTGGGAGTGGGACGCTCTCTGGGACACCCATCCAGCTCTTCCTCTCCCCCATAAATTATGGGATTTGGGATTGCTCTCTGGGAGAAACAGGTAGCTGTTAGGCTCAGTGCATTAACATGAGATCTGGATTTTGTAGCTTGCTTCTCATGCAGATAGACCACCTTTGATCTGGAAGAGTGTCCTGTAACCTCTTTATTTTGACAGCTGGTGAGAGTGGGGCCCAGAGAGGTTTCGGGAGCTGCTTGGGGCCTCCAGCCAGTGGTGGCAGAGCTGGGCCTGAACCTGCCCCTTTCACTCTGGTGCTTTCTCTGCAGTATCCACTTCTGCCCCAAATCCCAGTGGGGGACCTTGCACATCTTTTGAGATTTAAGTCTCTCTGGTTTCTGCCACTCGGGAGCTCAGCAGGAGACCTTCTCGTCAGTGCAGAATGATCACGGGGGGTGTCTCTGTCCAAGCTAAAACTTGGGGCTCTTTGCTCAGGACTCTTGCAGCTCTCAGTTTAGGACCCCCAAGGGTTTTTTCTCTTGAGTTTGGTTTTCTCCCCTTTCCTCTGCCTCCCATGTCTCTCCCCACCTTGTGTTTTGAGTCCCTCATGGCTGCCCTGGCAGGGATGAGTGGAGGGGAAGCAGTGGAGTATTTGAGTGTGGAGCTGGCTTCTCAGACCCTCTTTGGGTCGGTGCTGGTGGTTTGTGGCCCAGGTTGCTCGGCCTTGTGGTCTGAGGTCTGCAGGCCACACCCTGCCCCGGCCTCTCCCCAGGGGTGGGGGGTCGGCCACCTGGCACTCACGTGTGGAGTTCTACATCTGTTCCTGTGACCGGAGGAGAAAATAAAAACGCCACCCGATGGTGTGCCTATGGCTTGTGACCATTTCAAAGCTTAGTTTTCTTTGTGGTCTTGCTGGAGCCGGATGAGCTGTGGATTGGTCTTTAGCAGGTATCTGTGTATGAAAAGTCCCACACAGGGCGCCTTCTTCTACATGAGCTCATGTAAACTTCACAACATGTGAGGGGATGAGGACACAAGACTTAGAGCCCTTTTGCCAGGGGTTACTTTGTTCATTCAATAGGTAGTTACTGAACATCTGCTGTGTCCTGGGCCCCACCCTCAACTTGGCCTTGGTGGATAAGATTGACAAGGTCCCTGTTCTCAAACAGCTGAGAGCCCCTGGTGGTAGTGTGGGTGAGGTGGCTTGTGGGAGCAGGGGTTAGGGGCCGTAAGAGAGGGTTAGGGTTTTAGCCCGTTGTACTCAAATGCTTTATATTGTACCCTGTTACCACCCTTGACCTTGTGTGCTCCCTCTCCCCTGATGGGGATTATTAGCGCAGTTTATATATGGTTAAATATAGGCTCAGAGAGGCTGAGTGACTTGTCTAAAGTTGCACAGTAGACGAGCTGGAATAGACTCTAGATTGAGCCCTGTCATCCCATGCCTACCTGCGAATAATGTGGTCCTGCTTTCTTCTTCTTACTGCAACTAAAAAAATAATTGAGATACAATCAACATAGAGCATCGTATTATTTTTAGGCATACAACAGTAATGTGTTTTTATCAAAATAAAAAAATAAGCAGTTTGCAGAAGAATATTCAGTCCTCCTGTTAGCATTTTGGTGACCTCTCAGACACATTAAAAAAAAAATTCAAAAAGTTGTTAATAAGCAGAGGGGAAGCCCTGCACCTCATTTTGTAATCCGGATCCAGCAGGGTGGCACATCTGTGGTCTGAAAGCTGGGGGGTTTGGCTGTCTGCGACCTGGGGTTGGCCACGTCGTGATCGTGTTCCACTGAGAGTTTGGGGGAAAAGCTCTTAAAAGAGGGCCCTCACATTTGTTGCCAGCATTAACCGATAGTAATTTTTGACCCTCGCTCAAACTTTAGAAAGCAGAAGTCTGGAAATTCCGAGTTGAGCCACGGGCGACCGACCTCCTGGTACACATGAGCATGAGTGTGACACGGGATCAGGGAGGGTGACGTGGCCCCAGGGCAGACGCCTTTGTAGTTTTCTTTAAAAACACAAGTCCACGGCAGGCAGAGTCCTTCCTCATCCCTCACAGAGCTTTTGTGGGGGCTCTGAGCCTCTCTAGTTATGTGGTTCTGGCCATTAGTGGCCTTCTTGGGGGGATGCCTTGCAGCGAGTGGGCATTTGGGGGGACCTGTTGGAGGCCCTGACCACTGCATTCTCAGTTGCTTTTGTCACATTAGTTAAAGGACAAAGTGAAGGGGGCTGTGGTTTAGTCTTCGGCTCGTTCCTTTGGGGTCTGGAAGAACCCAGGCAGAACATCTTTGATAGTTACTTGCTCTTTGGCGCCAGACGCTGACCTGGGAGTGGTCTGGCACCTGGGTCCTTCTCCCACTGTCTTTACGTGGTGAATCATTGTCCCCACCCAGAACACCGTTGGGGGTGCAGGTGACTCCAAGAAACTCTGCTCAGTTGCTGCTGTCTCTTCTCAAAGAATCCTGAGCTGCCCCAGACTTCAGCCTCCCAGTGGCTCTTCTCTGCTTCTAGAAGACTCATCTGCTTGCCCGATGCTTCCTCAGGCCGGCGGCTCCCCATTTTATGGCAGCAACGGCTGTCACGGTCCAGAAGCTGTTTCAGTTTTGCCGATTAGTCTCTCGTGCATTTTGTGTTTGTGATGTGCAGGGAGCTGGAGGACTCCGAGCCTTTTATGCATGTAACCTCGCTCCATTTTCACCCAGATCTTGGGAGGCAGGTATTTTTATGGTCCCTATTTTACAACCGAGGAAACGGAGGCCCGAGGAGAGGGAGTCCATCGCTGTGTTAGCTCACACGGCTGCCGATGCAGGACCGCCCTTCCCAAAGGAGCACAGTTCTGCTCTGGAATTAACCTTCTGGTCCTGAAGCAGGAGTTTTATTTTGAGGCTCCCTCGGCTTCCCCTGCTAAGCTTTCGAGTTGTGGGAGGGCCTCTCAGCCTGGGCACTGCCGACGTGGGGGGCCAGGTAAGTCTCTGTCGTGGGAGCTGACCTGTGCCTTGTAGGCTATGGGGCAGCACCTCTGGCTTGTGCCCACTAAATGCCAGCAGCACCCCTCCCCTGCCCCCTCCCCTGCCTCCCCTGTGCCGTGGGGACCACCAAAAATGTCTCTAGACGTTGCCAGATGTCCCCCGAGGAGACACAACTGCACCCGAAGGAGAACCACCGAGTTCTGGTGACCATTTCAAACCCTAAACCCAGATGTACGTACGGTGTGGGGAGACAGGAAGGTAGAACATTTAAAATCAGGCCTGTCTTAGAAAACCCAAAACTGGGGCTTTTAGGTACAGCCCTCTGTGTGGGAGGACAGACTGACAGCAGCCTTTATGTGGGGACAACCTTTCACAGTGAAATTTAAATTACACCACCTGCCTTTTGGAAGCCTCACTACAGAGCCTCCTGAAAATACTTTGTCTTGGGGAAAAATCGGTCTTACGTTTATTGCAGTTTTGTGGTTAACAGCACTTTTTGTTGAAAAGAACCAGGTGAAACGGAGAAGGGCCTCCTTTGAGTCCCTTTGGACGCTTGGAGCGCTTACAACAAGGGGCACATTCCTGTGCCTTTGGTAGAGCCCTTGGGGAACCCGCTTTTCAGGTTTCCTCGCCATTCCCCTGGGTCAGATGATTTGAGAAATGTGTGTTTTGTGGTGTGTGTACACAAGCCTGCGTGAGTTTGTTTTCACACTCATGGCTGGCAAACCTGTCATGTTTTGTCAAATCTGATTTCTGTTCCTCCGTGTATAGCTTCTGTTTGTTCACACGTTTCTCCCTCAAAAGTGCTTCAGCGTCTGCAGTGTGCCAGGCTGTATCTGAAGCCTCTGGACTTTTATTTATTTCATTTCATTTCATTCCATTTTATTTATGAGAGAGAGAGAGAGAGAGAGAGCAAGCGCGAGCAGGGAAGGGGCAGAGGGAGAGGGAGACAGAGGATCTGAAGCAGGCTCTACGCTCACAGCAGAAAGCCTGATGCCGGGCTCCAGCTCACGAACCATGAAATCATGACCTGAGCCAAAGTCAGGCGCTCCACCGACTGAGCTACCCAGGGGCCCCTATTCTTTTAAAGCATTGTTAATTGTATAATATTCAGCATCTGTTCTAACCTTTTTAAATTTTTTATATTGCTGAGCATCTAATTCTTTATTTTTTTAAAGATTTTTTTAATGTTTTTTGTTTTTGAGAGAGAGAGAGAGCATGCATGCACAAGCACAGGAGGGGCAGAGAGAGAGGGAGACCCAGAATCCAAAGCAGGCTCCAGATTCTGAGCTGTCAGCACAGAGCCTGATGCGGGGCTCAAACCCACGAACTGTGAGATGATGACCTGAGCTGAAGTTGGACGCTGAAGCAACTGAGCCACCCAGGCGTCCCTCTTTTTTTTTTTTTTTTTTTAATCTTTATTTATTCCGAGAGAGAGAGCACGAGCAGGGGAGTGGCAGAGAGAGAGGGAGAGAGAATCCCAAGCAGGCTCTGCACTGTCAGCACAGAACCCCACGTAGGACTTGAGCTCACAACTGTGACATCATGACCTGAGCCGAAATCAAGTCGGATGCTTAACCGACTGAGCCACCCAGGCACCCCTAGTTATTTGTGATATTTCAGTATTATAAGTGGCTGTCACTTCAGTGCTGCTCTGCTTGTGACATTTGTGTGTGAGCATGTGTGTGTTTATGTGTGTGTGTGTGCCTGTGTGTGCAAACTCAGTCACAGCATCAAGGCTGTGTGCTGGGCCATTGGGATCCAGGCTTGAGCTGGAAGGTTCTTATATGTGACTTCTAGGCTAAGTTGTAGTTTTCTTCCTTTTCATTTCATTTCTTTCTTTCCCTTCCTTCCTCCCTCTCTCCCTCCCTCCATCCTTCCTTTCTTCCTTCGTCCCTCCCTCTCTCCCTCCCCTCCCTTCCTTTCCTTCCCTACCCCATTTCTTCCTTCCTTCCTTCCTTCCTTCCTTCCTTCCTTCCTTCTTTTCTTTTTTCTAGAAATTCGCTTGATCATATTTTCCTCTCTCTCATGGCATAAGGAAAATGGTGCTTCTGATGATAGTGCTTATCTGTGAATGTGGGAAAACCTGCTGCTGGTTTTCAGAGAGGGTTTCCAGGTCATGTGAGGTGGGTCTCAACTGGACATTGTGCTAACAGTAACCGACAGCGGTTGGGCACTGACTGAACCAGCCACTGACCTAACTGCTTTGGATAACTAGTTTCATGTACTCCTCACATGGGCCCTGGGAAGCAGATGCCGTATCATCCCCATCTCGTAAAGGAGGGGACCGAGGCACGGGCCAAGAACAGGGCTGGGATTTGAGGCCGAGCTTATACCCAGGGCCTCACCATGAGTTTGTGTCTTTTCTGCCACACAGTCCTGGGCCCTGGCCTTGGTATGCCGTGTGATTCATAGCGGGGGATGGTTTTGCCACCCACGGGGCATTTGCCAACATCAGGAGACAGTTCTGGTGTCATGACTGGGGGGGGGGGGGCGCGCAGAGGATTCTGAGGGTGTTATTGGCATTTAACGGGTAGAGGCTAGGATTGCTGGTAAGAGCCCCCACCGTGCAAGGACAGCTCACAACAGTGAACCCTCCAACCCCAGATCCCAGCAGTGTGGAGGCTGAGAGGTGCCGTTAGGCGAGACAGCCAAGAAAACGAAGAAGATGCGAGCTCCTAGAGAGGCAGCTGGGAAGGAGTGGAAGAAAGAGGTGCTTGTGAGTGAGACCTCTCCTTAGTTTCGTCGTCTTGCACAGACGACATGAGCTTTGTGAGGCTCTGCTTCCTCATCTGAAAATCAGGAAATGATGCTTCTCTGGCATTTATTTTCAGCATGGATTCAGGAGTCAGACTCCTTGGGTTTGGATTCTAGTTCCCTCTATGAGTTTGAGCAAGTTACTTTAACTTTGCCAAGCTTCAGTTGCCTCATCAGTTAAACAGGCCAGTGACAGTCATACTAAAATGCGCAATGAGAGTCAAATGCCTACCATATGAGCTGAGACATGGTGAGCACTTGATGAATCTTAGTGCCTTGAGAAAAGCAGTGATGGTGGGGGTGCTTAGCCAAGTAAGAAGGTCAAGTGTCTATGCTTCCTAAGGGCAGAGTTTTGTCTTGTGTTGGGCTCTCTCTCTAGTGTCTACAGTTGCCTGTAGGTTTGCCCCTGGATCCATCAAGGTGGGACTGAGTATAGAACGATGTGAAATAGCACATCTACAGTGATGCGAAGCTTGGCGTTTATTCCTGGTCTGTGATGTAATGGAGTCACGATTCAACTGTGAGTGGGTGTTGGGAGCAGAGATGGGCAATTTTCAGGTTCTTGAAATGTGGGGATATGGTTCCCTCGGGGCAGGCACTCGCCATTCCTGGCTTCAGCCTGGAATGTCGGCACTCGTCACCCCAGCCCATGCGTCAGTGCCATAAGTGTGATGGCAAATCCCTCGGCACCTTGCCTACCCTGCCGCTCGACAAAGACTTGTGCTCTCTGGGTGGTGGAAGGGCCTCTGAGGCCGGGTGAGGCTGGCGATCTCACGTGCCTGCCTCCCTTCGCTGGCAGGAGGAGCGAGAGCCCAGCTCTGAAGGAGCGGGACGGATGGATGCGGGCAGAGGAAGTGGGGAAGAGCCTTGGGGAGTGTCAAGTGCACTTGCCAGAGGGGGCTGGCTCCACGTTGCTGGCCGTCAGTGACACACCCTTCATGAGTCTCCCAGGTAACAGGGAAGTGCGACCGAAAATCTTACAACATAACAAAGACCTGGCGGCCCTGTAGAAACTAGTGATGGTTGACCCGCTGTATCATCTCACATCGCCTCACTTGATGCGGTGCTTCCTTTATACGGGGCCTGGGCCACCAGTCCACAGGGGCCTGGCAGCCACACACATGAGGGAAGTAGGCTGGGGGCACTGGGGATGAGTTGGAGAGGTCAGGTCCCCCAGGAGTCAGCCATTCCTGCAGCCCTGGCCCTTGTTGTTAAGCGAGAACTTGGCCCCGTGTTGCAGATCTTCTGATTTGTTCCCCCCCCCCCCCCCCCCCGCAGAAAAGCAGAAATTCTACTTTTATGGGAAACCTGCTCTTTCAGGAAGGCCGTAGCGTGGTCCCTGGCACATGACGGGCACTCAACAGGTATCCCTCCAGAATGATCAGGACTTGCTCTATGTGGATTAGGGATTCTCTGGTGGCGGTGGGCTGCATTGTTTGCCCGGCTGATTGCCGTTTGATACAACAGTGATTCTCAGAGTCCAGGAGGCCCCACATATCCCTGCCAGATCTCTGGGTTTAACATATACTCAACTTCTTGCTCTGCTTTCTCAGCCTCTGTGTCCCTCCCTCCCCCTAGTGTGACAGCTACATCCTCTCTAGAATGTTTCTGGTGAATTCTGACCTTGGGAAGCTTGAGGGCTGGTCTTGTGATCAACGTGTGAAGTACAGTTGTCCCCCACCCCCAGCCACTGAAAGGGCCCCTGGGCTCCGTACTTCAAGGCAGATTAGCTTCCAAGGCCTGCTGACACATCCTTCTGTGGTTGCTCGCACAGGCCTTGGGGGTACGAGGGTTCCATTCCACCGGTAGGTCTCGGGGTCAGGTGACAGAGGTAGGTCCCTGAAGTCAGGTCCAGAAAAAGGCCACTGGGGCCAGCCTGTCTCTGCCCTGGGACACTGATCTCACAATCCAGCAGGATGCTGCTGGCTAGCTTGGCTCAGCCCTGCAGCATTGAAGACACAATGCATTTCAGTCCAAGGCGCTCTGCTCCCTTTCCGGGCGTCGGGAGAATGTTTTTCCAGCTCGGTTACTTGCTGGCATGCATAGGTCAACATACAAGGTGTTCTTGGAGAAACTGGAGCTGGATGTTGACTTTTGCTTCCTGGGATGTGTTCTGGGAGGAAGTGGGTTTTTAGGTTGTGGTGGGTATAGGATGTGGTCTGGAGTGATTAGTATCACACACTGTGGATGAAGTTAACGAGAATCATGGAGGTTTTTTTCCCTTTTGTACTTTTGGGCTGAGGCTCCTTCAAAGGAGCTCGTGTATCAGAGATTCTGCATGTATTTTAAACATTTGTGTCGAACGTAGAAGCATTCTGATTGCCTTGTTTTATGCACCAAGTATGTTTCTGGCAAGTGACTTGCTCAGTAAGACCTGGGTTTGACACTTAGTAGTTGTGTGAGCTCTAGCCAGGACACCGAACCTTGCTCTCCAGGGCTCGGATTCCGGAGGGTCAAAGGGGGAAGGGACAAAACTCATGGATCGTTGTAAGGGTTTACTGAGTTATTGCACGTAAAGCACTTTGTGTACGGTTCTTGGCACAGCGTAAGTATTTAGTAATGGTAGTTATCATCCTAATTATTAGAGAGGCAGCTTAGTAATAGTAATAATGGTGGTGATGACAGTTATTGGAGGCTTACTGTTTGTCACTTATTCTTCCAAGTACTTTCTGTCAGTTGACTCCTTTCATCCTCACAATAACCCACCAAGGTAGGTGCTGTCGTAATCTCTGTTTTATAGATGATAGAACTCAGGCACAGAGAGGTTAAGTAACTTACCCAAAGTCACCCAGCTCCCACATATGAAAAGATGATGGACTGGAGAAGCGTGGACTGAGTGGCATGTTTGCATGTCACCTCCTGACGGTGTGGCTTGTTGCAAACTACTGAAGTCTCAGCGTTGCCTTCTCAACTGTGAAATGGTGCCGGTGACCCAGTCCTCGCTCCCTGATCCCCCCCTTCATTGCCTAGTGTGGTGCTTGATGGTGGGTGTGTAGGACTCAGGCGCTGATTGACTGATGATGCCAGGAGAGTGTTATGAGGGCCCAATGAGCTGTGAATCTCTGGACAAAAGGTAGTTGTTATTTTAAATGCTCCGAGGTTCTTACTGTTGGGGTTTAAACACAGGGCCTGTTTTTTAGATTTCTGAGCCACTTAAGAGAGAGATACAAGTTAAGAAGGCACAGATCAAAATGTCACCTTTGTTACTGATAAAGGCTCGGTTGGAGGATGTGGCTTAGGTGTGGGGTGGCACGGGCTTCCTGATAGGACTGTTATTAGCCAGATGTACCCACCCAGTCTCGGGCCGCCTTGAGCACCCAGAGGCCACCTCACACGGCATGGTGGGTTGGCCTATAGCCGTGGCGCCCCCCGCACCGCCCCCAGGAAGCTTCTGGGTGCAGGAGTGGATCGCCAGAGCGAGATGAATCACCTCTGCATGGAGGAAGTGCTGGGCGGCGAGGCAGGAGTTTTGAAGGAGAAATCCTTTTTTGGAGACCAGAAGTCGGGAAGAAGCTTACCAGCTACAATTACTGTTTAAAGAAATATCCCCCCTCCCCATAAAGCCCCCAACAACCAAACAGCCACTACCAGCTCATGATGCTACCCACGTTCCCCCCTGCACCTTCCATGGCTGTTGCATCTTTCCACTTGCTCACACCCAAAGCCTTTGAGTCATGTTTGTTCCCTCAAACCCCGTATCCGTCCATCTGCTAGTCTGTGGGCTCGACCCTCAAAGCAGATCCAGAATCCAACGACTTCTTCCGCCCGGCCAACTGACTAACCCGCTGGGGCAAGACGCCGTTCTCTTGTCTGGGTCCTCCTTGCTGCTCTCTTCACTTCTACCTCGGTGTTTTCTCAGTCTGTTCTCAGTGAGGCAGCCAGAAGGACCCTTTTGAAGACTGAAGTGCTTTAGGGGCCCCTGGGTGGCTCAGTCAGTTAGGCCTCCGATGTAGCTCAGATCATGATCTCGCGGTTCGGGAGTTCGAGCCCCGCGTCGGGCTCTGTGCTGACGGCTCAGAGCCTGGAGACTGCTTCGGATTCTGTGTCTCTCCCTCTCTGTCCCTCCTCAGCTTGTGCTCTCTCTCTCTTTCTCTCTCAGAGCATAAATAAACATTAAAAAAGAAAAGCGAAGTGCTTTAAAAACTGAAAGACCACCTCCTTCCTCTGCTCCAAACGCTGCCGTGATTCCTTGTTTCATCCAGACGAAAAGGCTGGGTTCTCCCAAGGGCCTGTCCGTCTGGCCCCACAGCCCCCTGACCTCCTTACCTCCTCTCCCTCTACCCTCAGCCCTGCTGTCTCTGCACAGTCACATACTCCTGCCTCACGGCTTTTCACTGCAGTTTTGCTCAGAACAGCCTCCCCAAGTCCTCACTTCCTCCAGCCTCCGAGAAGCCTGCCCTGACTTCCCCACACATGTACAGCAGCGTGCCGGTGCTCCTGATGTTCCCTCCTCCGCTCTACTTTTTGCCCGAAGCACACATCACCTCCGATAGACTGTATTGCCCTTCCCGGACTGAAAATGTGGGCTCCCTGAGGAGTCCGACCTGTTTTGTTGACTGATCCCTCTCCAGCTTCTAAGGCAGTGCCTCTAGAGCAAAGAAGGTTCAGAAGATGGCCTTGTAACGGGAGACTGTGCCATGTGCACTTGGGCCAGAGCAGGAGCAAGACGCGTGCTGCCCTAGGCTCATGGGGCTGAGGTCTCGTGGGTGAAACGACAGCGTACAGCTTCTGTAGCCCTCGCGGTGCCAGGCACTGCACCGAGTGCTTCCTCACGACCGCCTGACCAGGCGGCTCCTGTTACCATCTTCGTTTTCCAGGTGAGGAAACTGAGGCAAAGGAAAGAGGAGTAATGGACCCTAGGTGACACATGTGACTTCAGCGGTAGGTGACCACTCCAAGAGCCTGCCCTTAACCACTGCACCTTCCTTCTGCCCCCACTAACACAAACCCGAATCACGGCGAGGAACATGAGCCCAATTTCGGTTGAGGCTGTAAAGGAGCTTTGTGGCTGGTTAATGGAGGGTTCTGGGAAGCCTTCTCTGTGGAAGGAAAGTTTTATAAAGTGAAGATGCCGGGTAAATGGATGATTGCCCCCCAAATTAGCTTGTTTTTTGGGCTGACTATGATACATCAGGCTTTCAAAAGTAGAGGGGTATGTGCATGTGTGTGTGTGTGTGTGTGTGTGTGTATGTTTCTAAGTCTAAGAAGTAGATTTTTAAAAAAAAAATTTTTTTAACGTTTATTTATTTTTGAGACAGAGAGAGAGCATGAACGGGGGAGGGTCAGAGAGAGAGGGAGACACAGAATCTGAAACAGGCTCCAGGCTCTGAGCAGTCAGCACAGAGCCCGACGCAGGGCTCGAACTCACGGACTGCGAGATCATGACCTGAGCCGAAGTCGGCCGCCTAACCAACTGAGCCACCCAGGCGCCCCTAAGAAGTAGATTTTTGACATTGGTAAAATTCAAAATGACTGGGGTTACCAAGAATTCAAGAGGTGGGTTAACGAGACAACATTTGAATGCAATTTTATCTTTGAAAAACATTTTTGAGAAGTCCTGTTTCTAACCAGGAAGCTTCCTGGTTCATGAAAACTCTCTTTCCCATTAAAGTGTGTATGGTCTACTGTAAACAAAGATCGAGTTCCTGTGAGCTGCTTTCTCATAACTTATAGGAGCTATTTTTTTTTTAAAGGATCCAAGTTCATGTTGCCACACAAACAACAAAATAAGCCGGTATGTTCCAAGAACAAACATTTGCTTTACCCACCCACAACTTGGAAAGACGCAGGGTGGAAGGAGAAATCGGAAGCCAGGGAGGTAACGCCAGAATATTTTAGTGGCTCCTATTAATTTCAGTAAGCCTGGAAGAAGCTCATAAACCTTTTAATGTTTTGATTAGAACCACCAGCTCGGGGTGCCCGGGTGGCTCAGTCGGTTGACCGACCGACTTCGGCTCAGGTCATGATCTCACAGTTTGTGAGTTTGAGCCCTGCGTCGGGCTCTGTGCTGACAGCTCGGAGCCTGGAGCCTGCTTCAGATTCTGTGTCTCCCTCTCTCTCTGGTCCTCCCCTGCTCACGCTGTCTCTCTGTCTGTTAAAAATAAACATTTAAAAAAAAAAAAAAAAAAGGAACAACCGGCTCAACAAACTTGTTAGGAAAAGTATGATTGTAGAGATTCACTGGGCACTTTATCTCTTGGGCAGCCGGGAGCCCCAGCCCCTTAACAAGGGAAGAGAGCTTCTGCCCCTGCCTCTCTTCCTCATCCCCACTGTTGCAGAAGGGCTCTTGTGTCCTGTGCACCTAGTGGCTTCTCAGGGAGTCTCAGGAGGGGCAGAGGCTGCTCAGTGCTCCGCCTGCCCCCCAGGTGCCTTCCTCCCTGGAGGTGTGCACGTGTGCCGGGCCCTGTCCTGCCTCCTCCCTCGCGTGGTCACTGCCAGTGTCGTTCTCAATTCCCGTCTCCTGTGTCCTTCCTGATGGAAGCCTGCTCCTCCCGGTCTCACTCCTCGTAGGGGTGGCCACGTGACCTTGTCCTGGCAAATGGTTGCACGTCGTCATCACTGGGGGAAGCTCCAGGGAAGCTCCAGGGAAAGCACGTGTGTGTGTGTGTGTGTGTGTGTGTGTGTGTGTGTGTGTGTGGGCGGGGTTGGGTGGGGGGATAGACTCTGCTCTGCTCTCAGGGCCGTGTGCCCTTCTGACCCCAGTGTGGATGCTGTGCTTGGAGGTGTGACGTCCACAGCTGCTGCTGCTGCTTATCACAGTAATAACGACCGTGACACTGCGTCTGTGTGTCCAGGGCTCCTCCGAGCCCCTTTTATTAATGCATTTAAGATAGGTAATATGATGATCTCCATCGGATGGATGAGGAAACTGAGGCAGAGGAAGGAGAGTGGACCCTCCCAGGGCCCCGCACTGAGGGAGCAACAGGACTCTGGCACCAGAATTTGTATCCGTCACCTCTCTGTCATGCCGTCATGCCGCCTCTCACGAGAGTGCAGGTCCTGTCCTGAAAAATGGGAGCAGGAAGTAGCCTTGGGCAGCTCTGAGTGTCCTGGGCTGCCTGCTTCTGGAGTACTGGTTATTCGAGAACAACGAATCCCTTACTTGTTACCAGTGGCTTTACACAAATTGATGGAAGCGTTCCGTGTTGTGTGACTTTGGACATGTTCCTGAACTTTTCTTTAATTTTTTTTTTAACACTTACTTACTTTTGAGGGAGAGATGGAGTGCGAGTGGGGGAGGAGCAGAGAGAGAGGGAGACACAGAATCCGAAACAGGCTCCAGGCTCTGAGCTGTCAGCACAGAGCCGGATGCGGGGCTTGAACCCACGAACCGTGAGTTCATGACCTGAGCCAAAGTCAGATGCTTAACTGACTGAGCCACCCAGACGCCCCTTAACTTTTCTTTATTTTGGTCTTTTCATCTGTCAAATGGGGATAATAATGGCACCAACCGATGGGTTGTTTAGAAAAGCTCCGTTGTTACTGTCCTAGCATGTTATCGGCAACACTGGCAGGGAATTCATATACTGATCTCCTACTCGGTACCAACCTCAATGAATATGGAGACAGAAATCGCCTGGGAGCGATGGGCAGGGTCCTGGGGGCAAGGAACTTCAAAAGAGAGAAGTATTGAATAGTAAGACCTTTCGTCCTTGGACAGCTTTGTTTCTGAAGCACTTTCTCATACATGCGTCCCAATTTCGTCATCTCCTCCCAGCCAGATTTGCTAACAAGCACATCCCTAGGCAGAACTATTCCTTACCAGCCTGGGGCTGATATTTGTGCCTGGACAGGTTGTCCATGTGTGTGCCCGGACAGATGCAGGGGCAACGGGTTGGCATGAATTCCGGGCTACTAGCTGGGCAGAAATGAGCAGATTGACAGGCATGAATGAGGGGGTAGGAGAATGTCTTTGATGTCACTCCCATTGTGAAAACCAGAGAACGGATGCCTTTATTTAAAAATCTGGCTTTGGAGAAGTTAAGCCGCAAGGAGAGAGGTTTTGTCTATTTTTGTTTATTTCTAAAATTGTGACTGGAACATAGTAGGTGCTCAGGAAATACTTGCTGACCGAGTAATGAAAGGAAGTTGGCCTTCCTTGCTGTGTTGTCACTGGCAATTCTGGTTTCCACACAAGGGGCAGTGTGCTGCATAGGCTGCCGGAGGGCGGCTGTTCATGGTTCCCTTACCAGTCTCTCCTGACAGGGTGAAGTACACATTTTTAAGCTACTTTTGCTCTGACTGATACACTTGGCTGCCTAACAAAAAGCCAGAGGAGAACTAAAATTTTTAGCATCATTCAAAATGCTTGCCATTCTTCTTGCTTTGCGAAATCGTGAGCCAGTTAGAGTTCACATAAAGGTCAGAACTTGATCTGCAGGAAGGAGGTTCCCCTTGGTTTATGTGAGGGGGGACTTTTCCCCCCTTGTGTTTATTTTACCCAAACGCTTCTGTTTTTCTCCCAAGCTAAAATCTGGCATTTGTTGTAGAAAGTTTCTCAGCTTATGTGTTTTTTTTTTTTTTTTTTTTTTTTTTTTTTAAAAAGAGCTCATGTGTTTGGCTTTGGTTGTGATTCTCAGTGATTTTTCTGCTGCCTAAGAGTTGATTTTCTGCTCCTTGAAAGGCCGGCTCTTAAAGTGGGAGCCCGAAGTTCACTTTCAGTTTTAGAGGGAACTTAAAAGCCATTTCCCTAGGCCTTTTAAGTGCCTCTCCAGCTTGTGTTTCCTTCTGTTTTTAGTTGATACGGGGGGCAGGGTCTCTCAAAATACATGGGGCCCTCTCCCTACCCCTCCACCCGATTTGTGGTGTGAGATTGAGTCCCCCTTGGTCCTTCATGTGTAATTCTTTTGTGGGGAGGAGGGTGGAGAAGGCCCTGGACCCCTGGCATTGTTGCGGCCCCTCCCCTGGGGAACTGGAGGTCTCTTTCCCTAAGGGCTGGGTTCATTCAGAAAGTGGGAAGGGTTGGAACTCTGGGGGGCAGGTACGAAGGGGCTGAACACGAGGTGGAGACTGGGCTGCGGCCCAGAGACATTTTTGGCTGCAGGTCAGTCCACTGCGGCCCAGGCGGCTACCCGGGCATTGCCTGGTCGGGCAAGGTGGCTCGAGCCCTTCCTGCTCCACTGGGATCCTCAGAATGTTTTCCTTCACCTCAAGGGGTGGAGGATAAACCCTACCAGTCAGCCAGTTTAAAGGAGGAGGTGAGGGGCACCTGGGTGGCTCAGTCGGTTGAGCATCCGACTTCAGCTTAGGTCATGATGTCATGGTTTGTGGGTTCGAGCCCCACGTCGGGCCCTGTGCTGAGAGCTCAGAGCCTGGAGCCTGTTTCGGATTCTGTGTCTCCCTCTCTCTCTGCCCCCTCTGCTCTAAAAAATAAATAAACATTAAAAAATTAAAAAAAAAAAAAAAAAAAAAAAAGGAGTTGCTGGGCGCAGGGATTCTCCCCAGCCCCAGCAGGACTTAGACCTGTTCTCCCAGCAGGCTTGGTTCTTTAGGCCTTTGCAGGCCTCGTGGCCCCTCAGGGAGGAGGGGTCCCTCCCAGGACCCCTTGTCCTACTCTGCATGCTTCTCGTCTTCATTCTCTCTCCCTGTGGAACCCTCCAGTTTTTTCTCCATGACACAGATTTGCATTTCAAGTTCTCCTACAGCTGCACATGTTTTTCCTGTTGGTAAACTGTTTATCTTCTGGTAGAGTTTAAACCTTTTCAAAGCGAATGTCTTTCTGTGATGCTGTGACCTATTTGTATAGTGCATTACCGATTACAAAGTGCTTTCCTGCCTTATCTTACTGAGGAGCGGTGACAAGGGCAGACACCCAGGTAGCACTCACTGGGGGATGGACTGTGTCCGAGAACCGTAGAGTGCTGCCTTGTACTCTTGCCGCCCCCTGTGCTGCTCTCACCCCTGTTACAAAGCAGGGAGAGCTGAGGCACGATGGCTAAAGGATACTCCCGAGGCCACATATCTGCCAGATGGAAAGCTGGGATTTGCACCCAGGCAGATGAGCTCCAGAATCCTGCCTGATGTTTAGCCACGATACCATACTGACCCTCGTAGTAGCAAAACAGGATTAGGATTTGCCGCTCTTCGTTCTCAAAAACAAAAACCCAATAAAAACCAAAACAAAACAAAAACCCAAAAACCTTCTCTTGAAAAACTTCAGAAGTAATCACCACAGGAAAAGCTTAAATGATGTGGGTGCGTAAAAGCCGAGAGTGAGAATGCCCCCCTTGCCCCCCCACCCCCTCGCCCCAGCCCGTGCCTGTGCTCCCGCTGCTCTCAGACAGACCAGAGTGTTAACAGGGGAACTCCTTGCAGACCATCCATCTAGAATCATTATGCATTTTATACGTTAAGTATGAGAACATACACAATTACACTAACGTGACCTCACCATAGACCTGCAGGTGGTGGGAGGGAAGTGCAGGTGTTAAGTCTACTCAAGGGCACACGGTGACTTAGAAGGAGAATCTGGACTTGAACCCAGATCTCATCTCTTACTGTGACCAGCCTCATGGGGAACTAGCCAGAGGCTGGTTTCCTAAGAACTGTCCCGCTGTATTGTTGCCAGATGGTCTTTGACACAGTTGTGGGCACCTTCCAGGGTCATCATTAAAAAGGGAATAGGCTTCGGGCAAGAGCTGAATAATGCAAATCTTCAGTTTCGGTTTAGAAAATCCGAAACTTGTGGTGGGGATATAGAAAAAAAGGAAGTAGAATGATTGTCTTTCTCCCTCTTCTTTCTTCCAGAGAGAAAAGGGGTTTAGGAGGCCTCCTGGAAAACAGTCCAGGAGAGTCCTTTCCTGTGATAAAACCAGCCCCTCCCCCTCCCCCAGGGTAATTACAGAGCCTGGGGCCTGGAACCTTCCTCACCAGTCTGAGGAGACACCATTCTGCAAACAATGGGGGGAAGGAAAGGAAGGCAATGCGTTTGCCAATGGTGCCGATGACTTCCTCAAATGCAAGGCTCAGGCTGTACTTAGAAAATCCCTGCTCCGAGGTCCCCCTGGTAGGACATGCAGATAGGATTTGCTTTCCCTCTCTGCGTCCTATTGTCCAGGGCAGAAAATTTCAGACTATGGATGGGCCCTCTGACTGAATTCATATGGAAGTTTGAAAGCAAAGGAATCTTAAGTCTAGGGAGCCTTTCTCTTTTTCTGGATTTGACTGATCAGGAAACAGTAATTATCCAAACCACAGCTCTGTACCAAGAGGCAAACCACAGGAAAAAGAAATCTGAACAAGTCAAGAAAATAGAGGTCCCGCAAAGCATGCTTCAATGTTTTTCTCAGAGGAGAGTCTCCTTATTCGTGTTTTAAAGACTTTGGTCCAGTAAATATAGCTCTTCTGGCTTCCCATGCTGCAGCAGAGAAGCAGAAAGTTGGAGGGAATGGGGCAGTCAGGGTGGAGATCAGAGACCCTGGAAAAAGAAGAAGCAGGTGTTTAAACACCTCTGTAGCCCCCCCCAGGGAGACTTAGGTGCCCGGTTTCTAACAAGAGTGCAGAAGGCCTGGGAAATGTAATTCAGCCCGGTATGTAATATGAGTGGGCATGGCCACAAGATTCAGTGATGATAAGGGTAATATTATTGTTATTAAAATTTTTTTAATGTTTATTTTTGAGAGCGAGAGAGAGACAGAGCACAAGCAGGGAAGAGGCAGAGAGAGAGGGAGACACAGAACCCGAAGCAGGCTCCAGGCTCTGAGCTGATAGCACAGAGCCTGATGTGGGGCTCGAACTCATGTACTGTGAGATCGTGACCTGAGCTGAAGTTGGACGCTTAACCGACCGAGCCACCCAGGTGCCCCTGTGAGGGTAATATTATTAAACTTAGAGTACAGTGGACCCTTGAACAAGGCAGGGTAATAGAGGCACTGACCCTCTCCCCTCTTTTAGTTGAAAACATGCCTATAAACTGAACTACTAATAGCCTACTGTTGACTGCAAGCCTTACTGATGACAGAAACAGCCGATCAAGACATATTTTATCTGTTACATGTATTATATATTGTCTTCGTACAACAAAGTAAGCTAGAGAAAAGAAAATGTTACCAAGAAAATCACAGGGCAGGGGTGCTTGGGTGGCTCAGTCTGTTAAGCGCCCGACTCTTGATTTGGGCTCAGGTCATGATCTCATGGTTGTGAGATGGAGCCTGCTTGGGGTTCTCTCTCTTCCCTCTCCCTCTGCCCCTCTCCCATCCGCAAAAAGCACAGGGGAGAGAAGATACATTTACGGTGCCGTACTGTATTTATTGAAAAAAAATAAACCCCTGTGTAAGTGGACCTGCACAGTTCAAACCTGTGTTGTTCAAGGGTCAGCTGTACTCAGTTTAAGGAGACAAGAGGGTGTGTGATACATACGGATTTCCATCATTTATTTCTCATTTGGAGAGGCAGTGCCAGGTTGATTGATTATTGATTGGATAGCTGGCCTCTTCCAGACAGCGGGCACTGCATACGCATTTCTTAGTCAGCTGGCACAGGTCGAGAAGCGGTCAGGTTGCTGAGGATGGGTGGGACAGACAAGGTCTGTCCGCAGGGAGTTTGCGCTTTAGTGGCGGTGAGAACGATGTCATTGGTGCAGAGGTGAGAGGGAGAGCTGAGGCAGGAGAGCCCAGAGCCAGGATGAGCTGTGCCTTGAAGCTGATTCCACCACTTGCCTGAGCAAGGGGTGCTGGCTGGGTCCCTCTCCTCCCTGCTCTGCACTTTGCTCATGTGTGAAATGAAGACCATGAAAGTTCCTCCCCGTGGAGCTCTCCCAGGAAGATTCAGCAAGAAAAGGCAAGGAAACTGCCTTTGCACACAGCCTGGCATATCCCGATAGCCGATAGCCGCTGGCTGTCTTCTTATTTTTATTCTCCTTCACATTCCCAATCTGCCCCATGGGGAACTCCAGGACGCTTTCTCCAGAGGAAGGGATCTTTGAACCCAATGGGGAAGTCATCCTAGGAGGTGCAAAAGAGGTGCCACCAGGTGAGAATAATTCCAAAGGGCTGTGATGAAAAGTGTGTTGACAGTTAATTTGTCTTTGTGGAATGCCATATGGCCTGAGGACGGTGGGAAAACGCAACTTGACTGTGTAATACTTTGATGTTGGACCCAGGTCGCCATTAATGGTGCCAAGTGGGAACCCAATCAGTTGGAGCATAGATTCTTGATGGGAAATCGGTGCTGTGGGAGAAATGCTGTTTAGTTGGAATCATGAGTGGAGATTATTCCTGGAGTCATCCCGAAGTATGGGGCGCAAAGCGGTACTTACCTGTCACGTTGGGGAATACCTCCATTTCTCAGTAAGCCTCCCTCAGCTAGTTACTCTTCCGTGGTTGAAAAAGGTACCGTCTGTTACTGAGCATCAGGGAAAATATTATATTTAGGGGCTCCACGGAATGGAAAGTCTACGTCCTGAAATGTATCACTAGAAGGGCGATGAGAAACGGTGCATGGGACTTGGGACTTACTGAGGGAACAGCAGATTTGGGTCTCCCAGCTCTGGCTCACTCTCTCATAATGTGGAGCAGCGGCGCTATTTAAATTATTTTTCTTTCACTTCTTCCCTCCCTTTGGCAGGTAGAGTTTAAGTCACTCAAGTAAGAAGCTTATATGATGGGACCTCCACGCCGTTTTGATTTTGCCAGTGCTGGTAATCTGATTTTAAACAGGAATATGTCATTGCTCAGAGTTTTTGTTTTTGTGTGTTACTCTTTGTGGAAAATTTCTTGATGTGTACCTCATTATTTACCCCCTAGCAATTCACCAATAGCAGCAAATCTCATTCGTCGTTATTGTTTGGAGGAGCAGACTATTTTCACATTTTTCAATTAAAAGTGGCTTTGACGTTTTCAACCGCAGAGGGAAATTTGATGAGTTAGTGTCATAGGATAGCTGGTCTGAATGTCACGTGATTGTGCTAATTGCCATAGCAATAATGTGTATTATTACCTGTTTTCGGGGGGGGGGGGTAGGGGGACTTGGTTTCCCTGAGATTTCATAATTCTTAGTTCACTAGCACTGCAGACAAGTTAATACAACAGTTAGAGAATTTGCCATTCACCTTCCTTCCAGTGTGGAGAATCTTCTACAAGGTTCTGTATGGATGTACCAGGTCATAATAACAAGGACTAGAGCTCAGTTGAGCTCTTTCTACAAAACAGTGTGAGAAATACCAGCGGAGGTGGCAATGAAGCATCAAACCACTAGGTCCTTGGCACTGTGCTTAGTACTGGGGTGACTTTTAAAAATAATCCTGACAACCACCCGAATAGAGAGAACGCTATCTCATACCCATTTGCAGGTGAGGAAACGCACAGAGAAGGTTGGCAGTTTTCATCTAGAGGGGTCTAATTCAACAGCCAAAAGTTTTATGGGACTTTTTCTGATCTGGCCTTCTAAACATGGTGTCCTGTGACTCCTGGTGCGTGAGATGATTATAGATGCAACCCTGATGAGTATTTATTTATTTATTAAAAAACTTTTTTAAAAATTAGTTTTCTTTATTTTTGAGAGGCAGAGAGAGACAGAGCACAAGTGGGGGAGGGGCAGAGAGAGAGGGAGACACAGAACCCGAAGCAGGCTCCAGGCTCCGAGCTGTCAGCACAGAGCCCGACGCGGGGCCCGAACTCACGAACCGTGAGATCATGACCTGAGCCGAAGTCGGACGCTCAACGGACTGAGCCACCCAGGCGCCCCGAGTATGCATTTTAATAGTCACTTATCTTAATATGTATTAGGGAAAAACCATAGAGCAGCGAACCTCATGGTTTTTTGGATCGTATCACATAGGGTGAAGCTAAATTCATTTCAGTAAAATGTGTAAGAAAAATATTAAACTGATAAAATGTGGGTGGTTTGTGACTGTGGCCAACACAATGGTGGTGGTACCTGAACGCCCAAGTAATTTCAGGGATGGATCTGTTCGCAGATGCCAGTGTTTGGTTAATGTGTGCTGCTGATCAGGGCCCTTATGGCCAGCGGGGGGGTGTCTCCTTTTTTTTAAAATTTTTAACCTTTATTTATTTTTGAGACAGGGAGAGACAGAGCATGAATGGGGGAGGGTCAGAGAGAGGGAGATACAGAATCTGAAACAGGCTTCAGGCTCCGAGCTGTCAGCACAGAGCCCGACGCGGGGCTCGAACTCACGGACCGCGAGATCATGACCTGAGCCGAAGTCGGACGCTTAACCGACTGAGCCACCCAGGCGCCCCGGGGGGTGTCTCCTTTTGCCTGCACATTCTGTTTGGTCCTCCTGGAGTCACACGCTGGGAACCTGCATGCGTCTTTCTCGTGCTCTCTGGTATTTTCTTCTGCAGGTTAAACATCCCCAGCCATCTCCACCATTCCCCGTGTGCCTCGGTCAGTCCTGCCCTAGTCCTTCCTTACTGACAGTATCTGTCCTAATGTGGGCATCCCACATGAGGTCGTATTTCCTCCTGCGATCTTGGGCCATATGACCTCCCTCCCGTTTCCCCATCTCTTGCTGTTTTTCTCATGAGCCACTCACCTCTGTTTTCTCATCTGTAAGATGGAGCGATAGCCTGTCTGGAAAGCACTTCACACAGTGTTTACGGTACACAGACCACTGTTGCTGCTGGCAAGTCACTTTGCGGCTCGTGGGTCATATTCTCTGATTATGGCTTGTTCGACAGGAAATAGTCAACCGTGACTTGAAAATGGACAGATTTAGGACTTTGGGCCTCATAGCGAAAGGACCCCTTCCCAATTCCCTTTATCAGTTTTTCCTCCAAAAAAAAAAAAAAAGATGTTTTACATCTTTTCACTTTCGAGTTCAGTTTCTCTCTTCTGCTTTTTTTGGGGTGATGGTTAAAGTTACTTGAAAAAAAAATTTATGTGCATGTGCTATAACCTAAACCTACGTAGCTGAATGTGTCTAAAAGGTTTTCCTCGTATTTTTAGTTGACCCGTTCACTTTATAAGTCATTAGGACATTATAGTTAAGACGCTTGCAGCATTTTATGTATGTTTTTTTTTTTTTAAACGTTTATTTATTTTTGAGACAGAGAGAGACAGAGCATGAACGGAGGAGGGGCAGAGAGAGAGGGAGACGCAGAATCCGAAACAGGCTCCAGGCTCCGACCTGTCAGCACAGACCGCGATGCGGGGCTCGAACTCACGGACTGTGAGATCATGACCTGAGCCGAAGTCGGACGCACAACCGACCAAGCCACCCAGGCGCCCCTTTATGTATGTTTTAAACAGCAAAATGATACTTAACAGCATATTAAATTCTTTTTAAACTATAGAGTGAAATGTTATCCAAATTTTAAAAACTAGGGAAAAAAGTGTTTAAAGTACTTTAAATTTGAGAACTTGAAGTATCTTCATGTGTTTTGTGTTATCAGTTTATATTAGTAGTGGTAGCGATTTCAGCTAACATGTTGGAACATGGGACTAATTTGTGCAGAAGTATATTTAGAGCCTTTTTTTTAATTAACAGTTTTTTGTTAATGTTTATTTTTGAGAGAGAGAGCACGTGTGCATGCCTGCGAGAGCAGGAGTGGGGCAGAGAGAGAGGGAAGATGTGAAGCAGGCTCCTCACTGACAGTAGAGAGAGAGAGCCCTGTGTGGGGCTCGAACTCACGAACCGCCAGACCATGACTTGAGCCAAAGCCTGATCCGTAACCGACTGAGCTACCCAGATGCCCTAGAGCCTTTTACTCAATGAGAATTACTCATATCATGTTTGGATTTGTAATTATCCAGCATGGGCCCAAATTAATATACAGTGTTTAGAGTCTAGGCAACAATGCATTGGGTAAGCTGGCATCCTTTAATTGATGTAGGGTCTCTGAATTTGAGCAAAGTGTGCTAACTTTTCTGAGCCTTAGTCTCCTCATGCATCGAATGGAATAATTAGACCCTTTCTCCTTGTAACTTACTAGGGTGTTAGTCAAGGTAATGTGAAAAGAATCTGTCATTGTACCAATGCAGTTCGGGCAAAACCATGTTTGGTATGAACGTCCCCATCCTGGAGGCTTTGAACCTTAGGTCTTAGGTTAGTGCTTCAAAGGTTTTTTGACCCTCTTGTTTGATGTTCTCTGAAGTGCACTGTGGTGTAGTTTTTAGGTATTTTTGAGAATACTAAAGCACTTGCCAAAATAATTGACGAGTCTGTGGAATGTCACCATATGAGGCCTAGGAGTCCGTGCACTCAGCGAGGGATTGCTCAGGGATTGCTATCAGACCGGATTTTCTTTGCTGATAGGGAAGTTTGTGAGAGCGTATCATATCAGATGAGGTGTTAGTTTAAGGAGGAGAACAAAGAAAGAATACTGGCGACTTCTTGAATCTCCAGGATTCGCTGGTCCTTGTTTAGAACTCGCAGCTGTCTTTTAGCCTCTTATGCCTTTTCCAGAATACTCGAATATTTTGATGTATGGTGATATCCCTTACCTGCTCCGAAGCCCTTGGTGGCTGCTGCTTTCTGTACGTTTTACTTTGGCCTCCAAGTTCCTTACTGTGGCTCCTTTCCCAGCCTCACTCCTCTACCCATAGGTCATGTTCCACTTACTGTTTTCCAGCCTACTGTTCCCTCTGCAAGTGCCGGGGGTTGGGGCCTTCTGCACGGAATACTCTTTCTTCCCAGCTGTATCTACTAAAGTCTTGGTCATCTGGTTTGTTCCTGAAACCTTTCATGGTCTTTCCTCAATCCCAAGCAGGCATGCTTTTTCTCTCCTTTGGGACTACTCTGTGGGAAGAGCATGGTGGCTTGACCTGGATTCAAATTTCGACCCGTGAGTTTCCCTGAGTAATGATCTCGGGTGGGTCAGTTCACGTGCTTACAGCCTTAAAACACCCAAATTCCATGAAACAGCACAGCCGGAGCGCTTCACACAGGGCCTGGACTTAGGTTCTCGCTCAGCATTGGTGTCTTACTTTTTCTTTCCCTGATGGTTTTTACATTTGCTCTTGCGTTAGAGTATTTTTTTTAAATCATGTCTTGTTTTAATAAATTATAATCTTATGGAGGAAGACTGTATCTTTTCTTTGTTTCTCAAAGAGTGCCTAGCACAGTGCATTCACAGAAATGGGTGTTTTGCTGATCTCCATAGATTCAAGTTGTTCTGGAGTCATTCTGGTTAGGGGACGGTATTGGAGAGCTCTTGTGTTCAAAGGGCCTACTTCCCCTTTTTCATCCTTGTATTTCTGTCTTCTCCCTATCTTTTAGCTTCCATTTTTACTTCCTTTAGTACTGAGAAAGAGCCAAGCTCACTTCAAAGAGTTGACTTCAAAGCCCCTTTGGCCGAGAATTGCTCGCCGCAGAAGCCTATAGGAGTTGGCGTCAATGGAAGACCTTGTGTTGGTTGCATTTAAAAGTTTTTTGGGACTTCTATTTTTATAATCCTTTTAAAGGGGAAAGGGGGGAGGGTTACAGAAACATCTGCTTCTTAAAAAAAAAAAAAAATCAAACATAAGCCAGCGTGAGTCCAAAAAAAGTTGAGATCTCTTAAAAGAAAAAAAAAAGTGATTTTCTAATTGGTGGAAATGAGTAAGTCTTTTTTCTCAAAAAAGTTACTTTTGCCGTTTTGTCCTAGTTACAAGGGCTTGGGACGGAAATATAGTCTTAACTCCTGTGCAACGTCTTCCAAGATGGCTCCAAGATGGTTGCAGGTTACATAGCCGAAAACAGGGTTTGGGCCTAGCGAGACCTCACACTCAGCTCTCCTTTGAGCCGTGCGTGTGGGCTGAAGGAGAGGGCAGAGATTACAGAGCAGTGATGTCCCACCATGGACACTTTGATGCTCTTGTTTGTTGACTTTTTGAGGCTTGGAGTGAGGGACTCTTCCAGGAATGGGAAGTGGAACCCTCCTGCTTTCTATGGTAGTCCCCAGATATATTTACTGAAGGCCTACTGTGTTTCAGCACCTTGCCAAACCTCCCTGACAGCCTTTGTGCGCAGGCTCCTGAGCCAAGCTCTTCATGATTTCACTTCTGCCACCCGATTAGTCATACCCCCTCTGCTCCAGCCCAAGACTCTGTGCGAATCTTTCCAGCGTGCTCCCAAACCCTTATGTCTTATTGGCCTGATGAATCCTCACTCTCCTGGTTTAAGGGTTAATCCTTTATAGACCCTTCCCCCAATTTCCCCTCAGCCGGCTGCTTTGTTCTCAAATATGACCTGGGAACATCAATCAGGACGTTTATTTTATTCTTCCGTAATTATCTGTTTACACTTCTCTCTTTGCAAATTGCAAGTCTTTTGAGGGTTCAATGAATGGAATAAACAAGTGCTGTAGGAATTGAAACTAGGTGGAGGTTAGGTTATCCGGGAGAGATCTGACTCAAATCTGTAAAGATTTGGTACAGTTTGTTCGCAAAATGTAAGGGGATGGGCTGAGGCAGTTCAGGCTGTGAAGAGACAAGGGTGGGAAAACATCTTTGAGTCCAATGGAGACAGGCCTCAAATGGCAGCCAAGATGTTCGGCCATTTTTACCAGGGGGAATGAGATGATGAAAGCAGAATTCTTAGGAAGCTCTGCCTGGGTAGTAGTGAGCAAGACGGATTTAAGGGGTAGTAAGGGGGGACCAGGAAGGCCAGGTAGGAGAAGATTGCTGAGGTCTGGGAATGAGGCAAGGGTGCAGAATCTGGCGTCACCCGACTGTGTTCTGCCACCTGTTTCTGTACAGTCAGAGAGCTAAGGAAATATGTTGTGACGTGTGGAAATTATATGCGATTCAGATGTCAGTGTCCATGAATAAGGTTTTGTTGGAACACAGCCATGCTTATTCATTTACATATTGTCTGTGGCTGCTTTCACACACTCTCATCAGCCTTGAGGAGTTGCAACAGAGACTGTGTGGCCTGCAGAGGTGAAAGTATTTACTCTCTGGCCCTTTACAGAGTAAGGTTGCTGACCCTGGGGTTGGGCCAACCAGGGTGAGTAAGGATGTGAATGGGGAGGAAGGGACAGGCAGGGTCAAGGGACAGTTGAGAGGAAGAAGCAGTGGAGGAGAGTTTTTCCAAGTCATTGCTCTTCCCTTCTTCTGTGTAATTCCACGTCTTGGGGGTGGTGCTCTAGATGGGGCATCGTTAGGGCAGCGGGGTGTGGAAGGGCAAAAGGGTTGTGCTTTCATGATGCACACATCCTGGGCCCATCTGGGTGGCTCCAAGTCCAATGTGGGCTCCTCGTGCCTTGACCAGGGACAGCTTGCCGGCTCTTAGGGGCGGGACAAGATGGGGGTGAGGCCAAAGGGTCCACATCTGACTGACTGAGAGCTTTTGGGGGCGACTGTTCTACAGAGAGGACAGGAGTGGTGGAGGGGCTTTCAAGGAGGCCGCCTTCTACCCCCTGCAGCTTCCCAAGGGTGTGTTTGTGGGTGACCTGGGCAGTTGGGAGCTCTTTGTGGCTGGTGTTGACACATCGTTTCCCTGCCTTTGGGGCCCAGAGAGGAAGCTGATGACTCCCTTTAGCCTAAGTGAGGAGAAGGCTGGTAGGCCAACTTCCCTGCTGTCCTGTGTCTGCCTGGGGGCAAGTGTCACCCACGGAGCTTTTGAGGATGAACAGATACAAAGAAGGAGCGTGGGGTGAGAGGGAGGTCCGAGGGAAAACAAAATAGCCTGAGGCATGTCCCCAGTGAGGGAAAAGGCATGACTTTCACCCAGCCTTAGGAATGCCAGATGGGCATCTCAGGCGCCATGAATCAGAGACGACATGCCCATCGGTCCAGGACAGATCCTGGGGACTGACCGACCATTACCACTTCTGGAAAAATGTTTGTTGTCAGAGGAAACTTTGGGAGGGTCTGGTCTAAGCCTCTTGTTTTATCGGTGAGAAACCTGAGGCCCCAGATGGACGGATTTACCAGAGCTGGTTGCTGATGGAAGTGGGGTTTAATTTCAGGCCTTTTAGGATTATTGCTGAGCAATTCCTAACTTTTTTGAACGTGTGTCACGTGCCAGAGGCTTTAGCCTTCCTGACGACGTTGGGAAGTAGCTACTGTCCCTATTTTATAGATCGGGAAGGTGAGGCTTGGAAAGGCTGATTTGCCCATGACCCGATAATGGCAAATGGCGATTAGACCTTCGTCAGCCTCACTCCAGGCCCTGTGTTCTTAAGCAATAGGTGTACGTACAGCATACATCTGAGCTGCTTCCTAGCTCCTGTTCCCAGAGCGTCCGATCCATTGTCTGTTTCTGTCCATCCACTAAATGTGTACCGAGTACTTGTGAGATGTCAGGAGGATACCGGGTTAGGTGAGGACACGCAGGATACACCATCTTGGTTTTGGCCAAGCCAAGGGGAATGCCAAAGCCAGCCAGGGTAGGGAATGATTGTTGCATGGCGTCCCCCTTCCCACCCTCCTGGCCTCAGCTCCAAGATCCCCTTGTCTGCGAAGCCGCCCCTGACCCCTCAGGCAGGTTGATTTCTCCCACTTTTGGGCTCCCACAGTGCCCCATGCTCTGTCTTTTAGCACTCACAGTGTTCCGGGGACTCTCAGGCTAAGAGCGTGTGTATTTATCTTCGTCCCGCCGTCCATGAGCACAGTGCTCAGCATCTTGGGGCACTTGGCAAGTGCTGAGTGAATGAATGAATAAATGAATGAATGCGAACTCAACTGTCAGTGGTGCTCTGACTTTACTTTGCAAATGAATCACTGGAGGCACTAGTTAAAGATTCAAACTCCCAAGTTCTACCCCTTGGCGATTACCCCTAGGTTTGCGAGAGGACCCCAGATTCTGAAGTTCCCTGCGGCACCCAGGTGTTTGTGATGCAGGTGGTCTACAAGCCACACTTGGAGCAACTCTGGCACAGGTGCCAAGCTTTCTGGACTAGAGACAGGAACCAGACCTTAAAAATAGCACTCCATTCATCTGCTTGTGCTGAGACGCCAAGTGCCCCCTCCTGCTGGTGACAGGTCCGGATGTGGGCCAGTTCTCAGCCCAGGGAAAATGAACAGTGTCTTCTCCGTGGCGTCCAGAACAGTCTGAGTCAGTGGAATGTGCCGGCCAGTCAGGCAGAAGGGAACTTCTACTTCTTTTTTAAACCTTGGTGGGAACTGTGTTGGCAAGGCAAACCAGGAGGAGAGGAAGCACGATGGGGGTTTGGGGTTGGCCGACGTCGGAGGGCTGGCTGTACTTTGGGTGGCCACCGAGGGCCATTGCTATATATGCCCCTTTCCTCTTGAAATAGTCACTTCCCCGGCTGGGGTGTGTGTTGCTTGGCCGCCACAAATACATGGCCGTTGTTCAAGGAGGCCTCCTGGGATGTTAAAAGAGAGAGAACGGGGCTGGGCTTCGGCCAGGGCTTTCTCTGGAAGACAAGAGAGCTGGCTTTGCCCCTGTCACACCTCTGACTCATTGTAAGATTCAGAGGGAGTGGCTCTGGGGCCTTAGGCTGGCTTTTCCATCTGTAGAATGAGGTGGGGGGGTGATGGGGCAGAGTAATAAAGCTTGTTTCTTCTCCTGAAAGGGTGTTTCGAGGCCAGGATTGAACACAGGGACTCTGTTGTGGGTCTGAAGCTACTGATGGAGGCGCAGGAAGCTCGAATTTTGGTGTTAACTCTTTTAGGGTACGTGAGTCGAATGGTGCCAGGTCTCCTGGTTTTCTGTGATGACAGGCCACTAGAGTATCAGCTCCCGGAGGCAGAAGGCAGGGACGTGGTCTTTCTTTCTTCTTCATCTCTGGGTCCCCGCCGCTGAGCCCTGGGCTTGGCACACAGTCAGCCTCCATAAATATTTATAGGGCTAATAGCAACAAACACTTGGTGCCTACTAGGCATCAGGCCCCATATCTCTCTTGTCTTCTTCACAGATGGGCTGTTTCAGAAGGGGGACATGATGAGCAGGACGTTTTTGAAGGAAGAAGCCAAGCTCATACCTCTGTTTTCACCATTTTACCTCTTTCCTCTTCCTTCCATGTAGGACTATCAGAAGTGAAGGAAATGGCACAAATCTTTATGATGGAACGAACCATACTAAGGAGTCAGGGGACTGGGGTTCAAGTTGTGAGTTATCACTTCCTCGGCACATTGCTTATTAACATCTCCCAGGCTCCGTGTCCTCATCCGTCAAAGAGACGGCTGAAACCCACCCAGGCCACCTCTCAAGGACCCGCGTGAGGCTCACGCAAGACAGTGTATGGGAATGTGCCGTAGTTGCAGGGGGAGGGGGCTGCCGAAGTGATCGCGTGTGTAAACAGGGAGGGGTGGAAGCCTCTGGGTGAAAGGAATCTAGCCTCAGTGGTGAGCTCTCGACTCTTCTACGGCAGGTCACCCCTCCCCCGCCCCTGCCCGTGTCCACAAGTATTTTGGTATTAAGAAAACACCCCCTATTTTATTGTGAAACCCTTAAATTAGTGACTCCCAGGCTGGCTGAATTAGGCTTGCCAGGGAAACCACATGCCCCTGTGCACATGTCTGCACAGGGCTTCGTCTTTCCCCTAGTGCTTGGCACGCCCTGACATTCTAGTGTACGTTTACTTGTGTGTGTGTGTGTGTGTGTGTGTGTGTGTGTGTGTGTGTGTGTGTGGCTGTGGCCTCCCGCCCCCAAGAGAATGTGAGCCACACGAGGACAGGGCTCTGTTTCGTGCACTGTGAAATTCCCAGCACCTGGAGCAGTTTCTGGCACATAGTGGGCGCCCAGTAAATATCTGGGTGAATAAATGAGTGAATGAACCCTCTCGTTCAGCAGATGTGAACTTCTTTGACTTTAGTCTCAGCCGGTGTTTCTCAAAGAGTGTTCCTAGGACCTCTGGGGGTTCCTGAGACCCTTCCAGGGGTCTGTACAGTCAGAACTACTGTCCTAATAATATGAGACTGTTATCTGTCTTTTCCTTTTCATTCTCCCATGAGTGCAAGTCCTAGTGAACCAGTATTTTCCAAGGAAGCAATGCATGATGGATGGCACAGAGCCATGCAGGGGGAAAAAGAACCGTTCCAAGTGCGATGGATGGAAAGGCCCCTCGCTTTTCACACGACAGAACGTGAAAAATCACGGACGCAGTTTCAGATTCTACAGTGCAGCCAGCTTTTCAAAAAACGACCTACCATTTGTCCAGTTTTGGTGTGGTGTCAAAGAAAATTAGACAGATTACTGAAAAGTCTATGAAAATATTCCCTTTTCCAACGACACGTGTGTGCGAGGCCAGGATTTCTTCAAAGACTACAGGCCCTGAGACCATCTTATCATAGAGCGAATGAGGAAGCACAGTGAGAAATTAGCTGTCTCTTACTCGGCCAGACATTAAAGAGCTTGGCAAAAATCTCAAATGATGCCACTCCTCTCACCAGTTCCTTTCCATACTGGAAGATACGTTCCATAAATGTTGTTTTGTGAACAGATAATGGGTTTATTACGAACAAAAGTTCTTTGGGGTCCTCAGTAAGTTTTAAGACCGTCAAGAGTCTGGAGCCCAAATGGTTTAGGAGGCCCGGTTTAGGCCGGAGCCCCGCAGGCCATAGAAGGGGCTGTGTGGACCCCGCAGCCCACACCAGGATTCCTTTCCAGGCGGGTGACTGGTGTTTACAGAGCATCCCTGTGTCAGGAGCTGCCTGTCAGAATGACATGCTTGCCTTCTAGATGCATGGCTCTGGGCACGTTGTGTCTCCCTGGGCCTTGCTCTTCTGATTTCTTAAAATTGGGCTTGGGAGGGATGCTCAGTCCCCACCCCACCTGAGGGTGCCTCAGTCAGTCAAAGGTCCTACTCTTCGTTTCAGCTCAGGTCGTGATCTCACGGTTTGTGAGTTTGAGCCCCGCATCGGGCTCTGTGCTGACTGTGCGGAGCCTGCTTGGGATTCTCTGTCTCAACCTCTCTCTCTGCCCCTCCCCTGCTCATGTGCTCTCTCTCTCTCTCTCTCTGTTTAACTGAAAAACTGAAAAAAAAAAAAAAAAAAAAAGAAGAATTGGGCCTGGGGACTCGGTCTGAAATATGTCTTCCTGACATATTTATGTTTAATTTTTGAACCCTTCTCCGCGTGTCGGCTCTGTTCCCCCTTCTGAAAGAGATGGGTGAGAAGCGACACAGTGATGGGTTCCAGGGAAGTGATGGGGCTTGAAGCTGGACGGGGTCAGCCTGTGAGGGAGCGGGGACTACTGCATCTTACAGGTGGCAAGCTGAGGCTTGGACCCAAGGCAAGTGACATTGGTGGAGGTTCAGTTATCTTGGGTCTGGGTCCCAGACTGTCTCCAGCCTCTAGCCTTACCTCATGGTCTGTGACGACGGCACTGACCTCACATGGGCCTTTCCTGGGATTTATTGAGCAACTGAGGTCAGTGGCCTGGGGCCACCTGTCCTTCCTGACCAGCCAGTGACTCTGCAGGAAGACACTGTGCGTGTGTGTTTGTTTTAATTGCTCCTGTATAACTTCCTGCTGTCTTCTCAGTGCAACAACGCTTTCAGAAAAAGACTCTGTATTTCCCCACGTTGAGCAATGAAATACATTGAAATCTGGTTTTTTTCCCCCTCCAGTCTGAAAATATTTCCCTATCATGATGCCCCCAGAGAATTGTACACCTTATAGAAAATGGGCAGAAGTTGGGTATGGAGAATTACATGAACCAGTGCACCCAAAGCACTGAGTACCTTGTTGCCTGCAGAGCAAGAGCAGTAATAAAAGTAAAGTCATACATTATTATCATGGTCAGTGCTGTTTCTCTGTAACAACTAAAAAAGTTTTTTTTAAAATGTTTATTTTTTGAGAGAGACAGAGTGCGAGTGGGGGAGGGGCAGAGAGAGAGGGGAACACAGAATCTGAAGCAGGCTCCAGGCTCTGAGCTGTCAGCACAGAGCCCTACACGGGGCTTGAACCCACAAACCATGAGATCACTAGCTGAGCTGAAGTTGAATGCTCAACCGACTGAGCCAACCAGGCACCCCCTTAGCAATTTTGAGAATTGATTTGTACATCCCATTCTGCCAGTTTATTCTGCAACTAAAATGCGTTGAATTCTAGTGTGCCAGGCAGAGTGATGAATTTTCTGTCCTGTGATGAATGTGGTTAGAAATGCATAGGACTTAAGTTCCCAAACATTGGCCTACAGACGGGTGCAGAGCTTGTGAAAAGTTCCTAGCTGTCCATGTTAAAAAGAGAAACTCTCTCCCCCTCCTCCACTTGTGCTCTCTCTCTCTCTGAAAAAACAAACTTAAAAATAAAAAGAGAAAAATAAGGATAACCCCCTGAGATTCTCATGACACTAATTCAGTTCAAAGGACCATCGTTTCATCAGAATATATCCTTCCTGTCTTTTTATGGGGAAAGTGTTTCCTTTTGTGTAACAGGAATGACAGTAGGTAGTAAGTACCCTTTATTTGGAAAAGTAAAAAGTTGTAACCCTTTGGTTGACCCTTAATGTTTTGGGTGTGTAATGTTTGAAACTGCATTGATCTGTGAAATCCAAAAACCTGGTAGATAAAACCAGAAACTGTCAGTTAGAGGGGCCTGAGCAAAGAGCCAGGATGTGCCCCTCATTTTACAGGCAGGGGCCTAAGACTCCGAGAAAGCATGTGACTTGCCCAGTGTCCCACAGCAAATCTGAGGTGAGTCAAGGCTAAGACCCAGAAAGGATGGCTGTGAGCTCTGGTTTTGAGTCAACCGCCCCTCTATTCAAATTCTGCCTCTGCCACTTACAAGCTGATCTCTTATCTCTGAAATTGGGGTACCTTCCAAAGGAGTCAACATGAAGATTTAACGAGATGATTTGATTTGGGAGAGAGTTTGGCGCAAGGGTAGAGGAAACCTTCTCTTTGCCTCCCCTTCCTCATTAGTAAATAGGTTTTTATGATAGGTCAGTGCGTGACATCCGTCAGAAGGTCCCCACGTTTCCTACTTGTGATTCTAAGTAACCCTGACTTTTCCTTGGCTTCCCAGTCCTTTCTTGGTGATCTCTCTCTTCAACTTTGAATGATTTTAAAGATCTGATTTGAGCCTGTCTGCCGCCAGTCCCAGGCACAGGTCCTAGGCGGGAGGGTGGGATTAAAAGGGTTTGCCGGGGTCCCATGTTATGCACACAGCTCGGGCACTTCCCTTTCCTGGGGGACCTGCCTCCCTCTTGGAGTCCCAAGATGATTGGCAAGCATTTTCTTTCTCATCTGGGGCGACGAGAGGTGGCCTTTTAACGGACATACCACAGAGTAGCAAGCACGCAGAAATTCTCATGACATGTCAGATTGAAAGACCGAAGAACATCCCATGCTTCGTCTTGAAGCCTTATAATAACTGACATAAATTATCTGTGGGAATGGAATGGCCCCGGCCTAAGCCGAGCTGTACTGGGCTCTCCTAGTGACAGTTTAGTGACTCCATATGTTCACAGATGAAGGGAACATGGCAGCTTGGCAGATGGCCCCAAATGTCTCTGGCTTGGTGCCATAGGCTTATCCTACAGACCTGGGCAGAGTGATGTGTGAAGAATGCCCACCTTTGTTCTTGGCCCCCCAGGAGGCCCTCTGTAGGTAGCGGTCTTCACTGCTGGGATTCCAGCGTTCCTGGTCCTGAAGGCTTCTCTCTCTGCATGTTAGTTGAGTGTCTTCTTCTTAAGTCTCTTGTGTCCTGCAGGTTGGATGAATTAGATGCCCGTGATAGGCCCATCTGTGCACAAGGGCGGGAGTCACATGTGGCTTCTTTACATGTGGCTTCTGTACCAATCGCATGTGCTTGACTTTGCTTTGGGCGATCTGAGCAAAAATGCAGGTTCCATCCTGATGTGTCGTATTACGAAAATTTATGTTGTACTGGCTTCAGCCAAGTCAGCTGACATGCTTTGCTTTAGGAACTCTGTGTAGAGCTTGTCGTCTATTATTTATTCAGGTAACACACCGTATCTCTTCGTGTTAGAGATGCACTGTTTGTCATCCATAGTCGGTGTGTCAGGCAGCCGGGGTCTGTCTGCTCTGTGTGAGAGCCACTCTGAATGGTTTTATTTTGGCTGTTATTCATGCCCAAATGTCCTAGGAGACACTTTTTAATTGTAAAAGGAAGCCATGCCCCGTGTGGAAATTATGGCAAGTACAGGAACATGTTTAAAAACAAAACAAAACAAAACAAAACAAAACAAAACAAAACAAAACCCCAAAACGTTGCCTATAATCGACTACTGGAGGAGACCATCGTTAAGGATTTGATGTGTGTTTTTTCAGTATTGTCTTAAATGCCTTAAGAAGATTTGGTGAATGTCATACTGTACGTGTGTGGATGACTAAATGGAGATGATGCGTTCAATTTAAAGGGCTGTTGTGAGGGTTTAATGAGGAAACAAATGTGAAATGAGAGGGATTTTTGTGGAGGGTATAGAGCAGGGCTTGGCCCTGTCACATCCTACTTCTAGGGCCCTGTATTGCTGTACTAGCCATTGAAGTATGGTGCCTTTGTTTCACCATCTGTAAAATGGGGCTAATTATAGTATATCCCTATATGAGGTCTTTGGAGCTGCGTTATAGCCAGCTCACAATAAACATTGGCTGTTATTATTCAAGACAAACATGGGAAAACACATTTCTTTTTTCAAAATTTTTTTCATGTTTATTTATTTTTGAGACAGTGAGAGACACAGCACGAACAGGGGAGGGTCAGAGAGAGAGGGAGACACAGAATCCAAAACAGGCTCCAGGCTCTGAGCCAGCAGCACAGAGCCCGATGCGGGCTCGAACTCATGGACCGCGAGATCACGACCTGAGCCGAAGTCGGACACGTAACCGACTGAGCCACCCAAGCGCCCTAGGGAAAACACATTTTTAAACAAAGCAGGTGTTCAGTCTCCTCTCCCAACTCCCTAGTCTTAGTGGGTCAAGGAAACTCTCGTTAATTTACAGCCTGTTGAATGGCAGGTAGGAGCAGTTCTCGAGGGTCGGTGCAGCATACGTTGTCTTTGTATCCCATGCGACATGTGACCCCTGCCACCTGGTTTGTCTTCAGCTAATGAACACATGTCCAGGTGACCTGGATCTTCCCTCCTTCCTCACACACATTTTTCTCTCCTACATCCACTTGTTACCCACCCCTGGACTTCCCATCCGGTTTTATGAAGTGCCTGCACCCTAGAGCTGTCCCCGCTGCCTGCCTTGGCTCCGCTTGGCTGTGGGCTTGTGGCTGGTGCTTTGTATTTTTGAATCATTCGGGCCAAGTCTTCATCCTGCTAGTATGTTCCCCTCATGACGCCCAGCCCACCCAACTCTAGAGGGTGAGTGTCTCCGGTAGAGGTGAAGTGGTTCCTAAACCAAAGGCTGTTTATCAGACCACAGTCCAAAGAGTGACAGTGATCCACGGGGGCATTTCCTGTTTGCCTTGGAGGGTTTCTTCAGTCTGCAATTAAGCAAAGTCCTCTTTGGTAAAAGGAGAGAGGGGACAGGCTTGTTGTGGACCAGTCAGGTGGGACTGGAGAAAATACCCTGGGGGGGGGAGCCCAGGCTAGGTGTCTGGTCTTGGGCAATTCACTTCCTATGTTTGGGCATCAACTTCCTGATTGTAAAATGGAGATAAGAGAATCCCTTATCTCCCTGGAGTGTTATTAGGATTCCTTACGTGTGGGAAAATGTTTCCTGGCATATAAGAAGACCTCAGTCAAAGGGCTGTGTTGTCATGTCATTATTGTTAGTATAAATTTGCAGTTTTTTATTGCTTCCCCTTAAGGAGTTAAGTGTATGTGTGTTTAAAAGGTTAGGCTCCAAAACAGAACTTTGTACAGACCTTGGGGCTGGATAGGCCTTATTTATTTATCGGTGTGTGGTGACGGAGGGGCATGTTACAGACCAGCTGTTCTCACCACCCTTCTCTTTCTAAAGGCAGGTCTTCTCTGGTCTCCCCTAAGGGTAACATGCGGTGGTGTTCACGTGACTCTCTTTTCCCTTTCTGCTCCAGATTCCACCTTTTTGTTCCTTCAGGTGATTGAAACATTTCTCAGAGATTCCTGCTTCCTTAGGATTGCTACCGAGGCACGTCTAGGTGAGACATCCAGAGGAGGCTGGCTCTGAGAGCTCCCACTCTTTGCTCAGGGTTTATTTCACTCAGAGGATGGTGCGCCCTCCCCCAACCACAAGAAAGGTCCAAGCTTGTTTGCTGGAGCCCGAGGTGGGCAGAGCCTGCTGAAGATCCGAGCAGGGCCCGAAGCATTGCTGGTCTGTGGAGCAGTGTTGAGTCTGTGAAGCTTGTAGGTTGTAAGCGTTGGCAGTCTACGTCGTTATTTCTGGACTCCCAGGGTCCCGTTCAGAAGTGCAGGTGCTTCTGGCCGTTGCTGTGGGATAGAGAGGTAGCAGCCAAACTGAGAAGGGTAGCCGCTTCCTTCTGAAAAGCTGTCTTAAATTTTTTTTTTTTAAATGTATTTAATGTTTTTATTTATTTTGAGAGGGAGAGAGAGAGAGACAGGGCGTGAGCAGGGGAGGGGCAGAGAGAGAGGGAGACACAGAATCCGAAGCAGGCTCCAGGCTCTGAGCTGTCAGCACAGAGCCCGATGCGGGGCTCGAACCCATAGACCGTGAGATCATGACCTGAGCCAAAGTCAGACGTTTAACCGACTGAGCCACCCAGGCGCCCCAAAACTTCCCTTTTTTTTTTAAAGAAGTTTTATTATTATGACTTTTAACATTTATTTATTTTTGAGAGACAGAGAGCACGAGCAGGGGAGGGGCAGAGAGCGAGGGAGACACAGAATCCGAAGCAGGCTCCAGGCTCTGAGCTGTCAGCACAGAGCCCGATGCGGGGCTCGAACCCATAGACCGTGAGATCATGACCTGAGCCAAAGTCGGACGTTTAACCGACTGAGCCACCCAGGTGCCCCAAAACTTCCCTTTTTTTTTAAAAAAAAGTTTTATTATTATGACTTTTAACATTTATTTATTTTTGAGAGACAGAGAGCACGAGCAGGGGAGGGGCAGAGAGCGAGGGAGACACAGAATCCGAAGCAGGCTCCAGGCCCCGAGCTGTCAGCACAGAGCCTGATGTGGGGCTTGAACTCACGAGCTGCGAGACCATGACCTGAGCCGAAGTCAGACGCTCAACTGACTGAGCCACCCAGGTGCCCCTGAAACGCTGTCTTAAATATGTATTTTTGCAGACGGGAAGATTTTATTAGCATAATATTCCAAGAGTGGAGTCTGCTAAGAGCTGGTGGGTGCCATTTCGCTGGATCTTTGCACAGTTCTGTGAGGTTAGGAGGCAGGAATGTCATATTATGGACGAAAGAACAGAGGCCCAAACAAGGTGAGGTGACCCTGGGATGGAACAGGTGCTTTGATTCAGGACCAGGATGCAGGTCTCCCTACCCACAGGAATAGTCTCACTTGTCTTTTGGATGAGTCCTGAAGTGGGAGGTGGCCTCTGCCATGATCTGCTACCTGCAGCCTCCTCCACTGCCCGGCTGGGACTTTGTTAGGCAACTGCCCGTCTAACCAACCAGCTGATCACGCCAGCGGCCTCCACCCAGCTCCCGATTTCCCAGTCCTCTCCCTTTCTCTCCCCCACCTTCCCTCCCTCTCCATGGCCCCTCTCCCTTCCCTTTTTTTCCTCTGTCTCTCTCTAGAATTAGGGCTCTCAGTGCCTTCCTGCCCGCACCCTGGACTTAGGCCTGTGTTCCTGGCCTGGCTGTAGACCAGACCTCTTTCCCTCCCTAGTTAAGAAGGCACTTGAGGGGGCAAGTGTTGGCTGTTTGGTGCGAAGTTTGGATTTGCTGTGCTTCGATAAGAAGTCAACTATCCGCAAGCTTATTAGTTATACATTAAGGGCACTGTTTCTCACCACTGATGGTAACCTACCTTGTCAACTGAGAACCATTTTTCTAGAAGCTAATGATTAGCTAATTGAATAAAGCAAGTGGTTCTAAAGTGGATATGAACGTACAAGGGCCGCTTTAAAGTGGTCTGCATTAAATGACAGAGCACATTAAGGAACTGGTGCACGTCACTCAAGCATCTAGCCTACAGGCATGTATTAAACACCAACTATGTGCAAGGCACTCAGAGGGGGAACAAAGGAGCTGATGAGGTGTGTGTGTTTGTGTAATTTACACTGTCGTGAGGGAACGAGGGCAAACCTCAGACACCCACAGGCTAGAATGCAGTGGGGCAATGCGCATAGCGGAGAGGACATTGGCCAAGAACCAGGAGGTCTGGGTCTGTCTTTGGTCCTTGCTCCCGACCTTCGAGTGCCACCTCGGGCAAGTCACCTGACTTCTCTAGTTCTTTATGTTTGTTTATTTTTGAGAGATAGTGAGAGACAGAGCGTGAGTGGGGGAGGGACAGAGAGAGAGGGAGACACAGAATCTGAAGCAGGCTCCGTCTCTGAGCTGTCAGCACAGAGACCGACACGGGGCTCGAACCCACGGACCATGAGACAATGACCTGAGCTGAAGTTGGATGCTTAACTGACTGAGCCACCCAGGCACCCCCTCTAGTTCCTTATATAAGTGAAGCAGTGCCCAGCCATCTAGCGATCACCTGATAAATGTTAGCTGTTGTCATGGTCACTGATGATGCGGATAGTGCGTTGTGTTAGTGGCTTAATCATTTTTATGATATATGTGATGATCAAAAGAATATAGTTGTGCTCCCAGTGCAAGAATAAAGTATACACCTGTGAACCCACCACCCAGTTATTTCATCTACCTGTGTTCCCTTTTAAGCCCAGCGTTTGCCTACCCCCCCCCCCCCCAACCAGATCACCACTGTCTTGAATTGTATTTATTGCTTATCAGCATTAAAAAAATCTTAAGAACATATCTGTGTAGATACTGAAGCAATCTCTTGTTTAGTTTTGCTTGTTGCGGAGTGTCTCACACGGTTTTCTGTGACTTGCTGTTCTCTCTCAGTCTTGTCTTCCTAATCTTCATATCGTGTGTTGCTGCAGTGAATTCAGTTGTAAAGGCGTAAAGTGTTATTATCTTCATATCGTGTGTTGCTGCAGTGAATTCAGTTGTAAAGGCGTAAAGTGTTATTTGGTATGTTACATTGCAGCTTCCTGATCCATTCTCCTGAGTGGTTGATATTTGGCTTTTCCCACTTTTTTTGGCTGTTGCACACGATGTTGCTGTGACCATTCCTGTGCGTGTCTCCTGGTTCGCACCCAGTGAGGGTTTCTGTGTGGCTCGTTCTCATGAGTGGGATTGCTGTGATGAAGTTTTAACTTCACAGGATTGCCAGATTGCTTTCTGGAGTGATTTCCCACCCCTTCAGCACTGTGTAAGAGTTCCTGTCGATCCATGGGTTCTCCATCACTGGATGCTATCAGAGTTGTTAAGTTTTGGAAATCCATATTTTTGTGGCTTTCATCTGAGCAGTTATTTTTATCTCTGATGGTCACTTGTATTTCTTTTGTGAAATGTTGTTCAGGTCATTTGGTCGTTTTTTTCTGTTGGATTGTTTGCTTTATCTTATTGATTTTTTTCAAGCTCTTTATTTATATGTATATGTATATATATATATATATATATATATGGCCTGCTTTTTATATTCTGAGGTTAATTCTCTGTTGACTGTATGCATTGCATCTTCTCTCTGCTTGTGGCCTGACTTCTCTTTCTTTTTTTTTTTTTAATTTTTTTTAATGTTTTTATTTATTTTTGAGAGAAAGAGACAGAGCATGAGTGGGGGAGGGGCAGAGAGAGAGGAAGACACAGAATCTGAAACAGGCTCCAGGTTCTGAGCTGTCAGCACAGAGCCCGACGCGGGGCTCGAACTCACAGACTGTGAGACCTGAGCTGAAGTTGGGACACCCAACCAACTGAGCCACCCAGGTGCCCCCTGACTTCTCTTTCTTTTAAAAAAATTTTTTAAAAAATGTTTTTATTTATTTTTGAGACAGAGACAGACAGAGCATGAGCAGGGGAGGGGCAGAGAGAGAGGGAGACACAGAACCCAAAGCAGGCTCCAGGCTCTGAGCTGTCAGCACAGAGCCTGACACGGGGCTTGAACTCACAGATCATGACCTGAGCTGAAGTCGGCCGTTTAACCGACTGAGCCACCCAGGTGCCCCCCCCCCCCCCGACTTCTCTTTCTTTAAAGTATCTTTTGAGGAACTGGGGTTCTTAGTTTTGAAGGGGGTCAAATTTATCGGTCACTTGTTTTATGGTCATGCATTTGGGTTTTGTGTAAGTTATGGAGATACTCCCTTCTATTTTATTCTGAAAGGTTCAGGGTACTGCCTGTCACATTTATGCCTTTTATTTGTTTAGAAGTGATTTAGGTTTATGGTTTGATGATCGCGGTCTTGTTTCACAGTCTCCACATGGATACCGTACTTTCCTGTTAACGCAGTTTGATGAATTCTTCCCTCTGCTGCTCATGGTTCTGTGCCGCGGGAGCTTACAGCAGGGTTCCAGGGGTGAGGAGGTTTCTGTCTGGGTTCTGGGTTCATTTTCATTGGTCACTTTTTTCCCGTACTAGCACCACACTATGTTAGTTACTATTAGCATTATAATAAGTTGTTATAGGTGGCAGAAGAAATGACTCTACCAGATTCTTCAGGAGGAGGTCCTGGCACTTCCTGGCTTTCTGCCATTTAAGTCTTAGGATCACCTTTCTGAAAAAAACCCAACCTCATTTGAATTTTGGTTAGGATTGTATTGAATATATAATCAAGTTGCCAAGAATTGACATCTTTCCATATTGAGTCTTCTAGTCCAGGGACGTGGTATATCTCTTCTAAGTCTTTTATTTATTTTATTTTATTTTATTATTATAGTTTTTAAAAGTTGTTTATTTATTTATATTTGAGACAGAGAGAGTGTGTCTAAGTGGCGGAGAGAGAGAGAATCCCAAGCAGGCTCTGCTCTCAGCACAGAGCCTGATGTGGGGCTCAAACCCATGAACCGTGAGATCATGACCTGATCCGAAATCCAGTCGGATGCTTAACCACCTGAACTACCCAGGTGCCTCTCTTCTAAGTGTTTTTTTTTTTTTTTAATGTTTACTTATTTTTGAGAGAGAGAGAGAGAGAGTGTGTGAGCAGGGGAGGGACAGAGAGAGAGGGAGACATAGAATCCGAAGCAGGCTCCAGGCTCCGAGCTGCCAGTGCATTGCTCGAACTCACGGACTGCGAGATCATGACCTGAGCTGAAGTCGGATGCTTAACCGACTGAGCCACCCAGGCGCCCCTCTCTGATTATTTCTAAGAATGTGTCTGTGGATTAACATTTTTTTCTATACAGCCAATTTTGTCACCTCATTTTCTGTAACTAGATAGTTTTCCTTCCTTCTTTCTCATTCCTAGTATTTCCTTTTCTTGTCTGCTATGTAAACAGAAGTGGTGCCTGAGCATCCTTGTCTTGGTCTTGATCCTTCCCCCATCCCCCACCTCTCCAGTTTTGTTAAGGTTTAGTTGACAAATAATATCTTGGTCTTGATTTTAGAGGGAGTCCTCCCCAGTTTCACTGGGGTTCAGAATGCTGCCTTCTATTTGGTAGATTGCCATTATCGGGTTAAGGAAGTTGCTTTCTAGTCCGAATTTGCTAAGAATTTTTCATGTGCGAGTGTTGAATATTACCAACCCCCTCATCTGACCTTGTGTTTTTTCCCCCCTTTAATCTGATACTATAATAATGACATATATTTTCTATCTCTAAGCCATTCTTGCATTTCCTGGATAAGTCAACTTGGTCATGATACTGTCGTTTTTATAAGTTGCTGGGTTCATCTTTACTAATATTCTGTTTAGAATTTTTTCATCTAAGAAATGTATCAGGTTGGCCTGTAACTTTTCTTCCTCATTGGTCCTTGTCTGTCTTAGTGTCAGTATATTGGTTTCATAGAATAAGGGAGCATCGCCCCTCCCCAACTCATTTAAAAAAAATTTTTTTAATGTTTATTCATTTTTGAAAGACAGAGAGGGACAGAGCACAGGCAGGGGTGGGGCAGAGAGAGAGGGGGACACAGATTCTGAAGCAGGCTTCAGGCTTTGATCTGTCAGCGCAGAGCCTGATGCAGGGCTTGAACTCACGAACCGTGAGATCATGACCTGAGCCAAGGTCTTACACTTAACTGACTGAACCACCCAGGGGCCCCTGAAAATGTATGTTTACTTAAATGATTGCTTTTCCTAGGTTTTACTTGTCAAATGTCAGCCCTGATCATTTGGTTTTACTGAAACAACATTATGACCACAACCAAAAAACCTCAGTAATTCCAGAGGTGCTTAAGTCCCCAGTAAACAGGGATCAGGCCTGATTTTTCTTTAAAGGGAGTAACTTTGACCACTTTTAGTCTAGATATATGCAAACTTTTCTGTAAAGAGCCAGATAACAGTTCAGCCTTTGTAATCTCAATATGGTCTCTCTCACACATTCTTTGATTTTGTTGTTTGTAGGACCCTTTAAATTTTTTTTTTAATGTTTGTTAAGTTTTGAGACAGAGAGAGAGAGAGAGAGTGAACAGGGGAGGAGCAGAGAGAGAGGAAGGGAGCAAGGAGGCAGAATCAGAAGCAGGCTCCAGGCTCCTACCTGTCAGCACAGAGCCCGACTCGGGGCTTGAACTCAACAAACCGTGAGATCATGACCTGAGCCGAAGCCGGACGCTCAACCGACTGAGCTACCCAGGCGCCCCTCCCTTCCTCATTTTAATCCTTTAGTAGCTTTTGTGTAAAATTGTGTATAGTTTATAGTGTGTAGTGTATAGCGAATAGTTTATGAAATGTTCTTCTGCCCCCGGAACTGTGTGAAGGTGTGAAGTGATAGGCGTTAACTAACCTAATTGTGGGCACCACCTTGTAATTCATACGTATATCGAAATCACCACCGTACATCTTAAGCCGTCAGTTATATTTCCATAAATCTGGGGAAAAAATTTAAAAAAAGTTTTAACACTGGAGGCTGCTACCCATGTGCTCTTTTTTATACTGCCAGCTTAACTTTTTTTTTTCTTTTAAATGATCCCTCAGGAATAAAACCCCTGCTGTCTGTTTCATTGTGATGAATTGTTAGACTTTCACCATTTACAGCTGCACATCTATGTGAATCAGAATTTTATTGATTTTGTGCAACTGAACGGAACCCAGAAATGGTTGGGATATAACCCATGACTTCAGATTTTTTGTTTGCCCAGGTTGCTGTTTTGATAAAGTAGATAGATACTCCATAATAAGTAAGTGGTATGAATTTGAACTTTCAAAATTAAGGCTTACTAATAATGTTATTCATCGTATCGGGCTTTCTTTGGGATTCACATGAGATTTGATTTGTCAAGAGGATTTTGCTGTTGTAAAATAATAGAGGGGAGCCGCTGATGGCTAATGGCTCCTGCAGTTCTGACGATCCTTGATGAAGTGTTCCTTGATTATGTGTCAGGACAAATGGTGCAAACCTTTGACAGACGCACGGCCGTGCCTAGAGAGAGCCCAGCATTAACTGCTGACCTCGCCGTCCCAAGTGAGCAGGTGTTGAATGAGCTGAGCTCCCTCTCGCTCTTTCTTTCTCCCTGGTGGGTCATTGGTTCCTGAGTAAGATAGATGCATGCAATAGAAGAGCTGTTAATAGCATTTACTCTGTCTTAATCCTTTTTAATCCCATTCATATTTCAGTGTCTGCAACTTGGCAGGCTGTCAGAAGCCACAGTACAAGAAGGGAAATTTCTCTTTGGACAGCGAGGAACAAGTAAAATTGTTTTCCTGGTATTTAATTTGTTAAAACATTTAAGAGTGGAATAGTCCCTCTTAGATCCCAAATAGTGTGCCACCAAAAGGTTTTGCCAAAATGACCTTCCTGGAGCTTCTTCTTATCTTTCTTTTTTAAAAAAATGGCAGTGAAGTCGTTTTATCAAGTTTACCAACTTCCATAATAAGATATTCCTGGCATTTTAAGTTTACTGAATGGGGAAATAACTTTGACAGAGGCTGATGGCCGAAATCAAGTGTTGCCGGTCTGATGTCAAACCTGTTGGGAATTTGGACCATTCACTCTGTACCGAGATGACCTTAGTCTCTAGTGGCTCTTGTCTGTCCTACCTTCCTGATTGATAGGAACTGCCTATTTCCTTGCAGATCTGATACAAGGAATTTGGCAAATCCCCGTAAAATGCCGGGAGGACTGAGACCCCGATCTCTCTGGAGATCTGTTAAATCTGAGATTGAGTGGACTCGTTTGTGGTGTCTAGTGTGATGCAAGTGTGATTTGAAGTCCTTATGTAGCCGTCAAGGATGTTTTCGGGGTGCAGAAGTTCTTGGTGGCCCAGTGGCTCCCCACATGACCAGACGTGGGGTCAACTTCAGGGTAACAAGAGGACAGATGCACAAGAACACGGTGTCTTGGGCTTCCTGGCCTTCCTCTTCTGAGGGCCGGCCTTAATTGGGTGGAGATGGGTCTTGTCTGGAGGGGAAGCCCTTTCTGCCATTGGGCTCTTGCCCAGCCCTGGGGTGAGGGCTGGCCGAGGGGGGTCCGCACCATTGTGGGAGAGAAGCCTGAGAGCTCCTTGAGGAACATTTGGGGTTTGAATCAGTTGTGTCTTTGAAAAAATTTACCCATTTTGGACTTGTCTGTGGAAGCAATTAGGGAGATCACAGGACCGTTTCTGATTCCTGATTCTGTACAGTGTCTATTCAGAAAAATAGAAAACAGTCAACTGGAACAGGGGATTATTTGAGCACACACAGAGTCCTGTTGTCTCAGAGGCATGCCCTCAGACAATTTGCCTTTTAGTGAAGTTTAAGCCCATGAAAGGAAATAAAAAGTGTTTTATTAGATGGCAAAGAAAGATGGACTGGACTTATGAGACTTTGAGAATTTTAGCTTTTTCTTTGTTAAGGCAAACTTAGGAAGAGAGTCACTCTTTATATAATGCAATTTATTTGTACAATGTGGTAATTATCGTTAATAGTTAAAATCATCTTCAATGGGGTAAAATACCCGTGTGTGTGTGTGTGTGTGTGTGTGTGTGTGTGTTGTGAGCCTTTTGTCCAAAGCCAAATGTTACTACTTCTGGAGATGGGTGTACCTTCAGGATATAACCCGCTAGCAATTATTAAGCACCAACTTTGTACAAGACCGTATGGAAGTTCTTGTTTGCCACCATCATGAGAGGTCAGGCCACATTGTTTTTCCGATGAATATGTGAATTGGTGGCTCACCTAGTTGGTGGTGAGATGGAGATTCGAACCCAAGTCTGACTCCCACATCCGTTCTTCCTCTTCTGCAAAATGCTGACTCATTCACTTTAGGTCTTGCTGGAACCCAGCCTGCATCACTGCAGCTTCCAGAATGTTTACATCCATCATGTCTTTTTAAGTGCTGAATTTTGTTTCCTGAAAGCACACAAGGAAGAGCAAGGCATCCATGAATGTAGCAAATAATGTGTTGTGTGAGCAGATGGTGCCAGTCAATGGGGAGGGGAAGGACTTACTAAATGCTGAGTGACAGAGTATTGGTCCTCCTGACCCTGGTATGGAAACATTTCAAATTGTCAGTCAGTGAGGAAAATCACTCTTAACCTGAATTCCCACATAGGCTGGTGGGATTACTTCCTAGGATCTGTTGGATTGCTGGATTCATTGAAGGGAGAACCGGAAGAAGCTGCCAGAAATTTGTGGTGTTTCTGAGGGAAACCCTCCCTATGGCCCACCTTTTCCCAGTCCGGTTTGTTTGTTTGTTTGTTTTTAATTTATTATTATTTTTTTAATGTTTATTTTTGAAGGAGAAAGAGACAGAGTGTGAGTGGGGGAAGGGCAGAGAGAGGGAGACATAGAATCCGAAGCAGGTGCCAGGCTCTGAGCTGTCAGCACAGATCCCGATGCGGGGCTCGAACCCACGGACCACGAGATCATGACCTGTGTGGAAGTCGGACACTTAACCAACTGAGCTACCCAGCCGTACCTCCAAGTCTGGTTTTAGATCCATTACAACCCACTGGGCAAACTCCGCCTGGATTCCAGAAGACCGGGCCCCTCCCTTGTTTAAAGACCATTAGAGGATGTCTTCAGTTTATGTTGGGTTACGTTTTCCTCAGACCAAACCAAGTAACTCCCAGCTCATTCCCCTCCAGTTGTTCAGGGCTTTCCAGGAGCTTATGGGTTGTGGCTATCTAGACCAGAGGGGACTCATCTTCTCCTACTATCTCTTTAAAATGCCTTAATCCAGTGGTTCTCACACTTTGGAGGGGATTTGAGTCACCTAGAGAACTGATAAAGGAAGAGGCCCAAGCTGGTTGAAGTAGAATAGGGCTGGGCTTTTGTATTTTTTACCAAGTTCCCCAGATGGCTCTGATATCTGCCAAAGTGTGAGAACCACTTCCGTGTGCTTTCTTGCCATTTTATTTGTTTCTTGGCTTGTATGTTCTCTTCCATTCTTTCAGGCTGTCCAGATGAAATTCAGTTCTCATGCCTAGACCTTGTCCCCACCCTCATCCTTTCTGCCTATCACACTGCTTACAATCCGGCTACCCAGTGCTCAGCAAGCTCAGGCACTGTGCTAGGTGTGAGTTGTAGACTCCCCACCCCCATGGGGCTTCCAGCCAGTCAAGGAGACACGTATAATCATGAGCCCCAAGAGGTGAGGCTGGGGGTTGAGCAGACCCACAGAGGACGGCTCTTGCCATGCTGGGAAGCAGAGTTAGGTGAAGGTGTCCTGGTGGAAGAATGAGCAGGAATTGGGAATTCCCAGTCAGTTGGGAAAAGGAGGGAGCAAGATAACTCTCGCTTTCTAGGTAGTAGGACCAGCAGGAGGCAAGGTAGGAGATGGCGGCCCAGCTTTTTACAAGAATTTGAGGTATGTCGATAATGTGGAGAAATGTACATGAAATGTGAGTTCTGCTTTTATGACTCACGGTTTCCTTACCGAAGGCATTGATTACATCTGTTGTTGAAAAAAAGGCGTGTATGTTGAAGAGCTCAGGAGAAAATAGAATAGAGAGGTAGAATGTACGAATTTGATATCTTCCCTGAATTAAATGGTTCCACCTAAGGAAACAAAGAAGAAAATCCACTGTTTATTTCTCTGTCTCCTTTGCTAATCCTTAAGCAATGTGAGACCAGGGAGCTTCTGTCTCTGTGTCCCTAGAATGTTAATGGGGCCTGGCATATAGAATGCAGTCAGTGAACATGGGGTGAACGAATGAGTTTCAGATCCAGCTACTTTGACAAATCACCTTACCTCTCTGGGCCCATTTCCTTAACTCAAAATGGAGGCAGATTGCTATAGATAATCTCTAAGATTTTATCCTACCTTACGAGTGACCACATATATCCCAATTGCTTGCTCTTGAGGCCCTGAAGTTCACACACATCTGTTTGGCTTTACCTGTTCATGCTCAGGCCAGCTCTGTGTCCTGTCCTGGAGAACCAGTTAAAACCCACAATCAGCCAGCACTGAGCGAGTATGTATCAGGGAAGACTATATACTAGGCATGAGAGGATGTGAAGTGTGTGTCCCCCCCCCCCCCCCTTACCTTAGGAGAGAGTTTATCATCTAGCTAGAGAGATAAGGTAAACACATAGAAAAATAAGTTGCCTTAAGCTGAGAGAGGGTCAGAATGCAAATGTACAGGATAACCAGAAGAGCTACTCTGAGAAGCAGCTCTGTGGCCAGTGTGTGTGTGTGTATGTGTGTGTGTGTTTTATATTTAAGATTTTTTATTGTTAAATAATCTCTACACCCAACATGGGGCTTGAACTCACAACCTCGAGATCAAGAGTCTCATGCTCTACTGACTGAGCCAGCCAGGCGCCCCTGTGGCCAATGTGTTTTGGCCTCCAGTCACCATTCTCTGTCACCAATGGGCCCATATTGCAAGTTATTTTCTCCCTTGAATACCCTGTATTCATTCAGAGACATTTTGTTCCTTCCTATGTCATATCAGCCAAAGACTTCCAATTGGAAATTCAGACTAGCATCGAGAGATCCTGTGTTCTTCACACTGAGCTGATTGAAGTCTAGCCAAAGACAAAGAAACAAGCAAAGAAACAATGGCAATTATGATAGAGTTATCCTCTCTTGAACATTTGTCTTGTGCCAGCCATTATTTCATTGAATTCTCCTAAGTGTTCGAGGAGGGAACTGTTGTAAATCCCTATTTTCAGATGAGAAGATGAAACTTTAGCTTCATGTTCAAGGTAGTAATTGTTGGAACTGGGACACAGAACCAGACCCAGACCACAGGCTCATGTTCTGTCCTGCTGTAAGCCTGTGCCTGCGGCTCTGTCCAGGGTAAATACATGATTTAGGACAGTGGTCGGCAAACTACGGTCTCGTGGGCCAAATCCACCTACCACTTAGTTTTGGGTGGCCTGTGAGCTAAGAGTAGGTTTTACATTTTTAAATGGTTGAAAAAAAATTCAAGAGAAGAATAATATTTTATGACAGGTGAAAATTATATGAAACACAAATTTAATGCTTATAAATAAAGTTTGATTGGAACACAGCCATGGTCATTAGGTAACGCGTTGTCTGTGGCTGATTTGTTAATGCTATAGTAGTATGACCTGCAAAGCCTAAAATATATACTGTCTGGCCTTTTACAAAACGGCCTTTCACCGACATCTGATTTAGGGCATTCGTTAGACTTTATGAGTTGTCGAAAATCACCTGTCACTTCCCATCTCTGTCTTTACAAGTCATGGACAGGCTCTGCTGGGCCAGCTCTCCCATAATCCAGTATTTTATGACTCAGAGTTCTCTTTTCATTGCTTGGATGTCAGATACAAGTGTCTACTTTGTGGCATCACTGACTTAATAATACCTGCCCCAGGTAATTTGCCAAGGTGGCATTTTATCAAAGATCAGTTTCTTGGAGAGGTTGAAGGTATGGCTTTGCCTTGAAACCTTTTTTGGGGGTTGGTGATGGTTGTATTTAGCTTATTGTTAAAAGCTGACTGGAGAGGGGCACCTGGGCGGCTCAGTCGCTTGAGCGTCTGACCTTGGCTCAGGTCATGATCTCGCAATTCATGAGTTGAAGCCCTACATTGGGCTCCTTGCTGTCCGCACAGAGCCTGCTTCAGAAACTTTGCCCCTTCCCCCTTCCACCCCTCCCCTGCTTGCATTCTCTCTCAAAAATAAATACAAACATTTAAAATAAAAAAGCTGATTGGAGGGGCGCCTGGGTGGCTCAGTCAGTTGAGCGACTGACTTCGGCTCAGGTCGTGATCTCACATACAGCTCGTGAGTTCGAATCCCACAGTGGGCTCTGTGCTGACAGCTTGGAGCCTGGAACCTGCTTCAGATTCTGTGTCTCCCTCTCTCTCCGCCCCTACCCCACTCGCATTCTGTCTCTGTCTCTCTCAAAAATAAATAAACATTAAAAAAAATTAAAGAGAAAAAAGCTGATTGGGGAACAAAAAAACCATTGAAGTTTCCTGTGTTGTCTGGCTGTTTCAGTGATGTACTTTTTAATTAGAAGGGAATACTGTAGGCAGAAAAATCTGTGTAAGAACTGATCTGTCACCACCACCTGTGAACTTTGAGGCCACCTTGAGACTGTTCTGGCACATGGGGAGAAGTAGGGCCTGAGTCCTGTGCCATCCACTAAACTGGGCCGACTCCACCCACAGTGTAAGGGAGTGGGGCTGATTGTGGGTTTGCAGAGAGCAAACCTGTGGCCTCAGTGCAGCTTTGGCTGGGGTGGGCAGGAGGGACCAAGAAGGCAGCCAGTCCGAGAATTGTAGCTCAAGTTCCTCTCATCACACGACAGAATCCAAGATGCCGGCTGGCCCGTCTCTGCTGTTCTTGCTTCGGTGTTAACAGAAATACCTTCTGGTTCTGCTTTTTCTGTGCAAGCCAGCTTACCCCTCCCTGTGTGTCACCTCTCGGGCCCTCTGATCCCAGCTCCTGGGAGTGGTAGTAATTGGAATGATAGCTCACATCGCCTGTGCCCTCACTGTAGGTGAAGTATTTGCTGTGGATTATGTCACTTCAAATTGGCCACGGTAAACAGCAAATACTGTTTGTACCATTTACTTTTTCATTTTTCATTTTGTAATTAATTAATTCAATTAATTTTTTTGTTAGAGAGAGAGAGAGAGAATGTGAGCCAGGGAGAGGGGTAGAAGGAGAGGGTTGTTTTTTTGTTTTTTTTGTTTTTTTTTTTTTTTTTAGGGGAGGAAGGGAGAGAGAGAAAGAGAGAGAGAGAGAACCCCAACCAGTCTCCACACTTAGTGTCAAGCCTGACGTGGGGTTCTATCCCACGACCCTGGGATCATGACCTTGAAATCAGGAGTCGGACGTTCAACCGACTCAACCTGAGCCGCCCAGGTGCCCCACCATTTACTTTTTTATTTGCGAAACTTATCAGACATACACAAATGAACTCCCATATACCCATGGCTCAGGTTCACTACTTATCAGTAGTTCACCCCACCCTTGCTTCTGGTGGGTGTGGTTATTATTGTCACCAAAAGGGGGCGAGTGTCTCCCTCAGGTTCACGCAGTCAGTAGGGTTGGACTCCAGAAGCACGTTCACTGTGCTGTCCCACCTCTCAAGGACTGACGTTTGTTGCTGTGTATAGAGGACCTACTAAGTGCCCTTCATTCTCCACATGAAACCTACAGAGTAGCTGGTGACTTACAGGTGAAAGAATTCAAGGAGTGTGGCCTTAAGGCTCCTTGGCTAAGATGTGGTGGTTGCCAGGCTTCACATCCGAACCTGATGCCATGTCCTGTTGATTTTTGACCACACCCAGTTCTCTCTCCCCCTCAATGCCACCATGCGGTGGGGGATCAGTGGGGTGGTGGTTTGGCTCGTGGAAACCTCTGTTTGCAAAGCCTTGGAAGAACACAGAGTTACTTCAGTATGGTTCTGAGAGGGCGTGAAAAGCATCTGGGTCTGTGGAAATCACCACTGGCCCTTGTGGCTTTTTGGCCAGAGGGAATAGGTCGTGAAAGACCCCTTAGCTTTTCGTGGTCAGCTGATGGCAAGGCTTGTGAAGGTGGAAGCTGGAACCTGGTGTCCTGATGTTTGGTCTTCTTCTAGGAGGAAGTGGGAGGGATGTGGGAGGCTGGGGAGTCAGGAAGGCGTAGATTATAGATACATCCAGCTGGGTGGGGTGAGGAAGGAAGGATTCCATGAGGAACTAGCCTGACCATCGCAAGCTCTTGGTGAGTGGTGGCTATTAGCTATTTTTGTCTACACCCTGAGGTGGATGGGCAGTGCAGGGAGGAATTGGTGGGAGTTTTGGAGTGGTTTTATTATTCAGATGTAAAAGTAGGAAATTAAAGTCTTTAATGAAGGATCGGAACTCTCCACCCTGGTTTTTGCGCCTTTTTGGAGGTGGTGGTAGCATTGGGAGGTAGGTTGAGCTGGGGTGAGCAGAGAATTTAGGGGCAGGCAAACTGGTGCATTTTACATTCACAACGTGTACATAATTCACATCTGGCATTGGCCAGAGATCTCTTCCTGAGAGAGAAACTTACAAAGTAAACAGTTCTTTAATAATTGCAACCCATGAATTTTGCAAGATGCTCTTCGATCAATAGTTAGAAACTCACATGTTTTCAGGGGTAGTTGGGAAGGTAAATAAATGGAATGGGCTGAATAATGAAAAATCACACTGCTTCTTGATCTTTCATATGCTCACGTTTGATAGAAAAAAGCCACAGATTGGGTACCGTGTTGCTTGGCAACTAGTATTTGCCCTCAGCATTGAGGTGATGCTGGTTGGGAGTGTGGTGAACTCGTAGGACTTAACCCACCAAAAGGGGAAGCTGACACTCCGATCCAGTTAATTGCTTCAATGTGACTGGGTAAGAAAGCCAGATCTTATTATTATTATTTTTTTTAGAAGCTAAACATTAGGATTTAAAAAATGCTAGGACTCCTAATTTTCACACTTTGTACCTTCTATATATACAATTTTTATTTGTCGGTTATCTATCAATAAAGTTGGAAAGCCCAATGGGGAAAAATAGAGCCGTGTTCTAAGGGACATAAATTAAACAAAACAAAACAGAACACTGTGGATTGAGTAAAACACGTCAGTGGGCTGGATTTGGACAATGACGCTCCCATTTAGGCCCTTCAGATGTATCATACAACGTGGAGAAGGGGTTCAGACAGGGGTTTGGAGCTTGCACTCTCACCTTCCCTTGAGATGAGGGGATGAACCCTTGCAAGGAGTCTGCAGATTTGTGCCTTAGCCTCTGTGCTGGGTGATCTGAGTCCAGTTGCTGAACCATTCTGGGACTTACTTTCTCCCTTCATAAAGTCAAAGTTTGAAAACTAGTGTTTTCAAACCGTGTTCCTTGAGTTCCATCAGGGGGTTCCGTAAGTGTTTCATTAAAATAAGATACCTTGAACTTTAAAATAAATACATAACAAAACATTGCTTCCATCCAAGTGTACATATATGTACATATACATGTGTATATTTAGATATGTGTGAAATGTGAGACTTTATACATGTAGTTCTTCAGAAGATTCCTCTCGAAATAATAGTTCTGCTGCTAAAAATACCCATGGAAACTTCTGGCCTGGGATTTCCTCAGCTCTGCATCTCAAAGTTCACATAGCCTCACCAAAATAGCCCCTCTGGTTACTTTGTGTTCTGTGCAATTAGAAGAGTTCATCATGCCTCCAGCTGTCCCAGGAGGGAAGAGATGAGCCAGCTGGTCTATGCAAGCTGGTTGGTGCCCATCCCTTCCATCGGAACCGCACCTGGCTTTTCTGGGACACAGGGTTCTGGATTTTGCTGACCCTTCTCTGCAATCCCTTTCGATGACAGCATCAAGTTCAGAGAGTCACCTATTTGCAAAGGAGGCAGAGTAAGCCAGCTCCTTCTCGCCTTTGCCACGCTGCCTGTCCCTTGCCTTTTGGACTCTAGGGTGGAAACGGATGCCCAGCATGCATGCCACCTCCCAACGCCACACTTGTCTTCTGGGGAGTTTCCCATAAAGATGTTTACTGCCTGGCTTCTGGGTTCAGAGGGACAGCCCATCCCATCGACCATTTTCATGATCAATGAATGATGTACCTTTCAGGGGCCACTTTTATAGTGCGCTCTTGGGGGTGATTTTCACCAGGGAGATAAATGAGAGTTAGGAAGAATGATGGCCTTTCAGAATTGAGATCCCTGCATGCACCAAGTCCCATAAAATGCTGTTTGATTTAAAAAATTGCTTGAAGCAGTTCACATTTTAGTTAATTACGTCAGTGGGTAAAAATAACTATTGTCATATGGTGCGTGGGCTTGGTTTTAGAAGGATAAAGAGTCTATTGTTACCCATTGTGTTATTCAGCCACTTATTATCTATCCCTAAAAACCAAACGTGTATAATGGAAAACCTGAAGATTTGTCACTTGCTAAAATCCAGGCTGCTCTGTGAATTCACCCTCACACTCCGCTCTTTTTGAGAGCAGTGCAGAAGCCTTCTTAATGGAGTCCGTTTAAATGCGTTGCTAGAACCTGTCCCCAACACCCTTGGCAGGCAGGGGTTCGTGGCCGGCAGCCCTGGAGTCACTTGGGTTCCGTAGTCTCAGTGGAGACTTGCTCAGGGACAAGCCAACTGAGTGCTCCTGGGAGGGGTTAAGGTACAGAACTTCCAAGTCAGATAGACCTGGGCTAGAATCTTAGGTTTACTAGCTGTTAAGATGCTGGATCAGGACCTTCAGTTTTCCAGGGCTTAGTTTCTCCATCTGGAAAATGGGGATGAACACCGTTACTGCCTCCTGGGATTGTTGTAAGGCTAGTTGAGAGCTTAATCAGTATCGTAACAAGTAGAGTCAACCAGCATTAAGTACCTGCAGGGAGTCCCTCTTTAGGTGGTGTTTCTACCACTCTTCCCTGACACATCGCCCTCAAGCCCCTTCAGACCCAAGTTCACAGTGTCCTTGGGCACCCCCTGCCTGGTTAGTGGGGTGGCTCCACATTGCACTGTCACGTGCTTTCCTGCCTCTTTTGTTTGGAGAGTCGGAACCGCCTTAAGTGCCCTCGGTATCTTGTTGCGGTGCAGGGTCTGGGGCAGGGTGGGTTGGAGGTGGGGGGAAGGCCTGGGCGGCAAGGACTGAAAGGGGCTCAGAATCTGGAAGCAGCTGGGGGCTGGAGCTTTCCTGAAGGTCATCAAGGGAGAAGGTCATCAAGGGAGCTGACAGGTGGCAGCTTCAGGGGTTAGGTGAGGTGGAAGACAGCTCTTAGGCTGGGAATCCAGAATCCTTGTTTTGTTTGAGCCTCAGGGAGATCTCAGATGTGGGATCTGTGTTATGTATATCCTTCCGCTATTTAAAAGTGATGAACTGGATGGTTTGGTGAGACCGTTACGACCCCCCCACTCCCCACTCATGACTGTTGGGGGCAGTTGAACCTAAACCTCTTGGTCACCATGCTGGGCTGTGCTTACCATAGTCACAGGCTCTCAGATGTGAGGGGACGTGAGCCCTGTGGTGTGGATCCTTTGTGCAGCCCTGCAGACCCTTGCCTGCTCATCTCCACCTTCCCTGCCACTGGGAAGAGGCTGACTTCCATGGGCTACGTCAGTGGATGCCCTTGACTTCTCCCAGATAGAGATGGGGGAGGGGCAGTCCCTCAACACTTTTCCTTTCTTTCCCCATTGCTGCTGCCTTAGGATTCTTGCCCGTCCCTTATTGGCTCCACTTACCCCACCCCCACTCTTGTAAAGAGACTCTTAAACTGTCTTCAGGACCCCGCACCCCCACCCCAGTTGAGTGTGCCCATTTGTCCCTTTCAGGATCCCGGTGAATATTAGCATGTTTTAGAGAGAATAATGTAGTGGTTCTGTTTATTTTTCACCGTGCGTGCGTTGTAGGGAGAGGTTAGAGGAGGGGCAGCCAGGGGTGTGGATGAAGAAATAGGGCCTGGCTGTCACCTCTGGTGTTCATCACAAAGGGCCTTGATTTAGGTGTTGGCCTTTTATCCTCCAAATGAGGGATTATGGGTAGAGTCACAGTGACGCTCTGACAGGATTGAAGGGAAAATATACTGCAACAGATATTACCCGCTTCTGGTACTTTTAAATTTCTTGAAAGTGTATACTGAGCACTTCAAAAAATAAATACGGCCTGAGTTTTTCTGAGCCCTAGGAGGAGGCTGCTTCGGTTAAGAGGATTTGGTTTGTGGTGGCCACAGCATGGAAGGGGGGAAGTCAAGGTGCTTTGGGCGAGGAAGCATCTTTAGGACCTGGCTACTGAGTGTACCGGTGGAGGGCGAAGGGAGGGAGGGGTCAGGTTATTCTAGTTATAGCCTGGGAGACAGGTTTAATGGGGCATTTACAGGGAGACTTGGAGAGAAGAGAATCCATATGTGTGTGTTTTGCTGTGAATGTAGGAGTAAAATTTATATGTAGAGGAGCTGGGGAGAATTTCAAAGTTTTAGGTAAATGCAGCTAATGACATCCTGTGATTTAGGTGTTGAGTAGAAAGAATCCACTGTTCAGAGTGGACCACTGATGTAATGGCTGCAGCTTTGGCTGCGTTGTGTTGGCATTGAGGGCAATATTAATAGTTTGGTTTTCCGGGGGTCCTGGAAGAGGATCCTTATGCTTGGAACTATAGTTTCAGGACCGGTGGTAGTTTCCAAAGAGAACGAGAACTTTGTTTGGCTCATCACATTGGCATAACCAAAGTGAAACAGGAACACATTCAGGGAGGGGAGTGATGAATAAGGCTGGAAGGCTCAACAGCCGGGGTCTGCTTCTCGGAAAAGAGTCTGGAGGTGACTCTGCTATTCAGTGTAGGATGGTCAGTTAATACCAGCCATCTGGTTGACTAGTAGGTTTCTACTGAGCCTGGGGAGTCGAGGTCAGCAGACTTTGAAGTCTGTGGCAGAATTGAAGATAGTATCATACTTTTTTTTTTTTTTTTGTATGTCTGTATGTCTTCCTCTTAAATCAGTGAGCCTAATCTCTCATCTCAGTGATTGCTTCATTTGCCCAGCCATGGGGGCCTGCAGAAGTCTTGGGTCATCTGTATGGGGGATTTTGCAGAGGAGTAGTGAGAAAGGAGGGTGAGCTATGAGTACTCCATCTGTGTCTGCATCCCAGGAGAGAAGGGGTTGGGGAAGCTTAGTGAAAGTGGTTGAGGTTGAGGTAGAAATCAAGACCTGCGTTCTGGTTTTGGTGCTTCCTCACTGGCTATGTGTCCTTGAGTAAGCCGCTTTCTACCTCTGGGCCTCAGTGCCTACCTCTGTAACTGAGCTGTTGCTCATTCATTTAAATGCTTCGCAGATATGAGTTTCAGATTGCCCGTTGGTTTTGTCAGTAGGATCTGAGCCTTGGTGTTGTCATCTGTAAAATGGGGATGAAAGTACCTTGCAGAGTTGCTCTGAAGATTTAAAGATGATGGTGATAGCAATAGCTGTTAAAGACATCACCTACTTTCATCCTTACCACAACAAGGCAGGCATGATTATCATCCCTGTTTACAGATGTAGCCCCGGAGGGACAGAGAGGTTAAGGTCCCTGCCCAAAGTCACAGAACCTGTAAATGGTGAAACTGAATGATTTCCCCCCCGGGCAATCTGATTCCAGATCCTAAGCTTTTAACTGTGATTCCATGACTCTGCTCAGACAAGGGATGTAGAAAGCACACCTCAGTGCCTGGCACACAGTAGGTGTCCAGGAAACTCGAGTTCCTTCCTTTTTATCCTCAGAATGCGAAAGTGGAGGTTGCCCAGAGCGCCTTCGGTCAGGCAGTTTTGCCCAGCTTAGCTTTCTAATTTCCAGTTCGTGGTGCTTTCTCCCTTTTCTTCTTTTCTTTTCTTTTCTTTTCTTTTCTTTTCTTTTCTTTTCTTTTCTTTTTTCTTTTCTTTTCTCTTTTCCTTTTTCTTCTCATTTTTCATTTCATTTCATTTCATTTCATTTCATTTCATTTCATTTCATTTCTTTTCTTTTTTTTTGAGAGAGAGAGGGAGAGAGAAAGAATCTTAAGCAAGCTCCACGCTTAGCGGGAACCCTGACTCGGGGCTCAGTCCTACAACCCTGAGATCATGACCTGAGCAGAATCAAGAATCAGATGCTCAACTGACTGAGCCACCCAGGTGCCCCCTTTTCTCCCTTTTCTAATTTTCCAAATCTTCTTTCCAAAACCTCCCTATTTATTACCGTCCTCTTCTCCCCCACCTCCCGCCTCTTCCTTCAGGAAGCTTTCTTTCCCTTCTTCCTTCTAGTGGCTGAACTTGATCATATAAAGTTACCTTCCTACTATCTTAAAAAAAAATTGAGATGAAATTCACGTAACATAAAATTAACCATTTAGAAGAGTATAGTTCAGGGGCACTTAGTACATTCAGCGTGTTGTGCAACCACCACCTTTATGTAGTTCCAAACATTTTTATTACCCGAAAGGTGACCCTGTACCTATTAGCAGTCATGCTTCCTTTTCCCTCTTGCTAGCCCCTGGCGACTACTGGTCTTCTCACAGCCTGTTTCTATGGATTTCCCTTTTCTGGACATTTCCTGTAAGTGAAATCAACATATGGGCCTCTGTGTCTGGCTTCATTTCATGTAGCATAATGTTTCTGAGGTTTATCCACGTTGTAGCATGTACCAGAATTTCACTCCTTTTTATGGCTGAATGGTATTCCCTTGTATGGCTGTACAGCACGTGGCTTATCCATTCATCTGTCAATGGACATTAGGTTGTCCTCCACCTTGGCTATTGTGAATAGTGCTGCTGTGACACCCACTCCTTTTTATGGAAGCTCTACTCCCTCATTCAGCTTGGGTTCAGGGGCTGTGACTTCTGGCATCCCCTGAGTCCTGGCCACAGGGCAGGCTCACTCATAACCCTCTTATGGATGGGTCTGCTGAAGCTAGGGGGGAGACGCCTGGGAGCCTCGGATGAGAAGGGGACAAACATTGGAGTCTGATGTGCCGCTGGCACCAGGCAGCCTGTGCACGCTAAATCTAGCTCAGTTTCTGCCCCTGGGGGAGGTAGGGAGGAGAAGAGAGTTTTATCTCCAGCCTCAAGCACCTGTTTTCATCTCTCCTTCCTGTGCCTGGGGCAAGTGACACCAGCCGGGAAACTCAGTTGTGTGACCTCGGGTTGTGTACTCTGAGCTCTTGTGTCCCCATCTGTAAAGTGGGGAGTATAATTTCTATTTTATAGGGTTGTTTTGGGAGATTCAGTAAAATGGAAAGCTTCCTTCTTTTTCTATCAGGATTTGGGGTCGCCGGGTTAGGGAGCAGATGTGGAAGGGCATTTGAATACAGGATGATTTCTGTGGATGCCTTCTTGATTAGTAATCACTAGAGTTCTTCTGGATCCTCTTAGAAAGGGAAGGAGCAGAGGTTACTCTCATCGTGTTTAGCTGGTACTGCTGGGAAGTTGTCCCCAGCTTCCTCTTTTCTGCAGTTAACTTTCATGGTTGGTGTGTGAACCTATTTCACCTCCTGGTACAAGTAGGCTTGGAGCTAATTTTAGAAAGATGAGTTTTCTGTTGATTGTATTGTTTTATTTTATTTTATTTTATTTTACTTTATTTTATTTTATTTTATTTTATTTTATTTTATTTTATTTTATTTGAGAGAGAGCGAGTGAACATATGAGCAGGGGAGAGGGGTAGAGGGAGAGAGAGAATCTTAAGCAGGCTCCATGTTCAGTGTGGAGCCCAATCTCACAATGGTGAGATCACGACCAGAGCCAAGGTCAAGAGTCAGACGCTTAACTGACTGAGCCACCCAGGCGCCCGGATTGTATTCTTTTAAAAAGTAATTACAAAGTTTCTCCCATGCCAGGTGTCTTGTGGGGGTGTTGTTTGCAAGGGTCTTTTTCTCCTGTGATCAGTGCAAAAGTTTAGGGGTCCGGCAGACCGGGGCTTCCATCCTGGTTTTACTTCTCCCTGACCAGCTCTGTGACCCTGGACGACAGATCATTGGCCTTTCAATTTCTTCATCTGTAAAAATGAGGGTTCACGCGAAAACTAGCTACCTTTGTTGTTATTGTGCCAACCAGTGTTCTTTTGGTTTTAAATGTTAGACAACCCCAAATGAAAGGGGGGTTGCATCTCCCTAGGCAAGAAGGCTCGCGGTAGGACAAGCGTACGATGGGTTGATTTAGTAGCACGAGGATCCAGGTGTTTGCCCCTTTCTCCTCATCAGCCATCCTCAGGACGTAGGCAATGTCTCCCCTCCTTGTCACGCCGAGGCTGTAGCAGCTCCAGGCATCACGGGCAGATCCGATGAAGTGCGGCAAACTAGGACGGCATTTTCTTCCATGTAATTCCTTCTTCTTAGTGAGCAAGCTTTTCCCTCGGAAGCCCCCTAATGGACTTCTCTTGTGTCCCTTTGTCTCATGTTTTAGTCTGGGCTTTTTAGGTCCCCCGGGTCCTGAGGAAAGGATTGAAGTGTTGACGCTTCATTTAGGAAGTCAGGCCCAGTGAGGTCAAGATGAAGGAAAAGAAGGGGGAGTGAGGCCAGGGAAGATGGAAGCCGTGTGATCGTTTCACGCTGAGCCGCGAAGAGACACGGCTGGTGTGTTTGTGCGGCACATTGAGGGGGGCTGCCGGGAGAAACTGTACCCCGATTTGTCAGGAACACTCTTCACTTCGCTTGCTGGAGTTTTTGGAGGGTAGAAGGAAGAAAGGTTTTGACGTTGATAGCTTTTGAAATCGATATTTAAACCTTCCCTAAGTCCTGGTATATTTCTCACCAGTTGCTTTACATCGGGAGGCAGGGTGGCCGGTGGTTAAGGACATGGCCCGTGAGTCAGACTGCCTGGGTTCAAATCCAGACGCTGCAGCTCACTGGCCCACGAGGGACCTGCTCCTACATTTAGGGTTATTGAGAGGATTGAGTGAGTTAATGTCTGAAAGCACCTGAACAGTGCCTGACAAGTCAGGCTCTGTGCATATTGATGGTGACCCTTGCCCTTTCACCTCTAGAACTCAGAGCTGTTTGTCCCATGTAATGATCATCAGCCAGTCAACGTTTACTGAGTCTAGGGCTGTATAGGACACAGATCGAAAGGCACAGACACTCTTTGCCTTCTGTGTACGCCCTCCTCTGACTTTGGCCTTCCGTGTACACCGTCCTCTGACTTTCTTCTGCGAGTGGTACCTACCTTAGGGGCACCTTCCGTCTGTCCTGTCATTTGATTCAACGGTCTCTCTCAGCCGTGAGCCCCGCAGGGCACAGAGGCTGTCTGTCTGTCTGTCTGTCTGTCTGTCTTAGCTCTGGGGCTTTACACTGCACTTGGCACATGCAGGCGCTTGAGAATTGCTTAGTCAATGACCTGTCAGTACTTTCTACTCTACCTTGAAGGACTTATTTACAGACATGTCTTATTCCCCTTGCTTTCCTAAAAGCAGTTAGAGACCAGGCCCCGATCGTCAATGTTTGTGGGCGCTGTTTGGGTGGCTGGTTGACTGCATGAATCCCAGTTCAGGATACAACACGTAGAGGCATATATGAAGATATGAAGAGATAATAACACTGCAGAGGGCTGGGACAGGCCATTTTAGGGTCTTGAGGTCAGGTAGTTTATGTTTTCCAACTGCTGGGTGGAAAAAAAGGAAAAAAAGAAAAGAAAAGCTTGCTGCCTGTGCTAACTTGCTTAGCAACCTGCTCCTCATCTTTCTGTCTCCTGTGGTCCATCCAGGGACTAGTGGATTGATGCCTGGCATGGATGGTCGGCAGGGGCTGGAGGCAGGAAGATGAGCTGAAAGAGCGTAGGCCTGAGACGAAGAGGGGCTTGAGGGGGTAGGGTGGGGGTGGAAATGGAAAGCATGGGGGGGCGGTGGGTGGGTGGGTAGGAAAGGAGAAGCAACAGGGTGTGGGCCCTGAATTTCGTGGGGTGTGAAGAATGAGGAGGAAGACTCCGCTTCCTTTGGGGGTTGGTGCCTGGGCCCCTGGAAGATAGGGTGGCGAGCAGATCTTTTTTTCCATCTGCCTAACCCGTGAGATGAAAGTGAATGTTGTCTTTGCCTTCTCCATTTGGTAAGCCCGAAGGATATTTCCTTTGGGTTGGGTTGAGTGCTTAGGCTCCTGGCCGTGTCCCACCTTGGCCTTGCTGTAGGACCTTGGGCAAGTGTTTTTCCACCTGTAGGCCTTAGGGGATTCCTTCCTTTCCAAAACAAGAGGCTCATTCTTTCCTTTAGTGTCATTTACTGAGTGCCTACTGTATGCACCATTCTAGGCAAGGGCACAGACGAGGTTTCTGTTCTCATGGAGCATACATTTTCGTTGGAGGAGGCTGAAGATAATTGAGGTAAATTGCCAAGGAGGAAACATACTAGTGATGTGATGGAGAGTGAGAGTTGCTAATTTCCGCTGGTTGGTTGGAGAAGGACTGCCTGATGAGGTGGCATTTTAGGCCATGACACAGGAAGGTCTGGGGCAGAGTATTTCTGGAGAAAGGAATCAATGTGTAAAGGCTGTAAGAGAGAACCAGCCTCAGGAACAATGAGAAGGGCGTGATGAGATCATGGGGGATATGTAGACTGTGGTTAAGACTTGGGGTTTTATTTAAGTGTGATGGGGAATTGGAGGACATTTTTTCCACTAGAATCCCTTTTGATTATTTTCCTCTTTACGAGGGCCATACTTTTAAAAATCCTGTTAACCAAAAAAGTGTGCTTACTAAACAATAGATGTACAACTTCAAATTATTTTAGGTTTTTAAAGTATGGGGAAATCATTTATGGATCATGATGCAGATCTTTGAGGACCCTCCGGGGATCTAAAGATGGCAGATTGGGACACTCAACTGAATAATCTTGAAGGTTCCTGTTTCAAACATTCATGCTTCCCAAAGCTGCATGCCATGTAATTAAAAAAAAAAAAAAAAAAAAAAAAAAAAAAAAAAAAAAAAAAAATTACGCCACCTACCGACAGAAGGAAGAAGGTGGATTTTTGCGCAAGGAAAATCCCAAACCCAGTAGATTTCTTCGGTTGTGCACCTGGCTTTACATTCTGTACGTGCGACCTGAAAATGGCTGTGGGGAAGGGTTGTTATGGTCCTGCTTTCCTTTTTGCTTCCCTAGAGAATCTTGATTGTGCGTCTGTGTCCCTGTGCATCAATTCATGATGCAGTGGCAGGGGAGAGGGCTGACCTGGGAGCTGCCCCAGTATTGGATGTATGTGTGGGGAAGAGCACTGGATGGCTCGGCCTCCATATAACTGAGTTAATCCATTGTTTGTAACTGACCTCTGGTTTCACTGAGTTCCCTTATTCAGTGTCCCCACACCCTAGTCCCTGCCAGTAGGCCTTTTTTAATGTAGTCGTTAACACCCCATCCCTATCATTAAATTCTCAACTGCTTTATTCCTGATTTGCATTTTCCGTGGCTGAATGAATGCACTGACTTCCGTTTTTTTTTTTCTGTTACAGATGGTGTGCGCAGGTGACGGTGAGTAGCACTTCCCGGTCTTCTCTTGTGTTGTTCGTTATCGCCCCCTGCTGGACACAGCATCATTAACAGCAATGTGAAAATCACAGAAAATGCAAATTTGTTCAAACTCTTAGTTTCCAGTTTTATTTTAGAAGTGGGGTGAGTGTGGAAACAGCACGTGAAAGAACGAATTCAATCATTTGCGCAACTTTGACAAAAATTTTCTATTTTCTGTGATTTTTACTTTCCCCAGCCTACATCTGTGGGTGATTTTTTAAAGACTTTGTTGTCACAATGCAGTATGATTTATATTTATTTTATGTGCTGTTTTCCTATACATATTTTTTGGGGCTGATACATTGCTCCATGATTTTTAAAAGTGATATACAGGGTGTATGTAACCTTTGGAAAACCAGACGTAGCCTCCTATATATTTTGCTTCCATGTGGAGGGCTGAGTTCCGGTTGCTAACTAGCGTTGGCCCATTGAAGTTCTCCCTAGTCTAGAGTAAAATGAGAAAACTAAGACTATGATAGTAAGATTTAAGTGATGCTAAACATATTTAGTTGAAAGCACCATATATTCTGGGATTATGTCCTTACTATTTTTTTTGGTCATTATTTGTTTCTATAAGAAATAAATATAACCGTATTTGGTAGTTAAAAAAATGTACCTTTTAGCATAAATAAAAATTGGTAGCTCTTGTCTGTCCTCAAAATTTGGGGACTTTTTTTTTCCCTGATTGGTAAGATCCCAAAGTTTGTGAACCATAGAGATAAAATAATTAGAATGTTCTTCCAGTGCCACGGCAAGGGGGCAGATCTTGCTGAAACCTTGTAATAAAGGCAATCTCAGTTAATAACAGTGATTCTGCAAAGTCTGTACAAACAATGAGAAGAGCTCCGCAGTTGCTTTTTCTTGCTTGTTAATCAGTTTGGTAAATAAACCGGTAGGTACCTTGTGTAGCCTTGAATCATCGGTGCCAAAGAAGAAAACTTACGTGCGTGGAGAAAAGGGGGCAAAGGGGAGATGAGAGAACTGTGATTCGTTTTAAAAATCATAATGAAAACCTGTTGTACAGCAAGTATATAGTGGGAGGTGCCATTTTATTAGTTTGTGTGACCGCTGTATCTGACTGCTCAAATCAGTCACAGTTTATCACTGAAAAGTTTCCTGGTGTCTTACTGAGATGGATTTCAGTGGCTGTAGATGTGACTGATACCAGATCACAGCTGAAGCCTAGAACATTGGAAAGAAAAATGAAATGCAAACTAAAAAGTCTGTGAACCATTGCTCTAAAATGATTAGAATGTTCTCCCAGGGCTTTGAGTAAAATCACATGCTAATGACCAACAGGATGGGATTCTGAACTCAGATTTTTTGAAATGTCCAAATCCAGTGACTTTGGTTACCATATTATAAAAATAAGCCTTTATGTTAAAAATAGTTTATTAGAGCTGCCAATAGAGGAACTCCAGAATGGAAGGCTTTAAGGGACTGATTCTAGGTCACAGAGGTAAGGGACAGAGTGGGCCCGTATGTCTAGTTCTGAATTCAAAGACCAGCTCTTTTCTCCTTATGTTATTCTGTCTCATGCTATCTTTGTGCCCCAAAATGGCGGAGCTTCCTCCTAGTATCAGGGTTTGGCAAGAAAGTTATCTTCTGCACCATGTAAAACCTCTCCACACACAGTGTTTTCTAAGAATGGCGAGAGACTCATTTAGCTTCTTAACGTCTTTTTTTGTATCAGCTCCTGTATAGATTTAATCTGTATTCAAGTGACAGCCAACATTGCCAATCTCTGTCATTTTGGTCTCTGTTTTTCAGCCTTCTGTTTCACTAACACACACGCATGCATGTATATATATATACATATATGTATCTACAGTTAGTTTGTGGGAAGAAAGTCCAGGAGGAGAAATAGAGGGAAATGAAATTCTGTGATTGCACAATTCACTTCTGAAACGTAGAGATGCAGAGCAGTCCTGACTCTTATATTTCTTTTTTAAATATAATTTTTTCTTTCCTCTTTTGGGAAACCATATTAAAATAGAATCCTTGTTTGTGTCTGACATTGAAGCTGTGTCCATCAGTCCAACCAGTGTGGCCCCAGCATGGACAAACACAGACTCAGCTGCTTCTACGTACACGCACACAGAAGGTGAAGGTCAAGTTGGGGATAACACCACAGGCTTTAGCCCAACAGCTTCATACACATCCTTCACCACTTCAGAAACAGTCAGTAAGACTTGGGCAGATTCCACGGTCGCAAATGATGTGACAGGTAAGATGAGCTCCCAGGAATGATCGTGAGACGTTCCTTTTCACCCTGTATCCTAGAGCCTTGTCCATTCACGTTGCCTGTGGGGGAGAGATTGGTTTTCGTTAATGGTGGAAGGGGAGGAGAAAAGATGCCATATTGGTTCAAGCCCAGGAGTTCAGGTGATACCTGAATCATTACCTGATCAATGCGGATCATTCGGTATTCAGGTCTTGGGTGCTTTGGGAGGTTTTAAGTAGGTCCACTTTTAAAAATCTTTTGCTATTATTGGCTAGTATTTGCTTTTCTGCTAAGACTTGGGAGCAGTGACCCCGTTAGACATGTGTCTTGATGGTGTCCGTAATTAGTAGGCTTTTCTTAAGCCCGGCAGGGAAGTTAATGCTGTTTATATTCTCAGGAGTATTTCCCGGGCCTGGAAGTTTGGTGTACTTTATAGAAGAGTGTGTGTTTCAAATGAAATGATAGCCCAGTGACACTCGCTTAGGTTTAGATTTTTATTTAGCTTATGTGTCAGTACCCTGAGGCACGTGTTATAGCTGCAGATTTAGCTCTCTCCCTTTTTTTTTTAAGCAGAAAAGAATCAAAAGTACAAAAAAGAGACAAGAAGCTCTTTTAAGCTGGGAAGAACCAAACATTTAAAAATGAACTCTTCTTTTGGTTTTCTGATCTGGGAATGTGATCTCTTTGGCTGGTGAGGCCCTGGAAGCCTGATGTCTTGGAGCCCATGGCACCTTCTGTACATGGAACAGGCAAATGAAACCATCAGTTTTCAGCAGGCTTTTTTTTTTTTTTTTTTTTTTTTTTCAAGCCAGGAAACTATTTCTTTAAATAAAATCTTGCCCGGAAGCCCCATAAGTAAAAAGAACTGGAGAGAGAGGAGAGAGGACCTGTAGGAGTGGGGTGTCATCAGTACCCTCAAAAAACTCTTGTTGCTCCGTAGAGCACAGGTTCAGAGGCAAAAAAAACCCCCTACGATAGAGGTTTGCTCTATCGTGAAAGAGAGGGGGACAGGTGGAGAGGGCAGGGAGAAGATGGAAAAGAATGAAGGAGGAAAAAGAAGATAGAATTTAGCAATGGGGATGGGGATGAGATGACACAGGCCAGAGGAGGTGGGAAGGTGGCGGGAAATACCCAGCCTGGTTGCTGAGCCCCTCACTCCACCTGAAAGCCCCCCGGGACAAGACCTTCCTCATCAGCTACTATTTATTGGTCGTGGACTAAGTGCTTAGTTGTTGTTTTTTTAAAATAAAAAAAAAACCCATTTTTAAAAAATGTTGTTATTCATTTTTGAGAGAGAGACACGGACAGAGTGTGAGCAGGGGAGGGGCAGAGAGAGAGAGAGAGGGAGATGACCCTAAAGCAGGCTCCAGGCTCTGAGCTGTCAGCACAGAGCCAGACCTGGGGCTTGAACCCGTGAACCGTGAGATCATGACTTGAGCCAAAGTGAGACACTGAACCGACTCAGCCATCTAGGCACCCCTGCAGTTTGACAATTTTGAAGACAGTTTCGAAGACTCTCAAATCACTGTTGAAGTTAACTGTTGTGGAGCAGAGCAGAGATCCTGAAAATCTTTGGTTACAGGTTTATTCTTTTCTGTATCATTTCCTGCTGTGAAATGATGAACTTGCACAGGACCCTGATATAAAAAAAGTATTTTTAGTGAGTCACATTGGAACATCAGTGACCCCAGTCATTCCCAAGGAAAGGTGACTGCAAATACCTTGTTCCATCAATGACCATTGTGTGTTTTTTAAAATAGAGCCGAGTCAAGTTTCTGATCTTCGTGTTTCCTTCGTGGGTGTGACGCAAGTTGCTATTACCTGGAAGAATGGCAATGACACTGCCACCTGCCGGATGCTCCTTGAAGGCATTGAAAGTTGTAAGGAGTTGCCTCAAGTCTTGGTGGTCAACATATCACACCTGACACCAGGGGTTCGACACAAGGTCACCCTGTGTCTTTCAGAATCAAATGAGGAAGGGAGAGAGTCCTCGGTTACAGATAGTGGCTTAGGTGAGTTACAAAAGTGTGCTTCTCATCTGCCATACTGGTTTTGACTTTCAGTAACTTAATAGTTTTAAGAAATATTGTTCTGTAGTTGTATAGAGTTTTAGAATTTCTAGAGGGCTTTGCTCCAGACTTTTAGTTTTACCCCACATCTGTATGAGGAAGGAGGGAAATGTTCTCATTTTACAGGTCAGATCATTGGGGTTCAGAATGGTAACAGGGGCTGAAGCTTTCTGAGTCTGGCATCCCGGAAAGGAGCTGGCCCCTTTAGCTCTTTAAACTTTCAGTTCAACAAATACTAGATGCATTAACCCAAGTAGGGCCATCGGATGAACTTGTCACATCTGTTGCGAAAAGCGAAACTTAGCAAGCGGGGCTAGCAGATGTCTTCTGCATTGGCAGTGGAGTAGCCATTTACAGGTTGGAAGCATTTTCAGAGGCAGCCCTGTGAATTGAGAAGAACAAGTGCTTAATCCCCATTTTGCACATCAAGAAATAGTACTACGACGGGGGTGTTAGGATTGTTGACCACAACTGACAGAAACCAGACTTTAAATAGCCTGGGCTAGAAAAGCAACTTGTTGGCTCATGTCTGTTTTCCTGCTGTGGGCAGTAAGGCCCTGAAGCAAGAGATGAGGGGACTCCAGTCTCTTCTGCCTGCCTCCTTCCATATCGGCCTTGACTTCAGAGTGGCTCCTGCCCCAAAGCTCAGGGAGAAATGGCCACCAGCAGGTCCCTCAGTTCACCTCCTATCAGAAGGGGTCTGGCCCAGGGGAGAAATTCCTGGAGTGAGATCAGATTAGCCAGGTTTGAGTCCAATGGCCGTCCCTAGATGACCACCTTTGGAGCTGGGTGGGAGACGATTTTCTTGAAAGAAGGGGAAGAGCTGAAAGCAGCCGAGTTGGAAAGAGAAGGAGGGTGGTACGTGGGATACAAGTAGAGAGAGAAAGAGCTGCTGAAAATCAGGGTCCTTCTAGGAGGATGTGTCTCTCTGTGGGGGAGGAAGGGAAGAATTTGTGGTGTAGTAACTGTGGGTGCTGCCTGACGTGTCCTCTTATGGGGAAGGTGCTGTGGGCGGACAGGCATGTGCTTCCGTTGCAGTTAATGTATTTGACTTTTGTGATGGAAGTAGATGCCAACGCCACGGAGAGCTTCTCCCAGCAACCCCGGAACCACACGGCCCCCGTGTCTGGATACCAGCTCAAACGTGTGGACCTGTCTTCGGACCATCTTCTGACCGGAGACACGGAAGTCCTGATTACGGGGTTGGTGCCCGACACGCAGTACCGTGCCGCTGTCTATTCTCAAGCAGCAGATGGCACAGAAGGAGGGCCCCAGCGCATAACGTTCAGGACGGGTATGTTGAATTTTGTAGAATGTCTTCAGCCCGCGTTTTCCAGCACCCACTTTGGTCTTCTGTGATTCTCGTCTCTCCGTTATCTCTTGCTTCACAAGTACTTGTGTTGTCAGAGGGAGTTTTCTGGAAGAGATTTCGGACAGAGCAAATCCAGTGAGTTTCTTCCTAACTCCGTGGCCAAGACGCTTCTTTCTTTCAAAAGCTCACTAACGCGTATCGGGCAGCTGCTACGTGCAGACGCGAGGTGCTACCTCGTGTCTTCCTTTCGTGTCTCTGCACCCAGGCCAGTGGGACAAGCTGGTGTGATATTTTTCTCTTATAATTAGCTATTCTTCTTGTCATTTGTTGGTTAAGTATTTTCCCCTTCAGGTAAGAAAATGAGGTGTTTTTTTTTTGTTGTTGTTGTTGCTTGTTTTGGGGTTTTTTTGTTTTGTTGTGTTTTGTTTTTTGGCCTCCCCTCCAATGCATGCTGATCTTTCTGTGGAAGCTTGTTGATATGTGCATTGCTCTTCCTACCTATAATTTAATGGTATTTCCGCTCTGTAAACTGACCAATATTTGGAGGTGTGTCGGATTGGTGCTGACGAGGGGGCAAAGAAATGCATGGTTCCTTCCTAAGGGGAGTTCAGGATAGATGGGGAGTCGAGAGAGACATCCACGCATTGACAAGTCCATGGTCAGGCCCCGTGGGCTCAGGAATAAATGCTGCACCAGTGTCACCCTCAGGGACTTGGTTGAGGCAACACGAACTCCCACTCTGGTTACCTGACCCAAAAATATATCTGTTCTCAAAGGCTGTCGGAGACCCACAGAATGGAGGGAGAAGGGGTGTGGGCTGGGGGATACAGGGCAGAAAATAAGACTAGGATCCAGGAATCTCTGGGAGGCTAGTAACACCTGGTTACTAGCTGGGACCTGGTAACACCCTCAGGAGTCCGAGTCCCAAGATGGAGACGCTGTCACGTTCGTGATTTCTGGATGGCTGCGTTGGGGGAAGGGAGCGTGGTCCTCCGGCTTCTACATGGATGACGAGCACGTCAGGGGGGATTTGGTGCTGTTGGGTGCCGCCCAGGTGACACGTGGCCACCGTCCACTGCAGCTGCCCCCTGAGTGCTCTAGACAGTGGAAGGCTGGAGCACGATCTTAGCATCAAATCCCGAGGGAAGGCCTCTTCTATAGGCAGGATTTGAACTTGCTTTGAAGAGAGACTAGGATTTGGATAAAGGGAGAGAGGGAGGAAGACATGTCCACCGAGGAAACATTATGAGTGAAAGTGCAGGTGGTGGACCCCGAGGTACGAAGGTAGAGAGGTACGAGGAGCGGGTGACAGCTCGAGGACCCTGGTAATTCTGGAGGGGTCGACTTCGTTCCTAGAGAGTTGTGATGGTATGCTCGTGAGTTGGGTGTCTCTGTCAGAGGCAGTTACTAGCCGGGCCATGTCACTTGCAGGGGCTGGACAGTCTGGGCAGGATGCCTATGACAGGTTGTGTCTGTAAAGAATTACTGCTTTTCCCTGTGCCCACCTTGAAGGAGGGTCCACTTGTGCCCTCCTTTCTTCTTTCCCGTTCTACCGGTGATGCCAGTGTGTGGGTGAGGAGGGGAGGATGTAGCTATAGGAAAGGCCGCTTGGCTTCTGGGGATCCTCAGTGACCCAGCAGGTTGGCAGGTGGGAGGGCTCGGTGTCTAGAGGGTGGGGCAGGAGGAGGAGGAAGAAGGGGCCCTCCAGGGGTGCCTTTGACAGCGGTGGGGCCGTCCTACACACAAGATGCTTGTGCAAGAGGGTGAATGGGCCCCTCGCTGAGCAATGTACCCCAGGGCTGGCTCCATCCAGAGGATGAGCCCTTTGCCTGACTTGCTAAAAGGGGTCTTGTGGGTTAGCGTGGGCCTCGGGTTCCCTGCTTTTAAAGCTGTCTGAACGGAATTAAATAGTGATTGCAGGGGCACCTGGGTGGCTCAGTCGGTTAAGCATCTGACTTCGGCTCAGGTCATGATCTTGTGGTTCCTGAGTTCGAGTCCTGCATCGGGTTCTGTGCTGATAGCTTGGAGCCTGGAGCTTGCTTCAGTTTCTGTGTCTCCCTCTCTCTCTACCCCTCCCCTGCTCACGCTGTGTCTCTCTCTCTCTCTCTCTCTCTCAAAAATAAACATTAAAAAAAATAGTGATTGCATCTTAGGCTCTCAGATATATGGATACACATGGCCTGGTTTGTGTGAACTGTCCTAGCACTTGACAAGTAATAATTATAGTAACTTTAACCCTCTCTGTGTGGCATGTGTGTGTGTATATGTGCATATCTAGATGTACATACATGCACACAATACATGTCTCGCACAAAGCATTTTTCAAGCATCTCGTTAGGTGGGATGGGGTTAAGGAAATCATCAGAGCACGTTGAGACACCTGAGATTAGTCGTGGTAGGAAGTCACCTCTAAGGCTGATGAGCAAGGGGAAGAAGGGGTGCTTCTGGAACCTGGTGGGGGCTGGGGCAGTGGAAGAGGCAGCCTTGTCAGAACAGGCAGCCCGAGCAGAGGCCTGTGGGAGAAACACTTCACTGCTTACTCCTCTGCTTCCAGGCTGCCTGCTCACATTGCTTGCAGGTGGAACCCAGTCCCAGGGCCTCTGGCAGGGCCCCTCCTTCCTGCCAGCCGCAGTGATGCAGCATGTAGGGGTCAGCCTTCCAGGGTACAGAGCAGGCAGGGGACGGACAGCATGGGTTGGGAGGGTAGGATGGGCCAGTGGCAGATTATTAGAGCTCTGTGTTATCTTTTCTCGAGGTTAGGAATGTTACCCCCATTTTGCAGATGAGGAGACTGAGCTCACATGATTTTCCTCAGAACTACCTGGCCATTAATGCAGAACTAACCTTGGAACCCGGACCTGCCTTGCGCTAAAGTGTGTGATCTTTAATGGGTCCTGTATAGTTCATTCTGGAAGCATATATGCTTGAGAGTGTTTCTGGGTCACCCCAGGACCTGGGCAGGGCATGAGTAGAGTCCATGTTGTTGTTTGAAGAGCCTGTCATATCTCTAAGAGTAAACCCACAAGAAGAACCAAGCGGTAGCTATGCAGTTGCAATTGGCCAGGTCGTCTCTTCACTGAAGATGATGTCTGACACTTGCTGGGACCCCCATACATTGATGTATGTTGTGGTGAAAATGTGTAGGAGAGGAAGGCATGAGTGCTGAGAATCTTTCTCATAATGGATGACAGGCCCTGATGATGGTTGTCTCTGTCTCTCTCTCTGGCTTGGCCATTCTGGTTACTGTTAATGCCTCTTCTGTCTTCACAGTCGCCAGTCAAGTGTTTGACGTTGAAGTTGTGGACATCAATGCAACAAACATGACCCTGACCTGGAAAATCAATGATAATGAGTCGTCCTCTGTCTATACCTACAAGATACAAGTCACTGGGGAGACGGATTCCTTCACCCTCCATGTCAATGAGACTCAGGTCGTCATTACTTCGCTCAACTCGAGTACCTTGTACAACATCACGGTGCATCCTCTCCTTGGCAACAGTTCCGAGGGCGTGCCGGGTTTTCTCCAAGTGTACACCCGTGAGTTCACTCATTGTTTTGCTGACCTCTCTCTCCTGCCCGCTATGTGCCAGGCCCAGGTACGAGACAAAGCTTTGTCCCTACCCTCGAGGAAAACACAGCTCAGTGTGTGAGCCCACAGGGACTCTAACCTCCTTCCGGATGTGCGCCGTCGTAACGATGATCGTTGACTGACCCCCCCCACGTGCTGAACATGGTGTACATGCTTTCCTGGCACTGTCTTCTTTTTGTTTTACTTTTTTACACTTCTAAATTTTATTTTGTGTTTGTGTGTGAGAGAGAGAGAGAGAGAGAGAGAGAGCGAGCATGTGAGCGCGGGAAGAACAGAAAGAGAGGGGGGGAAAGAATCCCAAACAGGCTCCACGCTGTCAGCGCAGAGCCCAATGTAGGGCTTGATCCCATGAACCATGAGATCATGACCTGAGCCTAAATCAAGAGTTGGTCCCTGAACTGACTGAGCCGCCCAGGCGCCCCTCCTTGCACTGTCTTATGTGGTGTTCACAGACCTGTGACTTGGTTGGAATTAGCCTTATTTTATGAATCAGGGAGCCGTGGCTGAGAGAGGTGCTGTAGGGAGGTGTTACACACGTGGCAGAGGTAGGATTCAACAGCTGGGCTGACTCCAGCCTGTGCTTGTAATGACCATTCATTCTAGCATGGTAGAGGCAAAATGATGCACGGAAACAAAAAGAACCTGGTTATTCATGTCCCTCTGTCCTTTGGATACTGGCATTATAATGAAGCAGGGCACAGATGTATCTCACCCTTTCTTTGCTTACCTGTGCTTTAAAGAGAAGATGACAGGCAGCAAATAAAAAGCTTCCTGTTCCAGGGCACCTGGGTGGCTCGGTCAGTTAAGTGTCTGACTTCGGCTCAGGTCATGATCTCACAGTTCGTGGGTTCGAGCCCTGCACTGGGGTTTGTGCCGAGCCTGGAGCCTGCTTTGGATTCTCTGCCTTCCTCTCTCTCTGCCCCTCCCCCACTTGCACGCTCATTCTCTCTCTCTCTCTCTCTCTCTCTCTCTGTCTCTCTCTCCGTCTCTCAAAAATAAACATTAAAAAAAGATGCTTTCTGTTCCAAAGAAGGTGCGAGAATTAGAGTAAAGCAATAATGGTATACCAGTAGTACATAGTATAACAGTATCGTACCATACCAGGCGCTTTATGGGTATTGCGATGGCCTCCATGGTAGGTATTAGGATCCCTGTTTTACAAATAAGGAGGCTGCAGCCCCACCCAGCCGAATGATTTGCCCAAGGGCGCAAAGTGGCAGAGCAGAGACGTGGGTCCCAGGGATGCCTGGCTCTGGACCCAGGGCTCGGTTCACAGAATGCTTCACTTGGGTGTCTGTTGCTTGCTAGGAAGTGCACCTTAGGCACCTTTACAAATGTCTTCTGGACTGGCTGTTTGGGGTAAGTGGAATCTGGTTTCCCTTCCTCACCTTCTACACTTTTACTCTTCAGTCCCTTTATTAGTTGAGACTAGGTTTGGCTGTGAGTAACAAAAAAACTTCCCGAGGATGCACGGCGTAAACAAAACAGGAGTTTGTTTCTTTGTCCTTATAGAAGCAGCACCAGTGCTAGGCAGGACGGGATGGAGGAGTGTTAGCCAGGGCTCCGTGGCAGGAAACAGAAGCTTTTTATGAGCTTTTTTCAGCCCAAAGGAACTCGATCCTGGGAGCCGAGGGTTTGCAGAGTTATTGGGAGGGCTGGTATGTTATTTTGCCAGGGCTGCTGTTACAAGTACCACAGACTGCAGAGCTTAAACAACAGAAATTTATTTTCTCACAGTTCTGGAGGCAAGAAGTTTGAGATCAAGGTGATGAACGGTTGGGCTCCTCTGAGGCCTCTCTCCTTGGCTGGAAGATGGCTGTCTCCTCCCCGTGTCTTCACGTGGTTGTCCTTTGGTCTGTGCATGACTGTGTCCTAATCTCCTCTTCTTACCAGGACACCAGTCATATACTGGATTAGGACCTACTCTAATGACCTTGTTTTACCATAATCACCTCTTTAAAGGCCCTGTCTCCAAATATACCACCTTCTGAGGTACTGGGTGTTAGGGCTCCAACATATGAATTTTGAGGGGACACGATTCAACTCTTAACAGCTGGGGGAGCAGGCTTTAGGCTGGGACCCAGGAATGGCTCCCACACTAAGGGGTGCAGTTTTGTCACAGTCTGCAGCCCCCACTGTAGGTGTTGGCTCCAGAAATATATGTTCTGAGCTGTAATCTGGGGATCAGGAAGCCATAGGTGCCACCACAGCCACCGTACTCGTTCTGGAGCTAGGCGGCCTGAGCTCTGGGTATTGCATCTACATTCCAGCTACAAGGAGGAGGAAGGGCAGAAGGTAGTGCTCCATGCGTTCACGATACTTCCTAAAAGTCATACGGTACTTCTGCTCACATCCTATTGACCAGAACTCAGCCACATGGCTAATCTAGCAGCAAAGGAGGCTGGGAAATATAGTCTTTATTTCCGACAGCCAGGTACACAGCTAAAAATCTGGGGTTGTACGACTAAGGGAAAAGCCAGGTAAGGAATGGGTTTTAGGGGTCAACAGCAGCCTCTACTGCATGTTCCTAAACAGAGGTTCTGGGAGGCCTAATAATGTATTTGAGATAAAGCAGCCAGCAACAGCCAAGGTCCTACCCCAGAGTGTTAGCTCGTGCCCACGTGGGTTCACCCCTCCTCTCATTTCCGGTGAATGACTTTGTACAACCTAAGCATGCAGTTTCTATGCTCTTGTAGCCAACTGTTTTCTCAGTAGCCAAAAATACCAGTTGCTAAGGGCATTGTAGGCGATAATACAAAGAAGAGAGAAAGGTCGGATGTCCCAAGTGTGCATATAATCTCAGTGTAAATATTTTGTGAGGTTCAGTCACCCTGTCTTCTGTAGAACCAGGCTCTAAATCTAGTTGTTTACTCTCTTCCCACAGCCCCCCGTCCAGTTTCCGACTTTCGAGTGACGAGTGTCGGCACAAGGGAAGTTGGCTTAGCTTGGAGCAGCAATGACGCAGATTTCTTCAAGATACTTACCACAGAGGAAGGAGCTGGAAAATCTCCGCTGGAAACAGCCACCCAAAACCAAAGTATTGTCATTGGTGGCTTATACCCTGGAACCAAGTATCGTTTTGAAATATTTCCACAAGGACCAAATGGGACTGAAGGGGAGTCCCAGACGGTTTACAATAGAACTGGTAAGCAAATAGGCTGTGTTTTCTGTAAAACAGTGGTGTTTCTTAAAGGAAATCAGTATAATTTATAATGCCAGGTTTTCCAAATATTGCTTTTAATTATCTAATGAAAATCTTAAAAACATTTATAATGACAGTAATGCATATTCATTATGTAAAATACACAGATAAGCAAAAGAAAATCACATAGTAAACTATCAACCAGAAATAATCACTGGTAACTTTTGGTGTATTTTTGATGTATGAGATAATCAATAACTTTTCTAATTTTAAATATGTGCCTATATTTTATTTATTTATTTATTTATTTATTTATTTATTTATTTATTTAGAGTGGGGAAGTGGCAGAGGGAGAGAGAAGTTGTGGGGTTCCATCACACGAATCATGAGATAATGACCTGAGCCGAAATCAAGAGTCAGATGCTCAACTGACTGAGCCACTCAGGCACCCCTACATATTTTTTCTTTTACAAACACTGAAGTCATCCTATTCATGTATAAATATCCCTGCCAGTATAAATATTTCTACAGGATAATTTTAATATCTTCCTGGCATTCCATTGTCTAAATCGGGTCAACAGATAATAATGGCCTATGGGCCACATCTGGCCATTGCCTGTTTTTATAAATAAAGTTTTATTAGAACACAACCATGCTTATGTGTTTATATACTATCTATAACTTCTTTTGTGCTAGAAATGAGCAGTTGCAATAGAAAATATATGGCCCACAATACTTAAAATATTTATTCTGTGTCCCTTAAAGGAAAACTTAGTTGACTTGTGGGCTAGATCATTGTTACCCAAAGTGTGATCCAGGGATCTCTGAGAGTCCCCTAGATTCTTTCAAGGAGTTGATGAGTTGTTATTATTATCATACTGCTTCTAAAGTGTTTATTTGGCTTTTTTAATCTTATTCTCTCATGATGGGTGTATAATGGAGCTTTCCAGATGCTATATGACAAGGGATGACATCATCACTCTGATGGCTAATGGAATGTATGCTTGTGTATTCTTATGTTTTAAAAATTCTTCATTTTTTATTTCTTTAAAATTTTTTTTTGGGTTTTATTTACTTTTGAGAGAGAGACAGAGAGAGAGCGAACGAGAGAGCATGAGCGGGGGAGGGGCAGAGAGGGATGGAGACACAGAATCCGAAGTAGGCTCTAGGCTCTGAGCTAGATGTGGGGCTCCAGCTCATGAACCGTGAGATCATGACCTAAGCCCAAGTCGGAAGCTTAACCAACTGAACCACCCAGACGCCCCTTCATTTTTTATTTCTAATACAGTAAATATAAATATAGCCTACATAAATAAAAATTCTCTTTTAAGAAGGTAAAGGGGTCCTGAGATTCAAAAGTTTAAGAACCAATGATATGGATGTATTATAAATTATTGAAGTACTCCCCTATTGTTGGAAAAGTAGATTGTAGATTATTTACAGTCTTTCATAAACAGCATTATTCTTTGAGCCTAAGTGATCTTGATAAAAGTATTTCATCAAAACAATTTAATGTTCATTACTGTTGTTTTTAAAATTTGAAATACATTTTTTGGGATAGCTTGGAAAACATACACTATTCCTTGAGCTTTGATTGCAAGAGAATTGAAATCTTTTATATAGAAGGGAAGAATAAAAAAACGAGGCCTAATTCCTTTAGGCACACATGAAATCATTTGGGCTTTTGAGATTCTCCTTGTGTAGGTTTCTTCAACTCTGTTGGTTGGGTGAAGGCATTGATAGTTCCTTGAAAGGTCTGTTTCCAAAATAAGGGACTGCTAAAGTGCATTCCTTAGATGAAATGCAGTAATTCCATTTCAAGTCTGAATTTTATTTTTTTGTTAAAAAAATTTTTTTAATGTTTATTTATCTTTGAGAGAGACAGAGCATGAGTGGGGGAAGGCCAGAGAGAGAAGGAGACACAGAATCCAAAGCAGGCTCCAGGCTCTGAACTGTCAGCACAGAGCCCGATGCGGGGCTTGAACCCATGAACTCTGAGATCATGACTTGAGCCGAAGTCAGATGCTTCGCTGACTGAGCCACCCAGGCGCCCCTCAAGTCTGAATTTTAGATTATACTGTTGAGATGGCGTCTTAACGTCAACATATATTTCTGTTTTTCTTTTGAGAATGTTGCTAACCGTGAGGATTACCGTGGTGGGGGACACTTGATATTGTGTGAATTGCCAATGCCCAGAACTTAATGTGATAATAGCTTAATATATTGGGGGTCTGCAAAGTGCTGGGCTCTCATCTTTTATTTAAAAATTTTTGTCATAACTTCACGAGGTAGGCACCGTTAGCATCTCCGTTTTCCAGAGCAGGAAATGGGAGTTCTGTGAGCTTTATAACTGGCCCAGAGTGACAAAGGAGTGAACTGACCTCTGGCTTTGAAGAATGAGGTCTCAAGCAGAGTGTGGACTGATGGTCAGCTGCAAAGCAATTTAGGGCTATTCGTTGAGGAGAAGTTACATCTCTTGTACTGTAACCTCTAATTGAGTCCCATTGAATGGGAATCATGAAGAGTGGTAATAAGGCACTAATCTCTTAGGGGATTATCATTCTATGGTTGAACAACTTCCATTATTATTAAAGTCAGTATAACAGCATTAAAGGCAATTTTGAAGAAGGGAAACAAATGCTATATGATTCAGCAGTTCCAATTCTGCGTGTGTGTGTGTGCGTATGTTTGTGTACATATGTTTATATGTGTATATGTATGTATATGTATTTATATGATATTTATATTTCCCAAAGGATTGAAAATAGAGACTCGACCAGTTATCTGTATACCAGTGTTCATGGTAGCACGATTTACATCAGCCAAGAGTAGAAGCAGTCAAGTGTCCAGAGAGCAGTGGATAGACAAAACGTGGTATATCCACACAATAGAATATTATTCAGCCATAAAAATGAATGAAATTCTGATACCCACTGCACGGATGAACCTCAAAACATTATGCTACGTGAAAGAAGCTAGACACAGAAGGACAAATATTGTATGATTCCACTTACCTGAGGTTCTTGGAATAGGCAAGTTCATAGAGACCAAAGGAGAACAGAGGTTACCAGGGAGGGAAGTGTGGGGAGTTGCTGCTTAAATGGAACAGAGTCTGTGTTGGGGGTGATGAAATATTTTGGGTATAGATAGTGATGATAGTGTCACAAAATTGTGAATGTATTTAATGCCTCTGAGTTGTACATTTACAGATGGTTAAAATTATAGATATGGATATTTTGCCACCATAGAAAGGAAGGGAAACAAGAAGAACTCTGCCTTCTCACCCCGCTGAATTCCTTTCACATCTGTGTCCACAGTCATAGGTTTTGTTTACATCGTTGTAATTATTATACAAATAATTGTAATTTGTATTTCAACTGTTTTTTTTAACTCAATGTATATTGTAGCCTCCCTCCCATAGTATGTATGGTCTTTATGTTTTTAGTGGCTGCAGGATGTTTCATTATATAGCCAGATCACAGTTTATAGAGCCCTTCTCTTTTTATGGAATATTTAGGTTATTTCTATTTTTTTTTTTACATTTATAGATAATGATGTACTTTTTTCTTTTTTTGAAGTTTATTTTGAGAGAGAGAGAGAGAAAGAGAGAGAGAGAATGCATGTGGGAGGGGTAGAGAATCTCAAGCAGGCTCCCATGTGGTGAGCATGGAGCCTGACGCGGGGCTTGAACCCTTGAACCCTGAGATCACGACCTGAGCTAAAATCAAGATTTGGATGTTCAACTGACTGAGCCACCCAGCTAATGGTGTCCTTTTATGGTCTTTTGTCTGTGGAATCCCTGTGACATCAGGAATCTGGTGGTAGGGAGAGAAGACTCTCAAAGCTACCTACCTTTACAGAGGAGCCACTTAAAAAAAATTTTTTTTTTGGAAGAGAGTACATGCGTGTGGTACATGCATGTAAAACACACACACACACACACACACACACACACACACACACACACACACACACACACAAGGTTTTACAGTGAAAATATTTCCCTCTTTTGTCCCCTCACTCAGTTCCTCTCACGAGAGGTGACTTGGGTTCCCAGGTAAAGAGAGAAATGTTTTGAAAGCAAGGGCAGAAAAGTAGTAGCTTACATGGTTATTTCTGGGCCTCGATCTGTGCATGCACATTACAGCTGGTTCGGTGTGTAGAGGTGAGATGGGGGGGAGCAGGGTACCCCGAGTACCCCTGTGGGAGAGTTCTCTTCTGACCCCAGCTGGGAGGGTGGTTGGGGGGTGTGCGTATGTGTGTTTTCCCTTCTCCACCCTGGCCTTGAATACTCTCAACCTAGCAAACGTCAGCTGTCCATTTCAGTTTTTCTTTTTGGTATATGCCTGTGTTACAGGAAAACGTTTTCTTTTCAGGGAGTTAGATTAAACACACACACATCCACACACACGCCCACTCACCCCCACACACATACACACCCCCACACACACCAAACTATTTATTGAGCTGTACTATACATATTGAAAACACACACATCATAAGTGCATAGTTTGATGCATTTTCACCAACTGAACCCATCTGGTCATCAGCACTCAGATCAGGAATCTGAATAAGACCTCCACCCCAGAAGACCCCCAAAGGGGGCGTTTTTATGACAAAAGCGAAAGACCAGAGAACCCACAGGACAGATTGGTAAGCTCGCTCATCTGTGTTACGGAAGAGCCAAAATTCTCGAAAGACAGGAGTGTGCGTGTTTCTCGCTTGCTTTGGAGTTTGCCCTCTGTGAACTCGTCTGAGACTTTGCTGGCAAAAGAGCAAGCTCTCTGGACACTTTGCAATAAAGCTGGGTGTTAAGATGGTCCTTGACACTTCCTTTGTACCTCCTTTCCTCCCACCAGATCCCAGTGCCGTCTTTGACATCCGCGTGTTCAACGTAACCACAACCGGGATGGAGTTAGAGTGGCAGAGTACGGACAATGCTTCCGAATACACCTACCACCTAGTTATACAGTCCGAGCGCGGCTCTGACAAGATAAACAGTTCTCGCAAAGAGATCACTCTCAGGGATTTGGTTCCAGGCACCTTATATAACATCACGATCTTTCCAGAGGTGAACCACATCCAGGGGAAGCCCAGCTGCACGGCACAGTACACATGTGAGTCTCTTAAGGACACCCTGGTAAGTGGTGTTCTTTCTGATTCTCCTGGAGGGTGGGAAGCAAGCATTGGTTACACGGTGAGGTAAGTGGCCATTCCAGGTAGAATCTGATTCCAGGTAGAATCTGAAGCTGCTTAAGCTGAAAACATTGGCCTCCGCAAAGGTTCTGGTGTTCTCTTGGGGCATTGGTGCTGAGCTGTGTGAGCTTGGAATTGTCCTTAGAAGCAGAAAGATCCGATAAACATGGACAACATAATTATTCCATTCATTCCTTGGGAATACGGACTAGAGGAGAGTCACCTTGTCTTGGTGACATTAGAAGATACTGCTCAAATGGGGAGCTTTGCTTGCAGAGTAGTAAGGAAGGCGTCTTGCTAATGTTTGATCTAACTATATGGTAGAGATAGATGGTAGTTTGTATTATCTTTTTCGCATATATTTTCTCTTTCATTAATCAGATTTCCAAAACAGATACGAAATTATACCTGGAAAATATATTTCAGATAAACTTAAAAAAGAAGCCTGGAAAATGAATTCTTTTGAGATTTAATCTGTATAATTATTTTCTGAATGTCTTTTTGGGAAGCCTTCTGTATTTTGAGTCAGCAAATGTTAGCTTTATTTATTCTTTCCTCAAAGGAGCCAGGCTATTTTTAATTGTTAAAAAAAAATTTTTTTTTATTTATTTTTGAGAGACAGAGAGAGAGAGAGAGAGAGCAAGCACAAGTGGGGGAGGGGCAGAGAGAGAGGGAGACACAGAATCTGAAGCAGGCTCCAGGCTCCAAGTTGTCAGCACAGGGCCCGACGTGGGGCTCGAACCCACGAACCGTGATATCCTGACCTGAGCCAAAGTCGGACACTTAACCGACTGAGCCACCCAGGCACCCAGGAGCCAGGCTATTTTTAGATGCAGTAAATAAAATAGTCCTGGAATTCAAGGCTTATCCGTGCCTTTTTTTTTTTTTTTTTTTTTTTAAACTAAGGGCCCAGCAATGTAGCCAACATTGAAGTAAATACCAGCACCACGGAAGCAACCTTAAATTGGCAGAACTTTGATGAAGCTTCTCCCAGGTATACCTACTACCTTTATATTGGGAAGGATGGAAATTTCAGCCAAGCAACACAACTAGTCACAGACATTGGCGTCACCTATGCTACCGTCACTGAGTTAATACCTGGCTCGTCATACACAGTGGAGATCTTCACCCAAGTGGGAAATGTCACCACGCCACTGGCATCTGGCAGGCAGTCATTCTGTACAGGTGAGTAGCCTCAGGTGCCTCCTGCACTCTTTCCTGTGTGGTGCTGACCTTGCAGGTAGGTCCTCTGCAGGCTTTAGTTTATTAGGTTTCGGGTCGTGTGTGGTAACAGACCCTGGACTCTCCGAGAGAGCCCATTAGCTTAGTAGGGCTGTCTTGTCCTCCTCATTTATTCATCCAGCAGATATTTATGCAACACTTACTATATGCCAGGCGCTGTTAAGGGACACCCCCAAGTCTCTGCCTTCCTGGAACTTCGATTCTGGTGGAGAAGACAGACAGATAATAAGTCATTAGATGATGATTACTGCTAGGGAGAGGGAAAAGAACAGAGAAGGGGGAGAGGAGATGTTTATGTAGGATGCCCTGGGAAGGCCTCAGTGAAAAAGTGACTGTTGAGCAGAGACCTGAAGGAAGTGAAGGAGCCGGCCAGATGGCTGTCAGGGTGGAGAGCATCATAGGCAGAGGAAAGGCCAGTGCAAAGGCCCTGAGGCTGGAGTATGCCTGCTGTGTTGCAGGAAGAGCAGGAGGCCAGGATGGCAGGAGTGGACCAATGGGAGCAAGAGGGTGATGGGTAGGTGGTGCCCCGGGAGGTGACGGGCTAGGAGAGGGATGCCATTCAGGCTTGTGGTTCACGATTTGGCTTTCCCACTGAAGAAGATTGAAAAGGATATTGTTAAAATGGATGCTCAGCCTTTTTGCCTTTCTCAGTCCTTATCTCTCAGTGTAAAAAGTGCTATAAAGAGAAAGGTAGCCCTGTGTTTAACCTAAGGAGCTTTCAGAGAGCAACCCAGGGAGTGTTCTACAGATGGCTGTGAGTACTTGGGCTCACGGGTCTGATTGGGGCACCTTTGTCACCCCGGCGCCCGTGCACCACCTTATTCTTCCCCCTCTTTGTACCTACCTCTTTCCTTGCTTAGACCAAGCTGCTCAGGTGTGTTCAGGCTGATTTGGAAGCTGAGGGCTGTCATCGGATCAGCCTCCCTGGTAGCGTAGGAGCTGGCACTTTGATGACCTCTGACCTTTCAGGTGGAGCTGCTACAGAAATCCCTGTAGCTCTGAGTCACCCCTGCTCCTCGGGCCCCGTCCACCTGGTCTAGAAGCTGATCTTTGGGATTTGGGTGGCTTCTGCTGCCGAGACTTACCCTCGCTGTAATTATTGCAGTCTAGAGCAAGAGAAAAATACATACGAGCATTTATGCCTGGGGGTGGCTGGAACAGGGGCTGTGGGGGTAGCGATGTGTTGGGCGGGTTACTTTCCCAGGCCTCTGGCGGAGCATGTGGGAGCTGTTAATGGGTGGTTCGTTAATGCTTTTCCTGCCTTAAAATACTGCAGCAGTGATAATATTCTGCCCCCAGCACCTTAGTACAGAGCTCTCTATTTACAGCAGTTTAGGGTCGGCCGTCAACAAAACTCTATTGGTCCTCAGACAGGTAGAGACAGACAACACACCATTTGAAAGATGAAGAAACCGATCCCATTTACTGTTGATTATGCCACATGTTGTGTGTATACAAAATGCCCTGCACTTGGATTCAGGAAACCGGGGGTCCAGTTTTGGCTTTGTTGCCTAGCAACCAGGTCATCTTCAGCAACTTACGCAACCTCTCAAAGCCTCAGTTGCTTCATCGGCAGAGTGGGGCAGTATTAACCCTACCTCTTCCAGAAGGATTGTCAGGAGGGCCCCAGAATGAAGGAGTTGCTGCCTCCATACTGTTATGACAGCGCTAGCTCTCGCAGAGCCCCGTTCTCTTCCAGGGTGGTGATTGACAGCCACTTTCACAGAATCCTCATACGGTCCTGCTGCTGAGGCTCGGTTGGGTAACCGGCCCAGGGTCACACAGTTCAGTAATGCCTGGTTCAACGTCAGCCTCTGCGTCTTCTACCATTCTGCACGGCTGTCTCCTCATCACAGATGAGCCGGGATTCGACTGCCCTCCAAGTGCCGGAGTTTGCAAAGGCACCCGTCCCGGACTCTGATGATGTGCTGTGCTTCCCTTGCAGATCCTGCACCAGTAGCCTCCTTCCGCTGCGAGGTGGTCCCCAAAGAGCCAACCTTGATTCTCAAGTGGGCCTGCCCTCCCGGCACCAACACAGGCTTCGGGCTGGAGATCAGCAGAGGGGCTTGGAAAAATGTGACAGACCTGGAGAGCTGCTCCTCGGAGAACGGCACAGAGTACTGGACGAATGTCACATATTTGAATTTTTCTACCTCCTACAACATCAGCATCACTGCCTTGTCCTGTAACAAGACGGCACCTCCCACCCAAAACACCTGCCTCACTGGCATCACAGGTGGGCTTTGTGGTCCACCCCTGGAGAACGCTGACCCAGCGGGTCTGCACGTGTGGCCTAGAAATCCATATTTCTTTTGAAATTTCTGCTAAAATATATACTTTTTAAGTTTATTTATTTATTTTGAGAGACAGAGACAGAATGAGAGGGGGAGGGGCAAGCAGAGAGGGGGAGAGAGAGAATCCTAAGTAGGCTCCACCCCACCAGTACAGAGCCAGACATAGGGCTCGAACCCACAAAACCGTGAGATCGTGACCTGAGTTGAAACCAAGAGTCGGGCACTTCACCGACTGAGCCACCCAGGTGCCCCTAAAATATTTGTTTCTGCTGGCATAGACCGTTAACCCAAATCTGTAGAAATCAAGTCTTGAAGAGCAGGGTAAGAGAGACTCATTTTTAACATCCCGAAAGTTTCCTTTGCTTTACAGAATAATTCGCTGCCATATTTTCTTTTAGGTAGTGAGTTCCTTTATTATGTTACATGAGAAAAGCATTTTCATAGAAATATTCAAATGTACACAGAAGTAGAGGCAAGCATAAAGAAACCCACATATCCATCATCGCCCAGTTCAATATTTGTCGGAGTTTGACCAATCTTCTTTCATTTATACCCCCCTCCTCCCTGATTGGATTACTTTGAAACCAGTCCTCATCATTCTATAATTTTATTTATAAATACCTTAAGAAGTATTTCTCCAAGATAGGGGCTCCTTTCCCGTTTCTTTCAGACATAACCATATTGCCATTACCATCACTGAAAAATTGAACATTACTTTTATTCACTATTATCATATATTCGGTCAAGATTCTTATTTCCCTGGAATCCATATTGATAAGCTCTCCGGCTGTTTTGGAGAATGGGGGGGTCACTCACTGCACAGGGGATCCCCCTAGTCAGACTTTTCAGGCTCATCGTTCTTATTTCTTTGGAAGAAAGTTGCTTCTTATATCTTTGCTTCGTTTTTACCTGTCTTTTGCTCGCCATGTCTTTGCCAATGTTATGTCTTAGATCAGCCTGGCGGGTTGGTTTTGCTTTGTGCTTTTCAACCCCTGGATGTGTTTCCTTTAGGGTATCTGAATGTTTCTGGACAATTTCCAAAGAACTCGTGGTTGACATAGTAAGAGAAAAAGGCCTCTTATTACAGGGACACTGACTTGAAAAGTGGTGGAGGGGTTCTGTGGACAGAGTGTTGGATTTTGACAGGCCAACCTGGGTTTGATTCTAAGTTCTGCCTTTTACTAGCTGTGCGATCTCAGAGAAGCTGCGTAACCTCTATGAGCCTTGTTTTTCTTCGTTATAAAAAGGGGAAGTAAGACTAGCTTTCAGGACTGTTAAACAAATTAGATGAGGTAATTTGTATGGAAGGCCACTTGACAGCGGCCATGTATGGCTGCTCAGGTTGTGCAGCACACAATTCCAGGGGATACCATTCATATGGACTACAGTGTGCATGGGGCTCCTTGGAGTTGTGTAGTCCACACTGTAGAGGATGGCCCTGGGTCACACTCCTTTGGGTTTCTGCAGCACTCTAGAACATAATGGAAATAATGAACCTTTTTGTAGTTCTCTTTAATCATGTCATCTCTTGAGCTGCTGAGGAACATCAGCCACATCTGATTTGGTATCTCTAGGGCTATGCTCAGTGCCTGGTGAAGAGAAGGAACTTGTCAGAAGTAGTTTCTGAGCCTGAACAGTATGGTAGGGTTGGATAATGACCACTTACTTAGTCCAGGGATTCTCTTACTTTCTATTCTGTAGCTCTCCCTTTCCTCAGATGAATTTTCATATACAAATTTAACACGTCTTTTATTTACTGGAAAAGCGGAGCTGCAATTTCCCCAGGAGAGGTAGGAAGCGTTGGTGGGATGGGTAAATCTGGGGGAATTGAAGTGATGGTCTTTTAACCAATATTTGTTAGTTGCACCGTGTGTGCCTGGCGTAAGGGACACCGGTGAGTAAGGCAGACGGGGCCCCTGGAGCATAGGATTCAGCTAAGCAGAGAGAGGGAAAGCGTTTCCAGTCTTGCAGGTAGATGAGTTAGCCTGCCACCCACAGTCTAGTCCTCTCTGGGCAGCTCAAAGGCAGAGCGCTGGGGGGAATCCTGGGAGCCTGTGTTAGGAAGTCTGGCCAGGCGGTTGACGATTAGACCTGGGAACGGCGCCTCCAAGCCGTCACTGCTGTCAGTTACTTGAGTGGTTGCCGAAGCCTGGTTCAGAGCTGCAACGGCCCGGTAGAAAATGTGAGTCTCCTGCAGAATTTAACCTTTTTTAGGAGCTGCGTTAAAAAAGGTAAGAAGGAACAGCTGGCATTGATTTCAATCACATTTTATTGAACTATGTTGAAAACATTATCGTTTCACTGTGTGAAGTAATTTGTGTGATCTCTGTGAAGTTGATTACTGATGAGATACTTTGCATTCTTTTTTCGTGCTAAGTCTTTGACGTCCAGTCCGTGTTTTATGTGTGTGGCTCATCTGAGTTTGGGCTGGTCATATTTTCAGAGCTAACTGTTCCGGGTGGCTGGCGGCTGCCGTGCTGGCCAGCGCACGTGTGGGAGCCTCGCGGTGGTGTTTTTGTTCAGCTTTCTCAGCCTCCTGGAATCTTGACACACTAATGAAAACACTCAAACTGTACGTGGGAGACAAATTTAGGTAGAGTGCATGTGTGTATGGTGTGTGTGTGTGTGTGTGTGTGTGTGTGTAGAAGGATCATCTTTAATTCAGCATTTTCTTCTTTTGTGTTCATCCAGAGGGTGACCGCACAAGCTCAGCTCAGAAAGGGGAGGCACGTCATCATGAGGGTCACTCGTGGGACATTCCTGTGTGTGCTTTTCTGGTTTCTAGGAAGAGGGTCGGTCGGGTTTCTCTGGTTGGCATTTTAAACCAACTCAGGCAAAAATGAGGACTTTAGTGTGAAGGATGTGGAACAGGAACACAGCCAGGTCTCAGGAGAAAGTGCCTTCTCTCCATTGCAGCTTTGCTTCCCTCTGGGTATCTGTTCTGTTCCATCATGGTCCTCAGCGACCAAGCCATCTGGTGCCGCGTCCACGCAGTGGGCAGGTGCTGCGGACAGCTCCCTCCTTGAGTTCCAGCCACACAGGCCTTTTATCTGTCGCTCTCCTCCTGCCCTGCTTTTCAGGATACGGCACCTGCCGCCTCTGGGTCAGAAGGGGCTGGGGAAACATAGGAGAGGGAGGTTGTTTTCAACTAGCAAGTTTGCCGGGAGCCTTCTCCAGGCATGTGGCGGGGCACGCTGGAGGTGCCATTGTGAGCTGGGGGAATCTGCAGCTCTGCCTTCCACTGCCCTTCCCTGCCCCTTGCTCTGGATGAGCCCAGCACACCACTCCCACAGCAAGGGCAGGACTTGAGGGCATGGTAGCAAATGCCTCCTTAATCATTTTGTTCTTTTTTTTTTTTTTTTTTATATATTTCTTATTTTGAGAGAGAGAGAGAGAGATCGAGAATGAGCACGAACAGGGGGAGGGGCAGAGAGAGAGGGAGACACAGAATCCGAAGCAGGCTCCAGGCTGTCAGCACAGAGCCCGACGCGGGGCTCGAACCCATGAACCACGAGTTCATGACCTGAGCCGAAGTCAGATGCTTAACCAACTGACCCACCCAGGCACCCCTCTTCTTTGATTTTAAATGGTGGGTGATCGTGTTTTGTTTTGTTCTGTTTTAGATCCCCCTCCTCCAGACGGATCCCCGAATATTACATCCATCAGTCACAATTCGGTAAAGGTTGAGTTCAGTGGGTTTGAAGCCAGCCACGGACCCATCAAAGCTTATGCGCTCATTCTCACCACTGGGGACGGTAAGGAGGGGTCAGTTACGGGTTAAACAGCCAGTGAGCTGTGTCGTGACCGGGTGCCATTCCTGTGCCCACTGAGGCACATTAGAGCTACAAATACGTGTCTGTTTTTACACTGTAGCCCACGCTTTGGCACTGAGAAGCGGGTGGGTGAGCTATTTGCCCGACGGTCTAGGTCAGGATTGACAGGCCTTCTGTAAAAAGCTGGATTGCAAAGAGTTTAAGCTTTGCAGGCCATGCAGTCTCTGTTGCGGCCACCTGACTCTGCTGTTGTGGCACAAGACCACCGCGGAAGATGTGTGAAGAATGAGTGTGGCTGTTCCCATAAAATGTTGTCTACCGGAAGGGGTGGCTGGCTGGATTTGGCCTGTGGATCCTACCTCGCTGACCTCTGATCTAGGTTTTTCTTCTCTTTTACAACACAGGGCCCTCGAGGTGGCAGAATATTAGTCTTAAGCAACTCTCTCTCTTTCCCTCTCTCACCCACACGCTCACATACCCCCCCCCCCCCCGCCACCATACTCAAAGGGTGGCTGTCTCTTGAAGGAAAACAGAAAGTGGTTTGCATTTGTGGTGGGAACTTGCAAAGAGCCATCCTCACAGCTGAGAGTGGAGGAGGCCCCCAAGCCCCCTTTCCTGACAGGACTCCTTTACATTCTTTGGTGGGAAGGAGGGCACGACTAGAGGGTGTCTTTGTTAGCTGTGTGTGGGTGCTTTGCACAAGGCTGGGCTTTCAGGACCCAGTTCTGTTGTTTTTGTTGATTCTTTAAATATGAATCACGCAGGGGCACCTCTGTCCATTCTCTCAGCCCATGATAACTGCCCTCACCTCCTCGAGGACGTAGAGATCAAGCACCTTGTAAGGGGAGTGGGGATCCTGAAAGACAAGGACTTTGCTGGTGTCATAAACGCACGGCAGAGTTTCAACAACTAATGCTGAGATCTCTCAGTCTCTCTGGCTTTTTGTTTGGGGTCTGTTTCAAGTCGTTGTGTTGGAAAGGTTTTCGGCAACATCCAAGCTTATACCTTCGCCGAATGAAGGAGGCAGTATTTCCTAGTGACCACAATGACCAGTACCAGCCTGTGGTGGATGAGACCACACGCTCCAAGCTGATGGTCTGGGTTAGAAATCAACCCCACTGTGTGGGCGGTGTGGCCTTGGGCCCAGGTCCTGCTAGCTTTCCCGGCCTTCATTTTCCCATCTGTAAGATGGGACTAGTCAATGTATGTGATGAGACTCTTGTTAGTTGCTATCGTTTAGTACAGAGAGTATGTAAGTCAAACAGTTAGAACTCAACAGAGGTAAAGCCTGGGCCGAGAGCACCCTTGTGCTCTGTCATCATTGTCATCGTTATCACCCAGTGTCAATGTCATTATGTAGACGTGGGCGAGACGTAAACCTTTGTCTGGAATCCCTTTCTCAGGACTTTCCTTCTGTGTGTCTTTCTTAGCTGTTCGCCCATCTGCAGATGTTTTGAGATATACATATGAAGATTTCAAAAAGGGGGCCTCAAATACTTACGTGACATACCTCATAACAACAGAAGAAAAGAGACGTTCTCAGGACTTGTCTGAAGTCTTGAAATACGAAATTGACGTTGGGAACGAGTCGACCACGCACGGCTATTACAACGGCAAGCTGGAACCCCTGGGCTCCTATCGGTAATGCCTGGTGGTTCTTGCCCTTTGGGGCTGAGCCTCCCGAGCGCAAAGCCCTACGTGCCTGGGGTGGTGGCTGTGTCTCAGCAGCCTCTTTCCTTCTTGTCATCCTACAGGGCTTGTGTGGCCGGCTTCACCAACATCACCTTTAACCCTCACAATGACGGACTCATAGATGGGCCCGAGAGCTACGTGTCCTTCAGTCACTATTCGGATGCTGTTTTCTTGCCCCAAGATCCAGGTAGAGAAAGAACAGCGGTGCTGTTAACATTTCAGTGGGTTTTTGCTTCTGGTGTCCACAGGAAGCCTGGATTTGTGTCTGCCATCAATTCTCATATTCACGTGGCTCCAGGAAGCAGGTCTTGGCCGCCTGGGAGGGCTGGGCTCTCCTCCTAGAAGTTGAGATGTCACCAGGACCCATGTCTGTTCCCTCGACTGAGGTCCCCACGAGCCCCCACCCCACACTCTCCCTTCTCCGAGTGCCAGCTGCACTTCCACTCTGCAAACACTGCATAGGCCTTTGTTGTCAGTGTGGTTATTTGTGTGACCGTGTGCCAGGCACACAATTTCACTTTCGGTACATAGAGCCTTCGAATGTGAGGGTTGGAAGGAGCCACAGAAATCGTCTTGTCCCGTTCTTCTTTTAGAAATGAGGCTGTTAAGGCCCAGAGAGGGGCAGTGACTTGCCCAAAGTTACACAGTGGCTCAGAGGCAGGCCTGACAGTCTTGCCTCAGACTCCTTGTCAAGCACAGCCGTGTTTTGTCACACAGAATCATTTAGGAGCTTCAAGGACCCAAGCGGGGTACATACTCTGCCTTCAGGCCAGAGACAACGTGACTAACTGGTTTGTTAGTTGGTCTCGTTTTTGTACTCGATAGTTGTTGGCTTTGGGAAAGAAGCCCCAGAAGCAAAGTGCAGGGAGTCCCTGCAGCCTTCCCCAATAAACAAAAGGGTGTTATGTCCCAAGAGTACAGAGCTGTCGGTATTTCCACTCACACGTGGGTGTTAGTCTCACAACGTCAGAGGTGCCGGGAACCATGTGGAACATTTTGGCTTGTAGTCTTTATTTTATTTTATTTATTTATTTTTAAATTTTTTTTAACGTTTATTTATTTTTGAGACAGAGAGAGACAGAGCATGAATGGGGGAGGGGCAGAAAGAGAGGGAGACATAGAATCGGAAGCAGGCTCCAGGCTGCGAGCCATCAGCCCAGAGCCCAATGCAGGGCTCGAACTCACGGACCGCGAGATCGTGACCTGAGTCAAAGTCGGATGCTTAACTGACTGAGCCACCCAGGTGCCCCTTGGCTCGTAGTCTTTAAACACTGGTCACTCCACCAAACAAGAGCCAGTCAGGAGATCCTGTCTGCTGCCACCCAACCTCCACGAGAGCGTTTCTGCCTGGCTTTCTATTTTATTTATTTATTTTTTAAATGGTTTATTTATTTATTGTTAAAAAATTTTTTTTGTTCTTTATTTATTTTTGAGAGAGAGAGACAGTGAGGCAGAGTGTGAGTAGGGGAGGAACAGAGAGAGAGGGAGGCACAGAATTCAAAGCGAAATCCAGGCTCTGAGCGGTTAGCACAGAACCCGACATGGGGCTTGAACCGCAAGATCATGACCTGAGCCGAAGTCGGACGCTTAACTGACCGAGCCACCCAGGCGCCCCAAATGTTTATTTTTGAGAGAGAGAGCGCACAAACGGGGGAAGGGTCAGGAGCGGGGACAGAGGATCTCAAGCAGGCTCTGTGCTGACAGCAAAGGGTCCGATGCGGGGTTCAAACTCATGAACCGCGAGATCCTGAGCTGAGCCGAAGTCAGATGCTCAACCGACTGAGCCACCCAGGCACCCCCTGGTTTTCTATTTTATATATTGGGCTGCTGCATGCAATTTCATGTGAAGAAAGGCATCTGCGATAAGAACAACTTGAAAATCGCAGATGGCCCAGTTCTTTAAGTTTGCAGTTGAGGATACTCAGGAGAGAGGAGCACTGACTTTCTCAAGACCAGCCTGTTATGGTGGACTGGGGATAGGGAACCCGTATCCCAAATGCCCAGGCTAACTTTATGTCCAAAGGCGTTTAACACACACACACACACACACACACACACACACACACACACACTCACACTCTGGTTTGAGGACCCTGGGTCGGTTGTTTGTTCGTGAACATCTTCTGAAGTGCTTTCCATTTGGACTTTTCTCAGGTGTCATCTGTGGAGCAGTTTTTGGGTGTATCTTTGGTGCGCTGGTAATTGTGGCTGTGGGAGGCTTCATCTTCTGGAGGAAGAAGAGGTGACTGTTGCTCATGTTAATGATAATACCCTACTTTTTTTTTTTTTTAATTTTTTTTAACATTTATTTATTTTTGAGACAGAGAGAGACAGAGCATGAACGGGGGAGGGGCAGAGAGAGAGGGAGACACAGAATCAGAAGCAGGCTCCAGGCTCTGAGCCATCGGCCCAGAGCTTGACGTGGGGCTCGAACTCATGGACCGTGAGATTGTGACCTGAGCCGAAGTCGGACACTTAACCGACTGAGCCACCCAGGCGCCCCGATAATACCCTAGTTTTTAAAGGAGGTTTTTACTCTGGAAAATTTCAGACATTCTCACAGTTGGAAGGACTCGTGTCACGAGTTCCCATGTCCCTGTCACCCAGGCTCTTCACTATCTGGCCAGTTGTACTTCGTCTCAGCCCCTATGGCATCAGGTCGGGGCAAATGCTGCAGTGTGCAGTGCTCCTTTCGAACAGTGCCCTCTGGTCCACAAGTCAGTGTTGAGGTGTTAAGAGATTTCATTAAAATTAAAAAAAAAATTTTTTAAGTTTATTTATTTTGAGAGACAGAGAGAGTGGAGGAAGGGCAGAGAAAGAATCCCAGGCAGGCTCCATGCTGTCAGTGCGGAGCCCGATGCGGGGCTTGAACTCACGAACCGTGAGATCATAACCTGAGCCGAACCCAAGAGTCGGATGCCTAACCGACCGAGTTGCCCGGGAGCCCCAAGAGATTTCATTCGAGAGTTAGCTAAGTTTGAACACATGCTCTGACTTACTAGTGGTTAGGGAGCTTCGCTGTAATGTCCACATAGTCTGTGATGTAGGGATAATAACGGGACCTAACTTGTGACAGGGGGAGCGTAAAATAAATACAAGGCTTCAACAGTGCCTTGGACCCTGTATGCTACTATTGTTATCTGTACAACTACCCTTCGAGGTAGTTAAATAGTAAAAAAAAAATCGCAGCTCTGTTTTGCTAGCTCACTCTGCACCTGGATTTGTGTCTTCTGTCAAATCTCATACTCATCGGGGCTCTAGGAGGAAAATCTTTAAAGCCGCCTTGCAAGGAGGCACAAGCTGAGTGTGGGAAGCGTGGAAATGAACTTGAACTTGGTGTTTGCACTTCATTGCTCAGTCTCCTGTCTGACCGTGCGGCCGTTGAAGCCTGCGTATCAGCTGGGGTTCATTCCTGGTTGTCAACTTCTGCCAGTTGGAGAATTTCATTCTGGCTCAGAGTTCCTCGATGTAACTCTGCCTGGTCCCTCTGCCGCCATCTTGCCCTGTAGGGCTGACAGGCAGAGTAAAAAAAATGTCTTCTGAGGGAGGGGTCAAAGCAGCTTTATTGTTTCTTGTTAAAATAAAAGTTATACATGCTTGTGGCCCCCCCCCCCCCAAAAATACAGAAGAGCAAAGACACTGGATGATTCATAATCACAGCCCAAAATGACTCTGAACATTGATAGGATCGTGAAACTCACACACAAGTGGAATCCTATTATGTGTATTATTTTCTAGTCTGCGTTATTATTTAAGACATTGTGGACAGCTTTAAATCTTCATTTTAAGTGGCTGTGGAGTATTCAATTGTACAGAAATTACTCAACCAATTTTCCAGATGTTTTCAGGTTTGTTCTTTGGTTTTTTGTTTTTGCCACAGTAATCTTTGAGCACATTCCTGATTATTTCCTTAGGCTAAATTCCAAGGTGGGCAGTTGCTGGGACAGTGGGTATGATGCATGTTTTCAGTTTGATACGCACTGCCAGGGTGCCCTCCAGAGGGTTATTTTTATTTTTTTATTTTATTATTATTATTTTTTGACACCAGTATGGGGTTTGGCCAGCAATGCAGGAGAATGCCAGATGCCCCGCCTCCATATCTACAGTGGCTATATTTTCTGATTTATTTCATTAACTCATCAGAAAGGCCTTTCTCAAGAAACAGCATGAAAAAATGAGTCTGGCTTTACCAAAGGGTCAGCTGCTAATGTATTTTTACCCAAAGATATTCCTAAAAGTTGCCCGAGCAAGATTCTTCCATACTTTTGGATGGTATGAAAGAGAGTTACTTCACAGATTTGTAATCAGTGTTTGCTGCTTAGACCATGAAGCTTAGTATTAGCGAATGGGATTTAGTGCCATATGTGAACTAATGCCCGGGGAAAAGGCCTTTTGTAGATACGTTGAAGGGGAAAAAACACAGAATTACCCTTTCTTGGTCTAATGGGTCTTTGTTTCTTTCAAAACAGGAAAGAAGCAAAGAATAATGAAGTATCCTTTTCTCAAATTAAGTAAGTCTCTGGAGTTATGGCTTTAAAACATTTAATCCCCCAGTCTGCTCAATGACTATCTAGAGAATTTTTATTTTACTTTATTTTTTATTGTTTAAAAAATTTTTTGAAGTTTATTTATTTTGAGAGAGCAGGCGAGTGGGGGAGGGGCAGAGAAAGAGTGATAGAGAATCTCAGGCAGGTTCAGTGCTGTCAGAGAGGAGCCCGATGTTGGGGGGCTTGAACTCACGAACTGTGAGATCATGACCTGATTTGAAACCAGGAGTTGGAGGCTTAACCGACCGAGCCACCCCGGTGCCCCTCTAGTGAATTTTTGATGGAACTTGCTGTCATTTTTCCTGATTGACACATTTGGCCTTGATCATGCAGGAGTTCTTGCTAACTTTGTTTTTCTGCAAGGACTCTCTGTTTATTAGTCTCCCGAAGCTGCCTGCTTCCTTGCCGTGTTCTACTATGGCAAGTAGAACCTTACTTCCATATTCTACCAATAAATATGTATTTTCTGATTTTTTGTTTTTTTGAGAGCATGAGTGAGGGTGGGGGTGGGGCAGAGAGAGAGGAAGGGAGGGAGGAAGAGAGAGAGAGAGAGAGAGGGAGAGAGAGGGAGGGTGGGAATGTCTTAAGCAGGCTCATGCCTAGAGCGAAGCCTGATGCCAGGACTCTATCTCACAACCTTGAGATCATGACCTGAGCCGAAATCAAGTCAGACCCTTAACCGACTGAGCCACCCAGGTGCCCCTCATATTTTGTGATTTTTGAGAACAAATAAACGGGTTATCAATAGGTAGGAGACCTTGTGTAAAGTCACAAAGCCCATCAGTTACATGACAGGCTCTAGAAGGGAGATTTCCTGATTCACACGTTTCATTGTTTTGTAAATAACATTCTATTGACACGCCCTCCCCCCATTATACTCTGGTTTTGTTCCTCTGGGAAGATGTTTACTATCATTTCTAGAGTCATGATCCAGTCGGTGTTTCTAATTCTTATTCTTTTCTTTCCCTTTCTATGATGAAGACCTAAAAAGTGAGTAGCCTTTTTAATTTTTAAATAACTTGTCTTTTTCTGTTTTGAGCATGAACTTCACTGGATGTAAAAAAAGTCCTCATAAGCTGTTTTTATTTTCTTAGATCCAAGTTAATCAAAGTGGAGAATTTTGAAGCCTACTTTAAGAAACAACAAGCGGACTCCAACTGTGGGTTTGCAGAAGAATATGAAGTACGTGGTTGTAAATAACGTATTCTTAATTGCTTTATGTTTCTCCTGCAAGTTGGAAAACCGTCTGTTTTTATTGCGTGGGGGAGCGCTGGATAAGAGGCGGCCCTCTTAGAGGGGAGAGGAACTCTGTCAGGTAGACCTCAGGGCTCCTAGTGGCCCTGTGGGCTGTGAGCACTTAGGTGTACCCTTGCTTCTAGTGGTTTGTGTGTTCAGTCTTGTTGATAAATGAAGATTATGCGGAGAGGGAGAGAGAGCGAAAGGTAGAGAAACTAGGCGTTCAAGTTCAAGTCTGAGGGCTGTTAACTGGGGTAATTAGGAAGCTGTTCTGGCTGGCATTTCCGGGCTGGGGCTTGACGGCTGTGTGGCCGACATTGATTCCGGAGCATTCTGTGAAGTCCTGCGGAAAGAGTTTCTGCCTGTCAGTCCCCATGTGCTCTACCCCCCACAGCAGCTTGGCCGAGCACACTCGCCCTCCCTGGGCTGCCCTGCTGTGGTCTCTGCCTTTATTGAATCTACTCCCTCTTTGCATTGGTTTCCTGCGGCTGCAATAACAAATCACCACAAACTCGTGGCTTGAAACAACAGAAATTTATTCTCTTGCAGTTCTGGAGGCTATAGTAAGTCCAAAGTCAAGGTGTCAGCAAGGCAGTGGTCCCTCCAAATCTCTGGGGGAGAACCTCTTGCTTGCCTTTTCTGATTCGGGTGGCTCCACGCGTTCCGTGGCTTAGGGCCCAGTCACTCCACTCTCTGTGGTCTCCTCCTCCTGCTCCCCGTGGTTCCCCTCTGGATGTCTTGTGTATCAGGGACACTTATTGGATTTAAGACCCACCCACATAATCCAAGATGATCTCACCTCAATGTTGTCAACCTAAATACATCTGCAAAGACTCTTTTCCAAAATAAGGTCACATCCACAGGTTGTAGGAGTTAGGAAGGGGGCCTGGCTTTTTTGGGCCTGCCATTGAACCTAGTGTGCAACTCAAAGCACAGCCCAGGAGGACTTAAATTCTCTTTCTACCTGTTTCATCTGTGACATGTGGTGTTTATTTAATTCTGCCTTGTTGTAACATCAGTTATTTCTAAATTAAAAAAAAAATTTTTAATGTTTATTTACTTTTGAGAGGGAGAGAGAGAGAGAGAGAGAGAGACAGAGAGACAGCATGAGCGGGGGAGGGGCAGAGAGAGAGGGAGACCCAGAATCAGAAGCAGGCTCCAGGCCCTGAGCTGTCAGCACTGAGCCTGATGGGGAGCTGGAACTCACGAACCATGAGATCATGGCCTGGCCGAAGTCAGATGCTTAACTGACTGAGACCCCCAGGCACCCTGATGTTAGTTATTTCTGCCTGTGCCTCTCTCCCGGGGTGTAAGCACCTGGAAGGCAAGGATTATCCTTTTTCTTTTATTTTAACCTTTGCATTAGTTTCCAAGGGCTGTGGTCACAAAGCACTAGAACAACAGCAAATCCTTCTCTCACAGTTCTGGAGGCCAGTGGACCTAAATCAAGCTGTTGCTAGGGCTGAGGTGCCTCCGAAGCCTCTAGAAGAAGCTCCCGCCTGGCTTCCCCAGCTTGTAACAACCTAAGTCCTGTGCCTGCCTTCACCTCAGCATGGCCGCCTCCTCTTGAGTGTCTATCTCAGCGCCTCTTCTTCTGTAAAGACGTCAGTCCTGTTGGATTAAGGCTCCCCGTCCCTAATCCACTATGACCTCATCTTATTTTGAGGACAAATACGGCTGCATTCCCCGGTCCTGAGGGTTAGAACTCCAACATACCTTTAACTCAAAACACCTCTGCCTTCACACTTTGTTTTGTCCTACGCGATGCTCAGTATAAATAATATCTGGACACTAACTAAATGGACGACTCATTTGTTTTGTTTTCAGGATCTGAAGCTTGTTGGAATTAGTCTACCTAAATATACAGCGGAACTGGCTGAGAACAGAGGAAAGAATCGCTATAATAACGTTCTGCCGTGTGAGTTGTTTTTTCCACAAGATCTTCCCTTTTGTCTGTCCCTGGCCGTCGCCCCTCTCACAGTGGAGGGAAGTGGGGTCAAGATAGTTACTAACCACCTCCACAATTATTCAGGAGTCACCTGCGGTGTGCTAATTTAGCCTTGTATTTAGGCATATTCCTTTGAATCCAGGCCTCATGAGAACCTTATGCAGTAGGTGGTAGCATATTCATTTTGCAGATGAGGAAACGAGGCACAGAGTAGCTAGGTGATTTGTCCCAAGTCACACAGAGGCCCGTGGCAGGCAGGCCGGGCTCTGGATTAGGTCTGTCATTTCTTTCAGGGTAAGGATTAGAGTCTGTGCTCTTATCCCCTCTATCTCAAAGCCCCTTTATTTCAGCTAACATAGTTCTAGAAAGGAGGTGGGTAAGAGGAGGACAGGCAGGGAGTGATGCTTTCTGCTTGTCCGGATACATCTCTGGTTGGCTGAATGCATCCCACTGCTAATTATGAATTGTATCTGGATTCACATTTTGAGAATTAACAATATCTGCCGAATGCACGGGGCTAACGACAAATTGGGTTTAAAATAAGAATTATTTGTTACATCATCCATTCAGATGAAATGTGAACCTTCCTCCACAGAAAAGTTCTTTGCGGTCTTTCTTTCAGATGAGAGCTAGGGTACAAAGACGTATCAGTCGATTGCAGCTGTGTTCTGATTTAGGCGTAATTTCTAGGTTCTGCTGATACTTTTTACACCAGTACATTTAGAGACATTGTCGTTTTATATGTGAGGCTGTGTTTTTCTTTCCTGGCCTAAAACATTAACTTCTGTTTAGATTCAGGATTTTTTTAGCTTGTGTGCTTTCTCTTCATCTCCTCCCTGTGCCCCCTCCCCGCCATCCCCTTTGTATTGACAGCAGGCATTGAACCTTGTTCCAGGAAAAATGCTTTGAAAATCAGGCTAGTGGGATACGCCTCCATCCTGCCCTTCTAGGGTTAACCCAGGATCACTGGCCTGATCTTACAGTTGCTGCAGAGGTTTTCAGATCCAGAGTTCGGGTACTGTTTTTTTTTTTAATTTTTTTTTAACGTTTATTATTTATTTTTTGAGAAAGAGAGACAGAGTGAGAGTGGGGGAGCGGCAGAGAGAGAGGGGGAGACACAGAATCTGAAGCAGCTCTAGGCTCCGAGCTGTCAGCACAGAGCCCGACGCGGGGCTGGAACTCACGAACCGCGAGGTCATGACTTGAGCTGAAGTCGGACGTGTAATCGACTGAGCTACCCAGGTGCCCCTCGGGTACTGTTTTTATTGGGAAAGTTCTAGACTACGAGTCATGTTGGTAACCGAGCTTGGAACTGTCATATTGTTTTGTCCAAGAGGAGGACGAGATGGTGTATAGTCAAAGACAGGGAAGCACGTGGTGCTGCTGCTGATTATTCCGCCTGACATTTGAAATTCTCAAGTTATTATCTCATTTCTTGAGTTGGACACGTTTGTGTGGTTTTCAGATGATAGTATTTAGAAAACATGAGAATTTTTGTGTTTTAGATCTTTCCGCCTATAATAGTCTTACACATTCAGTTTATTCTGGAATTTGGTACTGTCTTGTCGTAATAACATTTCTATGGAAATAAAGTATGCAGATTTGGGTGTTTACCCTGCCATGGTGGAAAGGGCACTAGAGTTGAATTGACTGCCCTTGACCAGACATCAGTGCTGGGAGAAGTCACTTAATCTTCCTGACCCTCAGTTTCCTCATTTGTAAAATGGGTACACAGGCCGGTAGGGTGGTTTTGAGGAATAAATAAGATTGCTCAGTGCACTCCCTGGCTCACGGCACACACCCAAGGATGTTAATAGTAGTAGGTTTGTGTTGTTTCAGAAGGTGGTCTGGTGTGGTTAGGAGCTTGCACCCCAGTGTCAGGCTGCCTGAGTTTGAACCCTGGTTCTGCCAGTTACTAGCTTTGCCGGGTAATTACCTAACTTCTCTGTGCCGGTCACATAGGCTGACTGTGAAGGTCAAATTAAGGTCATCTCATTTTCTGTAAAATGCCACGTAGCACACCCTCACAATGTGTTGCCATTTTGTACTTTTCTCTCTTATATGTAATTCTCCTCAAACATTTGCTTCTAATGGGGACCTTTTTTCTCTTAATGTCATAGATGATATTTCCCGTGTCAAGCTTTCTGTCCAGGCCCATTCAACTGACGACTACATCAATGCCAACTACATGCCTGTAAGTGGGGGGACGTTCCCATGGCACGGCTTGTAAGGATGAAATCTTCAGGGCTCCTCTTTGTTTCTCTGATGCTGAATTTCTGTCACTTTCCGTGTTTTAGGGCTACCATTCCAAGAAAGAATTTATTGCCACCCAAGGGCCTTTACCCAACACTCTGAAAGATTTTTGGCGTATGGTTTGGGAGAAAAATGTATATGCCATTGTTATGTTGACCAAATGTGTCGAACAGGGAAGGGTAAGTATCTTGGATTTAAATTATTAAATTAAATTAATTAATTCATTTTGGCTGTGGTTAAAGGATATCTTTACAAAATTTTTTTTAATGTTTATTTATTTTTTGAGACAGAGAGAGAGCACGAGCGGGGCAGGGGCAGAGAGAGAGGGAGACACAGAATCTGAAGCAGGGTCCGGGCTCTGAGTTGTCAGCACAGAGCCTAACACGGGGCTCGAACTCACGAACCATGAGATCATGAACCTGAGCTGAAGTTGGATGCTCAACCGACTGAGCCACCCAGGCGCCCCAGTGAAAGTATATCTTAAGAAGCATTTTTGTTTTTTAAAGAAAACACTCCCCCAAACATCACCTCTAGTCTTAGAAACTCGTTTTCTGTATTTTTCTTTTCTAAGAAAAACGCTTAAAAATCAGTTTAAACAAAGAAGAGTTTTAGTGTTACCTTCTTTTGTGGATGAATATCAGTGTTCTCTGTTCATGGGGCTGCTGCAGCTAGAGTTACAAGGAACAGGAGTTGGGGTCGCTCAGCGCAAAGCTCCCAGTCCCGAGCAGAAACGGCTCCGGCTGTCTCAGCTCTGTGTCTCTAAGCATCCAGCTTGTTCATCTGTGAGATGATATATTCGACCAACTCAGTGATCAAACCCAATTTTTAGCCTTGGAACCCTTACTTTACCCCAAATCTCAGACTTCTCCCCAGATAAACCTCAGCAGTCCCCTCTCCCCTGTGATGGCCTGAAACCCCCCGGCTGCTTCCACCAAAGATAAGATTTCTTCTTCTAATAAAATCCCATGTCTCCATAAATGCATCTAAGGAGACCTGAAAGACACAGGCTGACTTCAGAAATTCTGTACCCAAGGAATAGGACCTAACGTTGCTCTGGGAATGTTTTCCTGTGGGTTTGTTACTTGAGGAATAGGAATTCACTCCCTAGGCCAGTGCTTCTCAGACCTGAAAGTCCATCAGAATCCCCTGGAGGGTGGTTCTGCCTCCAGAGCTTCTGGTTCAGGCAGTCTGGGCTGGGATCCCCAGAACTGCATTTTGGAGAGTTCTCGGTGCGGCTGCTTCTGCTGCTCTGGAGTACACACTTGGAGTGGCTCTGCCCTGGGTGGTTGTGGGAACCCATTGAAGCCCCTTTAAAAAAATTTTTTTTCAAGTTTATTTACTTTGAGAGAGAGTGTGTGTGAGCAGGGGAAGGGCAGAGAGAGAGAATCCCAAGCAGGCTCCACGCTGTCAGCGCAGAGCCCAACATGGGGCTCAGTCTCATGAAGTGTGAGATCGTGACCTGAGCCAAAATCAAGAGTTGGATGCTTCACCGACTGAGCCACCCAGGTGCCCCGAAACCTCTTTTAGTGTTCTTTATTTAACTTGAATGTTTATCCTGCCCCAAGTATGTGTAAGGTGCTCTGCTAGGGGCTGGGGCTGGGGGAGGGAAAGATCACAAAACACGGTAAGAACTGGTTCCCATCTTCACGGGGCTTGCGATATAGAAGCTTGGGTTCCACCACCTCCTTGCATCCGGAGAATAGGCTGTTGTGCAAACAAAAGAACTTCGTGAATGCAGATAAACTTTATGGTGTTGTGGAGCTCGGGCCTGGTACATGGAACATTCTGTTAAATATCTGTTAGACGAATGAACATGACATAGTTAAATTAATGGAGAACATGAAGAGAATGAACTTAGGTGAGCCCTTGTGTATCGAAAGTCAGGAGGGAAGTAGATTTACTGACTCTGGATGAAAAGGGAAGGGAGCCAGTGAGCTTTCTGCACTAGATACTCCATTTATGTTATTTCTTTCCTGTAACAACCCTCCTGTATAATTACTGTATCGATGGGGAAACTGAGGCTCAGAGAGTTTAAGAACTTGCCTACAGGGTGGCAACAGAAACCCAGCTGGGAAGAGGCTGAGCTGAGCATCAGGTCTATGTCATTGAGTGTCCAAGATGTGCGTTCTTTCTGGGAGCAGTGATCTAGAAACTGGGATCTTCTTGAAAATACAGGTCCCCAACCAGAGTCTGAAGCTCTGGAGGTGGGGCCTGGGCATCTGTTTTTAAAGCAAAACAGACCTCCCAGGTGAGTTAGATAATAGAAGCCACCTGCAGAAGTTAGATAATTGGAAGCCACCTGCAGTAGAGTATGCCTCTCAGAGGGGGTGGGGAGGGAGAGAGAGAGTGGGAGACTGTGTGTGTGTGTGTGTGTGTGTGTGTGTGAAATCATTTACCAAATCTGGGGATTTGGATATTCGTGGAGAACCGATGTTTCCTGATTTTTATTTCTTTTTTTTTAAAACTTTTTTTTTTAACGTTTATTTATTTTTGAGACAGAGAGAGACAGAGCATGAACGGGGGAGGGTCAGAGAGAGGGAGACACAGAATCCGAAACAGGCTCCAGGCTCTGAGCAGTCAGCACAGAGCCCGACGCGGGGCTCGAACTCACGGACCGCGAGATCATGACCTGAGCCGAAGTCGGCCGCTTAACCGACTGAACCACCCAGGCGCCCCTCCTGGTTTTTATTTCTGTTCACATCTGCCCACCAACTTATGAAAATCAAAGGCCCAGAGTGATTTGATTTGATTCTCTTTATTGGTGTCTGTATTTGTATTATAATTAGTGTGGATCTAAAAGTATTGGGCGAAGTCCTCGTTTCTTCTAGCTGCAAGGGGTTATGGGTCAGTCTGAATTTAGTTCAGTGAATAGTTATGGACTGGCTGCTCTGGGGGCCAAGTGGAACTGGCTGACACTATGTCCCCAGAGAAGGGACAATGTCTGTTCTGCTCTAAGTCCATTTTCATGCAGAAATTGGGGCTCAGTGTTGGCTGGATCTTCTGATTTCTCAAGAGAAGCCAAAAGTCTGCATTTTTATGAGAAACCTCCCAATTTTAAAAGAGTTGGCAATAATTGTAAATGAAAAAACAGTTTTGGGAGTCAAACAGAACTCCCAGCCTCTGATGCCAGTTTTCAATATCTGGTCTCCCTTTTGAGGCTTTAGTGATGACAGACAATGTGACCCAATTTTTTTTTTTTTAATGCAATTTTATTCTAGACCAAATGTGAGGAATACTGGCCCTCCAAGCAAGCTCAGGACTATGGGGACATAACTGTGGCAATGACCTCAGAAATTGTTCTTCCACAGTGGACCATCAGAGACTTCACAGTGAAAAATGTAAGTAAGAGGCCAAGATGGATAGGTCTCAGAAAAGATGACTATATATTAGTTTTGGGGTGATACTTTTTAGGTTGATGTTAAGCAATATGTTTTTTTTATGCATCAGAAAAATACTTTTGCTCTCTTTTTACGGAATAAAACTATCTACATACACTGTAAGGCAACTCTTTAGCTTTACTGTATTAAGAGAAATTTCATAAGTTATTTTTTTCTTCTCACTGAAGTATAGATGACATATAATATTATATTAGTTTCAGGGGTACAGCACAGGGACCCAACAATTATACATGTTACACAGCACTCACTGTAATAAGTGTAGTCACCATCTGTCACCATATAGCATTTATATTCCCTACACTGTACTTTTCATCCCTGTGGCTTATTTATTTTATAACTGGAAGTTTGTACCTTTTAGTCCCCTTCACCTATTGCACCCATCCCCTGACCTACTTTCCGTATGGCAACCACCAGTTTGTTCTATTTGTCAGTCTGTTTCTTTTTCTCCTCCCTTCCTTCCTTCCTTCCTTCCTTCCTTCCTTCCTTCCTTCCCTCCCTTCCCTTCCCCCTTCCTCCTTCCTTCCTTCCTTCCTCCCTTTATTCCTCCCTCCCTTCCTTCCTTCCTTCCTCCCTCCCTCCCTCCCTTCCTTCCTTCCTTCCTTCCCTCCCTTCCCTTCCCCCTTCCTCCTTCCTTCCTTCCTTCCTTCCTTCCTTCCTCCCTTTATTCCTCCCTCCCTTCCTTCCTTCCTTCCTTCCTTTCCTCCCTTCCCTTCCCCCTTCCTCCTTCCTTCCTTCCTTCCTTCCTTCCTTCCTTCCTTCCTCTCCTTCCTTCCTTCCTTCCTCCCTCCCTCCCTCCCTCCCTCCCTCCTTCCCTTCCCCCTTCCCTTTTCCCTTCCCCCTTCCCTTTTCCCTTCCCCCTTCCCTTTTCCCTTCCCCCTTCCTCCTTCCTTCCTTCCTTCCTTCCTTCCTTCCTCCCTCCCTCCCTCCCTCCCTTCCCCCTTCCCTTTTCCCTTCCCCCTTCCTCCTTCCTTCCTTCCTTCCTTCCTTCCTTCCTTCCTTCCTTCCTTCCTTCCTTCTTTTCTTTCCTCCCTTCCCTTCCCCCTTCCTCCTTCCTTCCTTCCTCCCTTCCTTTCCTCCCTTCCCTTCCCCCTTCCTCCTTCCTTCCTTCCTTCCTTCCTTCCTTCCTTCCTTCCTCCCTCTCCTTCCTTCCTTCCTTCCTTCCTTCCTTCCTTCCTTCCTCCCTTCCTTCCTTCCCCCTTCCCTTTTCCCTTCCCCCTTCCTCCTTCCTTCCTTCCTTCCTTCCTTCCTTCCTTCCTTCCTTCCTCCCCCCTCCCTCCCTTCCTCCCTCCCTCCTTTCCTTCCTTCCTTCCTTCCTTCCTCCCTCCCTCCCTCCCTCCTTTCCTCCTTTCCTTCCTTCCCCCTTCCCTTTTCCCTTCCCCTTCCTTCCTTCCCCCCCCAACCCCCCCCCCCCCCCCCGCCTCATAAATAATTCCGAAACGAAATGGATCATAAGAGAATGGATCAGCAGCAGTAACTGTTCCTTCTATCTTCAGGTGACTTGCTCATAGAGTTTTTGCTACAAATCAAGGCCCTTTTGGATTATTTACTTGCAGATGTGTTACCAGCAATGGCGGTGTGCCTTGGGAGCAGTTTATGAGAGCAGTTACATTAATTGGATTTCAGGGCATATGCACATGGCCTTAACCCCCAAAGGTTATTTGAAAAATCCAATTACATTGTGTAGGCAGATTATGTGTCCTTTTTTTCTTTCTTTTAAAGTTTATATACTTATATTGAGAGAGAGAGTGAGCATCAGTGGGGGAGGGGCAGAGAGAGAGAGGGAGAGAGAGAATCCCCAGCAGGCTCCATCTACGCTGTCAGCACAGAGCCCGATGCGTGGCTCGAATTCATGAACCGTGAGATCATGACCTGAGGGGAAATCAAGAATCAGACGCTTAACCCACTGAGTCACCCAGGTGCCCCTGTCTTTTTTCTTAAGGGTGGTTAGGGACAATGAAGCAACATTGATATCTTTTGGTGGGCGTGTAAATTGGTATAACCCTTCTGCAGTTTATATCGGAAGCATAAAAATGACCACTCTCCTTTGATCTGGTGGTTCCAAGTTTGAGACTCTGTCTTAAAGAAATAATCTGAAATATAGGACAAGGCTTATTATTCACAAAGAGGAGTCTCAACACTATTTATAATGGAGGAAAATTTAGAACCCGTGCAAATTTCTAGCTTTTGGAGGATGGATAACTAAACTATAGGTTATCTCGCAGTGTATCATTATTTAGCTATTAAAAATGATGGCTGTGTAGACTGTATAATTACCATGAGGAGATGTGAGAAACAATTAAGTGAAACATACCAGCAGACAAAATTTTATGCATATTGTGAATAGTGCACAAAAGAAAAGCCTGGGAGTAGATTCAGTGTTGTTGACTTTTATGGGGGTGCTGGTAGGTTAGGTTGTAGTTTACAAGAATTATCCTTGAAGATTCCATAAGTCACGGATACAGAAGTATTAATTCTTTACTGATTGCCTGTGCCTCAGATGTCCTGGTTTCAGTTAACATTTCAATTACTCCTCTGGAAGTGCTGTCCAAGCTTTTATCACATGCTGATAATAGTGGTTGAGAAGCCCTTAAAATATACTTATTTCTATAGATTTCGTCCATTTAAAACAGATTGGATTATCCTCTGTTGCTTTCAGTGCTAGGGGTTCGCCCTTGTGGAGGGGAATCACGGGTGGAATTGTCCACATTATTTAAAGAAAATTACCGTGACTGTTACCATTTTTATTAACTAAACTCCAGACTTCATTTGGGTTTCACATTTTTCTGCTAAAGCCCTTTCCTGTTCCTGTTTCCGCTAAAGCCCGATCCTGTGGATTGAATCCAAGATACCACATAGCATTTAGTAAAATAGTAATTTTTGATTACACAAAATGCATGAATCCATTCCTTTTTTTTTTTTAAATGTTTATTTTTGAGAGAGAGAGAGAGAGAGAGAGAGAGAGAGAGAGAGAGAGGCAGAGTGCAAGCAAGGGAGGAGCAGAGAGAGGGAGACACAGAATCCAAAGCAGACTCCAGGCTCCGAGCTGTCAGCATAAGAGCCTGACGTGGGGCCCAAACCCACGAACTGTGGGATCATTACCTGAGCCGAAGTTGGACGCTTAGCCAACTGAGCCACCCAGGCGCCCCAGATCTATTTTCTTTTTTAAAAGCGGGAAGGCAACAGATAGAACTAAAAGTTTCCTTTGACTGCCACCCCTAACCTGAGCCCCCTTGCCCCTCTACAGAGATAAATACTGAAAGGTCCGAACTCCCCCTACCCCTTCCTCTCCTTATCTCACATAACTGCTTTCCTTCTTTGGATCAGTACTTTCGGTTAAATTTGTGAATGTCACCTTTGTGTGTATGAGACTTCCCAGTACCCTGTCCCTCACTTTGCCCCTTTCTCTACTCTTTTCCATGTTTTGAACAATGTGAATGCACTGCTTTTATAACATATATACAAAAAAAAAAGCTTCAAAAGGTAGCTGTCATAAAGGAGATGGAAATGCCTGCAGTCCAGATGTAGGTACGTGGGTGAGGTCAGTGCCGGGGATGGACGTAGTGAGAACACTTGAATCCAGGGCAGGAATGGCCCAGCCTGGGTGGAGTTCTGATGACAAAAGGTACATGCTTCAATCTGCGGTAGGAAACTAGTCTGTGTCTAACTAACTGTTAAAACGAGATCCACTTTCTGTTGTCTGATGTTGAAATAGATGCTTTTTTCTTTTTCTTTCTTTTTTTTTTTTCTTTGAGCGGGGGTGGTCTTTTCTCAAACTCTTGCAATTCCAAATACTTCCTTGGTGCTCGCCAGTTGCCTGTCGCTTCGTGAGACTCTCCGGAAGGCTCATGGATTGTGAGGCAGCTCTCGCCCCAAAGGTTCTGATTATCAGAGTTGCATCAGTATAGTTCATTTTTGGTGTTTTGGTTGATGACCTTCCCATGTGGGCTCAGGGACGGGCTTCATGAAGCTCTAAGAAGGTGTAGATATAGGACTGTGAGACTGTGAGTGCATTACTGGCAGGCACCTGTAGTGGGAAAGGAAGATCTGAACTCAGGATCAGAGGATGACGCACTTGTACCGCATCTAGGCTGAGTGGGGGGAGCTGATTCACTTTTCAGAATCTTTAAAGGGGATGATAAACCCTCCCTCTTGGGTACATTGTGGGTATTTGGTGAGCAAGCACTGTCTCAGTTTCTGTACCAAGGTAACACTGCAGTTGTTAGTTGTAACCACTCCTCTGTAGCTACCTGTCAGCTGTCCCATGCGGCTCAGCCTTCGGGTGCTGCTCCATTTCACGTGCCCTTTTCTCTTTCCTGGGTTCTTAGCTCCAGACAAGTGAGAGTCACCCTCTGCGACAGTTTCATTTCACCTCCTGGCCGGACCACGGCGTTCCCGACACCACCGACCTGCTCATCAATTTTCGGTACCTTGTCCGTGACTACATGAAGCAGAGTCCTCCTGAGTCTCCCATTCTGGTGCATTGCAGGTATGCAGATGGCGCTCCATGTAGGACCGATTTCAAACGCCATTATAGATGCGGACACTTTAGAAAAAAAAGCAAGGCGTGAGAGGGAATGCGACAGGCATTTGGAAATTTAAGAAAGGTTTGGATAAGGGACCGTGGACTTATTCCCTAAGCCCTGAGGCTTTGAGAACAGGGGTTGGCAAACTATAACCATGGGCCAGATCTGGTAGGTTGCCTGTGTTTTTTTAAGACTATAATATATTCTAATTTATATCTTACTTATAACATTTTATTAAGTTTATTTATTTTGAGAGAGAGAGAGAGAGAGAGAGAGAGAGAGAGAGAACAAGTTGGGGAGGGGCAGAGAGAGGGAGAGACAGAATTCCAGGCAGGTTCTGCACTGTCAGCTTAGAGCCTGACACGGGGCTCGAACTCACATACCGTGAGATCATGACCTGAGTCGAGATCAAGAGTCAGATGCTGAACCAACGGAGCCACCCAAGTGCCCCTATGACATTTTCTTATAAAATATTTCAACCTAGGGGCGTCTGGGTGGCTCAGTCGGTTGAGCATCTGACTTCAGCTCAGATCATGATCTCACGGTTAGTGGGTTCAAGCCCCTCATCGGGCTCTGTGCTGACAGCTCAGAGCCTGGAGCCTGTTTCAGATTCTGTGTCTCCCTCTCTCTCTGCCCCTCCCCCTCTTGCGCTCTGTCTCCCTCTGTCTCAAAAATAAATAAACATTAAAAAAAAATAAAAAAAAAGATATTTCAACCTTACAAAAATATAGAGTAATAATCTAATAAACTATGGCATGAGGCCATGTTTCTTTTTGTTAATAATATGTTCCAGATATAAAGTTGCTACTTATCAGTGTCCTTACACAGTTAAACGTGGTTCTAAAGTTGATCTGAATCATTCCCTTGTATGCTTTTATATTTTATTACATATGTATGTATATCTGTGGTTTTATATAGCTTTAAGATTTTGCCAGATTTTATGATGTAGACCTCATTCTGCAACCTGCTTTCTTCATTCAGCATTTTGGTTTGTTATTTAGTGAAGTTGAAATGCATAGTTTTAGTTCATTTTATTGATTTATTTAAAACATTGTTTTTTTGGCATACAGAACTGTACATAAATTAATGTATACAACTTCATGAGTTTGGAGGCAAGTATACACCTGTGAAACTATTACCACAATCCCTTTATGAATAAAGTTTTATTGGAACAGAGCCATGCCTGTTTGTTTACATATTGCCTCTAGTTCCTTTCATGCTAAAATGGCAGAAAGAGATCATTTAGTGTGCAAAGCCAAAGATATTTACTATCTGGTCCTTTACAGAAAAAGTTTGTCCCCACTTCCTGCTCTAGCCCAATAAGACAACTAGCTAGCTTTTAGGCTAAAGGAATTAATTTAGGAAAGATGAAGAGGGGCTTTGTTGCCCTATGGGAAACAAATTGATGAAACTTGCCATCCTGGGTTATGGTTAATAACTTGAATGGGACTGAGATTCAAGCCGCTCTAGCAAGAGGTTTTATTTGTGATATTTGACTCAAAATGAACTTTAGGGTTTGGGTCCCAGTCCCAAGCTAGTGTAATCCAATTTGCTGAGGTTTTAGTTGAGCAAATGTTTCATGATCCTGGGCATTGATAGTGGAGGGGAGCAAGATACATGCACAAATGCACATTTGAGCATTTTACGTTAGAGGTAACCCATGGTGATGTGTTCATGTCTTTTTTTCTTCAGTGCTGGGGTTGGAAGGACAGGCACGTTCATTGCCATCGATCGTCTTATCTACCAGATAGAGAATGAGAACACTGTGGATGTGTATGGGATTGTGTATGACCTTCGAATGCACAGGCCTTTAATGGTGCAAACAGAGGTGAGGCCGAGCTCTGTGTCTGGCAGTCCGCTTTTTCAATCCTGTTTTCAAAAGGTTGCATCATGTCACATACTTGTGTTGAAACACTTCACCCTTCTAGGTCTTTCTGGTTCTGGGCTGTGAGGTAACACTGGATTTCTTTTAGATCCGTAACTGCGATTGAATTATCCGATATGGTGATACGGTGGTAGTGATACCAGCAATGGAACAGTTGGAACACCAAGATAATACCTGGATTCCTTACCTTGCGGCCACTAACTCATCAAATAATCTTAGCAGTTCTCTGAACTTTGGCTTCCGGGTTGTAAACTCTTAAAACTGGTATCTTCATGCTTTGTTTCTGAGAAGGTCTGACCATCCTTAAAACAAGCTGATGAAACGGACTTCTCAAATGTTAGCAATGTGAATGAAATAGGCGTAATGTTCATATAGCAGTGTATCCTCACCTAGCCCTGTGAATGTAAAAGAACATCAATTATCATAGTCCCCAGGGGATGGCTGGCCAGCTGAGAAACTTCATGCTTAGTATCTACAATGTCAGTTGGGTAAGACCCATTGGATTCGGCTTTCCCTGAAATGTTCCTGACAAACACTGTTTTCAAGTCATGTTCTCAGCAAATATATTGGGAAATCGCCTTCTTCAATGCTGTAGGAAGGAATGTGTCTTGACTGGGATGAGAGCAGAATATTAATTTTGTATCAGGCTGTCGCCCTGTACCAATTTAGAACTCCATGAATATGTGCTGTGTTTTTGAGTCTAGCAGGGAATGTTCTGGAGGCCTGGGTACATCATGTGCTTTTGGGCGAGCAGCATGGTTGTAGAAGAAAGAGTAGAATTCACCTCCTGTGTTGGTCAGAAGAGATTTTTTTTTTCCTGCTATAATTATGTAGAGTAGAACTCAGTCTTTTATCTCCTTTGAAGAAACACAGAAATCTTATACCTGCCCACAAATTCTTTTCTTGGTCCTTTTTTTTTTTTTGTAGTTTGAAGATAATGTAAACTTGTTCATATTAAGACATCTAACAAAATAGGATTATATAGAATGTATTTTTCTCTTTTACTTTTTCTTCCCTAGAGGTAGCCAATGCTTACAGTTTGTGTATATCACTATAGGTTTCTTTATGTACATCTGTAGAAAAACACATGTACACACGCACACACACAGTACTTTTTTTTTTTGTTATGGCTGGTGCTCTTTCAAAAAACTGAGTACAGATGACACACACACAATGTTACATTCGTTTCAGGTGTACAACAGAGTGATTCAACAAGTCTATATGTTATGTTCTGCTCATCATAAGTGTAACTACCATCTGTCACCACACAAGGTTATTACAGTACCATTGACTGTATTCCATATGCTGTGCCTTTCATCCCCGTGACTTAATTCATTCCATAACCGGAAGCCTGTTCCTCCTACTCACCTTTTCCCATTTTGCCCATCTCCCCCCTCCCCTCCCTTCTGGTAACCACCAATTCTCTGTATTTATGGGTCTGTTTCTGCTTTTTTGTGTGTTTGTTTTGAGTTTTAGAGTCTATGCATAAGTGAAAGCGTATGGTATTTGTCTTTCTCCGTCTGACTTATTTCACTTAGCATAATACCCTTTAGATCCATCCATGTTGTCACAAATGGCAAGATCTCATTCTTTATTATGGCTGAGTAATACTCCATTGCATATTTATACCACGTCTTTATTTATCATCTATTGATGGATGCTTGGGTTGCTTTCCTATCTTGGCTACTGTAAAAAATACTGCAACAAACATAGGGGTTCACATATCTTTTTCAATTAGTGTTTTGTTTTCTTTGGGTAAATACCCAGTAGTGGACTTACTGGATCACAATTGTATTTCTGTTTTTAATTTTTTGAGGAACTTTCATATTGTTTTCCATAGTGGCTGTACCAATTTACATTCCCACCAGTAGTGCACAAGGGTCCCCTTTTCTCCACATCCTCTCCAATCCTTGCTGTTTTTTGTCTTTTTGATACTAGCCCTTCTGACAGGTGTGAGGTAATATCTCACGGTGGTTTTGATTTGCATTTCCCTGATGATGAGTGATGTTGAGCATCTTTTCGTGTGTCTGTGGACCATCCATATGTCTTCTTTGGAGAAGTGTCTATTAAGTTCCTCTGCCCGTTTTCTAATCAGATTGTTTTTTGGCTGTCGAGTTGTGTAGGTTTTTATATATCTTGGATATTGACACATGGAATATTTTTTTCATTGGATTTTACGTTATATCTAATTCTGCCCTGTGATTTTTTTTTTCTCTTATAGCACCCTGGATATCTTTCAGCATATACCTTTTTCCTCTTCCTTTTTTAATGGCTACCTGCATATTCTGACGAGCTTGCCTGAGGGTGGTCCCCACCCAACTCTACCCAGATTATCCCCCTTAACCTGTCCCCTCTGTTGAGAATCACAGTTTACTCCTTACACCGCACATGCTCACTAACCAAGAAAATCTTGTTGGCTTTGTTCATTGTGGGGCCGATGGGTTTGGGGGAGTGGTGGTAATCTGAAAGTAACCTTGGGTGCTAATCTCTGGGACCTCTGCTCATTTGCTTTCTCTTTTTACTTTTCTAACAGGACCAGTATGTTTTCCTCAACCAGTGTGTTTTGGATATCATCAGATCCCAGAAGGACTCAAAAGTAGATCTTATCTACCAGAACACAACTGCAATGACAATCTATGAAAACCTTGCACCAGTGACTGCGTTCGGAAAGACAAATGGTTACATCGCCTAGTTCCAAAGTAAAACCTTTCTGGAGTGAACCGGACCGTCACACCCACAGCGAAGGAAAATGCCCCGATGTCGACATGTTTTTATATGTCTAATATCTTATTCTTTGTTCTGTTTTGTTAGAACTAATTTGAGGGTGTGAAGCTGCACATGTAGAACATGACAAATGAGAAGTTGGGGCTGTCAGGGGCTGTGGATGGGTGTTGAGTTAATCAACTACATTCCTGAATACCAATGGGATGAGTTCACTTTTTTTTTTTTCTTGAGAATTATGGAACACCAGGAAAAGTGAGCTATGATTTTTTTTTTCTTTTTCAAAACAGATTCTTTTTAAAAAAGACTATTTTATATGATTCACATGCTAAAGCCAGGATTGTGTTGGGTTGAATATATTTTAAGTATCAGAGATCTATTTTTACCTACTGTATCTTGGAATCTAGCTGATGGAAAATACGTGATTGTGGATGATTATCATGTCGGGAGGGGTACGTGGTACCTCTTCTGCCTGGGTTTTCTATTTGAACATGTGCCTTTTCTGAATTATGCTTCCACAGGCAAAACTCAGTAGATATCTCTATTTTTGTATTGAATCTCATAATTGGAATATAAGGAATATTTAAACAGTAGTTTAGTATCTGAGGTTCAGCCTTCTCGGTAACATTCCTGTTCTCATTTGACTAGAGGAGGCCTCCCCGTCCCCCATGTTTCGTGCTCTATTCTTTTTTTCCCCTTTCTCTCCCGGTTTTCCCCAAAGACATTTCTGTTGGCCACATTTTCAGCCCATTGGTTGAGTGAGAGTGGAAACCAAGTATCACCTTGAGAATTTCTGGGGGTGGGGGAAAGCAGAGGAACCCTACAGTGATATAATCTCCTTCTCTTGTCCCTGTTTCATCCTTTTTTCTCATTTCTGTATTTGGTAAGAAGGATTATTTAAAGGTGCAATATGTGACTTAGTGATTCATGATGCTCTAGGTTTTTAGTAACGTTTTACTCAGGTTGGCATTTTATGTGCGTCTGTGTGTCCGTGTCTGTGTGTATGTATGTGTGTGTTTAAAAGCGTGGCAATCTGTGAACACTTCAGTGTGAAAACAGTGTCTGATTAATCCCTCCTCCCTCAAAGTCCACTGGCTTTAGTCTATCTGCAGTGACACATATCGGTATCTACTGTATATATATATACTAAACTCTTAAAACAGTCATTCCTTTGAATTGAGGTGTACAGAGTTTGAATTTGTATCAAAGATGTAATTATTTTTAAAACCTCTTTTCACTATACTGCTGCTGTAATTACTTTTGATTTTTTTAATGTAGATTAATTTTTTTTTTTTTTTTTTTTGCTTCAGGTGTGTATCCACCAAGAATTTCAGAATTTATGAGGATTTATTTTATTGGTACATAATCTGTAAACTTCTCAAGGCATTAACATGAAAGGGTTTGTTTCTTTTTATTTTATATTGTGGCTCAGGTTATATTTTGAAGAGGTTTTGAATTTATCCTCCTATAGGCGATGAAGTAGAGAAGGTCTTATGAAGGAATTACCAAGTCCCTGGATTCCTGTGGCCATTTTCCACAGTAATAAATCCTGCTGTAAATTCAGGACAACTGTGTCCTAGTGAAAATGGGAGCGGGGTCTTCTCCGGGTGCCCTGGTCACTCTTGACCTGGGGGAGCCCGTCTCCCGACGCTGCCGTGTTCCTCAACTTGCTAGCACCTTGAGAACTGACTGGACGTGCTAGTGGGTTATGGAGGGTGAACCACAACGTACTGAAAGCCCTTGATTCGGTTCAGAGGCTTAGCGCTTGTACGTCTTTTGTCCCCCTTTTCCCTTTGAGGTACTAAAAGGATTAAAAGGAGAGGAGGTGGTCGTGTCAGTGTCTGGGGAGGACTTACTTCCCACACAGAAATTGCACTTTTCGCCGAAGCCTTTGCTCTCTCTTGTGGCAAGCAGTTCATTCAGCATCAGGCCCTGCAAGGAATGGGTTGTACAGGCCTGGTTGGGCCATCTTGACTCCCCTTCAGAGGGGCCTTCGGCTCTTTAGGCCTGCATCAGGGAAGCCACGCCGTCCCGGGCTGTTGAGTGAAGCTGGCTTTGGGCAGATTGCTTCCAAACCTTCACGCTGGTCTGCCCCTCCACGCGTGCAGCTCTCAGAGTTCCATGATGGCATTCGGAGGTCCCTCCCCGGGGCCGCGGTTCTGTGGGTCATGCCCCTCTCCACTTTACTTGTCAGGAAGCCACTGGAATGGGGGTGTAGAAGTCACTTCTGACAAAGATGCTCTGCCCGGCCCTGCCTACATTCCCTGCCACAGAGAAATCGGAGGGAAGGACTTGGCTCCAAAAATTCCTTTAGAAGGCTAAAGCAACAAGAATTATAAACATATTGTGTAAAATCACACAAAACCCCAGAAACTCTCCTTCCTTCCGCCTGGTATGGGTTTGGGAAATGGGCAGGAGCCCCAGCTAAGCCACTCTCAGATGTCATTCCCAGTCCTGGGAGGAAGGCTCGTGGTAGAGAGGTCTGGATTCCACATGGCAGGTCATGTGAAGGTCACGATGCTTCTCCGCATCCTGAAGAGGGCTGGGTTTGGGGACCGGTGGGGGTGGTGAGGGTATTTATAGCACAGTGATTGAAAAGGGAAGATAATTGTGTAAATATAAAGGACACACGAGCTGGGGATTGGCCATAGAAAAGAGAAGGTGCTCTCGAGCTCCTGCCCCAAAGCCTCCCAGGAACGATGAACTAAAATCTGAGGAGTCCAGCAGAATTCGCGGAGATGGTGTGATCACCCCTGCTTTCCTATTTGCCGGTTGCACACAGAAAAATGGCCAGGGTGGGATTAGTTATCAGTGAAAGGCCTGAAGGTTGGTGGTCAGTTGGTCTGGGGGATTTGGGGCATCGGTACCCTCTCCCAAGAGTGAGGACGTTTGCCTCCAAAGGTAAACCTAGTGATGTTTGGCACCGGTGGGAAATGACATTTGGGAGTCTGTTCCCTGTGGGCACCTAGTGACCTCCGGTGGACTTTGGCAGATTTGACTGCACTGGAGTTGGGCTTCATCGAGCCAGAGGCTCGTTGGGGGTGGGGGCCACCTTGCATCTGATTCATGTTTGCTTTTCATCAGAGATGAAAAAGGCTGGCTTTCTTTTGCAGTGCTGGGTTGCACTTACTGCGCTAAACAAGGCTTGGTGACTATGTTGGTTTGCCTCAAAAGTCCAAGTTCTGCGTTTTCAGACTGTATAGCAGCCAAGTGTTCAACATACTGTAGCATTTTTCCCTTGGGGGCACGTATGAACAGGATGTGTTGATATGGACTCTAAAACTGTAATTTTCTTGTAACTATTTTGGAATGATGCATATTTCTAATGTTTGTTATACTTGTACAGAGTATTGCTGTTGGTTGCTTTTTTTTTTTTTTAAGGAAAAAATGGCCTGAAAAAAAAATTTTTTTAAAAGACTCACAAATACCAAATATAAAAAGTGTCAACACACGGTGCCTTTTGTTTCTTTTTTGTCCCACTTTTTACTTTAGGTCCCCACCGTTTTGTATCCTGAGCAGTGTACGGGCCTGTGTTTAATTGGGGCATTCTTTTTTTTTTTTTTTTTTTTAACGTTTATTTATTTTTGAGACAGAGAGAGACAGAGCATGAACGGGGGAGGGTCAGAGAGAGAGGGAGACACAGAATCTGAAACAGGCTCCAGGCTCTGAGCAGTCAGCACAGAGTCCAACGCGGGGCTCGAACTCACATACCGCGAGATCGTGACCTGAGCCGAAGTCGGACGCTTAACCGACTGAGCCACCCAGGTGCCCCTAATTGGGGCATTCTTAACAAAAACATGTGTCCCTTTTTGATTTTGTACATTGTGTTAGTTTGCTGGGGCCACAACAAAGTGCCACAGGCCAGGAAGCTTAAACAACAGGAATTTAATCTCTCTCAGTTCCGGAGGCCAGAAGTCCAAGATCAAGGCGCTGGCAAGTTGGTTTCCTCGGAAGCTTCTCTCTTTGGCTTGCAGATGGCCGCCATCTTCCCTGTGTCTTCACTTGGTCTTCCCTCTGTGTCCGTCTGTGACCTGATCTCCCCTTTTTATCAGGAAACCAGTCATAAAGGATTAAGGCCCACCCTAACGACTTAAATTTTACCATCGTCACCTCTTTAAAGACAGTACCTCCAAATACATTCGGAGGTACTGGGGTTAGGACTTTAAGCTATGAATTTGGGGAGACATAATCCAGCCCCAAACACACATCCAGGAGACTAAGCGAAGAGGAGACTTGGAAGAAGAAGTGAGTGTGCATCTGAGATGTGGCTGCGTGTGCTTTCACAGGGTCAGACACATGGATCTACAGATGGACAGACACTCCATTTGTGCCATTTGGTCGCAACACACATACCTTAGGCAAGTCCCCAGGATTTTCAGAGGTTTTTTTTTTTTTTTTTTTTTTTTAGTGATGGATTTGGGGAATCCCAGAATTTCTGGGACACTGTAGCAATCTGGACAGTTTTTGAGTGCCAACTATGCACCAGCCACTATCCCTTAGTGCCTGTGATGCACCAGCCACTCTGCCTCTGTGGCTGGTAAAGCAAAATACCGGGTTCAACCACAAACAAAAAGGACAAAAACCTTTGCCCTCATGGAGCAAAAACAGGAGGCGGAAACAGATCCCCCTCTTTTATGTGAATTATTTTATGTAAATAAAAGCTTTAGTATGTTGGGTCATGCAGGTGTAAGGAAAACCAGCATTTCACCCTCGGAGGCATGAACTCGTGGCTGTCACACGGCAGGCGGTGCACACCCCCATGCCAAAGAGAGAAAGCTTTCCGGCGCGTGCTAGGCGCGCATGCCTGTGTGCGGGGAGACTAGAGGCCGTTCCCAGAGCCGCGGGGCACACGCCGCAGGCCGGCCAGGGAACGAAGATGAATACAGCAGAGGTCCTCGCGTAAGAAGCCGCCCCAGGTGCCTCAAACCCAAAAGGAACGCACGAGGTACCAGGGAAGGTTTAAAGGCACAGGTAACCGGATTCCGGAATTACGGGTGGTGGTTTTCGAGCGAGTCTTAAGCGGAATGTTCGCAGGAGGAGAAGGGGGGGCGTGAAAAGCCCACGCCACGTTGGGGGCGTGAAAGCCCAGGCTTTGCGCCCGCGGGGACCCTGCGCGTGTCGGGGAGGCCGGAGCGGGAGCACCGGAGGGTGAGCGCGCGGGCGGCGGACGAGCCTGGAAGGGAAGAAGCTCCGGGACTGTGTGTGGTCGCCTGAAGCAGTCTCACGCCTGACACACTTCTCCAGGTGTGCGTGTACATGATACGTAAGTAACCGCGTGCGCGGGCGCGCGCACACACACACACACACACACACACACACACACACACAGTTTACCTTCACTATTTTCTCTGGATGGAAGCTGCATGGTGGTCACGTGGTGTCACACGGGCTGGAAGGAAGGGCACCTACCAGACGCTGGGCTGGTGGAGGGGAATGGAGCCCTGTTAGTGGGAGCCAGGGGTAGAATTTACCACACAGAACAGGGCACGTACAGCCCTTTCAGTGGGGAGACAGGGTTCCCCGCCGCCAGGCCCCACTGGGTCCTCAGCAGTGGTTGGGGGTTCCTCCAGGACCTTGCTCATAGCCGGCTCCTGCTGTCTCTCCCTCTTAACCCCCCCCTCCCCCACTCGCCCCCCCCCCCCCCATCCTCCTTGCCTCTCCCAACCATCTGGAGACTGCGGCTAAATGCTGGCCTGCTTGCCAAGTGCAAAATAACTAGTAACAGTTCCAGCCCATGCCTGAGCTGTTGACTGTGAAATGCTGTGTTGAAGGAAGGTCAGTTTTCCAGGAAGGCTACTGCTGGTATGTCCAGGTCTGCCTGAGGCCACGACTGTAATTACTTTTCTCCTTAGGCAAGAAAGCACAGATCTGGAGCATATTACCGTTTAATTATTCCTGGTTGAGGAGAGAAAGTATTTTGCTTTACAAGCGATGCTTCCTGATGGATGTATGGTGGTAGACAGGTCCGAGTTTGGAGGCCTGAGCTTTTGTTCTTCCCCTGCCCGAAGGGACTGAGTGGAAATCACAAACTTTCCTGCTTTTGATAAGCGTTAGGTGGCCGAAAGCTGAAGTTCTCCCCGAGTGTCAGGAGTGGAGTCTGTGGGCCTTGTTGAATATACAACCCTCGTGCCTAAGCAGAGGTGGGTGTGGGTTGATGTCTTGTTGAAGCTGGGGAAGTTTAAAGACCCCAGCCCCTACGAGGGCATCTTCCCAAGGGTGTTTTGAGCCCCGATCTCATCTGGCCATCACACCTTCAACTGGGAAGTTTCTGGGCTTACTTACCCTCATGTCTCAGACTCTGCCTCTCAGCAAAGAGGAGGCTTGAAGGTAAGTTCAGAAAGAATAGAGATGACAGTTCAGATTTTTGCAAATACGAATGTGGTTAAAATTTTGATGCTGTAACACTCAGCATATTGCCTGGGATGCATGAAACGTCCAGTAGATGGTAGCTGTTCATTTATCAACTTAAATTTTATTGATCATCTGTGGGCTGGCAGTGGGCCCTGGGTATGTACAGTTGAGAACAAAGCAGGCATGATCGCTGCCCCTGTAGAATTTTAGGGCCTACTGGAGAGTCAGGAAGTTTAAAAGGGATTAAACCTACCCGCTGACACATTGCAGCTAGACTGAGAAAGGATTGGAAGGGAGTGGCAGAGTGTGCCAAGGCCCTGAGGCAGGAATGAATTTGGCACTTTGAAGAGGGATCCAGGAGACTGCAGTCTCTGGAGCTTAGCTGAGAGGGGACCTAAGAGCACAATATGAAGCCAGAGAGGTAGGCGGGTGATCGGGTCCGACTTCGTGGAGGATGACGATGGGCCAGTACATTCCTCCTCCCTTGTCTCTGAATCAGCATGAGGTCAGGCGATTTGTTTTGGTCCGTCGATGTGAGCAGAAGTGACCGTACTGGTCCCGAGCCTAGATCATAAGACACTTCGGTTGATTTTGCTCACCCTCTTGTGCTTCAACCATTGCTATGAAAAATACCCCCGCTGGGCAGCTGCTGCCCTGTGAACCTGAGCCCTGGAATGAACACTTGAGTAGCAGAGTTGCCCCACCCAAGCCCAGCTGGGCTGTGCCTCGGAACAGAGCCACCTGGGTCCAGCCCTGCCTAGTTAGCTGGTCCCTGGCTGACCTACGATTCCATGAGAATGATTTACTCCAGGAGAATCTATGACTTTGGGATCTCTTATTGTGTTGCATTTTTGTGGCAATAACTAAAACAGCCTCACAGCTAGTATTTGGTGGAGCTGGGATTTGAATCAACTCCGAGGCTTGGTTCTTAGTCGTCTCTTTCAAGAGTAGAAGATTTCATTTAAAATAGTCTTTTTTTTTTTTAAAGTTTCAATTTTAATTTCAGTTAGTTAGCATGCAGTGTTATATTAGTTTCAGGTGTACAATATAGTAATTCAACAGTTACATGCATCACCCTGTGCTCATCACAAGTGCCCTTCTTAATACCCATCACCTTAAAATAGTCCATTTCTTAACCAGGCATTTATAAACAGAACCCGGAGGTATCTATCAGCCTAAATTTTTTACTTTCTCTCAATGACTACCCAATTAGTTAAAACCTAATTTTTTTCTCCTTGATGAAAAAAAGTAGCTACAACAGAGTTTTAAATACATTTGTCAAGTTTTACAAAGTTCTTTAAAATGAGCGTGAACCTGAGGTCGGTTTTGAGTCCCTCTTGCTGCTAGCAGTTTGTCAAAAAACGTTAAGTTTTTGGACGTTAGGTTCTGAGCAGTAAAGCTGGAGGAAACAAGGGGGCACCTTCGTGCTTCTGGCTGAGTGTTGCCCTGCCAGGGAGCAGGGCTGGTTGACATCTGGGGAGCAGAAGGAGGAGGCAAGTTTAGTCCCTGGTCTCAAAAATTCTGACAGCTCATCCATCCCTTCCGGGGTTTCACAGCTCCTTTCTGGAGCTGGATGTCAATCTCTGGGACTTCTGAGGAAAATCATCCTAGTCACTTTCCTGAAGGCAGGTAAATCCTTGGACCCCAAAACTGAGAAGCTTTGGCTGGGGCAGCCATTTCGGATGTGGCCACTAGATGGCGCCAGAGGACTGGGCGGAGGAAGCCATTCTTGGTTCAACTGTGGGAGGGGGATGGAAGAAAATAGGATCCTTAAAGTAACTAGAAGGCAGAGAGGGGATGCCTAAAAATCAACAGGGTTGAGGAAGTGCCCTTGCCAGCACTCTGCAGCTTTCCCCCTTATAATTTAGTATACAAAAAATTTAGATAAAAAGAAGGGGGAAAATCCCGTGTGGTCTCCAAGCAATAAGATGGCCTCCAATGATACTTAACTCTCTGGTCCTCATAGCCAGGTGGTCCCCTTGGGCCTTGTACCAGGGTTGGTCTGTGTGACCAGCAGAATGTAGCAGAAGTGATGGTGTGTTGCTTCTGAGATTAGGTCGTAAACATCTCAGATGTTTAGGTTGTAAACATCTCTGCAGCTCACTCTAGCGAGCAGCCCTGGGAGCGGCCCACGTGGCGAGGAACTGAACCTCTTGCCGGCAGCCAGGTGGTCTTGGAAGTAGAGTCTCCAACTCCAGTCAGGCCTTCAGATGATTGCAGCCCCGGCTTATAGCTGACTGTAGCCTCCTGGGAGACCTTGAGCCAGACCTGCCAGCTAAGCCACTCCAAGATTCCTGATCCTCAGAAACTGCTTTGGAGTCAGACGGACCCGATTTGCCTGCGATTCTGTAGACAAGTCACTTCGCTTCTTGGAACCTCTAGGTCTTTGTGAGAATAATAGCATTTACTGATAATGCGTGGAACATAATAGCGTTTACTCATAGCTTTAAATGAGATAATTTGTTCAAAATTCAAGTTTAACTGCTAGCTGCTTTTCTGTATAGGCAGAGGCAGGAAGTTTCCTTGGAGTAGATGTCTTTGTTCTGAGAAGTTAATGGAGCGCCCTGCTTAGTTATGCAGATATAGTTAAGTGTAGGAACCTTTTGTTATGATGTCTTTCCTGAGGCAGAGCACAAAGTACCTCTCCCCTTGGTATGCACAATTTTGCACACACAGCAAGGGGCTTTCTGGGAAGGAAGGACTGAAGCCCCTAACTTTTGGTCTCTGAGATTTGCAATTAAGGAAACCTGTTTTGGTGGTTCCTGGTAACATTGACCATGATCCATCAACATGAATGAATATTAAAAGCTGCAAGAGGGAGCCCTCCATGAGGGAAAGAAGGGCCAGTGTTGGTGATGTAGGTTCAGCACCAGGGTTTGTGTGGGGGCTTGATTTGTACAGCATGTGCTGGCTGTACCAGCCATACTGGACCCCATGACCTTGGGACTCAAGTGTGGAGTCCGACCCTGCCATGGTGAGGTCTAGACCTGGGCGGTAGACCCACATCCATCAGATGACCCAGGACCAATTACATGGCAATGACCAAAGACAGTGCCTGGTCAGATTTTTAATTCCTCTCTTCCTACATGGCCTTTGGCAGCAGCAGTCCTTTGGATTGAGAATTCCTCAGTTCTTGGACAATTTGGGATGGAGAAGGGGTCCAGCATTATGTGGGGAGATAGTGGACTTCTGTTAATAAGGCAAGTGTGGCCTTGAGCTATTAGTTGTGTAGATAAAAAATGTGATTTCATTTGTATTTTCCAGATGGTGAGCTAGAGTGTATGACTTGGGTAAACTAACTGCTGTTATAACCAACAAGTCCCAGAATCTCAATGGCTTAATAGCCATGTCACAATTTAAAGTAGCTGGCACCATTCAAGGACCCAGGCTGGTACAGGTTCCATTCTATCTCACCCAAACCTATGAAGGTCATTCAGAGTGTTAACTTTCTAGCTGGCAGGTGAGGAAGAGAACGTGGAAAACAGTGTGTGGGAGGTTTTTTTTTTTTTAAATATTTTTTTCCTAATGTTTATTTTTGAGAGAGGAGACAGAGTGCAAGTAGGGGAGGGTCAGAGAGAGACGGAGACACAGAATCTGAAGCCGGCTCCAGGCTTCAAGCAGTCAGCAAAAGCCTGACATGGGGCTTGAACTCACAAACCGTGAGATCATGACCTGAGCTGAAGTCGGAGGTTCAGCCAACTGAGCCACCCAGGCGCCCCTGGGAGGTTTCTATGGGTCAAGTTCAGAAATGACATATATCGTTTTCAGCCACGTTCCATTGACAGGGAAACAGCGTTTAGCTGGGTACCCAGGAAGCAGAGGAGAACTGAGGGTGTTGGTGAGTGCTGGTGTTCTGTGCCATATTGGGCAAGCCATAGATACAGTGCTTAGCATAGTGCCTGGCACCTAGCAGGTATTCCATAAATGGTGGCATCTTCCCTCTTTCCAGAGACACCTGTGTGGGGAAGGAGTAGATGGGAAAGAAATGGCCTCTGTGCTTCTGCTTGGGCATGGTGACCCAACTGCTTCTAAATGTCTTGTTTTGTGGCTCTAACAGGGGGACTGGGGGGTGCTGAGTCCTGGTTTGGGTGTACAGTGTGGTTATAGGAGGAGTCTGGTTCATCTGTGTCCTCACGGCCTCCAATCACGCCTTTAATTACTTGCCTGTAGCTCCTGGGGATCTCAAGGAGGTCAAAGAATTCCCAGCTCTGAAATCCCCCCAAGGGATGACATTAATTTGCTTCTTTGCGAACTTTTCCTAAGTCTTTGCCTCAGCTCCTTGGAGTATAATTAGTTGCCAAAGACTGTCATCATGCCACAAAGCTGGGTGCGGGCCACAGAAAATAGATCATAGATCTCACGGAACAGGGAACTAATTGGCTCTTTTCCTTCCCTTGATGATGATTGTAGCAGCAGAGAACTTTTTCTGCTAAATAAGAAGAGGCCGGATATCTGAGTTGTGGAGAGTTAATGGAAACAATTGAGAATACATGGATTTGAACAAGCTAGAATTATTTTTTTTACATCTATAGTATCATGTTTGCACAATGGTTTTTAATGTGCTTTTTTTTTTCTTTAATGCTTGATATATTTTGAAGCTCTTTTAATAGCAGTATACATAGCCTGTGTCTATTAGTCACCTTGGGCTGCCATAACACATACCATACTGAGTGGTTTAAACAACATGAATTTATTTTTCATAGGTCTGCAGACCAGAAGTACAAGATCAGGGTGCTGGTGGGGTTGGTTCCCTGGTGAGGGTTCTCTTCCTGGCTTGCAGAATTGCTTTCTAGCTGTGTCTTCACAAGGCCCCGGGGGGGGGGGGGGGGGGGGGGGGGGGGGGGGGGGGGGGGGGGGGTGGGGATGGAGGGGGACCCAGTGCTTTCTCTCTCTTCCTCTTCTTAGAAGCTGCTAATCCTGTCAAGAGGATCCTACCCTCATGATCTCATCTAACCCTAATTACTTTCCAAGGGCCCCATCTCCAAATACCATCACGGTCCCGATGAAGATTAGGGCTTCAACAGATGAATTTCTGGGAGACAGTTCTGTCCATAGCACCATTCATTTTTTTTTTTTTTATTTCTTTAAATTATTTTTTAATTTCAGCTTTATTGAGGTATAATTGACAAATAAAATTGTAGGATATTTAAAGTGCACATTATGGTGATTTGATATACATATACATGTACATTTGGAAAGGATTCCCCCATGTAGTTAATTGATAAACCCATCATCTCACACAGTTATCTTTTTTGGCTGTGTGTGTGTGAGAGCATTCAAGTTTTACTCTCAGCAAATTTCACTTACACTAAACAGTGTTACCAAATTCAGTCACCATGATTTACCTGAGAACCCCAGACCTTATTCTTCTTACCTTCCTATAGGTGAAAGTTTGTTTCCTTTTATCAACCTCTCCATAACTCCTCCTCCCCCCCCCCCCCCACCAGTCTCTGGTAACCACCTCCTACTGTTTCCAGGTTTCTACTGTTTCCATGAATTTGACTTAATTTTTTTTTCTTTTCTTTTTTTTTTTTTTTGGTTCCACATATAAGTGATACTATGCAGTATTTGTCTGACCCACCTCATTTGGCATAATACCTCAAGGTCCACCCATGTTGTTGCAAATGGCAGGATTCCGTTCCTTTTTATGACTCAATATTCCATTGTATATTTGTGTACCCCGTCTTCTTTATCCATTCAACTGTTGATGGATGCTTAGGTTATTTCTTTGTTGGGAGAGGTTTTTTTTTTTTTTTTTTTTTTTTTTTTTTTTTTTTTTTTTTTTTTTGAGAGAGAGGGTACAAGTGAGCAAGGGCAGAGACACAGGGAGAGAGAATCCCATGAGAGGCAGAGAGAGAGAGAGAGAGAGGGAGGGAGAAAACTGGGGCTCACCCAAAGTGGGGCTTGTGCTCACCTGAAGTGGGGCTTGAGCTCACCCGATGCAGGACTTGAACTCTTGGATTGTGAGATCATGACCTGAGCTGAGGTCAGATGTTTAACCAACTGAGCCACCCAGGCACCCCTTTTTTATTATTTATTATTCTTTTATTAGAAAGAGCGAGTGAGCAGGGGAGAGGGGCAGAGAGATTGTGAGAGAGAATCCCAAGCAGGCTACATGCCAGGCATGGAGTCTGACCAGGGGCTCGATCCCATGACCCTGGGATTATGACCTGAGCCAAAATCCAGAGCCAGACACTCAACTGACTGAGCTACCCAGGTGCCCCTGTTGGGAGGTTTTTGATTACTGATTCAATCTCCTTATTAGTAATTGGTTTGTTCAGATTTTCTATTTCTTTATGTATTGGAAGGTTGGAAGGTTGTATGTTTCTAGGAATTTATCCATTACTTTTAGATTGTCCAATTTGTTGGCATGTAATTGTTCATAGTAGCCTCATAATCTTTTGTATTTGTGTGATATCATTTGCAATTTCTAATTTTTTATTTGAGTCCCATCTTTTATTTTATTTCGTAAGTCTTGCTAAAGACTTACGACTTACTTGTTTTTTTTCAGAAAACTACTTCTTAATTTCATTGATCTTTCCAATTGTTTTTTAGGTATCTATTTCATTTGTTTCTGCTCTGGTCTTTGTTGCTTCCTTCCTTCTACTAATTTGGGGTGTTGTTTCTTCTTTCTTTTCTAGTTTTTTGAGGTATAAAGTTAGGTTGAGATTGTTCTGTTTTCTTAAGTAGATATTTATTGCTAAAAACGTCTCTCAGAACTGTTTTTGCTGCATCCCATAAGTTTTGGTATATTGTGTTTCTGTTTTATTGACTCAAGATATTTTTAAAATTTCTTCTTTGACCCATGGGTTATTCAGTAGCATATTGTTTGATCTCTGTATATTTATGAATTTTTCAGTTCTCTTCTTGTAATTGATTTTTATTTTTTCTTTTATTTTATATAATTTTTAAGTTTATTTATTATAAACTTATAATAATAAGTTAATTATTCTCTGAAGGGCAGAGAGAGAAGGAGAGAGAATCCCAAGCAAGCTCCGTGCTGACATCATGGAGCCTGATGCAGGGCTAGATCTCATGATTGATTATGAGCCAAAATCAAGAGTCGGACACTTAACTGATTGAGCCACCCAGGTGCCCCTTGTAATTGATTTTTAGTTTCATACCATTGTGGTTGAAAAGATGCTTGATATGATTTCAGTATTCTTAAATTTATTACGACTTGTTTTGTGGTCTCACATGTGATCTCTCCTAGGGAAAGTTTCATGTGTCCATGAGAAGCATGTGTATTCTTTTGCTTTGGGATGGAATGTTCTGTAAATGTTACATCCATTTGGTCTAACATGTAGTTTAACTCCAATGTTTCCTAATTGATTTTCTGTCTGGATGATCTATCTATTGATGAAAGTGGGGTGTTGAAGTCCTCTACTATTATTTTATTGCCATCTCTTTCTCCTTTCAGGTCTTTTAATATTTGCTTTATGTATTTAGGTATTCCTATGTTGGATGCATAGATATTTACAAATGTTATATCTTTTTGTTGCAATGACTCCTTTATCATTATATAATGACCTTCTTTGTCTTTTATTATAGTATTGGGCTTAAAGTCTGTTTTACTTAATATAAGTATAGCTACTCTTGTTTTCTTTTGGTTTCCATTTGCGTGGAATATTTTTTTCCATTCCTTCACTTTCAGTGTGTGTATCATTAAGCTGAAGGGAGAATTTTGTAAGCAGCTTATATTTGGGTCTTGTTTTTTAATCCATTCTGCCACTCTGTATCTTTGATTGGATAACTTAGTCCATTTACATTTAGAGTAATTATTGATAGGTATGGACTAACTACTGCCATTAATTGTTTTTTGGCTCTTTGTAATTCTTTTCTTCCTTTCTTCTTGTCTTGCTCCCTTGTGATGATTTTCTGTAGTGATGTTCCTTTCTCTTTTGTGTATTCACTACAGGTTTTTGCTTTCTGGTTACCATGAAGTTTACATAAAATATCTTGTGTTTATAATAGTCTATTTTAAGCTCATAACAACTTAAGTTCAATTATATACTAAAGCTACATTTTTACTCCTCCCCTCATTTTATGTTTTTGATGTCACAATTACCTGTGTATCCATTAACAAATTATTGGAGTTATGGTTATTTTTAGTACTTCTGTCTTTTACCTTTATACTAGAGTTGTAAGTGATTTACTACCTACTGCCATTACGGCACTGGAATATTCTGAATTTAATTGTATTTTACCTTTAGCAGTGAGATTTATACCTTCATATGTTTTCATGTTACTAATTAGCATCCTTCCAGTTTAGCTTGAAGGAACTCCCTTTAATATTTCTTCTAAGGCTGGTCTAGTGGTGGTGATTCCTTTTGCTTGTCCAAAAAACTCTTTATCTCTCCTTCAATTCTGAAAGATAGCTTTACCAGGTCGAGTATTCTTGGTTGGTAGTTTTTTTTCTTTCAGCACTTTGAATATACCATGCCACTGCCTTCTGGCCTGCATAGTTTCTGTGAAAAATGTGTGGATCATCTTATGGGGGTTCTTTTATATGTAACATGTCGTTTTTCTCTAGGTGCTTTAAAGTTTGTCCTTAACTTTTGATAATTTAGTTACAAAGTGTCTCAGTGTGGGTCTCTTTCGATTCATCTTATTTGAAACTGTCTGAGTTTCCTGGGTCTGGATCATCTATTTTCCTTCTCTAGGTTAGGGTAATTTTCATGATTTCTTTGAAAAAGCTTTCTGCCCCTTTCTTTCTCTCTTCTCCTTCTGGGACCCCTGTAATGTGAATATTGGTCTGCTTGATGATATCCTATAGGCCCCTCATGTTATCTTCTCTTTTTCATCCTTTTTTCTTTTTGGATGAATTCTACTGACGTGTCTTTGAGTTTATTGATCCTTTCTTTTGCTTGATGTAGTCTGGTATTGAACCTCTATTGAATTTTTCAGTTCAGTTTTTGTATTCTTTAGCTCTGTGATTTCTCTGGTACTTTCTTATATTTTCTTTTTGTTGAAATTCTCACTTTGTTCATGCATTGTTCTCCTAACCTTGGTGAGCGTATTTATGACCATTATTTTGAACTCTTTATCAGATAAATCACTTTATTTCATTAAGGCCTATTTCTGGAATTTTATCTTGCTCCTTTGTGTGGCACATATTCCTCTGTTTGTCTGTTTTCCTTGACTCTCTGTTGGTTTCTGTGCATTAGATAAAAGAGCCATCTCTCCTAGTCTTGATGGAGTGGTGTCTTGTAAGAAATGAACCTAATTATTCAGCCTGGCCTGAGCTTTTGGTTTTCTCTCAAACCTATGTGCAAGATGCTTTCTTTGTGTTTAGTGGCTTTCAGTAGATGAGGGTGAGCCACGACCTGTAAGTGTCCCAAAGGGGAGGATCTCATCAAGAAACAGGCTGATTGAAAGCCAGACCCTTAGGCAGCAGCTTTTAAAGTATATAAATAAGCCTCTTTCAGGAAAGACTGGGAAATGGGCATTTCTGTCTGTTTCCTTTGTGCTAGGACCTGGTTAAGGAGTGTTTCTTTGTTTGCTGCAGTCCTATGGGACCAGTGAATGCAAGCCCCACTGCCCACAAGAGTCAGGTGATTGAGGGGGACATACTCTGGGAGCAGCCACAAAACCTGGGGCACCAGATAAGCTCCTGCCAGGGGGACACTGATGACCTGGAATGGACCAGGGAGAGAAGGTGGAGATAGTGTCCACTGGCCTTCTTGGTCTTTAGGGAGGATTGCAGTCAGCCCCTAGATGTGTGCTAAATTAGAAGCCTGAATCTTAGGCGTTGGCTTTTAAAGTATGTAAATAAGCCTCTTTCGGAAGAAGACTTGGAGAGAGGCATTTCTGTCTGCTTCCTCTGGCTGAGCCTTGGGGGACCACCCACAGTGTGTCCTCATGAGCCCGTTAAGAACTGTTTCTTTGCTATAATTTTGTGGGTCTCATGGATGCAAGCCATGTTGGCTTTCAGAGCTCCATACCATTGGCAGAATGCTTTCACCTTCACTTCCACGCCATTCAGTTCTCTATACAACCCTGGGAAGTAGTAGGAAATGTAGTTTACCTCCATTTTAAAATGAGATAAAAGACCAAAGGTTAGCAAGATCAATGTCAGCATTTGTTTTTGGTATCAATGCTGTATGTTTTAATATTATTCTAATATTATGGTAATATTTCTTCATATTCCTTTATTAGAATATACATGCCTGACATTCCACATCGCTTGGAGGCTATTAGAGGCAATCGTACTATATGTTATGAAATGGACTGTGTTTGGGTGTCAGATTTCTCTGCATAAACATTGAGTGCACTCAGGGCCATGAGACTATCTCTTTGCCTAAAGTCAACTACTAGTGACTGGTAGAATGTGTCCTTCGAAGTAGGTCTTTAGATTTCAAATCCGAGGCTGTGCTATATTGCACTGTTTCTCATGGGATGAAATTTAAGAGGTGATGACTGACTTGTTTCCAGCAACCCTTTCCGAAACTGGTACAATGCAGGCTATACCAGCCCCACTAAGCTTCACACCAGAGTCCCTCTTATTTCTGTCCAACAACCTCCCGACCCACAGTCTTTTCATGGCATTTTTAACCTCTGTGTTTCTCAGGGTGTAGATCAGAGGGTTTAACATGGGTGTGATGATGGTATAAAACACAGCCACCATCTTGTCCTCAGTAAAAGTGGTGGAAGGCCTTAGGTAGATGAAGAGGCAGGGGACAAAGAACAAGATCACCACTGTGATGTGGGAAGCACATGTAGACAGGGCCTTGCGCCTCCCCTCTGATGAGCGGGTCTTAAAGGAAAGCAAGATGACAATGTAAGAGCCCATAAGAGTGACAAAGCAGCTCAGTGAAATCATGCCACTGTTAGCTATCACAATGAGCCCCACCATGTGTGTCTCTGTGCAAGCCAGCTTCAGTAAAGGGTGGACATCACAGAAGTAGTGGTCAATCAGGTTGGGGCCACAGAACGGCAGTTGTACAGTGAGGATGGTCTGGATGAAGGAATGCACAAACCCTCCTAACCAACAGGTTACCAACAGTATAGAGCAGACCTTCCGGTCCATGATGGTCATATAGCGCAGAGGCTTACAGATAGCCACGTACCTGTCATAGGCCATCACTGTGAGAATAAAGATCTCTGTGCAGCCAAACAGATGGCAGAAGAAGAGCTGGACCATACAACCAACAAAGGAGATGCTCTTGACTTTGGCTTGGGAATCAATAATCAGCTTGGGGGCTGTAACAGAGGAGTAGCAGATGTCGACAAAGGATAGGAAGCTGAGGAAGAAGTACATTGGAGAGTTGAGATTGGGACTCCTTTGAATAGTCATTATAATGAGAAAATTTCCAGTCATGAGTGTCATGTAGAAGAGTAAGAACAGAAAGAAGCATAGTTGCTGCACTTTCTCATTTTGGGAAAGACCCATGAAGATAAATTCTGTAACATTATTTTCCATGGAAACTAGGAAGCTCGCAAGAGGGAACTACAGTGTGACTTTACCTATAGGAAAAAAGTATGAAAGACAATTAGATTTGGGCACATGGTACCATAACATTGTTATTTTTTTTTAAAAATTATTCTCTGGGGCACCTGGGTGGGTCAGTTGGTTGAGCGTCTGACTTCAGGTCAGGTCATGATCTCGCGGTCTGTGAGTTCGAGCCCCGCGTCAGGCTCTGTGCTGACAGCTCGGAGCCTGGAGCCTGCTTCAGATTCTGTGTCTCCCTCTCTCTCTGCCCCTCCCCCACTCATGCTCTGTCTCTTTGTCAAAAATAAATAAACATTAAAAAAATTAAAATTATTCTCAAAATTTGTCACTTAAGGTATTGGTTTGGTTAAAGTATGTTTCTTGAAATTATCAGAGATGGGGGACTGCGTGGGAGGAGAAAGAGAGAGAGAAAGAGAAAGGAAAAAAAAAACTTTGACAGGCTTTAAACAGATTTAGGAATACAGTCTAGGCTCTCCTCCTGTGTCAGTAGTCCAAATTATTGTTGCTCTGGAATTTAAATTAAATCTCTCTGTTAAATTAAGCCTCTGAGTGGTAACCCTCAGTCTCTTTACTCCAGGATGCTTTTCATCCTTGTTTTAGTTGATGTATGGAATTTACAAAAATGCACACACACACACACACACACACACATATTTGCGATCATAAGTAAGTCTTAAAATGTACACTTTGAGTCAAATCTAGGATGTAACTAGCTTTTTTTTTTTATGTTTATTTTTGAGAGAGAGAGAGCACGAGCAGGGGAGGGGCAGAGAGAGAAGGGGACAGAGGATCCAGAAGCAGGCCCCACGCTGACAGCAGCGAGCCTGATGTGGGGCTTGAACTTACAAATCGTGAGATCATGACCTGAGCCAAAGTCAGACGCTCAACTGGCTCAGCCACCAAGGAGCCCCCTAACTAGCCTTTTTATGAGACCCCTTGGCTTCCCAAATTCCTGATAGCCTGATTAGCTTTGTTGTATTTTAGATTATTCTAGGACTTCACTCTTTGTCATTTCTTATATGTCTGAAAGTCAGGAAAAATGCATAGAGGCTTCACAGAAAGGGACTGCCACCTGCAAGATCCTCAAGACTTCAGATCCCAGTTGACATTAGTTGTTATAAAGTATGGAGAGGAAATAACTCTTGAGTAGGTTTAGATCTTTTAGATCTTAATAATAACCAACTGTGAGTTCTGGGGCAAGTTACTTAACAATGATAGAGACCCAGTTTCTCTGGCCATTGGTGTAACCTCTACATAAACACCAGAGTCTCCTCTGCTTTAGCCTTATGTCATGGAGTTTGGGGTCATCCTTTCATTGTGTTGTGTTGTGTTGTATTTACTTACTTGTTTTTACATTAAAGAATGTTTATTTTTGAGAGAGAGAGAGAGAACACATGAGCAGGAGAGGGGCAGAGAGAGAAAAAGACACAGAATTTAAAGCAGACTCCAGGCTCTGAGGTGTCAGCACGGAGCCTGATACAAGGCTGGAACTCATGGACTGAGAGATCAGGACCGGAGCCAAAGTCAGCGGCTTAACCAGCTGAGCCACCCAGATGCCCCCGGGATGATCCTTTTAATACAATGAATCACTGTCACTGAATGTAGTTTCTTTGTTTCATTATCTGTGTTTTCCTTTGAACCAAAAGGTGTGTGAAGGTGGGGACAAGGTGTGTCTTTATTTTTGTGCAGCCGGAATGCAAATGTTCCTTTCCTTAGTTTGACCATTTAAGCCTCGCTTTCTTCATCCTTCAAATAGAAATGCTACTATCCACTTCAGAGAATTATTTTCAATACCAAAGCTAGCCCTGCATATAGTAAGCACTCACGGAATTATGCCCTTTCATTTTCCAGCCAGGTTGCCAGTACTTAAGACATTTTATAATGAAAAATTTCAAACATACACAAAATGGAGATAGTTGTATTATAAGCTCTCATACACTGACCACTCAGATCAAAAAATGATTCATGTTTTACTACATTTGGATCATCCATCCCTCTTTTTCACTGGTTTGCCAGGTATCTTAATGCAATTTCCAGTCGTCATGCCATTTCAACCTCTACATGGTTCATTATCTGTATCTCAGGAGCTTTCTTATGTGAGCACAAACGCCATGATCACATCTAACAAAATAACCAGTGGTTGCCTGATATCAACCCATTCATGGTCTGCTGGAGCCATGTTTTGTTCTCATCTCTCCTTTATTGTGCTTAGTTGAGTGCTCACCATGCATGCTCCATAGGCCAGGGTAGTTCACTGTGGCCGCTGTGCACCTGCGATGTGGATAGTGTGACTAAGAAACCGATGTTCCAATTTTGTTTAAGTTTAAATTTAAAAAAACATAAAGCAATGTAAAGTATTTTCATGTAATAAAATTTTGGATAAGATGCGTTAAACAAAATATTATTAAAATTAATTCCACCTATTTGTTTTGCTTTTTTATGTGGCTACCGAAACATGTAAAATGACAATGTGGCTTGTATTGTGTTTCTATCACACAGTGCTCTACTAGGGGTTAGGCTCTGGTCTAAGTGCTTAATCGTACTATCTAATTTGTTTCTTGTAATTATATGAAGTATGTAGAACTATTCCTATTATTCACAAAAGGAATAAAACCCAGAAAAGTAAACTAACTTTATTTATAGTCGTGTAGCTAGTCATTGGTGGAACACAGATTCAACCTTGATAAATTCTCTTAGTCTGTGCTACATTATGTCATAAATGTACAATTTCCATTGGCATTTATTTTAAAAATACTGATAATTCTTTTGGGATCTTCTTTATTATTTTAATATTTCTGGGATATGAATTGTTACTTTAATTAACTCCAAACAAAACTTAACCAAGATAGACACCAGTACTCTGATAAATTAGTGGAGTCCTGATGTCTGTGTTCTTGGAAGACCCATAGGCCTTACCACCAAACAGTAGTTTCTGCTACAGCATAGGCACAGTCTCAGAAAATGGTGCAGATTGTGGAAAAGCATATTCAAACTCTGCCATTTCTCCTGCCAGAGTCTAGGACTCAGTAGGATCCTCTGTCTCACCTTCCCTCCCCTGCCACTGTCACCTGCCATGTGGTGCTGGGCCTAGACATAGGTTATTCCACAGTCTGGAATGCATTACTACCTTAAAAAAATTTTTTTTTATATTTATTTTTGAGAGAGAGACAGAGTGTGAGCAGGGGAGGAACAGCGAGACAGGGAGACACAGAATCTGAAGCAGGCTCCAGGCTCTGAGCTGTCAGCACAGAGCCCGACTCGGGGCTCGAACTCATGAACTGTGAGATCATGACCTGAGCTGAAGTTGGCTAGTTAACTGACCAAGCCACCCAGGTGCCCCTAGAATGCATCACTATCTTTTAACCTGTAGTAGGATAAGGACAGAAGCAAATGGATGAGGGTTTAGGCTTCACCAAATGCTAAATTTCAGTGCCTTGACTAAATGCTGACTCACGAAAACATTTGTCCACAGACATTTCTTGAAAGAGGTAGTAGCTTTCTAAAAGTCTGCAGTAAAGGCATTTGCTGACCCCTTCAGATGTCCTCTGTTTCTTTCTATCATAATATTTAAAATCACTGTTTTGGGGGCACCTGGGTGGCTCAGTTGGTTAAGCGTCTGACTTTGGCTCAGGTCATGATCTCATGGTTCGTTGAGTTCGAGCCCCATGTCGGGCTCTGTGCTGACAGCTCAGAGCCTGGATCTTGCTTCAAATTCCATGTTCCTTCTCTCTGCCCCTCCCTTGCTTGTGCTGTCTTTCAAAAATAAAAAAAGAAACATTAAAAAAATAAAAAAAATAAAATCACTGTCTTTTAGACTACTTGTGTGTCTCCCCCAATGGACTGTGTGTCACTTAAATGCAGAGTTCATTCCTATTTGTATAGGTTTTCAGAACTTGACCCTAGGCCAGGGACATATGTTAGGTATTCAGTAAACTTTGTAGGAGGAAGAGAGGGAGAGGGAGAAAGAAAATGAGAGTTACTAGTTTATGAATCCTTCTAGATGGTCTAGCTCTTGTCCAGCATAGAATACTGCTTAAAAACACAAACTCTTATCAGATAGAGCTGGATTTTCAACCCCTGGGCACGCCAATACCAACTGTGTTGCTAGTAAGGTTAGCTATTTACTTATTGTCCTCATCTCTAAAGTACGGATAAATAGTTCCTGCTTCATAGAATTGGTGTGAGAATTAAAATAGCTAATGCATGTAAAGCTTAGCATAGTGTCTGGTCCATTAGAAGTACTTATGAAATTTTAATTATTGTCATTTTTATCCTGTACATTGTTAATATGGGAAACATGAAGCAAAGAAGAAAGGTGATAAAAATGATTTCACTTACCTGGAGAGTATGAAACTCTTCCTTCCCATCATTTCCTACTTCTGAGTCCTATGAATCCTCTACCTAGCTGTTACCCCTCCAAACACCATTCCTATTCCAGTAGTCTCATATTTCTGTGGTCAGTGCATAACATATACGAATAACATATAGTATTTCATAACATATATGAAAAAAATAGTCTGTCTCCCATTTATTGCTTAAAATTTCTGTCTGGGTCATAAAGCAAAGTTATTTGTCTTGGAGCCTGAAGCAAACCTAAGTTTACGTTAAGTTCTTGGCAGGTGTTCAGTAAACAACAAGGACGGAGGAAGTATGATAGAAACGTGTGACTTTGGGGACCATCCTGAAGGTTAACTTACTCTCTTCCTGACATCCAGCGTTGTCTTCCAGCTTGGTGTAAATTCAGGCAAAGGCTTTTTCATATCTGAATTCTATGGCTTGGGAAGGAGAAAGAAAAGCCCCATGATACTCAGAGGATACTGTGTTCTGCATCACTGTTTTAAGCTATGAGCTCCCATGAGCCTTCAATTGGCTTCCCCTGTTGAAAGTTCTTACCAAAGATACAAATAACTTTACCCACTTCATCGTCCAGGTGTGGGGCCCACTTGGGAGAGGACTTTTTAGAATGAATTCCCCTGTTTTTATGGCCACTGGAGGTGGATCATCCTAGATTTCCTGTCTGATACTCATCCTTTAATCCAACAACAGTGGATTCCATTGATTAAGCACTTAATATGTGTCTTCCATTATGATAAGCACTTTATACACATTTCACAGTTTTTAGAAATTTTTTATTTTATATTTAGAGCCTCAGTTGAGTTGAAATGAAATAATCATGACTGTTGTTTGAGGTTCACTATCTCCATTTTTTAATATATGACTTCATACTTCACTGTCAATTAATTTAATGAATAAAATATCTGTAAGCCAATATATAATCCAAGTATTAAACATTATGGATAAATAGAATCTACCTGTGCATGCCCTTCTCTAGTGCATCCCATTGCCTATTCCTGAATGCCAAAAAGTTAAATATATTGTAAATTATGTGTATGTTAGTGTGTTTTAAATTTGAATTTTGAGAAGGTTGAACATTTTTTCATGACTTTAGTGATAGTTGGATAGTTTTTTATATTAAGTGCCTGTTTTTTGGTCCATTTTTGGATTATCTATCTTTAATTTATTTGTAGAGGTTCATTTTATATAATCTGGATTTTTTTTGTAATCTGGGTTAAAGCCCCTTGTCATCTCTTTCTTTCTCTATCTCTATATCTCTGTCATCTCCCCTCCCAATTTTGTAACTTCCTTTTTCTCTTTAAATGATATTTTTTGATGAATAGAAGTTCTTAATTTAATGTAATCTAATTTATTGGTATTTTCTATTATGATAGTTGCTGTGGACTGAATGTTTGTGTCTTCCAAGATTCATATGTTGAAATCCTAATTCGCAAGGTGATGGCATTAGGAGGTGATGAGGTCATGTGGGCAGTACCCTCATGGAAGAGACCCCAGAAAGCCACTCATCCCTTTTGCCACGCGAAGACAACAAAAAAATGCTTTCTCTGAACCAGGAAGTGAGTTCTTACTAGATACTGAATCTGAGACTTGGTTTTGGATTTCGTAGCCTCCAGAACTGTGAGAAATAAGTTTCTGTTGTTTATAACCTACCCAGTTTGTGGTATTTTGTTATAGCAGCCCACATGAAGTAAGATAATACTTTTTGTGTCTTCTTTTAAGAAATCCTCCTTATTGCAAGTTCATGAAATTATTTCCCATTAATTTCTAGATGCCTTATTGTTTTACTTTTCATATTTAGATCTAAAATCCATCTGGAATTAATTTTGGGCTATTCTGTGAGAGAGGGGCCAAGACAGATTTTTAATGTGAAAATCTAACTGAACTGAACTAACACCATTTATTATAAAGCTTGTCTTTTATCCATGGCTCTTCTGTGCACCTTTGTAATAAACCAGATGTCCACATATGCATGTCTGCCTCTGGTTGTCCGCCACTGCCTTATTAGTCCGTTTGTCTATATTTGCATCAATATCTGTCTTTATAACTGTAATCTTGTAATAATTCTTGGCCATCAGTAGTGGAAGTCCACCAACTTTGATTATTTGAAGGTAGGTTAGATATCTTTGGCCTTTTGCATTTTCATGTACATTAAAAATATGCTTGTGAATTAGCACAAAAATATCTTCTGGGATTTTATTTGAGATTGCAATGAATCTATTTATAAAGTTGGGTGTATTTGGCACTTTAATGATCTTGAATGTTAAGTTTTATATCCTTTAATTTATCTAGGTCTTCGTTAATTTTTCTAAATGCTTTCTAAATGTTTTCTAATTTTCAGTGTTAGGGTCTTACAAACATTTTGAAGATTTATTTAGATTTTCTACTTTTGCCTCGGATGTGGAAAACTGGAAAGGGTGTTGTTTATAGCCTGTGAACAGGAAAAATCTAGATAAATTATGAATTCATAACTTTTGGGGGAATGTATTAAAGAGTTGAAGTTTTAGAACAACTAAATATCCTGAAATATAAACCCCACCAAGCAGAGATGAAACACAGCACTGTTTCACTGGGGAGCATTGAAGGAAGAAATGTCAAGAGCCATATAAGTGGGTAAGAAATGTAGGCTAGCATGAGACTACAGAATGCCACAGACACAATGGAGTTCAATGAAGCACACTCGTATGATATTCTCTATAGGGGCCTTCACTGAATGCTCATGAGAAACACTGAGGACAAGGCAGTAGATTGAGGAAATCTATATTGGTGATACAAGCTTGTTTGAGGATAGCAGCTGCCATTGTGGGAAAAGCATAAAGCCTCACTCAGACCTTTCTCTCTTACAGAACAAGAGCCTTAGGTCTTGGGGGAAGAACCTTCTTGCCCCCGGGGTTCATGTGAAGATCCACTAGGGCAGGGTGAAGCATAAAAGAAAAGAATATTCTATCCTTGAGGAGGCACAGGAGAGAGGCCTGGACCCAGATCCTATGCCGATATGATTTAAGGTCTGTTCTGCCTGCGGGTAGGGCAATAAGTCTGCCAAACTAGACCCACCAAAGATGTAAGTCGAAATTCTGCTGCCATAAAAACATGGTAACAAATGATAAATGCTTTAGGTGAGCTGATCAGTAGACTTGCCACAGCAAAGAAAAGAATAGTGACCTTAAAGATAGGTTAAAATAGGGGAGCCTGGGTGGCTCAGTCAGTTGAGTGCCTGACTTTGGCTCAGGCCATGATCTCATGGTTTGTGAGTTCCAACCCTACTTTGGGCTCTGTGCTGACAAGCTCAGAGCCTGGAGCCTGCTTCAGATTCTGTGTCTCCCTCTCTCTCTGCGGCTCCCCTATTTATGCTCTCTCCCTCTCTCTCTCAAAAATAAATAAACATTAAAAAAATAAAAAAAAATAGGTTACTATAAATTACCAAACTGAAACATAAGCAGAAAAAAAGAGCAGGAACCCGTCCCCACCAAGTACAGAGTATGCAGGATCTCTAGGACAATATAAAAAAATTAACATTGGCATAACCGGAATCCTAAAGAGAAAATGGGGCAAAAGAAATATTTGAAGAAACAGTGACTGAGAATTTCCAAAAATTATGAAATATGTCAAACTATAGATCTAAAAGTCTTGGAAAAGTTGAGCAGGAAAAACAACAACAACAAAAGAAATGAAAAAACCCTATGCTGACACATCATATTCCATCTGCTGAAAATAAAAGACAATGAGAAAATCTTGAAGGCATACAGTGGAAAGAAGAAATATAAAAAAGAAGATATGAATTACAGCAGACTTCTCATCAGGAACTATATATGATAGGAGACAATAGAGTAACATCTTTAATAGAGTGGTGTCTTTAACTATTTGGAGAAAAACCTCTGTCAACTCATAATTTTATACAAATGAAAATATTTTTCAAAATGGAAGTAAAAAAAAAAAGACTTTTATTGCCAATCCAAAACTGAATTCATACTAGAAGACCTGCACTACAAGAATATTAGTTTTTTAGGCAGATAAGAATATTATATTTGATTGAAAGTTGGATATATACACAGAAGTGAAGCACTTCAGAATGGTTAAAGGGTAAATATAAAGGAGTATGTTTTTCTTATTTTATTTGCTCTTAAAATCAGTGATTTTTATTTTTTTATTTTTTCAGGTTTATTTATTTTGAGAGAGAGAGAGAGAATGCATGCAGGCACAGGCAGGGGAGGGGCAGAGAGAGAGGGAGAGAGAGAATCCCAAGTAGGCTCTGCACTGACAGTGTGGGGCTCAATCCCATGAACCATGAGATCATAACCTGAACCGAAATCTAGAGTCAGATGCTTGAGCCACCCAGCACACCAAAATAAGTTATTTAAAAATTAAAAAAAATTTTATTTTGAGAGAGACAGAGAGAGTGTGAGCAGGGGAGGGGCAGAGAGAGAGAGAGAGAGAGAGAGAGAGAGAGAGAGAATGAATCCCGGGCTCCACACAGTGTACAGAGCCCGACACAGGGCTCGAACTCACAAAACCATCAGATCATGACCTGAATCAACGTTGATCACTTAACTGACTGAGTCATCCAGATGTCCTAATAAGTGATTTTTAAAGCAAAAGTAGTAGCAATACATTCTGGGTTTGTAATATATGTAGAAGTAAATTATATGAAAACATCATAAGAAGTGGGAGGCAGGAATTGGAAGTATACTGTTTTTTGGTTCTTAGACTCTATGAAGTTGCATAAAAGTATTTCAAGGTAGATGATGAATGGAAGATATAATATGTTATATAATATAGTCTCTATTATTATATATACATATATGTATATATGTATATACTAAAATATGTATATATGTATATGCTAAAATATTTTAAAAAGAAGTACAAATCTATAGTGAGGTAAAATGGAATAATAAAAAATAAACTAATTCAAAATTAGGCAGAGAATGAGGAAAAAGGGAACAAAAACGATGGAACGTAAAGAATTGGAAAGGTGTTTGGATTGAATCAAACCAAGGGGCAGGCTCCTGGGTGGTGCAGTCGGTTAAGCGTCTGAGTGAATCTCAGCTTAGGTCATGATCTCACAGTTTGTGAATTTGAGCCCCACATCGGGCTCTATGCTGATGGTGTGGAGGCTGCTTAAGAGTCTGTCTCTCCTGGGGCGCCTGGGTGGCTCAGTCGGTTGGGCGGCCGACTTCGGCTCAGGTCATGATCTTGCGGTCCGTGAGTTCTAGCCCCGCGTCGGGCTCTGTGCTGACAGCTCAGAGCCTGGAGCCTGCTTCGTATTCTGTGTCTCCCTCTCTCTGACCCTCCCTTGTTCATGCTCTGTCTCTCCCTGTCTCAAAAATGAATAAACATTAAAAAAAAAAAAAAGAGTCTGTCTCTCCTTTTCTCTGCCCCTCCCCAGCTGTACTCCCTCTGTCTCTCAAAATAAATAAATAAACTTAAAAAATTTAAAAAAAGAAGTAAGTCAAACCAATCAATACTTAAATTAAATGTAAATTATCTAAACACTAATTTAAAAATATTCAAATTATATAAAATACCAAGCCCAAATTTATCCTACCTGTAAGGCATTATTTAAATGTGAAGACATACATAGATTAGGAGTAAAATGGAACAAGATATATAATAAATGCAGTAATCAATGAAAGCTAGAGCAACTCTATTGATATCAAAGTAGACTTTAGTACAAGGAATATTACCAAAGATAAAGAGGTGACAGATGGATCAATTTGCCAAAAAGACATAATAATCCTAATAGTATTTGCATCTAACAACAAAGTCTTGAAACTGCATGAAAAAGAAACACCTAACAGAACTGACTGTCCTTTTTTTTTTTTTTTAAACATTTACTTATTTTTGAGAGACAGAGACACAGCACAAGTGGGGGAGGGTCAGAGAGAGAGGGAAACACAGAATCTGAAGTAGGCTCCAGGCTCTGAGCTGTCAGCACAGAGACTGATGCAAGGCTCGAACCCACGAACTTTGAGGTTATGATCTGAACTGAAGTCGATGCTTTAACCCACTGAGCCACCCAGACGCCCCCTGACTGTCCTTCTATTAAAGTTTTCTCAGTCATCTTTTGGTTGGATGAAACTCCTTATGCAGTAGATTTTTCAGAAAGGGTGCTTATGTACATACAGTATTTACTGAGTTACTATATGATCAAAACTTTAGTTTATTAAAGGACAGCTTGGCTAGGAATAATATTCTAGTTTATACTTTCTTAACATTCTTGAAAATGCTGCTACACAGTTGCCTTGCTTTATAGTGTTTTTGGGAATTTGCATGCCACAAGAATTCTTCTGTTTTTGTAAGTTATTTATAATTTTGCCTAGAGTTCCTGAGGATTTCTTTCTTTTAAAAAATTTTTTTTAACGTTTATTTTTTGAGACAGAGAGAGGCAGAGCATGAATAGGGGAGGGTCAGAGAGAGAGGGAGACACAGAATCTGAAACAGGCTCTAGGCACAAAGCCTGACGTAGGGCTCGAACTCACGGACTGCGAGATCATGACCTGAGCTGAAGTCGGACACTCAATTGACTGAGCCACCCAGGTGCCCCCTTTCTTTACCTTTAATGTCTAATAGTTTTATTAGAATACATATCAGGGTTGGTTGTTCTGTGTTAATCTTTCCTGGTACCCAGTGGATCCTTTAAATGTGTGGATTCAGGATTTTTTTTTAAGTTTATTTGTTTATTTTGAAAGAGAGGAGAGAGAGCATGTGAGCAGGGGAGTGGCAGAGAAAGAGGGAGAGAGAGAATCCCAAGCACTGTCAGCATAGAGCCTGCTGTGGGACTCAAACCCACAAACTGTGAGATCATGAGCTGAGCTGCAGTCAAGAGTCAGATGCTTAACCGAGTCACCCAGGTGCCTCAAGATTTAGGTATTTTTAAATTGATGAAATATTTTTTGGATTATAGTTTTAAATATTGGCACTATCCTATTGTTTTGATTTTTTTTAAGGACATCAATTATATTAGGTCTCCTTGGTCTAACTTCTATTTCCACCTCTTTCTTTTCGCCCTTTTAAATGTCATTTTATTTCCTTTGATTGTCTGATTTACTTTCAAGCTGTTTATTATATTTTAATTTGAATATTCTCCCTTTGGTACTTTAATTTTCATTGCTGACACAAGTTTTTTGGCTTTTCTTTTTTCTTGAGTTTAATCAACTCTCATTTCACCCCTTCCTCATTTTAAAAACTTTTTTTTTGTTCTTAGATTTTATATTTCTAATTCAGCATTTTATTTTCATATACTTAAATGTTTGTTATGTCTTTAGCTTTCCTCAGAGCATAATTGCTCGGTGTTTATAACTTCTCAAAGTTCTCCAGCTGAATTAATTGAAAAACGTCTTGAACCTTTTCCTAGCTCACAAATTTTTGGTAAAGTTTTACACTAGAGACAATAAATTCCATGGGGAATGTGGCTCTTGATCACACTGTGAGGCTCAATTTATTTTAAATAGTTTAAGCATCTCCATATTGAAAAACAGTCTTTGGTCTTCTAGTGAGTGTGAGTGGGTTTTCTAAACTAAAAAATAGAACCTAAAACTCATTGGCTAGCTCTTTTCTGTACCTGTTTTTTTTTTCTAGTTTATAGTTTCTAAATAGATGATCTAAAGACCGACTATGGGGATGATTCCCTGAATCCTTCCCTTTGTGATTTACCTGCATCACCACAGGCTGTTCATTTTCTAAAAGATCATAGAACCCGTGGAATTTTGTTGTGTGGAAGCAAGATTGGCACTGTTAGTTGGCAATCACAATCACAAAATCAAAGTCACTAGAAGGGAATTCATTGTCATGGAAACAGTGCCTCAGCAACTTGACCAGTCACTAGCTGAGTGACTCAGAAGTCAGTTAAACTCTCTGGCTCTTCGCTGCCTCATCTGTCAACTAAGAAGATGGGATTCATGGTCTTTAAATTGCCTTTCAGCTCTGAAGTTTCCTCAGTTTCGCCTAATGTCTTAGCTGTGATGAAGTGGCTCAGCCCACTGGGGGCCTTCGATGTGGAGGAAGGAACCTGTGGAACAGTTTTGTTGTGAAGAGAGCTTCCTGTGTTCCAGGGCGCACCGCGTCAGTCTCCTCAGCCCTTTGAGTGACATCCCTTTGAGTGATGGGCTCTTGCAACAGATGGAGAAATTGCTCCTGATTCTAAGGAGGAGAACCTTTATGTTCAAGTCTTTGCTGTAAAACTGAACATTACTCAAACAAGGTAGGTAACGCCATACCCAGGAGGGTGTCTCAGGTTGACTGAATGTGGAGACTTTGATAGGCTGCAGATCACAGGGTGATGTAGAATGAGTCACTTTTCCTCCCCGAGCCTCAGTTTCTGCCCCTGTATAAAGGAGGGGGCTGAACAGAATGTGCCCTAAAGTTCTCCTCGACGTTCACATTCTGGGATTCCGTCAAGTACCACTTGGGCTCTAGAGTGAGTTGTGGGAAGGAGGCCCTTGTGATGTGACTTTCAGTTCATTGCAGTAGGTCTTCCAAGCTCTCTATCACTTGTTATTTTGTCCTCGTCATTCAGACTGTATTTGGGAGGATAAAGTTGTACCTAGTTAGGGTCTAGAACATCACTTACCTACCTAGGTTTACATGTAATCCACGGGTTACCTTCTAATCCGTGATCCTAGGGTGAGGGTTTTATCTGGGGAAGTGCTGGAGGAGGTAATTTGTTGCCGACTAGCTGTCTTTCTTTCGGGCAAGGGGAATGAGAAAGCAGAGAGAAATGTAAATAAATACCAGGAAGGGCGAGCTGATAATAGCTACTACTTATTGAGAGCTTCCTGTTTGCCAGGCAGCCCTCTTGCAACAACCATGTCAGATATGAATTGTTACCCTATTCCAAGAAAATAAAAAAATCTGTTCCCAGAGACACATGATGTGATCGAGCTCAGCATCGGCAGCCACCTGCAGTGCTTGTTCCCACAATCCCTACCTGAGACCAGCCCCTGAGGAGAGAGAAGGGCGGCTCAGCAGGTGTTCTCGTTTTGTTTTCTCCAGTCCCTTAGAGGTCCGTGAACCTGGAAATGTTCCCTCCACTAAAAAGGCGGGTCACTTCTGACCTGTGATTCATCACTTCCGTGCCTCACAATGATGCCATGAGCTCATCCGATACAATTGTCTTACATTTCCCTAATGAATTTTTTGTTTGTATTTTAAAATATATATCATGTGGTCCTAAATGGTAATCTTCTCAACGTATAGACTCAGATGTTATATGTACAGGAGTGTGTCAGAGATTTGGTCTCTTAAGTGAGAATTGGGCAATTCATGTCCAAGCAACACTGCATAAAACAAAGAGCAACTAATGCCTTCTATGGAACGTAATTCATGGAAAATAATCTATGAGGTAGAAGTAATAACTTAAAAAAAATTTTTTTAACATTTATTTATTGTTGAGAGACAGAGACAGAGTGTGAGCAGGGAAGGGGCAGAGAGAGGGGGAGACACAGTATCTGAAGCAAGCTCCAGGCTCTGGGATGTCCACACAGAGCCTGATGTGGGCCTCGAACTCATGAACTGTGAGATCAGGACCTGAGCTGAAGTCAGATGCTTAACCGACTGAGCCACCCAGGTGCCCCAGTAATATTTTAATAGCAAAGTTGTGATATGTGTGTCTTTGATCTTGTGCAGTAAAATGTAAATGTCTGTTTCCAAAATAGAAATGATCTACATTATTCACAACTATATATGCTTGATGAAAAAGAGTCACACCTGTGTTGTATGAGGTCAAGATAGACTGAAAGGAAAATGTAGACAGCATTAAATAACCTACTCTTTCTTATCAATTCTACTGGTTAATCAACTTACCAATCAAAACTCTACATATATAGTGAGCACCATCTGTAAGGTTGACACTTAGGTGCCGTGTGGGTTTGAGGAGTAATAAACTGAAGACAAAAATAGGCAACATGAAACCACAATAAGCAATAAAAGTCTCTATAAAAATCAAATGTAATAAATTGTATGGTTCTAACTGTAGGTGGTAGAGAATTTCTTCTTCTTCTTTTCCTTCTTCCTTTTTTTTTTTTTTTTAAAAGTATGCTTCATGCCCAGTGCAGAACCCAGTGTGGGGCTTGATCTCACCACCCTGAGATCAAGACCTGAGCTGAGATTGAGTTGGATGCTTAACTGACTGAACCACCCAGGTGCCTTGAGAATCTCTTCATTTTTAAATTCAACTCCGTGAACATTTACTGAGTACTTACTGTGTATTTAGTTCTGAAGATTCAGACATGAACAAGCTCCGCTTATTAAGGGAGACAGATACTGAAACAGTAATTATGATAAAAATTGGTAAATATTCCAGCAGAAAGATGTAAAAAACAAACAAACAAACAAACACAGAAGTGTTGGCTAGAGGGGAATGATGAGTGGTTTTGATCTGAGCATTAAAACAAGAATAACCTTGGGGCGCCTGGTTGGCTCAGTCATTGGAGCATGGTTGGGTTCAAGCCCCAACTCAATGCCAAGTAGAGATTGTAGAGATTACTTAAAAATGAAATCTTAAAAAAAAAAATAAAACGAGAGTAAACAGTTAGAAAGCTGAGGTGTGCATGCCACACAAAATGTAAAGAGCATACGTGCAAAGAGCAAGTTTGGGAGAAAGATGTCTATTTCCGACTAGCTGGAAGGCGGGCTCCGGGAGCAGTGGCAGCAGGGGAACTAGAGAACGGGCTCCAGTTTGTACATGCCATGCAAAGACTACTGGACTTAGCCTTGTAGGCAGGGGGACCATTGATAGATTTCAGGTCACTGCATGATGTGTTCAGATTTGCATTTAGAAGTGTAACAACAATAATAAAGATAGCTTATGTTTATTGAGGGCTTGCTATGAACTCGGTGCCACATGCCTCATTGCACTGAACAGACAGATTGCTTAAACTCATTTCCAGAGTCGAGAGCTGAGACGAACGCACAAGTGTGGAAGCGACCGGGGTGGCTTCCTAGGCAGCGGACACTGTAGAGGGGGTGGGACTTGGATCGGGAGGTGGAGGGGCAGGCATGGCGTGTAATGTGAAAAGTAAGATGCTCCTGTGGTGGTTATCGGCTTGCCTTCATGAGAAGGTGAGGGGACTTTTTAAAAAAATTAATTAATTAATTAATTAATTTTTTAAACTTGTTTTATTTTTTATTTTTTTAAATTTACATCCAAATTAGTTAGCATGTAGTGCAACAATGATTTCGGGAGTAGATTCCTTAGTGCCCCTGGCCCATTTAGCCCATCCTTCTCCCACAACCCCTCCAGAAACCCTCAGTTTGTTCTGCATATTTATGAGTCTCTTCTGTTTTGCCCCCCTCCCTGTGTTTGTATTATTTTTGTTTCCCTTCCCTTATGTTCATCTGTTTTGTGAAGGTGAGGGGACTTCTAAGAAGAGCAAGAATATGTATTTAGAGGTGAGTGAAGTTGGCTTAAAAGGGCATGGGGAAATACTTTAGAGCTTCTGAAAGTCAGTGGAGGAGTTGAGGCCTGTATCCAGGCAACAGGGTGGTGTCTGAGTGATCCGAGCACAGGGACTCAGGGAGAATGCTGACTTGAGCATGCAGGCTGGCGGGAGGTGGCGGGAGGTGGGGGGGGGGGGGGAAAGACCTGTGACACCTGGAGACGGTCGGTGCATGGAGGAGCTGCGGTGATCCTCACATGGGCTCCTATCCTGCCTGAAGACCGAGACTTCAGGAAGATGGAGGAGGAAATTGGTGAAATCAGTGGGTTGTGGAGAGTGTGTAAATGTGGGAAAAGCGGGAGAGGCAGGAGTCAGAGGTGACTGCAAAGATTCAAGTCTGAGGGCTGAGCAGAATGGCGGTGCTGCTGCAAGACCCCCTGAGAAGAGGGGTCTGTCAGAGCGCGCCTGCTGGGAGATACCCACTCCACAGGTCGGAGTCACCAGTTGCAGCTCTAACCCCTGACTAAAGCCGTGCCATGAGGGGCAGAGGAGGAGGGGACATTCCCAAGTCTCACACTCTGCTCAGTGTCCCACATAGCTTCTTCGTCTCTCTTATTCCGGAGATGGTGGCATTGAAATGTTCCCGATAACTTGCAGTTGCCTGCCAATGTTCCTGCTATTCACAGGGAAGGCATAATAAATGGATTTGGACAAGTTTTATATCAACCATGGGTTTTGATGTCATTTCTGTAAGGTGCTGGAGTGGCCAACCACTTTCTCATCTGGCTGAGGAGTGGTGGTCCTCTCTCCCTTTCTAGAAAGGCCTGGGTTTCAGCCTCGGCTCAGTCATTCACAAGCTGTATTTGGGCAGGCTACTTAACCTCTCTGAGTCACAATTGACTCACCTATCAATTAGCGACCTCAAAGTGGTACAGGAAGAATTAATTGAGGGGACAATGGTTATCACAGTCCAGCACGCAGTAGCTACTGATTAAAGGACAACAGTATCTGCTGCTGTGGCTGTCGGGGTGACAATGACAGTGACAATGGTGAAATCGGGTCACCACATGCTTGAGGTTTCCTCCGGCCACCAGAGGCTGGATTGTTTTTGTTTAAGATTTTTAAAGTTTATTTATTTTGAGAGAGAAAGAGCACACACAGAGGGGAGGAGCAGAGAGGGAGGGAGACAGAGAATCCCAAGCAGGCCCCACCCAGGATGGAGCCCCACAAGGGGCTCGATCTCATGACAGCGAGATCATGACTTGAGCTGATGATATCCAGAGTCCGTCGCTTAACTGACTGAGCCACCCAGGCTCCCTGAGTCTGTGGGTTGTTTTTGGTGTTTCCTTGTTTCCCTTCCTCTGGAACAGAAAGGGAACCTCCCCTTGCTTCGCCTCTCCTGTTCAGTTGTTCTTCTTCAGTGCCCTTCTTTCATGCCACGCAATCTCCCGTTTCTTCTCCAGTGTTAGCCAGGTGACTCACCGAAGATTCTCTCAGTGTATTTTCACCTTCTGTATATCTTCTAGTTTTTACTATGAGAAAGATTAGTGATGAGGGAGGTATTTAATTTATTTCAGTGTGGGAGCCCAAGTGAAAGAAGAAAAAAATAAAAGGAATAAGAAATACTTCAGGGTAGTCTTACTTTTTTTTTTTTTTTTTTTAAACTGAGGTATAGCTGACACACAACGTTACATCAGTTTCAGGTGTACAACATAGTGATTTGACACCTTCAACCCAATTTCAAAAGCAGAGAAAATCTTTGAGAGATTCCTCTGCCTCGTGTCATGAACGTGCTGCTGAATCGCATGTAGTTACAAGCTTCCTGAAGGTGAGAGCCATCTTTCGTTCTGCTCTTGTATGTCCCAAATCGCCTGGGCACAGGGTAGGTACTTAATAAAACATTTGGTTAAAGAACTGAATTAAAATAAATCCTCACCTCCTGCTGACAAAAAATACCAATGGTGGGAAAACTGAAAGACAGAAACAAGCAAACTGGTGAATCCCCGTATATTACATTCGAACTGTTGTTTGATACTGACCTATATTCTCAACAACTTCCAGATGTCCACTTGGACCCCAGGTATCAAAATTTTCTCAAAATGTTTGTAAAAATTCATGAAGATGTGGGATTGAGCAAAACCATAGGACCTGAGAGAATCCAGAAACTTAGATAATCCGTGTAAGGAAAATATTGAAGATATTCTTTAGAAAGGGAGAACTATGAATGAAATTGGCATTTCTGGGAAGTAAATGGAGGAAACCAGGGATTCACGAGACGTTTACTTGAGAATTTCTCATGCAAAGGCATGATGAGAAATGTTGAGAATGGGAGAATTGTTGGTAATATGGATACTTATTAATGCTGAAAATGTTGATTATTATTTCCAGTGTGGTATACTTGAAATAACATACCAGTTGGAATAAAATGATCTGGTTCTTGTTCTGGATCCACTTCTTACTGGGAGGCTTCGCTAATTCCCAACCCCTTTGAGCTTTGGTTTTCTCCCTTGTGATAAGGAGATCATGGAGTTTTTTTGCAAGATAGATTGCATAGTGTCTTGTATAGAGTGGACTGTTGGGCAGTGAATGGATAAACGTTTGTGATATTAACAAATAAATAAGTAAAATAAACCAATAAGATAATATGTGCAAAAGGGCTCTATTAACAGGCAAGTGCTAAATAAACATGAAGGATTGTTGTTATGATGTGTTTGTTTTGTCACAGGGCTCTTCTCTGAGATACATTTTCTCCAGATGGAGTCCATGGCCATTACAAATAATGTGACTGAATTAATTTTCACTGGCCTGTTTCAGGATCCAGAGGTTCAGAGAGCGTGCTTTGTGGTGTTTCTTCCTGTGTACCTGGCCACAGTGGTGGGCAATGGTCTCATTGTTCTGACAGTCAATGTCAGTAAGAGTCTGTGTTCCCCCATGTACTTCTTCCTTAGCTACTTGTCCCTGGTGGAGATCACTTACTCCTCTACTGTTGTCCCTAAATTCATGACAGACTTACTTGCCAAGATTAAAACCATCTCTCTGGAGGGCTGTGTGGCTCAGATATTCTTCTTCCACTTCTTTGGGGTCACTGAGATCCTTTTGCTTGTGGTGATGGCCTATGACCGCTATGTGGCCATCTGCAAGCCTCTTCAGTATATGAACATTATGAGCCGCCAACTGTGTCATGTACTGGTGGCTGGCTCCTGGCTTGGGGGCTTTTTCCACTCCGTTATACAGATTCTCATCACCGTCCAGTTACCCTTCTGTGGTCCCAATGTGATTGACCACTACTTCTGTGATCTTCAGCCATTATTCAAGCTTGCCTGCACTGACACCTTTGTGGAGGGGGTTATTGTGTTGGCCAACAGTGGCTTAATTGCTCTGTGTTCCTTCCTCATTTTGGTGTCCTCCTATATTATCATCCTTGTCAACTTGAGGAACCATTCTGCAGAGGGGAGGCGCAAAGCCCTCTCTACCTGTGCCTCTCACATCACAGTGGTCGTCTTGTTCTTTGGACCTGCCATCTTCCTCTACATGCGACCCTCCTCCACTTTCACTGAGGACAAACTGGTGGCCGTGTTCTACACAGTTGTCACCCCCATGCTGAACCCCATCATCTACACACTCAGAAATGCAGAGGTGAAAATTGCCATGAGGAGGTTGTGGGGCAAAAAGAACTTAGGGATGGAATAAAAATGGGAAAGTGATAAAGAAAAACATCTAATTATTCTTTGTTTTTGAAATGAATTTTGATTTCAGTGGGACATTCAGGAATGGCAAAAACAAATGTAAGGACTTAATGTTACTGTTGCTGTGATTCTCCTTAATAACCAAACACTTGCTTGTATCTTGGTATAATGTTCCAAGGGAAGAGATCAGATTGCCTCTATGATATCCAAGAATATCATGAGGTTGGGTAACATTGAGACTCAAACTAAATGGCAAATGCAAAGGAGAATATTTTGACAGATGTTTTGTAAGTTAAAGTACTTCTATGACATACTTCCTCTCTCCTTCCCTCCCTTCTTCCCTCCCTCCCTTCCTCCCTCCCTTCCTTCTCCCTTCTGTGTTCAGTCTCCTAATGACAACAGCTTATATTTCATTAAGAAGGAGAACCAAACAGAGGAATTATCATGGGATATTTGAGGAGAGTGCCAATATGATCTTCTCTTCCACTGTGGAGAAATGTATCTTTGAAAATTGTGTCTGGGGGCACCTGGGTGGCTCAGTCGGTTAAGTGCCTGACTTCGGCCCAGATCATGGTCTTGAATTTTGTGGGTTGGAGCCCCATGTGGGGCTCCGTGCTGACAGCTCCGAGCCTGGAGCCTGCTTTGGGTTCTGTGTCTCCCTCTCTCTCTGTCCCTCCCCTGCTCATGCTCTGTCTCTCAAAAATAAATAAACATAAAAAAAAAGAAAATTGTGTCCATGAATTTTTCTATTTTCTGATTGGTTCTTGGTGTCTTGTACCATGGGCTGTCTGATTACAAGTACTGAAAAAGTCCCTGGGGCCATTTCGATTCTTGTGACATGTTGGTACAAAAGGTAGGTCTTCAGTCTCCACAGGCCTTTTCACAATGTCCAGTATCCATAAGTTAAAAAAAATATATCAAAAGGGCATAGGTTCTAGATAGCAATAGGGAAAGATCAAGTCAAACATTTTAAGGAAAAGATCACTTTTAGCCTTATCCAAATGTAAATACAGAATGTAGGAAATTTTTTATTTTTTATTTTTTAAAATTTATTTTTATTTAATATATATGTATTTTTTAGAGAGGAAATGTGACCATGGTGGGGGCAGAGGGAGAGGGGGAGAGAGAATCCCAAGCAGGCTCCACGCCCTCAAGACTGTGAGATCATGACCTAAGCCAAAATCAAGAGTTGAATGGTTAACTGACTGAGCCACCCAGGCACCCCCAGAATGTAGAAAATTCTTATTAGGCCTAACTTGAAGAATTAAAGGAAGGGAAATACTACCCATGCATGTTTCTACTCCAGACTTCTGTCATTTATTCTAGGTGACCATGCCAAGTCCGTTTCTTATGCCTATTAGTGTTTCTTGGTGAAGTAGGATGAGACAGTCTATGTCTCTGTTATTGTGATCCTGCTGTGACTGGCCATGACTCCTGTGGTCTCCAGCTATTATCCAGGCTTGCCTGCACTGACACTTTTGTGGAGAGGGTTATTGTATTGGCCAACAGTAGCTTCATTGTCATGTACTCCTTCCTCATTTTGGTGACCTCGTAGATTCTTTCACCTCTCCAAACTCCACCTCACCCAACCAACTCATATCATTGTGGACAATTTAGAGGTTATAATAAAATTTGCCCCTTTGGCTTTGGAATTACAAAGAATGGCTTTGCATTTGCGCTCTGTCCTTCCACCTCTCCTTGAGGATCAGATGAAGTAATTCAGGCAGTTTCCTTGCAGAGGGATGAAGCATTGCAGGTGTGCTCTGGGCCTTAGAGGCTTCTCTCTTTCTCCTTAGGTGCTGACTGAACATGTAGGTGAATAGTGGTTTTCAAGGCAGCAGGAAATCTTCCCCACTTCTCCAGTAATCATGGTCATAGATGACCATCACTAAACCCTGAGAAAATACTTCTGCCCAGAATAACTTTACCAGCCTTTTCTATATGGCAAAATCGTATACATCCTTTTATGCTGTGGGTTAAAGTCATCTCACTTATGAGGCCTTCTCTGACTTCCCTCCTCCTTGAGTTGGATTTATGTCTCCTGTCCAAGGTTATATTTGTCATTGCCCTTATTCTGATTGTAATTATTTTATACATGTTTCTTTCAAGGGCAAGACTGTTCACCCTTCTTTGTGGCTGGGTGAATGCATGTAGCTGGTGCTTGTTGAATTAACCCTTGATGCCCATGTACTGTCCTTTGTATATCAATTCTCACTGATTCTTTCTGAACACTTTCATGGTGAAGAGCACATCTCTGCCTGTTAAAATTTTAAGGGCTCAGGCTCTGAAATTCAGTAGGATGTTTCAGTTGCCTCTCAGCCACAACCCAAGATCTAACTACTTCATTTCTCTAAACATGTGTTTTTGCATAATTAAAATAAGATTAATACTAGCATGCACTTCATAAGATTATTCTGAATATTAAATACAATAACATACATAAAGCTTTTAGAAAATAACAGGGTATAGAGTTGTACCATGGACCCAATAAATATTAGCCATCATCGTTGTTATTGTTGCTGTTGGTAATTACATGTCTGTCCACATGTAGGTCTTCTTTTCGTCCTTTTGAGCTACTCAGAATAGGCCTCGATTGCATACCAAAAAGTTTAAAGGCAATTCAGTTCTTTGGTTTTGAGACTTCTTTGGGCTAAGCATTCTCTGTCACTTAATTGCTTTGAAAGCCTAGCACAGTACCTGGCACATTGTAGGTGCTCAATAAATGTTTGTTAAATAGATGTTGACTGTATTGTAGGTCAACTATATTTCAATTAAAAAAAAAAAAAAAGGAATAGACCATATCGTAGCCTCCCCATTGTCTTTTATGCTGAATGTGCTTGTACTTTGTTAATGTATATTTTAAAGCATACGGTCCGGAACTGAACTTGTATTGCAGAGGTTGGGGTGTTAGGATGCAGGCTGTGATAGGAGCCACTTACTCAATGTGCATGTTTGGGTTCTTCACTGAGAGCTTTGAAAAAGAACATCATCAACAAACTCTGAGTCATTGAATACTGCAGGGGCAGAAAACATCTATAGTAACTGAATTGTCAAAATTCTCAAGGATTCCCTTACCCTAGTGAGGCTTGAGACTTGGTGGGTCTATTGAGAGTTAATTACTCACTTTGTTCTGGTCTCACTGGAAAAACACAGGAATTAAAGGAATACATTTTTCCCCCATTGTTTAAGAGCCAGAGAATGTTGTGAAATGTTAAAAACAACTTCTCAGTTCACAGAAGTGTCAGTCTAATTATGCCACTTAGCACTGGAGACCATGTAGTTAGTTCTCAATGGTTGATTCTGAGCATTGAAACATGTATTTTTCAGAGAATAAATATAAAATCATCTCATTAAAGAAAAATTAGAAAAAAAAAAAACAGGGGGGCTTCTGGGAAGATGGCGGGGTAGGAGGATGCTGAGCTCACCACATCCTGCGGCTCACTTAGATTCCACCCACACCTGCCTAAATAACCCAGAAAATCGCCAGAAGACTAGCAGAACGGATTCTCTGGAGCCAAGCGTAGACGAGAGGTCCACGGAAGAGGGGCCCCTCCCGAAGCGGATCTCTGAAGGAAAAGCGAGCTGAGCCTGTCCCTCCCACCCCTGTGCACCTTGCTGATCCACCCCAGCTAATATGCCAGATCCCCAGCACCACAAGCCTGGCAGTGTGCAAGTAGCCCAGACGGGCCACGCCACCCCACAGTGAATCCCGCCCCTAGGAGAGGGGAAGAGAAGGCACACACCAGTCTGACTGTGGCCCCAGCGCTGGGCTGGGGGCAGACATCAGGACTGACTGCGGCCCCGCCCACCAACTCCAGTTCTACACCACAGCACAGGGGAAGTGCCCTGCAGGTCCTCACCACTCCAGGGACTATCCAAAATGACCAAACGGAAGAATTTCCCTCAAAAAAACATCCAGGAAATAATGACAGCTAACGAACTGATCAAAAACGATTTAAACAATATAACAGAAAGTGAATTTAGAATAATAGTCATGAAATTAATCGCTGGGCTTGAAAACAGTATAAAAGACAGCAGAAAATCTATTGCTACAGAGATCAAGGGACTAAGGAACAGCCAGGAGGAGTTAAAAAATGCTATTAATGAGCTGCAAAATAAAATGGAGACAACCACGGCTCGGACTGAAGAGGCAGAGGAGAGAATAGGTGAACTATTTATAGTTTATAGAAGATAAAATTATGGAAAAAGAAGAAGCTGAGAAAAAAGATAAAAAAATCCAGGAGTATGAGGGGAAAATTAGAGAACTAAGTGATGCACTAAAGAGAAATAATCTATGCATAATTGGTATTCCAGAGGAAGAAGAGAGAGGGAAAGGTGCTGAAGGTGTACTTGAAGAAATAATAGCTGAGAATTTCCCTGATCTGGGGAAGGAAAAAGGCATTGAAATCCAAGAGGCACAGAGAATTCCCTTCAGACGTAACTTGAATCGATCTTCTGCATGACATATCATAGTGAAACTGGCAAAATACAAGGATAAAGAGAAAATTCTGAAAGCAGCTAGGGATAAACGTGCTCTAACATATAAAGGGAAACCTATAAGACTCGTGACCGGTCTCTCTACTGAAACTTGGCAGGCCAGAAAGGAATGGGAGGAGATCTTCAATGTGATGAACAGAAAAAATATGTAGCCAAGAATCCTTTATCCAGCAAGTCTGTCATTTAGAATAGAAGGAGAGATAAAGGTCTTCCCAAACAAACAAAAACTGAAGGAATTCGTCACCACTAAACCAGCCCTACAAGAGATCCTAAGGGGGATCCTGTGAGACAAAGTACCAGAGACATCGCTACAAGCATGAAACCTACGGACATCACAATGACTCTAAACCCATATCTTTCAATAATAACACTGAATGTAAATGGACTAAATGCGCCAACCAAAAGACATAGGATATCAGAATGGATAAAAAAACAAGACCCATCTATTTGCTGTGTACAAGAGACTCATTTTGACCTGAGGACACTTTCAGATGTAAAGTGAGGGGATGGAGAACTATTTATCATGCCACTGGAAGTCAAAAGAAAAATTAGTGTCACGAGCTTCTCTGTATATAGAATTTTGAAGTCTTTCCTCATTTATTATTTAATCTTTTTAGGTATAGGTTTGTATGTAGCAGAAAAAAATGTCAATGAAACGGAAGTACAAAAGTACAGAGGGTGAAAGTCCAGTATGGCTGTGGAAGCCTGACATATTATCAGAATTCCAGACTGTGCTGTCTTCAGCACCCAGCTTCAACCTCAAGACCTCAGAGGGCTGCTAGAGCTCTATACCACTGCTGTCCAGGCAGACTTTATGCCACACCGGAGATGTTCTGTGTCTGTGCTGAACAAATTGGGAGTGGCTGTTGAGCAGTGAAATGGGGTAGTGAGACCAAGGGACTAAAATTTAAAAATTTTTAAGTTTTAATAGTTTAATTAATAACTATAGTTTATAACTAAACTATAGTTTAATTAATACTTAATAGTTTAATTTAAAAAACTACATGTGGCTAATGGATGCCTATTGGACAATGCCACTCTTAGCATTTCCTCTATATCCCAGGAGGCAGGAAACGGGAAAAAGGAAAGATAAGCTAATCACTTTCTAATTTAGAAGATTATCCAAAAGTGCCACATGGCGATTTTGCTCTCATCTTATTTGATTGAAATTAACCACATGGTTATCCTTAATTGCAAGGGAGACCAGAAACTGTAATCTTTTATTCTAGGTGGAATTATGTTTAGCTAAGATCAGGGTTCTGTTCTGTTTCTAAGGAGATGAGTTTGGAAACAGCCCATGGGCCCATTAACTAGTGAATAGATAAGGAAGATGTGTTCTGTATATACAATGGAATATTACTCACCCATAAGAAAGAATGAAATCTTGCCATTTGCAACAACATGGATGGAGCTAGAGAGTATTACACTAAGCAAAATAAGTCAATCAGAGGAAGACAGATACCATATCATTTCACTCATATGCAGAATTTAAGAAACAAAACAAATGAGCAAAGGGGGAAAAAAAAGAGAGAAGCAAACCAAGGAACAGACTCTACTATTAAGAACAATCTGATGGTTACCAGAATGGAGGGGGGCGGGGGATGGGTTAAATCGGTGATGGGGATTAAAGAGTGCACTCGTGATGGGAACCAGCTATTGTATGGAAGTGTTGAATCACTACATTGTACGTAATACTACACTGTATGTTAACTAACCAGAAATTAAAGACTTAAAGAGAAAGGGGAGAATGGATGTAATAGCGTATTCTCAGGCAGTATATTACATACCAATTTCCTGAGCAATTAAAAGTTTTCACAAAAGTTGTTTATAATGGCTTGATAATATCAACAGTCTGATTGTACCATAGTTTACTTAATCATTCACCTATTTCAGGCCTATTAGGTTTACTTAATAACTTATTCAGTAAGATTTAATGAGCATGTACTATGTGCTGTGCATTGTTCTAAGTGTGAGGGATATACAGCGATATATCAGATGGAGATATTTCTGCCTACGTGGAGGTGAACATTCTGTTTTCTGAGGGTGCCTGGGTGGCTCAGTTGGTTAAGTGTCTTACTCTTAATTTCTGCTCAGGTCATGATCCCACGGTTTGTGGGATCGAGCCCTGCATTGGGCTCTGTGTTGACAGTGTGGAACTTGCTCGGGATTCTCTCTCTCCCCCTTTCTCTCTGCCCCTCCCCCCTCTCAAAATAAATAAAGAAACATTAAAAAAACATTCTGTTTTCTGAAACTGCTGTGGTCTGGATCAGCATTGCCAATAGAATTTTCTGTGATGATGGAAGTATTCTATATCTCTGCTGATATATGGTAGTCCCTAGCCATGTGGGTGATTAGTATTTGAGTATGCATAACATCCTGAAGAATTGAATTTTTAATTCTATTTAATTTTAACTGGCTTAAATTTAAATAGCTCCATGTTGCTGGTGGCTACCACATTGGATATCACGGGTCCACACACTTCTGCTGCAAACTTGTGGCTATTTCTCCAGATCAGGGGCAAGATTGCTCCTGGGCCCCAGGACCCTGACAGATCTGTGGATGACTATTTTTAGGTCTTAACTCTCGGGAGCCAGCTCTTTTGACTGTATTGCAGTTACAGTTGTTTTCATACATTTATTTTATAACTTTTAAACTGGACTTGTAATTGATTTATGTACCACAATTATAATATTAGAGAATCTGACTTGGACTATATTTATCTTTACCAATGAACTTTATGCAGTTATATGTTTTTATTATGTTAATTAGCATCTTTACATTTTAGCTTGTAGAATTCTCTTTAGCATTTCTTGTGAGGCATCTCTAGTAGTGATGAACTCCCTCAATTCTTCTCATTTGGGAAAGTCTTTCTCTGCTTTGTTTGTGAAGGGCACATTTGCTGGGGTTAGTATTCTTGGTTGACAGTTTTGTTCTTTCAACATTGGGAACATATCATCTAATAGCTCCTGGTCAGATGTGTCTTCAGGCTGTGCTCTCCAGTTGGAGGGTGGCACTGACCGTGCTTGTGTTTGGGTTGGGCCTCAGGCTGCCTCCTGAAACTGGGTGGGGCTAGAGACTGTGCTCCATGGTCACGTGAGGTTGCTGGTTGGCTGGGGCTGCAGGCTATGATCTGTGATTGGGCTGGATCCCTGCCTGGCCAAGGACACAGGCTGTGTTTAGTAGTCAGGTAGGCCTTTTTGCTGGACTCTTCTGCTAGGTGGGGTTGTAGGCTGGGGCTCTATGGTTGGGCAATGCTGTAGGCTGGGCTCTGAGGCTGCTCAGGGTTACTGTTCAGGTTCCTTGGTTGTGCAGGGCCAGAAACTACACTCAACAACTGGACAGGGCTTCTGGCTTGGCTCCCCGCCTGGGCAGGCCATAGGATGTGCTCATGGCTGCCAGATGTCTATGCTCATGCTTCCAAGAGGGATGGGACTGGAGGTTATACTCAGTAGTTGGGCAGGACTATGAATTTGCTCCTTTTCTCTGTTGAGCTAAAGTATCTTATGGTTCGCCTCGCTGTCTGTTTTTATCTTATTTTATTTTTCCTTCCCTTCCCCTTTGTTCATCTGTTTTGTTTCTCAGATTCCACACGTGTGAAGTCATATGGTATTTGTCTCTGAGTGAGTTATTTTGCTTAACATAATATACTCTAGTTCCATCCATGTCATTGCAAATGGCAAGATTTCATTCTTTTTGATGGCTGAGTAATATTCTGTATATATATGTGTGTGTGTGTGTGTGTGTGTGTCTCCCCCACATAATCTTTATTTATTCGTCAGTTGATGGACATTTGGGCTCTTTCCATAATTTGGCTATTGTTGCTAATGCTGCTATAAACACTGGGGTACATGTACCCCTTCAAATCAGTACTTTTGTATCCTTTGGATAAATATCTAGTGGTGCAATTGATGAGTCATAGGGTAGTTGTATTTTTAACTTTTTGAGGAACCTCCATACTGTTTTCCAGAGTGGCTGCACCAGTTTGCATTCCCATCAATAGTATAAGAGGTTCCCCTTTCTCTGCATCCTTGCTAGCATCTGTTGTTTCTTGAGTTGTTAATTTTAGCTATTCTAACAGGTATAAGGTGGTATTTCATCATGGTTTTGATTTATACTACCCTGATGATGAATGATGTTGAGCGTTTTTTCACCTGTCTTTTAGCCATTTGTATGTCTTCTTTGGAGAAATTTCTGTTCATGTTTTCTGCCCATTTCTTAACTGGATTATTTATTTTTTGGGTATTGAGTTTGATAAGTTCTTTATAGGTTTGGATACTAACCCCTTATCTGATATGTCATTTGCAAATATCTTCTCCCATTCCATAGGTTGCCTTTTATTAATTAATTAATTAATTTATTGTTTCTAATGTTTATTTATTTATTTTGAGAGAGAGATAGAATGCATGTGAGTGGGGGGGGCAGAGAGAGAGAGAGAGGGAGAGGGAGGGAGGGAGAGAGAGAGAGAGAGAGAGAGAGAGAGAGAGAGAGAGAATCCTAAGAAGGCTCTGTGCTGTTGGTACAGAGCTCAACCCCATGAACCATGAGATCATGAACTGAGCCTAAATCAAGAGTCAGACACATAACCAACTGAGCCACCCAGGTGGCCCCTGTAGGTTGCCTTTTAGATTTATTGATTGTTTCCTTCCCTGTGCAGAAGCTTTTTATCTGAGTGAAGTCCTAATAGTTCATTTTTGCTTTTGTTTCCCTTGCCTCTGGGGACATGTCTAGTAAGAAGTTGCTACGGCCAAGGTCAAAGAGTTGCTGCCTGTGTTCTCATCTAGGAGTTTGATGGTTTCCTCTCTCACATTTAGGTTTTTCATCCATTTTGAATTTGTTTTTGTGTGTGATGTAAGAAGAGAAAGTGGTCCAGTTTCATTCTTCTGCATGTCGCTATCCTGTTTTTCCAACAGCATTTGTTGAAAAGACTGTCGTTTTTTCCATTGAATATTCTTTCCTGCTTTGTCAAAGATGAATTGACCATATAGTTGTGGGTCCATTTCTGGGTTCTCTATTCTGTTCCACTGATCTGCGCCTCTGTTTTTGTGCCAGTACCATACTGTCTTGATGATTACAGCTTTGTAATACAGCTTGAAGTCCTGAATTATGATGTCTCCTGCTTTGCTTTTCTTTTTCAACATTACTTTGGCTATTCGAGGTCTTTTCTGGTTCCATACACATTTTAGAATTGTTTGTTCCAGTTCTGTGAAAGTGCTGGTGTTATTTTGATAGGGAGTGTATTGAACGTGTAGATTACTTTGGGTAGTATAGACATCTTAAATGTTTGTTCTTCCAACCCATGAGCATGGAATATTTTTCTACTTCTTTGTGTCCTCTTCAGTTTCTTTCACAAGTGTTCAGTAGTTTTCAGAGTCCAGATTTTTCTTATGTCTTTGGTTAGTTTTAGTTCCAGGTATCTTATGGTTTTTGGTGCAATTGTAAATGGGATTGATTCCTTGATATCTCTCTCTGCTGCTTCATTATTAGTGTATATAAATTCAACAGATTTCTGTATATTGATTTTATACCCTATTGCATTGCTGAATTCATGTATAAGTTCTAGCAATGTTTTGGTGGAGTCTTTTGGATTTTCTACATAGAGTATCATGTTTGTGGAGAGTGAAAGTTTGACTTCTTCCTTGCAGATTTGGAAGCCTTTTCTTTCTTTTTGTTCTCAGATTGCTGAGGCTAGGACTTCCAGTACTATGTTGAACAATAGCGGTGAGAGTGGACCTCCTTGTTGTGTTTCTGATCTCAGGGGGAAAGCTCTCTATTTTTCCCCATTGAGGATGATCTTAGCTGTGGGTGTTTCATGTATGGCCTTTATGATGTTGAGGTATGTTCCTTCTATCCCTACTTTCTTGAGGGTTTTTACCAAAAAAGGATTCTATATTTTGTCAAATGCTTTTTCTGAATCTATTGAGAGGATCATATGGTTCTTATCCTTTCTTATATTAATGTGGTGTATCTTGTTGATTGATTTGTGGATATTGAATCATGCTTGCAGCCCAGGAATAAATCCCACTTGATCGTGGTGAATAATTCTCTTAATGTACTATTGGATTCTATATGTTAATGTCTTATTGAGAATTTTTGCATCCATATTCCCCGGGGATATTGGTCTGTAATTTTCCTTTTTAGTGTGATCTTGGTCTGGTTTTGGAATCAAGATAATTCTGGCCTCATAGAATGGACTTGGAAATTTTCCTTCCATTTCTCTCTTTTTTTTTGAACACTTTCTGAAGAATAGGTATTAACTCTGATTTAAATGTCTGGTATAATTCCCCTGGGAAGCCACTTAGCCCTGGACACTTGTTCATTGGGAGATTTTTGAACGCAGATTCAATTTCTTTGCTGGTTATGGTTCTATTCAAATTTTCTATTTATTCCTGTTTCAGTTTTGGTAGTGTATATGATTCTAGGAATTTATCCATTTTTTTCCAGATTGCCTAATTTGTTGGCATATAAATGCTCATACTATCCTCTTCTAATTGTAATTCTATGGTGTTGGTTGTGATCTCTCCTCTTTCCTTTGTGATTTTATCTGTTTGGGTCCTTTCTCTTTTCTTTTTGATAAGTCTATCTAGAGGTTTATCATTTTTGTTAATTCTTTCAAAAATCAGTGCCTACTTTGTTGATCTGTTCTACCGTTTTTGTTTTTTTTTTTAATTTCGATATCACTTATTTCTGCTTTAATCTATATTATTTACCTTCTTCTGCTGGTTTGGGGCTTTATTTGTTCTTTTTCCAGCTCCTTTAGGTGTAAGGTTAGGTTGTGTATTTGAGACTTTCCTTACTTCTTGAGTAAGGCCTGTATTGCTATATACGTCCCTCTTATGATTGCCTTTGCTTCATTCCAGAGGTTTTGTACTGTCATGTTTTCATTTTCATTTGCTTCCATATATTTTTCATTTTTTCTTTTACTTCCTTGTTGACCAATTCATTGTTTAGTAGGATGTTCTTTAATCTCCATGTATTTGTAGTCTTTCCAATTTTTTTCTTGTGGTTGACTTCAAGTTTCATAGTGTTGTGGTCTGAAAATATGCATGGTATGTCTCAATATTTTTGTATTTGTTGAGGCTTGATTTGTGACCAGGTATGTGATCTGTTCTGGAGAATGTTCCATGTACACTTGAAAAAAAATATGTGTTCTACTGCTTTAGGATGAAATGTTCTGAATATGTCTGTTAAGTCTATCTGGTCCAGTGTGTCATTCAAAGCCATTGTTTCCTTGTTGATCTTCTGCTTAGATGATCTGTCCATTGATGTCAGTGGGATGTTAATGTCCCCTACTATTATTGTATCATTATCAATTAATTTCTTTATTTCGTTATTAATTGATTTGTATATTTGGCTGTTTCTAGTTGGGGCATAAATAGTTACAATTGTTACATCATCTTGTTAGATAGACCCTTTTATTATGATATAGTGCCCTTCTTCATCTCTTGTTGCTGTCTTTGGTTTAAAGTCTAGTTTGTATGATATAAGTATAACTACTCTGGCTTATTTATTTTTATTTTTTTGGTGTCTATTAGCATGATAGATGGTCCTCCATCCCCTCACTTTCAATCTGCAGGTGTCTTTGGGTCTAAAAGGAGTCTGTGATGGGCAGCATATGGGTGGGTCTTGTTTTTTCATCCATTCTGATACCCTATATCTTTTTATTGGAGCATTTAGTCCATTTACATTCAGAGTGATTATTGATAGATATGAATTTAGTGCCATTGTATTATCTGCAATGTTGCTGTTCCTGTAGATTGTCTCTGTTCCTTTCTAGTCTTTGTTGCTTTTGGTCTGTCTTTCTTTCTCAAAGAGTCCTCTTTAATATTTCTTGCAGAGCTGGCTTAGTATTCACAAACTCCTTTAGTTTTTGCTTTTCTAGGAAACTCTTTATCTCCCCTTCTGTTCTGAATGACAGCCTTGCTGGATAAAATATTCTTGGCTGCATATTTTCCCCACTTAGCATGTTAAATATATCCTGCCACTCTTTTCTGGCCTGTCAAGATTCTGTGGACAGGTCTGCTGCTAACCTTACGTGTCTACCCTTGTAGATTAAGGACTTTTGTCCCTAGCTGCTTTCAGAATTCCCTATTTTTGTATTTTGCAAGTTTTGCTGGTATGTCTTGATGTTGACCTGTTTTTGTTGATTTTGAAGGGAGTTTTCTGTGCCTCTTGGACTTGATTGAATCTTTCCTTCCCCATATTAGGGAAGTTCTCAGTTATAATTTGTTCAAATATGCTTTCTGCCTGTTTTTCCTACTCTTCTTCTTCTGGGATTCCTATGATATGGATATTATTGAGCTTTATGGAATGACTGAGTTTCCTAAGTCTATATTTGTGATCTAATAGTTTTCTTTTCCTTTCCTTTTCACCTTCATTATTTTCTATAATTTTATCTTGTATATCACGTATTTGTTCCTCTGCTTCTTCCATCCTCATTGTGATCACATCCAGTCTGTTTTACATCCCAGTTATAACATTTTTAATTTCAGCCTGACTAGTTTTAGGTATTTTATCTCTGAAAGGTTTCTCTGGTGTCATCTGTGCTTCTTTCAAGCCCATGTAGTATTCTTATGACTGTTTTTCTAAATTATTATTCAGATAATATTGCTTATATCTGTTTTGACTAAATCCGTGACTATGGCTGTGATTTCTTCTTGTCTTTCTTCTGGGGAGAAGTCCTCCATCTCATCATTTTGTCTAGGTTTCTGTCTCTTGCATGTTGAAGTCTTGTTTCCTGCTCCCAAGAGTAATGCTATATTGAGAAGGGGTCATACGCTGTCCAGGGCCTCGAGCTTCAAGAAGTGTTTTTGGTGTATGCTGTGTGCACTCTGCTGTTGTGTTGTGGCTGCTCTTTCCCACAGGTCAGTCCCCTGCAGAGTTCCCCCTTGCCTACAGTGGGGAGTGTTTGGACCTTTAACTAGGTGTGCTTTGATTTGTTTGTTAAAATAAGCCTGATTGAAAAAAAAAAGGGCTGGGGATGCCTGGGTGGTTCAGTCAGCTAAGCATCTGACTTTGGCTCAGATCATGATCTCATCGTTCATGAGTTCAGACCATGGAGGGGTTTTTTGCTGTCAGCACAGAGCCTGCTTCAGATCCTCTGTTCCCCTCTGTGCCCCTCCCCTGGTTGTGTATTCTGTCTCTCAAAAATCAGTAAACATTAAAAAAAAAGCCTGATCCAAAAAAGAGAAAAGGAAAAGGAACAAAAACCCAAGCAAACAGACAAAAAACAATAAGCCTGATTCCAAAGAAAAATGAAGAAAGAAAGAAAGAAAAAAGAAGCCAAAAAAATGAGAAAAGGTAACAGACAAACAAAAAACTCTAATTCTGATTTCAAAGGAAAAAAAAAAGCCTGGTCCTATCTTCACTAGAAGTGAAGCTTACACTTTGGAGCACTCCATGATCAGTAGATTTGGTGCATGGGTGCGGCCTATGCTGGTCCTCTGGGGGAGAGGCCTGCTGTGTTGGCTCACAGTCAGACCTGCCCCCTGTCGATTACATTATTATCACCACCATCATTATTGAAGGAGAGGGTGAGGCACTGGGGACCCTAAGTGACTTATACATGAATCCATGAATGTTAGAATTGGAAGGTACGATGGGGGTGATCCAGCTTAACTCTGTCATCTTATATAGAAGGAGAACCAGGGGGGAGCAAGAAGTGGAGAGGTGAGTGGCATACTCAGATTAGTAGTTAATCAGTTATGACCAGAGCTAGTGCCCAAGTGTCCTGACGCCTGTCCAGTCCTCACTTTCCTCTCTCTTCATTCTCCTTTCCATGCTTAGTCGTTCAGTCTGGAAAAAAGTTCCCTTTATGTCCTTCCTTCAACTTTCTTCTCTTACTGTCTCATTGTTGGGTGTCAAAACTTTATAGAAATGTCACTAATGGGAGCAGATTTTGAACCTTTCTGAAGTCAAGTTTAATTGACAGTTTCACCCGAGAGAAAAGAAATTCCATGGGGAAGTTGTTCCCTTGATTATAGTGTGTGGCTTAGTTTATTTTAAATAGTTCAAGGATCTAAGCATTTAATCAGAACCCTCCGACTCAGTGGGTGGGTATGTTTTCTACATAAAACACAGCATCTTAAATTCTCTGAGTTTGCTGATTCCTGTGGCTTTTATTTGTTTCTTAGATATTATCCAAATATCAACGCAGATCCAGATCCTCTGAACTTTCCTCTTCTGTGATTCATCATAGATGCCATCATTTGTTTTCTGAAAGCCCCCAGGAACATGGTGTTTTGTTACTGGGGACAAGACCTGATTCTCGAATTGCAGTAGCAACAACCATCCAGAGCCATCAGAAGGTAGCTTAGTGATTTCCAAGTTATTAACCTGGCAAGTATCTAGTGTGTGGCTTTGGGAAGCAATTAACCTCTGTCAGCCTCTGTCGCCTCATTTGTAAATAGAGGAGGTTTGAGCAAAAGGTCTAAATATTTTCAGCACCACTCTCAAGGGCTTAGTTGAATGTGACCTGAACTTTGCTCACTGGACCCTTCAGTGAGAAATCAGCTAGGTGGGGAATATTAGCCAAAGCACCTTACTTTTCCAGGGACCAGGATTCCTAGAGAGGAAAATAATGCTGCACACTATCCTAGCATCTCCAACCAGATCGTCACCTTGAAAACTGTCTATTCCAACAGAGTGACTACCTTCATGCTGAGCTAGAGGCACTTGAGTACACTTGAGATCCATCTGACCCAATTCCTCGTTCCGAGGTAGAATGAAGCCACACCAGATTTTGTGGCTTCAAGGTGGGTGATATGGCTGGAAATAAGGTGCAAAGTCTTTAAGCCACCATAGGATGTTGGGTAAGTCAGGCTCCTTAAGCCACAGGTGTTCATTTATAAATGAGGTAGTTTGCTTTGAAGATTTTTTGGGGAAGGGGGATAATGAATTCCATTTACGTATTTATTTTTATTGTGGTGAAATTATCTAAAATGTAAAATTTGACAGTTTAATGTCCTTTACAGTTTTGGGATATAGTTACAGAGCTACCAATATAAAGAATCTATTAATTGCTACAAAAGAAATATGATGTTACTGTAAGAGCACAGAGGAATGGATACATTATTCTTATCGTAGTGAGATTCGTCTTGCAATTAGAAAGAAGGAATACTAAACACAGAGAAGGAAGAAAGGACCTCTTTGGTTTGGAAATAGCTGTGTAATAGTCATTTGGGAATGACAATAAGGGTGCAAAGCAGACAATGGCCAGTTCAAACAGGACCTGGACTCCATGCTAAGAATATTATAATTTAGGCTGTGGGCAATAGGGAGATACTGATAGATTTTTATGTAGAGAAGTATCATGACCAGATTTACACTGAAGGGTAATCACCAAAGTATTTTCCAGCACTCAGGGAAGAGAAGGTACAGATGGCTTGGAGTATTGCTGAACACAGCGGAACTGGGTTGGAAGGTGGATAGTGTTGGAAGAACGAGGAGAGGGTGAAGGGGGGGTCCGTGGTGGGAATAGCAGGGTGGGCTGTGGGACGGGGAGAGGATGTGAACAGAGATGAGTCAAAGTTTAGTGGGTAAGAGGGTGATTGCTGAGGTGGCTCAGTCTGTGAAGGTCTTTAAGTCAGAGGAGTCCAGGTTTCCCCCCAGCTATTGCCATGCCTGGGGAGGATCCGAGGAAAGAAGGGTCTAGGACACAATTTTCTGGCTGCAGTGTGCAGGATGGATAGGCAGGAGCATCTGAAGACGAAGAGGTGTTGGTAATTTGGGCATCTGCTGACAGTGTGTGAGAAGGGGTGGCGGGAAGAATGGAGAGAAAGGGCACACGGGGGGATGGTTTAATGAGAGATGAATGGGCCGTGATGACGACTGGAATGGGCATGAGGGAAGGCATGGGTCAAATGTGATCTCAGCTGCAGCCTGAGCAGCATGGAGGGTGAGGGTGTGATCAGAGTATCTTCCAGGTCACACTTGCCTGTAGGTCTCCTGTGTCTCCATAGTTAGTCTTATCAACTGCAACCCTAATCTCTGTCCAAATCCTTTTCTTGGGCTCGTGAGTGAGGCTGTGGTAAAAGGTGAGTCTCACACTCTCGTCTCACACTCTTGGGGCGTCTCACATTCTTGTCTTCTAACCATCCATTCACTTGATTTTCCAGGGTGCTGAGATGGTTTTAGATATTCCTAATGCTTCTAGGTGCTTGGTTTTCCCAGCACTGCACCTGTTGTCAAGGGCCCTGCGCTGATGAATTTAGCAATACTGCTTATGCTTAGCATGGGTATCAATGTAATTTCTCTGCTGTACCTATATTCCTGGAAACTTTAGCTCTTGGATGGGCAGGTTTTATTTTATCTATCTGTCTATCTATCTATCTATCTATCTATCTATCTATTTTGCTTTGGTGGATGGCTGATCACCTTTTCCTGGCTGTTTTCCTCCTATAGATGGACTTTAGTGTAATTATATAAATTACAAAGAAAAATTCCATTGGAAATGATTAAGATTGCTTAAATTTGTAGATAAATTTAGGGAGAGTTGAAATCTTTATGTTGAATTTTATTATTTAAACCTGAGTTTATAAAAATCACTTTGGGTGGATATATTTTGTCTTTTATACATGAATTTTTTGATGTTACTTTAGTATTTTTATGGTTTTCTCTGCATAACTTCTTTGTAAAGGGAATATTTTTCACTTGTTCTTTCTAACTCATAACTATATTTTGAACTTTCTTAATATTGCTATGGTTTTCAGTTTTTTCCTTTTTCTTTTTAAATGTTTATTTATTTATTTTGAGAGAGAGAGAGAGAGAGAGAGAGAGAGAGAGAGAGAGAATGTGTGCAAGTGGAGGGGAGGGGCAGGGAGAGAGGGAGAGAGAATCCAAGCCAAGACAGGCTCTGTGCCTCCATGGGACTTGAACTCACGAATCATGCGATCATTACTTGAGCCAAAATCAAGAGTTGGACGGTTAACCAACTGAGCCACCCAGGTGTCCCAACTATGCTTTTCAGATTTGTTTGTTTGTTTATTTATTTATGTATGTATATATGTATGTATGTATGTATGTATGTATGTATTTATTTATTTATTTTCCTAGGTTCCTATCTTAGGAGGTTTTGCTTCCGAGAAACAAAAACCCATCAAACTAGTTTAAGCAAAGAGGGGAATTTATTTGAGGAATAAGGGACTCAATCAGAGCCCGATGTCAAGGGTCGAGGATACTCTGCATCTCTGAAATGCCACAGTCTATTTTTCTACTATTTTCTTGCTCTTGAATACTAGTTTCTCAATGTTTTCAGGTTCGATGACTTTATTTAACCTTAAACATTTTCTTTCTTTGATGAAAATGATATCTATTTAATATTTACAACTTGATGTTCTGATAATACATAATGAAATGATCACTGCAGTTAAGCTGATTAACATATCCATCTCCTCATACACTTTTTTTAAAAATGAGAAGTCCTGTATCTGTTCTCTTAGGATATTTCACACATCACCATGTCCTTACCTGATGATTTTCGACACACACGGCTCTGTTCCCATCTGTCTACATCACTGACTGTTGTTTCTTTCTGTTGATTTAGGTCCTTGCTGTTTAGGTACACTTTTACTTTTTCAAAAGAGTATTTCTTGAAAATTTCAGGGATAAGGGGACATGCAAGGAGGATAAATTTTAGAGCAGAGAAGCAAGATGTTCATACTATTTATTCCTTATTTCTCATGGCTCGTATGTGGTGAAAATATTCTGAATATGGCACCTTAATCTGAAGAATATTGTTTTGCATCATATGACATTGTTAGCACGAGTGTGTTCTGTGATCCGTTCTTCTGCATAGTCTGAATAGATAGATGTAGGTGTGGAAAAGTTCCCCTGTTCCAGGGGATGACTCTTGTTATGATAGGTTGAAGACTGGTATAACTGAATGAAGAAAACTGTACTTGACCTTTTGGGAAGAGAAGAATTATCAGTGGGAAGATGTTTCCCAGGGCACAGACGAAGGAAACAAGGAATTTGGGAGCACAAGCGTGTCACGGGGATCCCTCGATAGTAGAGAGCTTCAGGGAAGATAGTAAAAGTGCATGCTATGAACCTGAATGGCCCCTCAAATTCACATCAACTGGTGGTGAACTCGAAAGAGCCCTGGCTGAAGTCTGAAAGCCAGAATTCACCACTTTCTGTGTGATTCTGGTTAAATAACCTTCTCCCTGAGCCTTAATTTTCTATTATGCAATTGTTGTTAGGTTGCTAATACTTAATGCTGAGTGAGTACATGTGGGCTAAATGAATGGGTTGGTGATTAGTATATTGTAAAGTGGTTTACACTGTCTAACGTGCTATAAATGAGAATTGGTTACCATCTGTGTTTGTTTTATTGCAGGTCTCTCATTACCTGTGCCCAGAACACCTGATTAGATTCCATGGCGAGTACAAATAACGTGACCGAGTTAATTATCGTCGGTCTTTTCCAGGATCCAGAGGTGCAGAGAGGGTGCTTTGTGGTGTTTCTTCTGGTATACCTGGCCACAGTGGTGGGCAATGGTCTCATTGTTCTGACAGTCAATGTCAGTAAGAGTCTGCGTTCCCCCATGTACTTCTTCCTTAGCTACTTGTCCCTGGTGGAGATCACTTACTCCTCCACTGTTGTCCCTAAATTCATCACAGACTTACTTGCCAAGATTAAAACCATCTCCCTGGAGGGCTGTGTGGCTCAGATATTCTTCTTCCACTTCTTTGGAGTTACTGAGATCTTCCTGCTGACGGTAATGGCCTATGACCGCTATGTGGCCATTTGCAAACCCCTTCACTACACAACTATCATGAGCCGGTGTGTGTGTCGCCTTCTGGTGGCTGGATCCTGGCTCGGGGGCTTTTTTCATTCCATGGTCCAGATTATTATCACTCTCCAGTTGTCTTTCTGTGGTCCCAATGTGATTGACCACTACTTCTGTGACCTCCATCCCTTATTCAAACTTTCCTGCACTGACACTTCTGTGGAGGGGGTTATTGTGTTGGCCAACAGTGGATTATTTTCTATCTTCTCCTTCCTCCTCCTGGTGTCCTCCTATATTGTCATCCTGTACAACCTGAGGAACCATTCTGCAGAGGGGAGGCGCAAAGCCCTCTCCACCTGTGCCTCTCACATCACAGTGGTCGTCTTGTTCTTTGGACCTGCCATCTTCCTCTACATGCGGCCTCCCTCTACTTTCACTGAGGACAAACTGGTGGCCGTGTTCTACACAGTTGTCACCCCCATGCTGAACCCCATCATCTACACACTCAGGAATGCAGAGGTGAAAAATGCCATGAGGAAGCTGTGGGGGAAGAGAATGAATTCAGGGAGGGACTAAAAATGAAAACACGAAAAAATTGTCATGTCTAGGGGGTGACCAAATATGCATTCTGGTTTCAGTCAACTCCGAGGAATTGAGGAAAAGTTAACCTGTTTTTCTATATATACATATATAGATTTATATATTTATATTTTGTATTTAGATGAGCCCCTTATATTCCATTGCACTAATCACAGCTGCACCAATTCATTGCTGTCTGTAGTTTGGAGAATGTTTTAGAGAAGAGCTGCATCTCTTCTCTTTTTCTGTTGCCCATAGTTGGAAGCACCACAGCCTTCAGGGAGGGATTACCTAGACTGTGAATTCCCACCCTGTTGTTTTCTACCTGTGCAACCTTGGCTTCATTCACTTTGCCTCTTGGTGTTAGCATGCTGTGGGGTGTGGAAAGTCTGTGGCACTTGGAGACAGAAGTTTATGTTTTGCTTTGTCCTTCTCTGATAGTGTTGTGAGATCTTGTGGGAGTGCCACGGAGGCTTTTATACTTCATTTGGTACCCCTGCTTTATTTACCTGATTCTAATGCCTGAAATTCCTCATTATGAGCCTTATTTCACAGGAATAAGGTATTGTTAGAATGGAAATGTCTCTTGGATGTGAAATACAGTGAAGCTATTGTTAACCATTAATTTGGACAATTTTAGAAGACCCTTTTCTTCCTAGACAGTTGCTGTCTGGGCACTGGGGTGTTGCTTAAGCCAGATACAGCTCATTGCCTGTTTTTGTATGGCCTAAAAACCAACGTGGTTTTTATACTTAAAAAAAAATCAAAGTCGAAAAATATTTGTTGATACGTGAATGTTATAGGAGTATAAGATTTTAGTGTTCATAAATAGGTTACTGGACTATGGTCATGCCAATTACTTTTTCTCTATGGTAGCCTTTGTGATATAGTAGCATGGTTGAGTGGTTGTCATGGAGACTGTATGGTCGGCAAGGCCTAAAATATGTCACCCTTTTCAGGAAAAGTTTGGCAACCCCTGACTTCAATCATATAACATGTATTGCTTACTCGACAAAAAGTTTGGGGGCCAGCAATTCTAGGGTTGTTTTGTTAATTCTGTGATGCCAGAGCACCTGGTTTGTGTGTCTTGAATTCTCTTGGCTGCCCCCCTGCCCCATGGCAGCAGGAGGGCTACAGCACATCTAGGTATTATATGCTAATGTGAGGGGAAGGAGGGGCTCTCATTTTATTTGGGAAATATTTCCAGAGACCCCTCAGAACAATTCTTATATATTTTCTTTATTGGCCAGAACGGAAAATTGTCTTATTTCTTACCGCATGTCCATGCCTAGATGCGAGGGAGGCTGGGAGAGTGAACGGTGGTAAAGAGGAATGGGATTGTGTTACCAGTTTAGTTTAGACACTGTTTTTCTCCTGGGCTGGGCATATCGGTGCTTGAACAAGGTCAGGGTTGTCATTAGGAAGAGATGTCTGCCATAGGGAGTGCTGATAGATGTGATATCTGGGAGGGTGGTGCCCCTGGACATAGTGGATGGATTTGAATTGGTGCCAGAGTGACTGATCAAAATCCAGCTCAATCGTTTGGTGGCTCAGCCTCAGGCACGTGACCGAAACTCTTGATCCAGGGTCCTTGGCATGCACGCGTGGGTCAAGCGCAAGAAACCTTTTCCATAATGTAACCGTTTTCCTGTGAATGCATCTGCTTTAATTTCCCTCTAGGGAATGAAGGAATGAAGCCCTGGGCTGAGTGCCTGAGGGTTGTGAATAGAAGCCAAACGATCCTACTATAGGTCAAAATAAATTCTATCATTTAAGGTCTGTATATCCTGAGATGAGTATTCCTAATAAATAAATCATGTTTTTATGCATGGAAGAAACATTTGATAGCATATGGAGATTTGAGTGTTTGGGATACATAGTGAGGTACTAAAAACATTTTTAAATCTAACATCTTGCATTATCCTTTTTCTTCCCATTACATATCTCTGCAAGGCTGAATTTTCTCCATATGTTTCAACAAAGACAACATACCCAGCAGATTGAATACACAAACCAATGTGAGAATTCAGCTGTATCTCTTAAGCCAAATATTAAGGGTATTTGCAAAAACTCAAACAATGCCATTTTGCATTAATTATTACCATTTGCATTAATTATTTTGTCATAATTATTTTCCACAAAAGACATTATGTGATTGTAAACAGAAAGAAAGAAAAAGAAAGAAAGAAAAAGAAAAACCAAACCACCTGCAGGTCTTGATGGCAAGGATGAGTCTCGTTTGCATATATAGCTTTACATCCAGAGTTCTGGGCCAATTCACTGCAAATAGTCACCAAGCAGCAATTTGCTAAAAATTCGCTACTTCACTAATTGGCAATTTGCTAAGTCCCCAAGCAGAAATTTGCTAACACTGAACTTCTGATTAATCGGACATATATATCGATTAAGGCTTTATAAAATTCATGGCACTTATGTTTTGCTGCAGCATGTGATGAGCAATATATTTGGGGGAAATTTTTGTGTGTGTTGAATTTCAGCTTTTTGGGAAATAATAAATACCAAGAATTTTATGTATGTTTGTTTCTCTCTTCCAACTAACTGAGTTTTCAGTCTGGTCAACTGCCTTTGCTACATGTCTTCATTTTCGGTTTACCTTCTTGAGAAAGGGACACAGGTACAGGGAGCAGATGAGGGGATGTTTTCACATGTGTTAGTCAAGCCTTCCTGTTTCAGGTTGAGTTATTCACCCTAGTGTTTTACTCCTTCTTGTGTCTATGCCCTTTTCCATGTAATCTTGAAGTTCTTTCCACTACATGTGGAATATACTTTTCTATCCCTTGACTTTGGCCTCAACCGTATGACTTGCTCTGGCTGATGGAATATGAATGGACATGACAGCTTGCTGGTTAGAGCCTAAAACTTAAGGGGCCTCATGTGTCTCTTGCCTCTTGTGTCCCTTCCGCCATCATGAGATGATGTCCCCATCACCTGGGCTGTAGAATGACACACGTGGAGCAGAACTTCACCTGCCCCCCCCCCCCCCCGCCCCAAATTGCAGCCTGACACAGAGCTGCCCAGCCAGCCTGCAGACACACTGCACTGATGTGGGAATGAATCCTCACTGTTGCACACCTACTGAGGGTTTGTGCTTATTCGGTTTCAGCAGAAACTCACTAGAGTTGAATGGCAAATACACATATCAAAGAAGAGCACAAAAGTCATGCTTACGGCACATTCTTTATTTTCTTGAGAATGGGCATGGACACGTCCTTCCCTGCTGCCTTGGAGGTTTTACTCTTGATTTGAACTATTTGGAAATAGTGTCTGCAAATTTTTGCCAGTTTGGCATAACTTGGTTTCTCAACTTCTGTTTTACGGATTTGTTGATCTAGATTCATTGAATGTTGATTTTCTGTGTGTTTTACAATTCAGATTTTCCAAGGCTGCTGCTTTTTTTTTAAGTTTATTTATTTATTTTGGGAGAGAGAGAGAGAAAGAGGCATGAGCTGGGGAGGGACAGAGAGAGAGAGGGAGACAGAATCCTAGGCAGGCACTACTGACAGTACGGAGCCTGACTTGGGACCATAAAATCATGACCTGAACTGAAATCAGGAGTCAGGAGCTTAACTGACTGAGCCACCCAGGCGCCCCCAGATTTTCCAAGGCTTCATTGATAGTAAATGCAGTAGAGTAGATCAGAGGTGAAGCATGTGTTTGATAAATTAGTAGTTCAGTGAATTGGTCATTTGCCTAATACCTAAATCTTTGAATTGGTTAATTATCTGAATTAGCTGTTGGTAATTCAGTTAGTGGCAAACTTCTAGATGCTGAAAGATTTTAGAATTACTCTGCTTTAGTACCTAGTGTGATGAATGACAGAGGATAGGCACTCAATAACTACTGAGTGGATAAAAGATGTCAAAGTTGTGTCAACATTATCTATCTTTATCGTTTTGGAAAGGCTTGAGCTAGATGTGAGATGATTTGGAGCCAGAGAAGCTCTGTCTTGTGAATTACTTTTAGTTGCAGTATAGAAGGGATGTTAATCTATTACCTTGCAATGAAAATATAACAACTTTTCAAATGCATGAAAATACCCTAGAGCCATATTTAGGATTATTAGTAGAGAAATTAATATATTTTATATCTGCATGACATCTTGTGTATAATTCACAGCCCTTACATATCAATTATTTCATCAGAGTCTCATAGTAATCCTGTGAGGTCAATGAAATCTCAATCATTCCCAGTGTACATTTTTGGAGTTTGAAACATCATTTGGATTAGGATTTATCTGCTAGGAACAGAATCTGAAACAAGGTAGAAGTCAAGAGGTAGACAATTCAGGATGGAAATGGTCTCTCTTGTTTCTCCATCCTTGAGTCATCTCGCGACCCAAGACGACGCGGTAGATGCAGCCATAATGACAGCATTCCTGGCATCAGGAAAGAGAAAGGGACAACATAAGTGCATCATGTCCCCTTTGTTAAAGTTGCAGGGGCGCCTGGGTGGCTCAGTTGGTTAAGCAGCTGACTTCGGCTGAGGTCATGGTTTTCACAGTTCATAGATTCGAGCCCTGCATCCGGCTCTGTGCTGACAGCTTGGATCCTGGAGCCTGCTTCAGATTCTGTGTCTCCCTCTTCTCTCTGCCCCTCCCCAGCTCATACTCCATCTGTCTCTCTCTCTCAAAAATAAATAAACATTAAAAAAAATAAAGTTGCAAGGGAGGCTGAGTAATGTAATTTTTTATTCCACCTGGGTATGTGCCCAGATAAAAATTCAGAGTTTGTAAAACTATAGAAAGAAGAAAGAGAAAACAAATGTTGTGGGGCACCAGCAATCTCTGCTTCTGAATAAATCAGGCACAAAACTTGAGCACAAACTCAAGTATACTGACACTGGGATCAGATGTTTCTTCCATTGTAGTTACCCATCCCAACTAGTTTTTTTCTTTTTAATTGAGATATAACTTATATTCCGTGGAATGCTCAGACCTTAAGTGTACAACCCAATGAATTTTGATAAATTTATATAACTGTGTAACCTAAGTCCTAACCAAGAGGTAGAGTATTTCCATTACCCCAGAAGCTTCTTTCATGACCCCTTCCAAGCAATCTCCACTTCCCATAAACAACTGCTGATCTAATTTCTATCATCATGGAAGTTTAGCCCCTTCTTAAACTCAGAAAGCAGAATCATAAAGCACGTACTCTACTGTGTCTGGTTTCTTTTCACTCAACATAATGTTTTTAAATATTCATTGTGTTGTGGGTTACAGTAGTTTGTTCTTTTTGTTTGGTGAATAGTATTCCACTGTATACATATACTGCAACAGAACAAAATGTATTCCCCTGTTGGTAGACATTTGATTTGATTTCTGCTTTTGGTCATTACGAATAAAAGCTGCTATAAACATTCTTTGACATTCCCATTTTTATAAAAGCATAAACCAATAGAGCCATGTATTTATTTTTCTTGTAAAATACCTTTTTGGAAGAAGGATTATATATATATTCCTAATTCTATATAAATCTGTACATCATTTATAATGGTCGGGTTTGATTAGAACTGGAGAGGTGAGGGATTAACCCATAGACAATGGGCGAATCTTTATCAGGTTATGAAATGAAATCAACCCCTTACAACAAATGCAATTTAGGTGAACAAACAGTTTTATACCACAAACATTTTTAACAAATGTGTTTCTTATAACAAATATTCATAGATCACATTAAAAAATTATCTCCCTTAGATTTTTTAAACTGAATATTTCAATATGGAATATATTTTTTCTGATAGACTTTCACAGAAAGTCAACTTCACGATGACCCGTGAGAGAATAAATACATGTTTTACTTCAATATTTGGAGCTTCATGTAATTGTTTCCTATTAGAGCCCCATACAGAGTAAGTACCCAGTGAATATTAGGTAAATTTATTTTTTTTACATTTCCTATTGATTCCAAAGTTATGCTACCAACAAGGAAGTTTGAGGTTTTATTATCCAAGTCCTGCTTCCCATGGGGTTGTCTGCCTGATTGGGAAGGGGAAAGGTATAGCTCTTTGGGAGCAGCCTTCTCTCACTTGATCATGATGACTTCCCCTCTGGTATCTCTCACACAGGGTGAACTCAAGGCTGAGATGCCAGAATTCAAGAATACCTGGGAGGCAAGTTTACTTTACTCTTGTTTTAAATTGGGTGCAATTGAGACTCTGTGGCTTAGTCTCAGCATTTCCAAGTCTGAGACCAAAGGGTGAGCAGATCCTCTGTCTGGAGTCTACTGTAAGATATGAGCTCTGGTTGGTAGCTGGGTCTTAATTCTTTCTGAATGGCTAACTGAGGAACCTGCAGGAACTGACTCTTCTCCGGACATTATTTAAATCTCTGTGTTCAGTACAAAAGGAGGAACCTTTGGTGAGAATAGCAGAGCCACAGAAGCTTTGGGGTGAGTTTTGTTTTGTGAGCATGTGCTTCTTTGCATGTCATGATTATAATTCCACTTTGGAAGCAAAGGGAATGTTACCATGAGGTGCATGGCATTTTACGAAGTGCTTTCATATAGGTCTGGTCTTTTCCTGAGGCAATCACAGTGCTAGGTATTGGGATTCAGAGATGGAGAGGATTCAGAGATCTTTATTCTTTAGATATTTTCTGAATACCTACAGAGTACCAAATACTGTGCTAAAAAGGAGAGAGGCTATGGAATATCTCTACCCACTGTTAATTCCAGTTTTTATTTTATTTTTTTATTTTATTTTTTAAGGGATATTTCATTTCTATCTTTCTTTTTCCTTTTTTTTTCAATATATGAAGTTTATTGTCAAATTGGTTTCCATACAACACCCAGTACTTATTCCAAAAGGTGCCCTCCTCAATACCCATCATCCACCCTCCCCTTCCTCCCACCCCCCATCAACCCTCAGTTTGTTCTCAGTTTTTAAGAGTCTCTTATGCTTTGGCTCTCTTCCACTCTAACCTCTTTTTTTTTTTTCCTCCTTCCCCTCCCCCATGGGTTCCTGTTAAGTTTCTCAGGATCCACATAAGAGTGAAACCATATGGTATCTGTCTTTCTCTGTATGGCTTATTTCACTTAGCATCACACTCTCCAGTTCCATCCATGTTGCTACAAAGGGCCATATTTCATTCTTTCTCATTGCCACGTAATTTCTTTATCCATTCATCAGTTGATGGACATTTAGGCTCTTTCCATAATTTGGCTATTGTTGAGAGTGCTGCTATAAACATTGGGGTACAAGTGCCCCTATGCATCAATACTCCTAATTCCAGTTTTTAAAAAGAACTCCCTACCCCCAGTGTGGGACTAAAACTTGTGACCCCAAGATCAAGAGTCACACGCTCTACTGACTAAGCCAGCCAGATACCTCCCCCTCCACTCCCCTGTATATTCACTGAATGCTATCTCATGGCAGGTGCTTCAGTTGGCACTGGAGATGGAGTGGTGAGTAAGATACAATCTGTGCCTCCAGGAAGTTCACAATTTACTGGGGGCAGATGGTCACATAAAACAATTACATTTTAGTGTGGAAAGTGCCGTAATTTGAAAATGTCCTGCGAGAAGAGGACCACTGATTGTGAATTTGGAAGATGCATTTCCTATCTCAGAAGAATTCAAGGCAACACAGAGGATGGGAACTTAAGTTCTCTTGGGATGGGCTGGGGGAGGGATCTATCTCTAAGTCAGGTAGTATCTTCATGCTACAGTTTAGACATTTGGTCTCTGAGGGGTTAAAGAACTCTATCTCTCATCTATCTATCTATCTCTCATCTAACTCTTATCTATCTATCTATCTATCTATCTATCTATCATCTGTTTATCCATCCATCCATCCACCCATCTGCCCACTTATTTTTAATAACCCTTTAGACATCACATAGATACCACCTGAAGAAACCTGATGTAAACTTTCGAGTCTGGACTGATAGCAGTGCTTCCTTTCATAAATGGCTTCTTGGTAAAATACCCCAGCTAGGCTGAGAGTTTGGTGCTGGCCTCTTCTCTCTTTGTCTCTGAAGGCATAAACTCTATCAGTGATTTCCTTCTGGCTCATGGTGGTCCTTCACCAGCTGAGCCTACCCCACTTGCTAGAGGAAGGAAGCTTTGTGGCATGAGTGGATGTCATGTGATTCCTAATCTCAGAACCCCAGAACCTCACTGTATGAGGGGCCGTATTGATACACACAGATCTCAGCCACTTTGAACAAAGTCCAGCATGGATGAGGACAGTGTACAAATCAGTCAGTGCACAATCTTGCTGAAGCCCTGGGGTGTTGGAAGGCTGGAATTAGAGAAGGTTGTGTCAGAGCATGAGTAGATGCTGTGGGCAGAGGGTGTTTATACTTCTCTTGCCCCTGGGGGGGCATATGATAGGAGGTATCAGTGAAGAGAGGAATTGTGTATGGATTGAGCTGGACCTTTGGAAAGGGATGAGGTCACCAAGTGACCAAGTGTAGAAGGAGGGAAAGGAGGAGAAGCAGAAATAAGAATGCTGAGTGTCAAGAGGTATATTTTCTGAAGAGTCTGAAGGGTAAGTGGAGAGGTGAGAATCATGTTCTGCAAACCAAGGATGGAAAGGGGACAAGAGGAAGTGGTACAAAGAAAAACTGCAGGCAAAAGACAACTGAAATCATTCAAAGGCCATAGAGAGACCTTTAAAATAGAGACAGCAACACTGTCCTTACTGCCACCATCATCTGAGGGGACATTCATCTCCTAATAGGTGCCCCCTCCTCTGGTCTCCTCCCATTAGTCCAACCTCCATATACAAAGGGATTTTACTCTCCAGCCGATGAACATTCCTGAAGATTTCCCGTCGTCTGCAGGATAAACCCCCAAGCGCACAACAGTCCTTCAGGAACTAGTGCTAGACTCTGTCTCCAGTTTTATTTTTTATATTCTGCCCTTTACTCCAGCCACACGTGGGTGGATTTTCATGACTTTGTACACTCTTCTTTTTTGGACTGTTCTTTCCTTCTGTACATAACTAACTAAAGTCTACTCATCTTTCAATATCCAGCTCACAGATTGGCAAGGGATTAATACCTCATCCATGCACTTAATGAGTCTTTTGTATCATTTCAGATCACCCCACACAAATTACTGCCTCCTGTGGCAACTTCATGGCTCGCATACACAACGTGACTGAATTCATTTTCCTAGGACTTTCTCCCAGCTGGGAGGTGCAGAAAGTTTGTTTTGTGCTATTTCTGCTTTTGTACACAGCAGTTGTGCTGGGGAATTCCCTCATTGTGCTCACTGTCATGACCAGCAGAAGTCTTGGTTCTCCCATGTACTTCTTCCTCAGCTGCCTGTCCTTTGTGGAGATCTGCTACTCCTCTACTACGGCCCCCAAACTCATCTCAGATTTGCTGACTGAAAGAAAAGCAATATCACTGTGGGGCTGCATGACACAGCTTTTCTTTATGCACTTCTTTGGTGGTGCTGAGATCTTCCTGCTCACTGTGATGGCCTATGACCGCTATGTGGCCATCTGTAGGCCCCTCAACTATAGGACTATCATGAACCGGCAAGTGTGTGTTGTCCTGGTGGGAGTAGCATGGGTGGGGGGCTTTGTGCATTCCTTTGCCCAAATCCTCCTGCTCCTCCACTTGCCCTTCTGTGGCCCCAATGTGATTGACCACTATTTCTGTGACCTGCTTCCCCTGCTCAAACTTGCCTGCTCTGACACCTTCCTCGTCGGCCTGCTGATTGTTGCCAACGGGGGGACCTTGTCTGTGATCAGCTTTGGGATCATCTTAGCCTCCTATGTGGTCATTTTACTCCATCTGAGGACTCGAAGCTCTGAGGGGCGGAGTAAGGCCCTCTCCACCTGTGGGTCCCATATCACCGTGGTTACCTTATTCTTTGGGCCCTGCATCTTCATCTATATGAGGCCTTCCACCACCTTGTCTGGAGACAAGATGGTGGCCGTGTTCTACACCGTCATCACGCCGCTCCTCAACCCTGTCATCTACTCCCTGAGAAACGCTCAAGTGAAGAAGGCCATGAAGAAACTGTGGATCAGGACAACGAAGCTAGATGAGAAATAGAGGCTGACTCTTGGTATTGATCCTTGGGTTTAGAATGATGCTGAGTCCAAACTGAAGGGGCAGAATAGGGTGAAGGAAAGGTCACAGCACTTGTTATTTCTGGAGTAATTGTAATGGTCTCATCTCCCAACACTGTATTCAAATGACCTGTGAGATAGTTCCTCTTATGGATATATCTATAACTTGATTGCCCATTTTCTGTTAGATGTTTAGATTGTTTCTAACTTTTTTATTGCTATAAATAACACTGTGTTAAGTATTCTTGAATGGAAATCTTTATACTTCTGAAATTCTGTTTGACTCACTTGCTATAATGAATTTACTGTGTTAAAAGGGATAATGACCTTGATGTATAGTGTTAAATTGATTCTTAGAAAGATTGTAGGGGCATCTGGGTGGCTCAGTTGGCTGAGTGTCCAACTCTTGATTTAAGCTCAGATCATGTTCTCACAGTTCGTGAGTCCCAGCCCTGCTTGGGGCTCTATGCAGTCAGTGCAGAGTCTGCTTGGGATTCTCTCTCTCTCTCTCTCTCTCTCTCTCTCTCTCCCCCTATCCTGCTTGCGTGTGCTCTTTCTCACTCAAAATAAATAAACTTTAAAAGGGTTGTAATAACCTTTCTTGTGAAAGTACTCTTGACAAATTAAACACTGTCATTAAACATTTTCTTGATGGCAAACAAGATTTTACATAGTCTCAAAGTATCTCCCCATAAGATACTTATTAATTGCAAAAGACAAACACGACTCTACAGTCGAGAAAACTGGAAGACATTCCCTTGAACATTTACTCAAGTAAACATCATCAGTATTGAGACTGGAGAGGCACAGGATAACATTGCTGTGGTATTCTTGCCACAAATACACAATCTGAGTCTAACCATGACAAAATATCAGGCAGACCCCAACTGAAAAATATTCTGCAAAATTAACAGCCTGCATTCTTCAAAATATGAATAAGAGATTACAGAATTTTTCCAGATACAGACATAGGTAATTAGATGCAACCTGTGATCCTTGATTGGATTCTGTACTGGATGAAGGTCATTAGTGAGCACAAGCTGTGTTGAGGGGACGATAGAATTGTATCAGAGTTATTTCCTGATTCTGATAATTGTAGTGTGTTTATGTCAGAGAATGTCCTTGGATTGGGGAATTATTTAGTAAGATATCTAAAGGTAAGTGGGCATTATGTCATCAACTTTGAAACATTTCAGAAAAATTTGTTTGCCTACCTGTCTATCTAGTGAGAGAATGAATGGTAAAGAAAATGTGGCAAAATGTTAATATTTGGGGGAATTTGGGTTAAGGGTATACAAGAGTTCTTTGTATTATTGCAACTTTTTTGTAAATCAAATTATTTTAAAATATAAAATTAAAATGCTTTGCAAATTAGATAGCTTATTATGTGTGTCTACGTGTGTGTGTGTGTGTGTGGGGGGGACTTTTTAAATGATTTTTTTCATAAGTTTATTATTTATTTTGAGAGAGAGAGAAAAAGAGAGAGTGCACAGCGGAAGGGCAGAGAGAGAGGGAGAGAGAGAATCTCAAGCACGCTCCACACTGTCAGCACAGAGCTCCCTTGGGGCTTGATCTCATGGAAACATGATTCTGACCTGAGCTGAAATCAAAAGTTGAACCCTTAACCACTTAACCGCTTAACCAGCTGAGCCACCCGGACACCCTTCCCTTAGCACTTTGAATATACCATTCCACTCTTCCCGGGCCTGGAAGGCTTCTGCTGAGAGAGTCAGTGATGGTCTTGGAGGTCTCTTGTGTGAGAGAATTTTTTTTCTCTTGCTGCTTTTAAAATTCTATCTTTGCTTTTAAACAGTTGCATTATAATGGTCTTGGGGAAGATCATTTTGTATTGAAAGTTTGGGGTGATCTATTAGTTTCATGAAGTTGGATGTCCAAACATCTCCCCGGATTTGGGAAGTATGCAGCCATTATTTCTTTAAATAAGATTTGTGCCCTCTTGTCTCCTTCTTGGACTGCAGTCATTCTAGACTGTTTCTTTTAATGATATCCCACTGCTCATACAGGCTTTCTACACCCTTTATTTATTTATTTTTTCTGTGTTCTCCTTTGGATAAATTCAGAAGTCCTTTTACTCATAGATTTCTTTCTTCTGATCAATCGATTCTGATGCCAGTGTTCTCTTGCATTTTTGACTCTTCACTTGGTTAGCTTGCCTGTGCTAATCATTTCACAATGTGTATTATATATCAGAACAGCATGCTGTACACCTTGAATACACACAATTTTTACTTGTCAACCCTACTTCAATAAAGCTGGAAAAATTAAACCAAATATTAGTTATCTGTATTACTATTCTAAGCAAATGATGTGTGCGTGTGTGTGTGCATGTGCATACCTGTGTGGTTGTGAGGCAAGGAGGTGTGATGTAAGGTAGGAAAGAAGTGCTCTCTCTGTACACCCTTTAGGCCAGCAGAAATGCACGCACAGGCCACTATTTATGTTTCTCCATTCTGTTCCACCAGCCTCTGGGACTCCCAGAAGTTCTTCACAGGTTCTGACTGTAAGCCAGATGTGAATGATTTTGAGAGTTTTCAACATTATTTTCTTCTCCAGAGGTTTTTTGGTTTTTCGTTTTGTTTTGTTTTTGTTTTTGTTTTTTTTAGTGAGAGGTTGGGAAAGGCTGAGCCCATGACAGTAGCCAATGCCATTTAGTATGCAAATAATAAATTAGGAAGTTACTGATGTATATGCAAAAGGATTTAACATAGGTTTCTTTTTTAAAAAATTTAAAAAAATGTTTATTTATTTTGGAGACAGAGCATGAGTGCGGGAGGGGCAGAGAGAGAGGGAGACACAGAATCCGAAGCAGGCTCCAGGCTCTGAGCTGTCAGCACAGAGCCCGACGCGGGGCTCGAACTCACAAACCGTGAGATCATGACCTGAGCCCAAGTCGGTCGCTCAACCGACTGAGCCACCCAGATGCCCCTTTAACATAGGTTTCTTAAAACAGTGATAATTCGTGGAGCTTTAAAAAAAGGAGCTTGAGTTTTTGTGGTGTTTCAGGTGGATTATGGTTAGGAGGAAGAAACCGTATGTGTACCGCTGATTCATAATTTGTCCCAAGACAGAATTTGTTGGAGCAGCCTTACTACCCAGAGCAGAAACAGATGGGGCACATTTCCTACTTTGGTTTCCCACTACCTGTTCATTTCTTAATGGGGCACCAGTGGTTGGTGACATATTCTGTTTGGGCAGGAAACGTTATGTATAGACATTTGACCCAGATGGACAGTTTATTAGTTGTGTAATTTTGAACCATTCTCCTGATCTTTCTGAGCCTCAGTGACCTAATCTGTTGAATGACAATAGTAACTACTATAGTAGAGTGTTTCTTTGACTATCTGAGGTGTTAGAAAGAAAGAAAGGTTGAAAGACACAATACTGCCCAACACAAGTGTGATGTGTTGTTCCTAGCAGATTAGGCTTAACGGTTAGGGAGCTCTAGTCTTCCTGAAGCCCTTGAACATGAAAATCATATGCTGACAATTTGTGGTAAAACACTTAGGGCTTTAAGATTGAGCAGTTGGAAGACTCTTGTGCTAGGAGTCAGGAAGGAGCTGGGTTAGCCAGGCTACCAGTGCATGGGGCAACTGCACAATAATTTTTCCTCTTTGGCTGTCTTGCCACCTTTAAAGTGAATAATGTGGACAAGGTGATCTGCCGGGCCCTTCCATGTCTAGCATTCTCTGATCAGATGACGTGTTGGAGTATGTGTGGGAAGTGGTCCAGGTCCACTGGGTTAAAGTCTCCCTGGCATCATTGGTCCCATGAGGGGTGAGGTCAGAACAGGCCACCCAAGAGCTTCTTGAGAAAGTCTGTGGTGGGCTCAGAGGGCTATTGTTGATATTGAGTTCTTCTCTGCCACTTGCTTGAGGATGCACTTGCCACTTGCTAGGGGGAAACCTCTAGGGGGCAGGACAAGAGGGGGTTAATCATGTGGGGCAAGTAGACGTACCAACCTTATAATTGGATTAATTAGAGCTATGTTCCCTAACCTCTGAAGGAAGCAATTGGGACGTTGACTTTTGCTCTTCTCAGAAACTCCCCAGACAGGAGATGCTACAAAGTTCAGGGAATTCAATTCTCTGATGGAAGTCTACATCTCCTACACCTTAAGTGCTCCCAGCACACATTTTCCCCAAACCTCATTCTAGTGGATTTTAGGGTGGACTGGCCCTGTTCCATCCCACTGTAGCTGTTTTAGTGAGAAAGTTATCAAGTGCTGGAGGTGGTGGCGTTGATGGCACCTGGTGAGTCCATAGGGGAAGATCAGAATTTAGTGGTGCCTCTATGTGTGGAACAGATTCAGAATCAGCTCATTCACTGAACCCTTACCACAGATGGACAGACCCTCAGGCAGAGTCTTTCACACACACATCGGCACCATGCTGGTGTTACTCTGGCGTCCACACACTTTCACGTATGGGGAGGCTTTCTTAGATTTGCTCACTCAGCTGATGGGCAGACCTTGGACATCACCCTGTTAAAGTCTCTCCTGCCTGCTTAAATGACATAACTCTCTAGCATGGCTGAGAGCAGGTGTTATAGTGATTCTCACCAGAGCTGCTGGTAACATGGCCAACGTGGAATGGTTTGCCAAGCTAGTTTTTAATTCACTACTGACTCACGCATTTTTGAGAAATTCTTTTGAAAAATTCGAGGGGCCTGGCTAAGACATTCTCACATCTGGTCTTCTCTTGTAGAAATGAAGGCATTAGCCCATTTGAGCCTGGATGGAGATTAGGCTATACAGAAGCCCACCTTTTCCTGAGGACCATCTTGAGCCAAGATTTCCAAGTTTTAGATCAATGAGTGCTAATATACACCTTTTGTTTCTCTGATCAGTTTATCTATAGAGGTTGTTAGTGAAGCAAATCTGTTTTCCTTGGGTGTCTTATCGATATGAATGTCTTCTGACTACAAAAGATTGAGAAGATAAAATTAAGAATCAAGACAACAAACAGTATTCAAGGTGGGTTCATTCACTTAATCTCTGTGAGGCAGGCTTTGGAATTATTTTCAAAAAGAGAGCTTATTTTTTATACTAGGTATTGCTACATATCCTGTAGCCTCTGTGCTGTTACAGGACACCCACAGTGATCCCTTGGTTTTGAAATAGATGTAGTAGCAGATCGAGGATTCAGAGATCAAATAAAAACTCATATTAACATCTGAGTTCCAAGCCCTGGACAAGGTGCAATATAGGCCATAAACCTATGGGTAATCTAATCCTTGGTGACAAAGTGCCGGAGCCAAGATCTCAAGTCACCGAGGCATGTCTGGCATGAGCTTCTTTCCCCGGCAGCCCAGTTTGGCCGACTCCGGAAACATCCTCTCCCCGCCTGGGCTTCTGAGCTCTGCTCAGGCTGTCTGTGCAGAAATCACATCCCAGGAAGATGGAGAGCTGAGTCGGACCACGTTATTGTTCATTTTCTCGCCGGTGTATCGTTTTAGATCTTGCTCCTCAGGTTTGCTCTGCTTGCGTTACGAACAGGAATCTCCTCTCTCTGCGTGACCCCCACTCCCATTCTGGAAGCCGGCCACGGGTGGGCAGCAGGGGAGGAGCTGGTGGGTGAGAGGAGAGTGATGCAGGTGTTGGGAGGAAGCCCTGGAGCCTGGTCTAGTCCAAGCTCCGCCCAAAGGGCCGTGTGATTCTGGGTCCAGATTCCTCTTCTGTGGAAGGAGGATTCCATGAGCTTCCTTCCGAATCAAACAGCTGATGGTGGCTCAGTGAGGGAGCTAGCAGGAGAGGCCCGCCTTGACGCCTCTGGTGAGGGCTATTGTTGGAGGACAAGTGGGAGAAAAGCATGCTGGAAAAGGCTGGTCAGAGCAATATTATTTGTCAGAATCCACAGAAGGAGGGGTTCCATGGCAGAAAGGTATAATGAGAACTCATGAAGTAAGACAGATTTATTGTGGTTTATTGTGAAGATTTGGAAAATGTTCACTGAAGTTGCTTATTGGGGCCACTGTGTTCAGGCTTCTAAGTGTGTCACTATTTAGGATTTCTGAACCACAAAACCTGGAAATGTGCAGTTACTTGCTGTTTGAGAAGAACACGTTTACCTTTTGGAGTCTCTTCCTTGGCCCTGCCAGTTAAAGAGTCAGAATTAAAGTCACCGCACAGGTGACACGTCACTGCACTGTCAACGGTTTACTGGTCTGATGACCTCTTTGTGAAATTGTCTCTCAGATGTTTTCCATTTCTGCTCAGAGTTTTGAAAATGTTAATTTCCTTCTCTCTCTTCCATTGTAAAGACTTAACATTTTTTTAACTTTTTAGAGAATAATTTGATGGTTATCTGGCTCTGTTACCTTCAACAACTTTGGAAAGAAAAACACAACTACTTTTTTGAAAATCTGAAATCTAACGCGGTCTCTGCCAATCCTCTGAGAGGAACTCTCTGATACCCGAACTTGGGAACAGTTGTAGAATCAGAGAACAATTACCTTCAGATCTAATTCAGAGATTATTTGGCCCGTAATAGAGCCATTTTTACCATTGGGGTGAAGCACGCCCATCTATGGTTCTTGCTCTCTGCGTAAACATCTGAGTGTGAGTATTGGCACATGGCGGGTGGATCAGGAGGATACAGAGGAGCCTGTGGGGAAGAGAGGGAAGGGCACAACAGTGAGAGGATAGCTTATGCCTATTTTATTGATAAGGAAGCAGGCTCAGAGAGGTTGAGTCGCTTGTCCAAGGCCACACAGCTCTTATTTGAACTGAGGTCCGTACTTTGCAAAATGTAGCTGCTTCCACTGTCTTACTCCTGAAGAGTGACTTATGTTGATTGCCTACCAAGGCTGTCATATCTATCTTGCCTTACCCTATAACACGGAATGGATTTTCTACAGTAAGTGTCAGAGTTTCTCGGTTATTGCATATCTTGTGAAACGAACCGGGCTCCCTAGTGGGCATAACTCAGAAGCTAAGTTTCAGGGGCGGGGAACAGAGTTGCCGAGCTTCAACCATTGCCCTTGGAGGTGGGTATGGAGTAGGGGAAATGTGAGAGTCCCCTGAGTTTGTTTAATTAATTAATTAATAGTGGTAAAGCATAAAATAAAAATTTACCGCCTAAGCCACTTTTTAATTATACAGTTCCATGGTATGAAAGCACATTCACATTGTTGTGCCTCCATTGGTCCAACCTGAAGCTCTGTACCCATTAACTCCACATCCCCTCCCCCTCCCCCTGGCGACCACCCTTCTACCTTCTGTGTCTCTGAACTTACTACCCTAGGGACCTCGTATAAGTGGACTCACACAGCATTTCTCTTTTTTTTGTGGGAAAAGAAAAAGAAGAAGCGTTACGCCTTTTTTGTGTCGGGTTTCGTATGCCACTTAGCACATTCGGTCCTGTTTCATTACGTAGGCCACTGTTTTGTAGGCTCGTTGTAAGATGCGTAAATCAGAACCCGGCCTGCTGCAAGTCTGCACAAGCAAAGGTGGGTGTCAGGGCCTGCCTTGTGAAGCGGGGGCCCTTCCCGTGTCCCCATCGCCCGCTGCACTGACGAGGTGACAAGCATACTCAGTTATATTCTGACACTCTTTTTTTTTTTTTTTTTTTTTTTTTTAATTTTTTTTTTCAACGTTTTTTATTTATTTTTGGGACAGAGAGAGACAGAGCATGAACGGGGGAGGGGCAGAGAGAGAGGGAGACACAGAATCGGAAACAGGCTCCAGGCTCCGGGCCATCAGCCCAGAGCCTGACGCGGGGCTCGAACTCACGGACCGCGAGATCGTGACCTGGCTGAAGTCGGACTCTTAACCGACTGCGCCACCCAGGCGCCCCTATTCTGACACTCTTACGCTATCCTCATTTGCTTTTGAACTTGAGAGCTCGTTCAACCCTCAAAACAGCACCGTGGAAAGAGAGTATTATTTCTGGTTTTCAGACGAACATTACAGGCTCAGAGGGCTTTTTGTATGTGTTTCATGTCAGCTAGTTAGCAGCTGTGTTAGGATTGTACTCCTCTGACTCCAAGCTCTGTGTTCCTGTCACCTGGTCACAATGCCACAGCTGCTGTCCCACACTCGGAGGGCTGGCCTGGAGGGCTTGTTTCTCCCTGCGGGAACGACCGCTTCAGAGGCCCTGACCATGGATCGTCTGTGTCCGATCCCCCTCTGTCAGTCTTCAGAGCTCTCTGCAGTGTGTCGGGCTCTTTCTAACATGCCTTCGCTTGGAGAGACAGTCCTGCTACCCACCTCAGCATCTTTCCCTGTGTGGACTCGCTGTGCTCTGAGACCCTGAGTTAGCAAGCTGGGATGATAGGCTGTTAGGAAGCGGGATTTAAGAGACTTTTGAATCGTTTCTTGGCCAGTGGCCCCAGGACGATTGAGGCAGTCTGCACGTGACACCTTGCAGACACCTCCCTTCTTCATCTCTCCCTTCATGGATGGTGGTTGAAGTTGGTGACTGTCCTTCCCCCTTTCGACTTCTTAAAAATGCCTCTTGGGGAGCCTGGTTAGTTCCCCAGGTTGTGGTATCATGGAGGTTGAGAAGGTCTACTGCTCCCTGCAAAAAATTGGTTCCACATGAGGGTGTTAAGACTCGAGACAAATCTGAAATGTAAATCCTACAACCAGTATAAAGCCCACTTCAGGAGCATGAGATGTAGTGGAAGCTTAGTCTTGAAGGAATCAGATCTCAGGTCAGATACGAGCTGTGAGGCCTTCAAGTAGTGACTGAATCTCTGAGGCTCAATGTTCTTAGATATAAAATATCTTCTCATTTTTGTTGTGAGGATTCACTAACTAACGTATGTGCCTGCTTTAGAGAAAAACACTTCCAGGCAGTGTTATTACAAAGTCCTATTTGGGGGTCGGTAGCAAACATTTGATGATGTTTTGTCCACTTGTCTTAAGGAGAACATGTTTCGGAGAAGCCCAAAGAGGAGAATGACAATTGTCCTCAAGGCCTGAGGAGGATGTTTCTAATCGTTGAAGGAGAGTTCTTTGATTTCTTGACTCCAGTCTGCTAGGCTTTAAAACATGGCAACTACGAACAATGTGACTGAACTCATTCTCTTGGGGTTTTCCCCCAATCAGGATGTGCAGAAGACCATTTCTGTGATGTTTCTCCTCATGTACACGGCCATTGTGCTGGGTAACGGCCTCATTGTGGTGACAATCATGGGCAACAAAGGGCTCACCTCCCCCATGTATTTCTTCCTCGGCTACTTGTCCTTTGTGGAGATCTGTTACTGCTCTGTCACAGCCCCCAAGCTCATCCTTGACTCTTTTATTGAAAGGAAAATCATTTCCCTCAAAGGCTGCATCACACAGATCTTCTTCCTCCATTTCTTTGGTGGCACTGAGATCTTTCTCCTGACAGTGATGGCCTATGACCGCTATGTGGCCATCTGCAAGCCCCTGCACTATACTGTCATCATGAACCGGCGTGCTTGTGGCCTCCTGGTGGGGGCAGCATGGGGTGGGGGCTTGCTGCATTCTGTCGGGCAAACATTCCTTATTTCCCAGCTGCCCTTCTGTGGCCCCAAGGTCCTTGACCACTACTTCTGTGATGTCCACCCTGTGCTGAAGCTGGCCTGCTCAGACACCTTCCTCATCGGTGTGCTAATCATTGCCAACGGTGGCTCCATTTCAGTGATCAGCTTCACGGTACTGCTTGCTTCCTACGTGGTCATCCTGCACGCCCTGAGCACCCAGACCTCAGAAGGTCAGCGCAAAGCTCTGTCCACCTGTGCTTCTCATGTTGCAGTTGTGGGCCTGTTCTTCATACCCTGTTCCTTTGTCTACATGAGGCCCTGTGTCACCCTCCCTGCAGACAAGATAGTCGCTGTGTTTTACACAGTGGTCACACCTCTCTTAAACCCCATCATTTACTCCTTCAGGAATGCTGAAGTGAAAAACGCCATGAGGAGACTGATAGGGAGGAAAGTGATCTGGAAAGAGAAATAGATGACTTAGGGAAAATAAAGAGGAGCAAGGGATGGGAAGTTGGGGCAGATCTCACTTTGCCTCTACCTTTAATTGATGGGCTAACCTTGGGCCTATCACCTTTTTCTTTAAATTTCAATTTCCTCATCCTTATGGGATTGGACAGGATTGAAGGAGGCTCTAGAATGAGGTCTAGCAGGGGTCTTCTAATGCTGCACTTCCACATTTCACAGTGACCTTGAGGCAGCTTGGCTGGTTTTGAGAGAATGAACCCTTCCAGAAAACCGGGGTGTTTCTGGGAATAATGAGGGGGTTGATGGAAGAGGAGGAAGGCTTCCTTGGGGATTAGTGGCCATGTGGCTTTTGTGTTGGCGGAGTCTGAACCTTTGGATTTGGGGAGGAGGAAGGTAGGCAGAGAAACAGAAGTCACTCAAGTGCTTAGAAATTCTGTTAACTCAATAAACTAAAATTTGCCCAGTGGGCTCTGGTCAGGCCAGCTGACCTAGAAGGGTCTAGTCCACAGAGCAGAAGGCATTTTGACTCTTGCCAGCAGACTCATATGAACTCACATTAGCATTAGACTCATGTTGTCAAAGAATCAAGTGGAACCACAGGAGATTTTAAGTGACTTGAAAGCCCTAGACAGTGATACCTAATTGTAGGCACAAGCTTTATTTTTCACATATCAGTAACATTTTAGTGTCTAACATTCTTTTCTGTTTACACCTGTCCTTTTTTTTTCTTGTTTTCCCCCTTATACCTTGGCTGTTTGGGCTATTCATTTTCTCTGTCTTCAGCCTCTTGACTTCTTGCACTTCTCAGCCATTCCCACCAAGCACCCTGTTAACCTGCTCTCCTGTGCCGCCATATTGCCTTGTCATTCTCCATCCATGAGCCCCCACTCCTTCCCAGGCTCCATTCTGGGGCTGCCTGTGGATTAATGGTTTAAATGTCCTTGAGTCTTCACTGTTTGTCCTATATTTTAATCCTCTTGTTGTTGTTTTTTTTTTAATTTTTTTTTTTTTAACGTTTATTTATTTTTGAGACAGAGAGAGACAGAGCATGAACAGGGGATGAGCAGACAGAGAGGGAGACACAGAATCTGAAACAGGCTCCAGGCTCTGAGCTGTCAACACAGAGCCCGACGCGGGGCTCGAACTCACGGACCGTGAGATCATGACCTGAGCCGAAGTCAGACGCTTAACCGACCAAGCCACCCAGGGGCCCCGATCCTCTTGTTTTTGAGTCAGACCATATGCCTGCAAACTGTAACCCCAACAGTGACCCTCATTCACAGTAGATGATTTTCCCCCACCTGAGTGCTTTCAGATTATCCACTTGGAAGTAATTCTCTTATTTTATCTTATTTTCCCTCAAAAATTTTCAGTGACTCCTCATTGTCTTCTGAGTCAACCATGAACTCCTTCTTGACACGCAGCACCTTCAAGGCATGGCCTTCTCTTAATGTTCTTTACTTATTTTCAGTGACACTTTGGTAGAGTTCATTGATTCCTGAACACACATTGCCTTGTGCCTTCCACCTAAAATAGTTTTCATTTCTCTACCTGTTAACATCCCACCTACCTTCCAATACCCATCTAAAATGCTGCTTCCTTTAGGAAGCTTCTATGATGATCCTATTCAGATATGACCTTTGCCTTTTTTTTTTTTTTTGAGTCCCCACAGCACTCAGGTAGACAGAGTCCTTTAAAGCCTTTACTACTTGTATTTCAGTGCTTAATCCCCCTCACCCGACTGTCACTCTCTTGAGACTATGGCCTGAATTGTACTTACCTTTGAATCTTTTGTAAGTGACATGTAGCAAAACTCAACAAACATTTGGTCAATTACATTTCCGTAAGTCATTAGTGCTTCAGATGTAAAAATGGTTGTTATATTTCTCTTTCCAATTATTGAAGTGAGATAGCAATGTTCTATCACCGAAGACAAATAATGACTCTTGATATCATTTCTGAGAATAATATTTATAAATAAACAAGGAACATGTACGTATGTGTATATTTTACTATTAACCAAGAGATGTCATATATTTTATCTCATTTAATCTTAAAACACTCTGGTTAGGTGTGTATGACTCTCCTGTTTTACAGATGGAGAGACTGAATCTTGGGGAGATCAATATTTTGATCAAGGCCACACAGCCTGAGTTCAAACCCTGGTCTGCCTAATTTCGGAGCCTTTGCTCTCTGTGTGCATTCCTCTGCCTCTCTTTAAAGACCACCAGAACAAAACTACATTCCAAGTCTCTGAATTCCAAATCTGAGGGCTGAAAACCTCCTTATTGTCAAGTATTTCCCCCTGGAATCCCTTCAGAGTAAATAAAAAGTGTTTTTAAAAACTATGCAGCATGAATTGCCTTGTGAGTGTTCACAGGTATTTCTGGGTCCACAGAAAACCAGTGCCTGAGATGCCAGATCTGGAAGCAGGAAGATATGATGCTTCAGTCAGTTAACGCTCCTCTTCTCTCTCATCAGGCCAAACTTAGGCATTGAGCTGCAAGAGTTACCTAATGCGTAGGGTCCAAACTCAATATGTTGGCCAAAGAGAGATTTTTTTTTCTAGTGATGTAATGCTAAAAATGGCATCGTTCTTGAGAACACCATACAGATTGGAGAATGAGAAATAGGAATCAAAAAAACTATAGGAATTGAGAACTCACAAATAAGTTTCCTAAAATTAAATCTCAGGAGAATGCTGCCCCATAGGTGACACAATGTTCACCTTGCAGTAGAAGAAACTGGAGGTCAAAGAGGGCTTTGGAAGACGAAAGCCCTTGATGTTTTGTCTACGTGAGTTGTCAACTATATTTCAGAGTCCAGAATTCTTCAGAGGTGAGTTCGGGATCTTCCTGTGCTGCTGTCTTGAACCGCCTCTCTGATTTTTAAATATTAAAACAACCTTGTTTTCCTAAGATAAACAAACCCCACTTGGTCATGATCTGTTATCCCTTGCATACATTCCTGCATTTCATTTAAATATGCTTTACTGAGGATTTTTTGCCTCTATGTTCACGAGTGATGTTTGTGATTTTCTTTTTTTAATTTTTTTTTTTGGCCTGGTTTTGGTGGTAGAGTTATGCTGGTCTCATAAATAACTTGGGAAGTTTTCTAATTTTGAAAACATTTCTGTAGATTTGTGTAAATTTCACAAATTTGTGAAAAAATTTGTGTAAATTTGTAAACATTTGTGTAAAACATTGTGTAAATTTGTGAAAACATTGTGTAAATTTTAAGTCATTTTAAGTGACTTAAAACACTTTTTTTAAAAGTGTTTGATGAAACTAATGAATTCATCTTGGCTTGGAACTTTTTTGGTGTGTGTAACGTATGTAAAGTGTGAATTCAATTTATTTAGCAGATATAGGGCTATTCAGATTTTCTGTTGATTTTGGGTCAGTTATATAAATTATATATATATATTAGGAATTTATACATTTAACTAAGTCATAGAATTTGATGACTTTAGATCAACAAATGACATTGCTTTAAAACTTAAGGTTATTCATAATATTCTATTACCGTTTGTTTTCAGCAAAATCTGTGTGCTAACCATTTTCTTCCCCAAATTAAAATTTTTTACTTTCTCTGTTTTTTGTTTGTTTTTTGTCTTTTTTTTTTTTTAAATTCTGCAGCCTATTTAGGGATTCATTAATTTTCTTGATATGTTCAAAGAATCATTGTCTGGCTCTTATCAAAAATTCTTCTGTTTTTTGTTTTCTATGTGGTTAATATCTGTTATATTTCTTCTTTCCTTCCACTTTGTATCTAAATTTGCTCATTTCTTTTCTCTCTCAAGGTATAGACTTATTCACAGATTTTATACTTTTCTTCATTAGAAAAGTCTTTTTAATGTTTATTTATTATTGAGAGAGCGACAGAGAGACAGAGTGTGAGTGGGGAGGGACAGAGAGGGAGACACAGAATCTGAAGGAGGCTCCAGGCTCTGAGCTGTTAGCACAGAGTCCGATGTGGAGCTTGAACTCACGAGCTGTGAGATCATGACCTGAGCCGAAGTTGGACGCTTAACTGAGCCACCCAGGTGGCTTTTTTCATTTTTAATATTAAGAATTTAAAACTGTTAAGTTTCTTTAAGCAATGTGTCCCATAAAATTTCTCATGTATTTTCATTAATATTCAGTTAAAATGTATTCTAATTTTTAAAAGTGATTTCGTCTTTGACTAGTGGATTATTTAAAGTACATAGTTTATTTTCCAAATAGTTATTTTTTCCTTGATATCTTGTTGTTACTTATTTCTAATTTAATTCCATTGTGAATGATATCGTTCTTTTTACATTTATTGAAGCTTGTTTCATGGCCCGACATAAGGTCTATCTTGGTAAATGTGCCATGTATGCTTCAAAGAGTATGTATTTCGTTTTAGGGTGTCATGCTCTACAAATATCAGTAAGATTAAGGTGGTTCATATGTTGTTCAGATCTATGTTTTTACTGATTTTTATTTATTTAATTTTTAATTATTATTTATTTTATTCTCAAGTTAATTAACTTCTAGTATAGTCTTGGCTTCAGGAGTAGAACCCCGTGATTGATCTGTTACATATGACACCCAGTGCTTACTTTTGTGTGTGTGTGTGTGTGTGTGTGTGTGTGTTTTAGAGACAGACAGAATGATAGAGAGATCACAAGTGGGGAAGAGAGAGAAAGAGGGAGAGAGAGAGAGAGAGGGAGAGAGAGACAGAGAGAGAGAAAATCTCATGCTCAACACGGGGCTTGATCCCACAACACTGGGATCATGACTTGAGCCCAAATCAAGAGTTGGACACTCAACTGACTGAGCCACCCAGGCGCCCCTGTTTTTACTGATTTTTAAAATTGAATCCTACTCCCGCTTGCTGGAGGGTGGTGGCAGTGGTATTACATCTCCAGTTATTGTGGAATTGTATACTTATTTCTTTAAGTCTGAGAAAGAAAACATTGCAGATGAGAAAATGGCATACCAGCGATGTTAAGCCACTTGTTGATGGTTATATATCCTCCAGGTGGCAAAGGCAGTCTTTAAACAAGGCAACTTGACTCCTTGGTTCATGCTTTTGAGCGCCCCTATTACACTGCCCCTTGTCTGTCTTACCCTCCTCACAGGGTAGAAATACTTTTCAAAATGCTATGTTAATATAAGGCAAGAGTCAAGGGCTAATTTAGGTCAAACTTGTCCCTGTTATTTAAAAAACAACGATAGAAAACATAGATCAGTTCATACTTAATACCGGTTATTTATATTTATATATTTATATGTAATATATATTATATTCAATACTTCTCTAAATAGATGGCATAAACCATGTCCTCTATATGGCAACTACTTAATAACTACTGTTGAATGAATGAATTCAGGATGATTCACCATAAAAATCCAAAGTCAGGATGAAAACAGTGGCTCCCTTCGCTTCTAAAGTTTGTCTGAACCACTGAGTTAATGTGACAAAGGGGTGGCTGTCTCTATGGCCCACTCCTCTAATTGGGATGCAGTGCCCCTGGGGTCTCATTAGCAAGCCTCAGGGTTCTCTTGCTAACCATGAATGTGCTATGGCTTCCAAAGGAGAGGTGCTAAAGCAAAGCCAATGGCTTTGGCTGGGGTGATTCCCTATGAGCTTCCCTTAACCTTCTGTGCTTAAAAGTTTACTGCAGCCTTTCACTTCTCTAGCCAGACTTCTTGACATCTACTGTTCCACCGAGGGGAGTGGAGCTCACTAAGGTCAGTTATCATGGAGTCTTGGTCATTAGGTGACTCAATGGCTGCAATAAACCTGAACTGATCACGGATACTTACAGCAAACAGCCTCACTGGCTTTGCTCTCACTGTTTTGTCCTCAATGTCCAGACGACAGTCCTGCTGCACAGTATCTGAGTATTTCTCAGACTCTGCCTTCAAATGCACCAAGTATGAGTTGATATATCTATCATCTATCTATCTATCTATCTATCTATTTCAGATTCTTGTGGCATCCTTAGATTCCTTCTCCTTTAGCCATTTTCTTGTTTACCCTTTAGCTGAGCTGCTGAGGACGGTCTTCTTTGGGTGATCATATGCCCCCATTTTCTTAGTCAGGAGTGTTGTATAGTGACTAAGAAGGTACCTTTGAAGCCAGGCACCTTGGGTTGCATTGCTGGCTCTCCCTTACTAGTGTGGGAACACGGCCAAGTCACTCATTCACTCTAATCCCCATTTTCCTCATTTGAAAAAATAGGGACAGTCATGGTAGTTTCTCAGAGCGATGGTTGAGATGTGAGTGATGCCTTCAAAGTGCTCTGGGGGCTCCTGGGTGGCTCAGTCAGTTAAGCATCCAACTTTGGCTCAGGTCATGATCTCACGGCTCGTGAGTGCTGCAGCTCAGAGCCTGGAGCCTACTTGGGATTCTGTGTCTCTCTGCCTCTCCCCCCCTCTCAAAAATAAACATTAAAATTATAAAGTGCTCTGTTCGATATATACAACCCTGTTCGATAAATGCAAGCACATGTTATACCACTATGGTTACTATTCCCTCTGCTTGTGGGCAGTTCAAGCTCAGAGAATGTCTCCACACAAATCTTATTCTGTAGAGACTTGCTCTCTACCAGACCATGGTGGGGGGTACTTCTCGCAGCATAGGAGGTGGAGGGGTCAGAATTCACAGAGCTGGCTGGCTTCCCCAGTCTTTCAAACGGGGTCTCCCCGGTATGTGGTCCCCAAAGCCACTTCACTTTTTGGAAATTAGAGCAATTCCAGAGTGTATTTCACTGAGGTGCAGTCTTGGCACCCTTTTCCCAAAGCCCAGGCCCACCTGACAAGGTGTTCTTCCCTGTAAATGAATCCTCTGATACCTGAAGCTTGAAGGACTCTTAAAAGACTTATTGACATTTTAATCTTTTAAAATAGAAATGTTTCTTGATTGCTTTGCAAATTTCCTTTCTCTTTCAAGACATGTGTCTGGAAATGCATGTGGGATCATATTCAGGGCAAGGCATGGCAGACGTGTGATGCGGACCTCTATCCCCGACCAGTCCCCAGGCGAGACAGGAGAGGAATTATTAATGATGGAAAGCTACTTACTCGCTTTCTAGTTTGTTTTTTTTTTTTTAACTCCTCAAATACTGACTATTATTATCTTGAAATGAAATTTTTTTGGTGTATTTCCACTTTTCCAGTATAGAATCACAGCACTTAATTCAGCTGTTTTAGGTCCAGATGGGGAACTTGAGCACCAAGCAGAGGGAGGGTGTTGTTTGGTGAGACAGAGCTGGGACTGAAGCTGAGATCTGTCTTTTGGCTTCTAGACCAGTGCTTTTTTTATGGTGTCATGCTACCTCCTTTGGGCAAAGTTAAGTCCAATGTGAATCTCTGAAGTTTTTCAGTAGTAGGAGGCTAGGGAAGGAAGGAGGGTGTAGCACACAAGCATTGCAGGGGGAGGGGGCTGGAGGAGAGCACTGCAGGAGGGAGAGCTCTCTGGCAAGAAGATCTGAGATGTCTCCCAGACTGTGTTGTGATTCCTGTGGGTGCTTGTTGCTGGTCTTGCAACTTAAACACTAATTTTTTGAGCTTCCTTTTGCTCAGCTCTAAAGTGAACATATTAATAGTTATCTTAAAGGGTTGTGCTGAGCATGAACTAGGAGAGTGTATGAAGCTCATGGACTGAGCCTGGCCCACAGCAACTCCTCAGTGGTGATGGCGACATGATGCAGGAGAGGGGAGCCCCTTTCACTCTCTGTCGGCCTCATTCACGTCCTCACTTACTATGAGGTCCAAGTGTGTGTTGATGGTGTAAGGATGGCATAAAGGATTCAGTAGGAGAGAGGAGGAAACGAGGGCAGAAAGGAGTCCTTGGAGGAGGGGCTGAGGTGTTTGAAGATGTTCAGGTTGGAGAAGAGTAGTTGGGGTCGGGAGTTAATGACAGTTTTATGAGTGTGTTTTCTAATTTCTAAAGGAGCAAGTGACATTGTCTTCATGTTGCATGAGATTCTATCTGGACCCTAAATTTTAAGGAAAATTGTCTAGAGATTTACAGAAAAAGGTCATTTAATATAGTACAAATAGGGAATTAACACAAAAGCTTATAAATAGAGAGATGGTTAAATAAATTATGGTGGTTTTTTATAACGCACCATTAAAAAACATCTTTTTGTTTGTTTGTTTATTTTTGAGAGAGAGAGAGAGAGAGAGTGTGTGTGTGAGCTAGGGAAGGGCATAGAGAAAGGGAGACACAGAATCCAAAGCAGGGTCCAGGCTCTGAGCTGTCAGCACAGAGCCTGATTTGGGGCTTGAACTCGCAAACCATGAGATCATGACCATAGCCGAAGTTGGACGCTTAACCGACTGAGCCACCCAGGTGACCCTAAAAAACATCTTCTGAAGAATATCATCCTGGGGAGATGCTTTTTTTTTAATATGAAATTTATTGTTAAATTGGTTTCGTACAACACCCAGTGCTCATCCCAACAGGTGCCCTCCTTAATGCCCATCACCCACCCTCCCCTCCCTCCCACACCCCATCAACCCTTAGTTTATTCTCAGTTTTTAAAAGTCTCTTATGTCATTTGCAAATGTCTTTTTCCCATTCAGTTGGTTGCCTTTTAGTTTTGTTGATTGTTTCCTTTGCAGTGCAGAAGCTTTTTATCTTCATGAGGTCCCAATAGTTCATTTTTGCTTTTAATTCCCTTGCCTTTGGGGATGTGTCAAGAAATTCTGCAGCTGAGGTCAGAGAGGTTTTTTTCCTGCTTTCTCCTCTAGGGTTTTGATGGTTTCCTGTCTCACATTCAAGTCCTTTATCCATTTTGAGTTTATTTTTGTGAATGGTATAAGAAAGTGGTCTAGTTTCATCCTTCTGCATGTTGCTGTCCAGTTCTCCCAGCACCATTTGTTCCATTGGATATTCTTTCCTGCTTTGTCAAAGACCCATACTTTTGTGGGTCTAATTCTGGGGTTTCTATTCTATTCCATTGGTCTATGTGTCTGTTTTTGTGTCAGTACCATGCTGTCTTGATGATCACAGCTTTGTAGTAGAGGCTAAAGTTCTGGGATTGTGATGCTTCCTGCTTTGGTCTTCTTCTTCAAAATTACTTTAGCTATTCGGGGTCTTTTGTGGTTCCATACAAATTTTAGGATTCCTTGTTCTAGCTTCGAGAAGAATGCTGGTGCAATTTTGATTGGGATTGCATTGATTGCGTAGATAGCTTTGGGTAGTATTGACATTTTGACAATATTTATTCTTCCAATCCATGAGCATGGAATGTTTTTCCATTTCTTTATATCTTCTTCAATTTCCTTCATAAGCTTTCTATAGTTTTCAGCATACAGATCTTTTCCATCCTTGGTTAGGTTTATTCCTAGGTATTTTATGCTTCTTGGTGCAATTGTGAATGGGATCAGTTTCTTTATTTGTCTTTCTGTTGCTTCATTATTAGTGTATAAGAATGCAACTGATTTCTGTACATTGATTTTGTATCCTGCAACTTTGCTGAATTCATGTATCAGTTCTAGCAGACTTTTGGTGGAGTCTTTAGGGTTTTCCATGTATATTATCATGTCATCTGCAAAAAGTGAAAGCTTGACTTCATCTTTGCCAATTTTGATGCCTTTGATTTCCTTATTTCCTTTTGTTGTCTGATTGCTGATGCTAGCACTTCCAACACTATGTTAAACAACAGCGGTGAGAGTGGACATCCTTGTCGTGTTCCTGATCTCAGGGGGAAAGCTCTCAGATTTTCCCCCATTGAGGATGATATTAGCTGTGGGCTTTTCATAAATGGCTAGTATCCAAAATCTATAAAGAGCTTACCAAAGCCCACAACTGAAAAACAAATAATCCAGTGAAGAAATGGGCAGAAAACATGAATAGACACTTCTCTAAAGAAGACATCCAGATGGCCACCAGGCACATGAAAAGATGCTCAATGTTGCTCCTCATCAGGGAAATACAAATCAAAACCACACTGATTTTGATTTGTCAAAATCACGCCAGTCAGAGTGGCTAAAATGAACAAATCAGGAGACTATAGATGCTGGCGAGGATGTGGAGAAACGGGAACCCTCTTACACTGTTGGTGGGAATGCAAACTGGTGCAGCCGCTCTGGAAAACAGTGTGGAGGTTCCTCAGAAAATTAAAAATAGACCTACCCTATGACCCAGCAGTAGCACTGCTAGGAATTTACCCAAGGGATACAGGAGTGCTGATGCATAGGGGCACTTGTACCCCAATGCTTATAGCAGCACTTTCAACAATAGCCAAATTATGGAAAGAGCCTAAATGTCCATCAACTGATGAATGGATAAAGAAATTGTGGTTTATATACACAATGGAATACTACCTGGCAATGAGAAAGAATGAAATCTGGCCTTTTGTAGCAACGTGGATGGAACTGGAGAGTGTGATGCTAAGTGAAATAAGCCATACAGAGAAAGACAGATACCCTATGTTTCCAGTCTTATGTGGATCCTGAGAAACTTACCAGAAGACCATGGGGGAGGGGATGGAAAAAAAAAAAGAAAGGTTAGAGAGGGAGGGAGCCAAAGCATAAGAGACTCTTAAAAACTGAGAACAAACTGAGGGTTGATGGTGGGTGGGAGGGAGGAGAGGGTGGGTGATGGGTATTGAGGAGGGCATCTTTTGGGATGAGCACTAGGTGTTGTACGGAAACCAGTCTGACAATAAATTTCATATTAAAAAAAAAAGAGTCTTTTATGGTTTTGCTCTCTCCCTCTCTAACTTTTTAAATGAAGTGTTAAGGGAAAAAAAGCTGAAAGCTGAATATAAAATTATGTATACATTTCATTCAAATTTATAAAGAATCTTTACATAATTGAGAGACATCTGGGTGACTCAGTCGGTTAAGTGACTGACATCGGCTCAGGTCATGATCTCATAGTTTGTGAGTTCAAGCCCCATGTTGGGTTCTGTGCAGACAGCTCACAGCCTGGAGCCTGCTTCAGATTCTGTGTCTCCCTCTCTCTCTTTCTCTCCCCCACTTACACTCTGTCTCTCTCTCTTTCAAAAATAAATATTAAAAAAAAATTTAAAAAAGTTTACATAATTGAAACAACCAGAAGAAATTCACAGTAATATTAATAAGTTCATTGTATTTTCTCTACTTTCCAAAGTATCTGTAATGAGTATAAACTTGGGCACATTATTTAACCTCTTTGAGCCTCACTTTCCTTATTTGTAAAATGGGGCAAAGAATAGTAAATACATAAGAATGTTTTGAGGATTAAATAACATAAGCTGTGTATTATTTTATTTTTTTATAATACAAATCATGAAAGTTAAATACAGATAATGATGATGATTTTCTCTGGGAGAGTCTGGGTCGGAATAGAATCTCTTGAATAGAAGGGAAGGGAGAATAAATCTTGCCTCGGACCACCCCAGCATGTTGCTTGCTCTTTATCCTTGGAGGGACTGTCTTTAAGAGTCAGTGGCTGACCACCTTGCCCATTTGGTGTCCCTAGTTTTATGATTCTTATACTTTAATAAAAACTGTTTTGAAGTAAATGGAAATGAATATGAACCTTGGAAATAAATCCTGTGGCATTGCCCTTGTAAACCAGTCTCCCACCTGAGTCTGACCAGCAACCATTGAGATCTAGTAATGCTTGATATGTAGGGAGCACCTACTAAATGCCAGGCACTATGCTAAATACTTCTACATTGTCTTATAACAGTCATCCTAGATGATATGTGTTACTGTCTTCATCTGACATATGAGGAAATTATGTTTCTTTTTGTAAACGTTTTTTTAAATATTTCATTTATTTTTAAGAGAGAGACAGAGACAGAGAGACAGAGTATGAGTGGGGGAGGACCAGAGAGAGAGGAAGACACAGAATCCAAAGCAGGCTCCAGGCTCTGAGCTGTCAGCACAGAGCCTGTCACCGGGCTTGAATTCATGAACTGCGACATCATGACCTGACCCGAGGTTGGACGCTCAACTGACTGAGCCACCCAGGCTCCCTGGAAATTATATTTCTGAGAGGTCAGATAACTTGCCCAATGTCATTTGTTTATGCATCAACTTACTTATTCACTTATTTATTTGTTCAGCATGTTTTATGATTTTCCAGGTCTGCCTTTGGTCTGTGTTACAACACTATGCACGTTCCAGGGTAGACATGCGCGTGGGACCTCACAGTTTCTAGATAACAAAGTGCTTTCCACAGATGGGATTTTAGCTATGGCATAAAGAAGGGGTTATGGGTGTTAGTTATGACAATGAGTGACCTTGAGAAAAAAACTGTGCGTTTTAGACCCTGCCCATGTAAAATGAAGGAATAAATAAAATGCATTTTCAAAGGTAGTTGTATTGATTTGAGATATACAAGGAGCTAAATATGTGTCTGGCACATATTAGTGTCAGTTTATATCAGGTCAGTGAAATAAGATTACGTGCAGTTGTAAAGTCCTACACATGTATAGTTTGTTACCATAATTTTTGACCTCCATAGCTATCATTTTTTATTCACTTAATGAAAAAATATCAATTTAGCCTCTACCAAGTGCCAGGCATCTTCTAGGCGCTTGGGACAGATCAGAGAACCAAACAGACAATAAACCCTGCATCATGAAACTCATGTTCCAATAGAGGAGGCAGACAATAAAATATAAATATAATAAATAACTTGTATAGTATGTTTGATAGTAATATGTGCTATAGAAAGAAGAAAAACGTGAACAGGATAAGGAAGATGGGGAGAGTCGAGACATTGCAATTAAAAAAATTTTTTTTAATGTTTGTTTTTTGAGAGAGAGAGAGAAAGTGCAAGCAGGGGAGGGGCAGAAAGAGAGGGAGACACAGAATCTGAAACAGGCTCCAGGCTCTGAGCCATCAGCACAGACCCTAGCACGGGCTCAAGCCTAAGAACTGTGAGATCATGACCTGAGCTGAAGTCAGACGTTCAACTGACATTATAGTTTTTTTGTTTTTTGTTTTCAGTTCACACCATTTAATGTTTATTTATTTTTGAAAGAGAGAGCACAATTGGGGGAGGGGCAGAGAGAGAGGGAGACACAGAATCCAAAGCAGGCTCCAGGCTCTGAGCCTTCAGCACAGAGCCTGATGCGGGACTCTAACCCACGAACTGCGAGAACATGACCTGAGCTGAAGTTGGACGCCCAACCGACCGAGCCACACAGGCACCCCTGACATTACAGTTTTAAATAGAATCATCAAATAGCTGCCTTGAGAAAGTGATATGCACACTTTCTCAAGGGTGCATAAAGGGATATGAGGAGTTCACCAATAAATATCTAGGGAAAGAATGTTCCAGGCAGAAGGAAGCCTATAGCAAAGATCCCAAGGTGACAGCATGCCTGATGAGTTTGATGAATATTACAGAGACCAGTGTGCTTGAAGTAGGGAACAAGAGGGGAAACTGGAGGGAGATGAGGTCAGAGAGGCAGTGGGGATGGGACCATGCAGGGCCCTGTGCATGAGAGGTTCTGGATTTTACTCTGAATGGAAGGGCTTGGAGAGAGTGCTCCAGCTGTCATGAAGAGAGCAGACTAGGGGTGGAGGAGAATTAAAGAAACCAGCTAGGAAGCAAGGGAGAGGTGGTTGTGGCTCAGAACAGGGAGCGAGCTGTGGACATGGTAGAGGTAGATTCTCATTACATTGTGAAGGTTATAACAAAATGAGTCTTAACTGATTAGGTGTGAGATGTGAGAAAAGAGGAATCAAGGATGACTCCAAGATTTTTAGGCTGACCATTCAGAAAGGCATAGTTGCATCAGCTGAGATAGGATGCTACCAGAAGAATATGTTTTGTGGGAAGGGGCTGAAGTTCATTGTTGGACATATTGTGGTAGACCCAGCAGATATTTATTCATTCCTTTATTTTACAAGCACACACTGAAAGCGTACTATGTAAATATATTGTATACTATGTGAGGCATACTATGTGCAGCTCTTGAACACTATCTAGACATGGAATTATTGGATCAGATGGTATTTCTATTTTTAATTTTTTGAGGAATCCCCATACTTTTTCCACAGTGGCTGTACCAATTTACATTTTTACCAAGAGTCCATGAGGGTTCCTTTTTCTCCACATCCTCACCAACATTTGTTGTTTCTTATCTTTTTGATTTTAGCTATTCTAACATGTGTGAGGCGATATCTCATGGTGCTTGTGATTACATTTCCCTGATGATTAGTGGTGTTGAGCATCTTTTCATGTATCTGATGGGCATCTGTATGTCTTCTTGGGAAAAATGTCTATTCAGGTCCTCTGCCCATTTTTTAAATTGGATTGTTTGTTTTTTTTGGTGTTGAGTTGTAGAAGTTCTTTACATATTTTGGCTATTAACCCCTTTTTGGATATATCATTTGCAAATGTCTTCTTACATTCAGTAGGTTTTTTTTCTTTTTTTTGTTGATGGTTTCTTTCACAGTACAAATATTTTTGTTTCTGTTTGTTTTAAGTAAGCTTCACAGCCAGTGCAGATCCCAGAGTGGGATTGAACTCATGACCTCGAGATAAAGACCTGAACTGAGATCTAGAGTTAGACACTCTACCGGCTGAGCCACCCAGGTGCCCCAGCAAATGCTTTTTATTTTGATGTAGTCCCACTAGTTTATTTTTGCTTTTCTTTCCATTGCCTTAGGAGACACATCTAGAGAAGTGTCAATGTCGGAGAAATTCCTGCCTGTGTACTCTTCTAGGATTTTTATGCTTTCAGGTCTCATGTCTAGGTCTTTAATCCATTTACAGTTTATTTTTGTGTATGGTGTTAGTAAGTAGTCCAGTTTCATTCTTTTACACATAGTTGTCCAGTTTTCCCAGTACCATTTATTGAAAAGTCTGTCTTTTCTCCATTGTACATTCTAGCCTTCTTTGTCATAGATAAATTGACCATATAAATGTGGGTTTATTTCTGGGCTCTCTGTCCTGTTCTATTGATCTCTGTGTCTGTTTCTGTGTCTGATCTCTGTGTCTGTTTCATAGTGTTTTGATTACTACAGCTTTGTAGGATGTATTATAATCTGGAATTGTGATACCACCAGCTTTGTTGTTCTTTCTCAGGATTGCTTTGGCTATTCAGGGTCTTTTGTGGTTCCATACACATTTTAGCATTATTTGTTCTAGTTTTGTGAAAAATGCACTGGTATTTTGAGAGGGATTGCATTGAATCTGTAGATTGCTTTGGGTAATACGGACACTTTACCAATATTAATTCTTCCAATCCATGAGCATGGAATATTTCTCCGTTTGTTTTTGTCATCTTAAGTTTCTTTCACCAGTGTTTTATAGTTTTCAGAGTACAGGTCTTTCACTTCTTTGTTTAAGTTTATTCCTAGGTATTTTAGTTTTTCAGGTGCAATTGTAAATGGCATTTTTAAAATTTCTCTTTCTGCAACTTCATTGTTAGTGTATAGAAATGACACTGATTTCTGGGTATTAATTTTGTATCCTGCCACCTTGCTGAATTTGTTTATTAGTTATAGTAGTTTTTTGGTGAAGTCTTTAGGATTTTCTATGCATAGTATCATGTTGCTTGCAAATAGTGATAGTTTAACTTCTTCTTTACCAATATGGATACCTCTTATTTCTTTTTCTTTTCTGATTGCTGTGGCTAGGACTTCCCGTACTATATTGAATAAAAATGGTGAGAGTGGACATCTTTGTCTTGTTTCTGACCTTAGAGAGTAAGCTCTCAGTTTTTGACCATTGAATATGATGTTAGTTGTGGGTTTTTCATAAATGGCTTTTATTATGTTGAGGTATAATCCCTCTATCCCTATTTTGCTGAGAGTTTGTTTGTTTTTATCATGAATGATGTTGAATTTTGCCAGATGCTTTTCTGATGTCTATTGAGATGATAATATGATTTTTATCCTTTGTTTTGTTGATGTGGTGTATGATGTTGATTGTTTTGCAAATATTGAACCATCTTTGCATCCCAGGGATAAATCTCACCTGATCATGATGAATGATATTTTTAATATATTGCAGATTTGGTTTGCTAATATTTTGCCTCTGTGTTCATTAGGGATATTGGCCTGTAGTTTTCTTTTTCTGTGGTGTCTTTGTCTGGTTTTGGTATCAGGGTAATGTTGGCCTCATAGTATTTGGAAGCTTTCCTTCCTCTTCTATTTTTTGAAATCGTAGGAGAATAGATATTAACTCTCTTTTAAATATTTCTTAGAATTTACCTGTGAATCCATCTGACTCTGGACTTTTACTTTTTGGTAGTTTTTGATTTCCAATTCAGTTTTGTTACTTACATTTGGTCTGTTCTGATTTTTCTATTTCTTCCTGATACAGTTTTGGAAGAGTGTATGTTTCTAGGAATTTATCAATTTTTTCTAGGTTGTCCAGTTTGTTGGCATGTAGTTTTTCATAGTATTCTCTTATAATTGTATTTCTTTGGTGTCGGTTGTTACTTCTTCTCTCTTCCTTCTGATTTTATTTATTTGGGTACTTTCTCTTTTTTCTTGATGAGTCTGTCTAAGGGGTTGTCAGTTTTTTTGTTATTTCATTTTTTTTAATCTTTCAAAGAACCAGATCTTGGTATCATTGATCTCTTTTCTTTTTTCTTTTTGGTCTCTCTGTCATTTATTTCTGCTCTGATTTTCCTTTCTTCTACTCACCTTGAGTTTTGTTTGTTCTTATTTTTCTAGTTCCCTCAGGTGTAAGGTTATTTATCTGAGTTTTTTCTTGTTTCTTGAGGTAGAGCTGTATTGCTATATACTTCCCTCTTAGAACTGCTTTCACTGTGTCCCAGAGATTTTGGATTGTTGTGTTTTCATTTTCATTTGTCTCCATGTATTTTTTAAATTTGTTCTTTGATTGCTTCAATGACCCACTGATTTTTTAGTATAATGTTGTTTAGTCTTCAGGCTTTTGTGTTTTTTCTTTTCTTGTGATATTTTAGTTTAATAAGTGTTTTGGTTGGAAAAGATGCATGGTATGATTTCAATCTGATTAAATTTATTGGCTTGTTTTATGGCCTAATATATGATTTATTCTGGAGAATGTTCCCCGTGTACTTCAAAAGATGTGTATTCTGTTGTTTTTGGATAGAACGTTCTGTATGTATCTGTTATGTACATCTGATCCAATGTGTCAAAGACACAATTGTTTCCTTATTATCTCTCTAGATGATCTGTCCATTGATGTAAGTGAAGTATTAAAGTCCCCTATTATTATTGTATTACTGTCAATTTCTCTCCTTATATCTGTTAATATTTTCTTTATGCACTTAGGTGCTATAGTAATGGGTGTGTAGATAGTTACAATTGTTGTATCCTCTTGTTGGATTGATCCCTTTATCATTATGTAATATTCTTCTTTTCCTCTTGTTACAGTCACTGTTTTAAAGTCTATTTTGTCTGAAAGAAGTATTGCCTCCCTGGCATTTTTTTTTTTCATTTTCATTTGCATGGTGAATATTTTTCCATCCCTTCACTTTCAGTCTGTATGCATCTTTAGGTCTGAGGTGAGTTTCTTGTAGTCAGCATATAGATGTGTCTTTTTTTTTTTCTTAATCCATTCTGCCACTCTATGTCTTTTGATTGGAGCATTTAGGCCATTTACATTTAAAGTAATTATTGATAGGTATGTAATTAGTGCCATTTAAAAATTTTGTTTTCATAGCTCTTTGTTTCTTTTTTCTCTTGCTCTCTTTCTTTATGATTGATGAATACCTATGGTGTTTTGTTTGGTTTTCTTTTTCTTTATTTTTTGTGTATCTATCATAAATTTTAGGTCTTCGGTTCACATATAACATCCTAAGAAAATAGCAGTGTATATGAATTTGACAGTCATTTAAATTCAAACACATTCTAAATTTAAAAAAATACAAAAAAAGATACAAAAAAGATAAATTTTTCTTTTTATCTTTTTTCTTTTCCCTTTTTACTTCCTTCTTCACATTTTATGTATATGTTGTCATATTTGATATCTTTTTACTCGTAGTTTTTTTTATATCTAATTATGGCCATTTCTTTTCCACTTAAAGAAGCCCCTTTAACATTCCTTGTAAGGCTGGTTTAGTGGTGATAAACTCTTTTATCTTTTGTTTGTCTGAGAAACTCTTTCTCTTGGGTCAGCCTGGTTTGATTTGGCTTCTTGTGGCTTTGTTTTGGAATGCTGCCAATGGGCCTCTAACTTTCCCAATGGCTGCACAGGACTGCTTTGCTGGCCTCCAGGCATCCTGTTAGAACCTAATGAACTTCCTCTAACACTAGTTACTCTTTTAAACCAAGGCTATTTTTCTGTGTCCAAGACAGAGGGATGTGTTCCCTGGTCCTCAGTACTGTCTCTCCCCATTCCCATTCAGAGCGTCAGGGGTGGGGTTCTCTTTGTTACCGTGTCTCTGCCTCTATTGCTGTTCTCTTGCCGTTCTCTCTATCTTTGGTTCAGTGGCTGTTTAGTCAGCCCTCAGTTCTTCAGGAGGAATTGTTCTATTAATAGGTATAATTTAGTGTGTTCCATGCAGGAGGTGGGTTCAGTCTTCCTACATCATCATCTTGAACTGGAACTCTGCCTATCTTTTAAAACATTGACAGTGAGGTCCTGAAAAGTTAATTGATTAGCAAAAGTTCACAGTTAGTATATAGCATAGCTGGGACCTTGTGATATTCTGGTTTGCAATTAGAAATATGTATTTGGTCTTCGTCCCCATTTGTAGCACAGAGCTTCTCAAACCCTTGAATTTCCTGAGTAATGAGAGAGACAGAAATGTTTTTCATTATGTAAATGAGGTGACCTTTGATATGCTCCAGGTCAACTAAGGATGGGGGCTGGTTGCCAAGAAAACCAAACTTGTGATTGCAGGGTGGGTACTTTCATTTCCACCCCTGGAGCCTGGGGGAGCAAAGAGGTACTGATGGTTGAATGATGCCCAGTGGCCACTGATTTAATTAATCATGCCTAAGTAATAAAGCCCCCATAAAAACCCAAGTTTGGAGAACTTCCAGGTTAGTGAACAGGTGGAGATTTGGGGAGATTGATGCATTCAGAGAGCATGGAAGCTCCATGCTCTTACCACAAACCTTACCTTATGCATCTCTTCCATCTGGCTGTTCCTGGATTATATCCTTTTGTAATAAATCTTTCATTGAATTTTGTGAGCTGTTCTAGCAAATTAATCAAACCCAAGGAGGGCGGTGGTCATTGGAGTCTCAGATCTATAGCCATTAGGTTAGGAGCACAGGTGATAATTTGGGTTGCAAGTGGCATCAGAAATGGGGGGTGGTGCCAGTCTTCCAGGACTGAACCCTTAACCTGTGGGATCTGAAACGGTTCTCAGGTAGACAGTGTCAGAATTGAGTTGAATTGTAGGACACCCAGTTGGTTTCTGAGAATTGCTTGTAGGTGTGGGGAACTCTTCTCCCTCAGTTGCAATTTTGTGTTAGATTTATTTATTTATTTATTTATCTATTTATTTATTTATTTCTAAATTTTATTTATTTATTCATTGCTAAATCTTATTTATTTATTTCTTTATTTAAAAATTTACTACTAAGTTAGTGTATAGTATAACAATGATTTCAGAAGTAGATTCCAGTGCTTCCTCCTCTATGTATAACACCCAGTGCTCATCCCAACAAGTGTCTTCCTTAGTGCCCCTTACCCATTTAGCCCTCCCCCCACCCATAACCCCTCCAGCAATCAGTTCGTTCTCTGTATTTGAGTCTCTTATGTTTTGTCCCCCTCCTTGTTTTTATATTTTTCTTGCTTCCCTTCCCTAATGATCATGTTTTGTACTTAAATTCCACATACAAATGAAGTCACATGATATTTGTCTTTCTCTGACTAATTTCACTTAGCATAATACCCTCTAGTTCCATCCACGTTGTTGCAAATGGCAACATTTCATTCTTTTTTATTACCAAGTAATACTCCATTGCATACACGTATACCACATCTTCTTTATTAATTCAGCTGTTGATGGGCATTTGGGCTCTTTCCATACTGTGGCTACCGTTGATAGCACTGCTATAAACATTGGGGTACATGTGCCCCTTTGAAACAGCACACCTGTATCCCTTGCATAAATACCTAGTAGTGCAATTGCTGGGTTGTAGGGGAGTTCTATTTTTAACTTTTTGAGGAAACTCCATACTGTTTTAGAGAGTGGCTGCACCAATTTGCATTCCCACCAGCAGTGCAAAAGAGATCCTCTTTCTCCACATCCTCGCCAACATCTATGTTGCCTGAGTTGTTAATTTTAGCCATTTTGTTAGGTATGAGGTGGTATCTCATTGTGGTTTTAATTTGTATTTCCCTGATGATGAGTGATGCTGAGCATTTTTTTCATGTGTCTTTTAGCCATTTGGATGTCTTCTTTGGAGAAGTGTTTCATGTCTTTTGCCCTTTCTTCATTGGATTATTCGTTTTTTGGGTGTTGGGTTTGATAAGTTCTTAATATATTTTGGATAATAACACTTCCTCTGATATGTCATTTGCAAAATCTCCTCCCATTTCGTTGGTTGCCTTTTAGTTTTGTTGATTGTTTCCTTTGCTATGCAGAAGCTTTTTATCTTGATGAGGTCTGAGTTGTTCATTTTGCTTTTGTTTCCCTTGCCTCTGGAGATGTGTTGAGTAAGAAGTTGCTGCTGCTGAGGTCAAAGGGATTGTTTCTTTCTTTCCCCTCTAGGATTTTGATGGCTGTCTTACATTTAGGTCTTTCATCCATTTTGAGTTTATTTTTGTGTATGGTGTAAGAAAGTGGTCCAGGTTAATTTTCTGCATGCACTGTCCAGTTTTCCCAACACCATTTGCTGAAGATACTATCTTTATTCCATTGGATATTCTTTCCTGCTTTGTCAAAGATTAGTTGGCCATAGGTTTCTGGTTCCATTTCTGGGTTCTGTATTCTGTTCCATTGATCTAAGTGTCTGTTTTTGTGCCATTAGTATACTGTCTGGATGATTATAGCTTTGTAATACATCTTGAAGTCTGGGAATGTGATGCCTCTAGCTTTGGTATTCTTTTTCAGGATTGCTTTGACTATTCGGGGTCTTTTATGGTTCCATACAAATTTTAGGATTGTTTGTTCTAGCTCTATGGAGAATGCTGGTGTTATTTTGATAGGTATTGCATTGAATATATAGATTGCTTTGGGTAGTATCAACATTTTTTTTTTTTAATTTATTTTTGGGACAGAGAGAGACAGAGCATGAACGGGGAGGGTCAGAGAGAGAGGGAGACACAGAATCGGAAACAGGCTCCCGGCTCCGAGCCATCAGCCCAGAGCCTGACGCGGGGCTTGAACTCATGGACCGCGAGATCGTGACCTGGCTGAAGTCGGACGCTTAACTGACTGCGCCACCCAGGCGCCCCATGGGTAGTATCAACATTTTAACGATATTTGTTCTTCCTATCCAGAAGCATGAAATATTTTTCCATTTTTTTGTTTCCTTTAATTTCTTTCATAAGATTTCTATAGTTTTCAGTGTATAGATTTTTCACCTCTTTGGTTTTGTTTATTCCTAGGTATTTTGTGGGTTTTGGTACAATTGTAAATGGGATTGATTCCTTGATTTCTCTTTCTGTTGCTTCATTATTGGTGTATAGAAATGCAACCAATCTCTGTGTATTGATTTTATATCCTTCAACTTTGCTGAATGCATGGATCAGTTCTAGCAATTTTTTTTTGTGGAATCTTCTGGGTTTTCCATATAAAGTATCATGTCATCTGTGAAGGGAGAAAATTTGACTTCCTCCTTGCTGATTTGGATGCCTTTTATTCCTTTGTTTGTCTGATTGCTGAGGCTAAGACGTCCAGTACTATGTTAAATAACAGTGGCAAGAGTGGACATCCCTGTTGTGTTCCTGACCTTAGGGGAAAAGCTGTCAGTTTTTCCCCCGTGAGGATGATAATAGTGGTGGGTCTTTCATATGTAGCTTTTATGATCTTAAGGTATGATCCTTCTATCCCTACTTTCTTGAGGGTTTTTATCAAGAAAAGATGCTGTATTTTGTCAAATGCTTTCTCTGCATCTATTGAGAGGATCATGTGGTCCTTATCCTTTCTTTTATTGATATGATGTATCACATTGTTTTGCAGATATTGAACCAGCCCTGCATCCCAGGAATAAATCCCACTTGTCCATGGTGAATAATTATTTTAATGTATTGTTGAATCCAGTTAGCTAGTATCTTGTTGAGGATTTTTGCATCCATGTTCATCAGGGAAATTGGTCTGTAGTTCTCCTTTTTAGTGGGATCTTTGTCTGGTTTTGGAATCAAGGTAATGCTGGCTTCACAGAATGACTTTGGAAGTTTTCCTTCCATTTCTATTTTTTGGAACAGCTTCAAAAGAATAGGTGTTAACTCTTCTTTAAATGTCCATCTGGCCCTGGACTCTTGTTTTTTGGGAGATTTTTGATTACTAACTTGATTTTATTTTTACTGTTTATGGGTCTGTTCAAATGTTCTATTTCTTCTTGTTTCAGTTTTGGTAGTTTATATGTTTCTAGGAATTTGTCTAATTCTTCCAGACTGACTAATTTATTTGCATATAATTGCTCATAATATTCTCTTACTATTGTTTGTATTTCTGCAGTGTTGGTTGTGATCTCCCCTCTTTAATTCTTGATTATATTTATTTGGGTCCTTTCCATTTTCTTTTTGACCAAACTGGCTAGGGGTTTATCAATTTTGTTAATTCTTTCAAAGAAACAGATCCTGGTTTCATTGATCTGTTCTATTCTTTTGATTTTGATTGCCTTGATTTCTGTTCTAATCTTTATTATTTCCTGTCTTCTGCTGGTTTGGGGTTTTATTTGCTGTTCTTTTCCCAGGTCTTTAAGGTGTAAAGTTAAGTTGTGTATCTGAGACCTTTTTTCCTTGTTTAGGAAGGCCTGGATTGCTATGTTCTTCCTTCTTATGACTGCCTCCCAGAGGTTTGGGGTGTCGTGTTTTCATTTTCATTAACTTCCATGTACTTTTTAATTTACTCTTTAACTTCTTGGTTAGCCTATTTTTTCTTTAGTAGGATGGTCTTTAGTCTCCAGGTATTTGTTGTCTTTCCAAATTTTTTCTTGTGGTTGATTTCTAGTTTCATAGCATTGTGGTGTCAAAATATGCATAGTATGATCTCAATCGTTTTGTATTTGTTGAGGGCTGATTTGTGTCCCAGTATGGGATCTATTCTGGAGAACGTTCCATGTGCATTTGAAAAGAATGTGTATTGTGCTGCTTTAGGATGAAATGTTCTGAATATATCTGTTAAGTCCATCCAGTCCAGTGTGTCATTCAAAGCCATCGTTTCCTTGTTGATTTTCTGTCTGTTGCTGTAAGTGGGATGTTGAAATCCCCTACTATTATGGTATTATTACCAATGAGTTTCTGTATGTTGGTGATTAATTGATATATTTGGGTGTTCAAGTTTGGGACATAAATGTTTACAATTATTAGATCTTCTTGGTGGATAGACCCCTTAATTATGATATAATTCCCTTCATCTCTTGTTACAGTCTTGATTTTAAAATCTAGATCGTCTGATATAAGTATGACAAATCTGGCTTTCTTTTAGCTACCATTAGCATAATCCCCATACTTTCTCCATCCCCATACTTTCATGCTGAAGGTGTCTGTAGGTCTAAAATGTGTCTGTTGTACACAGCATATAGATGGATCTTGTTTTCTTTCTTTCTTTTTTTTTGGTATTTTTCTTTGATTTATTTTTTTAGTTTACATCCAAGTTAATTAGCATATAGTGCAGCAATGATTTCAGGAGTAGATTCCTTAATGCCCCTTACCCATTTATCCCATCCCCCCTCCCACAGCCCCTCCAGTAATCCTCTATTTGTTTTCCATATTTAAGAGTCTCTTATGCTTGTTCTCATCCTGTTTTTATATTATTTTTGTTTCCCTCCCCTTATGTTTATCTGTTTTGTATCTTAAAGTCCTCATATGAGTGAAGTCATATGATATTTGTCTTTCTCTGATTAATTTCACTTAGCATAATACCCTCTAGATGGATCTTGTTTTCCTATCCATTATATTACCCTGTTTCTTTTGATTGTAGCGTTTAGTTCATTGATGTTTAGAGTGAGCCCTGAAAGATATGAATTTAGCACCAGGGTGGCTTATAGAGTTGAAGTTTCTGGTGGTGTTCTCTGGTCCTTTCTAGTCTTTGTTGCTTTTGGTCTTTTGGTTTTGTTTCGTCTTTTCTTCCCTCAGAGAGTCCCCCTTAAAATTTCTTGCAGGGCTGGTTTAGTGGTCACAAACTCCTTTAGTTTTTGTTTGTCTGGAAAACTCTTATCTCTCCTTTTGTTTTGAATGACAGCTTTGCTGGATAAAGAATTCTTGGCTGCATATTTTTCCTCTTCAGCACATTGAATATATCCTGTCACTTCTTTCTGGCTTGCCAAGTTTCTGTGGATAGGTCTGCTGTGAATCTGATCTATTTTCCCTTATAGGTTAAGGACTTTTTTTCCCCTTGCTGCTTTCATGATTCTTTCCTTGCCTGAGTTTTTGTGAAGTTGACTTTGATATGCCTTGGTGGTGGTCAGTTTTTGTTGAATCTAATGTGAGTTCGCTGTGCTTCCTGGATTTTGATGTCTGTGTCTTTCCCTAGGTTAGGAAGGTTTTCTGCTATCATTTGCTCACATAGCCCTTCTACCCCTTTTTCTCTCTCTCTTCATCTTCTGGGGCCCCTATGATTCGGATGTTGTTCCTTTTTAATGAGTCATTGAGTTCTCTAATTCTTATATTGTGCTCTTTTGCCTTAGTTTCCATCTTTTTTTCTGCTTCATTATTCTCCTAATTTGTCCTCTATAGTGCTGATTTGCTGCTCTGCTTCATCCAGCCTTGTCACCATGACATCTATTCACAATTGCATCTCGGTTATAGCAATTTTACTTTCGTCTTGACTAGATTTTATTTCTTATATCGCTGCAGAAGGGGATTCTATGCTTTTTTCACCCGAACTAGTATTCTTATTATCAGGCTTCTAAATTCTGGTTCAGACATCCTGCTTGTATCTTTGTTGATTAAGTCCCTAGCTGTCATTTCTTCCTGTTCTTTCTTTTGGGGTGAATTCCTTCATTTTGTCATTTTGGAGGAAGAAAAAGAATTAATAAAATTAAAAAAAAATTAAAATTAAAAACAACACAAAAAATCAAATACAACTTTGATTCTAGGTCCTAGGCGTGCTTTGGTTGAAGTTTGGTAGAATACAGAAAAAAGAGAAAGAAAAGAAAAGGAAAAAAAAAAGGAAAACATTTGATAATTTAAAAAGATGAATACAATAAAATAGAATAAAATTAAATGACGAAAGTAAAATAGAATAAAAAAGATTTACAAAAGTAAAAAATATAGTGGAAACAAAAATCTTTTTTATAAAAACAGAAAATAAAAATAAATTTTTTCTCTTTCTATATTCAGGATTAATAAAAAGTAAAAAAGTTGAATAGATGGACCAGCAAACAGAATGAAATATGGTTGAAATTATGTCATTTCCCCTAGAAATAAAACAATGAAGCACTTTATAGTCCATAAACTAAGTGGGTGGAGACACTTGTGCTGTTCTTCTAGAGTGTGGTTGGTGAAGTTGAATGGGGCTTGGTGTAATGGCTCCATTCTCTATTTGATGGCACTGCTTAGCTTACTGGGGTTGATCACTGTGGCCCTGTTGTGTACCTGTGTATGTGCATGCATGGGAGAGGTGAAAATGGCATCTCAGCTACCCAGTCTCTAGTATCAGAACTCTCTGCTCTTACCCACTGGCAATTGTGCACCCCTCCTTTATCTCTGGCTTCCATCCACTCCTTGCTTCCACACTGCCTGCAACTAAGCCATCAGCCTGCCAGGCAGCACCTCCTTCCCGAGTTTTATCTTAGATGGGGCTGTGTTTCCAAACCCCTCACTTCTCAGGATCCTGCAGCTTTGACTTGCTCACATCCTCTGGGGGAGGGTCTTGCCAAGCAATGGCTAGGTGCCAGCTTGCCCCAGGAACGTTTGAGTGACTGCACTGGTACAGATGCCCAGAGACTGCCACCCCACCCAGGAAAAAGTTCATGGGATCATGTAGCAGCAGTGTTTCAGGGATTATGTTAAATCACAACACACATCTGGCACCAGGCTTCATTGGCTTTTAATGTCCGTGTTCGCACACCAGCAAACATGGCTGTTATCTGAGGTCTGCTGAGACTTTTGCCTGTTGGGAGCAGCCACAGCCTCTACCAAATGTCCTCTCAGCAGGTGAACTGCCTTTCCCCTTGTGGCCTGAGGACCCCTTGGCCCATGCTGTCTGCTCCTGGGGATTTGCCCTTCCCACCAGAGCTCTTCCAGGTATCGAGCTGCAGAGTTTCAGACTCTGTGCTCCTCTGTTTGTAGAGTCTTAATGGTATTTAAACTTTCTCCTTTCTCCTTTCTCTTTTCTCCCTTTCTTGTTAAGTCCCTTATGGGTGCTTCCACTCCTTCTCTTACTCTCCATCTGCTTTCAGGGTGAGTGCTTTTCCTGTACTGCTCCCCCCTCCCCCCCGCCCTGTCTCCCTATTCTCTCCGCAAGCAAAAATAGCTCCCTATTCTCCATGGCTTCTCTCTCCCCCAGTTTACTTCTCCTTGTTGTGTACCTGCCAAGTTCAAGTTGTGCAGAATGCTGTGTTACTCCTCAGATCAATTTTCTAGGTGTGCAAGATGGTTTGGTGTTGATCTAGCTGCATTTCAGGGACAAGAGAAGCAAAAAACTTCCATGCTCCTCTGCCATCTTGGCCCCTCTCCTCAAACAGGTCCAGTGTTAGAATCATTTAGACCTGAAAACAGTTTTCTGATTCCCTGGATCGTCAAAACTTTCTTATATCACATAATTTGTGTTCTTGAAGAGCTAACTACTTTTTTTGTGCTCAGGGAAGCCATGGGAACCAAGAACAACGTGACTGAATTTGTGTTGTTCGGCCTTTTCCAGAGCAGGGAGATGCAGCATGTGTGCTTCGTGGTCTTCTCCCTCTTCCATGTACTCACTATCCTGGGGAACCTTCTGGTCATCATCACCATCAATGCAAGCAAGACCCTGAAGGCTCCCATGTATTTCTTCCTCAGCCACCTCTCTTTTGCCGACATGTGCTATCCATCTGCTACCACACCCAAGATGATCGCAGACACTTTTGTGGAGCGTAAGACCATCTCCTTCAATGGCTGCATGACCCAGCTCTTTTCTGCCCACTTCTTTGGTGGCACTGAGATATTCCTCCTCACAGCCATGGCCTATGACCGCTATGTGGCCATCTGTAGACCCCTGCACTACACAACCATCATGGGTCAGTGGAAGTGTGGCTTGCTGGCCGGGGCCTCCTGGGTGGCTGGCTTCCTGCATTCCATCCTACAGACACTCCTGACAGTCCAGCTGCCCTTTTGTGGGCCCAATGAGATTGACAACTTCTTCTGTGATGTTCATCCCTTGCTGAAGCTGGCCTGTGCAGACACCTATGTGGTGGGGCTCATTGTGGTGGCCAACAGTGGCATGATCTCTTTGGTGTCCTTTATCATTCTTATCATCTCCTATGTGGTCATCTTATTGAACCTGAGACGCCAGTCATCTGAGGGCCGGCGCAAGGCTCTGTCCACATGTGGCTCACACATCATCACGGTCATTTTGGTCCTCGTGCCCCCCATGTTCATGTACATTCGTCCCTCCACCACCCTGGCTGCTGACAAACTTGTCATCCTCTTTAACATCGTCATGCCACCTTTGCTGAACCCTCTGATCTACACGTTGAGGAATAATGAGGTGAAAAATGCCATGAGGAAACTGTTTAGGGTACAAGGGAGTACAGGGGAGAAGTGACAGTCCGGGGAATCTCATTCAGCCTGGAACTTGGGAGACTTCCCATCTTGTAGCATCTCCAATTTAATGCTTGTAATGACAACTGTGTAATAATAATAATCCCACATAGTCCTTCAACCTTTCATTCGTTAAGTATTTATTGTCTGCAGTCAGTGAGGCATTGGGGATACGGATAAAAGTAAGATGTAACCTCTACCCCACAAGAGGATCACAGTCCAGGAGGCTCTTAGTGATACCGAAGGGCTCATTCAGGAAACCTGTGAGGTCTATAATTGAGGGAACCTCCAGGAAGGCTGAGTGGCTCATCTACAACCATGGAGAATACTACTACATAATTCCTTTATTGTGGCTACCATAGTGCTCAATGACATTTATTCTCTCATGACCTCCAAGGCACTCTATTTGTGGTCCTTCATTTCATGCTCTCAGCCGGCAGATGAATAAATAAGTGTAGAGAGGTTACAGGATTGACCCCAAGTCACCAAATAGACCCTGAGCCAGGTGGTGACCAGAATGTAGGTCCCCTAGGTCCACTTTCAGGGCACTCCTCACCTCAGAACATCTTGACAAAGACCGTGTGAAAATTAATACAGGGGGTCCTCACTGAAATGGAGTCAGGAGGCCAGCAGGGGGAGCACTCATGCCCTATCACCACGGTCCTCAAAAGCAGAGTCCACAGGAAAAGAGCACGTTAGAAGCCCATACAGCTTTACTATCCCTGCAGGAGGAAGAAAGTCCGCTCTGCTCCAGGCAGCAGCCCAGCCAATGAGAGACGGCCACAGCTCAGCCAATGAAAAGACACTATGCTGAGAACTCCCGGTTTACTCCAATGAATTTTGTGTTTAGAACAGCCACTGCCCCCCACCCCCCCTTCCTCTATAAAAGAGTGTTCCTTTCCTTAATTTCAGGGATTTGTCTGTGGTTTCCCATGGTTATCTAATTCTGGGTTGCAATTCTGTGCTATTCCCCTTTAAACCGGTTTTTGCTGGTAAGATAACGGGCAGTTTTATTTTTAAGGTTAACAACTGAGTGAATGGACACTGGGTAGGATGGACCAGGAAGTTTTGAAGGACCAAGGATTGGTGGTGACCAGTGAGGATGGAGAACAGAGCCAGGGAAGGCAAGTTGTCAGCACTTTTCTCTCTCCAGCAGAGCAGGGACTGTGGCTCCTGATGAGGAAAACAAAGACAAGAAAAATGTAGTAAATTAAATCTCCTTACAGCTTGCATTGCACTGATAGATACCAGAGACCTACAGTGAATAACTGCCTCAAGGAGTTTCTTGCTGCTTTAATGTCTACATTTCATTAAAAATTAAAGGCAACGTTACCTTGACAATAGCTAAATCTTCAGGGTCTTGTAAGACCCTGCTTTCACCATACAGAAATTCCTTTGAAACTATCTCTATCCTCCCTCCCTCCCTCCACAAACTTAAAAGTCTATGAGTCACTCCTCATAACCCCAGTGCAGCTCTTTCTGCCCAGGGGTCCTGTCCCTGTGCTATAATAAAATCACCTTTTTGCACCAAAATGTCTCAAGAATTCTTTCTTAGCCGTTTGCTCATGAACCCCACTTCGTAATTTCATCAGCTCCCATTTATCCCCTTCTGTCTTCCTTCGTTTCGCTGCTAGAGGGAAAGTTTATGCAGAATGGATTAGGAGGGCTGCACTGGACATCTTGCTTAATTAATGTTGGTTTGCAAACCGCCCTTCGGGCAGGGAGAGGCCAAAGAAAGAGGCAGGCCGCTCCAGATCAGTAGGGGCAGGTTTAATGAGCAGGTTTAATAAGTTACATAGGAGGCTGTGTTAAGTGGGACCCAGACCAGTAGATTTCCGCACCTGCTGCCATTATCTTAAAAGGTTATACAGAGACCATTAGTCCAGATGGTTTCAATAACTCCTTACACCCTCAAGGTGAGTGCCCGGAAGCGGCCGAGGGAAGGTGGGCAGAGAGAACGTTCACTGGAGAGGGGCTGGTGGGGATCCGCCAATTCTTTGGATACAGCTTGAGGGCCAACCAGCAGTCGTGACCTCTCAATGACCTCCTGCAACAATTAACCATTCACGGGTCATTCACCCCTGTTGGGTGTCAATTTCCTCATTTTCAAATGGAGACAGTAACAATACGAGCGCTTCAGCGTCTTCGAAAGTTGCTTTGTAAAGTCCTATATGAAAGTCTGTTGTGCAGAGGTCGCTCCCCCACTGTTTATGCTGTGGTCCTGTTTCCTGCCCTTTGTCCTAAAACCCTGACTACTCTCCCAAATGCCAGGTGGATTAATTCGCTTCTCAAATGTTTATCGATGACTTAACATGTGGTAAGTACATTCTTTTATTTTTATTTTTTTCCATCTGGCTTTGAGTTTATTCAATGCAGGCCGCCCAGCCCTTCCTCAGAGCGGTGGCTGAATTTGGGGAACAAAACAAAGTCCTCTGAGGTGAGAGTGTGGATTAGGGTGGAGCCTGGGGTGAGGTGAAGGTGTAGGGGAGACTGTGGCCCTCAGCGTTGGCTGTCCCCCCACCCCCTATTTTCGGCAGGCTGCGGTGGGGTTGGGGGGCAGGTCCACAAGGAACAGGTCCTGGGCTTTTTGCTACTTCCCAGTCCCCCTTCCTTTCTGCCCTGTGTCCTTACTTTGGAGGTTCAGAGACTAAACTTTCCACCTGGCTGGGAGAAGGAAGGAGGGGCCCAGGCCCCAGACCATGGCCCTGGTGCCTTTCCTGGGTAGGAGCTAGAGGGACAGCAGAAAAGCAGCAGACAAAATCTTTGCATTCATGAAACTTACATTTACATGGGTGATGAAAGTTACTGTTACTGAATTCTTCCAGTATGCCAGACTCTATTCTAAGTGTTTTTAGTGAGTCTCTGTCTCTGGACTGTGAACTTCACAAGAGTTTCCCAGTTTTGTTTTCTCTCCCCTCAGAGAGGGTGTCTGCAGCTGACAGGAGCTGGGTGTTCCCCCTTCCCCCAGGTTAGTGCTGGTTGACTAGTTTCCCCTGAGTGCGGGCCTTGTGAAGAATAGGAGTTCTGGTGCATTTAAACACGGTTCCTTTTTCTTTTCCGCTCCCTGCTGGAAGTATGAGGGGATTTTTCTCTGATATTTACTGTGGGCACCTGGTCGAGCTCCTGTAGGTAAATCTCGCAATATTGTGGGCGGCCTCCTTACTGGGTTTTCTGGGGTTTTTAACTCCCAGACTTGTTCATGCTGAGCCACCCGCGCTTCATTGATGATAGTTCAGGTTTTCCTACCCCGGCCCTGATCCCTGCTGTGGTTTCCTCGTGTGCATCTCTGCTCTGGGAGGCTGCAACCCCTGTGTTCCCCCGTCTTCTCCCTAGTCTTGGGGGGGCAGCAGTTTGCCCTGTGTACTCCCTCTTACGGACCCAAGAGGAGTTGTTGGCTTTTCAGTCTGTTCAGCTTTTTTTTGCTTAGGATGAAGTGGAGACTTCCAAGCTCCTTCAGTGGGAACCCGACTGGAATCCCTGTTCTCCCTGTTTTGACTGTATTAACCACTTTAGCTGTGAGGACAATCTCATGAAGTTGACATACTCCTCAGAAGTGTGATCAGGTTTGGGTGAGGATGGCAGTGTTGAAAAACTCCGTTCCGTCTGATGCCTAATCTAAGTACAAATGTTCATCTTGACTATGAGAATAATAGCAATAAAACAGCAGTGGACCCCTCAAAAGCACACTATCCTGAGACGTTTTCATAGATCAGCTTTATCTGTGTTGAATAAATGATTCCTTTAAAAGTCCTTGGAAGAATAGGAACATGTATGTCTGTTCAGGTTTGAAGATAAATGCAAGTGTAGAGAGACACAGGCCAAATTACTTATATGGAGTCACATACAAGGACTTCTAATTGCTAGTTAGTGCCCTGATCACCATAGAAAACACCATCAAATTAAGAAGATCTCATTGTTTCCCAGTTACTCCTCTTCCCTCAGTGAAACCCCATTTTAATGTTCCTAGTACAGATATTCTGGTAGTTGTAAATAGATGAAGCTTCTTGGCTGGACCCTGAAGCCACTCGCTCTTATGCTTTCTTTAAACGCCATTTAATAACCTTTTTTTCCTCAACTTTCATTCACCCTCCAGTACGGAGTCTCCCTGGAGGACTGCTTAATTCCAAATGTAAACAACATGTAATTTTTACTGCACATTTATTTCTTCTGCCTCATTGGAGAGAGAGTAGACAACGGATGTTGTGGGAGCTGTGGTTTTGGGGAAAGGACCATGAACCCCTTGGAGGTTGGAAGCACCTGCAGTGAAGGCAGAAAAGGAAAGTGGACTAGAAGTCAAATGCACCCCGCCCCCCGCCCTCAGGCAGATATCCTTCATGAAAGTAATTTTTGGGCACCTGGGTGGCTCCGTTGGTTGAGCGTCTGACTTCAGCTTGGGTCATGATCTTGTGTTTCGTGAGCCCCACATTAGGCTCTCTGCTGTCAGCCTGTCAGTACAGAGCCCGCTTAGGATCCTTGGTTCCCTTCTCTCTCTGCCCCCCCCCCCCCCCCCCCCCTTATGCTCTCTTTCTCAAAAAATAAATAAAACATTAAAAAAAAGTATTTTTTTCTTACCTGCCTTTAAAAATATTTGAGACAAAGGAACGCATGTCACACGCATTGTAAACATAATTATTTAGTGGACATCCATGAATTTGATATCCAATCAAGCACCAAAACGATCCCAGTAATTTGTATCTGTGTGCTTCTCCTCTATTCTGTTTCTCACAAATGATAACCAATATACTGAAGATAGGCTTTCAGTTTCCTTACTTTATGAAAATATTCCAACATGTGGCTATATGCCTTAACAATACTTATTCAGTTTTGCTTGTTTCTCATTTTATAAAAACGCTGTTATACATGTATTGTCTCCTGGACTTGCTTTTTTCCCCTCAACGTGAATGAATTTCAGAGATTCATCCGTGTTTTTGCCTGTCGCCGTATTTCACCGTTTGTCCCAGTATACAATATTCCATTGGGTGAATATGTAATATTTTCCTGTTCTGTCAATCTACCTTGGTTGTTTTCATGCTAAGAGTGCTTTTATGAGCGTTTTTGAATATGTGGAGAAGTTCACCTGTGATAGATACCTGGGGATGGAATTGCTGTGTTAAAGAGTATGCAAATGTTCAACTTTACAACGAAAATGCCAACTTGCTTTTGAAAACAAACGGTGGTGGTAGTATTCATTCCCACTAGTAATGCATAAGAGATTTTGTTGATGTACATTCTTGCCAACGCGTAGTATTGCCAAGACTTCTGAATGGTTTTGCCAATCTAGAGGGTATATGTGGCATGTAATTCCTGATTACTAATGAGGTTGAGAATATTTTCATGGTTCTTGTCCTACCTGCTGCTTTTTTCCCCTGTGAATTGTCAATTATTATCTTTTGCTTGTTCTCTTGAGTTTCTTGAATGAAAAAAAATGGGTTTCTAAGTGTTTCGTGTATATTTTGGCTAATGTTCTGTCAGAAATGTTGATGATAAGTTTAGCTCATAACTTTTCTTTTCACTTTATGCTGTGTTTATCATTTTTGTTTTCAGTGTATAATAGTTTTAAATTTCCATTATTGCTAGTTAGTGCTTTCTGTGCCTTAAGAAATAGTTTCTTAGGTCAAGGTCAGGGTGATATTAATTGATATTCCAGAATTTTAAAGTTGTGCCTTTTTACTTAATTTCTTATTTTACTTAAAATTGATTATTGGGCATTGTGGAGGAAAGGATTCAATTTTATTTTTTCCCTTATGGAAAACCAAATATTCCATCATCATTTATTGAATAGTCCTTTTCTCCATTCATCTACAGTGCCACTTCTGACATATATCAAGTTTCTGTATTTTCTTTCTTTTTTTTTTAAATTTAAAAAAAATTTTAAATTTTTTATTTTTTTCTAAATTTTTTTTTTAACGTTTATTTATATTTGAGACAGAGAGAGACAGAGCATGAACAGGGGAGGGGCAGAGAGAGAGGGAGACACAGAACCTGAAACAGGCTCTGAGCCTGTCAGCACAGAGCCCCACATGGGGCTAGAACCCATGCACCGCCAGATCATGACCTGAGCCGAAGTTGGACGCTTAACTGACCAAGCCACCCAGGCGCCCCTTAAAATTTTTTTTAATGTTTATTTATTTTTGAGACAGAGAGAGACAGAGCATGAATGGGGGAGGGTCAGAGAGAGAGAGACACAGAATCCGAAGCAGGATCCAGGCTCTGAGCTGTCAGCACAGAGCCCGACGCAGGGCTCGAACTCACGGGCCGCGAGATCATGACCTGAGCCAAAGTCGGACGCTCAACCGACTGAGCCACCCAGGCGCCCCAAGTTTCTGTATTTTCATGAGTTTGTTTCTGGACCAAAACTACACTCTTTTAATTACTATAATTTATGTCTTGATATCCGGTAGGACAAGTTTCTCTAATTCTATTTTTTAAACAATATCTTGTTCTGTGTTCACACTCTGTCTCTCTCTCAAAAATAAATACACATTGGGGCACCTGGGTGGCTCAGTAGGTTGAGTGTCCAACTCTTGATTTCAGCTCAGGTCATGATCCCAGGATCGTGGGATTGAGCCTCGTGTCAGGCTCCATGCGGAACATAGAGCCCGCATTCTCTCTCTCTCCCTCTGCTCTCCTCTCCTCCTTGTGCTCTCTCTAAAAAATAAAATAAAATAAATATTTGAATAGATAAACATTAAAAAAAGAATATCTTGTCTGTTTTGAGTCTTTATTTTCTAGACAGTTGTAAATCTAAATTGTCACATTCTACAAAATAACTTACTGGGATTTTGTTTTGAATTGTATTGTTCTATAGATCTTTGGGAAGAACTTACATTGGGGTAACTCTGATTTGCTTATGTGTTCATGTAAACAAAGTCTTCTGAAAAATCTAAAGGCATAGAGTTCTGTGACTAATAAGTGATTTATGAAACATTTGTTCCCAGGAAAACTGTTAAGGGAGTAGAGGAAGCAGGACAGAGAGAAATATGAACAAGGATGCAGTTTCAGGTGAATTCCAGCGGAGGGTCCTTTCAGACTGATGTTTCAGGAGAACTCTGGAGTGTAAATTATGCCTGGAGTGTGATTAGAAGCAAGTGAGTGGAGTTTTGATACTCCCAGACTGTTTAGACATTAGCTAAGGGCTTCTCTGAGTTTGGGTTGAGGCATAAATTCCCAGATACTTATGTCTGTGTATTAATATAGGGAAAATTGACTCCAGCCCCAAGACGATATGTGTTAATTGTTGGCAAAGTATATAAAGGGTTGTGGGTTAAAAAAAAAAAGGATAGAGATCTGGACAAGGTTCTGAACACACCTTGACATTCTTTGTCATGTTCTTTATTTTGGTGGTGTTTAATGTTTTAAATCAGGTTGATAAATTGCTGCCCCCAGCTCCTTTGATTAGATGTATTCTTAGGAACATTATGGCTTTGCTGCTATTATAAATAGCATCTTTATTTTTTCCAGATTTATTTACACGTAGTTTATGACATTGTGTAAATTTAAGGCATACCAGGTGTTGTTTTGATACAGTTATATATTGTAAATAGATTACCACCATAGCGTTAGCAAACACCTCCATCCTGTGACACATTTATCATTTCTTTTCTGTGTAAGAACATTTAAGATTTACTCTTAGCACCTTTCAACTATATAAAACAGTATTATTAACTATATCACCATGCTCTGGATTAGATCTCCAGAGCTTGTTAATCTTATAACTGAAAGTTTGTACCCTTTGACAATATCTCTGTTTCTTTTATCACCTCGCCCCTCATATCCACTATTTTGCTGTTTCTCTGAGTTTTCTTCGACTTACTATTTTTTTTTTAGATTTTTTGTAAGTGATACAGTATTTGTCTTTTACTATATGACTTATTTCACTTAGTATAATGTCCTTAAGGACAACCCATGTTGATGAAATGGTAGGATTTCATTCTTTCTCATGGCTGAATAATATTCCAGTGTGTGTATGGGTGTGTGTATGTGTGTATGTATGTATCTATATATCTGTCGCATCTTCTTTATCCAATCATCTGTTAACAACCATTAGGTTGTTTCCCTATCTTGGCTATTATGAATAATGCTACAATAAACATGGGAGTGCAGATACCTCCCCGATATACTGTTTTCCTTCCTTTGAATAAATACCCAGAAGGAGGGTTGCTGGTGCATATAGGAATTCTATTTTTAATTCTTTTTAAGGAATGTTCATACTGTTTTCCATAGTGGCTGTACCAATTCACAGTCCCACCAGCAGTGCACAAATGTTCTCTTTTCCTTACATCCTTACCAACACTTGTTATTTCTTGTCTTTTTTGATAATATCCAGGTGTGAAGCAGTAGCTCATTGTGGTTTTCATTTGCATTTCTCTGATGATTAGTGTCATTGAGTACCTTTTCATGTACCTGTTGACTATTTGTATGTCTTCTTTGGAAAACTTTCTATTCATTATTCATTTCTCTGCCCAACATTTTAGAGTGTGTGTGTGTGTGTGTGTGTGTGTGTGTGTGTGTGTGTGTATGTGTGTGTGTGTGTGTGTTGACTATTGAGTTGAATAAGTTATTTATATATTTTGGATACTAACCCTTTATCGGGTATAGGATTTATAGCTATTTCCTCTCATTCTGTAGGTTGCTTTATCATGTTGTTGGTTTCCTTTATAGTGCATAAGATTTCAGTTTGATGTAGCCCCGCTTGTTTATTTCTGCTTTTTTAAAATCAGTGTCAAATCCAAAAAAACCATAGGTCAGGACCTATGTCAAGGAGCATTCTCCTGATTTTTCTTTTAGGATTTTTATTGTTTCCAGTCTTTTGCTTTTTAAAGTTTATTTATGATTTATTTTGACAGACTGAGAGGGTGAGCAGGAGAGGGGCAGAGAGAGAGAGGGAGAGAGAATCCCAGGCAAGCTCTGCACCATCAATGCAGAGCCTGACGTGGGGCTCAAACTCACGATATGGTTTCAAGTCTTATGTTCAAGTCTTTAATCCATTTGAGTTGATATATGTGTGTGGTAAGAAGGGACCCAGTTTCATTCTTTTGTGTGTGGCTATCCTGATTTCCAAACACTTTTTATTGAGGAGACTATCCTATCCCCATTGTATACTCCTGGTGACTTGTCATAAATACTATGTATGCATGAGCTTGTTCCTGGGTTCTCTATTCTATTCTATTGATTTATGTGTTTGTAATAAAGTTTGAAATAAAAATGATGCTTCCAGCTTTGTTCTTTCTGAAGATTTTTCTGGCTCTGGAGGGTTTTCTTTGTTTCTGTGCCAAATTTAGGTCAGATATTTATATTTCTGTGCAAAATGCCATTTGAATTATGATGGGGATTTCACTGAATTTGTAGATTACTTTGGGTAGTATGGACATTTTAATAATATTTATTGTTTCTATGAGAATGGAATATTTTCTAATTTATGTGTGTCTCCAGTGTTTTCATCAGTGTCTTATAGTTTTCAGTGCATAGATCTTTCCACCAACTTGGTTAAAATTATTCCCAAGTGTTGTATACCTTTAAATGCAATCATAAATGAGACTTTTTTCTTAATTTCTCTTTCAGATAGTTCCATTATTAGTATATAGATGCACAACTGAATTTTGTATATTGATCTTTTATCTTGAAACTTTACTGAATTCATTTATTAGTTCTAACAATTGGCTATAGTGGGTTCTATTTGTTTCCATACAAATTTTAGGACTGTTTTTTATATTTCTGTGCAAAATGCCATTGGAATTATGATTGGGATTGCATTGAATCTGTGGATTGCTTTGGGTCGTATGGACTAAGTCAATATGACTTAATGAACATGCACTATATGCCAGAGACTGATAGACGGTGAGGAACTAGGATCTCAGTGACCTATATATGAATCCATAAATGTTCACATTGGCAGATACCATGTGGATAATCCAGCCTCACTCAGTCATTTTATATAGAATCAGAACAAGGTTGGGGGTGGGGGGGGGAGAGAAGTGGAGAGGTAAATGATGCGTTCAAGTTAGTTACTAGATTATTTATGATCAGAACTAGAGCCCAGCTGTCCTGGCCCCTGTGCAGTCCTCACTTTCCTCTCTCTTCATTCTCCTTTCTGTTCTCAGTAGTTCAGTCTGGAAAAAAAAATTCCCTTTATGTCCTTCCTTCAACTTTCTTCTGTTTATTATTCTTCTGTATTCTCTTTTGCACCTCATTATTTGGTGCAAAAACTTCACAGAAATCTCACTAAACTAATTGAAGCAGATTTTGAACCTTTCCGAATCATAGTTTATTTGGCAGTGTTTCACCCGAGAGAAAAGAAATTCCATGGGGAAGTTGTTCCCTTGATTATAGTGTGTGGCTTAGTTTATTTTAAATAGTTCAGGGATCTAAGCATTTAGTCAGAATCCTTGGACTCGGTGGGTACGTTTTCTACATAAAACACCGCATCTTAAATTCTCTGAGTTTGCTGATTTCTGTGGCTTTTATTTGTTTCTTAGATATTATCCAAATATCAACCCAGATCCAGATCCTCTGAACTTTCCTCTTCTGTGATTCATCTTAGATGCCATCATTTGTTTTCTAAAAGCCCCCAGGAACATGGTGTTTTGTTCTAGGGGACAAGACCTGATTCCTGAATTTCTGTAGCAGCAACCACCCAGGGCCATCAGAAGGTAACTTAGTGATTTCCAAGTTATTAACCTGTCAAGTATCTAGTGTGTGGCTTTGGGAAGCAATTGATCTCTCTCAGTGTCTGTTGCCTCATTTGTAAATAGAGGAGGTTTGATTAAAAGCTCTAAATATTTTCACCACTCTTAGGGGCTTAGTTGAGTGTGACGAACTGTGCTCACTGGACCCTTCAGTGAGAAATCAGCTAGGTGGGGAGTATTAGCCAAAGCACCTTACTCGTCCAGCGATCATGACTTCCAGAGAGGAACCTAATGCTCCATCCCACTGAACCAGATCACTGCCTTGAAAATGAGTTATTCTAACAGAGTGACTACCTTCATGCTGAGCTAGAGGCACTTGAGTACACTTGAGATCCATCTGACCCAATTCCTTGTTCCAAGGCAGAACAAAACCACGCCAGGTAAGTGATATGGCTGGAAGGAAGGCACAAGGCATATGATGTTGAGCAAGTCAGTTCCTTTCTTTAAGCCACAAGTTTTAATTTTAAAGGAGGTGGTTTGGTATGGAGTACTTTTTGGGGTGTGCACCAGGGATGAGGCTATGGGTTAAATTTATTCATTTGTTTTTATTGTTAAATATATACGATATAAAATTTGATGATTTCAAAGATCTTTCCAATTTTGGGATTCTTTGAGGTCCCATTTGGGAATTATGAAGTGGGAGTGTGTGCTTGGAATGGAGGTTTCACTAGGTCATCTGAGATCAGTCACATTGGCACATCAAGCTCTTTCTTACGTTGAATTCTGGGCATTGTCTGCATTCTGTTCTTCTGTGGTCCAGAATCCAGGAGGTCATGTGATGTAGAGTCTGCATGCTCTTATGCTGATTTAGGCTTTTACATGTTCATCACATTTTCTTTCCATGTGTCTTGGTAAGGCAGTATTGTGGGAGAGAGGAAGTATTTCTTATCAGCTCTGTGGGAGAGATGGTGGGAATGGCTGGTGGCAGGGAGCAGAGAGAGGAATTAATGCAGAAAAGACAGAAATGGCTGAAATGAAAAGGTGGTTTTCAGAGAGAAAGACTATCAAGTATTTTATCTCCTTGGGATAACGCCTGGAAAAACTTGACCTAACATGTTTTTTTTTCTTGCCTCTAGTGATCTCTCAGATTGGTCCCATTATATTTTCCTTAGTTTCAGGAATGGATAAGAAAACAAACAGTTAAGTTCGTGCCTAGATAAAAGGTATATGTTTGTGTAGGCCAACAAAAATATACCTTAGACCTCTCATGAAAGAACATATTTAATTTTATTTTTTTTTCTTTTTTTAATTATTTTTTTAATTTTTTTAAATTTTTAAATTTTTAAAATTTTTTTCAATATATGAAGTTTATTGTCAAATTGGTTTCCATACAACACCCAGTGCTCATCCCAAAAGGTGCCCTCCTCAATACCCATCACCCAAACTCTCCTCCCTCCCACCGCCCATCAACCCTCAGTTTAGAACATATTTAATTTTAACTCTTCACTTCTGTGTTATGTACTTAGAAATTGTATAGGGCAGTGATTGTAGAGCTCTGGATCTATGGTGAGGCTACTTGGATTGGAATCCTGACTCCACCACTGTGGAGCTTCTGGCCAGGTAATTCATTTCTCTTTGATTCTGTTTTCTCCTATGTATAAAAGGGGGTGATATTAACCCCCAAATCATGGGTTTATTGTGAGAGTCAAATCCATAATGTACCTAGAACATTTGTAAAGTATATGGCACAAGTACTATTGTAGTGCTCGACATCATTATTAATGAAAAATGCAGTTAATAAAAAAGATTTAAGAATATTAAACAGATATATTTGATTATTATGATGGTATATTTCTTAGTAGAAGATACAGTCCCCAAAGCTATAATTATAAAGCAACCTGTTAATTTCTATAAAAGAAGTATGATAACAAACCATAGGAGCACAAAGGAGAGAGTATATTATTCCTGGTGGAGTGTTTGTGCAATTAGAAAGAAGGAACACTAAACACAGAGAAGGGAGAAAGGCACCTTGGAATAGGAAATAGGTGTGTAACAGTCATTTGGGAATGACATGGGTGCAAAAATAGGCAATGGCCAGTTCAAGCAGGACCTGGACTTTATGCTAAGACTGTTATAATTTAGGCTGTGGGCAATAGGGAGATATTGGTAGATTTTGGGTAGAGAAGTAACATGACCAGATTTACACTGAAGGATAATCACCAAAGTATTTTCCAACGCTCAGGGACAAGAAGGTGCAGAGGGGTTGGAGTATTAAATGCAAGCTTTGTTCAACACACCAGACCGGGACTGAGTTGGAAGGTGGGTAGTGTTGGAAGGACAAGGAGAGGGCATATCTGGAAAAGGAGGCTCTGTTGCGAGAATAAGCAGGGTGGGCTATGGGACAGGGAGAGAACCTGAAGGAGGCGAGTTGAAGTTTAGGGGGTAAGAGGATGATTGCTGAGGTGGCTCAGTGTGTGAAAATCTTTAAAAGTGAATCGTAGGAGTTCAGGTTTTCCTCCAGCTATTCCCACGCAGGGGAGGATCCGAGGAAAGAAAGATCTAGGAGGCAATTTTCTGGCTGCAGTGTGTGGGATGGATGGCAAGAGCATCTGGAGATGAAGAGGTATTGGTAATCTGGGCATCTGCTGAGAGAGTGTGAGAAGGGGTGGCGGGAAGAATGGAGAGAAAGGGCACACAGGGGGATGGTTTAATGAGAAATTAAAGGGGTGTGATGATGACTGGCGTGGGCATGAGGGAAGGCATGGGTCAAATATGATCTCAGAGCTATAGCCTGGGCATCTTGGATGGTTTTATGAGCATTTGATTATTAGTGAGTCTTAAAATCTTTCCATATGTATACTGATATTTTTACTTATTCTTTTGTGAATCTCTATCTTTTGCCCATTTTCTACTGCGATACAGGTATATTTCTTAGAGAAGTTCATTTTCATGTTGGGTTATTAAGCCTACAATTTTTATTGCTCTAGAACATGAATTGCTTTATTATTTTAAGGTTCAATGATTTTTATTTAGTTTTAAACTTCAACTTGTGTGTTTATATGAGGAATTCTGACACACAGTACTGTGTTCTGATCTGTCCATATCACTGACTTTTGTTTTCTCTGTGGATTCTGGTACTTGATGTCCAGGTGTGTTTTTAGTTCTTAAGTATATTTCTTAAAAATTTCAGTATGAAATCAGGGTTATGGGGGAAAAGAGTGGAGACTAAATTTAGAACAGAGAATCAAGGTATCGTGATTTTTCACCCAAGTTTTTCATGGGTCGTATGTGGTGGAAAAAATTCCTAACATGGCACCTTAATCTAGAGACTATTTTAAATCACATGACATTGTTAGCTTGAGGTGAATATCAGATCTCTATTTATTCTGTATAGTCTAGTGTGTTTATACATATATTAGAGGTGCTCGGTAATTATCTGTGCCAGGGGAGTAGCTCATAGAGATATCTTAACTCTTGTACACTTTGCTGCTAACTATCAACATGGAGCCAGAGCAGGCAGGCTGGCTAGCCATAACAATGCTCTCAGAGGGCAATCTCTTTGAATTCAGGATATCTCAGTAGTTTGAGCAGTGGGGAAATAGATGCGAAAGTCATATGAAATGATGGAGACAAACTAGTAAGTTGAATTCTGTCCAGGATTTGAGCATTTGTCATACAAACAGTCATCGAAGCTGAAGACTGGCAGAAGATTCTGACCTCTGAATGAAGGACAGTATACTCAGGACCTTCTGGAAAGGGAAGAATTATCTTTGGGAAGATGTTTCTCAAGGCAGAAATTAAGGAAACAAGGAATTCAGGAGTAGAAGTGTCTCATGAGGATTCCCCAACAGAAGAGAGCTATTCAAATGCAATGAAGATAATAAAGGCTATGAAGTTGAATGGCTCCCCAAATTCAGAATCTCTTGTAGCGAACTAGAAAGAATACTGGCTGAAGTCTGAAAGCCTGGCTCTGAGGCCCAGAATTCACCGCTTTCTGTGTGATCCTGGGTAAATAACCATCTCCCTGAGCCATAATTTTCTAATATACGAGCTGTCATTAGATTACCTATATTTAATGCTGAATGAGTACATACGGGCTAAATGAATGGGCAAAGTGGTTTATACTGTCTAATGTGCTATAAATGAGGTGAACTGATTGCAATCAGTGTCTGTTTTATTACAGGTCTCTCATTACCTGTACCCAGAACACCTGATTAGATTCCATGGCGAGTACAAATAACGTGACCGAGTTAATTATCGTCGGTCTTTTCCAGGATCCAGAAGTGCAGAGGGCATGCTTTGTGATGTTTCTTCCTGTGTACCTGGCGACACTGGTGGGCAATGGTCTCATTGTTCTGACAGTCAATGTCAGTAAGAGTCTGCGTTCCCCCATGTACTTTTTCCTTAGCTACTTGTCCCTGGTGGAGATCACTTACTCCTCCACTGTTGTCCCTAAATTCATGACAGACTTACTTGCCAAGATTAAAACCATCTCCCTGGAGGGCTGTGTGGCTCAGATATTCTTCTTCCACTTCTTTGGAGTTACTGAGATCTTCCTGCTGACGGTAATGGCCTATGACCGCTTTGTGGCCATTTGCAAACCTCTTCGCTACACCACCATCATGAGCCAGTTTGTGTGTCGCCTTCTGGTGGCTGTTTCCTGGCTCGGGGGCATAATTCACTCCATGGTCCAGATCCTTGTTACTGTTCAACTGCCGTTCTGTGGTCCCAATGTGATTGACCACTACTTCTGTGACCTCCATCCGTTATTCAAGCTTGCCTGCACTGACACTTCTGTGGAGGGGGTTATTGTGTTGGCCAACAGTGGATTAATCTCTGTGTTCTCCTTCCTCATCTTGGTGTCCTCCTATATTGTCATCCTATACAACCTGAGGAACCATTCTGCAGAGGGGAGGCGCAAAGCCCTCTCCACCTGTGCCTCTCACATCACAGTGGTCCTCTTGTTCTTTGGACCTGCCATCTTCCTCTACATGCGACCCTCCTCCACTTTCACTGAGGACAAACTGGTGGCCGTGTTCTACACAGTTGTCACCCCCATGCTGAACCCCATCATCTACACACTCAGAAATGCACAGGTGAAAAATGCCATGAGGAAGCTGTGGGAGAAGAAAGTGAACTCAGAAGTGGGATAAAAATGAAAAAATGAAAAAAAAATTCTTCAGAACAGGACTATATATGCATTCTGTTTTTGGTCAAATGTAAAGAACAGAACAAAAGTTAACTTATTCATATATATTTTTTTGTGGTAGATAAATGAGCCCCTTATACTCCTTGTTATCAGTTGTAGCTCTTTCATTGCTGTCTGTATTTCGGAGAATTTTCAAATTGAGTTGCATCTCTTCTCCTGTTGTCCATAGTGCAAAGTGCACAGATTTCAGGAGGGATCATCTAGACTGGAATTTCCATTTGGAATTCCCACCCCATCATCTTCTGCCTGTACAACCTTGGGTTCATGCATTTTGCCTTTTGGTGTTAGCATGTGGTGTGTGGAAAGTCTGTGGACTTGGAGAATGAAGTTTATGTTTTGCTTTCCTACTGATGTGGTCTTGTGGAAGTCACAAGAAAGCATTTTTACTTCATTTGGTGTCCCTACCCCATTAATTTAATTCCAATGCCTAAAATTCCATAATAGGAGCTTTATTTCATGACAGTAGGGCATTGCTAGAATGGCAGTATCTCTTGGAGGTGAACTACAAATGCTTATATTTGTCATATCTTCTTGATGGATTGATTCCTTTATCCCTATACAATCTTTTGTCCTTTGTTACCATTTTTGGATTAAAATCTATTCTGTCTGATATAAGTATAGCTACCCCTGCTTTCTTTTGTTTTGGAATTTCTTTTCTGTTGATTTACTTTGAGCCCATATTTGCCCCTAAATCTGAAATGTGTCTCCTGTAGGCATAGTTGGATCTTCTTTTTTCTTATTCCAATCAGTCACTGTGTCCTTTTTGATTGAATTTAATCCATTAGCATTTAGAATGAATTATTGACATAATTTATAGTTTATCTTGTTAATTGCTTTTGGTCTGTTTTGAATTTCCATTGTTTCTTCTGTTTCTGCCTACCTTTTTTTTTAATATGTTTATTTATTTTGAGAGAGAGAGAGAGAGAATGAGAGGGGGAAAGGGCAGAGAGAGGGGAGAGAGAAGGGGCTTGATGTCACAAACTGAGATCAGGACTGGAGTCAAAATCAAGAGTCAGATTCTTAAATGACTGAACCAACTAGGTACCCCCGCTTCTGCCTACCTTTGTAAAAGGTAATTTTCTGTGGTGGTATGCCTTTGAGAATCGACTCTGCGTTTCTGCTTTGTTGTTACTATGAGGCTTACATAAAATATCTTAGAGATAAAACAATCTATTTCAAGTTGATAGCAACTTTAACTGCATATAAGATATCCACCCTTTATTTTGTGTTTTTGATATCACAATTTACTTCTTTTTATATTGTGTATTCATTAACAAATTACTGTATATATTATTTTAATACTTTTTCCTTCAACTGTTACAGTTAAGTGATTTTCACACCATTGTATTATAGAATTAGTTTTTGAAATCTGACTTTATATTTCACCTTACTATTGTGTTGTATAATTTGGTATGTTTTTGTGTCACTAATTTATATCTGTTCATTTCAGCTTGATAGTTCCTTTGAACATTTCTTGCAAGGCAAGTATTTGGGAAATATTTTGGAAAAGTCTGCCTTTATTTGTGAAGGACAACTTTGCCAGATGGAATATCGTTTGCTTTTTTTTTTTTTTTTAATTTGAATATTTGTGGGGCGCCTGGGTGGCTCAGTCGGTTAAGCGGCTGACTTCGGCTCAGGTCATGATCTCGCGGTCCGTGAGTTCGAGCCCCGCGTCGGGCTCTGTGCTGACAGCTCAGAGCCTGGAGCCTGTTTCAGATTCTGTGTCTCCCTCTCTCTGACCCTCCCCCATTCATGCTCTGTCTCTCTCTGTCTCAAAAATAAATAAATGTTATTAAAAAAAATTTGAATATTTGAATGTGTCCTGTTGCATTCTCCTGGTCTGTAGGGTTTCTTTGGAGAAATCTGCTGGTAGCTTAATGGACATTCCTTTGTAGGTTATAATGTTTTTCTTCCTCTGGCTGCTTTTAGGATTCTCTTTATCTTTGGTTTGACATTTTTGTATAATGTGTCTTAGAGAAAATCTTTTTACATTGAATTAATAGGGTGATCTGTTAGCTTCTTGTACTTGGATATTCAGGTGTCCCCAGGTTGGAGAAGTCACTTTTATGTCTACAAAATATTCAGAAAATAAAGTTAAGAATCAAGCCAACAAGCTAGGTTCATTCACTTAATCTTTATGAGGCATGCTGTGGAATTATTTTCAAAAAGAGACCTTATTTTTTATACTAGATATTGCTACATATCCTGTAGCCTCTGTGCTGTTACAGGACACCCACAGTGATCCCTTGGTTTTGAAATAGATGTAGTAGCAGATCGAGGATTCAGGGATCAAATAAAAACTCATATTAACATCTGAGTTCCAAGCCCTGGACAAGGTGCAATATAGGCCATAAACCTATGGGTAATCTAATCCTTGGTGACAAAGTGCCGGAGCCAAGATCTCAAGTCACCGAGGCATGTCTGGCATGAGCTTCTTTCCCCGGCAGCCCAGTTTGGCCGACTCCGGAAACATCCTCTCCCCGCCTGGGCTTCTGAGCTCTGCTCAGGCTGTCTGTGCAGAAATCACATCCCAGGAAGATGGAGAGCTGAGTCGGACCACGTTATTGTTCATTTTCTCGCCGGTGTATCGTTTTAGATCTTGCTCCTCAGGTTTGCTCTGCTTGCGTTACGAACAGGAATCTCCTCTCTCTGCGTGACCCGCACTCCCATTCTGGAAGCCGGCCACGGGTGGGCAGCAGGGGAGGAGCTGGTGGGTGAGAGGAGAGTGATGCAGGTGTTGGGAGGAAGCCCTGGAGCCTGGTCTAGTCCAAGCTCCGCCCAAAGGGCCGTGTGATTCTGGGTCCAGATTCCTCTTCTGTGGAAGGAGGATTCCATGAGCTTCCTTCCGAATCAAACAGCTGATGGTGGCTCAGTGAGGGAGCTAGCAGGAGAGGCCCGACTTGACGCCTCTGGTGAGGGCTATTGTTGGAGGACAAGTGGGAGAAAAGCATGCTGGAAAAGGCTGGTCAGAGCAATATTATTTGTCAGAATCCACAGAAGGAGGAGTTCCATGGCAGAAAGGTATAATGAGAACTCATGAGGTGGGGCAGATTTATTGTGGAGATTTGAAAAATGTTCACCGAAGTTGTTTATCGGGGCCACTGTGTTTAGTATTTCTTTTTCTTGTTTTAAAGTTTCTTTCTTTATTTTTGAAAGAGAGAGAACAAGTGGGGGAGGAGCAGAGAGAGGCGGAGAGAATCCCAAGCAGGCTTCATGTTGTCAGCACAGAGCCCAACGTGGGGCTCAAACTCACAAACCGTGAGATTGTGACCTGAGCCAAAGCCAAGAGTTGGACACTTAACTGACTGAGCCACCCAGGCACCCCCCTGTTTAGAATTTCTTAACCATAAAGCCTGGAAAGGTGTGGTTACTTGATGTTTGAGAACACATACTTATCTTTTAGAGTCCCTTCCTTGGCCCTGCCAGTTAAAGAGCCAGAATTAAAGTCACCCTGCAGGTGACATGTTACTGCACTGTGAATGGTTTACTGGTCTGATGACCTCTTTTTGCAATTCTCTCTAGAATGTTTTCCATTTTGATTTAGAGTTCCATTTTTTAAGTTTTTTTATTTAAATCCCAGGCAGTTAACATACAGTGTTAAATTGGTTTCAGGTGTACAATGTCGTGATGCAACACTTTGATACATCAACCAGTGCTCTTCGCAAATGCCCTCCTTAATCCCCTTTGCCTATTTTGCCCATCCCCCCACCCACCTCCCCTCTGGTAAACATCAGTGTATTCTCTACAGTTAAGAGTCTGTTCCTTGGTTTGTCTCTCTCTCTTTTTTTCCCTTTGCTCGTTTGTTTTATTTCTTAAACTACACATATGAGTGAAATAATATGGCATTTGTCTCTGAGTGACTTATTTTGCTTAGCATTATACTCTCCAGCCCCACTTAACATCATTGCAAGACTTTGTTCTTTTTTGTGGTTGAGTAATATTCCATTGTGTAATATCCCACACCTTCTTATCCATTCATCAATCGATGGATAACTTGGGCCGTTTATATAATTTGGCTGTGGTAGATAATGCTGCTATAAATATTGGGGTGCATGTATCCCTTTGAATTAGTATTCGTATGTCCTTTGGGTAAATACTTAGTAGTGTAGTTGCTGGATCGTTGGGTAGTTCTATTTTTTTTTTTTTTTTGTCTCAGACTTCTCACCTTTTATTTTTAATTTTTTAATTTAATTTTTTATTTTTTAAAATTTTCATCCAAATTAGTTAGCATATAGTGCAACAATGATTTCAGGAGTAGATTCCTTAATGCCCCTTACCCATTTAGCCCATCTCCCCTCCCACAACCCCTCCAGTAACCTTCTGTTTGTTCTCCGTATTTATGAGTCTCTTATGTTTTGTCCTCCTCCCTGTTTTTATATTATTTTTGTTTCCCTTCCCTTATGTTCATCTGTTTTTTCTCTTAAGGTCCTTATATGAGTGAAGTCATTTATTATGACTTTTGTCTTTCTCTGACTAATTTCACTTAGCATAATACCTTCCAGTTCCACCCACGTAATTGCAAATAGCAAGATTTCATTTTTGATTGCCGAGTAATACTCCATTGTATATATATACACCACACTTTCTTTATCCATTCATTCATCGATGGATGGACATTTGGGCTCTTTCCATACTTTGGCTATTGTTGATAGTGCTGCTATAAACATGGGGGCAGGTAGTTCTATTTTTAACCTTTTTGAGGAACCTCTGTACTATTTTCCAGAGTGGCTATGCCATGAAGTTAATAATTATAAATGGCCCATTATTGTTAGTATTTTTTGCACCTGTTTATGAAATACTGTCTTAGGTCAAGGTCAGGAAGATATTAATGGATATTTTATTTCAAATGTGTAATGTGCCTTTTTCATTTAAATCCTTATTCCACTTAAAATTGATTGTTAGGGATTATGTGATGAAAGGCTTCAATTTTATTTGTTTTTCTTATATGGAACACCGAGTGTTCTATCATCATATCTATATCAAATTTCTATATTCGTATGAATCTGTTTGTGGCCAATCCTATACTCTCTTAATTACTGTAGTTTATGTCTAGATATATGGTAGGGCACGTTTCTCTATTTTTTTTTTTTTAAAGAATATCTTGTCTGTTTTGAGTCCTTTTATCTTCTAGACAGTTTTTTTTTTTTTTAATTTTTTTTCAACGTTTTTTATTTATTTTTGGGACAGAGAGAGACAGAGCATGAACGGGGGAGGGGCAGAGAGAGAGGGAGACACAGAATCGGAAACAGGCTCCAGGCTCCGAGCCATCAGCCCAGAGCCTGACGCGGGGCTCGAACTCACGGACCGCGAGATCATGACCTGGCTGAAGTCGGACGCTTAACCCACTGCGCCACCCAGGCGCCCCTTCTAGACAGTTTTAAATCTAAATTGTTAAATTCCACAAAATAACTTACTGGGATTTTTGTTTCTATTGTTCTATAGATCACTTTGGGAAGAACTTATGCCGTATGAGATCATGTCATTATTTTCACTGGTATGAGATAAGCCTGATTTGCTTATGTGTTACTGTAAACCAAGTCCTCTGAAAAATATAAAGATACAGAGTTCTGTGACTGACAAGTGACTTATGAAACTTTTATTCCCAGGGAAACTGTTAAGGGAGTAGAGGAAGCAGAACAGAGGAGTAAAATATAAATAGAATTCAGGTGAATTCTAGCAGAGGGTCACTTCAGACTGATTTTGTAGAACTCTGGAGTGTAAATTATGCCTAGAGTTTGATTAGAAGCAAGTGAGTGGAGTTTTGATATCCAGACTATTAATATATATTTTTAAGTTTATTTATTTATTTTGAGAAGGGGAGAGAGAGAGAGAGAAAGAGGAAGAGAGAGAGAGAGCACACATGCAGGTAGGGAAGGGGCGGGGGGCGGGGAGAGAGAGAGAGAGAGAGAGAGAGAGAGAGAGAGAGAGAGAATCCCAAGCAGGCTTTCCATTGTCGGCACAGAGCCCGACACAGGGCTCGAACTGTGAGACTATGACCTGAACCAAAATCAAGAATCATATGCTCAACCAACTGAACCACCCAGGCACCCCAGTACTCCCAGATTCTTTAGACATTAGCTAAGGGCTTCTCTGGGTTTGGGTTGGGTATAAATTCCCAGACACTTTAATACAGGGAAAATGGGCTCTAGTAGCCCAAGGGCAGCATATGCTAGCTGTTGACAGTAAAGACACATGAAGTTCATGGGTTAAAAAAAAAAAACGATATGGACAGGGATATGGACAGACCTTGACATTCTTTGTCATGCTCTCCTTTATTTTGGTGCTCTTTATTTTTATTATTGTTTTTAACTTTGGTGGTTTTTAAAGTGTTAAAGACCACCAGCTCCTTTGATTAAATTTATTCTAGGAAACCTATGGTTTTGTTGCTATTGTAAATAGGGTCCTTAAGAATTGCATCTTCTAGGCACCTGGGGGGGTTAGTCGCTAAGCGTCTGACTCTTGATTTCAGCTCAGGTTATGATCTCATGGTTTGTGAGATAGAGGACCGAGTTGGGTTCTGAGCTGACAGCGTGAAGCCTGCTTGGCATTCTCTCACTCCTTCTCTCTGCCCCTTTCCCACTCACTCTTTCTCTCTCAAAATAAATAAAAAACATTAAAAAAATCTTTAAAAAAAGAATTGCATCTTCCAAATTATGTCCTATAGAAATGTAATGATTTTTTGTTTTTAATTTATATTACTAAAACTTTATTATTGCTAATAATTTTTCTGTAAACACTTTAGGGTTTTCTAGTAGACAATAATATCATATGGGAACGCTACTGGTGTTCTATCTTCCTCTCTATTTTTTTGAAAACGTCTCTGGGTAAGAATTATAGCACAATGTCAGATATAAACAGTGATGATAAGATTCTTGTTTTTAATTTTAAGGGGACTATTTCTAAATTTCCCCATTACGAATGATGCTTGATATAGATATGGACCATATGTGGCTTCCACGTAGTGTAATGTTTTCAAGATTCATTTACATTGTAGCTTGTATCATTACTTCATTTCTTTCTATGGACCAATAATACAGGGTTACTGGAGGAGTTGTGGGTGGAGTTGCTGTTCCCCTGGCTACCCCGGTTCTAGGGTATGAGGTATATGGTAGGTAGGCAGTTAAAACTTCACAGCCCTATCTTACAGCAAAACAGCTGCCTCATTCCTCACCAAGCTTTTCCCTGGTGATCATTGGGTTTTTACTAAATTCCAGGGTTCTACAAAACCAGTATTTACCATCTCATTAGTTGTTCCTGGTGGTAGGGGGGATTGAGCCCTAGAGTTCCCTGCTCTGCTATTTTCAGTGATACTACTCTTGTAATCATCATAATTCTCTAATTCAATATTATCTCCATTTTACCAGTGTGTACGCTGAGGCACAGAGAGGTTAAGTTACTGGCTCAAGATCATAGAACTATAGGGGCACTTGGGTTGCTCAGCTGGGTAAGTGTCTGACTCTTGTTTTCAGCTCAGGTCATGATATCACAGCCATGAGATCAAGCCCCATGTCAGCTCCCACATTGTGCATGGAGCCTACTTAAGAGTCTCTCTATCCCTCTCCCTTTGCCCCTCTCCTGCTCTTGTGTGTTGGTTCTCTCTCTCTCTCTCTCAAAAAAAAAAAAAAAAAGATCATAAAGCCATAAATAGTGGAGTCTGGGTCTAGAGGATGAAATTTCTACTATACTAATGCTAGTAGTTTCTTGATAAATATTTATGACTACAATATAGCAGGATATGGACATTAAACTTTCTTTTTGTGTGATAATGATTTTGACTCTGGTTTTTATTTGATCATGAAGGTCTACTGAGATTCAGAGGCTTCTTGAGTAGAGTCATATATAAATTTTGAAGGGAAAAAGGGAAGGAAAAAGGCCAAAAAATGAGGAGGTATGATTCAGACAATGCAATGTGTTTATCAGATCATTTAATTTTTTTCTCTTGGGCACACAGACTATGTTTCCTAGCCCCCTTACATCCATGTGGGGTCTTATAAATAATGGGTAGAAGATGTATCCCAGTTTAGGCTTGATTCATAAAATGTCCTCAGTGACCCTTAATCTCTCTGTGTGGTCATTGGCTAGGTGGGTGTAGATGACCTAGAAGATGGTCCTGAAGTTTCAGGAGACTGGAGGCATCACAAAATGGGAATGGGCCTGTATGCGGGGTTCATGGCTTGGTGGAGAGTTGCATGCGAGACATTCCTGATTAGGCCAATCTGTATTGGATTCAGTGTGAATGACTTTTACTGGGATTATGCCACTGAGATTTGGGGCTGTTCTGTATTATTAAAGCATTACTAACCCGTGCTAATTAATACAGAGAACTAATAGATAGGGTTCCTAATGAATTTATTCAAGAAGATGAGGGATGGAAGAGGTAGGGATGGGGCCCCTATAGGGGGGCTGGATGAATGGACCATTCTCAGGAGCACTATGCAGGGGGCCAGCTGTCCTGGGTAGAGCCCTTGCCATGCTGTACCTCAACCTCAGGATTGCACTGATTGCCATCCTTCTAACATTGTGGATACCTCCCCACAATGCCCCCAGACACCTGGAGCCCAGAGGATGTACTCTGCACACAAATACTGCGTTAGGGGTGGAAGAACATCACGACTTGACTTGGGGGGGTTTCTGAACTTAGGAAACTTGAGATCCCTAAGCTGGGTGAGTGGTTAGTGGAGCAGCTGCACATTATAGAATAAATGAATGTAAATTGCTGCTAATCACACCTGCTCTGTCTTCTACACGGCATTCTGGTGAACGGAGATGGTAATGGATGAGAAAATCCTCTGTAAAATGGAATGCACGAATAAGAGCAAACACAATTCTTCCTATTAACGGTCTTCAACTCTAGGCTGCCCCTGAGTTATGTTGTTGGATTACTGAGAAAGCTTCCTGATCCCCCATCATATTCTCAAAATGAATTGTTATATCTCCTAGCTTGACTATGCCATGAGGTAAGGAGATGTGTGTGTGTGTGTGTGTGTGTGTGTGTGTGTGTGTGTGTTTTCTATTTAATTTTCCTGAATCCTAAATCCAGCCACGCATAGTGTTCAGCTCAGTGGTGTTGGTTCCTCTTAGATGGAAGAACGGACAGATGGACTGAAGGCCAGAGAGGTGAAGTGGTTTGACAAGCCTGTAGATTTTTTGAGCTGGATCCTACCTCTTGATTTCCATCATTCCCCACCACCCATCCCTTTCATCGACTTCTCTGAGCTGCTATTTTCTTTCTGTGAAAATGATGCATTAGATCTATATAAACTTTTCATCCTCCCTACCAGATTTTATATTTCATGATTTCAAGAAAAATGTAATAGGTTTCCTAGAGTTTCCTTCTCACAGTTCTCTTATGCACCCTCTGGGTGATGAATGACCAGTGGGAGGAGGAAATAGACAAACGCATGAAGCAGGTGATACCGTGCGCTAGCACACTGGAGTTTAGATCCAAACCTCACAGAGCTTCATTTAAGAGTTGGGATGCCGAAAACACTGTGGAGGGATGGGGGCCACTGGGTGCTGTGGAGGAAGGTTAGGGTAGGTGAAGGGAAAACTTTAGATTTTTGGAATCGCACTAAAAAAAAAATGACACCTGAGTCTTTCAGCGTACTAAGAACAATGGCAGAATTCATCTTAGGCTTTTTAAGAAAAACATTTTCCTAATCATTTGATTTTTATAAGGCAAGGTTCTGAGTCTCTGGAGAGGAGAAGATTTAGGCAGAGGAGAGAACGAAGTGGCTTTACTTAGTAATGTAAATGAATATAAAACAATAAAAGGGTGACTCTCATGAGTGAAGAGTTGTAGCGATGCTGAGTTTTGCTCTCTCCAGTGGGCTTGGGACAGACATCTGGGGCTCTGAGTAGGGGGGAGGAGAAGACCTGGCAAATGGATGGACCTTAGTGGAAGCAGGACCCCAGGAGATGGAGGCAAGATGGTCCAGAGACTCCCCGGCAGGCATTTGTAAGTTGGTGGCCGCTGGGAGCATGGGTACCTGCTATTACAATTTAGGATTTTCCTTATAGCTGTACTTCCTTTAGGACATCCTCAGTTTCTGTAATTCAGCCAAGTGTCCGGATGCAGAAGAGAAGGAAGGGAGACACTGCAGTGGCACAGGAGTGGTGATGAGGTGGCTAGATGCACGTGGTCAGGGGATAGTGACCTTGGCAATGATAATGATGGTGGCAATAACAGTAGTAGTGATACCAACACCTACACAGCACATGCTTGCATACTACGTGCCAGGCATTGTCCTAAGCATTTATAAGTGAACTCATTTTATCCTCGTCTTGGCCTTATGAGGTGGGCACTCTTTTTTTCCAGCTTTCCTGAGAGATTATTGACATATGACGCATGTAAGTTTAAGGTGTACCACGTACAGTATGTGATGATTTGATATATGTATATGTTGAGAAGTGATGACCCCAATAAGATTAGTTAACACCTCCATGCCCTCACATAATTACCATTTTTTTTTGTGTGTGTGTATGGTGATAACACTTAAGATTTACTCTCTTGGCAACTTTGAAGTATATAATACAGTACTGTTAATCCTAGTCACCATGCTGTATATTGCATGCCCAGCTGGACACTATTATCAGCTCCATTTTACAGAAGAGAAAACTGAGGTAGAGAAGACTTAGGGTTAAGTAATTTTCCCAAAGGGGAAAACCTGAGGCAGAGAACTTGAGAGGAGTGACTTCCTGCTGGCACCCAAGATAGTGTGGTGACCTATTTGTCCTTGGTTACCTGTGGTAGCCAAGTATGTCCTTGGAAGGCTTGAAAATCTGGATCCAGAGTTTCAACATTTGTGACAAACTTTGTCCACTTCTCTCTGTTTCCCCACCTTGGCTCTGGGCCATGTCAGTAGACCTGGTTAGCCTCTGAGACAGGGTCTCACAGGACTATGGTGTTTAAATTCCTGGTCCAGTGCCAGCTACTTCCAGCTGGCTGGGAGGAGAGAGTTAGTCTCTTCCAGGAGCCAACTCTCCAGCTCAGACACTCAGGGAAGTCACTTGCAACTTGTTCCAGTTTTCAGAGCAAGAAGGACGATAGGATTTAAGTGTTCCCAATATGGTTGGGACATAGAGTTTTTGATTTCATCCAAAAGACCTGACATCAGGGCATTAGAGGATCATCTAGGGGATGGAGCAGCCATTTCACCCTGTCACCCTCCTCCCCACTCTGACCCCAGAGAGCCATCAGGGACTTAGGAGCCACTTTAGGTGAGTTCAGTGCTATGGTGGTTGCAAAATGTGGCATGTCGGGATCTGCTCTTACAGGTGGAATCCAAAATTTCAACAGGCATTTCAGAAATTTTAAATCCTCCTGATTTTTTCTAGAGGAAAGGTCCAAGCAAAATAATAAATTGTACATTATTCAAGTACTTCACCTTGGCTGTACAAGTAAGTTTTCTCAGTGTTGATTTATTTTCTGATAAATTCAAGTTTTCTATTGTTTTCTATGTAAAGAGACAATGAAATAACCCACTTGATTTTTGGTAATGCTCCTAATTTCATCCTTCTCTTTTCTGAATTTTGATGAAACTTTCCAAAATCCTACTTATTCTTGGTATTTGGGTCTGAATTGAGAACAAAAGCCTTACAAATAATAACAACTTGTTATTATTTGTTGTATTTTTTGTTGTATTTTTGTTGTATTATTTGTTGTATTAACAACTTGTTAAATAATAACAACTTACATTTTTTCCCTGGAGCTTTATAGTGTCCACAGTCTGTTCATTTACTTTCTTATCTGACTTCTCAACACCCTTCAGATGAAGTATTGACATCACTGTTCTAGAAATGAAGAAACTGAGGCTCACTGTGGCTGAGTGGAGGAGCTGAGACCTCCACGGTTTGTTTGATGGCAATTTCAGACTCTCAGGATCCAGTAGCGTTAAGAACATGCCATCAGACCCAGACCCAGAATGTCTCAATCATGTGTCATGAGTCCCCCACCCATTTAGAATTGCAATAAATTTCTTTTTTTAAATATAATTTATTGTCAAATTGGCTTCCATATAACACCCACTGCTCATCCCAACAAGTGCCCTCCTCAATGCCCATCACCCATTTTCCCCTCTCGCGATAAATGTATTTTACGTGATTTCTTCACCTGTCTTCTGGCAACCCTTTTTATTCATAAGACTATAAGACTCATAACATGGAGTGTTCTCAAGCTCTTTCCTAGAAAGACTCAGCTTCTTTTTAATAAAAATATATTTTCAGTCACCCTTATCCGTGAGGATCCGTGGGTTTACCTGGCAGTTGTACGGCATTTTCTTCTGAGGTTCTGCAGCCTTCTGCAAAAGTAACTCTTTTGATTTCATGTGACTTTCTCTGCTCACAAATCTCGCAATTATGGTTGGGGAATGGAAGCATCAGCACTGGCCAGTGTGTTGAAATTTACAAGCCCTAATCAATAATTTAGATGTCAGGACTGGAGCTTAGATATCTAGAAGGACATTGCTGAACTTGAAATACAGGGATCCAAGGTCAGGAAGGCTGGGCTGGGGTGCGGAAAGTCATGGAGCAGAGGAATATATCAGTGGCGGGGCAGGATGGGGCGGATGGTGGGGAGGCCTGAGCGCTACCAGCAAGGGGCCATGAGGTCGTGGGTGGCAAGGGGCCCAGGTGAACGTTAAGCTTATCTGTGCAGTGTGAGACTGACAGTGTGTGGTGTGAGGGAACTGTAGGTAGCATTGTGACAACTGAGGGCGGTTTCCACCCTAAATTACATTCAAGTTAGGGTGGGGCTCTTCTTCATGTTCATAGAATTCCTTGGGCAAATTTATCTGGATACCATACACTCTGTGAGAATGGGGACCAAGCTTGCTTCATTTGCTTCCTCAGCCACCAGCCTAATATACCTGACATAACACTTGTTGATTGAATGAATGAGTGCGTGGACCCTTAAGCCTGCTGTGAATCCAGGGACCTGAGGATGTACTCCAAATTTATATGGCTCACAAATAATTTGAATGTAAGAGTTCCTTCATGGGATAGTAGCTCGTCTTTGAAGGTGCATGCAGAATGTTTAGACTCCTTTCAGACTTGTCACTGCTGAGATAACTAATCTTGGAGATGCACAGGCCAGAATCAGTGGGTTGGTGGGCAGGGCCTTAAAGGAGTGATCCGGACCACAGAGGTCCCTGAGGAGCATTTCTGTGGGGATAGCTGGGGAAAATGTGAACATGGATTTTATTCTTCTAGATAACACACAGAAGAGGAAATGAAGTGTAAAGAGGTTAAAAACCAGCTCGAGTTCACATCATTAGGAAGTGTGAGATTATGGGGAGGTTGTAAAGGGAGAGCAGCGGCTCACAGATGGCAAGGGAAAAGTTACGTTTGCTAACAGGCTCAGCCAGTTACAGCTGACAGCACTGTTCCTCACCTCCAGCTCTCCTCACTTGACAGGGGAGAATACTACGGCTCAGGAAGATGATGTGAATTTCCAGAAGTCTCACAGTTACCTTATGGAAGAGTCAGCACTAGAACCCAGACTTCCCAACTCCTGTTGTGCTACTTAGGAAAGAAAGCAGCTAGAAACTCTCAGGAGGTTTGACTAATGTTCATAGAATGGTGCAATGAACAGTGTGTAGGTTTGAGGTCAGGCCTGGCTGTGGTCAAATTCTATTTTCTACCACCCACAGCCCTAGGATAGTATGTACGAAAAGAAAATTCACTGACATTTAATTTTATGTGCTCCCATTCTGTTCTACCACTTAGAGCCCTGGGATAGTATGTAGAAGAAAATTCATTGATACTTAATTTTATCATCTATGAAGGTGTTTTTCTGCCTCATGTAATGATGAAACAGTATGGTACATAATAAAGCACTGAGTTTTACATTCAAAGGGACCAATTATAGGAATATAAAATTTTCTCTACCAGTTCCAACAACTTCTTTGACAAGAACCCTCAAGAGCTGGCATCTAAGAGACTGAGATTGAGAAACACTGATCATCCACAAGTGACTTCTCAGTTCCCTCTAAATTACTCTTTATAGCTTTAACAATTTCTGAAAGGGAGAAGTATATTGGATAGTAAAACATGGGAAGTTGTTCAACATTAGCCGTGGTCAAACAAATATAAATTTTAAAAAGTCAGATGAAATTTAGCCAAAAATAAATCCTGATATCCATCACTAGCTAGGGTGAAAGAGGTAACCTCCATTTTGGTGTTAGTTATGTAAATTGGGGACTGTCTTTTTGGTGAGAGATATCAAAAGTCTTTATAATATCTATACCTCACTGTTTAGTATATACATCTGAGAAATTATCTTAGGGACCTCGAGATGACTTAGTGCATGATTAAGTTTTCTGTGGTATTAGAAAAAAAAGTGGACTTGTTATTAGATACATCTACTTGACAGAATAATAGGAAATCATTAAAAACAGTGCATTATAATGATACGGGAAATATTTAAGTTATATTGATCAGGATAATATATAAACATATGGTGTGATATGTGTTATGGTGTGATAATATATAAACATCTATAGATGGAAGAAAGGATAAAAGAAAAATACATTAGAAAGTTAGTAAGTTTTTCTTTTTGGATGGTACTACTCAATAATTTTTTCTCCTCCTTTAAATATTTTCTAAACTCTGTCTCATCACCATAGGTTATGTTTGTAATTACTTTCCCTTCCTTTTCCTAAGAAGATCCACTGATACCCAGCTTAGGCAAAAACCTGGAGCTAGCAACTTTGTCTTTCCTTCTGTTCCTTTTGTCTGCTTCGTGTCTGAGTAATCTGGGTTTTGAAGGACACAATGGTATAGGAGAGAAGGACAGACTGGGGAGTTAAAGACTCCCACAGACTGGGATCTGTGTTCAGTCTCCCACAACCTAACTTCTGTGAGTTGGTTTGCTCTTTAATACCTCTAGGTCAAAATGTTAACATCTGAAAGTCAAAGATCTTTGCACCAGCTTATATAAAAAACCCCACCCTTCATAGCTTATTAGCAAGAAAAAAGGTACTCTATAGTTCATAAATGGATAAAATTCCTTATTTGGCTTTTGAACTCAGGTCACATAGGATTGTGGGAATTTTCCAAATCAGAGAAGAGATTATGAAACATTTTTTTTCCCCTGCAGGAACTTTCTTTAATCCTATCTAGGCATTCAACATACGCATCATTCAGAGCAGCGGAAGGAGGACCAGATGATGCAGAAGGACGGACCAGATGACATGTTATAAGAATACTATTGGTTCTGTTAATTTACCATGTTAGAATGTAAGTAATTCTGATAAGAAGCTATCGACCTCCTTAGATCCAGGTATTGTAAGTTTCCTATATTATTTGGTTTTATTTTTTTATTCATTCAACACATAGTCATTGACTACCATTCTAGGTCTGGCAATAATGACAATAAACACAAAGAATCTTCTTTCAAGATACTCTAAGTGTAGGGTGGGAAGGTGGAGGGAGACCAATACAACATAGTGTGTGCAAAGAGCTAGGGTAGAGATGCAATCTGGGTGCTGTAGGAATACAGTGAAAGTCCTTATAATCTAGCCTGGGTTGGGGGAAGAGGCCATCTTCCTTGTGGAGATAATAGCTGAGCCTATTTTCGGAGGATGTATGGGAGTAAGCCAGGAAAATTGGGAAAGATTGGAGGAATAGCATGTGGATGACAATGAGGTGTTAGTGAGCATGACTCGATCAGGGGATTTAGAGTAGTTTCATATGGTTAAAGCACATGGTAGTGGACAGGGATGGATGACATGGAAGGGCAGTAAGATCCAGGGACTTGTAATGAGACTAAAATGCTTAGGTTTTTATCTTGAAGGTAAAAAGGAGCCATTGGAGGGTATGACTGAATGATTGAATTTTATGTGCAATACTAGATGCAGTGTGGATGATTGAGCAGGTGTCTGCATGAGATATGAGGCAGGAGAGAGGGATGACCTTGTTGGAGCAACCATCAGATTATTTTGCTAATTGATCTCAGTCTAGTGCTGAGAACTATGGTTGGGGCATGATAGGCGCTCAAAATGTTTCTGAAATAAATAAGTAAATGAATGAATGAATGAATGAATGGATAGATGAATGTTAAGGTGTTCCAGACTCTGAGTCTGGAGTTCTGTCTTGTCCAGCAAGAGAGCAGATGTAGAATTGAGAGAGAGGCTAATGTCGCGGAGTGGACAAGAACCCCGAGTAAGGGTCCTTGCTCTGTTTTTATTAGTGTCAGAAGGCTTACACACGTGATGGATGTGCAGAAAAAGACAATGAATCCATGAACATTAACTCGTGTGTTAGAGAAAGGAGGTTTCGAAGATACCTGGTGTTAGGGATGTGGGTCAATACAAAACAAAATCCTGGCTCTGGGCAGATGGCTGTTTAAAGCAGGCACTAGGCACTGCCTATGGTTATCTTATCTTGCCTCAGGGATAAGACAGATAGAGCATGCTACCTCAGGGTCAACAAGGCACTTTTCTTTTGCTAATTAGCTCTCTTCTGGGCAGCTTCCCTCTGCTGTGGTCTATAGCCCTGTTTACGTGTTTACCTATACTGGTCCTTCCCTCCTGTGACAGCAGCTTTCTGCTTCTGTACTATGTTGGGGGTGCTTCCGCCCAGTTTTCCTAATCTTGGATGCTTTCATCTCGTGGCTTCCTAATCCTATGCCTTTGTTCTAAACTGGGGGTGCTTTCGCCCTGTTTACCTAATCTTGGATGCTTTCATCCTAAACCTTGTTAACCCATGGGTGCAAGTTCAGGAAATTCCTAAACTTATTCCCCCCAGTAAAGAACAAGACTTGATAAGGTGTGGTGACTAATTTTGCAATTATGAGGTGGACTAGTGAAGGGAGAAGTCAAGGATGACTCACTCCCGTGTTTGTAGCGGGTGGCGGAGAAAATGCCAAGAGCTGAGCTGGGCTTGAGATGAGGAAGTCAGTGCCCATGTGCATTGAGGAGTACAAATGGGAGTTGGAAGTGTAGCTCCAAAACAACTGTAAAAAAAAAAAAAAAATTAGAGGGATTATTTTCCCAGAAGTGGTTATTTTCAGTGAACTAAAATTTATATTATCCTTTTATCACAAAAAAACTTCCATGAAGATATTTTCAGTCAGAAAACAGAATTCATACTTATCGGTTAAAATGCAAGAGAGGTAATATTTCGGGAGTTGTTTATTTTATCTGCTATTTAACTTTGTACTCTGTCAAAATTATTAATTAGAAATGCAGAAAATGATTTTCATTATTAACAGTTTCTTTCTTTGGGATTCAGGATTTGGGATAATGCTATTCCACAAACACTGATTTCCCCCAACTTGAAAAAATTTCTTGAAAGAGGTAGTAATACATTTTTCTTGGGAAATCTCTTTTCACCCAAGTCCTTGCTCATGGATTCATGGATAGTCCACGAAACATCACGGAATTTTTCATGCTGGGACTCTCGCAAAACTCTGAAGTGCAGAGAGTTTTGTTTGTGTTCTTTCTGATTGTCTACCTTGTCTCTGTTGGGGGCAACCTACTTATCATGATCACCATTATCTTCAGTCCCACCTTGGGCTCCCCTATGTACTTTTTCCTCTCATGTTTGTCCTTTATTGATACTTGCTATTCCTCATGTATGACCCCCAAACTCATTGCAGACTCCTTGTATGAGGGGAGAACCATCTCTTTTGAGGGCTGTCTGATTCAATTCTTTGTTGCCCATTTATTGGGAGGAACTGAAATCATTCTGCTCACGGTCATGGCCTATGACCGCTACGTGGCCATCTGCAAGCCTCTGCACTACACGACCACCATGACCAAGCATCTCTGTGCCCTGCTGGTGGGGGTGGCTTGGCTGGGGGGCTTCCTGCATTCACTGGTTCAGCTCCTCCTGGTCCTTCAGCTGCCCTTCTGTGGGCCTAACGTGATCAATCACTTTGTCTGCGACCTGTACCCCTTGCTGGAACTCGCCTGCACCGACACATATGTCATTGGCGTCCTGGTGGTGGCCAACAGTGGTGTGATCTGCCTGTTGAACTTCCTCATGCTGGCTGCCTCCTACATTGTCATCCTGCGTTCCTTGAGGTGCCACGGGGCCGAGGGGAGGCGCAAAGCCCTCTCCACCTGTGGGGCCCACTTCACTGTTGTTGCCCTGTTCTTTGTGCCTTGTATATTTATTTACATGCGGCCATCGTCTACTTTGTCCATGGACAAAATAGTGGCTGTGTTTTATTGTATTTTGACACCCATGTTCAACCCCCTGATTTATACACTGAGGAACGCAGAGGTGAAAAATGCCATGAAAAACCTATGGAAAAAATGAGCAATTGTGGATAGAAGATACAGGTACAGTAAGGAAAGAAATAACGAGTCATTCTCAGTAAAAGTTCATATTTTCATGATGAGAGCTGAGAGACTATTAAAAATTTCCAGAATAAAACTGATTTGAATGTTTGAAATTATGTCTAGTCTATCCATGTCCTGTGATACTGGCCAGACAAATTATTATACACAACTTCAATTTCTTTTAAACAGTTTACACTGCATTGCAGAACATGGAAACACCACCTCTCCCTCACCTTTGTCTGAGATGGAGCCTTCATCAGCCTGGGCTAGTAAGAGTCTGTGATGAGTAGGACCCCTTGTTGGAGTGAAAAGTATGACCCCTGGCCCTCCAACTCTGCACATCAGAACATTGATCAGAGTAGTTACTGATGGTTCACCTATGCCTGATTCTATCTACAATTTTTTTTTTGAAATTTTACTGAAATGGAGTTTAATGTGATTTTATTCCATTTAAAAACATTCTGCCGTTTTTAAAAATGTTTATTTATTTTGAGAGAGAGAGAGTTAGAACTTGAGTGGGGGAAGGGCAGAGAGAGAGGGAGACAGAGAATCCCAAGCAGGCTCTGTGCTCAAACCCATGAACCATGAGATCATGACCTGACCTGAAATCAAGAGTTGGATGCTTAACCAACTGAGCCACCCATGTTCCCCCTCCCATTTTGATACACTTACAAAATTGCCAGGAGTCCACAGCAGAAAAAAGGTCAAGACCAGCTTTATCTGGCATGTTCCAGACAGAGGCTGCTCCACTGGGTGGGTCCTGGACAGAAGACCACAAGGCACAGACTGACTCTGGGGGACACTGGGAGGGGCTGAGCAGTCTTCAGTTGCCCCTGAGATGGACATTGTCCTCACAGCCTAATCTATATTCTCTATCTGCCGTGTGGATTCTTAGACAGTGGTCCAAATCTTTTATGCCATAAGTAGTTTTGAAGCAGCATCTTGGATAGCAACAGTTGAATGACCTTTCTCTGAGAGCCTGTTTGCTTCTTTGGCTCTGAGGGAAGAGCCAAAGCAGGGGCCTTCTGGGCATCATTGGGGTCCATGAAGGGATGAGTTGGTTTTGGAACAATACCAGAAATAATCTATAGCTTGGGACTATGAGAATGCAGCAAATACAATTAGGAATTACTGAATTCAAATCCTGGAAGTGCACAGAATAGGTTTATAGTAAAATGAATGTAACTATAGTATGTTGTGAAATTATGCAATAAATATCTAAACGTTGTGTACATGTGACCACACACACACACACATGCGCACGCACAAATAATTGAGCATTGGTTTGGTGCATCAGCATAGAAGTAGGATCTCATATTCTCATAAGAAGTTGACATGGTTTTATTTTTAAAAATGAAGAAAATGTATTCACAGGGGCTGATTTACTTAGCCAAGAGTGAGCTGGAATTTAAATCTGTATCATTCTGCTTTCAAGTATGATCTTGCCAAAATGCACAGTGCTTTACTATCTACTGATCTTCCTCTGCATGTTTTATTTTGTGTTTCCTGCTTGTGAGCTTCTTGTTATCAACATCCTTATTGTCAATCTCTGATATGAACTTGCCCAGATTTATTTAAAATCTGAAGTCACTATCCAGTATATCATCCGGGAGGCTTTGATTCTCTCTAATCCAAATGGTAAAGTGCTTTCTCCTGGTCACTCGTTACTGTGGGATGGCTTTGCTTTCCATTCGTATGTCTTAGAACTTGAACCTTTTGGGTCCTCTGGTCAGGTGACCCCCATATTCTGTTTGAGGGCTGCATTTTATTGATAACTCATTGCTGCCTACATTGGGTACATGTGGGAAGAGCTCCAAGAGAACCTCTTCTCTTGTTGGTCAGACAAGTGGGCTAGAGAGTGAAGGGATGGATACTTTCCTTTTCTTTTTCTGTCTTCTTCTTTTTTGTTTTTTTTTGTCTTCTGTTTTTTACTCTTCTAGACCCCAGACAATCCGATGGCAGAGAAGCAGTAACAAGGGTAATAATGGTGGTGTGACAGGTGCCTTAAACTCTCAGGGAGTGAAACTTTTTATTTGGCCATTGGAGCTGTGATCTCAGGTGCCTGGAACAAATCCTTTTTATTCTCTCTGTCCTCCTGAATCTTGGCCATTGACACCGACTCCGTTGTGGGAAGTGTGTAGCACGGTGAAAAAAAAAAAACTAAAGCCAAATTTCCAGGGTCAAAGGCACCAGGGAGATCAAGGAGAGGAAGGGCCCAAGACAGTCCTCTCATTAAGTTGTGTATGAATTCCAGGGCTCTCCGCCTTGAAGCTGCAAACGCGTGGATCTGAACTCAAGCAGCATACCAAGGTCTTTGAGACCAGCATTACAGGACAGACCACTACTCGAGTCCCAGACTGGCCACTGGGTGGCGTATATGTGGGACAGAGCTGAAGAACACTGCAACGGATTTGGTAACTGAACTGACATTGGAACCACAGCCCACAGAAGATGGGTTAGAAATTGGGACCTGAAACTAGCAAGGTTAACTGCCTGCTAAAATTAAAAAATCCAACATTCTCAATTTAAAAAAGATAGAGTATCATTACATGATATTCAAAATATCCAGGATACAAGCTGAATTTGCCCAGTATATGGAGAAGCAGAAATCTCAACCTGCCAAGGGAAAAATATGACCAGCAGAGGCAATGATACAGATGTTGGAATTTTCAAAGACTTTAACCATTATAATCATAACCTATAAGTAAGGGCAGGCATACTGGAAACAGATGGAAAGATAGAAAGTGTCAGCAAAGAAATGGATATTATAAAAAAGAACGAAATTGAAAATGGAGAACCAAAAGATTCAGTGGCCAGAATAAAAAAAAAATCTCTGGCTGGGCTCAGTGGCACAGTAGAAATATAAAAGAAAGGTGAGCTTGAAGGTAGATTGACAGAAATTATCTAGTCTGAACCACAGAGAGAAAAAAAAAGATAAAAAATATTGGATAGAGTCTCAGGGCTTGTGAGACAATACCAAAATGTCTAACATCCATATTATTAGAGTCTCAGAAAAAGAGGAGAGACAATATGGTTTAGCAATACATTTAAAAAAATTTGGTGACATATATAAACTGATAGGTTCAGAAAGCTCAGCAAGTCTCAAACTGGACGACCTTAAAGAAAACCACCTGAGGGACGCCTGGGTGGCTTAGTCGGCTAAGCCGACTAACACAGCTTAGAAGTAGGATCTCATATTCTCTCATATTCTCATAAGAAGTTGAGTTTGTGTTCATGAGTTTGAGTCCCGCGTCGGGCTCTATGCTGACAGCTCAGAGCCTGGAGCCTGCTTCGGATTCTGTGTCTCCTTCTCTCTCTCTGCCCCTCCCCTGCGTATCCCCTCTCTCTCTCTCTCTCTCTCTCTCTGAAAAATAAATATTAAAAAAAAAAAAAAGAAATCCACATGAGACACATCATAATCAAACAAAAAGCCAAGACAAAGAAAATCTTTACATTATAAAGTGGAATACCTATGTAACCGTGAAGCAGTTCAGAAGTAGATTTTTAACTCTCCAGGATCCCTTATGTCTCTTTCCAATCCTACCTCTTTCTCTTCCCTTGAAGGTCAACACTAATGTGACTTTTATGATAAAACTTCTTTTCTTTTTTTTTTAATTTTTTAAAAATGTTTATTTATTTTTGAGACAGAGAGAGACAGAGCATGAATGGGGGACGGTCAGAGAGAGAGGGAGACACAGAATCCGAAACAGGCTCCAGGCTCTGAGCTGTCAGCACAGAGTCTGACGTGGGCCCCGAACTCACAGACCGTGAGATCATGATCTGAGCCAAAGTCGGAAGCTTAACCGACTGAGCCACCCAGGCGCCCCTTGTTTGCTTTTCTTTATACTTTTTACATTTACCACCTATGTACCTGTCTCTAGATTGGCCTATTTGACATTTTAAATAAATGCAATCATACTGAATATAATCTTTTGTGTCTAAATTCTTTGGCTCACCATTGTGTTTGTGAGATTCCTGTTCTTATGTCTGCCATTCACCTACTTTCATTCTGTTAGTCCATTATATAAATATACCAACCTTTTTTTATACATTCTGTTAATCATGGACATTTGAGTTGTTAACACTTTTATGCTGTTACCAATAGGTCTCTTGACATTCTTGGTGATGTATCTTCCGGCGTATGGCTACATAACTTTCTCTTGGGTTTATACCTAGGAATAGGGCTTCTGGGTCATAGGTTATGTGTATATTTATGTTTATACTTTGGAAAACTATTCTACATGTTCACCAGCAGCATATGAGAGATACTGGTTCCTCCATATTGACAACAAACACTCAGTATTGACTGTCCTTTTAATTTTAGGCACGTAGGGGAAGCATTGCAGTGGTATTTTATTGTGCTTCTGTGTCCTATTTGTCAGGTGATAAAAGAGGGGAACCCTACTCCCTAAGATGTTTGCTGACCACTGGATAGCTCCTTTGCAAAAGCGCTGTTCCAGTCTCATGTGGTTGCTTTTATCTTATTGATTTGTAAGAGGTCTTTATATGTTCCACATCAGTCCTAGTTCTCTGAGAAGCAGAAGCTAAGACAGAGTCGATGTGCAAGAGGCTTACCGGGTGAAACACTGGTGAGGGAAAGTGGGAAGGGCCGTCCAGAATGATGCAGCTCCCGCTGCTGTGAAGGAGAGCAGAGGAAAGGAAGGAAAGAAGTTCATGGACTGCAATGTAGCTCTAAGAGACAAGACCCAGGGAGTTCTTGACTTAAAACAAGAGTAGAGATTGGAAGCTGGGGAAGGGAGTTTTGAAGAAAGTGAAGGTTTTATTAAAAATTTTTTTAATGTTTATTTTTGAGAGAGAGAGACAGAGGCTGAGCAGGGGAGGGGAAGAGAGAGAGGGAGACACAGAATCTGAAGCAGGCCCCAGGCTCTGAGCTGTCAGCACAGAGCCCAACGCGGGGCTTGAACCCACGAACCCTGAGATCATGACCTGAGCTGAAGTTGGACACTTAACCGACTGAGCCACCCAGGTGCCCCTTGTTTTATTTATTTAAAGTTTATTTATTTATTTTGAGAGAGGGAGAGAGTGTGTGTGCATGTGTGCCCCCCCCCCCCCCCGCCATGAACAGGGGGAGAGAGGGAGAGATAATCCCAAGCAGCCTCCACACTGTCAGCAATGAGCTTGTTGCAGGGCTCAAACTCATGAATCACGAGATCATGACCTGAGCTGAGATCAAGGGTCAGATACTTAACCCACTGAGCCACCCGGGTGCCCCAAAGGTGAAGGTTTTAAATGGTCCTTGAGAATTGGAAAAATGTGTCGATTACAGAAATAGAGTAGGATCCCTGGGTGATGTTGATAAGCCTTTCGAAGGTGGTGACATGGATTTATAGTGGACTAAATTCTCTCTGTTTTGTGACTCTTGATATAAACTTTCAGGAAACTGGTTGGGGGAAGGCTTAGAATAGGATTCATTCAGCCCTGGGCAATTGCTGAGCACATGCCGAGCAGGCAAGGGTGCTGGGAAGGTAAACGTTTACAAAATGTTATGGAGGAAAACTTGCCCCACACGTCAGTTAAGTATTCTACATGTGCATCTCTGTCAGTATTTATCAGCATTAAAAATATATAAAATGAACCCAACAGTTCCATTTATTTGATTTTGATTTGGTGATTCTATTTGTTTATGCCCCTGGTTTGTTTTGGAGGAGGCTACTGCTCCATGTAAATATAAGTTCCATGCTGCCAAGGACTGTGTCTGTCTCACTCACCAGGGTACTCCTGACATTTAGCAAAGTACTATCTTTTATTAAGTGGGCCTGGAAAAAAATCCTTATTGAATGATTGAAATGGCAGAGGTACAATTCTGATTCATGTCATTTTGGTCTTTTGGCACACCACGCAGGAGAGGAATGGATGAAGGACAGTGATACTCTTCTCTCAGCTTTAAGGGAGGAGATGAAAGGCCCCCCCTTCTGAGCACGGAAGATGCTCAATAAATGCTGTTGATTCTTGTTGGTGTTGTTCAGCCAGCAATTTCTCTAAAGACGCTGACCCTCCAGTGTCAGTTCCTGAAATATCCTAACTCCCCTTTCCTCCTGACAATTTATAGTTTCTCTGTTGAGACACTAGAAAGATACTGGGCACTTGTAAGAGGCACAATAGAAGCCACTTCCTTGTGAGACCGAAATTGTAGTCAGGGGACTAATTAAATGATGGTGTCAACGTTGTTCTGACCTGTGAACGAGGCACAAACTCCAGTGAGTGATCCCCATGAGGGAGAATTAGTCTCCCCTAGAGAGGCAGAAAGCACATGGCACTGACTGTCCCTGTGCTGTCACTCCCAATTCCCTTATAAAAACCCTGTCCAGTGGAAGGAAAAAGCTTTTCTCAGAGACTGTGCTGGTGAATATCCTTAGCAGAAAGCAGAGCTAACGAACCGGTTACTCTGTGTAAAGAAGGCAGACAATGGAAAGTGGTGGTTGCATTGGAAAGGGCATAGGCTGGGGTGATGTGTGACCTGGGTTCCAGCCACACCTCTGTCACGGGTCACCCATGTGACCTTGGCTCAGTGCATCTATATCTAAGATCTCTCTGAGTCTGAAATCCACCGTCTTTAAAATAGAGAATTGGAAACGATGATTTTAAATCCCATCAGGTTCTTAAGCAGACAAAAGGGAAATGGATGACAAAACAATTCCAGCTTCTTGTAAATGAATGACCGACATTTGTGTTTTCACTTCGTACTATTCTAAGAAACCTTCAGGGGCGCCTGGGTGGCTCAGTTGGTTGAGTGTCTGACTTTGGCTCAGGTCATGATGTCACAGCTTGTGAGTTCAAGCCCCGCATCTGGCTCTATGCTGTCAGCTCAGAGCCCGCTTCAGATCCTCTGCCTTTCCCCCTGCCCCACCCCCGCGTCTCAAAAATAAATAAACATTAAAAAAAAGAATCCTTCAGCTCAGATGAGTTTCGGTAATTGATAGCACCTGCTTCGTCTGTGCTTTGCCTCAATGTTTAAAACATTCTAATCTCATCCAGCAGTTTAATCACATGAAACAGTGAAATTTGGGATGATACATTGGAGCTGATCTGGATGATCCTTTAAGAACTCTTCCAGATCCACCTTTCTGTGATGTTAGGAGGTAAAAACAAAGCACAACACAACACCTGGAGACCTGTTGTTGTCCTCAGATCCAGTCAATGTAAGTTTTCTGTAATCTGTTTTTGAAAACTAAAGAAAAATGCAACTCAAAACTGTGGTGGGATAATTTTACTAAAATTCTCATTACTTTCCACACAATAATTTTGTTTCTCATGGATAACTCAAACAGGAGACTTTTTTTTTTTTCTGGCTAGCTTTTTAACAAATAATTTATTTTGTATTCCCACAAATTGCAGAGATGAATCAGCTTAACATTTTTATTTTTGGGCTGAATTCTGTGCTATTCATACCAATTTGCATTTTCTCTATTGCGCTCTGTATGGGGATCAGTATTAGCTCATTTTTTAAATATTTATAATATTATAGTTTTGAATATAATTAGCTATATTCAATACAACTAATTTAGTTTTGAACGTATCCACTTAGGTCCTTGGGTATTTAAGCCACATAATGAGTTTGTTGTCCATGGTGTTAATGATGGTGATTTTAGAGATGCCATTTATTGAATGTATATTGCATCCAGGCTCTGTACAGACACCCGGGATGCCCTGTTATCATTTACTGCTCTCTGCAACCTCAAGGTATAGCAGTTCTTTTGTTTTCATTTTATTTTTATCTATTTATTAAATTTTTAAAATGTTTATTTTTAAGAGAGAGAGAGAGAGAGAGAGAGAGAGAGAGAGAGCCTGAGTGGAGGAGGGGCAGAGAGAGAGGAAGACAGAGAATCCAAGGCAGGCTCCAGGCTCTGAGCTGTCAGCACAGAGCCTGATGCGGGCTTCGAACTCGCAAACTGTGAGATCATCACCTGAGCCAAAGTCGGACATTTAACTGACTGAGCCACCCAGGCGCCCCCATTTTCATTGTATAAATAAGAAGATTGAGGCTTTGAGAAGTTGTTCACAGAGGAAGGCAGAGGAAGGATTCACACCCAGATAAGCTTACACGACAGTATAGTGCAGTGAAGCCCACAGCATCTGTAGCAAGACTGCCTGGGTGCAAGCCCCACCTCGGCCACTTCCTAGCTGAACATGCTTCTGTGGGTTGCTCATATGTGTTTCACTTTCTTCCTCTGGAAAAGGGGGATGAAAACAGCAGTCTACTTCAAGGGGATAATGTGAGGATTAAATGAGCTGATATACGTAAAGCACTTAGGAACGTGCTTGGCAAAAACTGCATGCAACCCAGGGATTTGCTCTTATCACCCCTGTCTGTGTTCTTGGCCATCACGTTTTACTCTGAAAAGGTCCCCATTGGACTCGTCACTTACAGAAGCAACTTTGCCTTCTTGAACTAAGACTGGGAGAGAGAAAAGGAGGGGGCAGCTTCCTGATCAACCCAGGAATCTTCTCCCCAGTATTTCTTATATCTCTTATATCTGGGTGTCTCTTCCTCTGACACTTAAACGTTCTCCCTTAATTCTTATCATACTGAACATCAGGTTTCCAGCAAGTTGGAAGATTTAGCTACTTTAAGGAGGCCTATGTTTCCAGGAAAGTAATAGATTGCTGGTGGGTAGGCTTAGTGTCAATTTTTTGTTTAAAAATTTTTATAAATGTTTACTTTTGAGAGAGAGAGAGAAAGAGAGAGAGAGAGAATGAGTGGGAGGTGAGGGTCAGAGAGAGAGGGAGACACAGAATCGGAAGCAGGCTCCAGGATCTGAGCTGTCAGCACAGAGCCCTATGCGGGGCTCAAACCCACGAACCACAAGATCATGACCTAAGGCAAAGTTGGACGCTTAACTGACTGAGCCACTCAGGTGCCCCAGGTTTTTGTTTAAAACCAGGGTAGGCAAAGGCATTTTCTTACTATCACTAAGAGAAGAAAGGGTGAGTAGGAATATTCTACCTTGTAGCTGGTTAAGAGGGAGCATCTGTTCTTCCTGCCCCTGGAGCTTCCTTTAATGAATAGGCAGATACTCATTACTTAATAGAATCTTCCACAGATGCTCAACAAACTTTTACTTTAAAGGAAGTCCTTCCTACAGATGCGGAAGGACTAGTAGCTTTTAACTAGAAGGATTTCACTGAGCCCAGGGAAAGCAAAACCAGAAGCATATAAAACGTGTAAAGCAAGGGGCAAGAGTAATTTAAGTTTGGCTTCCTGGATGTGATGCTGCCCACAGCATGGGTTCTGAGTGGGAGGGGGTGAGCAGGGAAAGAACCAGGAAGTCGGGGAGGTCTTCAGCTGCAGCCGATCAGCTTGTCTCAGATTTGCTTCTGTTTTACATCAGTTTGTGTTGCCATCAGAAACACTGACAGAAAGTGTAGCAAGCTTCATTGAAAAGTTCAAGAAGAAAGACTGAATTCAAAGGATGTGGACTAAACATGCAGAGTTTTCAGGAGATCCTAAATGTTCATGGTTTTCTCAGGTGCCATTGCATCTATGTGGAACCATCCTGAAAATTGTCAGAGGCATACTCTAGTGGAAAATCAAGGTCTGCCAAATGTTCGGTTTTAGCAGTAATGAAACTAATATTTAGTTGTTTTCACGTAAGAACTTAGAAATCTACTGCCCAGTGATGCAAAAGTCAACAATAGACATATGCTCATATTTTGTGGTTAACAAAGTGAATTGATCCAAAAATATTGGAATGGAAAGAGTTAAGAGGGACAAAGGGAAGCGAGTGTGTCTGAAGAAAATCTGGTAGCACCTTCCCCCACCCTGTAATTAGTTCTCTTATGGTTGTGTTTTCCTCTTGACTTTATAGGCAATACCGTACCTGCATTCTCACTGTCCTTGGGCTATATGGAAATGCCACACAATATCACAGAGTTTTTCATGCTGGGACTCTCACAGAAGCCAGAGATACAGAGAGTCCTCTTTGTGGTTTTTTTGATCATCTATGTGGTCACCGTGTGTGGCAACATGCTCATTGTGGTCACCATTACCTCCAGTCCCACCCTGGCTTCCCCCATGTATTTTTTCTTGGCCAATCTGTCCTTTATTGATACCTGTTATTCTTCCTCTATGGCCCCTAAACTCATTGCGGACTCCTTGTGTGAGGGGAGAGCCATCTCTTTTGAGGGTTGCATGGCTCAGCTCTTTGGGGCCCATTTCTTGGGAGGTGTTGAGATTATTCTGCTCACGGTCATGGCCTATGACCGCTACGTGGCCATCTGCGAGCCTCTGCACTACACGACCACCATGACCAAGCATCTCTGTGCCCTGCTGGTGGGGGTGGCTTGGCTGGGGGGCTTCCTGCATTCACTGGTTCAGCTCCTCCTGGTCCTTCAGCTGCCCTTCTGTGGGCCTAACATGATCAATCACTTTGTCTGCGACCTGTACCCCTTGCTGGAGCTCGCCTGCACCGACACATATGTCATTGGCGTCCTGGTGGTGGCCAACAGTGGTGTGATCTGCCTGTTGAACTTCCTCATGCTGGCTGCCTCCTACATTGTCATCCTGCGTTCCTCGAGGTGCCACGGTGCCGAGGGGAGGCGCAAAGCCCTCTCCACCTGTGGGGCCCACTTCACTGTTGTTGCCCTGTTCTTTGTGCCTTGTGTATTTACTTACATGCGGCCATCGTCTACTTTGTCCATGGACAAAAACATGGCAGTATTTTATGGTATTCTGACACCTATGCTGAATCCACTCATTTACACCCTGAGAAATGAAGACGTAAAAAATGCCATGAGAAAGCTCTTCATTAAGAAACTACATGTATGTAATGAGTGGTAAAGCAGGAAGTAGAAATGACTTTATTTCTGTAAGTGTAACAAACCAAAACTCGTTTTGACTACTGAATATCACCTTATTCCGTTATGTCTATCTGTTCATCTTCATAGGCTTTTATGGTTTAGTCTTTTTACTTGAATTACATAGTTTGGTTATAAAACAACCGTATAAGACGTATGTGGCATGAATCATTATTATCCCTGTTTTAGAAATGAAGAAACTTTGTCTCTTGATGTGATTGGTTAATCAAGGTTATCCGGCTGTGAAGTACCTAAGCCAATACCCCAAATCGGTTGTTTTTGGTCCATCATTCAGCTCTTTCACTAGCGATCCATGGTATGTCATTCCAGTCTGTGTGATAATGGAGCTATAGAAATGTGAGGCAAAATACAACGTAAGGCAAATAACTTCTTGCTTAGCTGTGGCTAGCAGTCTGTATGCATCCAGGCAGGCTTCTCTTCCTTCTTATCACCCTGTATGACATCCCTGGCATAGCTGCTGTTCTAGAAGACCTTCGCTCTGGAGACAGATCAACCTGAGTTTCTGTCCTATTTCCTGTGCTTACTTGTGGCATGACCTTGAGAAAGTGACCAAACATCTAGCAGCCTCTGATGCCTGTCTTTAAAATAAAGACATAGATGATACATATCTAAAGTGTTACTGTGAGAATTAAATTAGAAAATCGATGTCAAATTCAGAATCCAGTTTCTGGCACATATTCCCACAACGTTTTATTTTATATGTTCCTCAACCTTTCCCTAATCTTCCATACAGAGGCTGCCTTCCTTCACTTTTCTATCTCTACTAGGTGTGAAAATAATGCTGTGCTTAGAGTAGATGACTTTGTTTTTGGCCAGTGATTATTTTTCCTAACTCCCTGTTTCAGATTCCAAGGGATGCTGGGGTTCTGGAATCTGAAACGTACATCCGTGTTTGCTCTGTTCTTTTCCTGGTTTTATGAACTCTGACGAGACCCTTTCTCAGGCTTCATTCTTTAAGAGTGTAGGCTCTCATAATTTCCAAAAAGCTCTTGTTTCACAGTATGTAATTCACCATGTTGCAACATACCCACTTTTTATGCTTGTACCAAAAAAGAAACTAGAAGTTAATATGAAAGTTTGTCTACTACAAGTATTCACAGTTAGTGTCCAAGAACTGATTCAGGAGCTCATTAGAAAATAGTTATTGCTTTACCCTCAAACCTCTATGTCTCACAAAAATAACAGTTGCCGAGTTCTTAGGGAAAATAAATGTTGCCTTCTTTCATTTTGTCGCATTCTGATAGTCTAATTAAAAAATTAGGTATAAGGAGGGGTGCCTGGGTGGCTCAGGTCTGACTTCGGCTCAGGTCATGATTTCGTGGTTTGTGGGTTTGAGCCCCGCATTGGGTTCTATGCTGACAGCACAAAGCTCAGAGCCTGTTTCAGATTCTGTGTCTCCCTCTCTCTCTGCCCCTCTCCTGCTCATGTTCTGTCTCTCTCTCTCAACAATAAATAAATGTTAACAAAAATTAAAAAAACTAGGTATAACGAGACCTTGAATTTTATACCTATTCATTTCTGCTGTTAAGATAATAAAAGTATGATTGAGCCTGTATTCCAATTAGCTAATAAATATGAAACCATGGTGAGGGTCACTAAAAACAGCCTATTGTTTTCTCGAATTTGCCACAATTTTATCTCAAGGAGACTTTCTAGAAAAGCATACTTACTTCAGTTGAAATTTGATAAGCACCTTTTTGTACAATTACCAACTAGCATAATGAACTGATCTAAGTGCTCCCCCCACTTTTTTTAAATCCCTTGTTTTTATTGCCTGAGTCATGATTAATAATGGCCCAACCAACTTACAAGTGCTGCTTATTTTTGAAAACATTTCAACTTGCTAGAATAAATACATGAGTAAATATCACCAGAAGTTTTCTATATGATTTCAAAATTATTACTAATCTTGTTCACAAAGGTAGCGGTGTCTCCATCTTGGGGTCTATGATAAAACCTCTTTCTCCCCAAATACATATTTATTTTAAAATTCAGAATGTAGGAAAACAAAGGTGAACAATACACACATGTGCATGCGCACACACACACACATGTGCATGCGCACACACACACACATGTGCATGTGTAAATCCACCTATAAGACATTACCCAGTGAGAGTTGCCATCAGTGTTTTGCTAGATATCCTGGTTGTCAGCTTTTCCTCCTCCTCCACCTCCTCCCTCCAGTCTTCTATTAACTTGGTTAAGCCTCTGCCATCCTAAAGGGTACCCTCTGGGGCTAAATGATTTCTTTGTTCACTTATAAGGCATCTTAAACAAACTTTTCGGATCCTTGGTTTCCATGTCCAAGAATAAGCATTTTAATCCTTAGTGTATGCCCTTGTGGAAGTACCATGTGTGTGAAGACCACAGCACCTGACAGGTTGATAGGCGTCTAATAAATGATGGTGCCCCCGCCAACGGGCAGCAGAAGAAGAAAGGCTGGAGCTAGTTTAAGCTTCCAAATTTTAAGTACTGTTGAAAATATCCATGTGGCGTCAAAACAGAACTGCATGTGAGATTTTATTCCACAGCTTATTGTTAGTACTGGCAAGCTACTTAAAAAAGTAGTATTTTGGGGGCGCCTGGGTGGCTCAGTCGGCTGAGCGTCATGACTTCGGCTCAGGTCATGATCTCAGAGTCTGTGAGTTCGAGCCCCGCATCGGGCTCTGATGGCTCAGAGCCTGGAGCCTGCTTCCGATTCTGTGTCTCCCTCTCTCTCTGCCCCTTCCCTGCTCATGCTCTGTCTCTCTCTGTCTCAAAAATAAATAAAAACATTAAGAAAAAAAAAGTAGTATTTTGGGGCCCTTGGGTGGCTCAGTTGGTTGAGCGTTCACTCTTGATTTTGGCTCCAACCCATTGTTTCCCAATTCATGAAACAGGGAAATCAGGTCATGATCTCATGGTTTGTGAGTTCAAGACCTGCCACGGAGCCTGCTTGGGATTCTCTTTCACTCTCTCTCTCTCTCCCTTCCCCTGCTCTTGCAGACACACACACACTCTCTCTCTCTCTCTCTCAAAATAAACAAAATAAAAATAACAATCATAATAAAAAGTAAAAAGTAACAGGTAAAATTAATTAAAAAATAGTTTGTCACCTCTTGAACTTTCTTCCCTCAGTGAAGTTTTTCTTTTTTAATAGATGACAGCAGGATGAGTACATATTCATATCAAACATATTTACTATTTTTTATTTATTAGAGGAAAGTACTACTATATAAGCCACAAGCCACTCCTTTATGTACAGACTATTGCAGATGGAGGAAAAAATAATTGCAAAGAAATTTCCTGTTATGTGGGAATCAAACACTCATGCGGTTACAAATTATTGACCAGTGCTTAGCTGGTTCTTTGTGGACTCGTACATTTTCAGCCTGGTCTATCTATGAAGGCAAGTCCACTTTCAAATGAGTTCAAACAATGGAGGCCAAATGGTTTCAAGAAGAAAATTCCAAATATTAGAATAAAAATTTTAGTTTGTTGTCTGGTTATGTTGTCTGGTTAGATACAAAATGGGTTTGGTAACACACAGAGGCCGTGGGTCAGACAGGCTTAGATAATGAATTCTGATTCAAGCAAATTTTAGCTAATTGATCTTGAGCTATATAATTACCCTCTCCAACCCATTGTTTCCTAATTCATGAAACAGGGAAATCATTGCCGTTACTGGGCTAGAGTGAGAATTGAATAACAAAATGTGAATACAAAACACTTTGCACCTAGTAAGCAGTCAAAATGGAAAAAGCTGTCACAATTATATACTAGAATTGTTTTATTGCTGTTCACACCATCCTGTGGGTAGGGTCACCATTGTGTTCAAATTATGAAATGTTTTAAACAGAGGTAAGTCCCACAATTTGAGGGCTAAAATAAATTAACAAAAGAAAGAATGGCAGAAATTTGTTGCCTCCAAAACATAAAATGAGTCCTTAGGTCAGGATGTTATTCACAGAAGGTGCTCAACAAACATAAGCTGTCATCACCATCATCCTCATGAGAATCGTCATCCTTATTTTTACTTGTTCCTATTCCATCCCATCTTTCTTGGGAATGACAGCTAGATCTTTAAAAGAGAAGTTTGACATTTAAAACATACCTATTGCTTGCATACATTTACAAGTTGGTCACTCACAGGAAACTATGGCAAAACATCTGTTTTTTATAATTTACTATTGAAGAATAACTGAAATACAATGTTATATTAGTTTCAGGTATACAACAGGGATTCAACAGTTCTGTACATTACTCAGTGCTCACCACAGTAAGCGTGGTCACCATCTGTCACCATACAACAGTATTGCAATATTATTGATTATATTCCTATGCTGTACTTTTCATCCCCTTGACTTATTTATAACTGGAGGTTTGTACCTTTTATCCCCCGTACCTATATCACCCTTACCCCACCCATCTCCCTTCTGGAAACTATCACTTTGTTTTCTTAAGAGTATGGTTGTTTTGGGGCACTTGGGTGGCTCAGTTGGTTAAGCGTCTGACTCTTGATTTCGGCTCTGGTCATGATCTCACAGTTTGTGGGTTTGAGCCCCGCATCAGGCTCTGCACTGGCAGTGAGGAGCCTGCTTGGGATTCCTTGTCTCCCTCTCTTTCTGCCCCTCTCTCACTCACGCATACTCTCTCTCAAAAATAAATAAATTTTTTAAAAAGAGTCTGCTTGTTTGTTTTGGAAAAACATTTTTTAAAGGCCTGCATATAGAGTGAGATCTGACCTGATATAAAGTTCTGAGAACATGAGAAATGTCCGCATCACACGATATTCGAATCCCTGATTGTGAAATCACCTTCTGAGGTCAAGTTTCTGAGCTCTTCCTTGGGCATCGCAAGCTCTGTAAAGAGATAGGTCTGTTGGTCACTGCCGCTGGGCTCTCCCTTCTCCTTTTTTCAGAGCACAGGGTCCCTCATTAGTGACAGCATTTGAAATAAGTTCTGCTCAGGCATCTCACAATCGGTCCAACCGGCTCCCCTATTTGTAACCGCAGAGATGTTTAAGGGCATTTTTATTCCAGAATAGGGAGTCGGTGGTGGGCTAGCTTCTAGTGTCCAGAGATCCTCACAGGTCCCGTTAGTTTCCTTGCTGGGATGGTAACTCACCATTATGCTGTCCCTACTCATAAGTGGATGCCATTTATGACTTATTTTGAAGTAACGTGGGGCTGGGGCTGAAGTACAGATGTTTGGTCCTCCTGTGATCATGGTTGGTGAATGACAGTGGCAATGTTCTTGGGCTCTGGTGAGCAACTGTAGTTCCTGGCATACTTTCTGTGCTGGTGACATCTCTGAAGGCTGTAACCGTGTCTGAGCAATTTCACTAATTTTCAGCTGACTCTTTTTTTTTTTCAACCGAAATCATTTAATGCTTACAATTTAAGAAAGTATGTAATGTTTTTTGTCCATTTTACAGGCCAAAAAAATCAGTAGAGAGATGAAGTAACTTGCTTACATTTACAAGGCTAATTAACACAGCAGATGAGATGAGAAATCAAGCCTATTTGATCTAAAGCTCTTAATCTTTGATTTCAAAGCATCTGACTATTTCTGAATCTCTCTTAGAATTTCATTATGTACATGTTATGAATTCTTTTCTATAATCTGGATCTGTGGTCATTGTTGTTCGGTTTCACTACACAAAGTTGGTTCATATATCACTGGTAATTTCCTGCCACAGCTGTTCAAAGTCATCGTTTCCTTTGTCCACATCTAAAACACAACTTTAGGGGCACCTGGGTGGCTCAGTCAGTTACGTGTCTGACTTTGGCTCAGGTCATGATCTCAGAGTTCATGGGTTCGAGCCCTGTGTCGGGCTCTGTACTGACAGCTCAGAGCCTGGATCCTACTTCAGATTCTGTATCTCCCTTTTTCTCTTCCCTTCCTTCACTTGTGCTCTCTCTCAAAACTAAATAAACATGAAAAAAAACATGACTTTAATGTACAGGTAATTTCTGCCTTAACTCTACAGACTTGATCAATGATATTTCTTTTGCACCAGTCAATTTTTCCTCCAATTGTTTCTGCAGACAATTGTATATTGCAGAAAATGGTGGCAATGTAATTTCTAAAAAGGTACCTTTGTGTGCCAGTATTCTCTTCTTGGGATTGTGATAAGTAAAGAGATTTTTATTGCTGTGATGAGAGAACATCTCTGAACCTCTTAAATTTACTACGATAAGAAAAAGTATACTTGGATGAAAGTACTTGAAGACTCCCTGCTGTTGAATACTTTTTTTCACATGCAGTTTCTTTTTGTCTTTTAAACTAAAACTTCATTCTAGCTGTAGCACTGGGTGTAAAGAGTGTTCAGGACTATTGACGCTGATCTGTTTCACACCTCCAATCAGGGCAACATTATGACTTCTGTGGCCTGCTGGTAATTTTGTCCTCATGAGCCCTCCTCTTCCATTAAAAATATTAAAAATTATATTTTATAACTGCATTGATATAAAGATGGCTATAGTCCAAGTTGGATTTGGATTGCATTCATTGTTTTCTTATTTTAAAAGAAATTAAACATTTCAAGGGCTCCTAAAATTATTGTAGGCCCTAGGCACCGTGCCTACTGTGTCTTAATGGGTATGTCGACCCTGCCCAGGACATATGTGCTCCTGAAGAAATCTGATCCAGGCAGCAAAATTGACTGCCCCGAGTTTGATCAGGGGAATAAATCTCTATTTATTTAAGAAAGGGAATAAATGTCTATAAATCACCACTAGATATTTTTAGGTAAAGACTCTAATCACAAAATTCATTTATCACTGCTTTTCATTATTTGCCCCCAGAGTTTCTTCATGACATTTTTCACTTCTGCATTTCTGAGGGTGTAAATTAAAGGGTTCAGCATGGGAGTGACTATCGTACAAAACACAGTCACAGCTTTGTCAGAGGGGAAGGAGGTCATGGGTCTCAGGTACAGGAATGAACAAGGTACAAAGAATAAGATGACAACGGTGACATGAGAAGCACAGGTAGACAGGGCTTTGCGACGCCCTTCAGAGCTATGAGTCCTCAGTGAGTGCAGGATGACAACATAAGAAGCAACCAGCATAGAAAAAATGAGCAAACACAGTGATCCACTGTTGGCAGCAATCAGGGGCCCCAAAGTGCGAGTGTCTGTACAGGCTAGCTCCAGGAGAGGTATTAAATCACACATAAAATGGTCAATAACATTGGGGCCACAGAATGGTAACTGGACCATGAACAAAATCTGGATTCCTCCATGAAGAAAGCCTAAAATCCCAGCCATTCCCACGAAGAAACCACAGACAGGTCGGCTCATGATGGTCATGTAATGCAAGGGCTTACAGATGGCTACATAGCGGTCATAGGCCATGACAATTAACAAGATGATCTCAGCTCCAGCGAAGAAATGTTCTGCAAAGAGCTGAGTCATGCAGCCATTGAAGGAGATGGTGTTCTTCTCAGAGATCAGGTCATAGATCATTTTGGGTGCTATGGAAGAAGAGTAGAAACCATCTATAATAGACAAGTAGGACAGGAAAAAGTACATGGGAGAACCCAGGGCTGGGCTGATGAAGATGGTGACGGAGATGAGCAGGTTACCTGCCAGTGTGATCAAGTAAGTGATTAACAACACAGCAAATAAGAATTTCTGCAGTTCTGGATTCTGGGTCAAGCCCAGCAAAATGAATTCTGTTACATTGCTCATCCTTTCCATGGATTCAGCTTGGGTTGTGAGCACATGGTCCATCTGGAGAGATCACAGAATTTCTGAGTAATATTTTTCATTCAACACTAAAAGTTTCCATCACCTCTGTAGTCCTGGCCTCTGGGATTGATGGAACCACAGCTTCCACTCACCTCTGCCACTTTGGAGACAGTTATAAAGAAGACTAGAAAGAGGTTAGATTTCTCTTATTCATATAAATTGAATATTAACAATATGTTACAAACACCAGAATAAAAGCAAAGTGTTAATATGTATGTTGACTTATGATGGACTTCCAAACTCTCTTTCTGGCTCTAAACCCTCACAGGTGGCTTTCTTTCGCTGTTTTTGGGGCAAAGTTTGTCAATAACAATGATTTTGAAGTTATATTTGCCCACTGGCACGAATATTTATAGATATATGGACACAATATTCTTTAAAAAGTCAACTGTATATCAGATAGGAAAGTGCCAAGCCTTACTATATCTATACCAGCAGTGTTCTTTGAGGTATGATTCCTTTCTGCCAAATGAATGCATGTACACACAGAGAGCTGCAGATGGGGTTTTCCCTCTTCAAAATGCCAAGGAACTGTCTTCATAACAGCTCATTGAGCAGCATTTACTCAGTAGCCCTGGATGTTGTGTCTGGCTCCAAATGGCTCTTACACAGTCACTCTTCCCACATCTTTGGATATAAATATACAATTGGTACAAAGTTTCCTTAAAAGTTCTCAATATTTCTTAAATGGATTTTCTGTGTAACTGGTCTTTCATTACATAAAAAATGAGGCTCTGGATTAGATATATAATACCACTCAAATTTTACAAATGGAATTAGATGAGTCATAAAGTTTCCCTGGATTTCCTATTGATGAGACAGAAATGTTAAGGTCGTCTAAGATAATACAATTTTTTTCTTTTGGCGTAAGTTTAATCAATTAAGATAAATTTGAAATTTTCATTGCTAATTGGTGGAAAAAGTGGAATATATACAAGAATATATTCTTTTTTTTTAATGATCTGTACATGGATTTTTAAAAGTGATTACATGTTACAAAAGATCACAGCATATCTTATTCCTTCTCCCCCTCTTTTTCTCCTTTCTCAAATCCCTGCCGAAAAGCATAACAACATATTTTTCCTCAAAACTTTCTGGACACAGAAATCAGCATCATGATCATTCAGCTTCAATAAAGGTGAGGAAGGATATCTTTATCTTTAGTTTTACAGAACGCTGTCTCCTTAGTTGTTTCTTCTCTACCCATGGCTCCTATAGGTGGTAACTATGTGCTTAATCATTCTTAATTTAATTCACAAATTCTAACTTCAATGTGGCAACATGGAAGTCATGAAAAGGGGAAACAATTTCAAATAATCACATATAAAACCTACCGAAGCAATCTATTTCTACATACACGTTGACCACAATGTTGTTTCAGTGACCTTAAGAGTTCTCAAAAGCGTCTTGTCTGACAGCATTACAGATCGTGTTTTCTACTGCTATTTTCATGTCATCAAGCTCAAATTCATTTTTAGAGAATAAGATTACCTTCGATTCAAAGAATCTAATTGTAAAGCCTATTCAGTGAAAATAATTTGGCTTAATTAAGTTAACTCTTAAAATTTGGGGAAAAAGATTTAGTTATTACTGACCTGGATCTAGTTGATTGTGAATTCCAGTTTTTAGATTGAACTCAGTCATTGTTTTCTTCCCCTGGGGGCATAGCCCCCCAGCTGCAAATACACTCTATAAACTAACAAGTGGGACACTGGAATTCTCTCTCTACACAGCTCTTCCAGTCTTGGACACTTTCATTTATTTTCGTTCCCATTATCAATCTGAATTTACTCAGAAAATGAGCTGTTTGAGTTAGGAAACTGCAGTGGCTCTAGATTTAATTTCTATTCACTTTCTTGGCCTCCTGTGGAAGTATAAACACATCTCCAAAATACGTAAGTTTTTCAGATCTCAGAACTGTATTCAATCTATAATAAAAACAATGGGAACAATGAAAAATTCTTCAAATCAGAAAAAGCGAGTGTATGAAACTATAAAATGTAGAAGTGCATCAGATCCAGTTGATTGGATGTTGTTTTTTTCCCCAAATCCTGCCAAATTTATGTTTCCCAAGAAGTCCATGAACAGTGTGGTGAGAATTCTTTCTATTCCTGATTTAAGCTCTCCTTTTAACCCTAAGTGTGGGAACAGTGTCTCCCATATAAACCTTAAGTCTGTTAGTGAACGTGCTTGGCTATTGTCATTTACTTAAATCTCCTGTAATTCTTCATCGACTCTAGAGAAATATTTAAATAGACATTCACAACGGGCAGGGTTTGGTAAGGCATTGACCTCTCAAGTCCTCAGAGGATTCGTAATTGGTCCTGTTGGAATTTTTGCTGGAAGCAAAGCATCCACAAACATCATTAGAGGCCAGTTTATTTTTGTATTTTTGTTTTATTTTTTCTCCAACTTTTTGTTTAAATTCTAGTTAGTTAACATACAGCGCAGTTTTGGTTTCAGGAGTAGAATCCAGTGATTTATCACATATAACACCCAGTGCTCATCATAACAAGTGCCCTCCTTAATACACATCACCCATCAAGCCCATCCTCCACCCACCTCCCTCCAGCAAGTCTCAGTTTGTTCTTTCATTTTCGATCTTTAAGGACCTCTCACAGTTTGTTTACCTCTCTTCCCCCCACCACCATATGTTCATCTGTTTCTTAAAGTCCACAGATGAGTGAAATCATATGGTATCTTTCTTTCTCTGACTTACTAATTTCGCTCAGCATAATACACTCTAGTTCCCTCTACACCACTGCAAATGGCAAGGTTTCATTCTTTTTGACGGCTGAGTAATACTCCATTATATATATGTGTGTGTGTGTGTGTGTGTGTGTGTGTGTGTGTGTATTTGTGTGTGTTTATATATATATTTGTGTGTGGGGCGCCTGGGTGGCTCAGTCGGTTAAGCGGCCGACTTTGGCTCAGGTCATGATCTCGCAGTCCGTGAGTTCGAGCCCCGCATCGGGCTCTGTGCTGACAGCTCAGAGCCTGGAGCCTGTTTCAGATTCTGTGTCTCCCTCTCTCTCTGCCCCTTCCCCATTCATGCTCTGTCTCTCTCTCTGTCGCAAAAATAAATAAACGTTAAAAAAATATATATATATATTTGTGTGTGTGTATATATATATATATACACACACACACACACACACACATATATGTATATATATATAGTGTATATATATGCCATATCTTCTTTATCCACTCATCAGTTGATGGACATTTGGGCTCTATCCATAGCTTTGCTATTGTTGATAATGCTGCTATAACCATAGTGTTTCTGGCTGTAGTTTAGGACGAGAGTGATGAGGTAAGTTGGAAAGCTTCATGATAAAACTTTGTTGTTCATTTTGATATTGGTGAGGCTGGCACAGGATAGGGGATGGTTTTAGGCACAGGCCAGAGTTCAGAGAATGGATTTCTCTCTGAAAACCTGACTGTTCTAACTAATATGGTCGTCCTAACAATGGAAATACCAATTTTCAAGGTTATGTGCCATGTTACCCTGGGCAACTGTGCCATTTTTAATTCTCAGCCACCAAAGATTGGGTAAAGATTGTCATGATGAGTTCAGGGGAATATAGCTTTTCTCTCTACCCCACACAGAAGGAATTGTGGAGATTTACAGTAAAGTATAGTGCCTCCACATGGTAGCCATTGAAAAAATCACACTTAGCCAAACATTATGTATAAAGACATTCAGAAGTAAAGGTTAGAAACACTATAAAAAGGAGGCTCCGCTCTAATCTCTCCCTCAGCTTCTGAGGTGTTGAAGAGTTGGCTGAAATCCTGCACAGAATCACCTTTTAAAAAAATCAACCTTTACCTTCAAAGCAAGCTGATATGCTCCTGAAGTCCAGAACCAAAAAGGGAAGCAGTGCCTTTAGCTCTGTCCTCAGCAGCTACTTTTGTTCCTTTGTTTCCTGCCAACCTCACTCACAGTCTGTCCCTCTCCCTTGTTTTATTTTAATTGTGGTAAAATATACATAATATAAAAGTTGCCATTTTAACCATTTTCAAATGTACAGTTCAGTGTCAGTAAGTACATTCACACTGTTGTGCAAACATCGCCATCAGCCATCTCCAGAACTTTTTCGTCTTCCCACACTAAAAATCCATCTCCATTGATCAATCACTGCTCATTTCTTCCTTCCCTCAGCCCCTGGAAAAACGCTGTCTGCTTTCTGCTTCTATGAGTTGAACTATTTTAGATATTTCATGTAAATGGAATTGGGCAGTGTTCTATCACTGGTTTATTTCACTTAGACTAATAACCTTAAGTTTCATCCTCAAGTTTCATTTGTCACAGATGACAGAATTTTGTTCCTTTTTAAGGCTGAAAAGTATTCTATGCAGTATATCTATACTACATTTCTTTTTTTTAAAGCATTGCCTCTGTTGATGGACATTTAGGTTGTTTCCACATCTTAGCTATTGTGAACAATGCTGAAATGGACGTTGGGGTGCAAATAATTTCTTGAGGTCCTGATTTCAGTATTTTTAGATAAATACCCAGAAGTGGGATTGCTGGATTATATGGTATTCTATTTTTAATTTTGTGAGAAACCTCCATACTGTTTTCCATAGTGACTCTGGCAATTTATATTCCTGTCCGCAAACAGAGGTTTTCTTTTCTTCATATCCTTGCCAATACTTGTTATCTCTTGTCTTTTTGACAATAGCCATTTTAACAGGTGTGAAATGATATATCATTGTGATTTTGATTTGCTTTTCCCTGATGGTTAGTAATGTTGAGCATCTTTTCATTTGCTTATTGGCCATTTTTACAAATTCTTTGTGGTAATGTATATTCAAGTTCTTTGCCTTTTTAAAAATTGGGATATTTTTGCTATTGAGTTGTACAAATTCTTTGTATATATTTGACATTAACCCCTTATTAAATATATGGTTTGCAAATATTTTTTCCCTTATGTGGGTTGCCTTTTTACTTTTTTGTTTCCTTTGTTGTACAGAAGATTTTTAGTCTGCTGTGGTCCCATTTGTCTATTTTTTGCCCTTGTTGTCTGTTCTTTTGGTGTCATACCCAATAAATCATTGCCCATCCCATGTTACAAAGATTTTCTGCTGTGTTTTCTTCTAAGAGTTTTATAGTTTTCGGTCTTTTGTTTTAAGTCCATTTTGAGCTGACTTTTGTGAAGGTGTAAGATAAAGATTCAATTTCATTCTTTTGAAAGTGGTTATCCAGTTTCCCCATCACCATTTATTAGGAAACCTATTCTTCCCCCATTGTGTATTCTTGGCACCCATGTCAAAGATCAGTTGACCATGTGTATATGGATGGGTTTATTTGTAGGTTCTCTATTCTATTCCATTGGTCTAAACGTCTTTATGCCAGTACCATACTATTTTAATTACTATAGCTTTGTAATATAGTTTGTAATCAGGAAGTGTTGTGCTTCTGGCTTTGTTCTTCTTCTTTCTTTGTCTACTGTGGTTCCATATGAATTTTAAGATTGTTTTCTCTATTTCTGTGAAAAATTCCATTGGGATTTTGATAGAGATTGCACCAATGCTTGATTGCTTTGGGTAGTATGGCATTTTGATGACACTGAATCTTATAATCCATGAACACAGGATGTCTTTCTGCTTATTTCCCTTTTTTTTTGTTTTTACTTTCTTTCGTAAATGTTTTGTGGTTTTCAGTTTACAAATTTTAATCTTTTTAGTTAAGTTTATTCCCAAGTATTTTATTCTTTTTGATACATTTGTAAATGGAACTGTTTTTTTTTTTTTTTTTTTTTTTTTTTTTTTTTTTTTTTTTTTAGTTTCCTTTTTGGATAATTCATTCTTAGTTTATAGAAACAACTGATTTTTGTATGTTGATTTCATATTCTGAGACTTTACTGAGTTTGTTAAATAGTTCTAACAGTTTTTGAGTGTGTGTGTGTGTGTGTGTAATATTTAGGCTTTTCTACATGTAAGATCATGTCATCTAAAATTAGAAATAATTTTCTTCCTTTCCAATTTGGATACCTTCTATTTCTTTTTCTTTCCTAATTGCTCTGGCTAGGACTTTCAGTATTATGTTGAATAAAATTGGTGAGAGGGAGTCCTTTTTTGTTCCCAGTGTTAGAGGAAAATATTTTAGTTGTTCACTTGTTGAAGAAAGAAGTTGTTCACTTGTTGAGTATGATGTTTCCTGTGGGCTTGTCATATATAACCTTTATTATGTTGAGATAATTTCTTTTTAACCTTGGTTTATTGAGACTTTTATAATAAAAGGGGATTAATTTTGTCAGATGCTTTCTTTTTTTGCATCTGTTAACATGATCATATAATTTTTATCTTTCATTCTGTTAATGTGGTGTGTGTCATTGATTGATTCTTGCACACTGAATCATTCTTGCATTCCAGGAATAAACCCCATTTGGTTATAATATATGGTTTCTTTAATGTGCTTTTGAATTCAGTTTGCTAGTATTTGTTTAAGATTTTTGCATTTATGTTCATCAGGGATATTGCCTATAGTTTACTTTTCTTGTGGTATCTTTGGCTTTGGTAACAGAGTAAATCTGGCTTTATAAAACAAGTTTAGACATGTTTTTGGGGCGCCTGGGTGGCTCAGTCAGTTAAGTGTCCAACTCTTGATTTTGGCTCAGGTCATGATCTCATGATTTGTGGGTTTGAGCCCCACTTAAGGCTCTGCACTCAGTGCAGAGCTTGTTTGGGATCCAGTCTCTGTCTCTCTCTCTGCCCTCCCCTGCTTGTGTGTGCACGTGCACTCCCTCTCTCTCAAAATAAATAAATAAATGTAAAAATTAGAAGTGTTTTTTCCTTTTCAAATTTTTGGAAGTATTTGAGGATTGGCATTTATTCTTCTTTAAATGTTGATTGTAGATTTCATCAGTGAAGCCCTCTGTTTTGGGGCTTTTTTTTTTTTTCCTTAGGAGGTTTCTAATTATGGGTTTGTTTTCCTTGCTCATTATTTGTCTGCTCAATTTACCTATTTATTTATTTATGCTTTAGATTTGGTAGGTTGTATGTTCCCAGAATTTATATATTTCTTCTAGGTTATCCAATTTATTACTGTATAACTATTTGTATGAGACTTTTATAATTCTTTTATTTCTGTGACATGAGTTCTAATGTACCCTCTTTCATTTCAGATTTTATTTATTTGAATTTTTTCTCAGTCTGGCTAAAGTTTGTCAATTTTGTTTTGCTTTTAAAAAAACAAATCTTAGTTTCATTGATTTTTTCTATTGTTTTTCTAGTCTTTATTTCATTTATGTCTGCTGTACCTTCCTTTGCTAATTTTGGGCTCAGTTATTCTTCTTTTTCTCATTTCTTGAGGTATAATGTTAAATTGCTTATTTGAGATCTTTTTAAATGTAGGTGTTCATTGCTATAAAGTTCCCTTTTAGTGTTGCTTTCGCTGCATCCCATAGGTTTTGGTGTATAGTTAAAAATTTTTGTTTGTTTTGAAATGTTTCTGAATCCCCTTTTGTTTTCTTCTTTGACCCATCGGTGGTACATAAATATGTTTAATTCCCACGTATTTGCGAATTTTCCAGTTTTCTTTCTGCTTTTGATATCTAGTGTTACTTCATTGTGTTCAGAAAAGACACTTTGTATGATTTCAATATTCTTAAGTTTTTCAAGACTTGTTTTGTGACCTAATATATGATCTAGGCTGCATAATCTTCCATGTGCACTTGAGAAGAATGTATATTCTACTGCTATTGGATGCAATGTTCTATATGTCAGTTAGATCTATTTGGTTAATAGTGATGTTCATATCCATTGTGTTCTTATTGATTTTCTGTCTATATGTTCTATCCATCATTGAAAGTGGAATATTGAGGTCTCTTACTATTATTGTATTGTCTATTTCTGTCTTTAGATCTGTTGATATTTGCTTAATATATTTAAGTACTCTGATGTTGGGTGAAATCTATCTATCTATATATAGATATATATTTCTAATTATTATATCTTCCTGGTAAATTGACCCTTTATCATTATATAAAGTCCTTTCTTACGAGTTTGTGTTTTAAAGTCTATTTTGTCTGACATAAGTATAGTCCCTGCCCTCTTTTGGTTGACATTTGTATGGAATATCTTTTTCCATCACTTCACTTTGAACCTACGTGGTCCTTAAATCTTAAGTGAGTCTCTTGTAGACAGCGTATAGCTGGATTAAAAAAAAAAAACATCTAATCACTCTATGTCTTTTGATTGGGGAGTTTAACCCATTTACATATAAAGTAATTATTTATAGGTAAGGACTTATTCTTGCCATCCTGTTTTGTGTCTTATAGTTCTTTCCCTCTTTTTCTTTTTTACTGCCTTCCTTTGTATTTTGTTGATTTTTTGACGTTGATGCTTTGATGATTTTCTCTTTTCTTTTGCAGGGCTTCTGTCCTGGGCCAGAGCTGGATCTCCTTTTATTTGAATTCTTTCTCTTAGAATGGCACTGTGTCTGTATCTCAAATTACTTCCCATTGCACTGGTCTGCAGTTAGCCTGAAGGTTGCCATTCAAATTTGAATGTACAGACTTTCTGTCTTAATCCAATTACTCAGTTATTATTAACTCCTTTTTGTATCAGATACTTATGTTCCTATTAGCTAAGGCATAAATCCGTACATCTTAGACCGAAAAAAACGCTCCACCGATTACCTTCTGCCTGGGAATCATGTGCGAAATTGCTCTATGGCTGTACCTCGCAGAATTTTATATCCCTTTTTGTCTTTAGTCAGAGAAAATAATTTATTCTAAGAGGAGTCCAAATAATAATGTAAATGGTACCTCTGGAATTGCACAACAGGGCAGTATTAATTTGGGGATGAGTCCTGCTTTGATAACTCTCTTGTTCCTCAAAACCTGTTCATTTCTGGTTGATCTTTATTTCTTGTGATAATGAGTCTACTTTGGCTATGTGGTTGGGATTGAAACTATGTATTTTCAGCAAAATAATTAGCCATTAGGCTTTTTGTTTAAATATTTTAATTGTCCTATTGGCTATATAATCTGTACCCAAAGCTTTACAGAGAATTGTTCCACTGAATACATAAACTCCGAGATTTTCTATACATTGTGACATTTTTATGTTGTTCAGCAGTGTCCCTTTGATCAATAATTTGTTAATGCAGAGAGGTTTCTAAATGGAGGAGACTTTCGTCATCATTTAATTCAATATTGCAATTTTATGAAAGAAGAACCATTAAAGATTAGAGAAAACAAGGGGAGCAAAATATACGTAAGCTCGTATATTTTGATTTCAAGACCATTATCCTTTCTATTAGTCATACTTGTTCTTAATATATGAATAAATTTTGTTTTTTCCCTTCTCTAGTCACACGAATTGTTACCCAAGGTTACCGTATGGCTCCAGAGTTTCCTCATGGCGTTTTTTACCTCTGAATTTCTGAGGGTGTAGATTAAAGGGTTTAACATAGGTGTTATCATAGTATAAAACACAGCCGCTGTTTTGTCAATGGGGAAGGTGATCATGGGCCGCAGGTACACAAATATACAGGGTACAAAGAACAGGACGACTACAGTAACATGGGAGGCACAGGTGGAGAGAGCCTTATGCTGTCCTTCAGGGCTGTGGGTTCTCAGGGAGTAAAGGATGAGGAGGTAGGAGGTGATAAGAATAGAAAAAATGAGCAGACACATCAGCCCGCTGTTGGCGGCAACAAGAAGTCCAAAGATGTGGGTGTCGGAGCAGGAGAGTTTCAGCAGAGGGAAAAGGTCACAGATGAAATGGTCAATGACGTTGGGGCCACAGAAGGGCAACCAGACTATAAAAAGAATTTGAATCAGAGCGTGAAGAAATCCCCCGGCCCAGGCCGTGGCCACCAGGAGGCCACACGCTCGCCTGTTCATTGTGATCGTGTAGTGCAGGGGCTTGCAGATGGCCACGTAGCGGTCATAAGCCATGACCGTGAGCAGGATGATCTCGACTCCCCCAAAGAAATGCTCTGCAAAGAGCTGAGTCATGCACCCACTGAAGGAGATAGTTTTCTTTTCGGCGAGTAAGTCAAATATCATTTTGGGAGCCATGGCAGAAGAGCAGCAGCTGTCTATGAAGGACAAGAAAGACAGAAAAAAATACATGGGGGAGCCCAGGGCTCGGCTGGTGGTGATTGTCACGACAATGAGTAGGTTGCCTGCCATGGTGAGAAAGTAGATGACTATAAACACAGCGAACAAGAGTTTCTGTGCATCTGGGTTCTGTGTCAGGCCAAGCAGGATGAATTCCGTCACGTTGTGCATTCGCCCCCGTGAATCTACGTCGGAGTCTGGATGATTGATCTGTCTGTAAATAGCACAGGGACTGCAATTGTGGCAGATACATTTTGACCAAGCAAATCATTTCTTTCAGGAGTGTTTTCTGTCAGACTGATGGAAACCCCAAGCAGATGAACTCAGATTTAAAGTTGGACCTTATTGCCAGTTACCTAAGGAACACGTAGCCTCTTCACCTTCTCACCTACACAGACACACACACACTTGAGCCCACACATTCACGGATACGCTCGTCCACTTTCACAAGTACGCTTTTATGACTGCAGGCCCCTTCCTGTAATTGTACACGGGCGGATATTCCCTGAACGACTGCCATAGTATTTTCTCCCACAGAAAAACAGGAATGAAAGGAGGGCCTGTGAGGAGCAGGAGGCTTGAATTCAGGAGAGGCTGCTGCCCTGTGTCTTTTCTCTTGCCACCTGTGCTGATGAGGCTAAGTGGCAGTTTCTGTTTGGTATTTTTTTTTTTTTAATTTTTTTTTTTTAACGTTTATTTATTTTTGAGACAGAGAGAGACAGAGCATGAACAGGGGAGGGGCAGAGAGAGAGGGAGACACAGAATCTGAAACGGGCTCCAGGCTCTGAGCTGTCAGCACAGAGCCTGACACGGGGCTCAAACTCACAAACTGCGAGATCATGACCTGAGCCGAAGTTGGCGCTTAACCGACTGAGCCACTCAGGCGCCCCTGTTTGGTACTTTTAACTTGTTTCAGGTCGACTAGAAAACATCAGGCAAATTCAATCTGAAATTAAGAATGATGTAGTGACATCTCAGAAAAAAAAAAAAAAACTGAACTCAGTCAATGTTTGAGGCTTCAGGAGGATTTGTGGCAGTTAGATTTGTGAGTTTATATTACTTTGAAACTGAATTGTCTAAGAATATCATCAAACCGGAAAAAGGAAGAATATCCTGAAGAGGATGAAACAGCCAGCCTGATGCAATGCAAAATTCTCCAGATTTATTTGAAACTTTGGAATTCACTGGAGAATTTATGTTCAGTTTTCAAGGATATTTTGCATATAAAAACTCTGTTTAAAGAAGACCATGAAAAATTCTCTGGATGCAGAAAACATATTTTAAAGGTGAGGAAGCAAAAGCACCATAATTTGTTGGGCAGAGTATGTTTGTTATAGTCACGTAGACTAGTTTTTTGTTCTGCTTTCATGGATTAGCTGCCATGTAATGATATGTACACACCATAGTCTTACTGCGTCTAAACGTTCTCATATATAAAATAGGAAAAATAATAACATAGAGGAATTGAAAAATATCATTATTATGTAGACCAAAGTTTTATCCCAAAGGTAAAACACACAGCTTTCCACACAATCCAAATTCTTGAAAGGAGAATAAAAATGAATCATTATTCTTATCCTTGAAAGATTTGATTGTTATAATATTAAGAAAGAACATAAACGAAGAGAAAAATGAATTAAATATTCAAGAAGTTAAAAAATAACCAATTGATTCAGAAAAAGTTGAATGTAGCAATCAGTATATCAGGCAATAGAAAAATATTAGACTTGATAAATACATTAAAAAGTTATTAAAGAGTCTCTTATGGTTTGCTTCTCTCTCTCTCTCTTCTTAAAAATTTTTTAATGTTTATTTATTTTTGAGAGAGAGAAAGAGAGTGGGGTAGGGGCAGAGAGAGAGGGAGACACAGAATATGAAGCAGGCTCCAGGCTCTGAGCTGTCAGCACAGAGCCCGACATGCGGCTTGAACTTATGAACTGAGAGATCATGACCTGAGCCGAAGTCAGTGGCTTAACCAAATGGGCCACCCAGGCACCCCATCTCTCTTAAATACAGAGAACAAAATGAAGGTTGCTGGAAGGCAGGGGGGTGAGGGATGGGCTAAACGGGTGATGGGCATTAAGGAGGGCACTTGTTGGGATGAGCACTGGATGTTATATGTAAGTGATGAATCACTAAATTCTACTCCTGAAATCATTACTACACTATATGTTAACTAACTTGGATTTAAATAAAATTTAAAAATTAAAAAAAAAAAGGGAAAAGAATTTTTTAATATTTCAAAAATATAAATATAACTAAGCACAAATATAACTGATGATGGGATAAGCTTAATAAGAAGCAAGTATGGTCAAATTGCAAAAGAACATTATTTTTAGAGAATATTTAAAAGAATATAGTTCATAAAATATTTTTCAACAACTGGATAAGTATTTTTCAAAATACAATGTCTCTTCATGCCATCACTGAAAAGAAAAAACAAGAAAGAAAAAAGAAAAAAAAAAGAATAGAGTGTCTTAAAGCCTTCAAATAAAATATAGATTTGTTTGAAAACAGAAAAACAAATACGTACCTAATCTCTGGATGGGAAAGAGCGTGTTAAGCAAAATGCAGTGGTATGAGATACAGGACAAAACTAATGGATTCAATTCCATAAAGATCCGGAACACACTGGAAAAATACTTGCAACAAGTATAACAAGTAACCATCATATAATGAAATGGTGTTTACAGAAAGGTGTACTCCTAGCATTATAAAAATAAGGGCAAAACTAATAAAAAGAAAACTCCCAGGAGAAAACATTAGACATCTAAAACAATGCTCTGTTGGACAAGTCATCAAAGAAATACCATTTAAAAATGGAAATATTTTCAACTGGCAAATTGGCAAAGATTTATGACTGCTATATTACCCAGTGTTGATGGCTGTGTGGTGATCTGAAATATTCTGGAAAGAAGTTTGACTTTATAGAATTGGGTTTTGTAACTGGTCATGTCCCTTGGTCCAGTACGCCTTAGGCTTGGGAATCTACTCTAGTTAAAAAATGTGGACAAACATGCATACATTGTTGTATTCCACAATTTTTATGATAATGAATAATTAAAAATCTAAATGTATACAAGAGGAAAAATGACAGGAATTATATTTATGAAATATCAGGTGGGCAGTGAAGTTATTTGCCAGAAGAATTAATAGTTTGGAAAGCGGGGCGCCTGGCTGTCTCAGTCGGTTAAATGTCCTACTCTTGATTTCAGCTCAGGTCATGATCTCACGGTTCGTGAGCTCGGGCCCCACAACAGGGTTTGCACTGATGGTGTGAAGTCTGCTTGGGATTCTTTCTCCCTCTCTCTCTGCCCCTCCCTCTCTCTCTCTCTGTCTCTTTCCAAAATAAATAAATAAACTTAAAAAGGAAAAAAAAAATAACATGGAAAGATTCTTCCAGTATGAGTGGAAAACACAAGATATAAAACAGTTTACATATTATGATCAAAATTGTCCAAAATGGCATATGTACAAAGAAAAGTATCTGAAAAAAAGTACACTATAAAGACTAATAGTGCTTACTTGAATTACAAGTAAAGGGGAATTCTTGTGTTTAAAAAATGTTTTTTGATTGAAGTTTTCTACAAAGAGAAAAGATTACCTTTGTAATTAGTGAAATAAACTAGTAGAAGAAATATTTTCTTATATCAAATATTTTTTTATATATTTTCTTATTATATTATGGGTGCATAAATCCTAAGTGACTGCTTTTCTTAATAGACTAAATATGGTCATTGCTCATAAAAATTTGTGACAGTAGACATACATATTTAAATCTAACTCACCTTAATGGAGACCCTCGTATCACCTTGCGAACAAAACACTAATAAAGAAATCACCGATTGTACCTACCTGTCCGAATGCAGTAGAGAAAGAAGTAACAGATTCATTCCAGAACAGGTATCTTATTTGAGAGCACATTTGGCGTGGATGTAGCAATCACCCATTCCTAGCGGCTGCTTTGCAAGTTCATCCATTTTTCACTTAGTGACTTGCAAATGATTGCTGAGAGACATCCTAAATAATTCTTGGTTCATGGGCTGGGTTTAGTTTTGCTTCCTAGGGTCACACTTCCCTGTGAATGTAACACACAAGCACCCCAGCTCAGATAACAGTTTTCTTTCCTTAGCTTCCAAAGTGTTAGGCTTCATAAGAAATTGATGGGGTAAAAAACCCTAACCGTTGGAGGACATGTCTCTCCAAGCCACACATTTGCCAGTATTTTTTGGTGACAAGATGAGGTATATTATAAAAGCCACTTGATCTGAGATCTACACTGATTTAAAGCCCTGAAGATAGCAAGCTCTGTTAAAGCAGAAAAATTAGGGATTGAAAGTACCATACAATCAGCAAAAATGGAAAAATGCTTTGGAGTAGCAGGCAAGTTAGCTAAAGTTAGCTCTTTTAAGTCTTTCTCTTAGGAAGCCTGTGCTTAGCCCAGAGATATTTCCTTTGGTCCTTGGGCATCTGGATCCAACCGTGTTGGAAAATCATAACCAAACAGCTCTGTCATGTGTGGCTGGTTACTGTTATGTCGTCTTCCTGGGTCCATCTACATCAATATTTTTATGTATGGTTTCAAGGGAGTATTTAAATGGTCATTACTCATGTACAAGGAGTTAAGGAGGCTCTGACCTCTCAGCTCCCAGAGGACTAGAATTAGCAGCTTCAACCAAGACGGCAGCCGGACCAATTTGTCATTTCTCTCTTGTGGCCAAGGCCTCTGTGACCAAGGAGGTGGGAGAGAGACAGCTGGGTTGGGTTAGGAGTCCCTCTGTGACTGTGCTTAGGAAGTGATCTTAGGATCTGGGATGCAAGGCACAGAATGTTCTAGTCGTGGGGGTATGGGTGCATGAGCCAGTCAGAGTCAGTAAAATAGCCTAGGTAACACCTATCTCACAGAGCTCTAGGGGAGATTGAGCAAGATAAAAGGGAAAACCTCGAAGTCAGTGAAAAACTGCTATTCTACTGCTAATGCCCAAGGGTAGACAAATGTAGGCTAGAGAAAGTGCTCTTAATAATAAAAAATCTGAATCATGCTGAAGAGAAAGAGTTTGGTTGGCTGCTGTATCTGCTAACTGTGTGACTGGGCAAGTTACTCAGCCTCTTTATGTGTGAGTTCTCATATCTATAAAAAAGGGGGTGATGATAGTACCTATCACAGGACTCTTGTGGGGGTTCTACGAGAAGATGCATGTGAAGTGCTGAAATGGTGCCCAGCATACAGCAAAGGCTCACTGCTGTCCTTTGTCATTTTCTGTACAGAACATCAAAGCTTGTGGTGTGACCAATTTGGTTTTCTGGCAAGAATTGTCTTTATTTCTCTCTGTCCCTCTCTCTCTCTTCTCTCTTCTCTCTTCTCTCTTCTCTCTTCTCTCTCTCTCTCTCTCTCTCTCTCTCTCTCTCTCTCTCTCTTATGGCTGCTAGAATCTGGCCACATACAGAAAGGAGAGAAGTAAGTTTTAAAGTATTGAATACTGATTCATAAGTCCTTGGAATTCCAAAATCTTTCTATGAATACTTGATCTTGTGACTAAAAAACCTGACAGTAATGTTGGGAGTCCTTGAAACGGTTGTAGGAGTAAAGGAAATGTGTTTACAATGAGAACTGACCAATACTAAATTTATGTCACTCTTCTAGGTATGGTATTTCATACAATTCTTACATAATCCCCATGAAGAAGGTATTAATAATTCTCTTATGTGTAGGAAGTTGATGCTCACTGTGAGCATCACTTGGTCAAGATCAGAAAAGCTAATATTTGGTAGAGCTTGGGTTTAAATACAAATGGATCTAATTCTAAGCCTGAGCTCTAACAATTATGCTACGGTAGCAATTAGACACTGACTCTGTCATGTGTCTCATGTACTAGGAATGATAGGCAAGGGGGTTCTGATTCAGACCATGGTGGATTATTTAGAGGCTCTAGTTCTAGTGGTAGGCAGGACACATTCCTCAGACAAATCCTATGTGCAGCAGTGACCACGAGAAGAGCCACAGAGGAGAAATTTTTTTTCTTCCTTTCCCGTCTTTGGCCCTAATCTGGGAGATCTGCCCGGGCATTATCTTGGAAGTTTTATTTCTGGAAATTTACTTATGCCTGCAGAATAGAAGAAGGAAGACCAAGCAGATGTTCAGACTTAGGACCAGGGACATCCTCTACACAAATGGGACATGGTAGGGTCCTAGAGAAATAATACTCCAAAGACATGAACCTGGGTATGATACCCAGTTCTATTTACTACCAGATTTTGTGCATGTCACTTCACTTACTAGAGCCTATAAAACAGCCCTAAATAAATTGGGATTATTGGGAAAAATACTGAAAGATTGCATATAAAAATCATCCGACTAGTGTGTTATGCATAGAAAACAGTTGGAAAATATTTTTCTGAAATGAGAGAAAGTTTTGCATTTTTCACTACTATGATACTATTGGCTATTATTTATTGAATCCTGGCTAAGCTGTGTGATCTTGGCTAAGTTACTCACCTTCTCTGTGCCTCAGTTTCCTTTTCTGAAAATTAGAGATAATATCTCATAAAGTTTTTATGAGGACCAAAATAGTCACTGAGGGGGACATGGGATTAAGGGTGAATATTTTTCAGGATGGGAGAACCTTGATCATGTTTAAATGCCAGGGACAGAGCTAAGAGAGATAGAGAAGGGTGGGGATAGGAGAGGCAGAGAGAGACTGATTACAGATACAGGAGCAAAGGGAGAGTAGTTGGTGGAAGAACAGTAGGTGTGACAGACACTCACCCAGAGCAGGTATTTCCTTGCTTCTTTCTTTCTAACAAAACACCATTTCTTCTGCTGTTAGGTGACCATGTGTTTGGGGGGGTGGGGAAGTGTGGTCCATTCCTTGGCCGTGGATGTGAATCTGGATTAGTCTAAAGCAATTATGGTAATGCTCTTCTCTTTTGGACAAGAATTTTAATTACATTTGGTCTCCAGCTCTAGATCTTACTCCACGTGAAAATATATCAATACTTTTCATAAAGTTTAAATTTTGGTGGTGGTAGGAGATAAAATAATCAAATTTGAGCATGATTGTGAAAACATTAATACATATTGACCAAATTGTGTTTGTTCCAAGAAAGCAAGATGGTTTTAGTTTTAAAAATGTAATCATTATAATTTATCACCTTAGTAGAATAAGTGAGAAAATATGTAGAATTATCTCAATAGATGTGGGAAAAATGTGATAAAATTAATGACTGTAATAAAATTAATGACTGTTTTAGATTAGAATATTCAGCAAATACTAGAGATTTATAAATCCTCCAAATGGCGGTACTTGGGCAGGAAGAAAAAAGGATGAAGAAAAAAAAAATGAACTGAGCCTCAGACACCTGTGGAACACCAGCAAGAGTACCAACAGTTGCATAATGGGAATGCCAGAAGGAGAGAAGAGAAAGAAGCAGAAAGAGTATTTGAAGAAGTAGTGGCTTGTATCTTCCTAGAGCGTTAATCTACAATTCAAAAAACACTGAAGTCAAAGTAGGGTAAACTCAGAGATTTGAGATCACAATCAAATGACCAGAATCCAAGGACAATGAGAAAACCTTGAAAGCAGCAAGAGGGAGGCAACTCACCATGTACAAGGGAATTCTCATTGACATGAACAGATGATTGCTCATCAGACATGGTGGGGTCAGAAGACAATGGGATTATACGTTCAAAGTGCTGTCAACTAAGAGTTCTATATTTAATAAAAGTGCCCTTTAAAAATGAAGGAGAAAACTAAGCAATTCTGAGATAAACAGAAGTGGAAGGGTCTCATCACTAGCAGACTTGCTTTGCAAGAAATACTGAAGGGGTCCTTAAGGCTGAAATGAAGTGACACTAGGCAGTAACTTGAATCTACATGAAGAAATCGAGAGCTCTGGTAAAGGTAACTACATAGGTAAATATTAAAGGTGCACTTTGTATGGCAATAACAACACAAAGAAGGAGGGAAAGAATAGAGCTACATAGGAGCAAAGTTCTTATGCAGTATTGCAATGACTATTCTTTTAATCTGAAACTATATTAAAATTAAAATGAACTGTATTAAAATTAAAACTGTATTGTTATAACTTAAGATGTTAATTATATTCCCCAGAGAAAGCAAAATAACTTAGTTATAAAAATAGTTCAGTTAAAAAAATAACTGAAAATAAAGGAAAAGAAGCAATAAAAGAATTAAAATAGAAAACTATGAAATATCCAGTTAGCCCCAAAAAAGCAGTAATGGAAGAATAAAGAAATAAACAAGGACAATAGAAAACCAATGGCAAAATAGATGTAAATTCTATCTTATCAGTAATTACATAAAACATACATTTTAGAACTCCAATTAAAAGGCAGAGATGCACATTACAGTTGCAAATATATGATCTAAATACAGTTAACCCTTGACCTACATGGGTTGGAACTGTGTGGGTCCACTTATAGGCAGATTTTTTTCAATACAGTACATTTCATAAATGTATTTTCCCATCCTTATGATTTTATCAATAACATTTTCTGTAGCTTACCTTTTTAAGAGCACAGTATATAATATATATAACATACAAAATACGTGTTAATGGACTATGTTGTCAATAAGGCTTTTAGTCAACAGTAGGCTCTTGGTAGTTAAGTTTTCAGGGAGTCAAAAGTTATACATGTTTTTTTGATCATGTGGGGAGGGGGTCAGTGTCTCTAACAGCCAACTTTGTTCCAGGATTCAACTGTATACTTTGTTGGTAAGAGACATACTTTAGACTCGTAGACACAAATGAGTGGGAAGTGAAAGTATGGAAAATGTATACCATACAAATGGTAATCAAATGAGAGCTAAAGTGGTTATAGTTCATCTTATAGTAATATAAGACTTTGAGATATAAATTATTACTAGAGACCAAGACAGGCACTTAATAATAATGAAATAGTCTATCTGGATATAATACTTATAGATTTACGTGCAGCTAACAACAGACTCCCAGAATTCATGAACACATATGTAATACTGACACAATAGAAAGATTATATAGACAATTCAACAATAATAGTAGGGGACTTCAGTATCCCACTTTCAATAATGGATAGTCAGGACACCACAAGTTCAACAAACAAACAGAAGACTTAATGCTATAAATCAACTACACCTAACAGATACCTAATAGAGCACTTCAACAACAGCAAACTGTAAATTCTTCTCAGCTTCACATGGAACATTCTTTAGGTTGGGCCATATGTGAGCCCATAAAATAAGACTCAAGAAATTTAAAAGTATTGATCATACAAAGTATATTCTCTGACCACAGTGTAATGAAATTGAAAATCACAAAAGGAAGAAATTTGGGAACTTTACAAACATGTGGAAACTATACAACATACTCCCAAGTGACCAATGGGTCAAAGAGGAAATCGTGAGGAAAACTAGAAAATACTTTGAGATGAATGAAAATGAAAATGCTACATACTGCGACCTATGGGGTGCTTCTGAATCAATGATTAGTGGGAAATTTGTACCTGTACATACCTATATTAAAAAAAGAAGAAACGTCTCAAATCAATAATCTAACTTTTGCCCTTAAGACACTTGAAAAAGAAGAGCAAACTAAAACCAAACAGAAGGAAATAACAAAGATTAGAGCAGAAACAAATGAAATAAAGAAGATAGAGAATAGAAAAACAAACAAAACCAAAAGTGGGGTCTTTGAAAAGATCACCAGAATGACAAACCTTTAGCTAAACTGATTTAATAAAAAAGAGAGAGAGACTGAAATAACTAAAGTCAGGAATGAAAGAGGGGACATTACTATCAACCTTACATAAATAAAAAATATTATAAGGGAATCCTATGAACAGTTCTATGCCAACAATATATAATTTAGATGAAATGAACAAATTCTTAGACATGAACTACTGACTCGAGTGAAATAGGTGATCTGAATATATTTCTAACAAGTAAAGAGATTGGATTATAATAAAAAAATTTCCACAAAGGAAAAAACAGGCCAGGATGGCTTCACTTTGAAGTGAATTTTATCAAACGTTTAGGGAAGAATTAACACAAATCCTTCACAAACTTCAAAAAATTGGAGAAGAGAGAACACATTCTATGATAGTGGTATTACCCTAGTATCAATTGTAGACGATGACATCACAAGAAAACTGTAACCAACATCTCTTATGTACATAGACACAAAAATCCTCAACAAAAATACTACTAAAACTGAATCCGGTAGTCTATAAAAAGAATTATACCAAAAACAATTGAGATTTATCCCAGGAATGCAAGGTTGGTTCAATATATGAAAATCGATCAATGTAATACAACCGAAGTAAGGGAAGAGGGGACATAGTGCTCAGTAATGATAGCTGCTATTACTATTTTTCCCAGTCTGCCATCTACTGCCTAGCTGTATGTTTAAATACAGCAGCAGCTTCAATTGTCATAAGTGATTCAATTCTCATAATGGTATGTGTTTGCAAGATGGCAGAATATATTTGGCTGTTCCAATCTCCACTGTCCTGAGGATACTATGTATGATGAAAATTTAAAGATATCTGTTTTCCTAGGTAAGGCTTCTTTTATCAAATGGCCAGCAGAATTACTAGATTTCTAGAAAGTCTTTGAAAAGGCATACACATCTATTTTTTTAGATTTCTATATCAGACAAGTTGGACAAGGATTTTAACCTCTATTTGGTCTCCAACTCTAGATCTCACTCTGCCTGAAAATATATCAAGTCCTAAGTTTCTTACAAACAGAGTATATCCTTATGTGTTTATAGTACAGTTGAGAGATTAACTCAGTATCTCAACCTCCTGTGGTGACCTCAGCCAAGGAGGAGATTTCCTCAGGGATATGCAATCTAAACAAAATCCCATGTTATTTTTACAGCAGTTAGAATCCTTCATGTTCCACTTGGTGATACCCAAGGGTGTGGAGGAGGAGTGCTTTATCATATAATTTTCTAGACCAGGAATGTAGGCTGTTATTACATAAATTTAAGTGCAGGGAAAAGAGCCATTCAAGTAAAGATGTGTTGTTCATAGATGAATTCTCCCAAATATCTATTTGTAAGGCAAAATCTTTAAAAAACAGGGATAATTAATTCCTGAGAGAGCAAAGCCTTCGATGGAAAGAGAGTTCCTTTGATGTTCTCAGTATCATCTCTAAACGTTATGATTCAAGAGGAAGCTCTTCTCTTATTTTAAGGGCAGAATAAGAGGGGGATGTTAAATGATAGAAATATTTGTGTCTTTCATTCTGTAACCTTAGAGCTAGGTGCTGAAGATCAGAAGATTCACTTTAGTACCTAAGGACTTTGGATTCCAAATCCTATGTAGCATTTTATTGTCCTTTGACTTGAGTTTCTAAGGCATTGGAGCTTTGCAAATGCCATTGTCCAGTCAGTGGGGACTTGAGAAATATACATTTATATGGCATGATGTTTGAACAGTTACATATAATGGTTATTTCTTTTTCCTGACTACATTGGGCATTCTCCTTAACTACAGAGGGAAACCATGGTAAGTTAACTAGAATTGCTAATTTTTAATCCAGTTTCTTACATTTCCATTTTCTCTCGAGGGGTTTATAACTAAAATCATTGAAGCATTACTTTCTGATATTTTATGGGGGATCCCTTTGAGGTGTTTTCGGATATCTTGCAGAAATATTTGTTCTCACTATATATGGATATATTTATAATACACCAGGGATAAATTTACATTTCATGGATTCTTGAGTCAATTGGTAGGCTTTTGAATATGGGGACAGTGCAGTAGGGCAGCAGGTGGGAGCTGGATGGTCACTGAGGGTTTCCTTCAGGGATAGGGTGCATGGTGTAGTGGTTTGGATAGTCAGAGATTATGTGCAGTCACTCATTTCCTTGAGGCAATGCTCTGATTTTGATAATTTCCAGGGTTGAAAGAGGGGGAGAAATGTCGTGGTGATAGGAGCAGGTATGAGAGGCAAATGAGCAGAAAGAAAGGCAGATGTGAGGTGAAGCTGAGATAAGGTGTGTGACTTTCACTGTGGTGGTCAAAGATAGGTCAGCATGGGAGAGAGAAGAACAACATTAGGATTCTCTTTCTTGAAGGAAATCTTCAGCCCCAGAACTGAGATCCATAAGGAGAATTCATGAATATGTAAGATCTGCAAGAAACAATGTACCTCCTGCTGTGTTTGGAAAACTATGCTAAACTCCAGGCTTAAGGGCACTTTTTTTTTTCTTAAGGGCACTTTTATTCTGATCCTGTTCAACTTTCTTGGATTTTGTTCTAACTAGGTAAGACGTTATTTCTGCTATCATGGATGTAATCCCAACGATGTGATAGAATTTTTGCATCCCTAACTCAGCCCATTTTCATTGAGATCCAGGACAGGTTTTGCTAAAGATAAGAGATGAAAGTTAATTCTCTTCATCACCTTATGGTGATTTTTCCTCGTAAATTCATCTCAAGGCATCTTAAGGGAGGCAAGATGTGATGGTGTGGAAAAAAGTCACTGTATTGGGCCTTAGAAGACTTTTTCCCGTGGTCTGATACTAATCAATTAGCTGTTTTCTTGGACTTCAGTGTCCTCATCCTTAAAGAGCATATATGTTGATAAAATACAAGGTACTGAAGCATTTTCAGTGACAACAATTCTAGGGTCTTGTCCAATGGACCCTTGAATCATTAACTTCTGACTCTACATTTCATAGCTTAGCAAAAGAACTGCTATGGAATTTATATGGCCACAGGTGGTGACTTTAGGAACCAACCCACTTGTCCAACCAACCTCTGACATTGGCTGATTCCCAGAAGTAAATCGGATCTGCCCTGGAGGGACACTTAGTGCCAGACAGACATCCTGGGTATAAAAAGTCTCCTCTATTTGTTTGTTTTTAATCACTTTTACTTTGAGCAAGTCCTTTACCTCTTCTTAAGCAGAGTTTCTTTTTATTTAAAATATGGATAATAGAGTACCTAAGTCATAGCACTGTTGTGAAGATTAAGTGAAAGAATAAATCTCTGCATGTTTTAAGAATGGAGAAAACCAGAGCTATAACAAAAGTTTCCATTTGAAAATGTCTGAGGATGTGGAATTTAAACAAGTTAACAAAGATTTCTGTGCTTGGAGGAAGTTTGACTGCTTAGGTCCTTACTTTCAATTGCAATCTGAGGGTTCTTTTATGGAAGATCAGGGTCATCCTGCTAGATCAACACTTCTCTCCATTTCTCATGTATCCCCAAATATGGATTTTAGAGGGTTTGAGTGTAATAGGTACACTATTGGTCTTTGGACTAAGACAAAGAAAGAAACTGACCTGTGCTTGAGTCCATCAATTAATAGAGGACATCAAACACATCAATTCTGACAAAAGACCAAGTTGTTTTGTTTGTATATTTATTTCCACATGGTATGGAACACAAAGGGGCAGAGGAACAGTGTAAAAGGGAATCATTTAAAATATATGCTCAAATTCAAGATTTGCAAGAAACAAATAATAAGGGAAATAGTGATAATGAATGAGTCAAATTTGGAGTTTTCTGTCTGATTTTGATCATAAAACCCAACTTTTGGCCTAGACCTTCAGGAAGCTATCAGAACATATTAGTTCTTGGTTCTCCCAAAGGTCATCTCCTCTAGAGAAGAGTTGGCAATTAGAAGCACACTTAACTTTCTTCTCAAGGGTTCTTGCCCCTGGAAGAATTCTCTGATGCATTGGGCTTCCAGAAGGGAGACTACTATGTTGGGGCTTGGAACTCTAGGGCTAGTGAATGCATTTGTGGGATCATATGGAAGAGGTATCCTTTCCATATATCTTATTATGAAACTTGCCCAATGTGTAACAGGGACAATGTGTCTTACCCTTCACTGCCTTTGTGGTTTAAGAATACATTAAAATACAGAGGATAAAGCAATCTGAAGTCCAGGAATAAGTGAGGATTAATAATAGCAAAACTTAGCTTTAAATACTATATTGAAGTTTAATTGAGTACCCACGAAGAGCAGTTTTTTAAAAAGTTTGTTTATTTATTTATTTATTTATTTTGGTGTGTGTATGTGTGTGCATGCGCGCGTGTGTGTGTGTGTGTGTGTGAGAGAGAGAGAGAGAGAGAGAGAGAGAGAGGCAGAGAGAGAGGGAGAGAAAAAAATCTCAAGCAGGCTCCATACTGTTAGTGCAGAGCCCAACATGGGGCTTAATCTCATGAGCTGTGAGATCATGACCTGAGCCAAAATCAAGACCCAGATGCTTAACCCACTGAGTCACCCAGGCATGCCAAAAGAAGTTTTGAAGTACCTATTCCTAGAGAAGAAAGAGAAGGAATCACTGTGAGATTGTCAGAGTACTGCTAAAAGTCAGAGTTTTGGACTCTTATGATTTTATGGTTCCTTTTCTCTTTCTTTTTATCCCAAAGGTAAAGCATTTATTCCTGGAGTTTTTATCACCCACACCACAGAGATGGAGAATAAAAGAAATGTGACTGAATTCATTTTAATAGGTCTTACACAGAACCCCAAGATGCAGAATATAGTGTTTCTGGGATTTTTGATTCTATACATGGTAACACTCTCAGGCAACCTGCTCATTGTGGTTACCATTACCACCACCCAGACTCTGAACTCCCCCATGTATTTCTTCCTGACTCATCTTTCCTTGATAGACACAATTTATTCTTCTTCTTCAGCTCCTAAGCTGATTGTGGACTCCCTTCACGAGCAGAAAATTATCTCCTTTAATGGGTGTATGGCTCAGGTTTATGCAGAACACATTTTTGGTGCTACTGAGATCATCCTGCTGACAGTGATGGCCTATGATCGCTATGTGGCCATCTGCAGACCTCTGCACTATGTGACTGTCATGAGCCACAGGCTGTGCTTTCTTCTGCTGGGAGTGGCCTGGACTGGAGGATTTCTCCACGCGACCATTCAGATACTCTTTACAGTCTGGCTGCCCTTCTGCGGTCCCAATGTCATAGATCACTTCATGTGTGATTTGTACCCTTTATTGAAACTTGTCTGCATGGACACTCACACCCTTGGTCTCTTTGTTGCTGTCAACAGTGGGTTCATCTGTCTTTTAAACTTCCTCCTCTTGGTGGTCTCCTACGTAGTCATTCTGTGGTCCCTAAAGAGCTATAGCTTGGAAGGGAGGCGCAAAGCCCTTTCCACTTGTGTCTCTCATATCACAGTAGTTGTCTTATCTTTTGTGCCCTGTATATTTGTGTATCTGCGCCCAGTGACCACTCTGCCCATTGATAAAGCTGTTGCTATCTTTTATACTATGGTGGTTCCAATGTTAAATCCCTTAATCTATACCCTCAGAAATGCTGAGGTAAAAAATGCTATGAGGAAGCTCTGGAGAAAAAAAGTGACTTCAGATAATGATTAAAGAGAATCTTTGAGCATTACCTATAGAAGTAATAGAGGTAACCTAGTTCAAGCCTCTTGATTTGTAATTGAAGACATCAACTCTAATAAGGAGTTGGATAACACTTGCAGATAGCCACTTAAGCGCAGAGCTAAGACTAGGACTGGAATCCAGACTTACTGTCTCCCATCCCACACTCTTGTCATCACGACATACTGCTTCTTCATCCATAAATATTTACCTATTACTTGGAAATCTCAAATATCTGTAGTAGCTAAAGGATATGAATCTAGAATATTGGATTGGATTAAAATAATCTGATGTGACATGGAGATATTGGTTACTACTGATTTTTGCAAATAACAAGTTTAATGATACTCCTTTGCTTTGGACTTTGGCATCAGTATAAATTCTTTTGTGAATTTTTTTGTTCGTTACGTCTGGGTTGTACGGCAAAAAGATACTATTTATGAAATGTCTATAAAACCGGTGTCGTATTAGGTATTTTCCATATTGTATCACTCAGGGTCCAATTAGGACACAGATCACACAGTAATTTGAACAGGAAAGTTTACGTACAATTATTCATTGTATCAGGGCATTAACTGGAAAGGGCTAGTGAGTACACTAAAGAATGCCCTGGTACTGGTAAATGAGTATCAATGGAAGGAATACATTTAGAAGGTGGAATCCCTCCCCAAGGCTGGGATTCCAGTCTTTTGGAGAATGATTACTTGTTGCCCATTGGACGGTGAAGTTCACTAGGTTGCCTTGGTCCAGAACTAGTTCATGGTAGCTGGAGAATGAAAGGCAAAAAAGGGACTGGCAAGCTGGAGCCTCCCACTGGGAATTGGTAGCTTGAGGCAGGCAAACAAGGCACTATGGTCTGGACTGGCAAGCAGGAAACAACAAACAAACCTCTAAAGTGAGAATGGACCAAGATTGGTGGAAAACACCCCACTGTGGTGCAGATCAACCAACTTGAGAACCTGATCTCTGGGGTACCTATGAGATTCACTGGAATCTGCCTGCAGAGGTTGCACTGAAACTCATTTGGATTCCGTCCATGGAGGTGGCTGTGTCAGCACCACTAGATGTCTCTCCAGCCCCCTCCCCCAAGCACACACTGTTGGAAGCTATATTGCCAGAGCAAGGTGAGATGAGAAGCATACCCAAGGACTCATTACCCGGAACAATGCCAAAAAGCTTTCCCCCCATGTTTTCTTCTAGCAGTTTTGTGGTTTCAGGTCTTATGTTTAAGTCTTTAATCCATTTTGAGTTGGTTTTTGTGTATGGCACAAGATAAAGGTCCAATTTCATTCTTTGGCATGTGAATATCCAGTTAAAAAAAACTTTAAAAAATGTTTATTTATTTTTGAAAGAGAGCACAAGTGGGGGAGGGGCAGAGAGCCAAAGCAGGCTCCATGCTGTCAGCACAAAGCCCACTGTGGGGCTTGAACCCACCAGCTGTGAGATCATGACCTGAGTTGAAGTTCAATGTTTGACTGACCCACCTAGACACCCCTCCTAGGACCACTGTTTGAAGGACTGTCCTTTCCCCAATGAGTAGTCTTTTTTTTTTTTAAATTTAATGTTTATTTTTGAGAGGGAGAGAGACAGAGACAGAGCATTAATGGGGGGAGGGGCAGAGAGAGAGAGGGAGAGGCCGAGAGAAAGGGAGGGATAAGTAGGCTCCAAGCTCTGAGCTATCAGCACAGAGCATGATGTGGAGCTAGAAACCATGAACCATGAGATCATGACCTGAGCCGAAGTCAGACGCTTAACCGACTGAGCCATCCAGGTGCCCCTTTAATGAATAGTCTTGATACCCTTGTCAAATATTAATTGGCTATATATGTAAGGGTTTATTTCTGGGCACTCAATTCTATTCCATTTATCTAGGTGTCTGTTTTTATTCCAGTATCATACTGTTCAGAGTACTAGAGATATGAAACAGAGTAGTTGAAATCAGGAAGTGGAAGTGTGATGCCTCTAGCTTTGTCTTCTTTCTCAGGATTGCTTTGGCTATTTAGGGTCTTTGGTGGTTCCAGATATATTTTAGGATTGTTTTTTTCTACTTCTGTGACAAATGCCATTTGACTTTTGATAGACATTTTTATTGAACCTATGGATGACTTTGGGTAAATAAACATTTATTATTACTTTTTCCAATCCATGAACATGGGATATCTTTCCATTTACTTCTGTCTTTTTCAATTTCTTTAATCAGTATCTTATAGTTCTCAATATGAAGATTTTTCACTTACTAATTACATTTATTCCTAAGTATTTTATTCTTTTTGATGCTATTGTAAATGGAATTATTTTCTTCATTTCCTTTTTGTATAGTTTATTGTTAGTGTAAAGAAATGTAAATAATTTTTGTGTGTATCTTGCATCTTTAGTGAATTCACTTTTTAGTTTTAATTGTGTGTGTGTGTGTGTGTGTGTGTGTGTGTGTGTGTGTGGAAGTTTTAGGGTTTTCTCTATATACGACCATGTCATTTACAAAGAGAAAATTTTACTTCTTTCTTTCCAATTTGGATGCCTTTATTTATTTATTTATTTAGTCTGATGGTTCTTGCTAATACTTTTAGTACTATGTTAAATAGAAGTGGCATAGGCTTCCTTGCCTTGTACTGGATCTTAGAGGAAAAGCTGTCAGTTTTCCCCCATTGATTATCATATTAGCTGTGGGCTTTTCGTAAGTGGCCTTTTTGTGTATATGTTGAGGAAATTTCCTTCTAAATCTATTTTGTTGAGAACAAATTTTTAGCATGAAAGATTGTTGAACATAATGACAGTTATGTTGAATATAAATACATTTTGTGTCTCTATTGAGATCATCATGTGGTTTTAATGTGTGTATCACATTGATTTATTTGCATATTTTAAACCAAACTTGCATCCCAGGGGTTAATCCCACTTGGTCATCATGTGTAATCTTTTGAATGTGTTGAGTTCATTTTGCTGAGATATAATTCTTGACTGATAAAATTTATGAGTCTTGGCATGTCTGAGAATGTATTTCTTTTATTCTTACTTTTGAATTCTATATTGCATGATACAGAATTAGTGGTTTTAGTTTTTCCCTTGAGAACATTAAAGATTTTTTTCATTAACTCCCAATTTCTAGTTTTGCTAACAAAATTCTGTTGCTAGTCTGATTTTTTATTTCTTTGATAGCCTGTTTTTATTTTATAGATTTGTATCCTATTGAATTTCTACACTTGATCTTAGCCAAGAGGCCGAGAAGCGATGCCTATTGAATTTCTAATATACCAATTGACATTATTAGAGTTCTATTTTAGAATGTGTTTTTTTTCTTTGTTTGTTTTCTTTCTAAGAATCAAAATGGCTATTTGATAGACCATGAAGACCACCCATAGGTGAAGTAACACTCTCCATAGATGATATCTAATACTTTTATGGCTTTAATTGCCATCTGTATGCTCATGGTTCCTACATTTCTGTGGCCTACATCTTTCTGATATCAGAAACATATACAGTATTTAATTGTACATTGTTACTTAAATGTCATTCAACACACTAAAAAACATTCATCTTTTCTCTGTTCCACCCATCTGGTAATCTACACTAGAAACTGGGTGTCATCCATGACTTCTCTCTCAAATCTTCATCCTAAATTAAGTTCTTTTGTTTATAGTCCTAAATAGGTCTTGAACCCTTTTCTATCTCTCTGTGTTAGTCTGGGTTCCCTAGATGCAGACTCTGAGATGGGGATTTTTATGAAAATGACTCATATGGTGAAGGGTTGAGGGAAACTGACTATAGTAGGGGAAGAAAGAATGTGGTCCCAACTGGAGCTTGGCTTCAGGCTGGAGCCATGGGAGCTCTGGGGTATATGTTGTAATACAGGACTGGTTCTACCTTGAGTCAAAAGAACCAGCCTTTTTTTTTTTTTTTTCCCTTGTTCCTATCTTTCATAACCAAATCATCTCTGTTACCTCTAACTGCTCTCCTGTTGCCAGTCTTATCTCCTTCAGTCCATTTCCCACACTCTAGCTAGAGTTACCATTCTAAAACTCAAATCTCACTGCACCACTCGCTGGCTTCCAAGAACTTCCGATGTTTTTGAATTGATTGGCCATATTGGATTGATCAGGTTTCCTGTGTATTCTTTTCCACGTCCTAGCCTTTGTTGTGTATTCTGTCTTCTAGGACACTCTGCCAACCCCATGCCTAGTCACTCTACTGACTGACTTTTTTCCATTCATTGGGTTCTAATTTTAGGTCTTTTCTGTCCGCTGGTTTCTAGTTTTGTGTCTTTTCACTAGGAACCTTCTCCGGACTCTGAAGGTCTTTGTTGTGTGTCCCTCCATTGTGGTTTCATAGCACCCTGTGATTCCACTGTCTTACCATTTATAACACTTGTAACTTTCTGCTTCCTCCTGGGAGTCTTTCATTGGATGCTAAGCTCTGTGGGGGCAGAACCTTGTTCTCCTTTTCTTCACCACTGAAGTGCCAGCTACTATCAACTTGCCTGATACATTTCTTGGGCTCAAAAATATTTGATGATTAATGAAGGGAGGACAAAAGAATGAAGGGAATATGTTTTTCCTGAGATCGCTTTTTGCATAGAAAGAGCCACATATTAAAAAGAAAGCTTTTAATGATGAAATGGTACCAAAAAGCATACTGATTAACAGAGAAACATAACATAAGCAGGCCACACTCAAAAGATAATAAAATATCACTGAAAGCAGGAGAATATCAAGGTAAACTATTTGCTCATATGCTGAGAACTGTAGTTTCCATTTCTTTCTCATCCTTAGCAGAAGCAGGAGTGAAAACAAATTGAAATTTCCCCAAGAGGTTTAGCCAGAATTCTCCTTAGAGTTGAATCAGATAAAAGCGGGAAAGAATTCCCTAGCCTCTAGTACTACTTTCTTTTTATTTTTGAATTTTTTCATCTTCCTTTATACTCTCATTCATTCATTCATTTGTTCATTCATTCAATATTTATTGTGCATGAGACATTGTGCTATCTTGTAGAAACTATTGTTATATAGTAGGCAAGTGTTTTACAGAATATGACTGTATAATAAAAAGAAATTTCTGTCTGACATCAACATGGTCTTTGAGTCATTAACTCTTTCTGATGGGGTATTAGCATATGAGTGATATGAACAGTACAAAATTGTTCTGAAGCTTACAAGGGAACTTGGAAACATGGTCTAATCTTCATTACCTACTCCTCAGAGGTTAAATGGCCAATGCTTTTATGGCCCTAAATGTTAAATACCATAATGCTACAGGCAAGACGTGCAAGCAGTTATTAATGAAAAATTATTAGCTTTTTGCTATAGCTAATGAACTAATGTATATATTGTGTCCAGCGCAGTCTCTGGTTCAGTAAATGGTAACTAGTATATTCATCTGATTTTTTGATTATCATTGCCTGTTAACAGCAGTTAAGGACATGATCTGGGAAGTCAGTCAATTCTGATTACTGGCTTTCCAATGTATCCATTTTGGTACCTTCCCCTTTCTATTAGTTTGTTTACCTGTAAAATGGTGATAATAGCCTATACCTCCTTAGACTGTTATAGAGATAATTGCTCAATAACAATACTATTATTTCTTTAATTTATTATTGGAAGAAAAGCCTATAAATCCATATATATGGTTGAAGCTAGTAAAACTAAACCCCAAATTGGTAGAATTTTCTGTATATTCAAAGTGGTCCTGGGTTACATCTTTTCTGTTGCATCCATTTCAGCTATGCTTAATGCGGATTTTATGATTCATAGTAGGTAATTTATTTCTCCATCCCTTAGGTATTCTTTGCCAAGATCATCCAAAATGTCCTTTTGACCTTTGCTTCCATTGAATCACTGTTGAGCTCCAGGCACATTTATTTCTCCCCTGAAATAGCTTTCCTGCGGCACAATTTACTAATGGCATTTTTCATCTGGGCATTTCTCAAAGTATAGATTAGCGGGTTTAGCATGGGAGTTATAATAGTGTAGAACACTGCCACTGCTTTATCAATAGATAAAGTAGCTGCAGGCCTCATATACACAAATATGCAGGGCACAAAGAATAAGACGACCACCGTGATGTGGGAGGCACAGGTGGAGAGGGCTTTGCGCCTTGCCTCCAAGCTGTGGTTCCTTAGGGAGCGCAGAATGACCACATAGGAGACCATCAAGAGGAGGAAGTTTAACAGACAGATGAATCCACTGTTGGCAGCAACGAAGAGCCCTAGAGTGTGGGTATCAGTGCAGGCAAGATTGAGCAAAGGGTTCAGATCACACATAAAGTGGTCTATGACGTTAGGGCCACAGAAGGGTAATTGGAAGATGAAGAGTATCTGTATAGTTGCATGAAGAAAGCCTCCCACCCACACCACTCCCATTAACAGGCCACACACCCGCCGATTCATGATGGTCATGTAGTGCAATGGCTTGCAGATAGCCACATAGCGGTCATAGGCCATCACAGTAAGCAGGATGCCTTCAGCACCTCCAAAGAAATGTTCTCCAAATATTTGAGTCATGCATCCATTGTATAGGGTAGTCTTCTTTTTATGGAGGGAATCTATGATCAGTTTAGGAGTATTAACAGAGGAATAGCAGGCATCAATAAAGGAGAGATAGGCCAGGAAAAAGTACATGGGAGACCCCAACAATGGGCTGGCAGTGATAGTGACCACAATGAGCATATTACCTACTACAGTGATGGTGTAGATGACAAAAAACACGACAAATATAATTTTTTGCATCTTTGGATTCTCTGTGAGTCCCAGTAGAACAAACTCTGTCACATTGTTCCTCTTCTCCATGCGCTTCACCTGACAGTTAGTCACATTACCTGAAAAGAAAACAATTTTTATTAATGCAACCTTGAATTTCTTAAACTTTCCACTCTAATATATAAAAACTTATTGGATTCTATTCAGTTGTGAGTTCTTTTGAGGTTGTGTGTGTGTTAGAAATAAAGATTCTGGGTTCTTGAGAATTAATTCAGATTGCCTCCCAGCTGAAATCTTTGTTAAGATTGTGGACCTGGGGAACATTTGTAAACACACAGGCAGGAGACCACATGTGCACACTTAAATCATCCCAGATGACTGAGAATCTAAGTCAAAGTACACATCGTAGTAGCCGAGCCTGAAACAGTGGTAGTAGATGGATGTAGTCTACAAATGCAAGCTTTGGAATTTTCCCTTTATCTCTAGGAAATGGGGAACCATGGAAGGTAATTGAGAATATGAGTGGGAGGATGAAAAAGAATGTGAAGGGGGGATCTTGGATATTATTCTCATAAAGATCTTTGTGTGCTTTGGGTGAAATGGACTGAGGTTTGGAGAAGAGGTGGAAGGAAGATACAGGAATCCCAATAGCAGACTATTCACAGTAGTTGAAGAAAGAGTAACAGGGCATTGGTTATGGGAATGTCAAGACTGGATACAAGAGCTACTTAAAAGTAGCCACAATGCATGTTTCCTGAGTTCAATGAATTTATCGTAGCCAATAATATATACTTTTGAATGATTGATTGCTTTGTCCATGGCTTATAGTAGATGCTTTGCCTACATGGTCCGTTTTCATAGTGTAACCTGTGTGGTATTTTTTCATTCATTTTGAAGATGAGGAAACAATCTCAGAGACTAATGTTAATAATTATCCCAATGATGGTAGTATTAACTAAAGCTTACTGAGCCCTTAGTATGCTCTAAGTGTTTTTGCAGACACCTTTTCATTTTTAATCCTCACTGCAAACCTACAAGAGGGATGCTACTATCATTTTTATCCCTATTTTACATGTTAGGGAATAGAATCATAGAGAAGTTAAGGATCTTGCCCAGGATTGAGTAGCTATTAAGGGCTGGAGCCAAGATTAGGTCGGGTAATACCTGTCAATTGTTTTCCCTCCTAATTTTTAATCCATGCCCTCTATTGTTACTTTATAATAAACAATGTCGAACTAGTAATCTCTTTTTGATATGACCATGATACTTATAATTACTTCAAGGCTACTCTGAGGAAAGCTTATGTGGAGCAGTTTCATCAGCAGGCACAGACACAGCACACACAGTGACATATTGGAACTCGCAAATGTTAAGAAAAATATGGTACTGCTTTCACTGAACAGCCCTTTTATAGGGGCCTCTCCGCTAACCCTAAGTGTTTCTTACTGGGTCCCCTTCCAAAAAAATGGGCCCCCAGACTCTGTTGCAAAATACCAAAAATAATTATTGCAGTGGTTAATTGTATTGGTTTGAAAATCAGAAAGACCAGAGTAGAAGCCTTGTTCTTCCACTTGCAATTTCTTTTATCTGGGGTACATTACTTTCATACCTTATGTCCTTGTTTCCTCATCCATAAAGCAAGAGTGATAATGTCCACCTCACAGGTTGTTATGGAAATTATTTGAGACACCGACCACACCGTTGGGGACACACATAGGACTTTCATTTAATTTTAGGATGGTGAATGCCCCTAGGAAATAGGAAGAGTGGACAGTTTGGGCAATGAAGCAGAGAAGCATTTAACTACATAATGAACTTAGGAAGGATCATCACCAATTTTACTCTCAAAGAAGCAACAGAGACTCACGTCATGCATAGCAGTTGATCCCAGCAACTGTTTTCCATGCCTGTGCTTAGATGAAACAGCTGATCTATATCATCTTTTTTTCATATTTGTGTGTTTGAAATATAGTAAAATTTTGTTTTCGTTCTCATGATTTTTCTTCATTATGAGCAGGTATCTCATGGCCAAACCATGGTGCCTGGTGTCAGAGAGCTGGGTCCTACCATTTGCTCAGTCTCTCTGAACCTAAAATTTTTTTTTGATTTTTAAAAATTTTATTTCTTTTAATTCACATCCAAATTAGTTAGCATATAGTGCAACAGTGATTTCAGGAGTAGATTCCTTAATGCCCTTTACCCATTTAGCCATCCCCCTTCCCACAACCCCTCCAGTAACCTTCTGTTTGTTCTCCATATTTAAGAGTCTCTTATGTTTTGTCCCCTCCCTGTACCAAAAAATTTTTAACTGTAAATTTAGCAAATGATATTCATGAATTATCTTTTGAAGCATTGAGATGAGGATAAATTATTCTATTACTATGTCTTAAAAGGGTTGAAAAATAATGAGTAGTATATGTGGAAAGGAGCAACCTTTAATAAAGCATCAGCACTATTAGAAAACTTACCTTATCTGTCTTAGATGATCTTAATGATATTTGGGGATATTCAGGAACATTCCCGTCTTCAAACTGACCTCCTCTTATAATAAGTAACTTTCAATATGAAAAATATGTCTTTGGACACTTTGGAAGAGCCTATTCAGACAATTCACTATCAACTCAACAGTTATTAAGAAATTATATACATTGAACATATACCATTTTTGGGGATATATCATTTATACCTCAGCGAGCCTACTAAAATAAAAGAAAGTGTTCATATGGGTCTAAATCTTTCCATCTAGCCTAAAGCCTCAAAACTTTTTCATAGAAAATCTGTTTGCAATTTGCTTTCTGGTTTTGAATTTAGAATGGACTCACTTGAACCACTATGGAGAAATGATCTATCTATGGCTCTGGTTCTGCAGGGCAAGAGGCAGACACTGTGGAGAAAACACAGTCAAATGGTACACTCCGCCCATGATGAATCTTGTCTCGGGAGGTGAATGACAACAAAAAAACATTTTCACCTTGCCCTGTATGGGTATTTAAAGAGGACCTTGCCTGGTGGCTCCTGCTTCCTCTCCCAGGAATTAATTATCCTCTTTGATGGAAAGGCTTTGTCTGAGAAACAGGTATTCTAAGGAGACATGTTAAGAAACACTCATTCTTAAGTGGGCAATTGCATTCTTAAGTGGGAAATTGTAAACCTAAGCCTGTGAGTCTCCTCCTTGTCTGTATCCTGGGTTGTTACGAAAGCAGAATGCCATATAAATAGTAAGGTGCCGTAATTCCAGTGGGGCTGTGATGTAGGTTCCCTGTAGGCTTATGTCACATAGTTTCTATTTTCTTATCAATATTACACCTTTATTGGAAAACCACTACTGATTGAGAGCTAGAGCAGTGAGGGCATAAAGTCATTTTAAAGTTCTTGGCTCTAAAAGCTGTTTTTCTTTGATCTATGAAAGTATCATGAACTAATAAAATTGTGTGTATTTAGATTTATAATTTGAGGGGCACCTTGGAGGCTCTGTCGGTTAAGCACCTGACTCTTGATTTTTGGCTCAAGTCATGATCTCATGGTTCAAGGGTTCGAGCCTCACATTGGGCTGTGCACTGACAGCGTGGAGCCTGTTTGGGATTCTCTCTTTCCCTCTCTCTCTGCCTCTCTCTGTCTCTCTCAAAATAAATAAATAAATGTAAAAAAAGATGTATAACTTGGTATGTTGACAAAATTGTGAAATAATCACCACAAGCAAGCTATTTACCATTTTCATCACTCACTGTTACTACTTTTGTGTATGTGTATGTGTGGAGTGAACACTTAAGATCTACCCCCTTAGGAAATTTCAAATATACAATACTACAGTATTGTTAACTACAATCACATTGCTGTACAATTATCCATCTTGCATGACTGAAACTTTGTTCCCCCTGATCAATACCTCTCTATTTCTTACTCCCCCAGCCTCTGGCAACCCACATTCTACTCTCTGCTTCTGTAAGTTTGACTATTCCTAGTATAAGTAAGGTCATGTAGTATTTCTCTTTCTCTCTCTGGCTTATTTCGGTTAGCATAATGCTCTTCAGGTTCATCCATGTTGTCAAGAGGCAAGTTTCCTTATATTTAGACTATATAATCCGTTATGTGTGTGTGTATCACATATTCTTTAGCCGTTCCTCTATCAAGGGACATATAGGTTATTTCCATCTCTTGGCCATCATGAAAAATGCTTCAAAATACATGAGTGCAGATACCTCTTTAAGATACTGATTTCAATTCCTTTGGTTCCACACCCAGAAATGGGATTGCTGAATAAAAAAAAACGGAACTTTTCAATGTTTTTGAGGAATCTTCATAGTTTTCCATAATGGCTGTGCCAATTTACATTCCTGATAGCAGTGCACAAGGGTTTCCTTTTCCACACTTGTTATCTTTTTGATAAGTACCATTCTTACAAATGTAAGGTGATATTTTTGGTGTGCATTTTTCTGATGATTAGTGACGTTGAAGACTTTTTCACATACCTGTTGGTTATTTGTAGATCTTCTTTTGAGAAATGTCTATTCAGATCCTTTGCCCATTTTAAAATCAGGTTGTTTGTGTTTTGTTATTGAGTTATATAAGTTCCTTCTCTACTTTGGATACTAACCGCTTACCACATATATGATTTGCAAATAATGTGTGACTTTCTCACATTTGTTGGTTATCTTTCCCGCTTGATTGTTTCCTTTGGTGTGCAGAGGTTTCTTAGTTTGATGAAATCCCACTTGTCTGTTTTTGCTTTTGGTATCACACCTAACAAAAATCATTGCCTAAAATAATGTCAGCAAGCTTTTCCCCTGTTTGCTTTGAAGAGTTGTATGGTTTCAGATCTTATGTTTAAGTCCTTTTGAGTTGATTTCTGTATGTGATGTGAGATAAGGGTCTAATTTCTTCCTTCTGTGCGTGGTTATCCAGAATTCCCAAAGCACTTATTGAAGAGAATCTCATTTCCGCATTTGGAACCCTTGCCAAAGTTCAGCTGAATGTATATGAGTGTGTTTATTTCTGAGCTCTCTATTCTGTTCCATTGATCTGTATGTCTGTATTTTTGCCAGCACTTACTGTTTTGAGATAGTAGCTCTGCAGTATTTTTGGAAATCAGGAATTGTGATGGCTCGAATTCTATTCTTCTTGCTTGAAATGGCATTACATATTTGGATTTTTTTTGTTTTATGTGAATTTTTATGCAAAAGCTGTTTTTTTTCGCTTTTCTGAGAAGGCTGATATCAAAGTAGCCAGAAATTTTAGAAGGCTCTAGATTCCAGGTATTTTTGGAACTTAAGGGCTGGTCAGAACGGAATACCGGTCCATGCACTGTGCTTTTATTTTTAGAAATGACAACACCTGGGGTACCTGGCTGGCTCAGTTGGAAGAGCATGCCATTCTCTAGCTCTCTTTTTTAAAATTTTTATTTATTTATTTTGAGACAGAGAGAGGGCGCACAAGCAGAAGAGGGGCAGAGAACCAGAGGGAGAGAGAGAATCCCAAGCAGGCTCCACATTCAGCGTGGAGCTCGATCTCAGGAACTGTGAGATCATGACCTGAGCCAAAATCAAGAGTTGGATGCTTAACTGACTGAGCCACTCAGGTGCCTCAGAGAATGGCATTCTTGATCTCAGGGTCATGAGTTCGAGCCCCATGTTGGGCAGAGAGATTACTAAAAAATAAGTAAATGGCAACATCTGATGAGAAGATTTAAACTTTTGATGAAGTCAAATTTTTCATTTTTTTCTTATGTTTCATGCTATTGGGTCACATCTGATAAAAGTCAACCCCGATTTTTAAGTATACATTATTATTTTTAGGTTTATCTTTGACATGTAGGTTTCTGACTCATTTTGAGTTATTTTTTGTTTATAGTGTGAGGTAGTGGTTAGTGTTTTTTTTTTTTATATAGATATACAATTGATACAGCTTTATGTATGTATGCATGTATGTATGTTTGCATGTATTTAAATATGTTTATTTATTTTTGAGAGAGAGAGAGACAGAGTGCAAGTGGGGGAGGGGCAGAGAGAGGGGGAGGGGCAGAGAGAGGGGGAGACACAGGGTCTGAAGCAGACTTCAGGCTCCAAGCTGTCAGCACAGAGCCAGATGTGGGGCTCAAATTCATGAACTGTGAGATCATGACCTGAGCTGAAGTCGGATGCTTAAGAGACTGAGCCATCCAGGTGCCCCAAGCATAGTTTATTTAAAAGTCTATTCTTTATCCATGTCAATGAAAATGGGAAGATTTCATTCTTTTTATGGCTGAGTTCTAGTAATATTCCATTACACACACACACACACACACACACACACACACACACACACCCCACATCTTTATCCATTCATCAGTCGATGGACATTTGGGCTCTTGGGTAATTTGGCTATTGTTGATAATGTTGCTATAAACACCAGGGGGCATATGTCCCTTCAAATCAGTAATTTTGTATCTTTTGGGTAAATACCTAGTAATGCAGTTGCTGGATTGTAGGGTCATTCTGTTTTTAATTTTTTGAGGAACCTCCATGCTGTTTCTCCGAGTGGCCACACTAGTTTGCCTTCCCACTAATAGTGTAGCAGAGTTCTCCTTTCTCCGCATCCTTGCCAACATCTGTTTCCTATGTTGTTCATTTTTAGCCATTCTAACTGGTGTGAGGTGGCATCTCATTGTAGTTTTGATTTGTATTTCCTTGATGATGAATGGATGGAGCTAGAGCATATTACGCTAAATGAAGTAAGTCAGTCAGAGAAAGACATATGCCATATGATTTCACTCATGCATGGGATTTAAGAAACAAAGCAGATGAACATGGAAAAAAAAGCAGAGAGATAGGCAAACCATAAAATAGACTCTTAACTCTAGAGGACAAACTGAGGGCTGCTGGAGGAGAGGTGGGCAGGGGGATGGGCTAAATGAGTGGTGGGTATTAAGGAGGCACTTGTGATGAACACTGGGTGTTATATATAAATGACAAATCTCTAAATTCAACTCATGAAACTAATATTACACTATATATCAACCAACTAGAATTTAGATAAAAACTTGAAGCAACAACAAAAATATAAAATCTTTAGGGCAGAGATAATTTCCTGTAGTTATTTGTACATTTCGTATATTTAGCTCTTATTCTTCAAAGGCTGGCATAGTGCTTAATAGATGTTTGCATTTTGAATAGAAAAAAAACAAAAACATTCTTAATCTGTTTTCAGATAAATGCCACAAGATCAAGAAATTTTCCATAAAAGTCTATTCTTTAACCATTAAATTACCTTGATATCTTTGTAAAAAATTAATACATTTAGTTTATTTCTTAACATTCTATTATGTTTCTGGACGTATCTATATGCTTGTCCTAATGCCTGTAAGGACACAATGTTGATTATAAGAGTTTAAGTGTAAGTCTTGAAATTAGTTGTAGAGTAAGTTCCCCAAGTGTGTTCTTTTTTTGAAAGTGATTTGCTATTCTAGGCATTGTCAAATTTCTACATTTCTGTATAAGTTTCAGAACAGGTTTATCAGTTTCTCCAATAATCCTGTTGGGTTTTGGTTGAAATTGCATTTTGCAATGACATGGATGGAGCTCAAATGTATTATGCTCAGTGAAATAAGTTAATCAGAGAAAGACAAATGCCATATGATTTCACTCATATGTAGAATTTGAGAAAAAACAGATAAGCATATGGGAAGGGGAGGAAAAAAAAAGAGAGGAGAGGGAAACAAACCACAAGAGACTCTTAAAGATAGAATACAAATTATGGACTAATGGAGGTGCATGGGAGATGGGCTAGATGGGTGATGGGTACTAAGGAGGGCACTTGTGATGAGCACTGGGTGTTGTATGTAAGTGATGAATCTCCGAATTCTACTCCTGAAACCAATATTGCACTATATGTTAACTAACTAAAATTTAAATTAAAAAAAAGAAAAAAAAATTGCACTGAAAATTTAGAAATTATATGGTAAAAATATTGAGTTTTCTATTCCATCAACATGATACATCTCTCAGTTTATGTATTCAATTTTCTTAGCAGTGTTTTCTACTTTTCATGCACAGATGTTGAATATATTCTTAAAGTGTAATTCCAATATTTCATTTTTAAAAATAGCATTAGACATAATATTTTGTTTCTAATTTCAATTTCTAATTGTTTAATGCTATTGCTGAAATATAGTTGATTTTTAAAATATAGACATGTATAACCGTGACTTGGCTAAATTCACTGATTAGGTCAATTATTTATGTTAGTGCCCTTAACATTTTCTCTGTGTACAAAATGATGCCATTTGCACAAAAATGTATTTTTACAATTTTGCTTCTCCCTTTCTAATCTCTGTGTCTTTTATTTCTTTTTGTTTTCCTGTTGCAATGGCTAGGACCTAGACTACAATACATAATAGTAATGGTGAGTGGATATCTCTCTTGCCCCCAGTCTTCGAGAGAGAGTATTCATCATTAATATGATGGCCATTATAGATTTTACATATAGATGCTCTTTGTCAGGTTGAACAAATAACTTTCTATTGCATTTGCTAACATCTAAAAAAATCTTAAACCTGGGTCAAAATTTATCGGTTTTTTTAATGCATCTTTTCACGTGATCAAGTGATTCTTCTCCTTTATGCTGTAGTGACTCATATTGAGTGACATTTGAATGTCAAACCAACCTTTTATTCTTAGGACAAACTCCGCATAGTTATGGTACATTGTTATTTTTAGAAATTACTGATGGATTTGATTTACTGGTATTTTGTTAAAAGTCTGTTGCTCATGTTCAAAAAGGATATTTGTCAAATTTTTCTTGTAATCTCATTTGGTATTTAGGCGCAGTGCAGGGTTCATATAATGAGTTGCATAGTGTTTTCTCCTCTATGTTTTGAAAGAGTGTGTACAGGATGTTTGTTTATTTATTTATTTAGTCAGTCAGTCAGTTTCTTATTGAACGTGTTACAAAAGAGGTTTAGTTAAAAAGACCAAAGCTCATGAATCATCACACTCCTCATATTCTTCTCTCCTGGTACTTTCTTCTCCTCAGCTGGGGCAGTGATGGCAGAGGGAGCAGAAACTCCTGCTGGTGCAGCAGGACCTGCTGGGCAGGCTCACCAGCCCCTGTGTGTTGCAGGTGAGCCTCCTGATGTTGACATTGGCCAGGGCCTTTACAAATAAGCCTGGCCAGAAAGGTTCAATATTTACACTGACTGCTTTACTGATGGCATTGACCTTATCCTCCGTAACATTCGCCTCACTGGGTGCAGGATGAAGGCTGAGGAGATACAGGTGAGCTTGGGAACCAAGGTGATGGTGTGGGCAAGTGCTGGGCAGGCCCTGCTGGGCTTGGTGCTAGTTGCTGGATGAACTTAGGGCCTCACCCCAATGTGGCCTTACCTTCTTTGGAAGGACTGAGAACCTTAGTGGCAGCTGAGGAAAAGCAGTATTATTTATTTTTAGTGAGAAGTGAAGCCATTGGGCCTGGAGTTACTTTTGAGAAGGATTTTAACCACAAATTTAATTTTTAAAACTGATATAGGACTATTCTGGTTTTCTATTTCTTCTTCTGTCAGATTTTGTAATGCTTTTCCCCAAATAATTGGGGAGTATTCTTTTCCCCAAATAATTGGCTTTTAAGTTGTCAAATTTATTGGCTTTAATTTGTCATAATATTTCGTACTATCCTGTTAATGTCTGTAGAATTTGTAATGCTGTGTTATCTTTTACTTTTGATATGAGTGATTTGGCTCTTTTTTTCTTTCTTATCCTTTCTCACCCTCCCTTCTTTCTTGTCCCCCTCCTCCTTATTATTCTAGCTAAGGCTTTGTAAATTTTATTCAAGTTTTTCAAAGAACCAGCTTTGTGTTTCATTATTTCATTTTGGTTTTCATTTTCTGTTTCATTGATTTTTGTCCTTATCCTTATTATTTCCTATCTTTCATTTTATTAATTTCCTCTTATTTCTCTACCTCTGTGGGTCAAAATCTTTGATAATGGATTTTAGACATTATTTCTTTTCTAACATATACCTTTTATGGTTCAAATCTTCTAAGGACTTTTAGTGCTTTTAGATATTCTGATATGCAGTGCTTTAAATTTCATTTGTTTCAAAGTATTTTTTGTTTTGTGGATTTCCTTTTTTAATTGAGGTAAAACTCACATAAGATAGAAGCTACCACTTTAATCATTCAAATATTTATAATACATTGTAAATTTAGTACATTTACAGTGTTGTGCAATCATCACAACTACCAGACTAGCACAACCACCCATTCCAAGGCACCATCAGACAATGGTCCGGCGGTTTTGCATTTTCTGATTTGATTCTTGGTCAATATTTACTAGATAGATAGATAGATAGACAGATAGATATTACATAAATAGATAGATAGATTTTTTTTCTTTTTTTCTTATTTCTTCCCTCCTCTACTCTGGTTTTTGGTTTGTTTAAGCAGGCATTTTTAATCTATTCTTTTAACACCTCTTCTGTATCTCCTTATTCTTTACTTTCCTCTCTCTCTCTCTCTCTCTCTCTCTCTCTCTGGATTAAGCCATACAGTTTCTCTGAATCTCTGCCTGGCCATTTTTCCCCCCACCCCAGTCATTTCTCTCTTTGTATGAGATAAGGCTTCTTCTACCACCAACCCCCCCCCCTTTTAAATTTTTTCTAGGGTTACTTCAATGAAAAAATAAAAGCACACCTGGTGGAAGGTCGAAACCACCACTATGAGTAGGGAGATAAAACATCAGAGTCACAACAACAGAGAGCACACAATGCACTCCAAAAACACCTCCTGAAGCATCAGGCCCTGGACAGTGTATGACTGCTTTTTAATATAGTAGTGCTCACAGGTGCAGGACACATAACAAGCTATTACAACACATAAACGACAAAAACTAGCAGACCTGGTCACTGAAACTTGGCATTTCAGAGGGGAGTGGCAGGAAATATTCAGTGTGTTGAATAGGAAAAATATGCAGCCAAGAATCCTTTATCCAGCAAAGCTGTCATTCAGAATAGAAGGAGAGATAAAGGCTTTTCCAGACAAAAACTGAAGGAGTTCATGACCACCAAACCAGCCCTGCAAGAGATCATAAGTGGAGGACTTTGTGAGTAGAATGTTGCAAAGACTACAAAGGACCAGAGACATCAGTACAAGCATGAAACCTACAGATAACACAATGACACTAAATCCATATATTTCAATAACCACTCTGAATGTAAATGGACTAAATACCCCAATAAAAAGACATAAGGTATCAGAATGGATAAAAAACCAAGATCCTTCTATATGCTGTCTATAAAAGACTCATTTTAGACCTGAGGACACCTGAAGATTGAAAGTGAGGGGATGGAGAACCATCTATCATGCTACTGGAAATCAAAACAAAGCTGGAGTAGCCATACTTATATCAGACAAACTAGATTTTAACCTAAAGGCTATAACAAGAGATGAAGAAGGGTATTATATATCATAATTATGGGATCTATCCTTTAAGAAGAGCCAGCAGTTGTAAATCTTTATGCCCCTAACTTGATGGAACGCAAATATATGAATCAATGAATCACAAACATAAGCAATCTTATTGATAAGAATGTGGTAATTGCAGGGGATTTTAATACTCCACTTACAAAAATGGACAGATCATCTAGGCAGAAAACCAATAAAGAAACAATAGCCTTGAACGATAGACTGGACCAGATGGATATGACAGATATATTCAGAACTTTTCATCCAAAAGCAGCAGAATACACATTCTTCTCGAGTGCACATGGAACATTCTCCAAGATAGATCACATACTGAATCACAAAACAGCTGTCAATAAATGTAAAAGAATTGAGATAATACCATGCATATTTTCAGATCCCAATGCTACGAAACTTGAAATAAACCACAAGAAAAAATTTGGAAAGACTCCAAATACAGAGGTTAAAGAACATCCTACTAAAGAATGAATGGATCAATCGGGTAATTAAAGAAGAAATTAAAAAATATATGGAAACAAATGAAAATGGAAACATGGCACTCCAAAACCTTTGGGATACAGCAAAGGCAGTCATAAGAGGAAAATACATTGCAATCCAGGTCTAGCTCAAGAAACAAGAAAAATACCAAATAAAAAACCTAACCTTACACCTAAAGGAACTAGAAGCAGAGCAGCAAGGAAACCCCAAAACCAGTAGAAGAAGAGAAATAATAAAGACTAGATCAGAAATAAACAATATAGAATTCCCACAAAAAACTAAAACAAACAAACAAACAAACAAAAAACAACCATAACAATGAATCTAAGAGCTGGTTTTTTGAAAGAATAAACAAAATTGATAAACACCTAGCCAGATTTCTCAAAAATAAAAGAGAGTACCCAAACAGATACAATCATGAATGAAAGAGGAGAGATCACAACCAACACCACAGAAATACAAAAAATTACTAGAGAATACTATGAAAAACTATATGCCAACAAACTGTGCAATATGTAAGAAATGGACAAATTCCTAGACACCCACACACTACCAAACCTCAAATGGGAAGAAATGAAAAATTTGAACAGACCCATAACCGGTAAAGAAATTGAATTCGTTATCAAAAATTTCCCAACAAATAAGAGTCCTGGGCCAGATGGCTTCCCAGGGGAATTCTGCCAAACATTTAAAACAGAGTTAATACCTATTCTTTTCAAGCTGTTCCAAAAATAGAAATGGAAGGAAGGCTTCCAGACTCATTCTGTGAAGTCAGCATTACCTTGACTCCAAAACCAGACAAGACCCCACTAAGAAGGAGAATTACAGGCCAATATCCCTGATGAGCATAGATGCAAAAATTCTCAACAAGATACTAGCAAATTGAATTCAACAGTATATTAAAAGAATTGTTCACCATGATCAAGTGGGATGCATTCCTGGGCTGCAGGACTGGTTCAGTATTTGCAAATCAATCAATGTGAGACATCACATTAATAAAAGAAAGGGTAAGAACCATATGATCCTATTCATAGATTCAGAAAAAGTATCTGACAAAATACAGGATCCTTTCTTAATAAAAACCCTCAAGAAAGTTGGGATAGAAGAAACCTACCTTGACATCGTAAAAGCCATATATGAAGGGCCCATAGCTAATATCATCCTGAATGAAGAAAAACAGAGCTTTCCTCCTAAGGTCAAGAACACGTCAGGGATGTCTACTCTCACCACTGTTGTTTAACATGGTGTTGGAAGTCCTAGCCTCAGCGATCAGACAACAAAATGAAATAAAAGACATCCAAATTGGCAAACAAGAAGTCACACTTTTTCACTTTTTGCAGATGACATGATACTCTATGTGGAAAACCCAAAAGACTCCACCAAAAAAATGCTAGAGCTGATACATTAATTCCACAAAGTCCCAGGATATAAAATCAATATCCAGAAATTGGTTGCATTTCTATACACCAATAATTAAGCAACAGAATGAAAAATCAAGAAATTAATCCCACTTAAAATTGCACCAGGAACCATGAAATACCTAGGAATAAACCTAACCAAAGAGGTGAAAGGTCTGTATGCTGAGAACTACAGAAAACTTATGGAAGAAATTGAAGAAGACACACAAAAAAATTGGAAAACATTCTATGCTCATGGATTGGAAGAAAAAATATTGTGAAAATGTCGATACTACCCAAGGCAATCTACACAATTTATGCAATCCCAATCAAAATTGCACCAGCATTCTTCTCAGTGCTAGAACAAACAATCCTAAAATTTGTATGGTACCACAAAAGACCCGAATAGCAAAGTAATGTTGACAAAAACAAAACAACAACAACAACAACAAAAAAAAAACAAAGTGGGAGGAATCACAATCCTGACTTTAGCCTGTACTACAAAGCTGTAATCAAGACAGTATGGTATTGGCACAAAAACAGACACATAGACCAATGGAATAGAATAGAGAACCCAGAATTGGATCCACAAATATATGGTCAACTCATCTTTGACAAAGCAGGAAAGAATAGCCAATGGAAAAAATACAGTCTGTCTAGCAAATGGTGCTTGGAGAACTGGACAGCAATATGCAGAAGAATGAAACTGGATCACTTTCTTACACCATGCACAAAAATAAACTCAAAATTGATGAAAGACCTAAATGTTAAACAGGAAACCATCAAAACCTTAGAGGAGAAAACAGGCAACAACCTCTTTGACCTCAGTCACAGCAACTTCTTACTTGACACATCTCCATAGGCAAGGGAAATAAAAGAGAAAATGAGCTATTGGGACTTCATCAAGATAAAAAGCTTCTGCACAGCAAAGGAAACAATCAATGAAATTAAAAGGCAACCAATGAAATGGGAGAAGTTTTTGGTAAAAAGATATAAAAGGTTAGCATCCAAAATCTATAAAGAACTTACCAAACTCAACACCTGAAAAACAAATAATTCAGTGAAGAAACGGGAAGAATACAGGAATAGACAGTTTTCCAAAGGAGACATCCAGATGGCCACCAGACACCTGAAAAGATGCTCAACATTGCTCATCATCAGGGAAATACAAATCAAAACCACACTGAGATACCACCTCACGCTGGTCAGAGTGGCTAAAATTAACAACTCAGGAAACAATGGATGTTGGTGCGGATGTGGAGAAATGGGAACCCTCTTGCACTGTTGTGGGAATGCAAACTGGTGCAGCCACCCTGGAAAACAGTGTGGAGGTTCCTCAAAAAATTAAAAATAGGGGTGCCTGGATGCTTCAGTTGGTTAAGCTCCAACTTTGGCTCAGGTCATGATCTAGCAGGTTTGTGAGTTTGAGCCCTGCATTGGGCACTGTGCTGACAGCTCAGAGCCTGAAGCCTGCTTGGGATTCTGTGTTTCCCTCTCTGCCCCTCCCCCACCAGGGCTCTGTCTCTCAAAAATGAGTAAAACGTTAAAAACAGTTTTTTTAAAAAAAAAATAAAAATAGAATTACCCTATGACCCAGCAGTAGCATTACTAGGAATTTATCCAAAGGATACAGGAGTGCTGATTCATAGGGACACATGGACCCCAGGGTTTATAGCAGCGCTATAAACAATAGCTATTACGGAAAGAGCCCAAATGTCCATCAACTGATGAATGGATAAAGAAGATGTGGTCTATATATATAATGGAATACTACTTGGCAATGAGAAAGAATGAAATCATGCCATTTGCAGCAATGTGGATGGAACTGGAAGTATTATGCTGAGTTAAATAAGTCAGTCAGAGAAAGACAGATATCATATGTTTTCATTCATATGTGGAATTTGAGAAACTTAACATAAGACCATGGGGGAAATGAAGGGGAAAAAATAGTTTCAAACAGAGAGGGAAGCAAACCATAAGAGAGTCTTAAATACAGAGAACCAACAGAGGGTTGATAGGGGGGTGGAGGGGAGGGGAAAATGGGTGATGGACATTGAGGATGGCACCTATTGGGATGAGCACTGGGTGTTGTATGTAAGTGATGAATCATGGGAATCTACTCCTGAAGCCAAGAGCACACTGTATACACTGTATATTAACTAACTTGGTAACAAATTATACTTAAAAATAAGATAAAAACACAACAAAAAACAAGCAAAAAGAAGAAAAACTTTGGAAAATTAAGTTGAAAAACACTGTTGACATTAGATAAAAAATAAAAATACTGAGGAGTAAATCTAATAGATTATGTGCAAGAGCTCTGGAAAGTTTATACTACCTGATTTTAAGACTTCATATAAAAATACAGGAACTGACATAAGATAAACATATAGTTATATGGAACAGAATAGAGAATCCAAAAATAAGCTAGCATGTACAGAATTAATTGATTTTCACAAAACATTGTCAAAGCAATAATGGAGAAAGGAAAGTTTTTTTCAACAAAAGGAGCTAGAATAAGTGGATATTCATATGGATAAAAATGAATCTCAGCTTGTAAGTCACATCACATAAAAATTAGTTTGAGATAAATCCTATACCTAAAGGTAAGAGTAAAAAATATAAGTCTTCTAAAAGAAACTGGAGCATATTTTTGAAGACTTGGGTTTAACAAAGATTTCATGGTTAACATCAGTTAGTTTTTACTTAAATATCAATAAACAAACATCAAGTATTTAGAAGAAAATATAGTTGAATATTTTTGTGACCTTGAGGCATGCAATTATTAAAGGAAACAGAAAAATCTTTTTTTCATAAATAAAAGCTATATGAGCACCAATATTTAAATTATGAAGTGCTGTTAATGAAATGCAATGACTAGAATACATTTGCAAAAGATGTGTTAGGATTATTGCTTACAATACATAATGAACTTCTACAGATTGAAAATAGAGTCAATGGAAAGTGAGCCAGATTTCAACCAAAAGAAAGATGTGGTGAATACATATGTGGAGTGGTAATCAGCTTATTATCATTTTGCAAATGCCAAGGAAACCCGCAATGAGATAACATTCTGCAGTCATTTAATTTGCAAAAATGAAGAAATTTGGGACTAGTATGCGATGTAGAAGATATGATTCAATGGGACGTATGTTGTATTGCTGTGGGAAGTGTATATTAGTACAACTACTTTGGAAAATAATTTGGCCTTATCTAGTAATCTTGAAGATTCACATAACCTCAATTCATAGTTTCAACTCCTAGATCCATACTCAGCAATGGCTGGCATGTGTACATCTGGAATTGTGTTCCAGTCTTTGTAGCAGACTTCCAGTAATACTGAAAATGTGGAAATACCCATAAATCTATCAACAACATCAGCTGTGAAGCACCAGCGGGAGCACTGCCTGAGCCCAAAGAATGTACCTCAGTACACAGGAGCTGTAGACTTGAATACCGGAGTTCTAGAACAAGCAGTTCCAGAGAGAGAAGGTGAGCATTTTAGTTATTCTGTGATGGGAAATAATTCACGAAGAATGTCTGAGAAGGTAGATTTCTCTAGTAACTTGAAAACAGATTCTTAAAAATTTTGGTGAAAATTTCATCTCAAGTTTGAGATCTTGTATTTTTTTTTTTTTTTAGTTAGTAGAAATATGGCTGCCTTTACTATTCATTTGTTCATTCCTTCATTCATTATTTCTCGTGGGTCCATTTAATTCTCAAAACAATGCTATGTAGTCCTTTTTTGAAGATAAGAAAAATTGAGTCTGAGAACGGTAAATAAGTTATTTCAAGGTAGGAAAACATATTCCTGGTACTGCTTAGATTGGAGGCTGAGTCTGTGTTTATGTGATGTCTAGGTGCTTTAAGTTGTCTTTGCTCCTCTTTCTTTTTAAAATTTTTTTTAAAGTTTATTTATTTATTTATTTGGAGAGAGAGAGGTGGGGGAGAGAGAGAGAGAGAGAGAGAGAGAGAGAGAGAGAGAGAGAGAGAGAGTTCTAAGCAGACTCCAAGCTATCAGTGCAGAACTGATGTGGGGCTCAATCTCACGAAGTGTGAGATCATGACCTGAGAGGAAATCAAGTCAGACACTTAACCAACTGAGCCACCCAGGTGCCCCATCCTTTTTTAGGCAGTTATAACTGTTTTTTTTTCAGTTGCTCAATGGATTTTTACTATTCTGCTCAAGTAATTTCCACCTACTTGATCATGACAATGAAAGCATACAGTCAATTTGTCTTATACATTTGGAAAAGTATAATTGATTGTACAGAACCACAAATACTCTCACTGAGATCTTGTTCATTGTTCATGTTCACCAAATGATATAGTCTGGCCCAATCTTCTCTCTTATGTATCTGGTCTAGACCTTGGGTAATGTTTTTCTGGCTTCAACTTCAACATCACTTCCTTGAGAATACCTTCCCTGAGCCTTCCACCTCCATCCCAGTTTAAAGCATGTTCCCATTGCACAGGCATATGGCACTGTGTTCTTTTTTATAATGCTCACCACTCTCTCCCTCTCTTCATTTTTTAATAGTTGAATTCTTGCATAGGAGAGCAGATACACTAGCTGGGCTGTGAAGGCAGATTTGCCATCTGCCACTACTCACATCTGATCCTGTGTAAATTACCTATACTCATAATACCTCAGTTTCCTCATTTGTAGAATGAAAATAATAATAGTGCCCATCACAAAGGGTACCTTGTATAATGCGTTGGATACAGGACCTAGCATATAGCACTCAATAGTTAGTTACTGTCATTATCATTACTGAACAACACTGTGCCTGGTATATTTTAGATGTTCCACGAACATTTACTGGACAAAAAAAAAAAAGGAAATGTAGAATCCAGCTTCTGCCTGTAGCCTGATAATTATCCTATTCCTGTAGATGAATTCTAACCCTTGTCAAAAATGTCCTTCTGTAGTCAGAGGGACTATAGGAGGAAGGGAGAAGCATTTAGCTGCCGTTTTGGCAAGGACTCCTAAAATTAACTACTCTTCCCTTGGGGAAATAGCGTAGAGGTTGAGTCACCACTTAAATCAAACTGGTGCCTGTCTTGTGAGAACTGAAGGAGTTGAGAAGCAGGGCATTTCTTAGCAGAGCGAACCACAAAGGCAGTGCCTCTCCCTGACTACATCTGTGGTTAGCCACGGGGAGCTGGTGAAATGATGTGAGAAAGTGGATGCGTCCCAAAGACCAAAGTATGTGTGGCTCAGCACTGAGTATAGATGCTCTGCAGAAAAGGCTCAGAAGACTAGGCTTCAAGAGATTCCTCATCCCAGAGACTTCTAGTCAACTGCTGATGTTTTGGTAACTGGATTTACTTTTCTGGCTTTAAAAATGGCTGCCATGTTCTTAGGGCCTGTAAGTCTCACACCGAGTTCTATAGAAAAAACTTAAAACAAACCCTATAGATTAGATTTACGTGACTCCCACAGAAATAGAAATGTGCTAAGCTGCTGAAAATCTCCTCTCCAAAATCCAAATTCCTCTCAAATACAAAGTGAGTGTGTCTACTATCTGAGATAGTTTGTTTTCTGAACAAGTCAGGCCATGGGGAGAAATCCCAGTCATACACTACATGGGGAGTGTTGGTAGGTAAGAGAAGCACATTTTCTTCTTTTTGATTTTACTTCAAGATTTTCTTTTCTGGAAACACTGTGCTTGTTTGTTCGTTTTTTCAAACAGTAAATTTACATAAATTAACATGACCATTACTATGGTTTCTTACACCTCTGATTGAAGAAAGCCCTTCAGTTTAAGTATTGTTGAGTCTGCAAAGGACCAACTCTTGACAAGACTGTAGTTTATAACCCTCAGCACTGAGTTAGGCAAAAATGACTTTTGTTTCTGACCAGTTTGTATGTCAGGACTTACTGATTTGTTGGCATTTTTCTCTGATGTTGATCCTAAGGGCCATAATCAGCAGATGAGTTTGATAAAAAGTTCAGATTTCAAGTGCAGTACTTGTTGGAAATATTACAATATACTTACCAAAGCCTTTCTTAGATGACTTTGTAATGTGTCCGCTTCTCTCCTCTTGCCTTTTTTCCTCTTTTCCTTTTTGGTTTTATATTTTCTCCTCTTTATTTCTCTTCCCTTTCTCTCTCTACTTCCCCTTTGTTGCTTTCTCTCAAATGCTTTATGATACCTAATATTAGCTACCACTGTGGGTATAAAATTGAATAGGTCCTAAGACAAGTAAGACACAACAGCGTACAAGGTATTTATTTCAATAGTGAACAAGGTTTACATAAAGTTTCCTATTTCCTGGAAAAATCCATACTTGGTTGTAGAGTCAAGTTTGAGAGGAGTACATTATTTTAAGCTTAGAATATATCTTTAGCAAATCAATTAGTGAATAGACAATAAATCCCACAAATAAAGCAAGCCAACTAAACCAATAGTTGAAAATTTGTGTTAAAGTTTCTTCTAATCACTTGCTTTAAAATTTTTCTTTTTTAAATCTGATGGCCTTTCTTTTTGACACTTATCATGGTTTTGCTTAGTCTCCTGTTTCTTCTCACTTGGTTAGCTTACATTTTCAGAATCTTTGCCCTTTAGAGACGTTCAGAGACAATTTTGAAAGTTTTCTTTAGTGATACTCCCACGAGAACAATAAAACAATATTAACAACAATAGTAAATTTGAATTGATTGTATCTTCACAACACTCCTAAATATAGGTATATTTATTCCCTGCTTTAACAGATGAAAAAACTGAAGCACAGAGAGATAAAATAAATTGATGTTATGTAGTTAATAGGGGTGCATTCCAGTTTCCAATCTAAGTCTTTGGATTTTATTTCATTTCATTTTATTTATTTTTTTATTTGAGAGAGAGAGAGAACATGAGTAGGGGAGAGGGGCGGAGGGAGAGGGAGAAGGAGGGAGGGAAGGAGGGAGGTAGAGAGAGAGAGAGGATCTTAAGTAGGCTCCATGCTCTGTGCAGAGCCTGATGCGGGGCTTGATCCCATGGCCCTGAGATGACGGCCTGAGCTGAAATCAAGAGTTGGATGCTCAACCAGCTGAGCCACCCAGATACCCCTATGTCTGGATTTTAAACCCATTTCTCTTTGCTCTTTAATGCATTTCTACTTTGTCCTTTCTCCTTTATTTCTCCCTCTCTTTCTTTTGCCTCTCTTTTTTTCCCCTTCTGCCTCTCTCAGTGAATGCTTTATGAGTGTTTACTTTTTAGCCAGCATTGGGAATACAAAAATGAATAAGATTACAATTGTGAAGGCACATTTTTGCCTTCAAAGACAATTTGCCTGTTGAAGAATGAGAGAAGAGTATGAGACAATGTGGCTAGTGCCGTAATGACCATTTACTAGCTTCTCTGAGATTGGGAGAAGGTAGCAATGCCATTTTTAGTCTTGAGGAAGCTGAAAAGTTTCCAGACAGGTAAAGTAGGATAAAGTATGGCTTGTGAAAGAATCTTTACGTGTCTTTGAGTCTTTTTTTTATAAACTCAATTAGAACAAATTGGATTTTCACTGGTAAACGGGTGCAGCCATTTTGGGGATAAAATACCTATATCTTTGGGTATTTTGAATGTGTCTCATGTATGGCTACATCATGGATTAGCTTTTCCAAATTAATGCATGGTATTTTTCTTTTCTGATTTTAAAGGTTACACAGTCTTGTAGAAAATTAAAACAAATCAGGAAATTATAAAGAACAAAAAATACCACCTATATTGTCACTTGTAAGAATATATAAAATGAAATCATTGACATGGTCTTGTGCTTGTTTTTGCCTTCTGTAAAACTAGAAAAAATAAGGCATTCCATGAAATTTATTCATTAGAAGAAGGCATCATTATTGAGGATGACTTTGAGTATGCGTATGACTTTCTTTTCAGGGAAGTCACTTGTCACCTGAACTGAACTGGTCAAAAGATGAATAATGTGACAGAATTCATCCTCCTGGGCTTGACTCAAAACGTGGAACTTCAGAAATTCTCCTTTTTTGTGTTTTTAATTGTCTACTTGGTCACCTTGGCGGGCAACTTGCTCATCATGATCACCATCAGTACCAGTAGTGCCCTCGAAACCCCCATGTACTTCTTCCTGTCTTACTTGGCCCTTATAGATGGCTGTTGTTCTTCCTCCATGACCCCTAAAATGCTCGCTGACACTCTTACTGTGAGAAAAATCATCTCTTTTACGGGATGTATGACTCAAGTCTTTGCTGAACATTTTTTTGGTGCTGCTGAGATTATCCTTCTCACAGTAATGGCCTATGACCGTTATGTGGCCATCTGCAAACCCTTGCATTACACAACCATCATGAGTCACCAGGCGTGTGGCCTCCTTGTAGGAGTGGCCTGGGCTGGAGCCTTTGTCCATGCAACTATTCAGATCCTCTTCACAATCTGGCTGCCTTTCTGTGGCCCCAATGTCATAGATCATTTCATGTGTGATTTGTACCCTTTATTGAAACTTGTCTGCATGGACACTCATACCCTTGGTCTCTTTGTTGCTGCCAATAGTGGGTTCATCTGTTTGTTAAACTTCCTTCTTTTGGTGGTTTCCTATGTGGTCATCTTGCTCTCCCTAAAGACCTATAGCTTGGAGGGGAGACGCAAAGCCCTCTCTACCTGCGTCTCTCACATCACCGTGGTCATTTTCTTCTTTGTGCCCTGCTTATTTGTATATTTGCGCCCAGTGATCACCTTTTCCATTGATAAAGCTGTGGCTGTGTTTTATACCATGATAACTCCTATGTTAAACCCTTTAATCTATACGTTGAGAAATTCAGAGGTGAAAAGTGCCATAAAGAAGCTCCGGATCAAAAGGTGACTTCAATGGAAAAAGAATCACAACAGCATAAAATCACTTCATATTTTATTTTATTTTATTTTATTTTATTTTATTTTATTTTTTTTTTAACGTTTATTTATTTTTGAGACAGAGAGAGACAGAGCATGAACGGGGGAGGGGCAGAGAGAGGGAGACACAGAATCTGAAATAGGCTCCAGGCTCTGAGCTGTCAGCACAGAGCCCGATGCAGGGCTCGAACTCACGGACCGCGAAATCATGACCTGAGCGGAAGTTGGCTGCTTAACTGACTGAGCCACCCAGGCGCCCCATAAAATCACTTCATATTTTAAATGACAAAAGGAAAATAATATAATTTCTATGGTTCAGGGCCAAGTGAACATTATATATAAAAGTGTGTTGATGTTGGCACATAAGTCCTAAGAGGAAAGGCCCAGGCAGGAAATCATTTATCATTTAAAAATATCCTATTTAGGGTTGCCTGGGTGGCTCAGTCAGTTTGGCGTCCGACTTCAGCTCAGGTCGTGATCTCATGGTTTGTGGGTTCAAGCCCTGCATCGGGCTCTGTTCTGACAGCTCAGAGCCTGGAGACTGCTTTGAATTCTGTGTTTCCCTCTCTCTCTTTCTGTCCTTCCTTTGCTGGTTCTCTGTCTGTCTCTCTCTCTCTCTCTCTGTCACTCAAAAATAAATAAACATCAAAAAAATATCCCATTTAGATTTATTTATTGGTCATTTGATTGTCAAACTTTACTTACTTTCAGAATCAGCTGGAATTCTTGTTAAAATGCACATTTCCAGGATACAGCTATAGTGATTCTAATTCAATGGGAATGTTCTTGAATTGCATTTTAAACAAATTATGTGGATGTTTCTAAGCAGGTGATTTACACATACCCTTTGAGCAACAATGCTATAGATTATGCTTGCATCATCAGCCTATTAATGGATAATCTTGTTAAAGCAATTCCTGGGAAGTAACGAAACTCAGTTCTTCGTAAGTCATGAAATACAAGCTCACTACCTTTGTAACTGCAAAACAAAAATGTAATAATCTGTGAAGATAGAAAAGCTCTCCATATTCTTTAGCTTCACTTTCAATACTTGTAAATCTTTTGCTACATCTGATCTGATTCTCTCTTTTCCTCTCTTGCTTCCAAAGGGAAGGCCTACTATCTATTCTTACTGAATTATTTGGATTACAATTCATTGTTCTTGTAATACTAACTAGTCATTTACATCAAGAACATTATTTTCATGATTTTTCTATGTGAAGGAGATCTTATGTATCATTTCTATATGTACATTTGGAGGTATGTTATTGTCATTAAGAAAATAGTCTCGGGGTGCCTGGGTGGCGCAGTTGGTTAAGCGTCCGACTTCAGCCAGGTCACGATCTCGCGGTCCATGAGTTCGAGCCCCGCGTCAGGCTCTGGGCTGATGGCTCGGAGCCTGGAGCCTGTTTCCGATTCTGTGTCTCCCTCTCTCTCTGCCCCTCCCCCGTTCATGCTCTGTCTCTCTCTGTCCCAAAAATAAATTAAAAACGTTGAAAAAAAAAAAATTAAAAAAAAAAAAAGCAAAAAAAAAGAAAATAGTCTCTAAGTAAGATAGTTCTGAGATCAAAACTTACTTTTGCCACATACAATGTGGACTTCAGCAAACTACAATTCTTTGAGTGAAAGGAGAGTGATAGAGATATTATCAAGGTTAATAACGAATGCTTGTAGATCTTTTATTACCAATCACTTCTCAATAGGTGTTAGTCATGAAATTTATTACTGGAGTCTCTATAACAGTACAGAACCACTTAATCTATTTTTTGAGCATCAGAAAGGATAATACATTGTTTCTTTGTACCTTCTGTGAAGTATAGTACTCTGAGCTCACTGGCCTTGTAAAATTCTGGGGGGGGGGGGCTGGAATGCTTCCCAACATCCTTGGCTATTACTTTCCCATGCTCTTCTATTTTTCTTATCTCTGTTGGCCTCATGCTTCCTAGACCTTGGGGCCGATCCATTTATGGGTATGATTTTTTTTTTCTGACAAGTCTGACTTGAAGAGCCACAAAGTCATTGTTTTATGAACCCGAGGTCAGTATAGTGGGCAAGCAGAATATGAACAGAATTAAGTGAGATATTTAATTAAGCGAGATATTTGTTAAGAGTAGATGGTATGGTAGGGTGGTGAGGGTAGACTCTGGAGTACATTTCCTGGGCGGAGTGTGACCTGGGAAAGTTATTTTACCTTTCAACGGTATTTTTTTTTCTGTAAAAAATGGAAACAATAACACCCATTTCATAATGTTTTGGGGTCTTCTAAATGGGATTATATATGTTAAGTGCTTATGAAAGTTCATGGCACATAGGAAACATTATAAAAGTATACTGCAAAGAAAAAAATTGACTGGTGATGACCCAATTTTTAATACATATAGAATTTTGCTTCTCTCTCTTCCTGAACTAGCAAGGCCCTTGTTATGTCTGGGACAGGACCTCTATGGATCTTACCTTGGTTCCTGTCTCCTTCGTGAAAAAGACATCTCCTTGTATCATCAATACTATGTCAGTTAACTTTTCCCTTGAACTTTAGCTAAGAGTGTTATTGGCTTTTAAGTTATTATTCAGCTGCTGGAAGTCACTAACACTTTAGTGGCAGTTTTGGGTGATGTGGGAAGATTTGGGTTATGGAGTAGACAGAATAAGTATTGAATTCTATCTTGTTAGTTTATGCAACATTGTGTGAATTTCACAGCTCTCAGAATCTAATTTTAATCTTTGTTCACATGTACAGTGAAATGGTAACATTTTTCAAAGGGTAGTTTTAATCATTAGTTGAGATACTGTATGCCAAGTATCTAGTGGGTACTTGTCACTCAGTGGGTACTTAATAAATGTCACTGTCTTTGATGCTCCCTCACTTCTTTGTTTGGGTCCTATTTCTGCCTGATTTAAAAAAGCCCTCTGATTTATACATATTATTGAACTCTAGGTATTTCTATTAGGTCATGAGGCACTTTGAAAATTCTAAGAATAAAGCCCTCAAAATTAATGCAAGATGGATGAGATTACCTCTCTAAAAAAAAATTCACCTTAAAAATGTGAATGTCTCCAAAGGCACAGTTAGGTTAAGGAAGACTCCCAAATTTAATAAACTTTTTATGACCAACAAAAAAATCTGTAGGACAATAATAATTGTAGTAAAAGCGATTGCTACTTATTACGATATGGCTGTTGCTACAAAGGCAAGTTACTGTTTACTCCCCAAAGATCCCTATGAAATAGATAATGTTATTCCTGCTTTCCAGAAGAACTGAAGTGTGGAAAACTGAAATAATTTAGTGTAGGTCGCGGAACTAGAAAATGCCTGAGGTGGGATTTGAGCCTGTGTAGTTTGGCTTTAGAACTTGCACTCTTAAACACTGTCATACATCATAATAATGACACGGATCACATAACACTTTCTAGTGGAGGGACATAGGCGATAAGTAAGTTAATGTATATATAAAAAGTTTTGTTCAAGGAGACAAGTGCTTAAAAATGAAAGGCTGTGAGGTGATAGTGCCTCAGAAGGCAAGGGACCTCTTTAGGTTTCGCATTCAAGGAAGACCCAAAAGCAAGATTTTACAGCATTTATCTATGTCCAAGAGTGAGAGACAGTGAGCTGAAGATCATGAGTAAAACCACCAGAGAGGAATTTCTGTACATGGGAAGGAGATTTTTATCTGACACGGATGAGTGTCCTTAACAGCTCTCTTCTGACTCAGAGATCACCAAGCGACCTTAACCTTACAATTAGTTCAGCTCTAATTAAAATCAGGATGAAGTGAAATAAAATATCGGTGCTCGAGCAACCATCTTTTCCCAGAACTTGCATGTGCTCCCTGGAAGGTGTCTACTTTGGTGGACTCTTTGGTATAGCCAACAGCATGGATCGCCACCTCCTTGTTTCTTTAACGTCTACAATTTTTTTCCCATGTGAAAGCATTTGCTTAAGTTGTACAGCTCTGTACAATCGTCCAGCCCAAACACCTCTCCATGACCCTATCCTGTATCGATCGTTCTTTCCCTTGTCACCAGCTTCAGCTGCAGTGGCCTCATTTTTGCCTGTGGGCCTTTGAACTAGTTCTTTATACCCCAAGGGCTCTCTCTCTGGACCTTCCTCTGCCTGGATTGTTGTCCCCACTCAGTCTGCAACTCAACTGCCACCTCCTTAGAGGTCTTCTTTAACCACCACGTAAAGACACCATCTCCCTGAGTTGTTCTATGACGGCACTCACAATTTCTCTACAGCATCTTCGCCATCCGATTATCCGATTCACCTGTTGATTCTCTTTTCCAATTAGAACATAAACTCAAAGTAGACGTGTATTTCCAGCACCCGGAATAGAAGTGGCACACAGTAAATGCTTCATACATACTTACTGAATAAAAGGCCATCATCTCCACTTAACCCTTCTAAGAATAAGTGTGTTCTTAAAAGGAACCCTTGTCAACTGGAAGCTCCTGGAATTGATGACTTTTCATTCTTGGTGATAAATTGAAATGGAGAACCTTAGGTCAGTTTAATATATTAGCCGGGGGTTCTTAGCTGATGATGCAGAACCTCTGTAGCTGGCTTAAGTAGAAGGGATCCACGATACGTACTTAAATAGCTTAAGGATATTCGGAAGAGTGGGAATCACAGATTCTAGGTTGAGTTATCAGGAATAGCTTCTGGAAGCACACCTGACTGGACTGGCATGCCAGGGAAGCTGCTGCTTGTGCTGTAACCAAGGCTGCCCTGCCCTGGCTAGACTGCGGTGTGGTACTTCAGTCCTGACCTCAGCCACTCTGATGCCTGGAACCACTTATCCCCAGATAACTGACTTCCACTCAAAGACTTGCACAGATGCACCCGGTTGGCAGAACCCATGACATGTCTGCACCCAAGTGGCAGAGGGACAGGGAAATGGAGTTCTTTGGATTCTATCTTGGGAACGTGGATACATACTTTGGAAACTAACACGTGCAGGATGCTTTTAAGAGATTTTTGGGCAGCCACACACTCTGGGTGTTCACAGTTGGGGTTGGAAGATCACAAAATGGGTTTCATTCCTCTCATAGATAGTTTTAAATGTCCACAAAATCAAAGGGTGTCCTAGTCTCTGTCCTACACAGAGGAGAAGCAGAGATAAAGGGCCGCAAGGAAGTTGAGAGCAGGAAAATTGTTGGTACCATAGAATTATTCATATGACTTATTTTTACTGAACACCTGCTCTGCTAATAACTGTGGTTGCTGCTGAAGTAGAAACACAAATGGGTAGAGTCGTCCTTAACCTTGTGGCATTAGCATAGCACAGCATGTGGCTCAGTAGCACTTCTCAAATACCTCTTCCACCTTAATTTTGAAGGAAGCTCTCCTCAATAATAAACAAAAACGCTTGTCTTGCTTTAGTGACTCTCATCCTTTTAAAAACCCGCCTGAAAATGTATTGTGGACTATCGTGGATCTGGCACCATGTGAAGCACTTTGCATACATTATATCATTCAATCATCATAATTTCTTGAAGTTCATATTATTCTTTTTATGTGAGAGGGAAAAATAAAGCTTAGAGATGTTTAATGTCCTCAAAAGTTATGCTACTGTTAAGAAGACTAATCCTCGTCACCTCTGTCCAACATATTGGGAATTCTGTTGAAAATTGCACAGTTGGCCAGGTTTAAAATGGTGAGCTCATTCCATTGTAACTCATATCTCTGTTTGGATCTTGGCTCCAAATGCAGGCCCCCAGGTCATCCAGCATGCATTTGCGTGCTTATCCACATGCATTTACGTGCTTCCTCTTCCTGGACAAAGGTCACATTGAAACAAACTTTATTTTTAGAAAAGTTTTCAGTTTACAGTTTACAGCTATGTGAGCGGAAAGTATGGTGAATTCCCGTATAACCCTTGTCCCCACATATGCAAATTCCCCCCACTATGGACATCTCACCTGAGAGCGGTACATGTGTTACAACTGATGAACCTCTATTGAAACATTAGTATCACACAAAGTCCATACTTCACGCTAGGGTTCCCTCCTGATGCTATTCATTCCATGGGTCTCAACAAATGTACAATGACATGTATCCACCATTACGGTATCATACAGAGTAGTTTCACTGTCCTAAAAATTCTTTGTGCTCTGCCTATTCACCCCACCCTCTCCCCCAACTTCTGGCCACCATTGGTCTTTTCACTAAGTTTATAGTTTGCCTTTTCCACACTTTTGCATAGTTGGAATCATACAATATGTAGCCTTTTGAGAGTCTTTCATTTAGTAATCTACATTTGAGTTTCTTCCATGTCTTTTCCTGACTTGATAGCTCATCGTTTTAGTGCTGAATAATATTTATTGTCTGGTCGTGCCATAGTTTACTTTTTTCTTCCAAGATTGTATTCAAATTCAAGTTAGTTCACATATAGTGTAGTATTGGTTTCAGGCGTAGAAATGACATATTTATCCACTCACCTACCGAAGGGTATCTTGGTTGCTTTCACGTTTTGACAATTATGAATAAAGTTGCTAGAAACATGTGTAGGTTTTGTTTCTTCTCAGCTTTATTAAGATATAATTGACATATAATATTTTATAAGCTTCACATGTACAATGTGATGATTTGGTACATGTATATATTGTGAAATTATTACCACAATGAGGTAAGTGAAAACATTCACCACCTCACATAGTTACTTTTGTTGTTGTTGTTTTTTTTTTGTGTGTGTGAGAACGTTTAAGATCTACTCTCAAGTATATAACACGGTATTGTTAACTCTGGTGCCAAACTGATTATTAGATACTGAGAATTTATTCATCTTAAACTGAAAGTTTATGCTTTTTGACCAACACTCCCCCCTTTCACTACCCCTAGCTCCCGCCAACCACTGTTCTGCTCTCTGATTCTGTGAGTTCAACTTCCCTTCTTCCTTTTTGAAGGATAATTTCACAGAGCACAGAATTTTAAGTTGGTGGTGTTTTTTTCTCGCTCTCAACTCTTTAAATAGTTGACTCCATTCACTTCTTTCTTGCGTGGCCTCTGAGGAGAAGAAGTTGGATGTAGTTCATTCCTCTTCTCCTTGGGGTGGTGGTCCCAGCCTATTGACAGAAATTTTATTGCCTAGGAATGCCTGTGGCACACATCTGGGCCTGTATTGCTTACAGCCCAGTCCCCACAGACATTTCCCCCTCTGAGGCCAGAGTTGTGGCTGGATTGGCCCTTGTGGTTCTTATGATTTCAGGACACACTTCACTGTGGCAAAGATGATCAGGGAACTTTGAGGAACAAGATTTATTATGCACTGGTCCTGGAGCCTCCAGGGCATATCAAGGGCCACACCTGAGGAGGTTGTAGGTAGAGGGCAAAAGAGCACACACCTGGGGTTCTGCATTTATTAGGGTCTGGTGGAATGGGGTGGGTATCTAGGGTTTCGTGGGTTCACTATTTATTGACTGCTTTAGAGCATGAGAGTGGGAATTAGATGGAAAGGGAGAAGCAGGGCTACTCAAGTGGTCAGTTATTGAAGTTACCCAGAGCTTCCTGAAAGAGGGAACTTCATGAGTGGGGGTGACTTAATTCCTTGTCTGGTAGCTTTGTCATATAGCTGGCAATATGTTTACTCATGAGGGATGCCTTTTGAAATATGTCTTCAGCAATCAAAAACTTAATGTCAAGCACTTACACTATAATCAAAGAGCTTAATCTCTGGGATACTTACTCCTCTGTAGGTAAGATGTTTTTTCCACTGGCCTCTGTCAAGATTTATAAGTTTATCTTTGATTTTCTGAAATTTGAATATGATACACCTCCATATGGTTTTTTTTGTTTGGCATTTGTCTTATGAGGTATTCTCTGAGCTTCCGGAGGCTTGGTGTTTGACATTAATTTTGGGGGGAAATTCTCAGTCATTATTATTGCTTCAAATATTGCTTCTGTCCCCTTCACTTTTTCTTCTTATTCTGGTATTCCCATTACAAGGATGTTACCCCTTTGGTAGTTGTCACACAGTTCTTGCGTATTCTGTTCTGGTTTCTTTGTTTTCTGCTTTTTGTTTTTCAGCCTGTTTTCTCTTTGATTTTCAGTTTGGGAAATTTCTATTGCCATGTCCTGAGGCAATGTCTAGTCTATTAAGGAGCCCTGTCAAAGGCATACTTGATTTCTGTTAGTCTTTTTGACCTCTAGCATTTCTTTTCAACCCTTCCTTAGAATTTATCTCTTCTTACGTTATCCACCTGTTCTTGGCTTTAGTGACATAGCGGGGCAATGTTCTGTGGTGTATCACAGAGTGTCAGTCGTTGGGTGAGCCTGTGCCCTGGGACTATATAGTTCACCAGAGTTTCTTGTCCAACCTCCCCATAATGTGATAGGTCTAAAAGTATCTTTACATAGAGATGTCCTTTTCAAATTTTAAAATTTGGTTGAAAACAGCAAGAATCAGTCTTGGACACAATGCAGTTGCACGACTCGATGATGTATCTGGTTAGAAGGCAAAAAGTGGCCAATGACTTTGCCTCTACTGGGGAGAAGATGTTACTTTCTTCAGAACTCTTACAACTCTTTTAGGAGGGTTGATAAATATTTCAAGAATGTCCTCTCAAGATCTTGGTACAATTAGTTTTGCCCTAGTACCAGAATAAGATGGCCAGAAAATTGGAATAGTGATTTTTCTTTTTTGAAGTTACTAGAAAAGAAGTTAGTTTCTAGAGAACAGCTTCCCTTTTAAAAAAACTTGTTGCTGACTTTTTATGTCAGATAGGTTTGTTTGCTGTGACGAATTACCCTAATGTGGAAAATTTTTGTCTTTCTGTTTGCATCATGGAATTCCTTTTAAATAGGTCTACAATCAAGTAATAATAATTTTCTGAAGTAATTAGAAGACTGTGTAGAAAATGGATGGACATAGTCATGTGAAGTCAAATTAGTTCTTAAGAACTAATGCAGCTTTTTGTCCTCAGTGGTCACACTGGATGGAAGAGGCATTTCCAGGACTTTATGAGTTAGTTAAAAAGTCCTCCCACTGATTGTGAACAAGCCTTCAAAAGGTAAGTCTGTAAGAGTTAATGGAGGAAGCCAGGCTTTTCAATTGTGTGACTTACTTTATTATACAGGAAATTCTTATAAACTTGAGTTTGTAAAAAATTGAAAAGTTGGAAACTTCTTCTGGAATCACAGATTTGAAGTCAGTCAAAGTTTATAATTACATTTCTGTCACTGAAGGGTGTATGACTTTGAGAAAATTAAGTATTCAAGCCTGTTTTTTCAACTATAAAGTGGGGATAACAGTGCTTGTAATTGTAAAGACAAAATGTTATACACTGAATGTGATTCTATATATATGTGCATATGTAGATATATATGTATGTGTGTATATGTACATATACATATATGTGTATATATACATATATATATAAAACGTCTATGTAAATATGGAAATAGCATGTGATATATAGTTGTACATAACAAGTAATAGATGTTCTTCTTGCAGTGTTAACATTTCCTCTCATCAAAATATTTTGTGCCATGTAATGAGACGGAGGTCGTCTAGGAAGGAATAGGTTTATTGTGGAAAAGTAAACATTTATATTTTTTTAATGTTTATTTATTTTTGAGTGAAAGATAGCACAAGCATGGGAGGGACAGAGAGAGAGGGAGAGAAAGAGAATCCCAAGCAGGCTCCACACTGTCAGCACAGAACCCAGTGTGGGGCTCGAACTCACGAACCATGAGATCATGACCTGAGTTGAAGTCAGACGCTTAACCTAATGAGCCACCCAGGTGCCCCCAAATTTATCTTAATACTTAATTGATACCCATTTGGAAATGTCATTTAGGTAGTTGTATACAGAGAACCATTCATAAATTTTTCTTCCACTTTGAATATGTAAATTACCTTAAGTGATTCTTCACTTAGGAAGCATACTTTATGCATGACTTTAGATGTGTGTGTCTTTCATGGAATTCTCTTTTCTCCTCTCTTGTTCTCTCCTTTGTCCTTTAAAACTCAGCTAAAGTACTGCTTTCTCTGGGAAGCCCTCCCAGATCCCATGTTGATTAATGTGTTCTGGCCCAGGGCGCCCATAATCTGTGTGACTATACTTATAGTGACACTTATTAAATTGATCTGTAATGGTCTGGCCACCTATGTATGAAATCACTGAGAGTAACAAACTATGTCTTATTCAACTGGGTGATATCAATGTCTTTGACAGGTTTGACATCAATAGTTTTCCATGTGCATTTAAAAATTTTTTTTTACATTTATTTGTTTTTGAGAGACAGAGACAGAGCACAAGTGGGGGAAGGGCAGAGATAGAAGGAGACACAGAATCCCAAGCAGGCTCCAGGCTGTGAGCTGTGAGCACAGAGCCCAACTTGGGACTTGAACCCACAAACTGGGAGATCATGACCTGAGCCGAAGTCAGACGCTCAACCAACTGAGCCACCCAGGCGCCCTTCCATGTGCATTTTGAATTGGATAAATAAAAAAGATTAAGCTTATAATGCACTTAAAACTTTTCCCCTTTGTTTTAAAGGCAAAACTGTTTCTAATAACTGAAGGCAGCACCTATAAGGAATAGAAGAACTAAGTAAATGGAACTAAAGAACAATGTGACTGACTTTGTCCTCTTGGGCCTCACACAGAATCCAAAGGAACAGAAAGTACTTTTTGTTATGTTCTTGCTCTTCTATATTTTGACCATGGTGGGCAACCTGCTCATTGTCTTGACTGTTTCTTTTAGTAAGACCCTGGACTCACCTATGTACTTTTTTCTTGCTAGCTTATCATTTATGGATGTCATTTATTCCTCTTCTATTTCTCCTGAACTGATTTCAAATTTGTTCTTTGGGGAAAATACCATATCCTTCCATGCTTGTATGACCCAGCTATTTACAGAGCACTTTTTTGGTGGATCAGAGGTCTTTCTTCTGCTGGTGATGGCCTATGACCGCTATGTGGCCATCTGTAAGCCCTTGCATTATTTGATTGTCATGAGGCAATGGGTGTGTGTTGTGCTCCTGGTAGGGTCCTGGGTTGGGGGTTTTATGCATTCAGTAATTCAACTTAGCACTATTTATGGGCTCCCATTCTGCGGTCCCAATGTCATTGATCATTTTTTCTGTGACATGTACCCCTTACTGAAACTGGTCTGTACTGACACCCGTGTCATTGGCCTGTTAGTGGCGGCCAATGGAGGACTGATCTGCACAATTGTGTTTGTGCTCTTGCTCATCTCTTATGGTGTCATCTTGCACTCTCTAAAGAACCTTAGTCCGGAAGGGAGGCGGAAAGCCCTCCAGACCTGTGGTGCCCACATCACTGTGGTGGTCTTCTTCTTTGTGCCGTGTATTTTCATGTACGTGAGACCTGCCAAGACCTTCCCTATTGACAAATCATTGAGTGTGTTTTATACAGTCATAACCCCCATGCTGAACCCCCTGATCTATACTCTGAGAAATTCTGAGATGACAAATGCTATGAAGAAACTCTGGAGGAGAAATGTCACATATTGTAGTAAATGAGCACATCATCCACCATGAAGAGAGTTATTTGACATTAGGGTTCATTTCTTTAGAATTCAGAAGTCTTCTAAAATCTGATTCTGACTTTCCTTTCTTCAAAGAATTTATGATAAGTATAATTAACGAATGAAGTAGATGACTGTGCTGTAATAAGTGTCCCTCCCTGCCAGAATGTAAGGTCTATATCATATTGTAGATCTCTTCACTTAGGAATGAGTAATGGCTTTCCAGCAACGAATCCATAAGAGGTAATGAATTTGTGAGGAAAAACTAAGTTTTAATCATTTATGCATTTATCTTTTATATATTTTCTGAGACTTAGTATTATTTTTAATTAGATTCTTGTCATAGAATTGTTTTTGTTATACTATTTAAAATATTTAATGATGTATAAGATGTTTTCTGTATTAAATTTCAGTTGTCTTATATAAGAAAAGTTGAAGTGTGACAGGTTATAATAGCAAAAATGAAAACCTTACAGAATAGGATAAATTTCCTACTTATCTCTCAGCAAGGTCTCTAGTCCTCCCCCTTAGAGGCATCACTTAATCTGTTTCTTCAAATTAATCAGGTAATAATCTTTACAAATGCATGTGCAAATGCAAATACACGTATGTGTGTTTTTTCTGTATATGTACATGTTTGCTTTTACTATGCACAATTTTAAAAAAATAAGATTTTCATGTTGCGATAGTTTTTATATAGTTTTTATTTTTTTACTTAATTGAAGTATAGTTGACATACTTAGGTTCATGTGTACAACATAGTGCTCTGACAGTTACAGGCATGACAGAATGCTCACCATGATAAGTACAGTTACCATCTGTCACCACACAAAGGTTTTACAACAGTATTTACTGTATTTCCTATGTTGTACTGTACCCTTTTTGACTTATATATTTTATAAGTGGAAGTTTGTACTTCTTAATCACCTTTACCTATTTCGCCCATCCCCGCCGGTAATCATCACTTTGTTCTGTGTATTTGAGTCTGTTTCTGTTTATTTGATTTTTAGATTTTACATGTAAGTGACATTATCTGCAATGTTGAAGATATTCCATACCAGTCCATGCAGATCTAATTCTTAGCTTTTTTTTTTGTACTAGGTAATACACCCTTATAAATATACACTAAAATTAATGTATGCATTTCCCTTCGGATTGTTCCTAACCTTTTTGTATGACAAAGAATTTTGCAATAAATGCATGTCTTTGAAGAGGTGAAAATATGAGTTGCTGGAAGAGGAATTATTGATATGTGTGTTTGAGTCAGTGATCAGGGAGTTAAATGTCGATATTTGTAGTTATTACCAAACTGCCATCCCTGAGGTTCTACTAACAGCCACACTGCTGCTCACAGTCCGTAAGTTCTTTCCACATTCTCAACCACCTGTACCTAATAAATATTTAAGGAATAGAACAATCTGATTAAAGGTATTTTATTTCATTTTGATAGTTTAACCAAAATCCTTTTTCTTTCAAAATCTTTTGATATAATTGAGTTGGACCATCTTCTCATATTTAATATGATATGTATTTAGTTTTCTGTGGATAGTCTACTAATATCTTTCTCTGGTATTTTCCTTGCTGATTTTTATGCACTAAAGACGTGATCCATTTTACTATTGTATAAGTAATTATTATTTTTCTGGCTTGTGATATTTTTAATTTTTTTATTCTATTTTTTTTAAGTTCATTTATTTATTTTGAGAGAGATTGAGAGCAAACAGGGGAGGGTCAGTGAGAGAGAGGAAGAGAGAGAGTATCCCAAGCAGTGCAGAGCCCAGTCCCAGGGCTCGAACCCACAAACTGTGAGATCATGACCTGAGCCAAAATCAAGAGTTGAACGCTTAACCAACTGAGCCATCCAGGCACCCCTTAACTTTTTTTATACTATGTGGAATACTTCTGTCATGTAAACAATTTTGTCTTACATTTTATATTTAATATATATATTTTTGTTTGTATCTTGCTTAAAAAGACTTTCCTCACTTCATTCATACCAAAGTATTCTTCAACTGTTTTTTAGCACTTAATTTTTAAGCTCTTTTTTTGGTTCTGTATTAAAACTGTTGATCCATTGGGAACTTATTTTGATATAGGAGTTAAATAAGGATTGAATTTTAGTTGTGTTCCTTAATTTTAGTAATTTTTTTATAGTCACATAATTATCTTTTTACCATTGATTTGAAATCCTCTTATATTCTAACATCTCATTTGTGTAAATAATTCAGGATGATTCTGTTTCACTGATCTCTTGATTCACGTCCCAATTGACACACAATATAATTTTCATGATATATAACACATTTTGACATGTGATGAGACTAGTGGTCTCTCATTTCTGTTCTTTTTCAGATTTATGCCTTGTCTTGCATATTTATGTTTTGAATTCAAGTTTAAAAATGAGTTTACATGTAAATAAGATAAATCATATAGGTTTAACATTAAAATAAGTTTAGAATGAAGTTAAACAGGTTTAAAATAGTTTGGTTACAAAACAAAAGTCAGTTATTAATTTAGGAAGTTTACTGCTTCCGAGTGCTGAGAACTGTTATCCCCGAGCAGGTCTTGACATTTAACAGGTCATCTCTCCTGCCCTTGGGTACTGCTTCCATTTTCCGCCTGTGTGACTTCTCCCTTCTAGAAGTCTGCTGTTCTTTCTCCATGACCCGTAAAATGTTGCCTGGCACTTTTGCTGTAAGAAAACCATCTCTCTGAGGAAGTACATGACTTAAGTCTTTGCTGAACATCCATGTGGCCATCTGCAAACCCCGGCACCATGACATCATCACGAGTGACAGGGATATGACTTCCTCTTTCAGGTGACATGTAGTAGAGGCTTTGTCCTTACAACCATTTAGGTCCTCTTCACAGTGCGGCTGCGTGCAGGTGGCTCCAATGTCATAGACCATTCATGTGTGATATAAACCCTTTGTTGAAACTTGTCTGCATGGACACAATTATACCCTTGGTCTTTTTTGTTGCTGTCAACAGTGGGTTCATCTGCCTGTTAAAATTTTCCTCCTGAAAGTCTTCTTGGTGGTCATTATAGGACTGGTAGCTTGGAGGGAAGACAGAACTGTGTCCATCTGTGTCTCTCATGTCACTGTGGTGGTCTTAGTATTGTATTCTGCATATTTATATATTTGTACCCAATCACCATCTTTTCCACTGATTAAGTCGTGGCTGTGTTGTATACCATGGTGTCGCCATGGTGACTCCCTTGTTAAACTTCTTAAATGTGTGCACTCAGAAACTTGGAGGTGAAAAATGCCTTGAGGAAGTTCTCGTGGAAAAAAGTAACTTTGAGAGATATCCATAACTTCATAAAATATGTTTGTCTTTTTAATGGAAAAAGAGATAAAAAGATAATTTCTATGGTGCAGAGACACATGAAAGCTATTTGTTATAAGTGCATTTGTTGTAACATACAGACACTATGAATAAAGATCCAGGTAGGGAATTATATATCATTTAAAAAATATCCTATTTAGGTTTATGTATGTCTAATTGATTGTCAAAGTTCAATGTACTGTGAGAATTTAAAGTTAGAGTTCTTGGGGCGCATGGGTGGCTCCGTCGGTTAAGTGCCAACTTTGGCTCAGGTCGTGATCTTGCAGTTCGTGATTTAGAGCCTCGCATCGGGCTCTGTGCTGATATCTCAGACCCTGGAGCCTGCTTCAGATTCTGTGTCTCCCTCTCTCTGCTCCTTCCTCACTTGTGCTCTCTCAAAAATAAATAAACATTAAAAAAATTAAAAAAAAAGTTAAAGTTCTTGTAAAATGCAGATTATCAGGACACAACTCTGGAGATTTTAATTTAGTAGTTTTGTTTTTGGATGACATATCTACTTTTAGACAAATTACCCAGGTGTATTTTTGCATACACTCTAGGTATTGTGCTATAATTTATGTTCACATCATGAACCTAGTTCTTTAAACAATTTTTATATATATAACAATTTATATATATATAACAATTTATATATATATAACAATTTATATATATAACAATTTATATATATATAACAATTTATATATATATAACAATTTATATATATATGTGTATATGTATGTATATATATATATATATATATATATATATATACATATATATATTTAGTTTTAAAATTCCAGTGTTAAGGCACAGTGTTATATTAGTTTCAGGTGTATAATGTTGCAGTTCAACAATTGTATACATTACTCAATGCTTGTCACGATAAGTGTACTCTTAATCCCCTTCACCTGTTTCACCCTTTGTCCCACTCACCTCTCCTCTGGTAACCGTCATTTCTCTGTGTTAAAGAGTCCATCTTTTTTATCTCTTTTTTCCCATTACTCATTTGTTTTCTTTCTCGAATTCCACATATAAGTGAAATCATATGGTTTTTGTCTTTCTCTGACTAACTTATATCACCTAGCATTATACCCTCTAACACACATACCATCTGTGTGTTGCAAATGGCAAGATTTCATTCTTTTTATGACTGAATAATATTCCATTGTATACACATACCACATGTGTATCCATTCATCTGTCAATAGACACTTCCATAATTTGGCTATTGTAAATAATGCTGCAGTAAACACAGGGGTAAATATATCATTGCAAATTAGTGTTTTTGTGTTCTTCATGTAAATACCCAGTAGTGGAAACAGTACTGGGTCATATGGCAATTCTATTTTTAATTTTTTGAGGAACCTCTATACTGTTTTCCAGAGTGGCTGCACCAGTTTGCATCTCACCAACAGTGCACAGCATTCCCTTTTCTCCACATCCTTGCCAACACTCGTTTCTTTTGTTTTGATTTTAGCCATTCTGATAGGTGTGAGGTTATATCTCTTCGTGGTTTCGATTTGCATTGGCCTGATGATAAGTGATGTTTAGCATCTTTTCATGTGTCTATTGGCCATCTGGATGTCTTCTTTGGACAAATGTCTGTTCATGTCTTCTGCCTATTTTTATTTGGATTATTTGTTTTTTGGGTGTTGAGTTGTGTAAGCGCTTTATATATTTTGGATACTAACCTATTATTGGATATGTCATTTACAAGTATCTTTTCTCATTCAGAGGTTGTCTTTTAGTTTTGTTGATCGTTTCTTTCCCTGTGCAGAAGATTTTTATTTTGATATTGTCCCACTAGTTGATTTTTGCTTGTTTCCCTTGCCTCAGGAGACATATCTAGAAAATGTTGCTACAGTCAATGCCAGAAAAATTACTGCCATTGCTCTCTTCTAGGGTGTTTTTTGGTTTCAGGTCTCACATTTAGATCTTTAACCCATTTGAGTTTATTTTTGTGTATGGTGTAAGAAAGTGGTCTGGTTTCATTCTTTTGCATGTAGTTTCTGCTAAGTTTCTAGCACCATTGTTGAAGAGACTCTCTTTTTTCCATTGCATATTCTTGCCTCCTTTCTTGTAGATTAATTGCCCAAATAATCATGGGTTTATTTCTGGGCTCTTTATTATGTTCTATTGATATATGGTTGGTTGTGTGTGTGTGTGTGTGTGTGTGTGTGTGCGCGCGCGCATCAGTATTAAACTGTTTTCATTGCTACAGCTTTGTAGTGTATCTTCATATCTGGGCTTGTGATACATCCGGTTTTGTCCCTTTTTTTCAAGTTTGCTTTTGCTAATGTGGGTCTCTTGTGGTTCTATACAAGACTTGTTCTAGTTCTGTGAAAAGTGCTGTTGGTATTTTGATACCGATTGTATTAAATGTGTAGGTTGCTTTGGGTAGTATGGACATTTAAACAATATTTCTTCTCCCCATCCATGAGCATGAAATATCTTAACATTTCTTCAATTTTTTCATCAGTATTATATAGTTTTAAGAGTACAGGTATTTTACCTCCCGGGTTGAGTTTATTCCTAGGTATTTTATTATTTTTGATGCAGTTGTAAATGGGGCTGTTTCCTTAATTTCTATTTCTGCTACTTCATTATTAGTGTATAGAAATGCAACCGGTTCCTGTGCATTGATTTTGTATCCTGCAACTTTAGTGAATTAGTTTATTAGTTCTAGTAGTTTTTTTAGTGGAGTCTTTAGGGTTTTCATATGTATAATGACATATCATCTGCAAATTTCGAAAGTTTTACTTCTTCCTTACCAATTTGGATTCTTTTTTTCTTCTTTTTGTTTTTGATTTCTGTGGCTATGACTTTCAGTGCTATATTGAATAAAAGTGGTGAGAGTGGACATCCTTGTCTTGTTCATGATCTTAGGGGATAAGCTCTCCATTTTTCACCATAGGGTATGATGTTAGCTGTGGATTTTTCATGTAAGGCCTTTATTATGTTAAGGTACGCTCCCTTTAAATATACTTTGTTGAGGGTTTTTATCATGAATGAATGTGGCACTTTGTCAAATACTTTTTCTGCATCTATTGAAATGATCACATGGTTTTTATCCTTTCTCCTGTTGTGATCTATTGTGGATTGATTTATGAATGTTGAACCACTTGATCATACAGAATGATTTTCTAAGTGATTTATTTATTTATTTAATTATTGTTAGATCAGGATTGCTAATATTTTGTTGAAGATTTTTGCATCTATGGTTATCAGGGATATTGACCTGCAGATATGTTTTTTATAGTGTCTTTATCTGGTTGTGGTATGAGGGTAATGCTGGCCTCATAGAATGAATTTGAAAGCTGTCGTTCTTTTTCTGTTTTTTGGAGTTGAGAAAAATAAGTATTAACTTTTCTTTAAAAAATTTTTTTAACGTTTATTCATTTTTGAGAGAAAGACAGAAGGCAAATGGGTAAGGGGCAGAGAGAGATCGGGAGAAACAGAATCTGAAACAGGCTCCAGGCTGAGAACTGTCAGCACAGAGCCTGACCCAGCGTTCAAACTTAGGAAGTGCGAAACCCTGACCTGGGCCGAATCAGATGCCTAACGGACTGAGCCATCCAGGAGCCCCTGTATTAACTCTTCTTTAAATGTTTAAGGGGCGCCTGGGTGGCTCAGTCGGTTAAGCATCCGACTTCAGCTCAGGTCACGATCTCATGGTCCGTGAGTTTGAGCCCTGCGTCAGGCTCTGGGCTGATGGCTCGGAGCCTGGAGCCTGCTTCGGATTCCATGTCTCCCTCTCTCTCTGCCCCTCCCCCGTTCATGCTCTGTCTCTCTCTGTCCCAAAAATAAATAAACGTTAAAAAAAAATTTTAATTGTTTGATAGAATTCACCTGTGAAGTCACCTCGTCCTGGACTTTTGTTTGTTGGGAGTGTTTTGATTACTGATTCAATTTCATTGCTTGTAATTAGTCTGTTCAAATTTTCTATTTCCTCCTGATTTGGTTGTGGGAGGTTATATGTGTCTAGGGATTTATCCACTCTTTCTAGGTTGTCCAATTTGTTGGCATATAATTTTTCATAATATTCTCTTATAATCCTTTGTATTTCTGTGCTGTTGGTTATCATTTGTCCGCTTTCATTTCTGACAGTAGGTACTTATTGCCATTTTGTTACTTGTTTTGTGATTGTTTTTGTGATTCTTCTCTGTTCCTTTCTTCTGCTCTCTTCTCTCATGGTTTGTTGGCTTTCTTTAGTGATATACTTGGATTTCCCTCTCTTTATTTTTTCCATCTTTATTACCAGTTTTAGATGTGTGCTTATCATTAGGTTTATATATAACATTTAGGCTTCTAGCTGTCTATATTAAGTTAATGGTCACTTAAGTTTTAACCCTTTGTAGAAAACTAAATTTTTATTCTCCTCCCAGCCATGTTTTAGGTATGTGCTGTCATACTTTCATCCTTTTTTTTTTCGTTTGTGTGTGAATCCCTTGACTGATTTTTACAGGTATACTTAATTTACTGCTTATGGAAGTTACCTTAGTTTATAAATTTAGCTTTAAAATTGTGGCAGGTATACCTAACAGATTTACGATTTAACCATTTTTAAGTTTGCAGTTTGGTGGCATTAAGTTAATTCACTTTAATGAATGATGTTATAACAACATCATCACCATTCGATTCCATTACTTCTTCATCTTCCCAAACTGAAACTGGACGCCTGTTAAATATTAATTTGCCATTACCCTTCCCTGAGTCCTAGGCATCCGCCATTCTACATTCTGTTAATTTGATGCCATAAGTAACACGTGTAAGTGGAAGCATACAATATTTGTCCTTTTGTGACTGCCTTGTTTCACTTAGAATAATGTATTGTACGTTAATGAATGTTTTGGCATGTGTCAGAATTTCCCTCATATTTAAGGCTGAATAATATTTCACTGTGTCCATATGTCTCATTTTTTTATACATGTATCTATCTGTGGATTCTTTGGTTGCTTCTCCTTACTGATTGTTGTGAATACCACCATGGAGATGAGTGTAGAAATATTTGTTTGAATTCCTGATTTCCATTATTTTGGATATATACCTAAAAGTAAAATTGCTAGATCATATAATTAACCTTTAAGTTTTTGAGTAACTACAATAACATTTTCCATAGGAGCCACATCATTTGACATTCTCACCAGTAATGCACAATTATGCCATGTTCTCCATAGTCTCTCTTACATTTGTGTGGTGTGTGTGTGTGTGTGTGTGTGTGTGTGTGTGTGTGTCTTTCTTAATAGTTATCTTAATGAGTCTGAAGTGGTATTTCATTATGGTTTTGAAATGCATTTCCTAATGATTAGTGATGCTGAGATCTTTTCATGTGCTTACAGGCATATCTTTATATATCTTTTTCTGAGAAATGTCTATTCAAGTCCTTCATTTTTAATCAAGTTGTTTCTTTCATTGTGTTTTTCGATGTAGAAGTTCTTTATGTACTCTGGATATTAGTATCTAATCAAAATATTATTTGCAAATATTTTCTCCAATTCTGTCAATTACCTTTTTACTCTGTTGGTGTTGCTTGATGCACAAAAGTGCCTAATATTGATAAAGTATAATTTATCTATTCCTTTTTGGCCTGTGCTTTTGGTATCATACTCAAGAAATTACTGCCAAATCCAATGTCATGGTTATTATTCTATGTTTTTTAATAACTGTGGTATAGTCTTAGCTATATCTTAAGTCTTTGGTCCATTTTTAGTTACATTTTATATATGGTATATATTAGGATTCAAATTCATGACTATGTGGATATGAAGTGTCACAGCACCATTTTTTGAACTACCTGTCTTTAACCCACGAATACTCTTGACCCCCTTGTTGAAAATCATTTGAATATGTATGCAAAGCTTTATTTCTAGGTTCTTTTTATTCATTAGTTCATCTGTTTTTATGTCAACACCATCTTGTTTTGATTACGATAACGTTGTATTAAGTTTAGAGACAGGAGAATTTTCTGACTTTGTTCTTTTTGTTTCATTTTGCTTTGTTTTAAATATTAGCTTGGCTGTTTTATTCTCAGTTTATTCTTGGTTCTTAAGAGTCTCTCATGGTTTGCCTCCTTCGTGCTCGGTAACTTTTTTTGCCCCCTTCCTCTCCCCCATGGTCTTCTGTTAAGTTTCTCAGGATCCACATAAGAGTGAAAACATATGGTATCTGTCTCTCTGTATGACTTATTTCACTTAGCATAACACTCTCCAGTTCCATCCATGTTGCTAAAAAAGGCCATATTTTATTGTTTCTCATTACCAAGTAATATTCCATTGTATATATAAACCACATCTTCTTTATCCATTTGTCAGTTGATGGATATTTAGGCTCTTTCCATAATTTGGCTATTGTTGAAAGTGCTGCTATAAACATTGGGGTACAAGTGCCCCTAGGCATCAGCACTCTTGTATCCTTGGGTAAATCCCTAGCAGTGCTATTGCTGGGTCATAGGATAGATCTATTTTTAATTTTTTGAGGAACCTCCATGCTGTTTTCCAGAGTGGCTGCACCAGTTTGCATTCCCACCAAGAGTGCAAGAGGGTTCCCATTTCTCCACATCCTCTCCAGCATCTATAGTCTCCTGATTTGTTCATTTTAGCCACTCTGACTGGCATGAGATGATATCTCAGTGTGGTTTTGATTTGTATTTCCCTGATGAGGAGCGATGTTGAGCATCTTTTCATGTGCCTGTTTTCTTTAGAAAAGTGTCCATTCATGTATTCCGCCCATTTCTTCACTGGATTATTTGTTTTTCGGGTGTGGAGTTTGGTGAGTTCTTTATAGATTTTGGATACTAGCCCTTTATCCGATATGTCATTTGCAAATATCTTTTCCCATTCCATCGGTTGGCTTTTAGTTTTGTTGATTGTTTCCTTTGCAGTGCAGAAGATTTTTATCTTCATGAGGTCCCAATAGTTCATTTTTGCTTTTAATTCCCTTACCTTTGGAGATGTGTCAAGTAAGAAATTGCTGCAGCTGCGGTCAGAGAGGTTTTTTCCTGATTTCTCCTCTAGGGTTTTGATGGTTTCCTGTCTCACATTCAGGTCCTTCAGCAATTTTGAGTTTATTTTTGTGAGTGGTGTAAGAAAGTGGTCTAGTTTCATCCTTCTGCATGTTGCTGTCCAGTTCTCCCAGCACCATTTGTTAAAGAGACTGTCTTTTTTCCATTGGACATTCTTTCCTGCTTTGTCAAAGATTAGTTGGCCATACTTGTGTGGGTCCAATTCTGGAGTCTCTATTCTATTCCACTAGTCTGTGTGTGTCTGTTTTTGTGCCAATACCATGCTGTCTTGATGATTACAGCTTTGTAGTAGAAGCTAAAGTCTGGGATTGTGATGCCTCCTGCTTTGGTCTTCTTCTTCAATATTACTTGGCTATTTGGGGTCTTTTGTGGTTCCATATCAATTTTAGGATTGCTTGTTCTAGCTTCGAGAAGAATGCTGGTGCAGTTTTGATTGGGATTGCATTGCATGTGTAGATAGCTTTGGGTAGTATTGACATTTTAACAATATTTATTCTTCTAATCCATGAGCACAGAATGTTTTTCCATTTCTTTGTATCTTCTTCAATTTCTTTCATAAGCTTTCTATAGTTTTCAGCATACAGATCTTTTACATCCTTGGTTAGGTTTATTCCTAGGTACTTTATGATTCTTGGTGCAATTGTGAATGGGATCAGTTTCTTTATTTGTCTTTCTGTTGCTTCATTATTAGTGTATAAGAATGCAACTGATTTCTGTACGTTAATTTTGTATCCTGCAACTTTGCTGAATTCATGTGTCAGTTCTAGCAGACTTTTGGTGGGGTCTGCTCCATGTATAATATCAAGTCATCTGCAAAAAGTGAAAGCTTGATTTCATCTTTGCCAATTTTGATGCTTTTGATTTCCTTTTGTTGTCTGATTGCTGATGCTAGAACTTCCAACACTATGTGAAACAACAGCGGTGAGAGTAGACATCCCTCTTGTGTTCCTGTTCTCAGGGGGAAAGCTCTCAGTTTTTCCCCATTGAGGATGATATGAGCTGTGAGCTTTTCTTAAATGGCTTTTATGATGTTTAAGTATATTCCTTCTATCCTGACTTTCTCGAGGGTTTGTATTAAGAAAGGATGCTGAATTTTGTCAAACGCTTTTTCTGCATAGATTGACAGGATCATAGGGTTCTGTTCTTTTATTAATGTGATGTATCACATTGATTGATCAGCGAATATTGAACCAGCCCTGCAGCCAGGAATGAATCCCACTTGATCATGGTGAATAATTCTTTTTATATGCTGTTGAATTCGATTTGCTAGTATCTTGTTGAGAACTTTTGCATCCATATTCATCTTTTTTTGCATGCATCATCTTTTGGGGGGGAGGATTCACGATTGTTTTTATTTTCAGATCCTGCAACAGGTGGTCAGCAATGCTAGCTAAGCTGGTACAATCTGAAGACCATCCCACCTCCCTTTCCAGGCATTCAGCCAACATAATCCCCTATAAACAAGATTAGAGACCAACTGAGATGTGTCTCAATGTGTGGTGAGCGAGGGAAGAGGCCTTCCTCTCTCCTCCCGTTCCCCTCCTCCCCACTTACTTTTTCTAACAAGATTGTTTTATGGCCAAATGCAACTCAAACCCAGAACAGCAACCAGCCATCTCCATTACGACTGCTTCCCTCCCCAGTTCCAGAGCAGGAAGCGAGGAGAGGAGACTGGCACTTGTGTGTAAGAAAAACCTGGCTATGCCCAACAGAGCAGAGATGGTGAGGAGGCTGGTGCCTGTGGGTGGGCATAAGCAGGAACCAAATAGGCCTGTCCAGCATCCACCAACACAGCCCCAACACAGGATAGGAGGTGTTCCTTTGAGACCCCCATTTCCATGGGGTTAGATGAGGGGGCAACTAGTGATGAGCCATCACTCCCTGTCCCTCAAATTGCAACATGATAAACTCAAAGTTTTACCTTCAAAATCCACCACGCTGCCTCCTGAGAAACACATTCTATATGGTCATCTGTATGCCAGCACCCATATCCCTATCCTAGTGCCCAGGGCTTCCAGCCCATCTTTTCATCCTTGGGTGGCCCAGCCAACACTGATTTGATATTCCTTGACTCATAAAATGACTATTTTTAGAAAATTAAAAGCTATTCAAGAGTATCAGTAATAGAAGACACTCGGTGTTTTTTTTGTTTGTTTGTTTTTGTTTGTTTTTGTTTTTTGGTTTTTTGGTAGGTGGAAGTTTTAATAAGCAGTAGCACATGCAAAGTTTAGTTAGATTGGCTGCAAGAGGTGTAGATGAGTAGATCTCTGGATCCTCTCACCAAAATCTTAAAGTTTACATAGCACATGACTGGGCTCAGTCATGCACACCATCCAGATGACCTCAAATACACTCTATTCTCTAAGGCTATGGCCCTTGAACTAGCTCCCACCACAGGATTGGTGTAGAATGTACTTTCCAAAGACAAAAAGGGTGAGGAGTCTCTAAATGTCCAATTGTAGCTCACAGGTCAACCAATAGTCCTGTCCTCTTAATGACCTCCTCCAACAAGCACTATGATTTTTTTTAGCAGAACCTTTGCAGGCCAGAAGTCATGGTATGACATATTCAAAGTGCCGAGTCCTTCCAATCAGCTGGAATTATAGTTTGGAGTTTTAAACGTTGACAGGCTTGGCTGGCATAAAGGCCCAACTCCTGGAGGGAAAATAGGCAAACAACTTGGGGCAGACATGTGGAAACAGCAATCATGATCGGAGGATCCAAGATGGCGGAACAGCATGGAAGTTTTTTTTGTGTCTCGCGTCCATGAAATACAGCCAGACCAACACTAAACCATCCTACACACCTAGAAAACTGATTGGAGGATTAACACAACAATCTGCACAACTGAACCACAGAATTCAGCAGGTCCCTGGCGCGGAGAAGTGAACTTGGGGAGAGAAAAGCCTGCGGCGGGCAGAGAGCCACTTTTGCAGGGGGAGAGAGGATGTAACTTGATATTGGCCTGTAGTTCTCTTTTTTTGCTGGGTCTCTGGTTTGGGAATCAAAGTAATGCTGGATTCATAGAATGAGTCTGGAAGTTTTCCTTCCCTTTCTGTTTTTTGGAACAGCTAGAGAACGATCAGTATTATCTCTGCTTTAAATGTCTGGTAGAATTCCCCAGGGAAGCCATTTGGTCCTGGACTCTTATTTGTTGGGAGATTTTTGACAACTGATTCAATTTCTTCGCTGGTTATGGGTCTGTTCACGTTTGCTATTTCTTCCTGTTTTGTGTGGGTGCTTGGGACTTTGTCCATTTCTTCCAGGTTGTCCAGTTTGTTGGCATATAATTTTTCATAATATTCCCTGATAATTGCTTGTATTTCTGAGGGATTGGTTGTAATAATTCCATTTTCATTCATGATTTTATCTATTTGGGTCATCTCCTTTTTCTTTTTGAGAAGCCTGGCTAGAGGTTTATCAATTTTGTTTATTTTTTCAAAAAAATACAGAGCTGAGCTCTGTCTTCCGGGGCTCAACAACTCTCCCTTCTGGTGTCCTCTTGCCCTCCCACTCTCTGAGCAGAGCTGTTGACTTTTAACATTCCAGATGTTAAGTCCCGCTGGCTGTCAGAACTCACGCAGTCTGGCCCCAATGCTTTTGCAAGCCAGACTTGGGGGCTCTGCCTTGCCCGGCGGGCTGCCCCTCCATCGCCCTGGCTCTCCTCTGCCAGTCCATGAAGGACGCACTGCTCTCCACCCTTCCTACCCTCTTCCATGGCCCTCTTGTCTACGCTTGGCTCTGGAGAGTCCATTCTGGTAGTCTTCTGGTCATTTTCTGGGTTATTTAGGCTGATGTGGTTGGAATCTAAGCGATCAGCAGGACGAGGTTAGCCCAGCATCCTCCCATGCCTCCATCTTTCTTTCTCTTCAGCATTTTATAGTTTTTAAGTGTACAAAAGTTTTTGCCTCCTTATGTAAGTTTATTCTTAAATATTCTTTTTGATGCTGTTGTAAAAGGAATCGTATTTCCTCTCGGAGTTGTTCTTTGGTAGGATAGAATTTCAATGTATTTTCATGATACAAGTAACCTCACAACAAATTGGGTATAGAAGGCATGTACCTCAACATAATAAAGGCCATAGGTGACAGATCCATAGCTAACAGGACACTCAACAGTGAAGTTTGAAAGCTTTCCCACTACAATCAGGAAGTTGATTAGAGTGCCCACACTTACCATTCCTTTTCAAAGGGCCCTGGAATAAAAATCTGTGTGAAGTTTTTAGCATTTTCTATACATAGGTCATGCCATCAATGAAGTGAGAACAAATTGCTTATAATTAATGTTTACTTAATTTTACTACCTGTAGGTGTTTCCAGTGGTAGCTGCCTTCTGTCCTGTGGATCTCAGCTTAAGCATCATCTTTGAAGAAAGATCTTCCCCGGTCACCTTCTCCATAGAATTCTCCCTGAGTACGCTGTTTGCTGTCTTATTAGCACTGATGAAGACTGTAATTAGTTTCCTAAATTGTCCCATTACATACTGCCTGATTCTGTTATGAGAATAGAAGGTCCATGCAGGAAGGACCTGTTGCATAATTCGTCCCCCTATTTCATTAATTGCTGTGTCCACTCTCATAGCATGGTTTCTGGAAGTAACCAGGAGCTCCAAATTAAGGAAATTAATAATTGGATAAATAGTTTTTCTGTCTAAATCTGTGAATAAATATCTACAATATCTACCACAGTTCAAGGTAGAATAAATTGAATATTAAATACAAGGGAAGAAAAACTTGCTATGGCAAGTGGGGAAATACATGATAAATTAATCTTCCCTCAAACAAAATGGGCTGAAATTATATTTTTGACTGGCAGTAGTTTTACAATGGTTCTAAAGCTATTTTTTTGTTATTGTTACATCTTCCTAATATCTGATTTTGCAAAATAGGATCTTTACATAGATATTTTTGAAAGTTTTTGCAAAAATTCCCAGTGAATTTAATTAAGCAAGAATCAGTCTTGGACACTTCCCAACTCTAGGACTTAATGAAGAATGTGGTTAGAAAGGATAAAATGTCCAGTGATCTTTGCCCTACTGGGAAGAAGATACTATAGTCTTAAATTGATACACATTTTTAAAGAAGGTTTCTGATAGGCTTAAAGAATTGCCTACAGAGAAGCACAAGAATGTCTCTTAAAATATCAAGTCAGCTAATGTGACCAAAGCAACAGTATAGAATGAGGATACCTAAGCCTTTGAATGGTATTTTTCTGTTTAGAAATCAGAGGGAAAGAAGTTACTTGAGAAAAATCTGCCTGGGAAATGACTGGTAGCTATTTTTCTTATGTAAGGATAGGAATTTCTTGTCTTTTAAATAAATTATCCTAATGTGATAAATTTTTGCTTTTCTATATGGCCCTGGGAATTCCCAGGAAACAATCTGCAGTGCAAATAAAATCAACCTTCTGAATATTCAGGAGACTCCATGGAGAAAATGGATAGACAGTCAAATGAAATAAAATACGTCCTCAAATAATAATGCAGCTTTTTTGCTTTCTCTTGTCAAATTGGATGACAGATGAAATCCAGGTTGCTGTGAATGAGTAAGAGGTGTTCCTTCAGATTGCAGACTTGCCTTCCCAAGGTAAGACTAATAGTAAATAGTGGAAACCAGCCTTGCGATTGTGTGACTATCTTTAATAAGAAAAAGTGAGAACACTTTGAGTGCAAGCAAACTTTGATTCTAATTCTAGTTTTATCACTTAAAAATGGGTGACCCTGGGAAAATTATTAGATGACCTGAGCCTTAGTCTTTTCACCTATGAAATGGAGATTATAGTTCCTGTTACTGTAAAATGAACTGTGATTCATTAAGTTGTGACTATGTGATTAGAATCCACTGTAGGTGTTGTGAGCAGTGGAGTGATAGATCAGATTCAGATTTAAAAAGGATCATTTGGTCTGAATGAGGAGAATAAATTGATGGAGGCCAGAATGAAAGGGGAAGGACCTGGCAGGAGGTTAATGTAGTAGGGTAGAAGTTGTGGGGAGTGGGGGTGGGGGGAGAGAAATGATCTTATTTGTGATGTGTGTGTGTGTGTGTGTGTGTGTGTGTGTACACACACATTTTGTGTTTTGGTTTTAGCGAGAGAGCATAAGTGGAGGAGAGGGGCAGAGGGAGAGAGAGGGAATCTCTATCAGACCCCATGCTCAGTGCTGAGCCCAACTGGTGGCTTGATATCGTGATCCTGGGATCATGACCTGAGCCAAAATCAAGAGTCACAATGCTCAACTGACTGAGCCTCTCAGGTGCCCATAATGTGATATGTTTTAAAGGGCTTCATAAGACTTGTTAAAGGTATCAGTATGTGATACGAGAGCAAGAAAAAGAATTGTGATATTTCTTGTCTGAGCAATGACACGGAAGGTGGTACTATTTAATGAGGTGGGGTACGCCTATATTTATTGCTGAAAATTAAAAATTTAGTTTCATAAGCACTGAACTAATATTAAGTTGGAGCTGTCCAAATTTGCAGATGTTACATATATGAAGTTTAAAAATTAAGGGAGAGACACAACACTGAAGTGTTTCCTCATTTATTGGTCAGGAAAAGGAGGCATATCCAAGCAAAAATGCTAAGAAAGAGGTCTCAGTGAAGGAAGAAACAACCCAGGGCAGTGACCTTCCATTCCTAATTTGAACTTCTCATTTTGAATATGTAAGTTACCTTAAGTGGGTCTCAAGTATTTCACTTTTGGGACTTTATAAACTGTGTACCTTTTCATGGAATTCCCTTGGCTTGTTTTTGTTGTTCTCCCACTTTTCCTTTAAAACTCAGCTAAAGTATTGCTTCCTCTGGGAAGCCTTTTATGATTCCTGTTTGGTTGATAAATTTTTACTCCAGGATCTTCCCATTGTGCAGCCATTTTTATTTTTATTTCTTTAATTTTTAAATGTATGTTTATTTTTGAGAGAGAGAGAGAGAGAGAGAGAGAGAGAGAGAGAGGGAGAAAACAGGGGAAGGGCAGAGAGAGAGAGGGAGAGACAGAATCTGAAGCAGGATCCAGGCTCTGAGCCATCAGCACAGAGCCCAGTGCAGGGCTAAAACCCGCAAACCGTGAGATCATGACCTGAGCTGAAGTTGGACACTTAGCCAACTGAGCCACCCAGACACCCCTGTTCAGCTATTTTTATAATGGCACTTATTACCTTGGTGATTATTATGTATGATATCACTGAGTATAGGAAACCATAGCTTATTCAACTTGGAAATCACAACATTGGTGAAGCATGTGACACAAACAACTATTTCCACATTCTTTTAATTGTTTGAATGAATAAAAGATTGATCTTCTAATGCATTTAAAAGTTTCCCCCCCTTGTTTTGTAGATCACCTGCTTCTAATATGAGAAGTCAGCTCCTATGCAGACTAGATGGAAACAAGGAGCAATGTCACTTACTTTGTCCTCTTGGGTCTCACACAGGATCCAAAGGGACAGAAGGTCCTTTTGGTTATGTTCTTACACTTCTATATTTTGACCATGGTGGGCAATTTGCTCATTGTCATGACTATAACTGTCAGTAGGACCCTGGACTCACCTATGTACTTTTTTCTTGCTAGCTTATCGTTTATGGATGTCATTTATTCCTCTACTATTTCCCCTAGATTGATTTCAGACTTGTTGTTTGGGAAAAACACCATTCCTTTCAATCTTGTATGACCCAGCTATTTACAGAGCACTTTTTTGGTGGATCAGAGATCATTCTTCTGCTGGTGATGGCCTATGACCGCTATGTGGCCATCTGTAAGCCCTTGCATTATTTGGTTATCATGAGACAGTGGGTGTGTGTTGTGCTCTTGGTAGGGTCCTGGGTTGGGGGTTTTATGCATTCAGTAATTCAACTTAGCACTATTTATGGGCTCCCATTCTGCGGTCCGAATGTCATTGATCATTTTTTCTGTGACATGTACCCATTACTGAAACTGGTCTGTACTGACACCCGTGTCATTGGCCTGTTAGTGGCGGCCAACGGAGGACTGATCTGCACAATCGTGTTTGTGCTCTTGCTCATCTCTTATGGTGTCATCTTGCACTCTCTAAAGAACCTTAGTCCGGAAGGGAGGCGGAAAGCCCTCCAGACCTGTGGTTCCCACATCACTGTGGTGGTCTTCTTCTTTGTGCCATGTATTTTCATGTACGTGAGACCTGCTAAGACCTTCCCTATTGACAAATCATTGAGTGTGTTTTATACAGTCATAACCCCCATGCTGAACCCCCTGATCTACACTCTGAGAAATTCTGAGATGACAAATGCTATGAGGAAGCTCTGGAAGAGAAATACATCTCTTAGTAGATAAGTATATAACCCACCATGAAGAGACTTATTTTTCATTGGATCCCCTTTTTGAAGAATGCAGAAGTCTTAAAATGATTCTGATTTCCGTTTTTTCAAAGAACTTAATTATAATTAAAGAAAGAACTGGATGATTGTGTTATAATAACAGTTTCCCTTGTTGCTAGAATGTAAGGTCCATAACATCTTGTAGATCTCTTCACTTAGAAATCTGTAATGCCTTTCTAGTAAAGAATCAATAATAGGTAATGAATAGTGAGGGATTATTTATACGATTACACTAATTCTTAATTAAAAAAATTTAAAAACATTGTTTCTAAGACAGTATTATTTTTAGTAAGACTCTGTTAGTTAACTTCATTCTTTTTATATTATTTAAAACATTAATGCCGTATAGACTTTTCTTTATTAATTTTTGGTTGCCTTATATAAAATATTGGTTAATACTTTTAGTTTACATAAGAAAAATTGAAGTGTAATAGGTAGTAAATAGTAGTAATGAAAACCTTACAAAATGAGATAAAGTGTAGAATAAATTTCCTATTTATCTCTCGAATAGTTTCCAATCCTTTCCCCCAGAGGCAGTTTCTTTAGACTCATTAGGTAATAATCTTTACAAATGCACGTGTATTTAAAAGTTTATATGTGAGTTTTTCTCTGTGTATGTAAATATTTCCTTTACTGTAGAATTTCTTTTTATAAATAAACTTTTAAGTTTGTAATAGTTTTATTGATTTATTTTTAGTGTTGTAATTGAAGTATAGTTGACATAGAATATTACACTAGTTTCAGGCGTATAACATTGTGATTCAAGAATTATGTACAGTATGGAAGTGGGTGGGTTTGGGGAGGAAGGGAGGTGTTGAGCATTCCCTTGGAGAGCCCTCATTTTTGCAGGCCCCCCAGGCTTGGGGCGCCTCTGTTTCCCATGGCAGGGCGCCTGGCTTTCACTTGGCATTGTTGCACCCACACGGTAGGGGTGGTGTGGAGGCGATGGTGCACAGACCCCCTGGATTGACCCTGGGACCTTGACTGAGCTTCCAAGGCCCTCCTGATGGGTCAGGAATTGGGCCAGGTGTCGGGCCGGGCGCTAGGGTGTGGGGGATGCCCCGGTGCCTCCTACTGTGTGAGTTCTATCGGGGGATGGAGTACTGTGGACCTCACGTAGGTGTATGGCTGGTGCCCCAAGGCAGCTTGGAGACCTCCCTTGGAGCCTGTCGCAAGCAGGGAGCCCAGGTGGAGAGCCAACTCTGAGGGCGTCTTTCCAGAACAGTGCGCTACCCCGTCTGGGGCCCTGAAGCCTGACCAGGAAAAGCGGGAGCAAAACCCCGAGGAATCCCAGGAGGAAAGACCTGGAACAGTTCGCCAAGCTCCTGAAGCGGAAGAGGATCACTCTGGGATATACTCAAGCCGCAAAAGACCCTCTGCCGTTTCTAGGCTCTGCCGCTCAGTTTCCAGAATGTGTATACGCCGCGGCGCTGCTGCAGAATTGGGTGGAGGAAGCTGACAACCAGGAAATCTACAGCAGACTTGCAAAGCAGGGACCCTGCGCACGCCCCAGAGAGCAGGCGAGCAAGTATGGAGGAGAGAGTGAGAGGCAGCCTGGAGGACACGTTCCTGCAGTGCTGGAAACCCAGCCACAAGCACAGCGGCCACAGGGCCCAGCAGCTCGGGCTACAGCAGGATGTGGTCCCCGTGTGGTTCTGCAACCATGGCCAGAAAGGCAACAGATCAAGCAGTGACTGTTTCCAAGGAGAGACCGCTGAGGCTGCTGGGTCCCCTTTCTCAGGGGCACCAGTATCCTTTCTTCTGGCACCAGGACCCCATTTTGGTACTCCAGGCTCTGGGGGCCCCCCTTCACTACACTGTACTCCCTGGTCTCTTTCCCTGAAGGTGAAGCCTTTTCCGGGGGTCTGTCACCACTCTGGGCTCTCCCACGCATTCAAACTGATGCCGGCCCTTCCCAGGAATGGGGAGCAGAGGAAGGGGGAGAGCTATGGAAAGAGAGCCAGAGCCTTGGGATAAAGTTCTTCACTAAGAACAGATTTGGGAACATAAAGGGTGTGGGGGCAGGGAGTTGGGGGAGACTAGCTGGAGTGAAGGGGAAGTTCAAGGATACTCTTGTTTTTAATCCCCACATCACTCATCACTTTGTTCTTAAGCCTGGGACACAGTGGAAGAAAAGTGGGTGTTATGAAATGCTCATGTAAAAGTGTAACTTCCATCTCTTACCCTGTACTGTACTGTTCATTCTTGTGAGTTATTTATTTTATTATGGCCACTTTGTACCTTTTATCCCCTTCACCCATTGTGCCTATCCCTCCACCCTTCTCAGCTCTGGCAACCACCAGTTTGTTCTCTGTATTTATGAGTCTGTTTTTGTTTTTTGTGTTTGTTTTGTTGATTAAATTCTACACGTAAGTGAAATCATATACAACATCTTGAAGATGTTCCACACCAGTCCATATAAATCCCTTAGTTTTTCTCGTACTCCATATTACTCACTTATAAGTATATATGAAAATAAACGTATTCATTCCTGTTCATGTCATTACCAACCTTTGTCTATGACACAGAGTTATTTTTTTGTTTATTTATTTTGAGAGAGAGACAGAAAGCATGAGCAGAGGAGGGTCAGAGAGAGAGACAGAATCCGAAGCAGGCTTCAGGCTCTGAACTGTCAGCAGAGTGCCCGGTGCGGGACTCAAACCCATGATCTGTGAGATCATGACCTGAGCCAAAGTCAGACGCTTAACCAACTGAGCCACTCAGTTGCCCCCAGAGAATTTTGTAATAGTTATTTTTTGGTAAATCTAGGCAGGTATGAGGTTGTATGAGAGGAATTGTTAGTATACATATTTGAATCAATGGTCATATAGTTAATTGTCAACATTCATAGTTATTGCCCAGCTGTCATCCTTGAGAGGGTACAAACAGCCTGCTGCTCCCAGTCTATGAGCATTCTTCTGTCCACTTCTCAACAACCAGTCCCTGATAAGTATTCATGGCATAAGGCAACCTGAATGCATTGCAGTCATTCTCATATCATTGGGTTTGACTATCTTTCCCTTTGTTTAATATGATTTCTCTCTTTTTCTGTGAATCCTCTTAATGTCTTTTATCTATTTCTTATAATTGCGGATCTTCTCCGTACTGATGTTAGTGTGAACACTGAGGAAATGCTCTCTCTTACTGTTGTTTACGTAATTGTTCTTTTTCTGACTTGTGATATGGTTTTGACACTTGTATACTGTGTAGGATGCCTTTGGCTGTAAGAAATGTTTTTATTCATTTAATACTTATTTTTAATTTTTATATCTTAAAAAGACTTTCCTTACTTCAATCATATCAAAATATTCTCCAACAAATTTTTGGCACTTAATTAAGTATTTTTGAGGCTGTGTATCTTACATTAAGGCTTTTGCTCCTTCTTGAATTTATTTAGATGTGGTCATTAAAGAGGTATGGATTTAATTGGTTTTGTAAATTGCAGGGTTTTAAAAATAGTTATGTCATTTCCTTTTTGCCATTGACTTGAATTCCTATTATGTTCTAAAGTCAAATATACACTTGGATTCCACTTAAGACTCCGAGGGCTGAGAACTGTTATCCCCGAGCAGGCCTTGACATTTAACAGGTCATCTCTCCTGTCCTTGGGTACTGCTTCCGTTTTCCACCTGTGTGACTTATCCCTTCTAGAAGTCTGCTGTTCTTCCTCCATGACCCGTAAAATGCTGCCTGGCACTTTTGCTGTAAGGAAACCATCTCTCTGAGGAAGTACATGACTTAAGTCTTTGCTGAGCATCCATGTGGCCATCTGCAAACCCCGGTACCATGACATCATGAAGAGTGACAGGGATATGGCTTCCTCTTTCAGGTGGCATGTGCTAGAGACTTTGTCCCAGCAGCCATTCAGGTCCTCTTCACAGTGTGGCTGTGTGTGTGTGGCCCCAATGTCATAGACAATTTGCGTGTGATGTAAACCCATTTTTGAAAGTTGTCTGCATGGACCCAATCATACCCTTGGTCTCTTTGTTGCTGCCGACAGTGGGTTCATTGACCTGTTAACATTTTCTTTTTGATGGTCTCATAGGTGGTCATCTTCTACTATTCTCTGAGGACCTATATCTTTGAGGGGAGACACAAAGCTGTGTCCAACTGTGTCTCTCACACCACTGTGGTGTTCTTAGTATTGTGTCTGCATGTTTATATATTTGTAACCAATCACCACCTTCTCCACTGATCAAGTTGTGGCTATGTTGTATACCACGGTAACTCCATTGTTAACTTCTTAAACCTGAGCACTCAGGAATCTGGAGGTAAAAAAATGCCATGAGGAAGTTCTGGGAGAAAAAAAGTAACTTTGAGGGATATCCCTACCTTAATAAAATAAATTTGTCTTTTAAATGGAAAAGGGAAAAGAAGATAATTTCTGTGGTGCAGAGGCACATGAACACTATTTGTCTCAAGTATGTTTATTTTGTTATGTAGGTACTGTGAGGAAAGGTCCAGGCAGGAAATTATTTGTCACTGTAAAAATAGCCTATTTAGATTTATGAATTGTCCAATGGATTGTAGAAGTTCAATGTACTGTCAGAATTAGAGTTCTTACAAAATGCAGATTATCAGGACAGAGCTCTGGAGATTTAAATGTATTAGCTTTGTTGTTGAGTGACATACAGACTTTCTAAAGAAGTGTATGTAAAGCCAATGAGTTCTGCATGTATTCTTGCTATTGTGCTGTGCTTTGTGTTGACATCATGCACCTTTTAATGAGGTCAACTTAGTTTTTACATTTAGTTTTTTAAAAATTTTTTAGATGTTTATTTATTTTGAAGGAGAGAGAGAAAGTGAGCAGCAGAGAGGCAGAGAGAGAGGGAGACAGAATCTGAAGCAGGCTCCAGGCTCTGAGCTGTCAGCACAGATCCTGATGCGGGGCTTGAACTCATGAGCTGTGAGATCATGACCTGAGCTGAAGTCAGACACTTAACTGACTGAGCCACCCAGGTGCCCCTTTACATTTAGTTTTTAACTGTAGTAAAATACAAATAACAGAACTTGCAGTTTTAGACATTTGTAAGTGCATAGTTCAGTGACATTGAGTTAATTCACATTGTCATGATGGTTAATTAAGTTAATTCATGTTTGTTATGCTAATACCAGCACTATTCATCTCCAAAGCTTTTTCATGTTCCCAAATGCAAATTCCACTCATTAAACTTGAATTCCCTATTCCCTCTCTCTGGGCATTAGGCAAATACCATTTTATTTTTGTCCTGTATGAGTTTGGCTACTTTAAGTACCCTACCTATGTGGGATCATATAATATTTGTCTTTCTGTGATAGTCTTATTTCACTTAGTGTAGTGAATTGTAGGTTGATGTATGTTTTAGCATGTGTCAGAATTTCCTTCATTTTTAAGAGTGAATAATAATCTGTTGGGTGCATATACTTCCTTCTATTCGTACTTTTACCTGTCAGTAGACACCTTGGTTATTTGTTTCTGGTTATTGTGAATTATACTTCCATGAATATGGTTATAGAAATATCTTTCTGAGACTGTGATTTCCATGACTTTGACAAAGTCGAATTGTGGATTATTTTTTGCTTAATTTTTTAGGAACTACCATAGCATTTTATATAGCAGCTACATCAGTTTACATTCCCACCAGAACGCACGGTTGTTCCCACGTCTCCACTTTCTTACATGTGTTGTTATCATTGTATTTTGTGGTAATAGCTCTAGCTCTCTTGTTAGATGTGAAATGGTATTGCACTACGGTTTTTAAGTGCATTTCCTAGGGAAAATGATTAGTATATTGAATATCTTTTCATTCGCTTATAGGGCACACATGCATTTTCTTTGGAGAAATGTCTATTGAAGTCCTTTGCTCATTTTTAATCAGGTTAGTGTTTGTGTGTGTGTGTGTGTGTGTGTGTGTGTGTGTGTGTGTGTGTGTTTGAGATGTAGAGGTTCTTTATATATTCTTGACATTAATACCTTATTAAATATATCGTTTGCAAATATTTTCTTTCATTTGTTGCATGCCTTTTCTCTCTGTTGATAGTGTCCTTTGGTGTACAAAAGTTCTTAAATTTGATAAAATAATTTATTTAGTTTTTCCTTTTCTTACCTGTGGTTTTGGGGTCATGCCCAAAAAATCATTGTCAAGCCCAAGGTTGTGAACATTTCTTTCATGTTTTCTTCTAAGAGTTTACTAGTTCTAGTGATAGTTGAGGTATTTGATCCATTTTGAGTTAATTTTTGTACATGCTGTATGTTAAAGATTCAGTTTCGTCCCTTTGTGTGGATATCCAGTTTCACAGCAACATTTTTTGAACTACCTGCCTTTTCCTCATGAATGTTACCTGTTGACAATCATTTTAACACGTATGCAAAGGTTTATTTCTAGGTTCTGTATTGTGTGCCATTGTTATGTCCATCTTTATGCTAATATCACGCAGTTTTTATTTGATTATGTAGCTATATAGTAACTTTTAGAACGAGGAAGTCCTCCAACTGTTTGTTTGCTTGTTTCCCAAGATTGTTTTGGCTGCTTGGAGTACATTGAGTTTCCACCAGAATCTTAGGATGGATTTCTCTATTTCAGCAACAAACATTTTTTTTTTTTTTTGGATTTTGATAGGGATTGCATTGAATCTGTAGATCACTTTAGGTAGCATTGACATGTTGTTTTTTTTTTTTTAATGTTTATTTATTTTGAGAAAAAGAGAGAATCAGGGGAGTGGCAGAAAGAGAGGGAGAGAGAGAATACCAAGCAGGCTCTGCATCGACAGCCCTGATGTGAGGTTTGATCCCATAAAGCATGAGCTTATGACTTGAGCTGAAACCAAGAGTTGGACACTTAACTGACTGAGCCACCCAGGTGCCCAAGGCAGCACTGACATCTTAATAATATGAATTACATGATTTCAGGAATGTCTTCCCTTTTATTTGTGTTTTTTAGTAGATTGTTCAGCAACACTTTGTTGTTTTTCAGTGAAGAAGACTCTCTCCTCCTTGTTTAAGTTTATCCTAAGTATTTTGTTCGTTTGGTGCTGTTGTAAATGGAATTGTTTTCTTCATCCTCTCTGGCTTGTTCATTGGTAGCACAGACATTCAATATCTTTTCATGATTAAAAAAAAAACCTCTCAGGGAGTTAAGATGGTGGAGTAGTAGGAGGATCCTACACTTGCCTTGTCCCTCAAACACAGGTAGATAAATATCAAATCGTTCTGAACACCCAGGAAATCAATGTGAGGCCTGAGAGGACAAACTGCGCAAGTAGAGGGAGTAAAGAGGCCACGTTGAGGAAGGTAGGAAGAATGGAGATGTGATTTGAGGTAGAAAAGAATGGCCAGTGCTACAGGGTGGAGGGAGCCCTGATCAGGAAGAGACGGGAGAGAGAGAGAGGGAGGGAGAGAATGAGAGACAGTGCAGGGCATTTCACAAGGAAAACACTTCCCCAAAACCACTGTTAGGGAAAATGAGAGGGACTGTTTATCAGAAGTTTTTACAAGCAGTGGATCTCAATGTTTTAGAAGTCTGTGCTATGGCTCCACTAGGGTGGAGCTGGGTGGGCATATAGGTGCTCCAATGGGTAAGGAGGACAGAGGCCCAGGAGTGGACAGCATGGTATGAGGATCCCCTGGGTCACATTGGGAGAGATAGTTCCCCTTATTGGAGTGTATTTGGGAGAGGTGGCACTGCCTCTCCAGGGACAAAAGAGCCAGTGGGCACCACTGAGCTGCCCTGTTCATTGGCCTACAAACAGAGATGCCTACTGAGGGAAGCTAACCTGGATGCTAGTTTTCTTTTCTGAGCTTTACCATAAAGTCCACCTCCTGCACATTTGGTGCAACTGCCCTTCTGGGACAAAGTGTCACCAGCCCCAGCCTGGTGTGATCCTCTTCCAGAGGAGCACTGCACAACAGGCTGGGTAGATAGCTCAGACATAGGGGGAAGGCAAGCATCTGAGGGAAGCCTGGGACAAACAAGAAGAGATTGTTTGCTCACCTTTTAGGGCTTCCTGTACAGCAAGGGGTAGGAACTCCCCTCTCCCTCAGCACAGAGAGACTTCAGTGAACAGCACAGTACCCACAGTGGAGGCTAAAGCCGCCTACACCAAGCCCCGAAACCTGTGTCCTGCAGGTGTTTCTGAACTAGGACAAGTGTGCCTGAGAGTCAGAGCAGTAGCAGGCCCTTCCCTGAGAAGACCAACCCAAACCCCCTGCATGCACCAAGTTTACAGACCACAGAGTGCTGCAAAGCTTCAGTTCTAGGGGAAATAGGATCTAGCCTCTTTTAACAAGCAGACCAAAACAGACCTTGTTAAAACTCACCACACAGTGGATACATCCAAACATATGCCACTGCAGGCAAGAAGAAAGTCTTCAGAGGACTAACCCGAGGGAAAGAGCAGCCAAAACACAACAGTAGAATGCACACAGCATATGCCAGAAACACTTCCTGAAGTCCTGGGCTCTGGACAGTATATGACCTATTCTTAATATAGCCATTATCCTCAGGAGCAGGAAACAGAACAGGCTTTCCTAGCACACAGAAGACAGAGACATAAACAAAATGCCAAAATGGAGGACTCCATCCTGAAAGAAAGAACAAGAGGAGGTCATGGACAGGGATCTAATTAAAACAGATATAATATATGCCTGATCCAGAATTTAAAACAACAATCATAAGGTTACTAGCTGGGCTTGAGGAAAGCATAGAAGACACCAGGGAGACCATTACCACAGAGCTAGAAGTCTTAAAATTAGTCAGGCTGATAGTAAAAAAATGCTATAACTGAGATGCAAAACTAGCTGGAGGCAATGATGACGAGGATGGAAGAAGCAGAGGAATGAATTAGTGATATAGAAGATAGAATTATGGAAAATAATGAAGCTGAAAAGAAAGGGGAGGAAAAACATTGGATCATCAATGTAGACTTAGGAAACTCAGTGACTCCATAAATCATAATAATGTTTGTGTCATAGTAGTCTCCAAAGAAGAGAAGAAAAAGGTACAGAAGGTTTTTTTGAGCAAAGTATAGCTGAAAACTTTCCTAATCTGGGGAAGGAAACAGACATTCAAATCCAGGAGGCACAGAAAACTCCCTTCAAGATCAATAAAAACAGGCCAATATCAAGACATATTGTAGTAAAATTTGCAAAATACAAAGATAAGGAAACAATTCTGAAAGCAGCAAGGCTAAAAAGTCCCCAACCTAGAAAGGAAGATAAATAAGGTTAGCAGCAAATCTCTCTACAGAAACTTGGCAGGACAGAAATGAGTGGCATGATATATTCAACATGCTGAATGGGAAACATATAGAGCCAAGAATACTTTATCCAGCAAGGCTCTCATTCAGAATAGAGAGCTAAAGAGTTTCCCAAACAAAAACTAAAGGATTTTGTGACCACTAAACCAGTCCTGAAGAAATATTAAAGGGGACCCTTTCAGTGGGAGAGAAAGATCAATAGGAACAAAGACTAGAAGGAACAGAGAAAATCTCCAGAAACACTAACTTTACACGTAATACAATGGCACTAAGTTCATATCTATCAAAAATCACTCTAAATGTAAATGGACTAAATGTTCCAATCAAAAGATATAGGATATAAGAATGGATAAAAAACCGTCTACATGCTGCCTACAAAGGTGCATTTTAGACCTAAACACACTTGCAGATTGAAAGTGAGGAGATGGAGAACAATTTATTATGCTAATGTACATCAAAAGAAAGCCAGAGCAGCCTTACTTATATCAGACAAACTAGATTTTAAGCCAAAGATTGTAACAATAAATGAAGAAGGGCACTTTTTCAAGATAAAAGGAACTGTCTGACAATAAGATCTAACAATTGTAAATATTTATGCACCCACATGGAAGAAGATAAATATATAAAAAATTTAAGAACATATATAAAGAAACTAATTGATAATAAAACAGTAAGAGTAGGGGACTTTAACACCCCACTGATAACAATGGACAGATTAAGCAGAAAATCAAGGAAACAATGGCTTTGAGTGACCACATGGACTTAACAGATATATTTAGAACATTTCATCCTAAAGCAGTAGAATACACATTTTTTTCAAGTGCAAATGGAACATTCTCCAGAATAACTCACATACTGGTTCACAAATCAGGCCTCAACAAGTACAAATAATTGAGATCATACCATGCATATTTTCAGACCACAATGAAATGAAACTTGAAGTCAACCAAAAGACAAAATTTGGAAAGACCTCAAATACATGAAGGTTAAAGACATCCTACTAAACAATGAATGGGTTAACCAGGAAATTAAAGAAGTAAATACATGTAAGAAAATGAAAATGAAAATGAAACATGATAGTCCAAAACTGTTAGGATGCAGTGAACATGGTCATAGGAGGGCAGTATATAGCTATCCAGGCCTACCTCAAGATGCAAGAAAGATCTCAAAAACACAACCTAACCTTACACCTGAAAGAGACAGAAAAGGAACAGCAAATAAAGCCCAAGGCCAGCAGAGGTAGGGAAATAATAAAGATTAGAGCAGAAATAAATGATATACTAACAACCGCCCCCCCCCAGTAGAACAGATCAATGAAAATAGGATATAACAAAAACAAACAAACAAAACAACATCACACATCAACAAAACTAAGAACTGGTTCCTAGAAAGAGTTAACAAAATTGATAAACCCCTAGCCAGACTTCTCAGAAATAAAAGAGAAAGGTCCCAAGTAGATAAAATCATGAATGAACAAGGAGGGATCACAACCAATATCACAGAAATACAAACAATTAGAAAAGATTACTATGTCAAAAAACTGGGCAATCTGGAAGAAACGGACAAATTCAGAAACTCATAAACTACCAAAACTGAAACAGGAAGAAATAGAAAATTTGAACAAAACCCTAACCAGCAAAGAAATGGAATCAGCAATCAAAAATCTCCCAACCAAAAAAGTCCCGGGGCTTTTTTTGCCAGCAAAATTCTACCAGACATTTAAAAAGAGTTAATACCTATTCTTCTCAAACTTTTCCAAAACAGAAATAGAAGGAAAACTTCCAAATTCATTTTACAAGGCCAGCATTACTTTGATTCCAAAATCAGACAAAAAGGATTGTCTACTAAAAAGGAGAATGACAAGCCAATATCCCTGATGAACACGGATGCAAAAATTCTCAACAAGGTATTAGAAAATTGAATACAATAGTACATTAAAGGAATTATTACTCACCACAATCAAGTGGGATTTATTCCTGGACTACAACACAAATCAATGTGATACACCATATTAATAAAAGAAAGGATAGGAACCATAGGATCCTGTCAATAGATGCAGAAAAAGTATGTGACAAAATATGGCATCCATTCTTGATAAAAGTCCTCAACAAAGTAGGGATCGATGGAACAATCGATTTATATCTTATTCATTCACACAGTTAAAGTAATGTGGAAATAGTTGTTTGTCATATGTTTCACAGGCTTTGTGATTTCCAAGTTGAATAAGCTATGGTTTCCTATGCTCAGTGATATCATAAATAATAATCATGAAGGTAATAAGTGTCATTAAAAATAGATGCACAATGCAAAGGTTGGTGTAGGAATATATCAACGAAACAGGAATCAAAGCAGGCTTCCCAGATGAAGCAATATCTTAGCTGAGTTTTAAAGGAAAAGTGAAAGGACAACAAAAGAGGACAAGGGAATTCCATGGAAAGTTACACAGTTTATAAAGTCCCAAAAGTGAAATACTTGAGAGCCATTTAACGTAACTGATATATTCAAAGTGAGTAGATCAAATTAGGAATGGAAGGTCACTCCTGGATTGTCTCTTCCCTCACTGAGACCGCTTTATTAGGATCTTTGGTTGGATATGCCTCCTTTTCCTGACTGATAAATGCCAACAAATGAGGAAACACTCCAGTGTTGTATCACTCTCTTAATTTTTAAACTTCATATATACAACATATCCAAATTCAGACATCTCCAATTAGATACTAATTCAGTGCTTATGAAACTAATATTAATTTTCATCAATAAACATACATGTTCCCCACATCATTAAATGGTACCACCTCCATGTCATTGCTCAGATAAGAAATATCACAGTGTCCTTCATGCTTTTCTTGTTCTCTTATCACATATTGATACCTTTAACACCCTTATTAACCCCCTTTAAAATATATCACATTGGTCTACCTGGGTGGCTCTGTCACTTGAGCGTCTGACTCTTGATTTCAGCTCAGATCATGATCCCATCATCATGTGATTGACCCCTGTCAGACTCCTCGCTCAGCATGGAGCTTGCTAGAGATTCTCTCTTTCTCCTTCTGCCCCACTCCCCCACTTGTTTACTGTATCTCTCTTTTAAAAAATTTTTTTAAGGTTTTATTCATTTTTGAGACAGAGAGAGACAGAGCATGAATGGGGGAGGGGCAGAGAGAGAGGGAGACACAGAATCGGAAGCAGGCTCCAGGCTCTGAGCCATCAGCCCAGAGCCCGACGCGGGGCTCAAACTCACAGACCGCGAGATCGTGACCTGAGCTGAAGTCGGACGCTTAACCGACTGAGCCACCCAGGCGCCCCTGTATCTCTCTTTAATAAATTAAATTAAAAACACAAAATGAAATGAAATATTTCACAAATTTTATCACTTCCCTCCCCTCCTCCCTTTCTCTGGCTCACTGCATTAGCCTCTTGCACGTTACTCCCTTTTCAGTCTGGTCTCCATCAATTTGTTCTGATGCAGCTTAAAATTGATCCATTTTAATTCTGATTCTGATCACTCCACTGCTCACAACACTTATATGGATTCCAATCGCATAGTCACCACTTAATAAATCACAGTTCACCTTACAATAACAGGAACTATAATCTCCATTTCATAGGTGAACAGATTGAGGCTAAGGACTTCTAATTAATTTTCCCAAGGTCACACATTTGTAAGTGATAAAACCAGAATTGGAATCAAAGTTTGCTTTCTCTCAAAGTGATCTCACTTTTACTTAATAAAGGGAGTCACACAGGGGAGCCTGGATGGCTAAGTTGGTTAAGTATCCCACTTTGCCTCAGGTCATGATCTTGTAGTTTGTGAGTTCAATCCCCGTGTCAGGCTCTGTGCTGACAGCTCAGAGACTGGAGCCTGTTTCAGATTCTGTTTCTCCCTCTCTCTCTCTGCCCCTCTCCCACTCATTCTCATTCTCTCTCTCTCTCTCTCTCTCTCAAAAAGAAATAAACATTAAAAATTTTTAAAAGGCTGGGGGAGTCACACAATTGCAAAGACTGGTTTCCACTATCTACTTTTAGTCTTACCTTGTAAAAGCAAGTTCACAATCTGAAGGAATGCTTTTTACTCATTCACAGCCAGCTGGATTTCTTCTCTCATCCAGTTTGACAGGAAAGGGCAAAAAGCTGCATTGTTACCTGAGGACATATTTTATTTCATTCACCTGTCTATCCATTTTTTCCATGGAGTCTTATCTTTATTCAGAAGGTTACTTTTATTTGCACTGTCGATTACTTCCTAGGAATTCCATGGTCCACACAGAAAAACAAAAATTCATCACATTAGGATAATTTATCAAAAAAAGAAAGGAATTGCTATTCTTACATATGAAAAGTGGCAGCCAGTCCTTTCTCGGGTAGACTTTTCTCAAGTTACTTCTTTCCTACCAATTTCTAAATAGAAAAATGTCAATCAACTGCTTAGTGGTCCTCTTCCTATACTGTTGGTTTGGTCAGATTAGCTGACTTGATATTTTAGGGGACATTCTTGGGGTTCCAGGTTGGCTCAGTCAGTTAAGCAACTAACTCTTGATTTTAGCTCAGGTCATAATCTTGCATTTGTTGAGTTCGAGCCACATATCAGACTGTGTGATGATGGTGCGGAGACTGCTTGGGATTCTTGCTCTCCCCCTCTCTCTGCCCCTCCCATGATTTCTCTCTCTCTCTTTCTCGAAAAAGAAGTAAAAAATACTTCAAATGAATTTTTTAATAAAAAAAAGACATTCTTGTGCTCTTCCTTCAGTAATGCATTAAGCCTAACAGAAATCTCCTTAAAAATGCGTATCAGTTGTTAAAAACATAGTATCTTCTTCCCCATATCATCACCGGAGATCACCCATAGATCACTGGACATTTTATCTATTCTAACCATATTCCTCATTAATAATTAGGAAGTGTCCAAGACTGATTCTTGCTTATTAAATTCACTGGGAATTTCCAGAAAAAATATTTAAAAATATCTATATAACATTACTAATAGGCCAAATCAGATAAATAGGGTCAGAAAGATATGATATAAAAAAAAAATAGCATTAGAACCATTATAAAACTACTGTCAAAGCACACTGGGTGGAGGGTCCAAAACATCACTATGAGTAAGGAGATAAAGCAACCAGAGTCATGAAATCAGCCCATAACACTCTCCAAAAAACACCTCCTGAAGGGCCAGGCCCTGGACACTATGTGACCCCTCTTTAATTTAGTAGTGTTCGCAGGTTCAGGACACATAGCAAGCTTTTAAAACACATAAGGGATAGAAAACTAGCCAAAATGATGAAATGGAAGAATTCTCCTCAGAAGAAATTCCAGGAAGAAATGACAGCTAAAGAATTGATCAAAACAGATATGAACAATACATCTGATCAAGAATTTAGAATAATAGTCATAAGATTAATTGCTGGGCTTGAAAAAAAATAGAAGACAGCAGAGAATCTATTGCTACAAAGATCAAAGAACTAAAAAATAGTCATGATGAATTAAGAAATGTTGTAAATGAGGTGCAAAAGAAACCAGATGTGGTGACAATGAGGACTAAAGAGGAAGAGGGGAGAATTAAGTGAAATAGAAGATAAAATTATGGAAAAAGATGAAGCTGGGAAAAAGAGAGATAAAAAAATTCTAGACCATGAAGGGATAATTAAAGACCTAAGTGATTCAATGAAACATGAAAATATCTGTATCATAGGAGTTCCAGAGGAAGAAGAGAAAGAAAGGAGCAGAAGGTGTTCTTGAACAAATCATAGCTGAGAACATCCCCAATCTGGGAAAGGAAACACACATTGAAATCTAGGAGGCACAGAGAAATCCCTTCAGATGTAACATGAATTGATACTCTGCATGACATATCATAGTGAAACTGGAAAAATACAAACATAAAGAGAGAATTCTGAAAGCAGCTAGGGACAAATGGGCCTTAACCTACAAGTGTAGACACATAAGGGTAGTAGAAGACCTATCTACTGAAACTTGGCAGGCCAGAAGGGGGTAGTAGGAAATATTCAATGTGCTCAATAGGAAAAATATGCAGCCAAGAATCCTTTATCCAGCAAGGTTGTCATTCAGAATAGAAGGAGAGATAAGAGAAGGAGAGAGAAAGATTTTCCCAGACACACAAAAACTGAAGTTCATAACCACTAAGCTAGTCCTACAAGAGATCCTAAGGGGGACTCCATGAGTAGAATGTTGCAAAGACTACAAAAGACCAGAGACATCACCATAACCATGAAACCTACAGATAACACAATGACACTAAATCCATATCTTTCAATAATAATGCTGAATGTAAATGGAATAATGGTTCCAATCAAAAGACATAGGGTATCAGAATGGATTAAAAAAAAACACATTCCATCTATTTGTTGTCTACAAGAGACCCATTTTAGACCTGAAGACACCTTCAGATTGAAAGTGATGGGATGGCGAACCATCTATCATGCTACTGGAAGTCAAAACAAAGCTGGACGAGCCATACTTATACCAGACAAACTAGATTTTAAACTAAAGGCTGTAACAAGAGATGAAGAAAGGCATTATATCATACTTATGGGGTCTATCCATCAAGAAGAGTTAACAATAATAAATGTTTATGCACCCAATTTGAGAGCACTCAAATATATAAAACAATCACAAACGTAAGCAATCTTATTGATAAGAATGTGGTAATTGCAGGAGACTTTAATATTCCAATTAGCAATGGACAGATCCTCTAGGCACAGAATCAATGAAGAAACAAGGGCTCAGAATGATACACTGGACCAGATGGATTTGAGAGATATATTCAGAACTTTTCATCCAAAAGCAGCAGAATACACATTCTCCTTGAGTGCACATGGAATATTCTCCAAGATAGACCACATGTTGGGTCACAAAACAACCCTCAATAAATATAAAAGAATTGAGACCATACCATGCACTTTCAGTTCACAGTGCTATGAAACCTGTTATCAACCACAGGAAAAAGTTTGGAAAACCTCCAAATGCTTGAAGGTTAAAGAACATCCTACTAATTAATGAATGGGTCAACCAGGCAATTAAAGAAGAAATTTAAAAATACATGGAAACAAATGAAAATGAAACCACAGTCTAAACCCTTTGGGATGCAGCAAAGTCAGCCCAAAGAGGAAAATACATTGCAATCCAGGACTATCTCAAGAAACAAGAAATATCCAAAATACAAAATCTAACAGCACACCTAAAGGAAATAGAAGCATAACAGCAAAGAAACCCCAAGGCAGCAGAAGAAGAGAAATAATAAAGACTAGAGCAGAAATAAACAATATAGAATCCAAAAAAAAAAGTAGAAGAGGTCAATGAAACTAAGAGCTGATTTTTTGAAAAGATGAACAAAACCCCTAGTCAGACTTCTCAAAAAGAAGAGAGAGGATCCAAATAGATAAAATTACCAATGAAATTGGACTTATCACAACCAACCCCTCAGAAATACAAACATTATCGGAGAATACGATGAAAAATTATATGTCAATAAATTGGACAACCTAGAAGACATGGACAAATTCCTAGATACCTACACTACCAAAACTCAAATGGGAAGAAATAGAAAATTTGAACAGACCCAGAACTAGAGAAGAAGTTGAATCAGTTATCAAAAATCTCCCAAGAAATAAGAGTCCCGGGCCAGATGGCTTCGCAGGGGAATTCTACCAGACATTGAAAGCAGAGTTAATACCTATCCTTCTCAACTTGTTCCAAAAAAGAAACAGAAGGAAAGCTTCCAGACTCATTCTATGAAGCCAGCATTACCTTGATTCCCAAACCAAACAGAGTCCCCACTAAAAAGGAGAGTTACAGGCCAATATCCCTGATGAAAATGGACGCAAAAATTCTCAACGAGATACTAGCAAATCGAATTCAACAGCATATCACCGTGATCAAGTGGGATTCATTCCTGGGGTGCAGGACTGGTTCAATATTTGCAAATCAATCAATGTGATACATCACATTAATAAAAGAAAGGATAAGAACCATATGATCCTGTCAATAGATGCAGAAAAAGCATCTGACAAAATTCAGCATCCTTTCTTAATAAAAACCCTCGAGAAAGTCGGGATCAAAAGAACATACTGAAATATCATAAAAGCCATTTATGAAAAGCCCACAGATAATATCATCCTCAGTGGGGAAAAACTGGGAGCTTACCCCTGAGATCAGGAAGATGACAGGGATGCCCACTCTCACCACTGTTGATTAACTTAGTGTTGGAAGACCTAGCATCAGTAATCAGGCAACAAAATGAAATAAAATGCATCCAAATTGGCAAAGAAGAAATCAAACTTTCACTTTTCGCCAACGACATGACACTCTACATGGAAAACCCGAAAGACTCCACCAAAAGGCCTGTAGAACTGATGCATGAACTCAGCAAAGTCACAGGATACAATATCAATGTAGAGAAATCAGTTGCATTTCTATATACCAATAATGAAGCAACAGAAAGAGAAATCAAGAAATCAATCTGACTCACAATTGACCAAAAACCATAAAGTACCTAGCAATAAACCTAACCAAAGATGTAAAAGTTCTGTATGCTGAAAACTATAGAAAACTTATGAAGGAAGTTGAAAAAGACACAGAGAAATGGAAAAAAATACTATGCTCATGGATTGGAAGAATAAATATCGTTAAAATGTCAATATTACCCAAAGCAATCTACACATCCAGTGTAATCCCAATCAAAATTCCACTGGCATTCTTCTCAAAGCTAGAACAAACAATCCTAAAATTTGTATGAAACCACAAAAGACCCCGAATAGCCAAAGTAATGTTGAAAAAGAAAACCAAAGCAGGAGGCATCACAATCCTGGACTTTAGCCTCTACTACAAAGCTGTAATCATCAAGACAGCATGGTATTGGCACAAAAAGAGGCACATAAACCAATGGAGTAGAATAGAGACTCCAGAAATAGACCCACAAATGTATGGCCAACTAATCTTTGACAAAGCAGGAAAGAGTATCTAATGGAAAAAGACAGTCTCTCTAGCAAAGGGGGCTGGGAGAACTGGACAGGAACATGCAGAAGAATGAAACTAGACCACTTTCTTACACCAAACACAAAAATAAACTCAAAATGGATGAAAGACCTAAATGTGAGACAAGAAACCATCAAAACTCTAGAGAAGAAAACAGGCAACAACCTCCTTGACCTCAACCACAGCAATTTATTGTTTGACAAGTCTCCAAATGCAAGGGAATTAAAAGCAAAAATGAAGTATTGGGACATCATCAAGATAAAAAGCTTCTGCACTGCAAAGGAAACAATCAACTAAACTAAAAGGCAACCAACGGAATGGGAAAAGGTATTTGCAAATAACATATCAGATAAAGGATCAGTATCCAAAATCTATAAAGAACTCACCAAACTCAACACCCGAAATATAAGCCAGTGAAGAAATGGGCAGAAGACATGAATAGACACTTTTCCAAAGAAGACAGGCAGATGGCCAACAGACACATGAAAAGATGCTCAACGTCACTCATAATCAAGGGAATACAAATCAAAACCATACTGAGACAGCACCTCACACTGGTCAGAGTGGCTATTAGCCTTAAGAAACAGATAAAGTGAATTCCTCTGGGGAAAGAGGAATAGAGACCGTGTTGAGAGATGAGTAGGTAATTTATTCACATTTTATCCCATTATGTAAGGTGTTCTCTTTTACTATTCATTATTATCCATTACACATCAATTTTTCTTATAAAAACAAAAGTGTTACACAAAATATTTTGCAGATAAGGCAACAGAAATTTACTGAACGAGACAGTCTATACATCATTAACATTATAATTGTTATAATAAAAAGAATTACCTGAAATAACAAGAATATAACTAAAATATTACTAAGTATCATAAAAATTAAAAAACATAAGTTGATTGAAAATTAGAGTAATCATATAAAAATTTACTAAATAATTACCTATTGTTGACACCTTGCTATGAAGGTATTGCACCTTTCTAAATGAAGCAATCTCCAAGGGATAATGGACTATAGATTCTACCAGGGAGGGAAATTGTTATTAAAGCACAATTATCCAGTTCATCCTTTAAAAATAATTAAGTTCTTTGAACAAGGGAGCTCAGAATCATTTTAAAAAGACATCTGCATTCTTATAAAATGGCCTCCAATGTCAGATAACTCTTTCATGGTGGATAATGCACTTACACACCAACAGATAACACATTTCTCATCCAGAGCTTCTTCATAGCATTTGTCATCTCAGAATTTCTCAGAGTGTAGATCAGGGGGTTCAGCATGGGGGTTATGACTGTATAAAACACACTCACTGATTTGTCAATGGGGAAGGTCTTAGCAGGTCTCACGTACATGAAAATACATGGCACAAAGAAGAAGACCACCACAGTGATGTGGGCACCACAGGTCTGGAGGGCTTTCCGCCTCCCTTCCGGACTAAGGTTCTTTAGAGAGTGCAAGATGACACCATAAGAGATGAGCAAGAGCACAAACACGATTGTGCACATCATCCCTCCGTTGGCCACCACTAACAGGCCAATGACATATGTGTCAGTACAGGCAAGTCTCAGTAAGGGGTACATTTCACAGGTGAAATGATCAATGACATTGGGACCACAGAATGGGAGACTATAAATCGTGCTAACTTGAATGGCTGAATGCAGAAAACCTCCAACCCAGGACCCTACCAGGAGCACAACACACACCCACTGTCTCATGATAACCAAATAATGCAAGGGCTTACAGATGGCCACATAGCGGTCATAGGCCATCACCAGCAGAAGAAAGACCTCTGATCCACCAAAAAAGTGCTCTACAAATAGCTGGGTCATACAAGATTGGAAGGATATGGTATTTTCCCCAAAGAACAAGTCCAAAATCAATCTGGGGGAAATGCAAGACGAATAAGTGACATCCATAAAAGATAAGTTAGCAAGAAACAAGTACATAGGGGAGCCCAGCGTCTTACTGACAGCTATAGTCACCACAATGAGCAGGTTGCCCACCACCGTCAAAATATAGAAGAGCAAGAATATAACAAACAGAAACTTCTGTTCCTTTCCATCCTGTGTGAGGCCCAGGAGGACAAAGAAAGTTACATTGTTCTTTGATTCCATCCAGTCTGTATAGGACCTGATTCACATATTAGATGTAGGTTTCCTAGAAAACAAGGAGGGAAACTTAAATGCATAATAAGATTAATCCTTTATTGATTCATCAATTTAAAAAAAGTAGAAGACTACCTGTTTGTGTGGAGTATTTCACTGGTGCTGTGATTCCCAAGTTAAATAAGCCATGGTTTCCTACACTCTGAAAGAGCATACATAATGGTCACCAATGTAATAAGTGACACACAGTGTAGGAATATATCAATCAAAGACAATCAATGAAGACATCCCAGAAGAAGCAATGCTTTAGCTGAGTTATCTAGAGCAAAAGTGGAAGGACAAAAAAGAGGACAAGAGAATTCCATGGAAAGGTGCACAGTTCTTAAAGTCACAAAAGTGAAAAACTTGAGAACCATATAAGGTAACTGGCATATTTCAAGTGAGTGGATGAAATTCGGAATGGAAGGTCACCGCCCTGGAGTGTCTCATCCCTCTTTATTAGGGTCTTTGGTTGGATATCCCCCTTTTCCTGACCAATAAATGTGGAAGCATTCCACCCTTATGTTTCCCCTTAATTTTTAAACTTCACTGGGGCGCCTGGGTGGCTTTGTCGCTTGGGCGACCGACTTCGGCTCAGGTCATGATCTCACGGTTCATGAGTTTGAGCCCCACGTCAGGCTCTGTGCTGACAGCTTGGAGCCTGAAGCCCGCTTCAGATTCTGTGTCTCCCTCTCTCTCTACCCCTCCCCTGCTCACATCCTGTGTCTGTCTCTCAATAATAAATAAACGTTAAAAAAATAAATAAATAAACTTCACATATGCAACATCTCTAACTTTGGACATCTCCAATAGGATATCAGTTCTGTACTTATAAAACTAAATTTTTCATTTTTCACCATAAATCTAGTGTTCCACAATTCATTAAATGTCATTGCTCAGACAAGAAATATCACAGTGCCTTTATGCCTTTCTTATCTTCATGTCACATATTGATACCTTTAGCAAATACTATTAATGCCCTTTAAAACATCACAAATTTGATCATTTCCCTTCCCTCCCCACTTCTCCTGACCCACTCCATTGGTTTCCTGCCACATCCCTACCCTTGTACTCTAGCCTCCATCAGTACATTCTGCTCATGCAGCCCAATCGATCCTTTTTAAATCTGATTCTTATCTATCACTCCACTGCTCACAATGTCTACAGTGGATACCAATCACACACTCACAACTCAATGAATCACAGTTCATGTGACCATAAGATGAGCTATAATTCCCAGTTCACAGGTCAACAAACTGAGGCTCAGATCACCTAGTTAATTTTCCCAAGGTCAGTCATTTTTAAATGATTAAACCAGAATCGGAACCAAAGTTTGCTTCATCTAAAGATGATCTCACTTTTACATAATAGAGTCACACAATTGCAAAGGGTTGGTTTCCACGACTTACTTTTAGTCTTAACTTGTGAAAGCAGGTCTACAATCTGAAGGAACGCTTTCTACTCATTCCCAGCAACCTGGATTTCTTCTGTCATCCAGTTTGACAAGAGAGGGCAAAAGCTGCCTTATTACTTGAGGATATATGTTATTTCATTTGGCTGTCTATCCGTTTTCTCCATAAGGTCTCCTGGTTATTCAGAAGGTTGCTTTTAGATTTTAGATCACTTCCTAGGAATTCCATGGTCCACAGAGAAAACAAAAATTTATCACATTAGGATAATATATCAAAAAGGTAGTGAACTAACTATCCTTACATGAGAAAAATAGCCACCAGCCATCTCCCATTTTTCTCAAGCAACTTCTTTGCTTCTAATTCTAAATAGAAAAATACCATTCAACAGCTTAGTCATCCTCACTCTATAGTGTTGGTTTGGTCAGATTAGCCGACTTGATATTTTAAAGAGACATGCTTGGGCTTCTCCTTAGGTAATGCTTTAAGCCTAACAGAAACCTCCTCAAACATGTGGATCAGTTGTTAAGAGCATAGCCTCTTCTTCCCCATGCAGGCAACCATCACTGGACATTTTATTCCTTCTAACCACATTCCTCATTAAGTCCCACAATTGGAAAGCTGCCAACACTGATTCTTGCTTAATTAAATTCACTGGGAATTTCCACAAAATCTTTTTAAAATACCTATATAAAGATACTATTAGGCCAAATCATATAATGAGGGTCAGAAAGATGCGACATAAACAAAACAAAATAGACAAAACAGCTTTAGAACCATTGTAAGACTACTGGCAGTCAAGAATAAAATTTCAAGCCTGTCATTTTGTTTAGGAAAGATTAATTTATCATATATTTCCCCACTTGCCATAGCAAGTTTTTCTTTCCATTAATATTCAACTTATGCTGCCTTGAAGTGTGGTTAGATGCTGTAGATATTTATTCACAGATTTAGACATAACAACTATTTATTCAATTAGTAATTTTTTTTCAAGTTGGACCTCCTATTTGTTGCTAGGAACCATGCTGTAAGTGAGGACACAGCAATTAATGAAATACGGGAGAGAATTATGCAACAGGTCCTTCCTGCTTGGACCTTACATTCTCATAGCAGAGTCAGGATGTGAATAAGGGGACAATTTAGTAAGCTAATTAAAGTCTTCATCAGTGCTAATAAGAGACCAAACAGGGTACTCAGGGAGAATTCTACTATGGAGAAGGTGACCAGGGGAAGGCCTTTGTTCAAATTGAATGATTGATCTGAGATCCACAGGATAGAAAATGGCTACCATCAGAAAAATTGTTACAAGCAGTAAAATTAAGAAACATTACAAGCAATCTGTTCTCACTTTACTGATGGCATGACCTATAAGTAGAAATGCTAACAATTTCACAGGGATTTTTATTCCAGTGCTATTTTGAAAAGGAGAGGTGAGCATGGGCACTCTGATCTTCTTGATTGTAGTAGGAAAGCTTTCAACCTTGCCCTGGTGAGTGTGATGTTACCGTGGATTGCTCATATATGGCCTCAATTATGTTGAGGTACATTCCTTCTCTCTTTTTTTTAAGTTTATTTATTTATTTTGAGAGAGACAGAGGGGTGGGAGAGTCAGACAGAGGGAGAGACAGAACCCCAAACAGGCTCCACACTGTCAGTGCACAGCATGATGTGGGTCTGGAGCCCACAAACTGTGAGATCGTAACCTAAACCAAGATCAAGTGTCAGGCACTTAATGGACTGAGCCACCCAGATGCCCCAAGGTACATCCCTTCCATATACAACTTGTTGAGCTGCTTATTTTATCATGAAAGATAATGAATATCTGTGCTACCAATGAGCAACCCACAGAGGATTAAGGAAACAATTCCTTTTAGCGCAGCATCAAAAAGAACAAAGTACTTAAGAATAAACTTAAACAAGGAAGTAAAAGTCTTTATATGGAAAACTAAAAAATGCTGCTGAAAGCTATTCTAGAAGACACAAATAAATGGAAGAGTTTCATGAACTGATACAGTTCATATTAAGATGTCAATGCACCTAAAATAATCTACAGATTCAATGCAATCCCGATAAAAATCCAAAAAGTATATTTTTTGCTGAAAGAGATAAATCCATCCTAAAATTCAGGTGGAAACTCAAGGCACTCCAAGCAGCCAGAATAACCTTGGAGAACAAACAAACAAACAAACAAACAAACGGTTGGAGGACTTCCTGGTTCTAAAACTTACTACAAAGCTACAACAAACAAAACAGAATGATATTGGCATAAATAGGGACATAACAATGGAAGAAAATACAGATCCTGGAGAGAAACCTTTGCATATGTGTTCAAATGATTTTCAACGGGTGACAAGAACATTCTTGGGGAGAGGACAGGTGGTTCAAAACATGGTGTGGTGAAACTGGATATCCACATGCAAAAGAATGAAACAGAACCCTTCATGTACACCATTTACAAAAATTGACTCAAAAGGGATCAAAGACCTCAATTGTCAGCTAGATCTATGAAACCCTTAGAAGAAAATATGACAAAAAAGTTTGTAACTTTGGATTTGGCAATGATTATTTGGGTACAACACAGAAACCACAGGCATGAAAAGAAAAACACAGAAATTACTTGATCAAATTTAAGAAATTTTGTACATCACAGGACACTATCAACAGAGAGATAAGGCATCCCACAAACAACAGACAACATTTTCAAAGGATATAGTTGATGATGTGTTAATATCCAGAATTTATAACAAATTTCTACATCTCATTAACACAGAAAAACACCATCGTGATGAAAAAATGGGCAAAGGACTCTATGAAATTAGAAGATAACCACAAGAAAAATTTGGTCAGCCCTCAAACACATGGAAGTTAAAGAAAATCGTACTAAAGAATGAATGGTTACCTAGAAAATTAAAGAAGAAATAAAACATATATGGAAGCAAGTGAAAATGAAAACATGAAAGTCCAAAACCTTTGGGATTAGCAAAGGCAGTCCTAAGAGGGAAGTATACTGCAATCTAGGCCTTTCTCAAGAAGCAAGAGAGGTCCCAAATACACAACCTAATGTTACACCTAAAGGAGCTAAAAAGGGAACAGCAGATAATCCTAAAGCCAGCAGAAGGGAAATAATAAAGAGTAGAGCAGAAATAAATGATATACTAACAACATCCCCCCCCCCCCCCAGTAGAACAGATCAATGAAAATAGGACCTGGTTCTTTGAAAGAATTAATAAAACTGTTAAGCCCTTAGCCAGACTTTCAAAAGAAAAGAGAAAGTACCCCCCAGAAATAAAGTCATGAATCAAAGAGATCACAACCAACACTTCAGAAATATAAACAATTATAAAAGAATATTATGAAAAATCATATGCCAACAAAGTCAGCAATCTGGAAGAAAAGGATAAATTCCTAGAAACATATAAACTACCAAAACTGAAACAGGAAGAAATAGAAAATTTGGACAAACCAATAACTGGCAAAGAAATGGAAAAAGTATTGAAAAAATCTCCCAACAACAACAACAACAACAAAAATCCAGGGCTAGGTAGCTTGCCAGAAAAATTCTACCATTTAATTTTTTTTAAATGTTTGTTCATTGTTGAAAGACAGAGACAGAGCATAAGCGGGGGTGGGGCAGAGAGAGAGGGAGACACAGAATCTGAAGCAGGCTCCAGGCTCTGAGCTGTCAGCAGAGAGTCTGATGTGGGACTTGAACTCATGAACTCTGATCATGACCTTGTGGGACCCAAGGAATTTAACAAAAATCCCCTACCCCTGGACAAGCAGAGCAAGACTAACTCCATTTTGTGCTACACCCACCATCTCATGTATAACCCCCACATGACCTACTTATTGCTTAAGACACTCCCCCACCCTAGACAAGCCGCTGAGCACACCCTTACTGGAAACCGGCTCAAATAGGAATGCGGAACCCCCAGCCACCAATGAATGTAAACCCCGCCTTTTGCCCGCCAAACTTGCGTGCCAATTCTGACCAGAGTGATAGGCTAGTTCAAACAGTTACTATAGGGTAAATTGTAGTTCAATTGGCTACCGGTATGTGGACTGACATGACTATGCAACTTTCTGTGTGTGTTACAATCTCATTGGCCACTGGCCCCTATAAAACTGCTACACCTTGTAACCTAGGCGTCCAAGTCCCTGCTCTGCTGTGTCGGGTATACTTGGGCCCAAGCTCGAGCTTGCAAATAAACCCTTGTGCGTTTGCATCGGTATCGGCTCCTTGGTGGTCTCTCGGATTCGAAATTGGGGGCATTACACACCTGAGCTGAAGTTGGATGCTTAAACTACTGAGCCACCCAAGTGCCCTCTACCAGACATTTAAAGAAGTTAATATCTATTCTCAAATTGTTCCTCAAAAGAGAAATGGAAGGCAAACTTACAAACTCATTTTACGAGACCAGCATTACCTTGAATCTAAAACCAGGCAAAGACCCCACTGAAGAGAATGATAGGGCAATATCCCTGATGAACATGGATGCAAAAATTCTCAACAAGCAAATAGAAACCAACAGTACATTAAAGGAATTTTTCATCACAATCAAGTGGGATTTATTCCTGGGCTGCAAGGGTGGTTTGCAAATCAATGAATGTAATACACCATATTAATAAAAGAAATGGTAAGAACCATATGATCTTGTCGATAGATGCAGAAAAAATTTTGACAAAATACAGCATCCATTCTTGATAAAAACCCTCAACAATGTAGGGATAGATGGAACATAGCTCCCAATAAAGGCCATAAACAATAGACCCACAGCTTATATCATCCTTAATGGGGAAAAACTGAGAGCCTCTAAGGTCATGAACAAGCGATTTCCACCCTCACCACTGTTATTTAGCATAGTAATGGAAGTCCTAGCCTCAGCAATCAGATGGCAAAAAGGAAATAAAAGGCATCCAAATTGACAAGGAAGAAGTCAAGCCTTCACTATTCCCAGATGACATGATACTCTCTATAAACCTGAAAGACTCCACCAAACAATTGCCAGAACTGATACATGAATTCAGCAAAGTTGCAGGATACAAAATCAATGTGTAGGAATCTGTTGCTTTTCTATTTATTAATAATGAAGCAGCAGAAAGAGAGAAATTAAGGAATCCATATCATTTACAATTGCACCAAAACCCACAACTTACCTAAGAATAAATGTAAACAAAGAGGAGAAAGATGTCTACTCTGAAAATTATAACAATATCAATACTGATGCAAGTAATTGAATAGAAAGAAATGGAAAAACATTTGCATGCTCATGGATTGGAAGAACAAATACTGTTAAAAATGTCCATACTACCAGGGGCATCTGGGTGGCTCAGTGGGTTAAGCGTCCGACTTCAGCTCAGGTCATGATCTCACAGTTCGTGAGTTGGAGCCCTGTGTCAGGCTCTGTGCTGACAGCTTGGAGCCTGGAGCCTGCTTCAGATTCTGTGCCTCCCTCTCTCTGCCCCTCCACCCAACTTGTGTGCACTCTCTCTCTCTCTCTCTTTCTCTCTCCCTCACTTGCAAAAATAAAGAAACATTTAAAAATATATTAAAAAATGTCCATACTACCCAAAGCAATATATGGATTTAATGCAATCCCTATCAAGTACCACCAGCATTTTTCACAAAGCTAGAACAAACAATCTTAAAATCTGTATGGCACCACAAAAGACACCAAATAGCCAAAGCAATCTTGAAAATGAAGAAAGGCATCACAATGCCCATCTTGAAAATGATGGAGGCATCACAATTCCAGACTTCAAGTTGTATTACAAAGCTGTAGTGATCAAGACAGTATGGTACTAGCTCAAAAACAGACATGTAGATCAATGGGACAAAATAGAAAATCCAGAAATGGACCCACAACTATATGGTCAACTAATCTTCAACAAAGCAAATTGAAAATGGAAAAGATGGAAAAAGTCATGTTCAACAGAGTGTTGGGGAAACTGGACAACAACATGCAGAAGGATGAAATTGGACCACTTTCTTACACCATGTACAAAAATAAATTAAAAATGGATGAAAGACCTAAGTGTGAGACAGGAAACCATCAAAATCCTAGAGGGGAACACAGGCAGTAACCTCTTTGACCTCGACCATACCATGTCTTCTTACTGACATGTCACTGCTGGCAAGGGAAACAAAAGCAAGATGAACTATTGGGTCTTCATCAAGATAAAAAGCTTCTGCACAGCAAAAGAAACCATCAACAAAACTAAAATCCAACTTAAAGAATTGAGAAGATATTTGAAATGACATATCTAATAAAGGGTTAGTATCTAAAATTTATAAGGAAATTATCAATCTCAACATCCCCTGAATAATCCAGTTAAGAAATGGGCAGTAAGATATGAATAGACATTTCTCCAAAGACTTCTAGATGGCTAGCAAGATGCATGAACAGGTGTTCAACATCACTCATCATCAGGGAAATACAAATGAAAGCCATGATGAGATACCACCTCACACCTGTCAGAATGGCTAACATTAACAACACAAGAAACAACAGATGTTGGTAAGGATGCATAAATATACTGCTGGTGGGAATGCAAACTGGTGAAACCACTCTGGGAAACAGTATGGAGGTTTCCCAAAAAGTAAAAGCAGAACTACCCTATGACCCAGGAATTGCATTACTAGGTGTTTACCCAAAGGATATAAAAATAGTGATGCAAATGGGCACGTGCATCCTGATGTTTATAGAAGCATTACCAACAATAGCCAAATTGTGGAAAAAGCCCAAACATCCATTGACTGATGAATCGATAAAGAAGATTGGCATATACAATGGAATATTACTCAGCCATGAAAAATAATAAAATCTTGCCATTTACAACAATCTGGTTGGAGAGAGAGTATATTATGCTAAGTGAAATAAGTCAGAAAGACAATACCATATGATTTCACTGATGTGGAATTTAAGAAGCAAAACAGGTGAGCATAGGAGAAGGGAAAAAGTAAGGGAGGCAAACCATAAGAAACTCTTAACTATAGAGAACAGACTGAAGGTTGCTGGTGGGGAGGTGGTCGGGGAATGGATTAAATGGTGATGGGCATTAAGAGGGCCACTTGTGATGAGCATTGGGTGTTGTATGTAAAGGATGAATCACTGAATTCTACACTTGAAACTAAGATTACCTTATATGTTTACTAAAATTTAAATAAAAACTTAAATAAATAAGTGAAAAATTAAAAAAATAAGAAAGTTGAGGGGCACTTGGGTGGCTTAGTCGGTTGAGCGTCCGACTTCGGCTCAGGTCAGGATCTCACGGTCTATAGGTTTGAGCCCCACATTGGACTTTGTGTTGACAGCTCAGAGCCTGGAGCCTGCTTCAGATTTTGTGTCTCCCTCTCTCTCTGCCCCTCCCCTGCTCATGCTCTCTTTCTCTCTCAAAAATAAATAAACATAAAAAAAATAAAAAAAAGAAAGTTGAATTTACATAAGAAAAACAGTCCACTGAAGAAGGAACAAATTAAATAAAATGAAATGTTTTATTTATCATTAAAAAATAAATAAATTTAAACTTCCAAGAAGTTGCAAACATAATATAGAATTCTCACATAGCTTTCACCAGTAGCACAATAAATTAGATGCTCAGTAAACATACTAAAATGTAAGATAAAAATCATTTACTAGAATGAAATTTTAAAAAACTCTCTTATTGGGGAGGCAAACCATAAGAGACTCTTAAATACAGAGAAGAAAATGAGGGTTGTTGGAGGGTAAATGTGTGGGGGACAGGTTATGGGTGGCGGGCATTAAGGAGGGCACTTTTCCAGATGACCACTGGGTGTCATATGTAAGAGATGAATCACTGGGTTCTACTCCTGAAGTGAAGACTACACTCTATGTTAACTAACCTGAATTAAAAAAAAAAAATCTCAAAAAATTGGGTATAGAAGGAATGTAACTCAACATAATAAAGGCCATATATGACAGATCCACAGCTAATATGACACTCGAGTCAAGGTTGAAAGCTTTCCCACTACTATCCGGCACAATACGAGAGTGCCCACACTTACCACTCCTTTTCAAAAGGGCATTGAAATAAAAATTCCTGTGTAACTTTTTAGCATTTTCTACATATAGGGCATGCCATCAGTGAAGTGAGAACAGATTGCTTAATTTTACTACCTGTAACAATTTTTCTGATGGTAGCCACTTTCTATCCTGTGGAAGAAAAGCCTTCCCTGGTTATCTTCTCCATAGGAGAATTCTCCCTGAGTACCCTGTTGGCTGTCTTATTAGCACTGATGAAGACTGTAATTAACGCACTAAATTGTTCCCTTATATACTGCCTCCCTCTACCATGAGAATATAAGGTCCGTGCAGGACCATGCAGGAAGGACTATTTGCATAATTTTTTCCTATTTCAAAAATTGCTGTATTCTCACAGCACAGTTCCTGATAGTAAATAAGCCCTCCAAATTAAAAAAAAATTGTAATTGAATAAAGAGTTATTATGTTGAAATCTGCAAAAAAATAAAATGCCCAACCCTACTTCAAGGCAGCATAAATTGAGTATTAATAAAAGGGAACAGAAACTTGCTATGGGAAGTGGAGAAACACATGAAAAATAATCTTCCTAAAACAAAATGACTGGGCTGAAATTTTATTCTTAACTGGCAGTAGCCTTACAATGGTTCTAAAGCTATTTTTTTTGTGTGTCACATATTTCTGACACTAATTATGTGATTTGGCCTAATAGTATCTTTACATAGATATTTTTGAAAAATTTTGTGAAAATTCCCAGTGAATTTATAAGCAAGAATTGGTCCTGGACATTTTCCAATTGTAGGACTTAATGAAGAATGTGGTTAGAAGGGATAAAATGTCCAGTGATATTTGCCCGTATGGGGAAGAAGAGGCTATGCTCTTAACAACTGATACACATTTTTAGGAGGTTTCTGTTAGGCTTACAGCATTACCTAAGGAGAAGCCCAATGATGTCTCTTAAAGTATCAAGTCTGCTAATCTGACCAAGCCAACAGAATGAGGATGCCTAAGCCATTGAATGGTATTTTTCTATTTAGAAATTAGTAGGAAAGAAGTTACTTGAGAAAAATCTCCCTGGGAGATGGCTGGTGGCTATTTTCCTTATGTAAGGATAGGAGTTAATCTTGTCTTTTTGATATATTATCCTAATGTGATAAATGTTTGTTTTCTGCGTGGACCATGGAATTGCTAGGAAGTCATCTACGGTATTAATAAAAGCAACCTTCTGAATAACCAGGAGAAACTCTGGCGAAAATGGATAGATAGTCGAATGAAAAAAAAATATGTCCTCAAGCAATAATGCAGCTTTTGCCCTCTTGCCAAACTGGATGACAGAGTCAAATGTGTTCCTTCAGATTGTGGACATGCCTCTATAAGGTAAGACTAACAGTAAATAGTGGAAACCAGCCTTTGCAACTGTGTAACTATCTTTATTATGTAAAAGTGAGATCACTTTGAGAGAAAGCAAACTTTGATTCCAATTCTAGTTTTATCACTTAAAAATGGTTGACCTTGGGAAAATTAATTAGATGTTCTGAGCCTCAGTTTGTTCAGCTGTGAAATGAAGATTATAATTCCCTTTACTGTAAGATGAACTGTGGTTCATTAAGTTCTGAGTGTGTGATTGGAAGCAACTGTAGGCATTGTGAGCAGTGGAGTGATAGATCAGAATCATATTTAAAAAGAATCCATTTTAAGTTTCATCAGGAGAACAAATTGATGGAGACCAGAATGAAAGAGGAGGGACGTGGTAGGAGGCTAGTGCAGTGGGCCAGAGGAAGTGGGGAGGGGAGGGGAATGATTAAATTTGTGATAAATTTTAAAGGGGATAAATATCATTTGTTAAAGGTATTAATATGTGACATGACCGCAAGACGGCATGAAGGACACTGTGATTATTTCTTGTCTGAGCAATGATGTGGAAGGTGGTACCATTTAATGATGTGGGAAGCATCTATGTCTATTGTGCAAAAAAAATTAGTTTTATAAGTCCTAATTGATATCCAATGGAGATTTCTGAAGTTGGAGATGTTGCATATATGAAGTTTAACAATTAAGGGAGAGACACAATAGTGGAATGCTTCCCCATTTATTGGTCAGGGAAAGGAGCCATATCCAACCAAAGATCCTAATAAAGAGGTCTCAGTGAGGGAAGAGACAACCTAGGGAAGTGACCTTCTGTTCCTAATTTGATCTACTCACTTTGAATATGTCAGTTACCTTAAATGGGTCTCAAGTATTTCACCTTTGGGACTTTATAAACTGTGCATCTTTCCATGAAATTCCCTTTCCCTCTTCTCTTGTTCTTCCACTCTTCCTTTAAAACTCAGATGAAGCATTGCTTCCTTTGGGAAACTTTTTTGATTCCCATTTGGTAGATATATTCCTACCCTGGACATTTCGTGTTCTGTATTTTTATAATGGCACCTATTATATTGGTGATTATTATGTATGATATCACTGAGTGTAGGAAACCGTGGCTTATTCAACTTGAAATCCTAATTTCTATGACACATGTCACACATGTGAGACAAATAGGTACTCCTTCTACATTCTTTTAATTGAATGAATCAATAATCTTATAATGCATTTATCTTCCTTGTTTTGTAGATCAGCTGCTTCTAATATGAGAAGTCAGCTTCTATGCAGACTAGATGGAACCAAGGAGCAATGTAACTTATTTTATCCTCTTGGGTCTCACACAGGATCCAAAGGAACAGAAGGTCCTTTTGGTTGTGTTCTCACTCTTCTATATTTTCACTGTGGTGGGCAACCTCCTCATTTTGGCGACTGTAACTGTCAGTAAGACCCTGAACTCACCTATGTACTTGCTTCTTGCTAACTTACCTTTTATGGATGTCATTTACTCCTCTTCCATTTCCCTCAGATTGATTTCAGATTTGATATGTGGGGAAAATAACAGGTCATTTCAACACTGTATGACCCAGCTGTTTACAGAGCAGCTTTTTGGTGGATCAGAGATTATTCTTCTCTTGGTGATGGTTTATGACCTCTATGTGGCCATCTGTAAACCCCTGCATTATTTGTGTATCATGAGGCAAAGGGTGTGTGTTGTGCTGCTGGTAGGGTCCTGGGTTGGAGGTTTTCTGCATTCAGTAATTCAAGTTAGCACTATTTATGGGCTCCCATTCTGCGGTCCCAATTCATTGATCATTTTTTGTGTGACATGTACCCCTTACTGAAACTGGTCTGTACTGACGCCCATATCATTGGCCTGTTAGTGGTGGGCGATGAAGGACTGATCTGCACAATTGTGTTTGTGCTCTTGCTCATCTCTTATGGTGTCATCTTGCACTCTCTAAAGAACCTTAGTCCGGAAGGGAGGCGGAAAGCCCTCCAGACCTGTGGTGCCCACATCACTGTGGTGGTCTTCTTCTTTGTGCCATATATTTTCATGTACGTGAGACCTGCTAAGACCTTCCCTATTGACAAATCAGTGAGTGTGTTTTATACAGTCTTACCCCCATGCTGAACCCCCTGATCTACACTCTGAGAAATTCTGAGATGACGAATGCTATGAGGAAGCTCTGGAGGAAAAATGTCACATCAAGTAGGAAGGGAGTGCATTTTCTACCATGAAGAGAATTACTTGACATTGGCCCGCATTTTCTAAGAATGCAGAAGACTCCTTAAAATGATCCTGACTGTCTTTGTGTCAAGTTTTAAGTTAATTATAAAGAACAAACTGGATGATTGTGCTTTAATAACAGCTTCCCTTCCAGTAGAATGTAAGGTCGATAATACCTTGTGGATCAGTTCATTTAGAAAAGTGTAATTCCTTTATATAAAAGGAGTCAACATTCCAAAGGCAAGGGAATTAAAAGCAAAAATAAAGTATTGGGAGCTCATCAAGATAAAAAGCTTCTGCACAGCGAAGGAAACAATCAGCAAACCTAAAGGCAACTGACAGAATGGGAGAGGATATTTGCAAATGACTTATCAGATAAAGTGTTAGTATCCAAAATCTATAAGGAACTTATCAAACTCAACACCCAAAAAACAAATAATACAGTGAAGAAATGGGCAAAAGACATGAATAGACACTTCTTCAAGGAAGACATCCAGATGGCCAACCGACACATGAAAAAATGGTCCATGTCACTCATCATCAGGGAAATACAAATCAAAACCACAATGAGATACCACCTTACACCTGTCAGAATGGCAAACATTAACAATTCAGGCAACAACAGATGTTGGCCAGGATGCGGAGAAAGAGGATCTCATATGCATTATTGGTGGCAATGCCAGCTGGTGCAGCCACTCTGGAAAACAGTATGGAGGTTCCTCAAAAAATTAAAAATAGAACTACCCTTTGACCCAGCAATTGCACTACTAGGCATTTATCCACAGGATACAGGTGTGCTGTTTCAAAGGGACACATGCACCCCCATGTTTACAGCAGCACTGTCAACAACAGCCAAAGTATGGAAGGAGCCCAAATGTCCATCAATGGATGAACAGATAAAGAAGATGTGGTGTATATATATACAATGGAGTATTCCTCAGCAATCAAAAAGATTGAAATCTTGCCATTTGCAACTAAGTGGATGGAACTGGAGGGTATTATGCTAAGTGAAATCAGTCAGTCAGAGAAAGACAAAAATCATATGACTTCACTCATATGAGGACTTGAAGAGACAAAATAGATGAACATAAGGGAAGGGAAACAAAAATAATATAAAAACAGGTAGGCGGACAAAACAGAAGAGACTCATAAATATGGAAAACAAATTGAGAGTTGCTAGAGGGGTCGTGGGAGGGGGAGGGGTTAAATGGGTAAGGGGCATTAAGGAGCCTACTCCTGAAATCATTGTTGCATTATATGCTAACTCTTTGGAAGTAAATTTAAAAAACTAAAAAATAAAATAAAAAAAAGGCCACTGATGGAATGGGAAAAGATATTTGCAAATGACATATCGGATAAAGGGCTAGTATCCAAAATCTATAAAGAGCTCACCAAACTCCACACCTGAAAAACAAATAATCCAGTGAAGAAATGGGCAGAAGACATGAATAGATACTTTTCTAAAGAAGACATTCAGATGGCCAACAGGCACATGAAAAGATGCTCAACGTCACTCCTCATCAGGGAAATACAAATCAAAACCACACTCAGATACCACCTCACATCGGTCAGAGTGGCTAAAATGATCAAATCAGGAGACTATAGATGCTGGCGAGGATGTGGAGAAACGGGAACCCTCTTGCACTGTTGATGGGAATGCAAACTGGTGCAGCGCTCTGGAAAACAGTGTGGAGGTTCCTCAAAAAATTAAAAATAGATTTACCCTATGACCCAGCAATAGCACTGCTAGGAATTTACCCAAGGATACAGGAGTGCTGATGCATAGGGGCACTTGTACCCCAATGTTTATAGGAGCACTTTCAACAATAGCCAAATTATGGAAAGAGCCTAAATGTCCATCAACTGACAAATGGATAAAGAAGATGTGGTTTATATATACAATGGAATACTACTTGGCAATGAGAAACAATGAAATATGGCCCTTTGTAGCAACGTGGATGGATCTGGAGAGTGTTATGCTAAGTGAAATAAGTCAGGCAGAGAAAGCCATGGATACCGTATGTTTTCACTCATATGTGGATCCTGAGAAACTCAACAGGAGACCGGGGGGAGAAGGGGGAAAAAAGTTACGGAGAGAGACGGAGGCAAAACGTAAGAGACTCTTAAATACTGCGAACAAACTGAGAGTTGATGGGGGGGTGGTGAGGGGAAAGTGGGTGATGGGCATTGAGGAGGGCACCTGTTGGGATGAGCACTGGGTGTTGTATTGAACCAATTTGACAATAAATTTCATATTTAAAAAAAGGAGTCAACAATAGGTAATGAATTAATGAAGAAATTTTTAAATGATTACACTTTTTTATCAACATGTTTTTTCCTGATACTTAGTATTATTTTTAGTTAGATTCTTATCATTTAAGGAAATTCTTTTTATTTTACTATTTATAGTATTTAATGATGTATAGATGGTCTTGCTAAGTAAATATCTGTGGCCTTTTATGTAAAACACTTTGATATTTGTTTTTATAAGAAAAATTGATATGTAATGGATAGTAATAAATAATTTTAGAGAAAACCTTATATAATGGAATAAAATGAGAATAAATTACCTACTCATCTCTCAGCACGGTCTCTAGTCTCTTCCTCAGAGGGCGTCATTTAATCTGTTTCTTAAGACTCCTGTGATAATAACGACATATGTATTCAAGTATATGTAATGTGAATTTTTCTCTGTGTATTTAACTTTTGCTCCTATTATACAACTTCTTTCTTTAAAATAAACTTTTAAGTTTAGGATAGTTTTGTTTATTTTTGATATTTCAATTGAAAATTGTTGTCATACAATATTATCCTAGTTTCTGGTACACAACATAGCGACTGAACAATCATGTACATTAAGAAATGCTCATATCATGATATGTGTAACTTCTGTTACCATAAAAAGTTGCTATAAACATGTTCACTCTGTTCCCTATGCTGTACTTTTCATTCTTGTGACGTAACTGAAACTTTGTACCTTTGGTCCCTTTCACCCATGTCACCTATCCCTCCAACCTCCGCAGCTCTGGCAACCCCCAGTTTGTTCTCTGTGTGATGAGTCCTTTTCTGTTTTTGTCCATGTGTTCTTTTTTTACTTCCACATATAAGTGAAATCATTTGCACCATCTTGAAGATACCGCATACCAGTCTGGAGCGATCTCTTAGTTTTTCTTGTACTCCATATTACTCCCTTATAAAATCAATAAAAATGTATATAAAATAAATGTGTCCATTTCTATTCGTGTTATTACTAACCTTTTTCTATGACAAAGAAGTTTATAATAATTACATGCTTGTGAATGTGTGCAAGTATGAGTTCCTCGGAGTGGAATTGTTGATGTATGTATTTGAAACAGTGATCAGATAGTTTAATGTCGATATTCATAGTTATCACCAAACTGCCAACCTAGAGTTTGTATTAGTAGCTACACTGATGCTCACCATCTGTGAGAATACTTCAGTCCACATTCTCAACCACCCATACCTGATATGGATTTATGGCATAAACAGTCCAATTAAATTGCAATCTTTTTCATATTATTGAGTTTACCTATTCACACGTTGGATATGATTTGTATGTCTTTTTCTGTGAATTGTCTATTCATGCCTTTACCTATTTCTTCAGTCGTTGCTCTTTTCCATACATATTTTGATGATTGGTTACATCCTAAAGAAATGATCCTTTTAGTATTGTGTATGTAACTATTATTGTTCTGTCTTGTGATGTATTTTTTTTTTAATGTTTATTTATTTTTGAGACAGAGAGAGACAGAGTGCAAGTGGGGGAGGGGCAGAGAGAGAGGGAGACACAGAATCTGAAACAGGCTCCAGGCTCTGAGCGGTCAGCACAGAGCCCGACGCGGGGCTTGAACCCACGGACTGTGAGATCATGACCTGAGCCGAAGTCGGACGCTCAACCCACTGAGCCACCCAGGCGCCCCACTTGTGATGTGTTTTTATCTTTTGTACACTATAAGGAACACTTTTGGTGTGCAAAAATTTTTTTTCATTTAGTGTGTAATTTTTTATAGGGAATTCACAGGTGTTCCTTGCTATTTATTTATTTATTTATAATATAATTTATTGTCTAGTTGGCTAACATACAGTGTGTAAAGTGTGCTCCTGGTTTTTGGGGTAGATTCCCATGGCTTATCACTTACCTACAACACCCAGTGCTCATCCCAAGAAGTGCCCTCCTCAATGCCCATCACCTATTTTCCCCTCTCCCTTACCCCCTCAGCCACCCTCAGTTTGTTCTCTGTATTTAAGAGTATTTTATGGTATACCTCCCTCCCTCTCTGTTTGTAACTACTTTATTCTCCTTCCCTTCCCCCATGGTCTTCTGTTAAGTTTCCCAAGATCCACGTATGAGTGAAAACATATGATATCTGTCCTTCTCTAACTAACCTATTTCGCTCAGCATAATATCTTCCAGTTCCATCCACGTTGCTGCAAAAGGCATCACATATATTCTTTGGAGCAAGGTCTCTTAAAGTTCCTTCCTCTTTGGTTTTTAATAAAAAAGAAGTTTTTGTCCCCGTCCCCCCTTTTTAAATTTAAATTTTAGTTAACATACAGTGCAATATTGGTTTCAGGAGTAGAAATCAGTGATTCATCACTTACATACAACATGCAGTGTTCATCATAACAAGTGCCCTCCTTAGTCCCCTCACCCATGTAAGCCATCTCCCACCTGCCTCCCTTTGTCAACCCATAGTTTTTTTTCCCTCTATCATTAAGAGTCTCTTGTGATTTGTTTCCCTCTCTTCTCTTATCTCTCCCCTCTTCCCATATGGTCATCTGTTTGGTTTCTTAAATTTCACATATAAGTGAAATCCTATGGTATTTGTCTTTCTTGACTTATGTCGCTTAGCATAATACATTCTAGTTCCATCCACATCATTTGAATGGCAAGATTTCATTTGTTTTGATGGCTGAGTAATACTCCATCATATACCACATCTTTATCCATTCATCAGTCGATGGACATTTGGACTCTCTCCATAGTTTGGTTATTGTTGATAATGCTGCTATAACATTGGGGTGCTTGTACCCATTTGAATCTGTATTTTGTATCCTGTGGGTAGATACCTAATAGTGTGTTAGGTCACTTTGTCATAAGGTAGTTTTATTTTTGCTTTCTTGAAGAACCTCCATACTTTTCTCCAGGGTGAGCGCACCAGTTTGCATTCCCACCAACAGTATAAGAGGATTCTCCTTTCTCCACATCCTTGTCAACACCTGGTGTTTCTTGTGTTGTTAATTTTAGCCATGCTGACAGGTGTGAGGTGATATCTCATCATGGTTTTGATTTGTATTTCCTTGATGATGAGTGATGTTAAGCATCTGTTCATTCATCTGCTAGCCATCTAGAAGTCTTCGTTAGAGAAATATCTATTCATGTCTTCTGCTCATTTCTTAACTGGGTTATTTGTTTGTTGGGTGTTGAGTTTGAGAAGTTCTTTATAGATTTTGGATACCAACCCTTTATCAAGTATGTCATTTGCAAATATCTTCTCCCATTCTGTAGGTTGCCCTTAGTTTTGTTGATTGTTTCCTTCACTGTGCAGATGTATATATTGATACAGTCTCAGTAGTTCATGTTTATTTTTGTTTCCTTGCCTTCGATGACGTGTCTAGTAACAAGCTATTGTGGCCAAAGTCAAACAGGATGTTGCCTTGTTCTCCTCTAAGATTTTGATGGTTTTCTGTCTCACAGTTAGGTCTTTCATCTATTTCAAATTTAGTTTTGTGTATGATGTAAGAAAGTGGCCTAATTTCATTCTTCTGTATATCACTGTCCAGTTTTCCCAACACCATTTGTTGAAGAGACTGTCTTTTTTCCATTGGATATTCTTTCCTGCTTTGTCAAAGACTAGTTGACCATATAGTTGTGGGTCCATTTCTCTGTCTTCTTTTTCGTTCCATTGATAATGTGTCTATATCACATTTGTCTTTTTTTTTTAAACTGTCTTGATGACTACAGTGTTGTAATATAGCTTGAATTCTGGAATGGTGATGCCTCCAGTTTTGTTTCTCTTTTTCATGATTGCTTTGGATACTTGGGGTCTTTTGTGGTTCCATACAAATTTTAGGATTGTTTGTTATAGCTCTTTGAAAAATGCTGGTGTTACTATGATAGGGATTGCATTAAATGTGTAGATTTCTTTGGGTAGTATATTTTAACAATGCTTGTTCTTCCCATCTATAACCATGGAATGCTTTTCCATTTCTTTGTGTCCTCTTCAATTTCTTTCATCAGTGTTCTACAGTTTTCAGAATATAGATCTTCAATTTATTAGTGGTTATTTATTTGGGAGAGAGAGAGAGAGAGAGAGAGAGAGAGAGAGAGAGAGAGAACAAACACTGGCGAGGGGCAGAGAAAGAGAATTCCAAGCAGGGTCCATGTTATCAGTGCAGAACCCAACAGGGTTCTTGATTCCACAACTGTTTGATGATGATCTAAGCCCAAATCAAGAGTCAGACCAGTTGAGCCACCCAGGTGCCGCCACAGTAGAGATCTTTCACTTCTTTACTTAGGTTTATTCGTAGGTATCATATTGTTTTTGGTACCCTTGTAAATGGGATTGATTCCTTCACTTCCTTTTCTGCTGCTTCCTTATTGGTGTATAGAGGTGCAACAGATTTCTGCATGTTGATTTTATATCCTGTGACTTTGATGAATTCATGTATTAGTTCTAGGAATTTTTTTAGCGCAGTCTTTTGGGTTTTCTACATAGAAAAGCTGTGTAGAAAATAGTGTCATCTGCATGTTGTCTGCAAATAATGAAATTTTGACTTCTTCCTTGCTGATCGGATACCTTTTGTTGTTGTTCTTGTTGCTGCTGCTGCTGCTGCTGCTGCTGCTGCTGCTGCTGTTGTCTGATTGCTGAGGCTAAGACTTCCAGTACTATGTTAAATACCAATGTTGAGAGTGGATATTTTTGTCTTATTCGTGACCATAGGGGAAAGGCTCTCAGTTTTTCCCCATTGAGGATGATATTAGCTGTGGGTCTTTCGTATGTAGCCTTTATGATGTTAAGATATGTTCCATCGATCCCTACTTTGTTGAGGACTTTTATCAAGAATGGATGCCATATTTTGTCACATAATTTTTCTGCACCTATTGACAGGATCATATGGTTCCTATCCTTTCTTTTATTAATATGGTGTATCACACTGATTTGTGTTGTAGTCCAGGAATAAATCCCACTTGATTGTAGTGAGTAATAATTCCTTTAATGTACTGTTGTATTCAATTTGCTAATACCTTGTTGAGAATTTTTGCATCCATGTTCATCAGGGATATTGGCTTGTCATTCTCCTTTTTAGTAGGGTCTTTGTCTGATTTTGGAATCAAAGTAATGCTGGCCTTGTAAAATGAATTTGGAAGTTTTCCTTCTATTTCTGTTTTGGAAAAGTTTGAGAAGAATAGGTATTAACTCTTTTTAAATGTCTGGTAGAATTAGCTGGCAAAAAAAGCCCCGGACTTTTTTTGTTGGGAGATTTTTGATTGCTGATTCCATTTCTTTGCTGGTTAGGGTTTTGTTCAAATTTTCTATTTCTTCCTGTTTCAGTTTTGCTAGTTTATGAGTTTCTGAATTTGTCCGTTTCTTCCAGATTGCCCAGTTTTTTGGCATAGTATTCTTTTCCAATTGTTTGTATTTCTGTGATCTTGGTTGTGATCCCTCCTTGTTCATTCATGATTTTATCTACTTGGGACCTTTCTCTTTTACTTTTGAGATGTCTGCTAGGGGTTCATCAATTTTGTGACTCTTTCTAGGAACCAGTTCTTAGTGTTGTTGATGTGTGGTGCTGTTTTGTTTGTTTGTTTTTGTTATATCATTTATTTCTGCTCTGCTCTTTATTATTTCCCTTCTGCTGGCTTTAGGTTTTATCTGCTGTTCCCTTTTTAGCTCCTTTAGGTGTAACATTAGGTTGTGTATTTGGGACCTCTCTTGCTTCTTGAGAAAGGCCTAGATTGCAGTATACTTCCCTCTTAGGACTGCCTTTGCTAATCCCAAAGGTTTTGGACTTCCATGTTTTCATTTTCACTTGCTTCCATATATGTTTTATTTCTTCTTTAATTTTCTAGGTAACCATTCATTCTTTAGTACGATTTTCTTTAACTTCCATGTGTTTGAGGGCTGACCAAATTTTTCTTGTGGTTGTCTTCTAATTTCATAGAGTCCTTTGCCCATTTTTTCATCACGATGGTGTTTTTCTGTGTTAATGAGATGTAGAAATTTGTTATAAATTCTGGATATTAACACATCATCAACTATATCCTTTGAAAATATTGTCTGTTGTTTGTGGGATGCCTTATCTCTCTGTTGATAGTGTCCTGTGATGTACAAAATTTCTTAAATTTGATCAAGTAATTTCTGTGTTTTTCTTTTCATGCCTGTGGTTTCTGTGTTGTACCCAAATAATCATTGCCAAATCCAAAGTTATGAACTTTTTTGTCATATTTTCTTCTAAGGGTTTCATAGATCTAGCTGACAATTGAGGTCTTTGATCCCTTTTGAGTCAATTTTTGTAAATGGTGTACATGAAGGGTTCTGTTTCATTCTTTTGCATGTGGATATCCAGTTTCACCACACCATGTTTTGAACCACCTGTCCTCTCCCCAAGAATGTTCTTGTCACCCGTTGAAAATCATTTGAACACATATGCAAAGGCTTCTCTCCAGGTTCTGTATTTTCTTCCATTGTTATGTCCCTATTTATGCCAATATCATTCTGTTTTGTTTGTTGTAGCTTTGTAGTAAGTTTTAGAGCCAGGAAGTCCTCCAACCGTTTGTTTGTTTGTTTGTTTGTTTGTTTGTTTGTTCTCCAAGGTTATTCTGGCTGCTTGGAGTGCCTTGAGTTTCCACCTGAATTTTAGGATGGATTTATCTCTTTCAGCAAAAAATATATTTTTGAATTTTTATCGGGATTGCATTGAATCTGTAGATTATTTTAGGTGCATTGACATCTTAATATGAACTGTATCAGTTCATGAAACTCTTCCATTTATTTGTGTCTTCTAGAATAGCTTTCAGCAGCATTTTTTAGTTTTCCGTATAAAGACTTTTACTTCCTTGTTTAAGTTTATTCTTAAGTACTTTGTTCTTTTTGATGCTGTGCTAAAAGGAATTGTTTCCTTAATCCTCTGTGTGTTGCTCATTGGTAGCACAGATATTCATTATCTTTCATGATAAAATAAGCATCTCAACAAGTTGTATATGGAAGGGATGTACCTTGGGGCATCTGGGTGGCTCAGTCCATTAAGTGCCTGACTCTTGATCTTGGTTTAGGTTACGATCTCACAGTTTGTGGGCTCCAGACCCACATCATGCTGTGCACTGACAGTGTGGAGCCTGTTTGGGGTTCTGTCTCTCCCTCTGTCTGACTCTCCCACCCCTCTGTCTCTCTCAAAATAAATAAATAAACTTAAAAAAAAGAGAGAAGGAATGTACCTCAACATAATTGAGGCCATATATGAGCAATCCACGGTAACATCACACTCACCAGGGCAAGGTTGAAAGCTTTCCCACTACAATCAAGAAGATCAGAGTGCCCATGCTCACCTCTCCTTTTCAAAATAGCACTGGAATAAAAATCCCTGTGAAATTGTTAGCATTTTTACTTATAGGTCATGCCATCAGTAAAGTGAGAACAGATTGCTTGTAATGTTTCTTAATTTTACTGCTTGTAACAATTTTTCTGATGGTAGCCATTTTCTATCCTGTGGATCTCAGATCAATCATTCAATTTGAACAAAGGCCTTCCCCTGGTCACCTTCTCCATAGTAGAATTCTCCCTGAGTACCCTGTTTGGTCTCTTATTAGCACTGATGAAGACTTTAATTAGCTTACTAAATTGTCCCCCTATTCACTTCCTGACTCTGCTATGAGAATGTAAGGTCCAAGCAGGAAGGACCTGTTGCATAATTCTCTCCCGTATTTCATTAATTGCTGTGCCCTCACTTACAGCATGGTTCCTAGCAACAAATAGGAGGTCCAACTTGAAAAAAAAGTACTAATTGAATAAATAGTTGTTATGTCTAAATCTGTGAATAAATATCTACAGCATCTAACCACACTTCAAGGCAGCATAAGTTGAATATTAATGGAAAGAAAAACTTACTATGGCAAGTGGGGAAATATATGATAAATTAATCTTTCCTAAAACAAAATGACAGGCTTGAAATTTTATTCTTGACTGCCAGTAGTCTTCTTACAATGGTTCTAAAACTGTTTTGTCTGTTTTGTTTTGTTTATGTCGCATCTTTCTGACCCTCATTATGTGATTTGGCCTAATAGTATCTTTATATAGGTATTTTAAAAAGATTTTGTGGAAATTCCCAGTGAATTTAATTAAGCAAGAATCAGTGTTGGCAGCTTTCCAATTGTAGGACTTAATGAGGAATGTGGTTAGAAGGAATAAAATGTCCAGTGATGGTTGCCTGCATGGGGAAGAAGAGGCTATGCTCTTAACAACTGATCCACATGTTTGAGGAGGTTTCTGTTAGGCTTAAAGCATTACCTAAGGAGAAGCCCAAGCATGTCTCTTTAAAATATCAAGTCGGCTAATCTGACCAAACCAACACTATAGAGTGAGGATGACTAAGCTGTTGAATGGTATTTTTCTATTTAGAAATTAGAGGCAAAGAAGTTGCTTGAGAAAAATGGGAGATGGTTGGTGGCTATTTTTCTCATGTAAGGATAGTTAGTTCACTACCTTTTTGATATATTATCCTAATGTGATAAATTTTTGTTTTCTCTGTGGACCATGGAATTCCTAGGAAGTGGTCTAAAATCTAAAAGCAACCTTCTGAATAACCAGGAGACCTTATGGAGAAAACGGATAGACAGCCGAATGAAATAACATATATCCTCAAGTAATAAGGCAGCTTTTGCCCTCTCTTGTCAAACTGGATGACAGAAGAAATCCAGGTTGCTGGGAACGAGTAGAAAGCGTTCCTTCAGATTGTAGACCTGCTTTCACAAGTTAAGACTAAAAGTAAGTCGTGGAAACCAGCCTTTGCAATTGTGTGACTCTCTTTATTATGTAAAGTGAGATCATCTTTAGATGAAGCAAACTTTGATTCCGATTCTGGTTTAATCATTTCAAAATGGCTGACCTTGGGAAAATTAACTAGTTGATCTGAGCCTCAGGTTGTTCACCTGTGAACTGGGAATTATAGCTCATCTTATGGTCACATGAACTGTGATTCATTGAGTTTTGAGTGTGTGATTGGTATCCACTGTAGACATTGTGAGCAGTGGAGTGATAGATCAGAATCTGATTTAAAAAGGATCAGTTGGGCTGCATGAGCAGAATGTACTGATGGAGGCTAGAGTACAAGGGTAGGGATGTGGCAGGAAACCAATGGAGTGGGTCAGGAGAAGTGGGGAGGGAAGGGAAATGATCAAATTTGTGATATGTTTTAAAGGGCATTAATGACATTTGTTAAAGGTATCAGTATGTGACATGAAGATAAGAAAGACATAAAGGCACTGTGATATTTCTTGTCTGAGCAATGACATTTAATGAATTGTGGAACACTAGATTTATGGTGAAAAATGAAAAATTTAGTTTTATAAGTACAGAATTGGTATCCTATTGGAGATGTCCAGAGTTAAAGATGTTGCATATGTGAAGTTTAAAAATTAAGGGGAGACATAAGAGTGGAATGCTTTCACATATATTGGTCAGGAAAAGGGGGATATCCAACCAAAGACCCTAATAAAGAAGGATGAGACACTCCAGGGCGGTGACCTTCCATTCCGAATTTCATCCACTCACTTGAAATATGCCAGTTACCTTATATGGTTCTCAAGTTTTTCACTTTTGTGACTTTAAGAACTGTGCACCTTTCCATGGAATTCTCTTGTCCTCTTTGTGGTCCTTCCACTTTTGCTTTAGATAACTGAGCTAAAGCATTGTTTCCTCTGGGATGTTTTCATTGATTGTCTTTGATATATTCCTACACTGTGTGTCACTTATTACACTGGCAATAATTATATATGCTCTTTCAGAGTGTAGGAAACCATGGCTTATTTAACTTGGGAATCACAGCACCAGTGAAATACTCCACACAAACAGGTTGTCTTCTACTTTTTTTAAATTGATGAATCAATAAAAGATTAATCTTATTATGCATTTAAGTTTCCCTCCTTGTTTTCTAGGAAACCTACATCTAATATGTGAATCAGGTCCTATACAGACTGGATGGAATCAAAGAACAATGTAACTTTCTTTGTCCTCCTGGGCCTCACACAGGATGGAAAGGAACAGAAGTTTCTGTTTGTTATATTCTTGCTCTTCTATATTTTGACGGTGGTGGGCAACCTGCTCATTGTGGTGACTATAGCTGTCAGTAAGACGCTGGGCTCCCCTATGTACTTGTTTCTTGCTAACTTATCTTTTATGGATGTCACTTATTCGTCTTGCATTTCCCCCAGATTGATTTTGGACTTGTTCTTTGGGGAAAATACCATATCCTTCCAATCTTGTATGACCCAGCTATTTACAGAGCACCTTTTCGGTGGATCAGAGGTCATTCTTCTGCTGGTGATGGCTTATGACCGCTATGTGGCCATCTGTAAGCCTTTGCGTTATTTGGTTGTCATGAGGCAAGAGGTGTGTGTTGTGCTGCTGGTAGGGTCCTGGGTTGGAGGTTTTCTGCATTCAGCCATTCAAGTTAGCACGATTTATAGTCTCCCATTCTGTGGTCCCAATGTCATTGATCATTTCATCTGTGAAATGTACCCCTTACTGAGACTTGCCTGTACTGACACATATGTTATTGGCCTGTTAGTGGTGGCCAACGGAGGGATGATGTGCACACTCGTGTTTGTGCTCTTGCTCATCTCTTATGGTGTCATCTTGCACTCTCTAAAGAACCTTAGTCCGGAAGGGAGGCGGAAAGCCCTCCAGACCTGTGGTGCCCACATCACTGTGGTGGTCTTCTTCTTTGTGCCATGTATTTTCATGTACGTGAGACCTGCTAAGACCTTCCCCATTGACAAATCAGTGAGTGTGTTTTTTACAGTTATAACCCCTATGCTGAACCCCCTGATCTATACTCTGAGAAATTCTGAGATGACAAATGCGATGAAGAAGCTCTGGATGAGAAATGTCGTATCTGTTGGTCTATAAGTGCATTATCCACCATGAAGAGAATTGTTTGACATTGGATGCCATTTTATAAGAATGCAGATGTTTTGTTAAAATGATTCTGAGTTCCCTTGTTCAAAGAACTTAATTATTTTTAAAGGATGAAATGGATAATTGTGCTTTAATAACAATTTCCCTCCCTGGTAGAATCTATAGTCCATTATCCCTTGGAGATTGCTTCATTTAGAAAGGTGCAAAACCTTCATAGCAAGGTGTCAACAATAGGTAATTATTTAGTAAATTTTCATGGTTAATTTTCAATCAATTTTTGTTTTTTAATTTTTTTGATACTTAGTAATATTTTCCTTATATTCTTGTTATTTCAGGTAATTCTTTTTATTATACTAATTATAATGTTAATGATGCATAGACTGTCTTGTTCAGTAAATTTCTGTTGCCTTATCTGCAAAATATTTTGTGTAACACTTTTATTTTTACAAGAAAAATTGATGTGTAATGGATAATAATGAATAGTAAAAGAGAACACTTTACATAATGGGATAAAATGTGAATAAATTACCTACTTATCTCTCAACACGGTCTCTATTCCTCTTTCCCCAGAGGAAGTCACTTAATCTGTTTCTTAAGCCTCTTGAGGTATTAACATCATTTGTATTTATGTATGCAAATTTTTCTCTGTGTATTTAAATATTTGTTTTTATTATCAACTTTTTAAAAAATAAACTTTTAAGTTTAGGATAGTTTTGTTTATTTTTGATTTTTCAGTTGAAAAATTGTCCTACAATATTATCCTAGTTTCGGATACACAACATAGTGACTGAACTATCATGTACATTAAGAAATGCTCATTATGATCATGGTAGCTTCCATGTGTTAAGATAAAAAGTTGCTACAACATATTGGATGTGTTCCCTATGCTATACTTTTTATTCTTGTGATGTATTTATTTTATAAGTGAAACTCTGTACCCTTTATCTCCTTCATCCATTTTGCCTATCCCTCCATCCCCCTCAACTCTGGCAACTGCCAGTTTGTTCTCTGTATGCGTGAGTTTGTTCCTGGTTTTTGTTTTTGTTTTTAAATTCCACGTATAAGTGAAATCATTTGCAACATCTTGAAGATATTGCATACTAGTCCATAGAGATCTCTTAGTTTTTCTTGTACTGCACATTACATATTAACATATACTAAAATAAATATATCCATTCCTGTTCATGTTTTTACTAACCTTTTTTTTTGACAAAGAAGTTTGCTATAATTGTATGCTTGTGAATAAGTGTAAGTATGAGTTCCTAGGAGTGGAATTGTTGAGATATGTATTTGAAAAAATGATCACATAGTTAAGTGTCGATATTCATAGGTATCACCAAAGTGCCGTCCTAGAGATTGCCCCAGTAGCTACACTGATGCTCACCATCTGTGAGGGTACTTCATTCCACATTCTCAACCACCTGTAGCTGACGAATATTTGTGGCATAGAACAATCTGACTAAATTGTAATCTTTCTTATTGTTTAGTTTATCTTTCCAGATGTTGAATATGGTTTGTATTTCTTTTTCTGGGAATCATCTGTTAATACCTTTACCTATTTCATTCAATTGTTGCTCATTTCCATACTGATTCTTATTGATTACATTCTAAGAAAGGATCCCTTTTACTATTGTGAATGTAAGTATTATCTTTCTGACTACTGGTGTGTTTTTAACTTTTGTATACTCTGTAGAATGCTTTTGGTGTGTAATGATGTTTTCTTTAAAACATTTTTTTAATGTTTACTTATTTGTGAGAGAGAGAGACAGAGACAGAGCTTGAGCAGGGGAGGGGCAGAGAGAGAGGGAGACACAGAATCCGAAGCAGGCTCCAGGCTCTGAGCTGTCAGCACAGAGCACAGTGTGGGGCTCAAATTCACTAGCTGTGAGATCATAACCTGGGCCAAAGTCGGATGCTTAACTGACTGAGCCACTCAGGTGCCCAATGTTTTCTTTTAAATCCAATAAGGATTTTTTTTAAAGACTCTTTGTTCATGCCAAAATATTCTTCAACTATATTTGAGCACTTAATTTTTAAAGTATTTTTGAGGTTATGTATCATGCATTAGAACTTTTGCTGCATTTGGAATTTATTTTGATCTATGAGTTGAAAAGAGATAGAATTTTAGTGGATTTTCTAAAATTTAAGATTTTTTTTATAGTTGCATATTTTTCTTTTTGCCATTGACTTGAAATCCTGATATTATATTCCTAAGCCCCATATATATTTGTATCCAATTCAAGAATCAATTCTGTCTCATTGATCTCTTTATTCATGTCCCAGTTGATATGAAATATAGTTGCTTTGATACAATGACACATTTTGATATGTGATGAGACCAACAGTCCCTCCTTAATATGCTTTTTCAGAATTATGTCTAGTTTTGCATATTTACATTTCCAAATCAAGTTTAAAATGAAATAGTAAGTTTACATTTAAATAAGATAATACAAGTTTAACATTACAATAAGTTTACGATGAAGTTAAACAGGTTTAAAATAGCATAGTTTTAAAACAAAAGTCAGTTATGATTTTCAAGAGGATTCAATTAGAGAAGATTAAGGAAATTTACCTCTTCCGAGTGCTGAGAACTGTTATCCCCCACCGGGTCTTGACATTTAACATTGGGTACTGCTTCCATTTTCCACCTGTATGACTTATCCCTTCTAGAAGTCTGCTGTTCATCCTCCATGACCCCCCCCCCCCCCCCGAAATGCTGCCTGGCACTTTTCTGTAAGAAAACCATCTCTTTGAGGAAGTAAATGCCTTATGTCTTTGCTGAGCATCCATATGGCCATCTGCAAACCCCAGCACCATGACATCATCACGAGTGACAGGGATATGGCTTCCTCTTTCAGGTGGCATGTGCTACAGACTTTGTCCCAGCAGCCATTCAGGTCCTCTTCACAGTGTGGCTGTGTGTGTGTGTGGCCCCAATGTCATAGACCATTTGTGTGTGATGTAAACCCGTTTTTGAAAGTTGTCTGCATGGACCCAATCGTACCCTTGGTCTCTTTGTTGCTGTCGACAGTGGGTTCATTGACCTGTTAACATTTTCTTCTTGATGGTCTCATAGGTGGTCATCTTCTACTACTCTTGCTCCCTGAAGACCTATAGCTTCAAGAGGAGACACAAAGCCATGTCCACCTGTGTCCCTCACGTCACTGTGGTGGTCTTAATATTGTGTCCGTATATTTATATATTTGCACCCAGTCACCACCTTTTCCACTGATTAAGTTGTGGCTGGGTTGTATACCACAGTAACTCCCTTGTTAAACTTCTTAAACCTGTGCACTCAGAAAGTTGGAGGTGAAAAATGCCGTGAGGAAGTTCTGGAGGAAAAAAGGTAACAGAGATATCCGTAACTTTATTAAATGTTGGTCTCTTTAATGGAAAAGAGATAAGAAGATACTTTCTGTGGTGCAGAGGCACATGAACACTATTTGTCCCAAGTATGTTTATTTTCACATATAGGCACTGTGAGGAAAGGTCCAGGCAGGAAATTATTTATCATTGTAAAAATAGCGTATTTAGACTTATGTATGTCTAATTGATTGTCAAAGTTTAACGTACTGTCTGAATTAGAGTTCTTGTAAATGCAGATTATCAGGACACAGCTCTGGAGATTTTCGTTTACTAGCTTTGTTGTTGAATGACATACTACTTTCTAAAGAGGTGTACGTAAAGCCAAAGAGTTCTGCATGTACTCTTGCTATCGTGCTGTGCTTTGTGTTGACATCATGCACCTTTTAATGAAGTCAACTTAGTTTTTACACTTAGTTTTTAACTTGTAGTAAAATACAAATAACAAACTTGCAGTTGTAGCCATTTGTAAGTGCATAGTTCAGGAGCGTTGAGTTAATTCACATTGTCATGATAGTTAAGTTAATTCATCTTGGTTATGCAAACACAAGCACCATCTGTCTCCAAAGCTTTTTCATCTTCCCGGGTTGAAATTCCACACTCATTAAACATTAATTCTCTATTTCCCTTTCTCTGGGCCTTAGAAGATACCATTCTACTTACTTTCTGTCTATGAATTTGGCTACTTTAAGCACCATATGTAAGTGGAATCATACGTTAAATTGTCTTTTTGTGACTGTCTTATTTCACTTAATACGTGAATGTATGTGTTAGCATGTGTCAGAATTTCCTTCATTTTTAAGGGTGAATAATAACCCGTTGTGTACATAAACCTCACACTGTTCATACATTTATCTGTCAGTAGACACCTTGGCTGCTTCTACTTTGTGTCTATTATGAATTATAGTGCCATGAATATAGATATAGAAATATCTGTCTGAGACTGTGGTTTCCATGATTTTGTGTATATACCCCAATTGTGGATCATATAATAATTTTTTGCTTAACTTTTTAGGAACTACCATAACATTTTCCATAGCAGGTACATCATTTTACATTCCCACCAGAATGCACGTTTGTTCCCATTTCTCCACTTTCTTACATGTGTTGTTATCATTACATTTTGTGGTAATAGCTCTCCCGTTGGATGTGAAATGGTATTGCACGATGGTTTTGAAGCACCTTTCCTAAGGAAAATGATTAATGTAATGTAAGCACATCTTTTCATGTGCTTATAGGGCATTCATGCGTCTCTTCTGGAGAAATGTCTACTGAAGTCCTTTTCTCATTAAAAAAAATTTTTTTAATGTCTATTTATTTACTTTGAGATGGAGAGAGAGCAAGTGGGGGAGGGGCAGAGAGAGGAGGAGAGAGAAAATCCCAAGCATGCTCTGCGCTCTCAGGCGCTGGCACTTTTGCTGTAAGAAAACCATCTCTGTCAGGAAATACACGACTTAAGTCTTTGCTGAGCATCCATGTGGCCATCTGCAAACCCCTGTACTATGACATCATCATGAGTGACAGGGATATGGCTTCCTCTTTCAGGTGGCATGTGTGAGAGGCTTTGTCCTTGCAGCCACTCATGTGAGACTCGAACTCACAAACTGTGATATCATGACCTGAGCCTTAATCAAGAGTTGGACGCTTAGCCTACTGAGGCACCCAGGTGCCCCCCTTTGCTCGTATTTCATTAGGTTCTTTTATTTTTTGAGATGCAGTAGTTCTTTATATAATGTTGATATTAACACCGTATCAAATATATCATTTGCAAATATTTTCTCTCCCTTGTGGGATACCTTTTCGGTCTGTTGATAGTGTCTTTTGGTGTATAAAAGTTCTTAAATTTGATAAAGTAATTTATGCATTTTTTCTTTTCTTGCCTGGGGTTTTGGTGTCCTACCCGTGAAATTATTGCCAAACCTAAAGTTGTGAATTTTTCTTTCATGTTTTCTTCCAAGACTCTCATAGTTATGTCTAGTAGCTGAGGTCTTTGCTCCATTTTAAGTTAATTTTTGTATATGCTGTGCATTAAGGGTTCAGTTTCATTTTTTTTTTTTTGTGGATATCCAGTTTCACAGCACCATTTTTTTAAACCACCTGTCCTCTCCCCATGACTGTTCTTGTCACCTGTTGACAATCATTTGAAGACATATACAAAAGTTTATTTATAGGCTCTGTATTTTATTCCATTGTTATGTCCATCTTTATGCCAACATCATACTGTTTCGATTACTGTAGCTTTGTAATAAGTTTTAGAACCAGGAAGTCCTCAACTGTTTGTTTGTTTCCCAAGGTTATCTTGGCTGCATGGAGTTTCCACCAGAATCTTAGGATGGATTTATTTATTTCAACAAAAAACTTTTTTTTTTTTTTTTTGGATTTTGATAGGGATTGCATTCAATATGTAGATTACTTTAGGTAGTATTAATAACATGAGCCACATCAGTTCATGAGCCACATGAGTTCATTAATAACTCATGAGTTCATTAATAACATGAGCCACATCAGTTCATGCCATTTATTTGTGTCTTCTAGAATATTTTTCAGCAACATTTTGTAGTTTTTCATTGTACAAGACTTTTGCTTCCTTGTTTAAGTTTATTCTCAAGTACTTTGCTCTCTTTGAAGCTATTGTAAATGGAAGTATTGTCTTAATTCCCTCTCTGGGTTGTCATTGGTAGCACAGAAATTCAGCGTCTTTCTGTGAAAACAAAACAAAACAGAACGGAACAACCAAAACCAGAAAACTCCCAACAAATTGGGTGTAGAAGGAATGTACCTCAACATAAGAAAGGCCACGTATGACTGATCCACAGGTAACATCACACTCAACAGGGAAAGGTTGAAAGCTTTCCCAATCAGGAACAAGATGAAAGTGCCCATGATCACCCCTCCTTTTCAACATGGCACTGGGATAAAAATCCCTGTGACATTTTTAGTGACATGAGGTTATTTTGCTTACTTAATTTTTACTAAATTTTACTATAACAGTTTTTCTGATGGTAGCCACTTTCTATCCTGTGGATCTCAGCTTAAGCATCAACTTTGAAGAAAGGCCTTCCCTGGTCACCTTCTCCATAGTAGAATTCTCTCTGAGTACCCTGTTTGCTCTCTTATTAGCACTGATGAAGACTGTAATTAGCTTACTAAATTGTCCCCTTATTTACTGTCTGGCTTTATTATGAGAATATAGGCTTCATTCAGGAAGGACCTTATACATGATTTTTCCCATCGTTAATTGCTGGATCCTCACTCTTAGTACATTTCCTATCATTAAAGAGTTGCTCCATATAAGAAAAATACTTAAACAAAAAAACTTGAATAGTGATTACATTAAAATTTGTGAATAAATATTTAAAATATGTAACAACACTTCTAGGCAGATTTAATTGAGTATTAAATAAAATGAAGGAAAAACATTATATGACAAGTGGGGAAATATATGATAAATTAATCTTTACTGGAACAAAATAATGGCTGAAATTTTATTCTTGACTGGCAAAGGTCTCCTAATGGTTTTAAAGCTTTTTTTGTTTTGTTTTGTTTTTGCTCCATGTTATATCTTATAGGCCTTCATTATGTGATTTAGTCTAGTAGTATCTTACGTTTAGATGTGCTTTCAAACTTTTGTGAAAATCTGAGCGAATTATGTAATTAAGCAAGAATCAGTCTTGGACACTTTCCAATCCTATAACTTAATGAGGAATATGGTCAGAAGGGATGAAATGTCCAGTTATCTTTGCCTGTATGGGGCAGAAGATGCTAGAACTGATAAAATTTTCAGGAGGTCCTTCTTAGGCTTAAAATATTGCTTAAGAAAAAGTACAAGGGTGTCTCTCAAATTTCAAGTCAACTATTCTGCCCAAACCAGTACTATAGAATGATAAGGACTCACTAGCTGAATGGTATTTTCTATTTAGAAATTAGTGGGAAAGAAATTACCTGAGAAGGTCTCCTTGGGAAATGGCTGGTGGCTCTCTCCTTATGTAAGGATAGGAATTCCTTGTCTTTTTGATAAATTATCCTAATGTGATCAATTTTTGTTTTTCTGTGTGGACCATGAAATTCCTAGGATGTAATCTACAGTGCAAATAAAAACAACCTTCTGAATAAGAAGGAGACTCTACAGAGAAAATGGATAGACAGTTGATTGAAATAAAATATATCCTCACATAATAATGCAACTTTCTGTCCTCTCTTGTCAAACTGGATGACAGAGGAAATCCAGGTGGTTGGAAATGAGTAAAAAGTGTTCCTTCAGATTGTGGATTTGCCTTCACAAGATAAGACTAACAGTAAATAGTGGAAACCAGCTTTTGTAATTGTGTTGACTATCTTTATTATGTAAGTGAGATCACTTTGAGATAAAGAAAACTTTCATTCTAATTCTAATTTTATCACTTAAAAATGGGTGACCTTGGGAAAATAAATTAGATGATCTGATGAGCCTCAGTTTGTTTAACTATGAAATGGGGATTATAATTCCTGTAACTGTAAGATGAACTGTGATTCATTAAGTTGTGAGTGTGTGATTGGAATCCACTGTAGGCATTGTGAGCAGTGGAGTAATAGACCAGAATCATATTTAAAAAGGATCATTTTTAAGTTGCACCAAGAGAGCCAATTGATGGAAGCCAGAATGAAAGGGGAGGGACAAGGCTAGTGTGGTGGGACATAAGAAGTGGGGAGGGGAGGGAAATGATTAAATTTGTGATATACACATATATTTTTAAATTTTTATTTATTACTGAGAGAGAGAGAGAGAGAGAGAGAGAAAGAGAGAGAGAGAGAGAGAAAGAGAGCATTGGGGAGGGTAGAGAGAGAGTGGGAGACACATAATCTGAAGCAGGCTCCAGGCTCCAAGCTGTCAGCACAGAGCCCTACGTGAGGCTTGAACTCACAAACCATGAGATCATGACCTGAGCTGAAGTTGTATGCTTAACTGACTGAGCCCCCCACTGCCGGTGCCCCAAATTTGTGATATATTTTAAAGGAGGTTAAAGATTTGTTGAAGAGATCAATATGTGATATAAGAGCTAGAAAACAAGAAGGGCACTGTGATGTTTTTTGTCTGAGCAATGACATGGAAGATGGTTCCATTTAATGAGGTGGGGACCACCTATGTTTGTTGCTGAAAAGTAAAAAATTGGTTTTATAAGTCCTGAACTGATACCCAATTGGAGATGTCCAAAGTTGGAGATGTTGCATATATGAAGTTAAGGGAGAGACACAATAGTGGAATGCTTCCACATTTATTGGTCAGGAAAATGGGGCATATCCAACCAGGGAAGTGACCTTCCATTCCTAATTTGATCCATTCAATTTGAATATGTCAGTTACCTTAAATCGGTCTCAAGTATTTTACTTTTGTGACTTTATAAACTGTGCATCTTGTCGTGAATTCCCTTGTTCTCTTTTCTTGTCCTTCCATTTTCCCTTTAAAAGTCAGCTAAAGCCTTGTTTTCTCTGGGAAGTCTTCTCTGATTGCATTTACTCTTTGGTTGATATATTCTTACCCATGATCTTTGCATTGTGTAACCCTTTTCATAATATTTTTATTACATTGATGTGATTATTATGTATTTATCGCTGAGTATATGAAAGCATGGCTTAGTCAACTTGGAAACCGCAGCATCTATGAAACACTCCACACAAACAGGTAGTCCTTCTACATTCTTTAATTGAATTAATCAATAAAAAATTAATCTTATAATGCATTTAACTGTCCCCCCCCCCCCACCTCCGCCTTGTTTTGTAGATCACCTGCTTCTAATGTGAGAAGTCAGCTCCTATGCAGACTGGATGGCATCCAGAAACAATGTAACCCACTTTGTCCTCTTGGGCCTCACACAGGATGGAAAGGAACACAAGGTCCTTTTTATTATATTCTTGCTCTTCTATATTTTGACCGTGGTGGGCAACCTGCTCATTGTGGTGACTCTAGCTGTTAGTAAGACCCTGGGCTCAACTATGTACTTGTTTCTTGCTAACTTATCTTTTATGGATGTCATTTATTTCTCTACTATTTCCCCCAGATTGATTTCAGACTTGTTGTTTGGGAAAAACTCCATATCCTTCCAATCTTGTATGACCCAGCTATTTACAGAGCACCTTTTCGGTGGATCAGAGGTCATTCTTCTGCTGGTGATGGCTTATGACCGCTATGTGGCCATCTGTAAGCCCTTGTGTTATTTGGTTGTCATGAGGCAAGAGGTGTGTGTTGTGCTGCTGGTAGGGTCCTGGGTTGGAGGTTTTCTGCATTCAGCCATTCAAGTTAGCACGATTTATAGTCTCCCATTCTGTGGTCCCAATGTCATTGATCATTTCATCTGTGAAATGTACCCCTTACTGAGACTTGCCTGTACTGACACATATGTCATTGGCCTGTTAGTGGTGGCCAACGGAGGGATGATGTGCACAATCGTGTTTGTGCTCTTGCTCATCTCTTATGGTGTCATCTTGCACTCTCTAAAGAACCTTAGTCCGGAAGGGAGGCGGAAAGCCCTCCAGACCTGTGGTGCCCACATCACTGTGGTGGTCTTCTTCTTTGTGCCATGTATTTTCATGTATGTGAGACCTGCTAAGACCTTCCCTATTGACAAATCATTGAGTGTGTTTTATACAGTCATAACCCCCATGCTGAACCCCCTGATCTATACTCTGAGAAATTCTGAGATGACAAATGCTATAACGCAGCTGTGGAAGAGAATGTGCACATGAAGTAGTAAGTGAGTGTATCATCCCTGAAGAAGGGAGTAACTTAGCATTAGGGCCAGTCTTCTCAAGTGTTGAAGTCCTTTTTACTGTAAATGCATTTACAGTTGGAGTCAATAAATAATCTGCAATGAAAACATAAGTGAAATACAGAGTTACGCTAATTCATAATTAGTTGCTCCATTTACTTTTATTACTCTTATTTTCATTCTTAATTTTATTTCTATTCAGTTTCTTGTCTTTTATTTATATTCTTTTCATTGTTAAAATATTTGTTGCTATATAGACTTTCTTCTCTATTTAATTTCTTTCCATTACATACGAGATTTTAATGTAATAGTTACTTTAAAAAATTTATTTATTCATTTTATGAGAGAGAGAGAGAGAGAGAGAGAGAGAGAGAAGAGTGGAGGTGGGGGGACAGAGAGAGAACCCCCTACAGCCTCCTTGCTGTCAGTGCAAAGCCCTACACAGAGCTCTATCTCATGAATCACAAGATCATGACCTGAGCTGAAATCATGGGTAGGACACTTAAACAACTAAACCATCCAGGTACCCCAACATTTTAAGATATATTTGAAAGTATAGTAGATAATAATAAACATTAAAAATAGAATCCATACTAAGGGGACATAGTATGGAATAAACATCCTCCCCATCTCTCACTGTAGTCTCCCTGTTCTTCTATATGTAATCAGTATACTAAGAGTATCATTGTTTCTAAGACTTCTCAATTAATAATCTTTGCTAATAAAATCATATTTCCATATATGTGTTTGTGTTTATGTCTCTGTGTATAACTTGTGCACTTACTACTCAGCCTCTGAAGATCTTTCCATATCAGTCTATAGAGGTAATTCATTCTCAGGTTCCTCATACTGCCTAAAACTTCTGTATAAAGATACAGTAGAATTAGTGTTTCCAGTCCTTTTCATGTTCCTGAGCCTTTTTCTATGGTCAATAACTCTGTCTTTGTGAAAATTTTCAAGTATGAGTTTTAGAAGTGGAATTGTTCCATCATTTGGTATGTGTATTTGAAATCGTTGATAATGGAGTTATTGCCCAAATATCATCCATGAGCTTGGACCAAATTACACTACTTCCCTTGGTCTAGAAAACACCTTTTTGTGCACATTCTCATCAACCAGTGCTTGACAAACATTTATGGTATCTTAGAATCTGATTAAAGGACTTGTGTTTCATTACTTTAATTGAAATTCAATAACTATAATTGAACTTGAGCATCTATTCATATGTTTAAAATTATTATATTCTTCTTTTGTGAATTATATATTAATGACTTTTACCTGCTTTATTTGATTGCTGATCTTTTCCACGTGGATTTGTGTGATTTAGTCATACAGTGAAGAAGCTATCCCTTTCACCATTGTATGCGTATATTCAATTTGGATATGATTCAGTTTGGATATTATTATAGCGTGCAGAATATTTTTGGTCATGTAGAAATATTATTACATTTATATAATCAAATCTCTTAATAATTTCTTTGGCTTTTGTATCTTGCTCAGAACATCTTTCGCTATTTCAGTGTTAACAAAATATTCCACATGCTTTCCAACATTTAACTTTTTCATTGTTTTGTGGTCATATATTTTACATTGAATTTTTTGATCCATCTACATTTTGATGTAAGGAGTTACTAGAGATTAAATTTTATTTATTTTTCTAGGTATTTGTACAGATGTATCCTTCTTTTCCCCCATTGCTTTGATATCCTAAGTTTGTATTCTGAAATATGGCATATGCTTAGATCCAATTAAGACTCTGTTATTTTCCATTTTTTTTTATTCATGTGCCATTTAAGATACAATGTAATTGCACTTTATTTATAAGACACCTTGATATCTGACAAGCCTAGTACTCCATACTATTTCTTATCAGAACTGTGTCTATTCTTTCATATTTATGTTTTAACATAAAAATTTAATAGGTTGCTCTAGTAAAAACTAAGTTTAATTAATATTTTCAATGCGATTTGATTTAGAAAGAGCTAATATCTTTAGAGAATTGAGAATTCTCATCCAAAAACTGGGTAGGTCTTTTCATTTAACAAACCTTCTTTGATGTTCATATAGACCTAGTGTGTTTCTTTGTAAATGTAGTCTTTTTGAGTAAAGTTCTTTTATGCTCTTTTGCAAATAGAATCTTATATTATGTTTTCCAAGTGTCTGTTGTTTCAGTGTAGACAATGTTTTTTCCCCACTTTTAAATAAGATATAATCTTCATAGTACATATTTCATCTTTTTTAGTCTATTTTCCCCCAAGTTTTGACAAATACATACAGTTATGTATGGTATGGTAAACACCATCACCATCAGTATGTGAATGTTTCATCACCAAAAACATTTCTCCATGTATCTTTGTAGGCCCCTTCTACTCTAGCCTCTAGATCCTGGCCAATTGTGATCTATTTCTATCCCTATTGTTCTATCTTTTCCAGAATGTCATATGAATTGAATCATCCAGATAGAGTCCTTTTTTCTTCTACCTTTATTGAGGTATAATTGACTAATTGAAATTGTATAGATTTAAGATGCAATATGTGTTGATCTGATATATGTACACATTGTGAAGTGGTTACCACAATCAAACTCATGAACGCATCTATTACCTCACATGTTTTTTCTTTTTCTTTTAAATGGTAAGACCAGTTAAAATGTACTCTTAGCAAATTTCAAGTAAATAATAAGAGTATTATTAACCAGAGACACCATGCTGTATATTAGATCCTCAGAATTTATTCATCTTATGACTGAAAGTTTATAGTTTTTGAACATCATTTTGCCGACTCCTTGTCCCTGGCAATCAACATTTTCCCCTCTGCCTCTATAAATTTGACTTTTTTTTTTGTTGCTTCCACATATAAATGAGGTCATATAGTATTTGCCTTTATGTATCTAGCTTATTTCACTTAACGTCCTCCAGGTTCATCCATGTCTCAAAAGGCAGAATTTCCCTTTTTATGACTGAATAATATTCCACTGTTTATATATGCCTCATTTCTTTGTCCCTTCATCATTAACAGACACTTGGGTTGTTTTTGTATCTTGGCTATTGTGAATAACTCTTCAGTGAGCATGGGGGTGCAGATATCTCAAGATACTGATATCATTTCCTTTGGATATATATATACCTAGAGGTAGAATTGCTATATCATAGGAATAGTTCTACTTTTAATTATTTTAGGAATTTCCATAGTGTTTTTCACAGTGATTGCACCAATTTACATTCCCACCAACAGTTTATAAAGGTTTCACCTTTTCTACAGCCTCACCAACAAGCTTCTTTTATAAGGGTATTAATTTCATTCATGAGAGCTCTGCCCTCATGATCTAATCACCTCCCAAAGGCACACCTCCTAATACCATTACATTGGACATTAGGATTTGAAAATATGAGTTTTGGGGAATACAAATGTTCAAACAATAGCTCAGGTCCAATTTCATTCTTTTGCATATTGATATCCAGTTTTCCAAGCATAACAAAGTAACTTTCCTTTCTCCACAGTATGTTCCTGGCCCCGTTTTCAAAGATCAATTGACTGTATATACATGTAATTATTTCTGAGCTTTCTTTTCTATTCCATGGGTCTGCATACCTGTTTTAATGCCAGAACTATACTCTTGATTACTGTAATTTTGTAATATATTTTGTGATGTCTCTAGCTTTTTTCTTTCTTAAGATTGTTTTGGCTACATGGGGTCTTTGGAATTCTTTCTGAATTTTATGATTTTTTTTTTTCAGTTTATGTGAAAATTGCCATTGGAGTTTTGCTAGGGATTGTATTGAATCTGCAGATTAACTTGGATAGTATGGACATTTAAATAATATTTATTCTTTCAATCCATGAACACAGGATATCTTTCCTTTTATTTGTATCTTTAATTTCTTCATCAATGTCATATCATTTTAAGGGTGCAAATTATTCATTTCCTTGGTTAAATTTATTCCTAAGTATTTTATTCTTTTTGATGGCATTATAAATGAGATTTTCTTAATTTGGTTTTTGGATGGTTAATTGCTAGTATGTATAATGCAACTGGATTTTTAAACATTTTTTTATTAAAAAAATTTTTTTAGATTTATTTATTTTTGAGAGACAGAGAGAGACAGAGTGTGAGCAGGAGAGGGACAGACGGAGGTCCGAAGCAGACTCCAGGCTCTGAGCTGTCAGCACAAAGCCCCATGCGGGGCTCAAACCCATGAACCATGAGATCATGACCTGAGCCGAAGTCAGATGCTTAACTGACTGAGCCACGCAGGTGCCCCTGCAGCTGGATTTTGTATATTGATTTTGGATTTTGCAACTTCATTGAATTTGTTTATTAGTTCTAACAGTTTTTGGTGGAACATTTAGGGTTATTTATATATAAGATCATTTCCAGTATGTAGTCTTTTCAATCTGGCTTCTTTCTCTTACTATTATGCATTTAAGAGTTATGGATATCACTGTGTTTATCAGTAGTTCATTGATTTTTATTGCTGAGCACTATTCCATCTTATGGATATATGAGAGTTTGTTTATCCCTTTTTCGGTTGAGAGGTATTGGGTTATTTTCAGATATTTGAAATTATGAGTGGAACTACTACAAATATTCATGTATGGGTTTTTTGCATGAATGTAAGTTCCCATTACAATTGGATACGTTCCTAAGAGCAGGCAAGATGGGTCTTATGGTGAGCGTATAATTTCATAAAACACTTTTAAACTGTTTTCCAAAGGGTAGCATATTACCAGCAGAGAATAACATTTCTAGGTTTTCTCTACCTTTGTCAGAACCTGGTATTGTCAAGTTTTTAATTCTGTCCTTTGAATAGGTCAGTAGTGATACCTTGTTGTGGTTTTGCTTTGTATTTCCTGAATAGTTAATGATTTTGGACAGTTTTCATGTGCTGTTTTGCCACTTATGTATCTTCTTTGGTGAAATGTCTGCTCAGTTCTTTGGACTATTATATGCTGAGTTGTTTATTATTCTTGAAAGTTGAGAGTTCTTTATGGGTTTTGAAAACAAGCCCTTGTTCAGATATATAATTTGCAAATGTTTTCTTGCAGTCTGTTCTTGTCTTTTCATTTTCATTTTTTAAAAATAAACTTATTACCAAATTGGTTTCCATACAACACCCAATGCTCATCCCAACAGGTGCCCTCCTCAATGCCCATCACCCACTTTCCCCTCCCTCCCACCCCACATCAACCCTCAGTTTATTCTCAGTTTTTAAGAGTCTCTTATGGTTTGCCTCCCTCCCTCTCTAACTTTTCCCCTTCTTTTCCCTCCCCCCATGGTCTTCTGTTAAGTTTCTCAGGATCCACATAAGAGTGAAAACATATGGTATCTGTCTCTCTCTGTATGACTTATCTCACTTAGCATAACACGCTCCAGTTCCATCCACGTTGCTACAAAAGGCCATGTTTCATTCTTTCTCATTGCCACGTAGTATTCCATTGTATATATAAACCACATCTTCTTTATCCATTTGTCAGTTGATGGATATTTAGGCTCTTTCCATAATTTGGCTATTGTTGATAGTGCTGCTATGAACATTGGGGTAGAATGCCCAATGCATTCTACAAGTGCCCCTATGCATCAGTACTCCTGTATCCTTGGGTAAATTCCTAGCAGTGCTATTGCTGGGTCATAGGATAGATCTATTTTTAATTTTTTGAGGAACCTCCACGCTGCTTTCCAGATCAGCTGCACCAATTTGCATTCTCATCAACAGTGCAAGAGGGTTCCCGTTTCTTGACATCCTCGCCAGCATCTATAGTCTCCTGATTTGTTCATTTTAGCCACTCTGACTGGCGTGAGGTAGTATCTGAGTGTGGCTTTGATTTGTATTTCCCTGATGAGGAGCGACGTTGAGCATCTTTTCATGTGCCTGTTGGCCAATTGAATGTCTTCTTTAGAGAAGTGTCCATTCGTTTCTTCACTGGATTATTTGTTTTTCGGGTGTAGCGTTTGGTGAGTTCTTTATAGATTTTGAATACTAGCCCTTTATCCGATATGTCATTTGCAAATATCTTTCCCCATTCCGTCGGTTGCCTTTTAGTTTTTTGATTGTTTCCTTTGCAGTGCAGAAGATTTTTATCTTCATGAGGTCCCAATAGTTAATTTTTGCTTTTAATTCCCTTGCCTTTGGAGATGTGTCAAGTAAGAAATTGCTGCGGCTGAGGTCAGAGAGGTCTTTTCCTGGTTTCTCCTCTAGGGTTTTGATGGTTTCCTGTCTCACATTCAGGTCCTTCATCGATTTTGAGTTTACTTTTGTGAATGGGGTAAGAAAGTGGTCTAGTTTCATCCTTCTGCATGTTGCTGTCCAGTTCTCCCAGCACCATTTGTTAAAGAGACTGCCTTTTTTCCATTGGATATTCTTTCATGCTTTATCAAAGATTAGTTGGCCATACTTCTGTGGGTCCAATTCTGGAGCCTGTATTCTATTCCATTGGTCTATGTGTCTGTTTTTGTGCCAATACCAAGCTGTCTTGATGATGACAGCTTTGTAGTAGAGGCTAAAGTCTGGGATTGTGATGCCTCCTGCTTTGGTCTTCTTCAATATTACTTGGCTATTTGGGGTCTTTTGTGGTTCCATACAAATTTTAGGATTGCTTGTTCTAGTTTCGAGAAGAATGCTGGTGAAATTTTGATTCGGATTGCATTGAATGTTGTAGATAGCTTTGGGTGGTATTGACATCTTAACAATATTTATTCTTCCAATCCTTGAGGATGGAATGTTATTCCATTTCTTTGTATCTTCTTCAATTTCTTTCATAAGCTTTCTATAGTTTTCAGTATACAGATCTTTTACATCTTTGGTTAGGTTTATTCATAGATACTTTATGATTCTTGGTGCAGTAGTGAATGGTATCAGTTTCTTTATTTGTCTTTCTGTTGCTTCATTATTAGTGTATAAGAATGCAACTGATTTCTGTACGTTGATTTTGTATCCTGCGACTTTGCTGAATTCATGTGTCAGTTCTAGCAGACTTTTGGTGGAGTCTATCAGGTTTTTCATGTATAGTATCATGTCATCTGCAAAAAATGAAAGCTTGACTTCATCTTAGCCAATTTTGATGCCTTTGATTTCCTTTTGTTGTCTGATTGCTGATGCTAGAACTTCCAACACTATGTGAAACAAGAGCGGTGAGAGTGGACATCTCTGTCGTGTTCCTGAATTCAGGGGGGAAGCTCTCAGTTTTTCCCCATTGAGTATGATGTTAACTGTGGGCTTTTCTTAAATGACTTTTATAGTGTTTAAGTATGTTCCTTCTATCCTGACTTTCTCGAGCATTTTTATTAAGAAAGGATGCTGCATTTTGTCAAATGCTTTTTCTGCATCGATTGACAGGATCATATGGTTCTGTTCTTTTCTTTTATTAATGTGATGTATCACATTGGTTGATTTGCGAATATTGAACCAGCGCTGCAGCCCAGGAATGAATCCGACTTGATCATGGTGAATAATTCTTTTTATATGCTGTTGAATTCGATTTTCTAGTATCTTGTTGAGAATTTTTGCATCTGTATTTATCAGGGATATTGGCCTGTAGTTCTCTTTTTTTGCTGGGTCTCTGTCTGGTTTGGGAATCAAAGTAATTCTGGATTCATAGAATGAGTGTGGAAGTTTTCCTTCCCTTTCTGTTTTTTGGAACAGCTAGAGAACGATCAGTATTATCTCTGCCTTAAATGTCTGGTAGAATTCCCCAGGGAAGCCATCTGGTCCTGGACTCTCATTTGTTGGGAGATTTTTGATAACTGATTCAATTTCTTCGCTGGTTATGGGTCTGTTTACGTTTGCTATTTCTTCCTGTTTGAGTTTTGGAAGTGTGTGGGTGTTAGGAATTTGTCCATTTCTTCCAGGTTGTCCAGTTTGTTGGCATATAATTTTTCATAATATTCCCTGATAATTTCTTGTATTTCTGAGGGATTGGTTGTAATAATTCCATTTTCATTCATGATTTTATCTATTTGGGTCATCTCCCTTTTCTTTTTGAGAAGTCTGGCTAGAGGTTTGTCAGTTTTGTTTATTTTTTCAAAAAACCAACTCTTGGTTTCATTGATCTGCTCTACAGTTTTTTTTAGATTCTATATTGTTTATTTCTGCTCTGATCTTTATTATTTCTCTTCTTCTGCTGGGTTTGGGGTGTCTTTGCTGTTCTGCTTGTATTTCCTTTGGTGTGCTGTTAGATTTTGTATTTTATATTTTTCTTGTTTCTTGAGATAGGCCTGGATTGCAGAGTATTTTCCTCTCAGGACTGCCTTCGCTGCCTCCCAAAGCGTTTGGATTGTTGTATTTTCATTTTCGTTTGTTTCCATATATTTTTAAATTTCTTCTCTAATTGCCTGGTTGACCCACTCATTCTTTAGTAGTGTGTTCTTTAACCTCCATGCTTTTGGAGGTTTTCCAGACTTTTTCCTGTGGTTGATTTCAAGTTTCATAGCATTGTGGTCTGAAAGTGTGCATGGTATGATCTCAATTCTTGTATACTTACGAAGCGCTGTTTTGTGACCCAGTATGTGATCTATTTGGGGAATGTTCCATGTGCACTCAAGAAGAAAGTATATTCTGTTGCTTTGGGATGTAGAGTTCTAAATACATCTGTCAAGTCCATCTGATCCAATGTATCATTCAGGGCCCTGGGTTCTTTATTGGTGCTGTGTCTAGATGATCTATCCATTTCTGTAAGTGGAGTGTTAAAGTCCCCTGCAATACCACCTTCTTGTCAATAAGGTTGCTTATGTTTGTGAGTAGTTGTTTTATATATTTGGGGGCTCCCGTATTCAGCGCATAGATATTTATAATTGTTCGTTATTCTTGATGGATAGACCCTGTAATTATTATATAATGCCCTTCTTCAACTCTTATTACAACCTTTAATTTAAAGTCTAGTTTGTCTGAAGGGCTAGTATCCAAAATCTATAAAGAGCTCACCAAACTCCACACCCGAAAAACAAATAATCCAGTGAAGAAATGGGCAGAAAACATGAATAGACACTTCTCTAAAGAAGACATCTGGATGGCCAACAGGCACATGAAAAGATGCTCAATGTCGCTCCTCATCAGGGAAATACAAATCAAAACCACACTCAGATACCACCTCACGCCAGTCAGAGTGGCCAAAATGAACAAATCAGGAGACTATAGATGCTGGAGAGGATGTGGAGAAACGGGAACCCTCTTGCACTGTTGGTGGGAACGCAAATTGTTGCAGCCACTCTGGAAAAAAGTGTGGAGGTTCCTCAAAAAATTAAAAATAGACCTACCCTATGACCCAACAGTAGCACTGCTAGGAATTTACCCAAGGGATACAGGAGTACTGATGCATAGGGGCACTTGTACCCCAATGTTTATAGCAGCACTCTCAACAATAGCCAAATTATGGAAAGAGGCTATATGTCTATCAACTGATGAATGGATAAAGAAATGGTGGTTTATATACACAGTGGAGTACTATGTGGCAATGAGAAAGAATGAAATATGGCCCTTTGTAACAACGTGGATGGAACTGGAGAGTGTGATGCTAAGTGAAATAAGCCATATAGAGAAAGACAGATACCATATGTTTTCACTCTTATGTGGATCCTGAGAAACTCAACAGAAACCCATAGGGGAGGGAAAGGAATAAAAAGAGTTGAGAGTGGGAGAGAGCCAAAGCATAAGAGACTCTTAAAAACTGAGAATAAACTGAGGGTTGATGGGGGGTGGGAGGGAGGGGAGGGTGTGTGATGAATGTTGAGGAGGGCACCTTTTGGGATGAGCACTGGATGTTGTATGGAAACCAATTTGACAATAAATTAAAAAAAGTAACGTCTAGTTTGTCTGATATAAGTTTGGCTACTCCAGCTTTCTTTTGACTTCCAGTAGCATGATAGATAATTCTCCATCCCCTCACTTTCAATCTGAAGGTGTCCTCAGGTCTAAAATGAGTCTTTTGTAGACAGCAAATAGATGGGTCTTGTTTTTTTATCCATTCTGATACCTTATGTCTTTTGGTTGGAGCTATTATTCCATTTACATTCAGTGTTATTATGAAAGATGTGGGTTTAGAGTCATTGTGATGTCTGTAGTTTTCATGCTTGTAGTGATGTCTCTGGTACTTTGTAGTCCTTGCAACATTTCACTCACAGAGTCCCCCTTAGGATCTCTTGTAGGGCTGGTTTAGTGGTGAGGAATTCCTTCAGTTTTTGTTTGTTTGGGAAAACCTTTATCTCTCCTTCTATTCTGAATGACAGACTTGCTGGATAAAGGATTCTCGGCTGCATATTTTTTCTGCTCATCACATTGAAGATTTCCTGCCATTCCTTTCTGGCCTGCCAAGTTTCAGTAGATAGGTCTGCCACTAGTCTTATGGGTCTCCCTTTATAAGTTAGAGCCTGTTTATCACTAGCTGCTTTCAGAATTCTCTATTTATCCTTGTATTTTGCCAGTTTCACTATATGTCATGCAGAAGTTCGATTCAAGTTATGTCTGAAGGGAGTTCTCTGTGCCTCTTGGATTTCAATGACTGTTTCCTTCCCCAGATGAGGGAAGTTCTCAGCTCTGATTTGTTCAAGTACACCTTCAGCCCCTTTCTCTCTCTCTTCTTTTGGAATTCCTATGATAGGGATATTGTTCCGTTTGATTGCATCACTTAGTTCTCTAACTCTCCCCTCATACTCCTGGACTTTATTATCTCTCTTTTTCTCAGCTTCCTCTTTTTCCATAATTTTATCTTCTAATTCACCTATTCTCTCCTCTGCCTCTTCAATCCGTGCTATGGCCACCTCCATTTTATTTTGCACCTCATTTATAGCATTTTTTAGTTCCTCATGACTATTTTTTAGTTCCTTGATCTCTGTAGCAATAGATTCTCTGCTGTCCTCTATGCTGTTTTCAAGCCCAGTGATTAATTTTATGACTATTATTCTAAATTATTCTATTATTCTAAATTATTCTATTATTCTAAATTATTCTAATTTCTTAAATAGGTTTTGATCAATTTGTTAGCTGTCACTACTTCCTGGAGTTTCTTTTGAGGAGCATTCTTCTGTTTCGTCATTTTGGCTAGTCCCTGTGGTAGCTCCAAACTGCAGGGCACCTCCTCTGTGTTGTCCAGAGAAACTTTTGTTGGTGGGTGCGGCTGCAGTCAGAACTGATGTGTGACCCCAGCCCACTGCTGGAGCCACAGTCAGACTAGTGTGTACCTTATCTTCCCCTCTCCCAGGGGCAGGACTCACTGTGGAGTGGTGTGGCCCCTGTCTGGGCTGCTTCCACACTGCCAGGCTTGTGCTACTTTGATGGGATCTGGCCAAGGGCATATTAGCCGGGGTGGATCTGCAAGGTGTACAGGGGTGGGAGGGGCAGGCGTAGCTCGCTTTGCTGTTGGTGGTCCCCTGCGGGAGGGGCCCTGCAGCACCGGGAGAGAGGCAGGCCCGTCAGAGGGATGGATCCACAGAAGCACAGTGTTGGGCGTTTGCGTGGTGCAGGCAAGTTGGTGAGGGGAAATGCTTCCCTCTGGAATTTCAGCTGGGGGATGGAAAGGGAAATGGCGCTTGCCAGTGCCTTTGTTCCCCATCCGAGCTCTGTCCTTTTGGGGCTCAACAACTCTCCCCCCTGGTATCCTCTCGCCCTCCCTGCTCTCTGACAGCAGAGATGTTGACTTTTAACATTCCAGATGTTAAGTCCCTCTGGCTGTCAGAACTCACAGAGTCCGGACCTTCTGCTTTTGCATTCCAGACTTTGGGGGCTCTGCTTTGCTGGTTGAACTGCCCTTCCACTGCCCCTGCTCCCTCCCGCCAGTCCGTGTAGCACGCACCACCTCTCTGCCCTTCCTACCCTCTTCTGTGGGCCTCTTGTCTATGCTTAGCTCCAGGGAGTTTGTTCTTCTAGTCTTCTGGCAGTTTTCTGGGTTATTTAGGCCAATGTGGGTGGAATCTACACAATCAGCAGGATGAGGTGAGCCTAGCATCCTCATACGTCACCATCTTCCTGTCCCCCCACTTTTTTAAAGCAAGGTCTATGCCCAATGTGGGGCTTGAACTCACAACCCTGAGATCAAGAGTGGTTTGCACTACCCACCGAACCAGCCAGTCAGTCACCTCCAGAATACTTCTTTTCTGTAAGGCTTGGGAGAAGTGACTCATTTTCTTCAAAATATTTTCTGAAGTGCAGAATTTCTGTGTTATGGAATCCAATTTATCATTTTTTAAAATTTAAACATGGTTTTATCGTCATACCTAGGAAATCTTTGCCTGATTTAAGGTCACAAACATCTCTGATGTTCACATTGAGAAGTCCTATAGTTTTAGGTTAAACATTTAACTTTGTGAGCCATTTTGGATTAAATTTTATTTATGGTTTGAGGTATTGATCAAAAGTTCACTTTTTGCAAATAGGTATCTTATTATTGCAGAGCCATTTGTTGAAAAGACTATCATTTCTATCCTGAATTGCCTCTGTGCATTTGTCATAAGTCATTAAATATGAGGGTCTGTCTGTAGACTTCTCCATTTCATTGATCTCATATGTATCTTTTTTCCAATACTGTATATTGAGTCTAGAAAGCAGATAGTACAAGTTCTTAAACTTGTTCTTTTCAAAATTAATTTTGGCTATTCTAGTTATTTGACCTTTCTATATAAATTTTTGAATCAGCTTGTTAATTTTTACACACACACACACACACACACACACACACACACACAACTTAGTGGGATTTGTTGAGAATTGCCTTGAATCTACAGATCGATATGAGGAGATTTGAGATTTTAATAATAATGAGTGTTCAAGTTCCTGACTATGGTATATGTCTCCACATATTTCGTTTTCCTTTGTCATTTTCATCAGTATTTTGTAGTTTAAGCACCTTACAGCATGTATTTATGTATTTTATGCCTAACGATTTCACAATTTGTATTGTTAGTTTAGATGGTGCATTTAAAAATTACAATTTCAAATTGCTTTTTTTGTTAGTTTATAGATATATGATTAATTTTTTTGACCATGTATGTATCCTATGACCTTATTATACTCATAGTAGTTGTTTTTGTAGGTTCTTTGAGATTTTCTAGGTAATCAACTATTTTGTTTGTGAATAGGGAGATTTTAATTCCATTCTTTCCAGTACGATGCATTTTATTTCTTTATTTTGCCTGTTTGCTCCCATTAGGACTTACATCTGGTGTTGAGTAGGAATGGTGAGAGAGGCCATCCTTGTTCATGATCTTAGGAAAAGCATTTAGGTTTCCGTGATTAAGTATGATGTTAACTATAGGGTTTTGGAGATGTCTTGTAAGATATTGGAAAAGTTAACTTCTATTCCTAATCTGCCAAGGGTGTTTCTCATGACTAGACGTTGCATTTTGTCTCTGTATTACTATTTTTTTAGTACAAACTGGGTGTCCGAGGGCTGACTTTCAGTAGATTGCCGTGAGAGAGCTGCTGTGCTATGTATGAAGCCTTGACCTAGAAGTGGGTCATCTATAAATGGTTTAGTACAAATTTCTCCATGAATTTGCTTTGCATGACAGGTGAGGGGGTGATACCTTTCTGGCCATGCCATGTTTCCTGGGATACAGGGCTCTCAGTACCAGACCTCGGTCCCCATGTGTGGTGAGGCATACTGAATCACAGAGGGCTAGAAAAGCAATATGCATATGGGGATGGTTGGGGACTCAGAGAATTGGGAGTTTTCTTTTAAAATAATCTATTTTCTTGAACAGTTTAAACGGTTTTGGGATGACATTTTATTTGAAGGTTTGTGAGTAACAATTACACCTAGCACTTATTGTTGATTATTTTGGGGGAACTTTTCTAAGCACATGTATGTTTACTCATTTGTTCCTTATAATGACACGATGAGATTGATAGTATAATTGGGCCCATTTTCTTCTTGTAGAGTTGGAGGTTTTGGGGGGTTAAGTAACTTACTGATGGCCACCACCCTGAGAGAGTGTCAATGCCAGAATCAATTCAATGTGTTGTTAATCACAACCTACAGCTGCTTCTTAGCTGGAATTCTCCCAAGTGTTTGGTCCACTTCATTGATTTCTTTCATAGACATCAGTCCATTAATTTTTCTTTCTTTACCATTTTTTAGCTTAGGTAAATTATATTTCCTTAGATAATTGTCCATTTCATTCAGGCTTTCAACTTTATTTGCATAAATTGAGTGGATAGTATCTAATGACTCTTATTTTTTGCTGTGCCTGGAGATGTATCTTCTTTTTTATTTTTTAACACTTTGTTTATTTTTGAGAGACAGAGAGAGACAGAGCACGAGCAGGGGAAGGACAGAAAGAGAGGGAGACACATAATCCGAAGCAGGCTCCAGGCTCTGAGCTGTCAACACAGAGCCCAATGCGGGGCTCAAACTCACAAACCCTGAGATCATGACCTGAGCCAAAGTTGGTTGCTTAACCTACTGAGCCACCCAGGTGCCCCTCCTCTTTATAGTTTTTTAATTAAAAAAACATGATAAGTCTGTCATAATTTCAGACTTATGCAGCCCTATTTATTCTAGAAGTCTGAACAACAAAATTGTAAAGGGTCAAGGGTTATTTGTATTTGGAAAGCCCAGGTTTTAGCTTTCCCTTTCCTACTTTACTTTTATTTTAGTGTTCATTTATTTATTGAGAGAGAGAGAGAGAAAGAGAGGGAGAGAGTGAGAATCCCAAGCAGGCTCCACACTCATGGAGCCTGACGCAGGGCTCTATCTCACAACTGTGAGATCATAACCTGAGTTTAAACCAAGACTAACAAGATTAACAGACTGAACCCCCAAGGCGCCCCTATCTTTCCCTACTTTCAACTGATATTTGCCCCCATAAGAGGGAAATATCCTCCTAGACACAATAAAATAACAGGACAGGCAGCTTGTTTGTACCATGCATGTTGTGAGTGCTGAAGTCTCATTATTATTCTCCTTCTCCTCTCCTTCTCACAGAAAGATACTAAGAGAGAGAAAATTCTAAAGAGCTTTTAGGATCCCCCTGGATTTTTCATCAGAGTAGGGATCAGTGCTGCATTTGAGGAAACTACTTGAACCTGGGTGGAGTTTTCCTGGGTACATTAGGGAGGAGTGCCCGGTACTCATTGGTCCAGGAGTGGTGCTTGTTCTCCCAGCTGGACAACCTCCTAGTTCACAGGGCAGGGCACTGGGTTGAGTAAATTACAAAGATCATGCCCCAGTAGTGGGATGTAATTAGCACTATGCTGAGCGCTGTTCCAAACCTGCCTCGTAAACATTAACAGTAAGAATTTTAAAAAATCCAAAAGAAACTAAATATTGTCTTCAAGATTTTGTGTCTCTGGTAATGTGAGATATTAGTCTGATTATTTTTCTTATAATTCCCTTAATATCTTCTTATTATTGTTTCTTTCTGGTATTAGGGTTATGCTGAGTGCATAAAATGAGTCTGGAAGTATTTTAATTTCCCCACACTCCCTGAACTTGTTTATATAATATGGGTACTATATTTTGATTAATTTTTATATAGAATCCTTGATAAAGCTGTATAGGAATGAAATTTTATTTTGGAGGGGAAGGATTTTTTTTAGGTTTATTTGAGTAATCTATACACCCTGCATGGGGCTTGAACTCACAACCCCAAGACTGAGAGCTACATACTCCCCCAACAGAGGGAGTCACCCTGGGAGGGGAAGAATTTTAAAGAAATAATTTAATGGTATTAGAATATTCCATTAAAAATATTATTATTTGACTTAAGGAACCTTTACACCAATGGCGGGCTGGAACTCACCACTCTGGGATCCAGTGTGGCAGGTTCTACTGATTGACCCAGCCAGGTGCCCCAGGTTATTCATTTTTAATTATTTTTCTGTGCCTGTTTAGAAAGTCATATATTTCATAGCAGTGGTCCACTTTCTAACTGACAAGTTTGCCAACATAAAACCATTTATGATATTCTTTTGTTATCTTTTTCACATCAGTAGAATGCAGTAATGGCTCTCCCTTCATTCTTGATTCTGATCCTTTTTCTTTCTCTTAGTTTTTCTTAATCCATTTAGCTAAGAACATCAATCTTATGAATCTTTTGAGGAACATATTCCTGGATTTATAGATTTTTTTCTGTTTTATTTTAATACTCTTCTACTTTCTATTTAATTTCTCTTTCCACGATTTATTTTATTTACTATTTCTATCCTACAATGTTCTCTGGGTTTATTTTGCTTTCCCTTTTTTCAGGTTCTTAGGATGGAAGCTTACTTCATTTCTGTAATATCTCTTGTTTTCTAGTACTTCTACCTAAAGCTCTACATTTCTTTCTAAGCACTCCTTTAGCTGTATCCAGCACACACACACACACACACACACACACACACACACACATCTTTCATTATCTTTCTGTTGAAATTTTATTTTAAAAACTATTCACTGGTATTTCTTTAATCCATGGTAATTCAGATTTATGTTGCTCAATTTGTAAATAATTAGGAAACATTGTTATATTTTTATCAATTTCCAGCTGAATTTCATTATATATATTCTGTATGATTTAAGTTCTTTGAAATGCATTGCAACTTGTTTTCTGGGCTCCTGTGTATCTGTTTTGGTGAGCTTTCCCTGGGCACCCCGAGATAGTGGAATCCTCCCACACTCTTTTTTCCCTCCCCACCCCCCCAATACTGATACGGATGCTATCAACTTACCTGTGTGCCACTATGTGACAAACTCAAGACTCTCCTTTTAGGGGAGAAGCTTGCCTTATCTACATTAGAGATGGTTTTAAATGGCTTATTATGAAATTTGTTTTCATCATCTTCTGGAAGTCAGTGCAGTTTCTGTGGGCAAAGACGTAGCTTAAACCTAACTGACACACCTTTGTCTATTTTGAAAGTCATGATTTAAAGAAGAGAGTGTTTACATGTTTTATTTCTGCCCACACTGGACATTTCCCTTTTGGTGACTCAATCTCAAGTTGTTCTTTTGTGATCCACCCCGTCCCCTCACCCCAAGGACGTGTTTCTGCAAGTCCTGTTGTACATGGTGATTATTCTGCTGGCATCTCTGGAGATGCAGGGTCTACTCTCAAAATTATGATGAAGGTCCCAATGAATTTAATTAGGGAAAAATGACTCTTGGAGATGCACCAATTGAATGACTCACCCATATGTGTTGTAGTCCAACCCCAGATAAAGTGTTTACAGATATTTGTCTTGACCTCAGAGAGTGTTTGTATCACTGTTCACACAACTGGCTTTTTCAGGAATTGAAATGACGGACTCAGAACATAATGAAGTATGTATATGAGTAATTCTCCATCATTCAGGAAATCCAAAATTTTACTGTGCTTTGTGAAGACAGGCCAGTGTAATTGATAGAGAATTGAATGTCGTCAAAGGATATTTCACTATTTTACTTATATTGACATAAAAACCAAACCACATAACCTTTGTTTAAACAAATCACAATTTTATCTCCTATAAAGCTGACCTTTTTTTTTAACCTCACAATGTTTGTTTAACATTCACTTGTTGTTAGAACAAATTCTGCCAACAATGAAGATTTGGGGTCTCTTTGTTCCCAGTCGAGATTCAGACTTGTTTAGGTTACAGGACCTTCGTATTTGTTTTGAAAAAACCCGGCAATTTAAGGGGTAGCCTTTTTCTGAAAGACTGAAATGACTGAGACTTTCTGCAAGCATGGAAAACATTGTTCACATGGAAACAGTTCAAGGTCCAGTGATGGTGCATGTGTTTTCCTGCTCTGTGTGCACAGAGGTGTCACCAGCGTACAAAATACATGGGAGAAGGACTACAACCCAGACCTTGGACTGAACGGCTGTCTTAGTTGCAGGTAACCCAGAAAGGTTAACTAGATGTAAGAGTCCAGCCTAGGCTTTACATTTTAGATTTTGGTGGTGCGGGAATTCACAGTCCTTTAAAAGTTCTGTGTGATTCTTAAAATCAGCCATGTTAGACACTCTTTGGGATACTAACATATGTGAGGATTGACTGAGTTTTGTAATATTCTTTTAGCTATTTTCACATACAAAGATCCACAATAAATGCACTTTCTCTAACATCTGTGTTTCTAGACATAGTTTCAGGTGTAACTATTTAGGGATATTTTAATGGGCAGATACTTGTAAATCTCATGATAGTTTCAACTCATGTGTTCTCTGAGAATTGCTTGTTAACCTGTGAAAGTTTAGAGGATGATGTAGCATCCACTTATCTTGAAAATGTGATTTTGAAGAGTCCAAGGGAACACTTTCATAAGCCAGGTGTTACATCAATTCATGTTTCTGTTCATAGGTGAGTTTCAGCATCAGAACATACATTTGTTGGCCATTCCTTTTATTACTTGCTTATATGATTTACTCACTTTGCCACTGAGTCATTTGTCATTTACTTAAATGTTTAGAGCTCTGTGTCCATTTTGATATTAACTCTGTGTATGTCCTCTAAAATGTAAATATTTTCTCCAAAATACTTTCATCTATTGATGTTGTGGTATCTTTTTTTTAAATCCTTAAGATGTTTTGAAATTGTAAAATAGATCAATTTGTGATTTTATTTACTAGTTAAGAGGATTCTAGAATATAGATAGTCACCTCTTTTATTAACTGGGGAGTAAGTATAAATCTTGCTTTAGTTTTTCATTAAACCTTAATCCATTAAAAATTTTTATTTGAAGAATCTTCTATTGGTACAATTGTACTAGTTTCCAGATGGAAAGCTGCTTGTAGCAACCCATTTATTTAATAATATTCCCCTTCCCCCAAAGGTCTTTAATTACTTGTTTCTCCATTAATCTGCAATATTGCTGAGCCTAGGGAGCATGCTCTAATCAGCCTTGTATACTATAATTTCTGAAAGTAGTGGGACATAAGAAATTATAATATTTATTTGTTGAATGAATAAAAAGATTAGGTTAAAGTTTCAGGAAGTCACTAGTCATAATTATATTTAAGGCTAATTTTCTCCTGAACTCTGATATAAGGACAAAAGGACATATGGAACATAGGATCAATGTGACTGAGTTTGTCCTCTTGGGGCTCACTCAGAGCCTCCAAGGTCAGAAAATATTATTTGTTGTATTCTTGCTCATCTACATTGTGACAATGGTGGGCAACCTCCTCATTGTGGTGACCGTGGTGGTCAGTCCAACCCTGGATGCTCCTATGTATTTCTTTCTTGGTTACTTATCATTTATGGATGCTGTGTATTCTACTACAGTCACTCCAAATATGATTATAGACTTACTCTATGAGAAGAAAACCATTTCCTTCCAAGCTTGCATGTCCCAGCTCTTTATAGGACACTTGTTTGGTGGTGCAGAGATTTTACTTCTGGTGGTCATGGCCTATGACCGCTATGTGGCCATCTGCAAACCCTTGCATTATTTGACCATCATGAATCAACGGGTGTGTGTTTTGTTGCTGCTGTTGGCCTGGGTTGGAGGTTTTTTGCATGCTGTTGTTCAACTTCTCTTTGTTTACAACCTTCCCTTCTGTGGTCCCAATGTCATTGACCACTTCATCTGCGACATGTACCCATTATTAAAACTTGCCTGCACTGACACTTACGTTATTGGCCTCACTGTGGTTGCCAATGATGGGGCAATCTGTGTGGTCATCTTTACGGTCTTGCTCATCTCCTATGGGGTCATTCTGCACTCTCTGAAGAACCTTAGTCAGGAAGGGAGGCGCAAAGCTTTATCTACCTGTGGCTCCCACATTACGGTGGTGGTCCTCTTCTTTGTCCCCTGCATCTTCATGTATGTGAGACCTCCTTCTACATTACCCATTGATAAATCCTTGACTGTATTTTACACAGTTATCACCCCTATGTTGAACCCCCTAATCTATACTCTGAGAAATGGAGAGATGAAAAATGCCATGAAGAAGCTCTGGACCAGAAGAAGAAAATGAGGCAGAAGAGAAATATATCACCTTTTTATTTTCAATGAAGAGTTTGCTCCATCCAGGAAAGGATTATTTATTTGTAGTAAGTTCCTCCTCAGGTTTAAAGTTGTGCATAATGAAAAACATTTAAGATGTAAGTACTTCCAATGGTCAAAACATATTTCTAAGATTTTCATAATTTCTTAGGAAAGTCGATGTATAGCTTTTGCATATAAAATGTCTCTATTGAAACTATAGGTTTAAGTTCTATGTGATCAGTTATGCTGTAGTTAACGCTATAAATTTATTTTTGTTAGTGGACATTTTTCGCTTTTCGCTCTTACATAAGTGTTCACTTTCAGAATTCATAGTGCTCTATATATTTCAGAGAAAGAAATTCAGAAATGGGACATAAATCCTTGGTCCACTCCTCCCATACAAAAACAACTCATATTAAGACTTGAAGTATAGATCTTATTTTTGTATCTGCAAGACATTTAAGTATATAATTTTGTTCATGTTGCTTAGCACGTTAAGGTTGAGGAGGAATGCTGCTTCCTAGGTAGAATATTAATCATAAGGAAGCTAATTGTAGAAAAAAAATCTGAACAAAAGGGATAGATATAAGTAAGTTTTACTCATTTTTCTGAGTGGGGGATCCTATTATCTCCTGAAGTGGAATGACTTTGTTTAGTGTTATATTTCATAGAAATGATTCATTAAATTTCCTACATAGTTTAGTATATCTGATAATTCTCTGCCATTTTTTCAGTGCCCCTACATCTTTTTTTGTTTACAGTGTTTAGTAGCCTCCTACAGGGACCCAGTCCTTACCTTTCATATATAAAATTATCATAGTACATAATCCATGAGGTTTAAATATGCAACACAGAACCTGACACCAGATATTTGGGTGATATCATTGGTAAGAAAGGTGCTGACAATGGGTGCCTGGGTGGCTCAGTTGGTTAAGCGTCCGACACTTGGTTTTGGCTCAGGTCATGATCTCAGGGTTTGTGAGTTCAAGTCCCACATCAGGCTCTGTTCTGACAGCAGGGAGCTTGCTTGGGAACTCTTTCTCCCTCTTTCTCTGCCCCTCCCTTACTCTCTGTCTCTCAAAAATAAATAAACACAAAAAATAAAAAGAAAAGAAAAGTGCTGATGATATGGCATGCCATTCTGACCTCTGCTCTTAATGGAATGCAGATTATTAGGTAATAAAGAAGCCATAATATATATTGATTTATTTAACAGAGACCTCTTTCATAAGCCTCCCTCTCTCAATTAGGCTTGAAAGAAAATATTATCTGTCCCTACTACAGTAGGAATCATGTGGTCAAAGAAACTCATGGTTCTGCCTCTTTTACTTAGTCTGGATCCATGAGGCGCCCAGGCTATGGGGACATGGAACCTTTTCCCTGGTAAATCACAGTGTATGAGAAACTTTATATCCTGATTTTCATCCCTATTATTATTACATGAAGACTTGTTATGTCGTCGCAAAGTCTTCCCAAACATAACACTATTCTTTAAATAAGATTAAACATTTGATTTTATCAGAATTTGTATAATTAAGTCATCAACTTTTGGATGTTGCTATGCACTGAATATTAGTGTTCCCCTCGAAATTCATGAGTTACGTCCTCTATGATATGTGGTGTTTGGAGGTGGGGCCTTTGAGACGTGATTACGTCATGAGAGGAGAGCTCTCATGAATGAGATTAGTGTCTCTGTAAAAACAGACCTGATAGAACTCACTTGCCCCTTCTGCCATGTAAGGGCACAGCAAAAAGAGCCTAGTCTTGAATTGTTGATCTATTGCGGTAAGAGTTTGAGTCTTTTCTTCATTAAACATAAATATATATATATATTTTCTTCTACAAATATTTAGTATTCTTTGATATTGTTACAAATATGTTGTTTTGCTGTAACTATGGGTGTTTTTATATAAAGACATTATATTGTATTATTCTTTTACTTTTTGATTTCTTCTATTGCATCACTCTTGGAAAATTTCATTTATATTCAGTGAATTTATACATTTTAGCATTAAAAAATAACTCTCAGAAAAGTTTCCTTTTATATTACTGCTTTTATTTTAATCAATTAATTTTTTTAAAGTAGGCTCCACACTGGGTGTGGGGCTTGAACTCAAGACCTTGAGATTAAGACCTGAGCTGAGATCAAGGGTTGGACACTCAACCAACTGAGCCATCCTGGGGCTCCAAAAAGCTTTCTTTTAAAATTATCTAGAATTTGCTTTTGTTTGCGATGAAGACATGTATAATCCTGTTTTCCTTAAACAGGATAAATAATCTGCCAGTGTTATTAATTTTAGTAATTGAAAATTTTCCATTTAATATGTCAAATTTTACACAACTAGTAGGTTTGATTTGGGGGCCATTTCACCTCCTCTTCTGTTGCTGACTCCTCCGCCTCCTCCTTCTTTACCTTTGGTGTCATTCTTTACCACTAACATTCTATATCAGTAGTCAAGGATTTTCACTTGTTTTTACACCTCATAGGGATAATCGCTCTTAAATACTCACCCCTTTCAAGTTTCTTGCCATTTATAAACATTTATTTTTCCTGATAAGCTTCAGGCTTATTTTGTTTAGTTTGAAAACTTCTCTTAAAATATTTAGAATTTCATGACCCTCCACATTGATTTCGAGGAAAACGGCATGTTTTAATATCTTCTTTTACCATCCAGAAAGAGACATGTATTATGAAGGCTTGTTCAATGTCTCGATAAAAATTTGTAATCATCTTCATAGAGTGTACAGGCATCTTGCCTTTCGGTTTTCTTATTTTAAAAGTGGCTTGCCTTATTTACCTTTGATTCACATTTTCAAAGAGCTGATTGGAAAGAGCTTAGTGTCTTTTGCTGGCATGAATTACAGCACAGTCCTCAAAGGCATTGGTGTATGTTTGTATGCAATGTTGATAGGCCTACATTTGACAATACACAAGTATATATTCAACCACAGAGATCTGTATCTGACCTCATGTAGGTACATATTCAATGATATGTAGGTCGTATCCAGTGTCATATATGTGTCTGTATGTGAACACACAGAGGTCTGTATCTGACAGCACATGGATCAGTATCTGACTACACATACAAATGCATATGTGTATATATATGCATTTGATCTGATCACACACAGGACTGTATCTGTCTACACACAGAGCTATATCTTGCCATACACAGGTCTGAATCTGAGCACATATGATTTTTGGCAGGACTTGACTGAACAATTCTTCTGTTCCATGTGGCATGGACTGAGGTCCCTCTCTGGTATTCAGTAGGTTGCCTGGCTTTTAGGGAGTATTTAAGATGACTTTACTCATGTAAGTGGTGCCCTGGCAGTGATGGCTGGAAGACCAGGCTCCTCTGGCCCCTTTTTCTTCTCCATATAGCCTGTCGCTCCAGTGAGTTTGTCAGACTTGTAAAATGGCAGTTCAGGACTTCCGGAGGGAGGACACAGAAGGTCTTAAGCCAGTTAAGATCTCATCTCATCCTGACATCAGCTTGAAGTTCAGGATCTCAAGTTGTAAATCCAGACTGCATCTGACCCAATGAAAAGGCAACCTATGGAATGGGGGAAATATTTGCAAGTCTTATACCTCACAAGGGGTTAATATCCAAAATGTATGAAAGACTTTGCAACCAAATATCAAAAAACAAAACAAAACAAAAACCTGGTTAAAAATTAGGCAATGGGCCTGAAAAGACATTTTCCAAAGAAGACATACAAATGGCCAATAGGAACATGGAAGGGTGCTCAACATTGGTAATCATCAGGGACATGCAAATCAAAACCACAATGAGAGGTGCCTGGGTGGCTCAGTCAGTTAGTGGCTGAGTTTGGCTCAGGTCATGATCTCACAGCTCGAAGCCTCCTGAGTTCAAGCCCCCCATCAGTCTCGGTGCTGATAGTTCAAAGCCTGGAGCCTGCTTCCAATTTTGTGTCTCCCTCTCTCTCTCTGACCCTTCCCTGCAGGTGCTCTCTCTCTCTCTCTCTTTTTCTCTCTCTCTCAAAAATAAATAACATTAAAAATATTAAAAGCCACAATGATATATTGCCTCATACTTGTTAGGATGGATGTTATCAAAGAGAAAAGAGATTACATGGCTCAGTCAGTTAAGTGTCTGACTCTTGATTAGGGCCCAGGTCACGATCTCATGGTTCGTGAGATTGAGCCCCAGATCGGGCTATGCGCTATCAGGTCAGAGCCTTCTTGGGATTCTCTCTCCACCTCTCTCTCTGACCCTCCCCTACTTGTGTGCATGCTCTCTCTTTCTCTTGCTCTCTCTTTCAAAAGAAATAAATAAAAGCTTTAAAAAAAGAGGGAGTCCAGTTCGCTGTTGGGTATATAAATTGTTTTAGCACTCTAGAAATCTCTATGGAGATTCCTCAAAAAAGTGAGATAGAATTACTATACATTCCACATATTCCACTTCTGTGTGTATATCTAAGAATATGAAATCAGAATGCTGAGGAGATATCAGCATTCCCATGTTCACATCAGTATTATTCACCGTAGCCAAGACATGGAAACAACCTAAGTGTCCATCGATTAATGAATGGAAACATAAATATATATATTTATATAAATATATAATACATATATAATATCAGATAATACATAATATATAATACATAATATATAATATCAGATATTATATAATACATATATGTTATATATATATATAATATATATATATATATATATATATATATATATATATATATAATATATATATATATATACACAAGAGAATATTATTAGGTAAAACAAAGAAGAAAATCCTGCCAATTGCAACACCATGAGAGGCTTTGAAGGCATTAAGCTAGGCAGAATTAGTCAGACAGAGAAAGACAAATACTGTATGATCTCATCTATATGTGGAATTAAAAACCCAGATTATAGAAGCCAGAGAATGGTGCTTGCCAGGGCCTGGAGGGTGGGGCAAATAGGGAGATGTTAGTCAAAGGGCACAAAATTTTCTAGTTATAAGATGAATAAGTTCTGGGGAGCTAATGTATAGCGGGGTACAGTAGTTAACAATAATGTATTATATAGACATAGTTGCTGAGAGAGTGAATCTTAAATAGTTTCATCCCACACCGAAATTCTAATTATGTGAGGTGACATATGTGTTAGCTACTCTTATTATGGTAATCATTTTGCTTGTAAGCCAGCAATTCTGGCCGAGGTTGGCTGGATATTTCTTCTGCTTCATGGGGCATGGACTGAAGTCAGTCTGTGTTATTCATCTGATAGCTGAGGGGTCTGCAGGATCCAGGGAAGCTTCATTCCTGTTCAGAGTGGCTTTGAAAGGGAGACTGGAAGGAACCCAACAGGTCCCTTCCCCTATTCAGTTAGATGCAGGACCACAAGCAGGACAATCAGACTTTTTACATGGTGCTCAGGGACCTCAGTGGTAGAAAGCAGAAGGAGTCAGGTCAGTTAAGGGTTATATCCAAAACCAGCCCAGTGCCATTTTCACCATCTTATACTGGTTAGAGCAGGCACACCCAGATTTGTGGTGGTGGAGAACTAGATGATGACACGTGGTGTGGAGGTCAATGCTTGGTGGCAAAGTCACACTGTGGAACAGCATGTAGGATGGAAGACATTGTCTCCTTTTTGGAAGATACAACCGTCCACATCCCTGAAAGGGCATGCTGGAGGTTTCACGTTATAGATCATTTTGGAGTGAATTGCGTCTTAACAATATTGAATTTTCTAGCTCCTGAACACAAGATATCTATTTGTTGGGGTGTTTTCAAAATTTTGCTTCATAAATATTTGAAATTTTTAGTGGGAGGATGTTGCTCATTTTTTCCTGAGTACTTTTCTTTTCTGATACTAATGTAAAAGGTGTTTAGCATTGTGTAAGTTTTCAGTTGTTATGGATACTAATAGATAGAAATGCAATTGAATGTTTTATTTGGACCTTGTGTTCCTGAAAACTCGCTAAATCCACTTATTATTTCTAGTAATCTCTGTAGATTCTTTAGGGTTTTCTATGACACAACCATGTTGTTTGCAAGAAAGGGACAGTTCATTTCTTGGAGAGATATAGGAGTATTTAGCTTTTGTAATTCTATTTATTTTTGAGTCTTTTTCAGAAGGTTGTCTTTTTCCTTTATTTTACACATTTTATCTGAGGATTCAAATTTATAGAATAATTGGAACTTTTTAAACTCTGAAACATCAGCGCAATTTTATGTGCTTTTCAATTCCTGATATTGGTAATTTTCTCTTGATTTCACCTGCTATAATGTTATCAGTTGTAATATAAAATACCCAACTTCACAACTTTGGCTATTTTAGTTTACTCTATGTATTCAATTTCATTCATTTTTATCTTACTTCATTACATCTTTTTTTTTTTTTTTTTTTTTTTTTTTACTTTGGCTTTAGATGTCTTTGTCTAGCTTCTTAAGATAAAAGCTTAGATGCTTTTTGAGATTTATATTTAACACAAGCATAAAGCTATACATACATTTTAGGTAAGCTATGAATACACTTAGGTAAGCAATTTTGTGTGGCTTAGCATGTAAGAAAGATCTTCAGTTGGTTCATACAGATATTTATTTGTATTTATATTTATATATATATACACTATTTATTTTTATATATTTTAAAGAATTTATTTATTTAAATTCAAGTTAGTTAACATACAGTGTATGTTCGATACAGTATGTTACTCCTTGGCTTCAGGAGTAGAATCTAGTGATTCATCACTTACATATAGCATGCCGCACTCACCCTAAAAAGTGCCCTCCTTAATGGCCATCACCCATGGAGCCCTACCCTCACCCATATCCCCTCTGACAACCCTCAGTTTGTTCTTTGTATTTAAGAGTCTTTTAGGGTTTGCTCTCCTCTCTGTTTTTATCTTATTTTTCCTTCCCTTCACCTATGTTCATCTGTTTTGTTTCTTAAATTCTACATATGAGTGATATCGTGATATTTGTCTTTCTCTAACTAAACTATTTTGCTTAGCATAATATACTCTAGTTCCATCCACATTGTTGCAAATGGTAAGATGTTATTCTTTTTGTTCACCAATATTCCATTATATATATATATATATATATGTATATATATTCCATTATATAATATATATAATTATAATATACTATAATTCCATTCTATATGTATATATATAAAATCACATCGTATCATATCTTCTTTATCCATTCATCAGTTGATGGATATTTGGGCTCTGCCATACTTTGGCTATTATTTTGAGGGGGGGGGTCTTCATTTTTCTTTTAATTTTATTTTTAATTTTTTTAAAATTTACATAAAAATTAACATACAGTGCAACAATGATTTCAGGAGTAGATTCCTTAGTGCCTCTTACCCATTTAGCCCATCTCCCCTCCCACAACCCCTCCAATAACCCTCAGTTTGTTCTCCATATTTATGAGTCTCTTATGTTTTGTCCCCCTCCCTGTTTTATATTATTTTGTTTCCCTTCCCTTATATTCATCTGTGTTGTCTCTTAAAGTCCTCATATGTGTGAAGTCATATGATATTTGTATTTCTCTGACTGACTAATTTCACTTAGCATAATACCCTCCAGTTCCATCCACGTAGTTGCAAATGGCAAGATTTCATGCTTTTTGATTGCCGAGGAATACTCCGGGGTATGTATATACACCATATCTTCTTTATCCATTCATCCATTGATGCACATTTGGGCTCTTTCCATACTTTGGCTATTGTTGATGGTGCTGCTATAAACATTGGGGTGCATGTGTTCCTTCAAAACAGCACACCTGTATCTCGTGGATAAATGCCTAGTAGTGCAATTGCTGGGTCATAGGGTAGTTCTATTTTTAGTTTCTTGAGGAACCTCCATACTGTTTTCCACAGTAGCTGCACCAGTCTGCATTCCCACCAACAACGCAAAAGAGATCCTCTTTCTCCACATCCTTGCCAACATCTGTTGTGGCCTGAGTTGTTCATGTTAGCCATTCTGACAAGTGTAAGGTGGTATCTCATTGTGGTTTTGCTTTGTATTTCCCTGATGATGAGTGATGTGGAGCAACTTTTCATGTGTCTGTTGGCTACCTGGATGTCTTCTTTGGAAAAGTGTCTTTTCATGTCTTCTGCCCATTTCTTCACTGGAATATATATATTCATCTTTTCTCCCTTCAGAGAGTCCCCTTAAAATTTCTTGCAGGGATGGTTTAGTGGTCACAAACTCCTTTAGTTTTTGTTTGTCTGGGAAACTTTTTATCTCTCCTATTTTGTTTTTTGTTTTTAATTTTTTTTTAAACATTTATTTATTTTTGAGACAGAGAGAGACAGAGCATGAACAGGGGAGGGTCAGATAGAAGGAGACACAGAATCTGAAACAGGCTCCAGGCTCTGAGCTGTCAGCACAGAGCCCGACGCGGGGCTCGAACCCACAGACCGTGAGATCATGACCTGAGCCGAAGTCAGCCGCTTAACCGACTGAGCCACCCAGGCGCCCCTATCTCTCCTTTTTTGAATGACATCTTTGCTGGATAAAGAATTCTTGACTGCATATTTTTCTTTTTTTTTTTTTTTTTCAACGTTTTTTATTTATTTTGGGACAGAGAGAGACAGAGCATGAACGGGGGAGGGGCAGAGAGAGAGGGAGACACAGAATCGGAAACAGGCTCCAGGCTCCGAGCCATCAGCCCAGAGCCCGACGCGGGGCTCGAACTCACGGACCGCGAGATCGTGACCTGGCTGAAGTCGGACGCTTAACCGACTGCGCCACCCAGGCGCCCCATGTTTTTCTGATTCAACACATTGAACATATCCTGCCACTCTTTTCTGGACTGCCAAGTTTCTGTGGATAGATCTGCTGCAAACTTGATCTGTCTTCCCTTGTAGGTTAGCGACTTTTTTTTCCCTTGCTGCTTTCATGATTCTCTTTTTGCCTGGGTATTTTGTGAATTTGACTATGACATGCCTTGTTGATGGTCGGTTTTGTTGAATCTAATGGGGGTCCTCTGTGCTTCCTGGATTTTGATGTCTGTGTCTTTCCCCAGGTTAAGAAATTTTTCTGCTATGATTTGATCACATAACCATTCTACCCCTATTTCTCTCTCTTCCTCTTCTGGGACCCCTATGATTCTGATGTTGTTCCTTTTTAATGAGTCACTGATTTCTCTAATTCTTAAATCATGCTCTTTTGCCTTAATCTCCTCTTTTTTTCTACTTCATTATTCTCTATAAGTTTGTCCTCTATATCACTGATTCTCTGTTCTGTCTCATCCATCCTTGCTGCCGTGGCATCCATCCGTAATTGCAGCTCAGTTATAGAATTTTTAATTTCATTCTATTTTTTACTTCTTTTATCTCTGAAGAAAGGGATTCTAATCTATTTTCGACTCCAGCTAGTATTCTTATTATCGTGATTCTAAATTATGGTTCAGACATCTTGCTTGTATCTGTGTTGGCTAAATCCCTGGCTGTCATTTCTTCGTGCTCTTTCCTTTGGGGTGAATTCCTTCATTTTGTCATTTTTGGGAGGAAAGGAATTAATGAGGTAGAAAAATTAAAATTAAAAAAATATTAAAATTAAAAATTACAAACACACACACACACACACACACACACACACACACGTCAAATAAATGATGCTAGATCCTAGGTGTGTTTTGGTCTGGGTGTTGAAAGTGGTTTGACAGATTAGAGAAAAAAAGGGGAAAAAAAGGAATTTGAGAATTTGAAAAAATGAATACATTGAAGTAGACTAAAATGAAATGATGGGAGTAAGATAGAATTTGAAAAATTTACACAAAAGTAAAGACTATAGTAGAAAAAAATTGAAGAAAATATTTTTAATAAAAATTGAAAATAAAAATGCATTTTTTCTCTTTCTGTATTCAAGAAAAAGAAAAGTGAAAAAGAGAAAAAAAAAGAAAGAATTGAATAGATGGACCTGCTAACAGATTGAAATAGGACTGAAATTATTTCGTTTTCCCCTAGAAGTCAGACTGTGAAGCACTTTATAGTCCATGAACTAAGTAGGCGGTGAGACTTGTGTTCTTGAAGAGCAAGGTTGGCCCAGTTGGGCGTGGCTTAGTGTAATGGCTCTGTTCTTCACTAGATGGTGCTTCTAGCCTACTGGGGTGGAGTGTTGTTGCGCTCATACGGTGTGTATGCATATGTGCGGGAGCAGTGAAAATGGCATCACCCAGCTACCCAGTCACTAGTATCAGAACTCTGTTCTCCCCTATCAGCAATTGCACACCGGTCCTCTGTCTTAAGCTTTTGTCCACTCCCCACTTTTTCACTGTCCGTGACCAAGCCCCAGGCAGTACCTCTCTCCCAAGTTTTGTCTCAGATGCGGCTGTTTTCCCCCAGCCCCTTACTTTTGAAAGACTGCAGCTTTGACCCGTTCCACTCCTCTGTGGGAGGGTCTCACCGAGCAATGGCCAAATGTCAGCTGCACCCAGGAAGAGCTGGGCCCTGTTGCTGCCAGTGCCCTGAGACTGCGGCCAGGTGCCAGCCTGCCCCAGAAAAAGGTTATGAGATAGTGTAGCAGCAGCATTTCAGGGATTATGGAAAATCACAACATACATCTGGCACCAGGCTTCACCCTTAACAACCTTGTTCCAGCACCAGTGAGTGTGGCTGCCTTCTGGGGTCTGCTGGGACCAGGTGGCTTCAACAGTCTCTACCAAATGTCCTTCCAGCAGTGAACCGCTTTTCCCCGTGTGACCCAAGAACCTCCCAGACCCCACTCTGTTCCTGGGGATTCACCCTTCCCACCAGAGCACCGCCAAGTATTGAGCTGCAGAGTTGTAGACTTTGTGCTCCCCTTGCTTACAGCCTTAATGGAATTTAAACCCTCTCCTTTCTCCCTTCTCCCTTTTTAGTTTAGTCCCTGCAGCTGTTTCCAATTTTCCACTTTCTCTCCACCTGCTTTTGAGGAGGGGTGCTTTTCCCATATTCTATCCCCACCCCATCTCCATCCACTCTGTGCCCACAAAAGCACCTCCCTGCTCACTGCAGCTTCTCGCTCCCCAAGTTCACCTCTCTGCACTGCGTACCTGGTGAGTTCTCTGGTTCCGGTTGTGAAGATTGTTGTGTTAATCCTCCAATCAGTTTTCTAGGTGTGCAGGATGGTTTAGTGTTGGTCTGGCTGTATTTCATGGACGTGAAACACACAAAAAACTTCCACGCTGTTCCACCATATTCACTTTGGCTATTATTGATAGTGCTGTTATAAACAGTGGAATGCACGTGCCCATTCAATTCAGCATTTTTGTATCCTTTGGATAAATACCTAGTAGTGCAATTGCTGAGTTGTAGGATAGTTCTATTTTTAATTTTTTGAAGAACGTTCATACTGTTCTCCAGAGTGGCTGCAACAGTTAGCATTCCCACCAACAGTGCAAAAGGGCTCCCCTTTCTCTGCATCGTCTCCAACATCTGTTGTTGCCTGAGTTGTTATTTTTACTCATTCTGACAGTTCTGAGGTAGTATCTCAGTGTGGTTTTGATTCATATTCTCTGATGATAAATGATATTGAGCATCTTTTCATTTGTTTCTTAGCCATCTGGATGTTTTCTTTGGAAAGGTGTCTATTCATGTCTTTTGCCCATTTTGTCACTGTTTTATTTGTTTTTGGGGTGTTGACTTTGAGAAGTTCTTTATGGATTTTGGATACTATTATTCTGACATGTCTTTTGCAAATATTGTCTCCCTTTCCTTCAGTTGCCTTTTAGTTTTGTTGGTTAAAGACTCTTTATATATGATCCTTATGACCTAGAAAATCTAATATACAATCACACGCATGTGGAGATGAAGATGCTCAATGGAACCCATCGTAAGCCATGGGGAAATGAGTAAGTGTGGAAGCACCCAGATTTGATGTAGAAGCAGGTTCTTGCTAGAAAATAATTTGTTTCTTATAGAACCAGTTATTCAAATTAAGGGACTGAATTAATGAACTGAAAATCATTATGGTGTCAATTGACATAGATTCAGGCCTTGATCAACAGCATCTACTGCACTGCAGACTCTGGAACTATGATTACCTATCTTTTCAACAATTGCGATGTCAACCTCAGTAACTTCCCTCATCTCAAGGCCTCCTGCCTCTGAACCTCAGGGCCTCTAGAACAGAGATTCTAACACCTAGAGGAAAGACCTCCTTTGCTGAGGATATGATTGGGTAAGTCAGCCTGAGACTGGTTCTCCTTTCACTTGCCTAACTGCCTAATATGACTTCCCTAACTTCAATGTTTTCCTATATGAAACTCACAATTTATTACTTTTTTTTAACATTTTTTTAATGTTCAAATTAGGTGTTTTCTGCATATTTGCCCATCTATCTGCTCCTCTTTGATCATTGTGATGATCAAATCCATTTACCACTGGCTAGCATTTCTACAGTAACAGTAATAAGCTTGGAAATTTTTATTAATTATAAAAATATGAAAAAAGAAAAAAAATGTCAGTAGAATAGAGGGGTACGGCTGACGGAAAGGTCTCACAGAGCATTGGACTGGAAAGGATTCAGAGATGGACTAGTTTGACCCCTTTGTTTTCCAATGAGCAACCTGAGACAAGCTTGTAATGACATTTAGAAGATGACTCAAACCCATGTCTTCTTACACTGAGCTTGAACTTTCCCCCTGAGTGTGCCGCTTTTTGCAACCAGGGCAACAAAGTTGTATTTTTGAGCACTCTCAGTACCTATAAAGCATTATAAACAAAACCATGTCTCATTGTCCCCTACCCCTCATTTCAGTGTCTGTTTCTCCTATCACTATCCTGCCAGAGTTAAAAGAAACAAAGCAAAACAGTTGCTAATGTAACAGTTTGTGAAAATTGCAAGTCTCTCTGGTTCAGTTCAAATGTATTTGCTGAAAATCTAGAGAGTTATTTGTGTTAAGATATTGTGGGGTGGGCAAACATTAAATGGAGAGAACTCCAACTCCTTACAAAGCTGATCGAGAATCATACCAAGTCATTGTAATAGGGAACAATGTGCTAAATAGTTTTGCAGTTATTTGGTACAGTTAAATCTAGTCTTTACATCAGAGTCTAGTCTGAACATCTAATAGTGGAATGTCATAGTATTATTAAGTGAATTATTACACAAGAGAGGCTATTTTTGGTGCTGGATACATCACACTGTAAAGGTACTCACTGCAACTACGTACTACCACCTCAAAAGTCTGACTCTATGCCGATTTATGTAGCGTTTATTGCCACCAGCAGAAAGTAAGTTTCTGGAGAGCAGGAATCCTTTCCTCGTTTGTGACTGCTGACTTCTGTGCCAAGAACAGACATAGCTTAAATAAGGCTATAATAAATCTGTGTCGATAGCTGAGCTTTTGATTACTCCTCTCTATAGACAATCCCCTAAGACTTAGAGATACAACTTCTTTCTTGTAGGACAACAAGATCATCTGAAGACAAATAGGACCATCAAGGGAAGGTGTAGCAGGCATTTTGGAAGAACTCAATAGTTACCACTAACTGTTTATTGCGTATAAACTCCTGTAGAAAAGACTTAATGATGAAGATGTGCTCTTAACAATGGACGTATTTATAGTCATATTCACGATTTAATTACAGATTGCATTGTCCTGAGCTCTCATCCCTGAAACAGGCCATATAGAAAGAGGAAATGGGAAATAGTAACAATGTGACGGAATTTGTCCTCCTTGGCCTCACCCGGGATCCGGAAGGGCAAAAAGCATTATTTGTCATGATTTTACTGACCTACATTGTGACAATACTGAGCAACCTGCTCATTGTGGTGACTGTTTTTGACAGCTCCTCTCTGGGCTCCCCCATGTACTTCTTTCTTACCTATCTGTCACTCATGGATGTTGTTTATTCCACTGTCATCTCTCCCAAATTGATTATAGACAATCTGTGACAAAAAGACAATTTCCTTCCCAGCTTGCTTGGGGCAGCTCTTCCTAGAACACTTGTTTGGGGGTTCTGAGGTCTTCCTCCTGATCGTGATGGCCTATGATCGCTATGTGGCCATCTGTAGGCCGCTGCATTACTTGACTATCATGAATCGACAGGTTTGCATTCTGCTGTTGGTGGTGGCCTGGGTTGGAGGTCTTATGCACTCTATGGTTCAACTTCTCTTTGTGTACAGCCTCCTGTTTTGTGGCCCCCATGTCACTGACCATTTCATCTGTGACACGTGCCCATTATTGGAACTTACCTGCACCAACACCTACTCATAGTGGTTGTCAATGGTGGAGCCATCTGCATGGTCATCTTTATCCTTCTGCTCGTCTCATATGGAGTCATTCTAAATTATTTTAAAAGTCACAGACCAGAAGGGGAGCACAAAGTCCTGTCTGCCTGCAGCTCCTACACCACAGTGATTTTCTTCTTTTTGTTCCCCTTTCTCATGTATGTTAAACCTGTTTCCAACATTCCCATTGATAAATCCATAACTCTGGTTTATATGGTTATCATTCCCATGTTAAATCCTTTAATATACACCTTGAGAAGTTCAGAGATGAAAAATGCTATGGAAAAATTTTGGTGTAAAAATTTAACCAAAGGTAGAATAAATGTGTCACTAACACTGAACACATTTATGATTAATTATTTTATTTATTGGAACATTTTTATGTAATTTTGAGAGAATGAGAGAGACAGAGCATGAGTGAAGAGGGCAGAGAGAGATGGAGACACATAATCTGAAGCAGGCTCCAGACTCTGAGCTGTCAGCACAGAGCCCAACTCAGGGCTTGATCTCACAAGTTGTGAGATCAAGTCCTGAGCCAAAATCAGACACTTAACCAACTAAGTCACCAAGGCACCCCTATGATTAATCCTAAAGCAACAAAAGGGTTGTAAATTCTGACAATGAATTTAGTCTATCAATGGATTCTCTAGTGATGTTTCTCTTTTGTTTACATAAAGTCATCAAAATGTAGAATAAATTGTCTTTTGAATTAAGACTCAATGCAATAGGGAAATTCTGGAGGTTGAATAAAAGGCACAGGTATTTGTACTATTACAAGCAAAAAGATAATTAATATCACTTTGTAGCCTTATTTTTCTTTGTTTATATTGAAGTGGGACTTAGAAACAAGTGTTTTAAAAATTTGAAAATATTTATATAGGCAGAGAGAGAGAGAGAATGAGTTGGGGAGGGGCATAGAGAGATAGAGGAAGAGAGAGAATCCCAAGGAGGTTCCATGCTCTCATAGCTAAGCCCCATGCTGGTCTCCAACTCAGGACCGTGAGACCATGACCCCAGCTGAAATCAAGATTCAGATGCTTAACTGACTGAGCAATACAGGTGCCCCAAGATTTTTTAAAATTTTAAATGTGAAAAACAAGCTACCTTTGAAAATTTACTTTCACCTAAAGTAATGAGAAAGTAATTTGTCTAATACTTAGAACAAATTACAGGGGCAAAAAAGTAGTTTAAAAATTTTAATGTTCATTATTCTATCAGCGCAGCAACTTTCTGTAGCTGCATTATACATCTTGTCCTTAAGATTTTTTTTCATTCCTGAGGTCAATGCCTATGCTTTTGTAATTCAGGACATTTATATGGGAGATGTTATTGTGTTTGGTTGGATGCTTTCAGTAAGAAATGTTGTTAAATGGGATGTTGGATGTTTTCCCAGGTTGGGATGAACTTGTATGGGATGGTTGATGATGAAAACAGATACTGGTTCCTGATTTGAGCACAGAAAATCATACTAATCCCATAATAAACATATTTTTATGCTTTTCCTCATTAGCTGTTATGTACATTTTTTGCCATTCTTCAAAGAGCAGACAGAATGTCTTATTTTGTCTTTATGATACTGAAGATATGGGTAAAGAAATGTGTTATTTTGCATAACAGTGTGTCCCCCAATAGCTGTATTCAACTTAAGTACTTTGTACTGATAGACTTAATAATGATTTGCTTTGGTATAAACAAAATTTTGGTTTTCATTGTTATGTAAAAAACCCTCAACAACAGGTTTTTCTGTCTGTGGCCATCCTAGAACACTGAAAACTAGGAATAAAATGGAATTGCTTTCATTGTAATATGGAACATCATCTATGCTTTGAAAGCGTTTTCTTTTTTTAAAAATTTTTTAAGATTTATTTTTTAAATTTAAATCCAAGTTAGGTAACATATAGTGTAATAATAATTTCAGGAATTGAATTTAGTGATTCATCCCTTACATGTGACACCCAGTGCTCATCCCAACAAGTGTCCTCTTTATTGCCCTTCATTGCTTTAGCCTTTCACCCAACACCCTGTCAGCAACCCTCAGTTTGTTCTTTATATTTAAGTCTCTTATGGTTTGTCTCCATCTCTGGTTTTACATTATTTTTGCTTCCCTTCTAATTTGTTTATCTGTTTTGCATCTTAAAGTCTACATATGAGCGAAATCATATGATATATGTCTTCCTCTGACTGACTTATTTCACTTAGCATAATACACTCTAGTTCCATCCATGTTGTTGCAAATGGCAAGGTTTCATTTTTTTGATCACTGAGTAATATTCATGTGTGTGTGTGTATGTATATATACACATATACACACATATACACACACACACACACACACATATATATATACACACATACACACACATACCACATGGTATATATGATATATATATGTATATATATACACATATATATGTATATCATACATATATATGTATATACCATATATATGTGTGTGTATATATATATACACATGTGTGTTGTGTGTGTGTATATATATATATATACACACACACACATGTGTGTATATATATATATATATATATATATATATATATATATATCCTTGTGTATAAACACACACACACACACACACACACACCCCGTATATACCACATATATACCATATATAGAAGATATATACCATATCTTCTTTATCCATTCATCAATTGATTGGGTATTTGGGCTCTTTCCATAATTTGGCTATTGTTGATAGTGCTGCTCAAAACAGTGGGATGCATGTGCCCATTTGAATTAGCACTCCTGTGTCTTCTGGGTAAATACCTACTAGTCAATTGCTGAGTCCTAGGGTATTTCTATTTTTAATTTATTAAGGTACCTCCATATTTTTTTCCAGAGTGGCTACACCAGTTTCCATTCCCACCATCAGTGCAAAAGGGTTCTTCTTTCTTCGCATCCTTGGCAACATCTGTTGTTGCCTCAGTTGTTAATTTTACCCATTCTGACAGGTGTGAGGTAGTATCTCATTGTGGTTTTGATTTGTATTTCTCTGGTGATGAGTTGAGTGATGTTGAGCATTTTTTTCATGTGTCTTATAGCCATCTGGATATCTTCTTTGGAAAAGCATCTATTCATGTCTTCTGCCCATTTATTCACTGGATTGTTTGTTTTTCCAGTGTTGACTTTCATAAGTTCTTTATAGATTTTGGATACTAACCTTTTATATGATGTGTCAGTTGTAAATATCTTCTCCAATTCTGTCAGTTGCCTTTTAGTTTTGTTGATTGTTCTCTTTGCTGTGCAGAAGCTTTTTATCTTGATGAGGTCCCAATAGTTCATTTTTGCTTTTGTTTCCCTTACCCCCAGAGACATGTCATTAAGTTGTTGCTGCAGCTGAGGTCAGAGAGATCGATGCCTTTTTTTTCTTCTAGGCTTTGGATGGCTTCCTGTCTTATTATCAGTGTTTCACCAATTTTGAGTTTATTTTTGTGTATGACATAAGAAAGTGGTCCAGGTTCATTCTTCTGCATGTCGCTGTCCAGTTTTGCCCACACCATTTGCTGAAGGGACTGTTTTTTTTTTTTTTCCATTGGATATTCTTCCCTGCTTTGTCAAAGATTAGTTGGCCATACATTTGTGGGTCCATTTCTGGGTTCTCTATTCTGTTCCATTGATCTAAGTGTGTGTTTTTGTGCCAGTATCATACTGTCTTGATGATTATGGCTTTGTAGTACAGGCTAAAGTCTGGGATTGCGATGCCTCCAGCTTTGGTTTTCTTTTTCAGGATTTCATTGGCTATTTGGGGTCTTTTCTGGTTTCATAAAATTTTAGGATTATTTGTTCTAGCTGTTGAACAATCCTGGTGTTATTTTGAAAGGGATTGCATTGAATATGTAGTTTGTTTTGGATAATATCGACATTAAACAGTATTTGTTCTTCCAATCAAAGAGCATGGAATATTTTTCCTTTGTGTGTGTGTGTGTGTGTGTGTGTGTGTGTGCATGTGCATGTGTCTTCTTCAATGTCTTTCATTAGCTTTCTATAGTTTTCAGTGTATCGATTTTTCACCTCTTTGGTTAGGTTTATTCCTAGGTATTTTGTGGGGTTTGGTGCAATCACAAATGGGATCAGTTCCTTGATTTCTCTTTCTGTTGCTTCGTATTGAAGAAATGATGCAACCGATTTCTGGACATTGATTTTATATCCTGCAACTTTGCTGAATTCCTGTGTCAGTTCTAGCAGTTTCTTGGTGAAATCTTTTTTGGGATTTCCACATATAATATCATGTCATCTGCAAAGAGTGAAAGTTTGACTTCCTCCTTGCTGATTTAGGTACATTTTAGTTCTTTGTGGGGTCTGATTGCTGAGGCTAGGACATCCAACGTTATGTTAAATAGCAGGGGTGAGAGTGGACATCCTTGTTCTGTTCCTGACCTTAGGGGAAAATCTCTCAGTTTTTCCCCATTGAGGATATTTGCAGTGGTCTTTCCTATATGGCTTTTATGATCTTGAGGTATGATCCTTGTATCTTTACTTTCTTGAGGGTTTTTATCAAGAGATGCTGAATTTTGTCAAATGTTTTTTCGGCATCTGTTGAGAGGATCATGTGGCTCTTATTCTTTCTTTTATTAATGTGATGTATCTCATTGATTTGTGGATATTGAACCAGCCTGGCATCCCAGGAATAAATCCCACTTGATCCTGGTGAATAATTCTTTGACTGTATTGTTGGATTCGGTTTGCTAGTATCTTGTTGAGAAGTTTTGCATCCATGTTCATCAGAGAAATCGGTCTGTAGTTCTCCTTTTTAGTGGGGTCTTTGTCTGGTTTTGGAATCAAGGTAATGCTGACCTTGTAGAATGAGTTTGGAAGTTTTCCTACCGTTTCTATATTTTGAAATAGATATTCAAAAGAATAGGTGTTAAGAGTTCTTTAAATGGCAAAGTAAAAAAAAAAAAAATAAAGCAACTCTTTATATATGTTGTTATTCCTGACTTTCTCAGAAAAAAAAAAAAAAAAAAAAAAAAAAAGAGTTCTTTAAATGTTTGGTAGAATTCCCCTGGGGAGCCATCCATCCCTGGCCTCTGGTTTGTTGGGAGATTTTTGATAACTGATTCAATTTCTTTACTGGTTATGGGTGTGTTGAAATTTTCTATTTCTTCCTGTTTCAGTTTTGGTAGTTTATATGTTTCTAGGAATGTATCCATTTCTTTCAGATTTCCCATGTTTTGGTGGTACATAATTTCTCTTAATATTCACCTATTACTTTTTGTGTTTCTGAAGTGTTGGTTGTGATCTCTCCTCTTTAATTCATGATTTTATTTATGTGTCCTTTCCTTTTCTTTTTGATCAATGTGGCTAGGGTTTTATCAATTTTGTTATTCTCTCAAAGAATGAGCTCCTGGTTTCATTGATCTGTTCTACTGGTTTTTTTTTCTTTATGTTGTTTGTTTTGTTGTGTTTTGTTTTATTTCGATATCACCAATTTCTGCTCTATTCTTTCTTATTCTGTCTTCTGCTTGTTTGGGGCTTTATTTGCTGTTCTTTGTACAGCTCTTTTAGGTGTAAGGTTAGGTTGTGTTATTGAGCTCTTTCTTCCTTTTTTTAAGAAGGCCTGGAGTAATATATATTTCCCTCTTGAGACCACCTTTGCTGCACCCCAGAGATTTTAGGCTGTCGTGCTTTCATTTTCATTGGATTCCATGGAATTTTTAATTTCTTCTTTAGTGTCTTGGCCAACCCATTCATTCTTCTTTTTCTAAATGTTTTTTAAATTTTTTAACATTTATTCATTTTTTGAAAGAGTTAGACAAAGCGTGAGTGGGGGAGGGGCAGAGAGAAAGGGAGACACAGAATCTGAAGCAGGCTCCAGGCTCTGAGCTGTCAGTCCAGAGCCTGACGTGGGGCTCGAACTCACAAACCACGAGATCATGACCTGAGCTGAGGTCGGACGCTTAATCGACTAGCCACCCAGGTGCCTCCCCATTCATTCTTTAGTATGATGTTCTTTAATCTCCAAGTATTCGTGGTCTTTCCAATTTTTTCTCCTGGTTGTTTTTGAGTTTCATAGTATGGTCTGAAAATATGCAACATATGATCTCAATCGTTTTGTACTTCTTGAGGGCTAACTTTTGACCCAGTATATAATCTATTCTGGAGAATGTTCCATGTACACTTGAGAAGAATGTGTATTCTGATTTAGAATGAAATATTCTGAATATATCTGTTAAGTCAATGTGGTCCAGTGTGTCATTGAAAGCCATTGTTTCCTTGTTGGTTTTCTGCTTAGATGATGAGCAATGTCCATTGCTCTAAATTGGATGCTTGGAGTGTCCTACTATTATGGTATTATTATCAGTGAGTTTATGTTTGTGATTAATTTATACACATATTTTTTGGGTTCTACATTGGGGGTGTAAATATTTACAATTGTTAGATTTTCTTGGTGGATAGACCTCTTAACTACAATGAAGTCTCTTGTTAATCTCTTGTTACAATCTTTATTTTCAAATCTAGTTGGTCTGTTATAAGTATGACTACACCAGCTGTATTTTGATGACCATTAGCATGATAGATGATTCTCCATCCCCTTACCTTTCATCTGTAGGTGGCTTTAGGTTTAAAATGAGTCTGTTGTAAGCAGCATACAGATGGGTCTTATTTTCTTGTCCATTTTGATACCCTGTGTCTTTTAAATGGAGCATTTAGTCCATTGACGTTTGGAGTGAGTACAGAAATATATGAATTTAGCACCATTGTGTTTCCTGTTGAGTTGGTTTTTCTGGTGGTGTTCTCTGGTCCTTTCTAATCTTTTTTGCTTTTGGTCTTTTTTTTGTTTTGTTGTGCCCTTTCTCTACTCAAAGTGACCCCCTTATCCTATCTTGCAGGGCTGGTTTAGTGGTCACAAACTCCTTTAGTTTTTGTTTGTCTGGGAAACGCTTTATCTCTCCTATTTGAATGACAGCCTTGCTGGATAAAGAATTCTTGGCTGCATATTTTTCTGATTCAGCACGTTGAATATATCCTGCCACTCCTTTCTGGCCTGCCAAGTTTTTGTGGGTAGGTCTGCTGCAAACCTGATCTGTCTTCCCTTATAGGTTAAGGACTTGTTTTCCCTTGCTGCTTTCATGATTGTTTCCTTGCCTGAGTATTTTGTGAATTTGACTATGATATGCCTTAGTGATAGTCGTTTTTTGTTTTTTGTTTTTTTTTAATCTAATGGGCGTTCTTTGTACTTCTGGATTTTGAATCTCTGTCTTTCCCCAGATTAGTAAGTTTTCCACTGTAATTTGCTCCCATTTACCTTCTGCCCCCTTTTCTCTCTCACTTCACCTTCTGGTACACTTATGATTTGGATGTTATTCATTTTTTAATAAGTCACTGAGTTCTTTAAGTCTTGTACCATGATCTTTGCCTTTGTTTCCTTCTTTTTTTTTCTGCTTCATTATTCTCCATATTTTTATCTTATAAATCACTGATTCGCTGCTCTGCTTCTTCCATTCTTGCCATTGTGGCATCCATTCAAGATTGCATCTCAGTTATAGCGTTTTGAATTTCATCCTGACTAGATTCTACTTTTTTATGTCTGCAGAGAGGGATTTCTATGCTTTTTCAACCCCAAGTAGTATACTTATTATCTTGATTCTAAATTCCGGTTCAGAAATATTTTTTATATCGGTAATGATTAAGCTCCTGGCTGTGATTTCTTCCTGTGCTTTGTTTTGGGGTGCATTCTTTCATTTTGTTTTTTTGGAGGGAGAGAAAAATTAATAAACTAAAAATTAAAATTAAAAAATTAGAAACAAAACAAAATTCAAATAAGGAAAGCTATATCCTAGGTGTGTTTTTGTTTCCTTGTTGAAGGCAGGTTGACAGAACAGAGAAAAAAAGGGAAAGAGAAGAAAAAAAAGTAAGAAAAAATTTAAAATTAAAAAATTGTATCATAAAATATAAAAAAAGAAATTAAAAAATGGAATAAACAATTTTAAAAAATAAAAAATAAAAAACCTTTTTTCTATCTCCATCCACAAATGAAGAAAAGATAGAAAAAAAGAAACCAGTTTAAGCAAAAACAGAAGCAAAGAGAATGAGTAAATGAAGTAGCAAACAGAATAAAACTGTTATGAAGTTACATCCAGTTTTCCCTTGAACTGAAATTATGAAGCTTTCTATAGTTTGTACACTAAACAGGTGGTGTCCTTGTGCTGATTCTAGGAGATGTGCTTGGAGGGCACAGTTGGGTGGGGCTTGGTGTGATGTCTCCATTCTCCACTAGGTGGCGCTGCTTAGCTTACCAGTGTAGAGAAGTGTGGCATTTTTTTGCACGTGCTTGTATGCACCTACATGGGAGAGGTAGAAATGGCTTCACCAAACTCCCTAGTTTCTGGCACAGGAACTTCGTGCTCTCACTGGCCTCTAATCAAGCACCCCTCATTTGTCTCACTCTGTCCACTCCCTGCCTCTACAATGTCATCGTCCAAGCTGTCTGCCTGCCAGGTGGTACCTCCCTGCAGAGTTTTATCACTGTCTGGCGACTCTGTCCAAATATCAGCAAACATGGCTGCACTCCAGGGTCTGCTGGGACCTTTGCCTATGGGGAGCCTGTATGGCCTTTACAAAAAGCATTCCAACTACTCCAAGCAAGGGAGTTTCATGTTCCTTGCCTTTATTATTAAAACAATTTTAAGTATTGCATAGTTTCCTGAATCTTACTTTTTTAAATTAAGTTTTTAATTTTAATTCCAGTATGGTTAAAGGACATTGTTATATTAGTTTCAGGTGTTCAAGATACTGATTCAATGTTTCTATACATTACTCAGTGGTCATCATGAGAAGAGTACTCTTTAATCCCCATTACCTGTTTCACCTATCTTCCTGCCCATCTCTGGTAAACACCAGTTTGTTCCTATAGTTAAGAGTCTGTTTCTTGGTTCTGCTCACTCTCTTTTTCCTTTGCTCATTTATTTTGTTTCTTAAATTCCACATATGAGTGAAATCATATGGTATTTCTCTTTCTCTGACTGAGTTACTTTACTTAGTATTATACTCTCTAGATCCATCTATATTATTGCAAATGGCAAGATTTCTTTCTTTTTATGGCTGATTAATATTGCATCATGCATATGTACACACACACACACACACACACACACACACACACACCTACACTACTTGTTTATCCGTTCATTTATTGATGGACACTTGGGCTGCTTCCACTATTTGGCTATTGTAAATAATGCTGCAATAAACATAGGAGTGCATGTATCCCTTTGAATTAGTGTTTCTGCATTTTGGGGTAAATACCCAGTAGTGTGATTCCTGGATTATAGGGTAGTCCTATTTTTTTTTTTTATTTTTTTTAAATTTTTTTTTTTAACATTTATTTATTTTTGAGACACAGAGAGACAGAGCATGAACAGGGGAGGGTCAGAGAGAGGGAGACACAGAATCTGAAACAGGCTCCAGGCTCTGAGCTGTCAGCACAGAGCCCGACGCGGGGCTCGAACTCACAGCCCTCACGGACCGCGAGATCATGACCTGAGCTGAAGTCGGCCGCTCAACCGACTGAGCCACCCAGGCGCCCCGGGTAGTCCTATTTTTAACATTTTGAGAAGAACCTTTTGTTTTCCATTGAGATTGCACCAGTTTGCATTCCCACCAACAATGCATGAGGCTACCCATTTCACCACATCCTCGCCAACACTTTCTGTTTCTTGTGTTTCTGATTTTAGCCATTTTGACTGGTGTGAGGTGGTATCTTGTCGTGGTTTTGATTTGTGTTTCCTTGATGACGAGTGATGTTGAGCATCTTTTCATGTGTCTGCTAGCCATCTGGATGTTTCTTTGGAAAAATGTCGATGCATGTCTTTTCCCCATTTTGTAACTGGGTTATTTGTTTTTTGGGTGTAGAGTTTTAGAAGTTCTTTATGGATTTTGGATACTAACTGATATGTTATTTGCAAATATCTTCTCCCATTCTGTAGGTTGCCTTTTGGTTTTGTTGATTGTTTCCATGACTGTGCAGAAGCTTTTTATCTTGATAAAGTCCTAATAGTTCATGTTTGCTTTTGTTTCCCGTGCCTTCGGTGACATGACTAGTAGGAAGTTGTTGTGGCTGAGGTCAAACAGGTTGTTGACTCTGTTCCCACCTAGCATTTTGATGGTTTCCTGTCTCACATAGGTCTTTCATCCATTTTGAATTCAGTTTTGTGTGTGGTGTAAGAAGGTGGTCCAGGTTCATTCTTCTTGTTGCCTTCCAGTTTTTCCAACACCATTTTTTGAAGAGACTGTCCTTTTTCCATTGGCTATTCTTCCCTGCTTTGTCAAAGACTAGTTGACCATATAGTTGTGGGTCGATTTCTGGGTTTTCTACTCTGTTCCATTGATATATGTATCTATTTTTGTAGCAGTACCATACTGTCTTGATGACTACAGCTCTTTAGTGTAGCTTGAATTCTGGAATTGTAATGTCTCCAGTTTTGTTTCACTTTTTCAAGATTTCTTTGGCTACTTAGGGTCTTTTGTGATTCCATACAAATTTTAGGATTGTCTGTTTTAGCTCTGTAAAACATGCTGGTGTTATTTTGATAGGGATTGCATTAAAGGTGTGGATTGCTTTGGGTAATATAGACATTTTAACACTGTTTGTTCATCCAATCCATAACCATGGGATGCTTTTGCATTTTTTTGTGTCCTCTTCAATTTCTTTCATCAGTGTTCTATAGTTTTCAGAGTATAGATCTTTTATTTTTTAATGTTATTTACTTTGAGATAGAGATAGAGATGGAGATGGAGATGGAGATGGAGATGGAGATGGAGATGGAGATGGAGATGGAGATGGAGGGAGGGAGGGAGAGAGAGAGAGAGAGCACACAAACGCTGGGGAGGGGCAGAGAAAGGGAATCCCAAGCAGGATCTATGTTGTTAGTGCAGAGCCTGAGGGTGTACTTGATCCCACAAGCTGTTTGATCATGACTTAAGCCAAAATCAAGAGTCAGAGGTTTAGCCAATTGAGCCACCCCAGCACCCCCAGAGTATAGCACTTTCACCTCTTTACTTGGGTTTAGTCATAGGTATCGTATTATTTTTGGTCCACTTGTAAATGGGATTGATTCCTTGATTTCCTTTTCTGCTGCTCCACTATTGGTGTATATAAATGCAACACATTTCTGCATGTTGATTTTATATCCTGCGACTCTCCTGAATTCATGTATTAGTTCTCGTGATTTTTTGGTGCACATTGGGTTTTCTGCATAGAAACCTTATGTAGAAAATAGTGTCATCTGCATGTTGTCTGCAAATGATGAAATTTTGACTTCTTCCTTGCTGATTGGATGTTTTTTGTTACTTTTTATGTCTTATTGTTGAGGCTAAGACTTCCAGTACTATCTTAAATACTAATGGAGAGAGTGGATATTGTTGGCCTATTCCTGACCATTGGGAAAAGACTGTCAGTGTTTCCCCTTTGAGGATGATGATAGCTGTGAGTCTTTAGCATATGGCCTTTATGATGTTGAGGTGTGTTCCATCTATCCCTACTTTGTTAATGGCTTTTATCAAGAATGGATGTTGTATTTTGCCAAATATTTTTCTGCATCTATTGACTAGATCATATGGTTCTTATCCTTCCCTTTATTATCATGTTGATTGATTTGTGAATATTGAAACAACCCTGAATCTGAGGAATACATCCCATTTGATTTTGGGAAATAATTCCTTTAATGTACTTGTGTATTAAATTTGCTAGTATCTTGTTGAGAATTTTTGCATCCATGTTCATCAGGGATATTGACTTATAATTCTCCCTTTTAGTGGGGTCTTTATCTGGTTTTGGAATCAAGATAATGCGGGCCTCAAAAATTTTTTTGGATATTTTCCTTATATTTATATTTGTTGGAACAGTTTGAGAAGGTATTAACTCTTCTTAAATATCCGGTGGAATTCTTCTGGGAAGCCATCTGGCCCAGGCATCTTTTTTGGGAGATTTTGATTGCTGAATCCATTTATTTGTTGGTAATAGGTCTGTTCACATTTTCTGTTTCTCTCTGTTTCGGTTTTGGTAGTTTGTGAGTTTTTCAGAAGATGTCCATTTCTTCCAGTATTCCCAGTTTCTTGGCACATAATTTTTCATAGTATTCTCTTCTAATTGTTTGTATTTCTGTGGTATTGATTGTGATCTCTCCTCTTTCATTCATGATTTTGTCTATTTGAGACCTTCCTCTTTTACTGTTAAGAAGTATGGCTAGGGGCTTATCAATTTTTTTAATTCCCTCTAAGAACCAGCTCTTAGCTTTGTTGATATGTTTTACTGTTTTGTCGTTGTTGTTTTTGCTATATCATTTGTTTCTAGTCTAATTATTATTTCCCTTCTTCTGCTAGCTTTAGGCTTTATTTGTTGTTCCTCTTCGATCTCCTTTAGGTGTAAGGTTATGTAGTATATTTGGAACCATTATTGCTTCTTAAGAGAGGCCTGAATTGTAATGTACATCCCTCTTAAGACTTCCCTGGCTGTGTCCCAAAATTTTGGACTGTCGTATTTTCATCTGCATTTGTTTTCATGTATTTTTAATTTCTTCTTTAATTTCCTGGTTAACCATTCATTCGTTAGCAGGATGTTCTTTAACCACCATTGTCCTGAGGTCTTTCCATATATTTTCTTATGGCTGACCTCAAATTTTATAGCATCCTTTGCTCATTTTTAATCAATATGGTGTTTTGATGTGTATATTTTTGAGATGAAGAAATATGTTATGTATTCTGGATTCTAACACCTTATCAGCTATAAAATTTGTCAATATTTTCTCTCATCTGTGAGTTGTCTTTTTTCTGTTAATAGTGTCCTTTCATGTACAGAAGTTCTTAAATTTGATAAAGTAATTTATATATTTTTTCTTTTCTTGCCTGTGATTTTAGTGTAATATGAGTGTCAATGAGCTGCAGGGCTCATTCGATATTTGCAAATCTATCAATGTGATACATGACATTAATAGAATAAAGGATAGGAACCACATGATCCTGTCAATAGACTCAGAAAAAGCAGTTGACAAAATACAGGATCTCTTCTTAATAAGAACACTCAAGAAAGTCGGGACAGAAAGAACATACCTTAACATCATAAAAGCCACATATGAAAGGCCCACAGCTAATATCATCCTCAATGGGGGAAAACCTGAGAGCTTTCCCCCTGAGATCAGGAACATAACACGGATGTCTAGTCTCACCGGTGTTGTTTAACATAGTGTTGGAAGTCCTAGCATGAGAAGACAACAAAATGAAATAAAAGGCATCCAAAGTGGGCAAGAAGAAGTCAAATTTTCACTTTTCACAGATGACATAATACTCTACATGGAAACCCCAAAAGAACCCACTGCAAAACTGCTAGAACTCATACATGATTTCAGCAAATTCGCAGGATATAAAATCAGTGTTCAGAAATCGGTTGCATTTCTATACACTAATAATGAAGTAACATAAATAGAAATGAAGGAATCTATCCATTTACAGTTGCACCAAGAACCATAAGATACCTAGGAATAAACCTAACCAAAGAGGTAAAAGGTCTGTACTCTGAAAACTATAGAAAATGTGTGAAAGAAATTGGAAGAAGACACAAAGAAATGGAGAAACATTCCATGCTCCTGGATAGGAAGAACAAATATTGTTAAAATGTCAATACTACACAAATCAATGTACACATCCAATGCAATCCCTATCAAAATAGCACCAGCGTTCTTCTCAGAGCTAGAAAACACAATCCCAAAATTTGTATGGAACCACAAAAGAGCCTAAATAGCCAAAGCAGTCCTGAAAAAGAAGACCAGTGCTGCAGGCATCACGATCCTGGACTTTAGCCTGTACTACAAAGGTGTAATCATCAAGACAGTATGGTATTGGCAAAAACCTATGCACATAGTCAGTGGAATAGAATAAAGAACGAAGAAGTGGACTCAGAAATGTATGGCCAACTAATCTTTGACAAAGCAGGAAAGAGTCTCCAATGGACAAAAGACAGTCTCTTTCGCAAATGGTGCTGGGAGAACTGGATAGCAACGTGCAGATGAATGACACTGGGCCACGTTCTTACACCATATACAAAAATAAACTCAAAGTGGATGAAAGACCTAAATGTGAGACAGGAAACCATCAAAATCTTAGAGGAGAAAACAGGCATCGATCTCTTTGACCTCAGCCACAGCAACTTCTTACTTTCCATGTCTCCAAAGACCAGGTAAATAAAAGCAAAATGAACTATTGGGACCTCAACAAGATAACAAGCTTCTGCACTGCAAAGGAAACAATCAACAGAACTAAAAGGCAACCGACAGAATGGGAGAAGATATTTGTAAATGACATATCAGATAAAGGGTTAGGTTCCAAAATCTATAAAGAACTTACCATGGTCAACACCTGCAAGTTGTTTCTTTCGTAGAAGTAGTCCACTTTCTAAATTGGCAAGTTTACCAACGTAAATCCATTTATGGTATTCTTTTTTTATCTTTTACATGTCAGTAGAATGCAGTAATGACTCTCCGTTCATTCTGATTTTGATCTCTTTTTTCTCTTAGTTTATCTTAATCCATTTTGCTGGGAACATCAATTTATGAATCTTTCAAGGAACCAATTCCTGGATTTATAGATTTTCTCTGTTCTATTTTAATACTATGCTAATTTCTATTTAATTAATTTCTCTTTGCCTTTTTTCTTTTATTTACTATTTCCATTCTACAATGTTCTTTGTGTTTATTTTGCTTTTCCATTATTTAGGTCTCTAGTAAGCTTACTTCATTTCTGTAATATCTCTTGTCTTATAATACTTCTATTAAAACTATACATTTCTTTCTAAGCACTCCTTAAGCTGTATCCAGTACACACACACACACACACACACACACACACACACACACACATCTCTCATTATCTCTGCTGAAAATTTATTTAAAAAACTATTCACTGATATTTCTTCTTTAATCCATGGTAATTCATACTTATGTTGCTTAATTTGTAAATAATTAGGAAACATTGTTATATTGTTCTTATCAATTCCCAGGTGAACTTTGTTATATATATTCTGGATGATTTAAATCTGTGGGACATACGTTTAGGAATTCCCTGAGCTTGCACCAATAGGTTAACAAGGCTTAGGCCAGAAGTATCCGAGAATCAGTAAACAGGCAAAAGTGCCTCAGCATAAAACTAAAGCTTTGAGCAAAAGCTCCTTCCACAGGACGAAAACGTCCAGAATAGGGAAACAGGGAAATAGACTGCCGTAGCAGGGTGAAATTGCCTGGAGCTATTTAGCAAAAAAAAAAAAAAAAAAAAAAAAAAAAGAGTGACTTGTTGACCCTGAGGTAGCATGCTCTATCTGTCCTATCCCCTAGGCAAGTTAAGATGAACAGACCCAGTGCCTGGTGCCTGCTGTAAACAGCTATCTGCTCCTTGCCAGGATTTTGTCTTGTATTGAGCCAAACCCCTAACACCATATATCTTTGAAACCCCCTTTCTCTCACACACTTGAGTTAATGATCACTGTTTCATTGTCTCACATGTTTCATTCTGCACGTCCATCATGTTTGTAAGCCTCCTGATCCAGTAAATACAGAGCAAGGATCCTTACTCAGGGCTCTTATCTCTTCCCTGACATTAGCCTCTCTTATATTCAATTCTGCATCTGCTCTCTTGCTGGGCAAGAGAGAACTCCAGACTCAAAGTCTGTGACATCAGTCCATTGAAATGCTTTGCCAATTGTTTTCTGGGCTCCTGTAATGCCCATTTCTGTGAGCATTTCCTGAGCACTCAGAGATACTGGAATCGTCCCACACTCTTTTCTCCCTCCCTCCTCCCTTACTAACACAGATGTTATCAACTTGCCTCTGTGCCACTATGTGACAAACTCTTCCTTTTCTGGGGGAAGCTTGCTTTATCTACATTTGAGACAAGTTTAAATTAAAAAACCTTTTTAACATTTTTGTTTATTTTTGAGAGAGAGACAGAGCATGAGCTTGAGAGGGGCAGAGAGAGAGGAAGACACGGAATCTGAAGCAGGCTCTGAGCTGTCATCACAGAGCCTGATCCAGGGCTTGAACTCACAGACCATGAGATGATCACCTGGGCTGAAGTCGAACGATTAACTGACTGAGCCACCCAGGTGCCCCAATGTTTTATTATTTTTAAGAGAGAGAGAGAGAGAGAGAGAGAGAGAGAGAGAGAGGGAGAGAGAGCGAGACTGAAGCAAGTGCAGGTTCTGAGCTATCAGCACAGAGCCCGATGCGGGGCTCAAACTCACAAACCACGAGGTCATGACCTGAGCGGAAGTTGGACGCTTAACTGACTGAGCCACCCAGGAGCCCCAAGACTAGTTTAAATGTCTTGTTATGAAATTCATCGTCTTCTGGAAGTCAGTGCAGGTGCCAGTGTGCAAAGATGTAGCTTAAAGCTAACTGATATAGCTTTGCCTATTTTGAAAGTCATGCTTTAAAGAAGAGAGTTCTCATGTATTTTATTTCTGGCCATACTGGACATTTCCCTTTTGATGATTCCATCTCAAGCTGTTCTTTTGTGATTTCCCTCCATCCCACCCCCAGAGGGCATGTTTCTGGAAGTCCTGTTGTACATGGTGATTATCCTGCTGGAATCTCTGGAGATGCAGGTGGCATCTCTGGAGATCAAAGTTAGAAGAAGGTCCCAATGAATTTAATTAGGAAAGCATCACTCTTGGAGATGTACCAACTGAATGACTCATGCATATGTATTGTAGTCCATCCCCAGATAAAGTGTTTACAGACCTTTTTCTTGACCTCAGAGAGTGTTTAAATCACTGTTCACACAACTGGCTCTTTCAGGACTTGAAAGAATGGACTTAGAACATGATTAAGCGTGTATATTAAGTTATTCTCCATCATTCAGGGAATCCAAAATTTAACTGTACTTTGTGAAGACAGGTCAGTATAATTGATTGATTGACCCTTGTGAGGGTCAAGGATATTTCACTATTTTACTTATATTGACATAAAAACCAAACCATATAAAAATCTTTGTTTAAACAAATCACAATTTTCTCTCCCATACAGCTGAACCCTCCCTTTTGTGTAACCTCACAATGTTGGTGTAACATTCATTTGTTGTTAGGACAAATTCTGCCAACAATGAAGACTTGGGCTCTCTTTTATCCCAGTCAAGAGTGAAACTTGATTAGGTTACAGGACTTTGTAGTCATTTTGAAAAACCCAGCAATTAAGAGGTAGCCTTTTTCTGAAAGACTGGAATGAATGGCTTTCTGAGAGCATGGAAAGCCTTGTTTACACGGGAATGGTTCAAGGTCCATTGATGGTGCGTTTGTTTTCCTGCTTTGTGTGCACAGAGGTGGCACCCGTGTACCAAAGACAAAGGAGAATGGACTACAACCCACACGTTGAACTGAACGGCTGTCTTAGTATGCAGGTAACCCAGGAAGGGTAATTAGATGTAAGATTGCAGCCTAGGCTTTACATTTTCGATTTTGGTCGTGAGGGAATTCACAGTCCTTTAAAAGTTCCTCTGTGTGGTTCTGATAATCATCCATGTTAGACATTCTTTGTGATTACTAACATATATGAGGATTGACTCAGTTCTGTAATATTCTTTTGGTTATTTTCACATACGAAGATCCAGAATAAATTTTCTTCCTCTAACATCAGTGTTTCTGCACATTAGTTTCAGGTGTAATATTTAGGGATATTTTAATGGGCAGATCCTTGTAAATCTCAGGATAGTTTCAGCTGATATGTTCTCTGAACATTGCTTGCTAATCTGTGAAAGTTTAGAGGATGATGTAGCAACCACACGTCTTGAAAGAGTGATTTTGAAGCGTCCAAGTAACGATTTCATTACCCAAGTGTTACTTCAGTTCCTGTGTTTCTGTTCATGAGTGAGTTTCAGCATGAGAGCATACCTGTGTTGGCCAATCCTTTTATTACTTGTTTATATGATTTACTAACTTTGCCATTGATTCATTTGTCCTTTATTTAAATGCTTAGAGTTCTGTGTTCATTTTGACATTAACTCTGTGTATGTCTTTAAAATGTAAATCTTTTCCCTAAGTACTTTTGTCTATTGATGTTATGATATCCTTTTTAAATCCTTAAGATGTTTTGAAATTGTAAAATACATCAATTTGGGATTTCATTTATTAGTGAAAGGATTCTTGAACATAGGCAGTCATTTCTTTTATTAACTGGGTAGTAAATATAAATCTTGCTTTAGTTTTATATTAAACCTTAGTCCATTAAAAAATGTTATATGTAGAATCTGCTATAGGTACAATTGTACTAACTTCCAGATGGAAAGCTGGTTGCAGCAAACTATTTTTTTTAATATGTTTTTTCCCACGTATGTCTTTAATTTCTTATCTGTCTATTGGTCTGCAGATTGCTGAGCTTACTAAGCATGTTTTTTAATCAGCCTTGAATTCTTGGAATTTCTGAGGGTACTGGAAAATAATAAATTACAATTCATATTTGTTGAATGAACAAACAGATTCTTTTAAGGCTGCAGGAAGTCACTCATAATAATTACATTTGTAACTAATTTTGTCCTGAAGTCTGAAATAAGGACATGCAAAAGGACATATGGAACATAGGATCAATGTGACTGAGTTTGTCCTCTTGGGGCTCACTCAGAGCCTCCAAGGTCAGAAAATATTATTTGTTATGTTCTTGCTCATCTACATTGTGACAATGGTGGGCAACCTCCTCATTGTGGTGACCGTGGTGGTCAGCCCAACCCTGGATTCCCCTATGTATTTCTTTCTTGGTTACTTATCTTTTATGGATGCTGTGTATTCTACTACAGTCACTCCAAATATGATTATAGACTTACTCTGTGAGAAGAAAACCATTTCCTTCCAAGCTTGCATGTCCCAGCTCTTTCTAGGGCACTTGTTTGGTGGCTCAGAGATTTTACTCCTGGTGGCCATGGCCTATGACCGCTATGTGGCCATCTGCAAACCCTTGCATTATTTGACCATCATGAATCAACGGGTGTGTGTTCTGTTGCTGCTGTTGGCCTGGGTTGGAGGTTTTCTGCATGCTGTTGTTCACCTTGTCTTTGTTTACAACCTTCCCTTCTGTGGTCCCAATGTCATTGACCACTTCATCTGTGACATGTACCCATTATTAAAACTTGCCTGCACTGACACTTATGTTATTGGCCTCACTGTGGTTGCCAATGATGGGGCAATCTGTGTGGTCATCTTTACGGTCTTGCTCGTCTCCTATGGGGTCATTCTGTACTCTCTGAAGAACCTTAGTCAGGAAGGGAGGCGCAAAGCCTTATCCACCTGTGGCTCCCACATTACAGTGGTGGTCCTCTTCTTTGTCCCCTGCATCTTCATGTATGTGAGACCTCCTTCTACCTTACCTATTGATAAATCCTTGACTGTATTTTACACAGTTATCCCACCTATGTTGAACCCCCTAATCTATACTCTGAGAAATGGAGAGATGAAAAATGCCATGGAAAAGCTCTGGACCAGAAGAAGAAAATGAGGCAGAAGAGAAATATATCACCTCTTTTCAGTGAATAGTTGCTCCATACAGTAAAGAATTATTTATTGATAGTAAGTTTCTCCTGAGGTTTAAAGTTGTGCATGATGAAAAGCATTTAAGGTGTAAGTATTTCCAATGGTCAAAATATATTTCTAAGGTTTTCATAAGTTCTTAGGAAAGTAGATGTGTAGCTTTTGCATATAAAATGTCTCTATTGAAACTATAGGTTTAAGGTCTATGTGATCAGTCATGCTATAGTTAATACTATAAATTTATTTTTGTTAGTTGACATTTTTCACTTTTCGCTCTTACATAAGTGTTCACTTTCAGAAATCATAGTGGTCATTACATATTTCTGAAACAGGACGTAAACCTTTGGTTCATTCCTCCCATACAAAGACAACCCATATTAATACTTAAAGTATGGACCTTATTTTTATATCAGAAACAATTTTAAGTATATAATTTTGTTCATATTGCTTAACACATTAAGGTTGATGAGGAATGCTGCTTCCAAGGTTGAATATTAATCATAAGCTAAGTGTAGGAAAAAAATCTGAACAAAAGAGATAGATATATTAAGATCTACTCATATTTCTGAATGGGGGATCCTATTGTCTCCCGAAGAGAAACAACTTTGTTTGGTGTTATATTCTCATAAAAATGATTAATTAATCTTCCCAGATAGCTTAGTATATCTGATAATATCTCTGCCATTTTTCAGTATCCCCATCTCTTTTTTTTTTGTCTGTAGTGTTTCATAGCCTTCTAAAGGGCCTAGGCCCTCCTTACATATATAAAATTACCATAATCCATAATCCATGAGATTTACATATACAACACAGAACCTGAGATGAGATATTTTGGGTGATATCATTGGTAGGTAAGGTGCTGACAACCTCTGCTGTTAATGGAATACAGATTGTTAGGTAATAAATAGGCCATAATATATATTGATTTATTTAACCGAGATCTCTTTCATAAGCCTTCCTTTGTCTGAATTAGGCTTCAAAGAAAATATTAATCTGCCTCTACTACAGTAGGAAGCATGTGTCAAAGAAACTCATGGTTCTGCCTCCTTCAGTTACTCTGGATTCAAGAGGTGCCCAGGCTATGGGGGCATGGAGCCTTTTCCCTGGTAAATCACAGTGTATGAGAGACTTTATATCCTGAGTTTTATCCCTATTACTATTATGTGAAGATTCCTTATGTCATCTCAAAGACTTCCCAACATAGTGCTTTTCATTAAATAAGATTAAACATTGATTTTAGCGGGAATTATATAATTAAGTCATCAACTTTTGGATGTTGCTCTAGACTGAATATTTGTGTCTCCCCCCCACCCCTCAAGTTTCAGATGTTATGTCCTCTATGATATGTGGTGTTTGGAGGTGGGGCGTTTGAGAGGTGATTACGTCATGAGAGGAGAGCTCTTATGAATCAGAAAGTGTCTGAACTCACGTGCCCTTTCTGCCATGTAAGGACACAATGAAAAGATGGTTAGCTATGAACCAGGAAGTGGGCTCTCACTAGACACAGAACCAGCCAGTGCCTTGATCTTGGACTACCCAGACGCCAGAACTTTGAGAAATAAATGACTGTGGTTGAAGCCACTCAGGCTGTGGTATTGTGTTACAGCAGCCCAAATGTATTAGACATATTTTATGTTATCTCCAACGTGTATTGTTATTTCAAGTGAGGAGATAAAATCTTGGTTGTCTGTGTTCATTGGTCTGTAAGTTCTCTTAAGTCAGGAACAGTGACTTAATTGTCTATGTAGTCTGTATTTGTGTAGTGTGAGGGACATAGAATTCACTCCATGAACTTTGTCTATTACTTACATTCTTGAAGTCTTGATCTATTGGAGTAAGGATTTTGAGTCTTTTCTTCATTAAATATATATTTATTTGCTATAAATATTTAGTCTTCTTTGATATTTTCTACAAATATGTTAATTTGCTATCATTATGTGTGATATAAAGACATTATATTGTATTATTCTTTTACTTTTTGATTTCTTCTATCACATCACTCTTGGAAAATTTCATATACATCTTTTTCAGTGAATTTATACATTTTAACATCTTTCTAAAAAATAACTCTGGAAAAAGTTTTTTTCAAGATTACTACCTTTTTTTTTAAAGTATGCTCCACCCCCAGTGTGGAGCTCAATGCAGGGCTTAAACTCAAGACCCTGAGGTCAAGACCTGAGCTAAGATCAAGAGTTGAACACTCAACCAACTGACTCACCCAAGGGCTCAGAAAATCTTTCTTTTAAAATTATCCACAATTTGTTTCTATTTGTGATGAGACATATCTAATCTTGTTTTCCTCAAACAGGATATGTAATCTGCCAATGTTATTATTAATTTCAGTAATAATTTCAATTTCTGTATGTAATATGTCAAACTTTATACAAATAGTTGGTTTGATTTGGGGCCATTTCCCCTCCTCTGCTGTTGCGTCCTCCACCTCCTCCCCCTTTTTCTCTAGTGTCGTTGCCTACCACCAACATCCTTGTCAGTAGTCAAGGATTTTCATGTGTTTTATACCTCATGGGGATAATTGCTCTTAAATACTCACCCTTTTCAAGTTTCTTGCAATTTCTAGATATTTATTTGTCCTGATACACTTTAGGATTATTTTTTTTTAAGTCTGAAAGCTTTCCATAATGATATATTTAAAATTTCATGACCCTCCACATTGATTTTGAGGGAAATGGATGTTTTAATATCTTGTTTTCCCACCCAGAATGAGACATATATTATGAAGGCTTGATCAATGTCTCAATAACAATTTGTAATCATCTCCATAGAGCATACAGGAATCTTGCCTTTTGGTTTTCTTATTTAAAAAGTGGCTTGTCTTATTTACCTTTGATTCACATTTTCAAAGAGCTGACTGGAAAGGGCTTAGTGTCTTTTGCTGGCATGAATTATAGCACAGTCCTCAAAGGCATTGGTGTTTGTTTGTATGCAATGTTGATAGGCCTACATTTGACAATACACAAGTATATATTCAACCACAGAGATCTGTATCTGACCTCATGTAGGTACATATTCAATGATATGTAGGTCGTATCCAGTGTCATATATGTGTCTGTATGTGAACACACAGAGGTCTGTATCTGACAGCACATGGATCAGTATCTGACTACACATACGAATGCATACGTGTATATATATGCATTTGATCTGATCACACACAGGCCTGTATCTGTCTACACACAGAGCTATATCTTGCCATACACAGGTCTGAATCTGAGCACATATGAATTTTGGCAGGACTTGACTGAACAATACTTCTGTTCCATGTGGCATGGACTGAGGTCCCTCGCTGGTATTCACTGGATAGATGGGCTTTCAGGGAGTATTTAGGATGACTTTACTCATCTGAGTGGTGCCTTGGCAGGGATAGCTAGACAACCAGGCTCTTCTGGCCCCTTCTTCTTCTCCATTTGGCCTGTGTCTCCAGTGAGTTTTTCTGATTTGTAAAATGATAGTTCAGGACTTCTGGAGGGAGGACACAGAAGGTCTTAAGCCAGTTAAGATCTCATCCCATCCTTGAAGTTCAGGATCTCAAGTTCTAGATCCAGACTGCATCTGACCAAATGAAAAGGCAACCTATGGAATGGGGGAAAATATTTGCAAGTCTTATACCTCACAAGGGGTTAATATCCAAAATGTATGAGGAACTTATACAACCAATAGGAAAAACAAAACAAAACAAAACTGATTAAAAACTCGGCAATGGATCTGAATTTTCCAAAGAAGACATACAAATGACCAATAGGAACATGGAAGGGTGCTCAATATTATTAATCACTATGGAAATGCAATTCAAACTACAATGAGATATCGCCTCATACTTGTTAAGATGGGTGTTATCAAAAAGAGAAGAGATTACATTTGCTGGTGAGGATGTAGATAAAAGGGATCCCTAGTTCACTGTCTTTGGGTATATAAATTTTTTAACCGCTCTGGAAAAAAGTATGGGGATTGCTCAAAAAGTGAAATAGAACTACCATAATATCCAGAAATTCCACTTCTGTGCATATATCCAAGATATGAAATCAGAATCTTGAGGAGATATCTTCACTCTCATGTTTGTGGCAGTATTTTCACAGTAGTCAAGACATGGAAACAATCTAAGCATCCATTGATGGATGAGTGGAAAAAGAACAGTGGTATATACATACAAGAGAATATATTAAGGTATAAAAAAGAAGAAAATCGTGCCAATTGCAACACCATGATAGACTTTGAGGGCATTATGCTAAATGAAATAAGTCACACAGAGAAAGACAGATACTCTATCATCTCGTTTATATGTGGTATTGAAAAACGCAATTTATAGAAGGCAAGAGAATGGTGGTTTCCAGGGCCTGGCGGGTGGGGGAAATTTGTCAATGTTAGTTAAAGGGTACACATTTCTAGTTATAAGTTGGATAAGTTTTGGGGAGCCAATGTATAGCAGGGTACAGTAGTTAACAATATATATCTTAAATATGCTCAATATATCTTAAATGTGCTCATCCCCCACAAAAATTCCAGTTATGTGAGATGACATATGTGTTAAGTACCCTTATTGTGGTAATCATTTTGCAATATATGTATATGTCAGATCAACATGTTGTACACCTTAAACTTACACAAGGTTATATATCAGTTGTATTGAATAACCCTGTGAAAACACAAGTAAATGAAATTAGACTTTGTGAATTGAAAAAAGAAAGTCTAAGAACTAGAGACTTGCTCTTTCTTCCCTGTGTCCTGCATATGTTTTGGAGGTGGACAACCTAGTTAAGAGAATTTATGAGACACACCTTAAATCTTTCCGAAGTCTCACTAGGGTCTTACATCTACAACACTGAGATGATTTTCTTCTGGTGCCATTTCTTACTCTGAGAGCTTTTTTGCTCTTTGGAGATGCTATGGATGAGAACCAGCTTTATGCCAGAACCCAGCAGGTCTTGACTCCTTACATGTTTCTTCTGAATTCTGCTTGAGAACTTGATAACAGTCATGCTTTTAACTCACCTCTCTATCTCTTTTTTTGAGGTTAATTTATTGATTTTGAGAGAGACAGAGACACCATGAGTTGGGGAGGGGCAGAGAGAGAGAGGGAGAGAGAGAATTCCAAGACCCAACATGGGGCTCAAGTTCACAAAACCATAAGATCATGACCTGAGCTGAAACCAAGAGTCAGATTCTCAACTGACAGCCACCTAGGCACCCCTCACCTCTCGTTACCCATCCTTCAACATATCATACATGGCTGAGGAAGCAGCTGGCATATTCAGTATTATGCTTGGAAATCACAGTCAAATCCACCTGCTCCCCGACCTGTTCCTATTTTCCACACTACTACAGGTGAGGGTATTACCAAACTTTGCTAGCACTTGGTAACATGAGTCACTTTCTCTTCAGCCTCCAAGCACAGTCCACCCTGTCCTTCAACAAAGCTTTACCTACAGATGCCTCGAAGCCCTTACAGCCCCAGCAACTCCTGGGGCTGGGGTCAATGCCATGTACTTTACATTTCTGTTATGGAAGCACCACAGTTCCAGCTTCCACTCTTTGCTCTGGTTATCTTTTGCTACATGGTATAAGACTTTGAAATGTTGTGACTTAAAGCCACAGCCATTTAAATTTGCCTCACAGTCTTGTGGACCAGCAATTCTGGCAGAGGTTAGCTGGGTATTTTTTCTGCTTCATGTGGCATGGACTGGAGTCCCTCTGTGGTATTCAACTGATAACTGAGGGGTCTACAGGATTCAGGGCAGCTTCATTCATATTCAAAGTGGCTTGGAAATGGTGACTGGAAAGAACCCACCGGTCCCTCTCCCTATCCAGTTAAATGTAGGACCACAGTCAGGATAGTCAGACTTTTAAAATTTAAGTATAAGTTGGTTAGCACATAGTGTAATAGTTTCAGGAGTAGAATTTAGTGATACATCACTTACATATAACACCCAGTGTTCATCCCAACAAGTGCCCTCCTTAATGCTCATCACCCATTTAGCCCATCTCTCCACCCACCTCCCCTCCAGCGACCCTCACTTTGTTCTCTGTATTGAAGAGTATCTTATGGTTCGCCTCCCTCTCCATTTTTATCTTATTCTTCCTTCCCTTCACCTATGTTCATCTGCTTTGTTTCTTAAATCCCACATCTGAGTGAAATCAGGTGATATTTGTCTTTCTCTGACGGACTTATTTTGCTTAGCATAATACACTAGTTCCCACCACATTGCTGCAAATAGTAAGGTTTCATTCTTTTTGATCACCGAGTAATATTCCATTGTATATATATCTATATATCTATATCTATATGTATATCTTGCCACGTCTTCTTTATCTATTCAGCAGTTGATGGACATTTGGGCTCTTTCCATACTTTGGATACTGTTAGAAAATTGGAGTGCATGTGAACCTTCGAATCAGTAATTTTGTATCCTTTGGATAAATACTTAGTAGTGCAATTTCCTGGGTTGTAGTAGAGTTCTATTTTTAATTTTTTGAGGAACCTCTATAGTGTTTTCAAATTGTGGCACGATTTTGCATTCCCACCAACAGTGCAAAAGTGTTCCCCTTTCTCCGCATTCTCGCCAACATCTGTTGTTTCCTAAGTTGTTAATTTTAACCATTTTGACAGGTGTGAGGTGGTATCTCTTTGTGGTTTTGATTTGTATTTCTCTGATGATGAGTGACGTTAAGCATCTTTTCATGTGTCTATTAGCCATCTGGAAATCTTCTTTGGAAAAGTGTCTATTCGTGTCTTCTGCCCATTTCTTCACTGGATTATTTGTATTGGGTGTTGAGTTGGGTAAGTTCTTTATAGAGTTTGGATACTAACCTTTTATCTGATGTGTCAGTTGTAAATATCTTCTCCAATTCCGTCAGTTGCCTTTTAGTGTTGTTGCTTGTTCCCTTTGTTGTGCAGAAGCTTTTATCTTGATGAGGTCCCAATAGTTCATTTTTGCTTTTGTTTCCCTTACCCCCACAGAAATGTCATTAAGTTGTTGCTGCAGCTGAGGTCAGAGAGTTCAATGCCTTTTGTTTCTTCTAGGCTTTTGATGGCTTCCTGTCTTATTATCAGTGTTTCACCAATTTGGAGTTAATTTTTGTGTATGACATAAGAAAGTGGTCCAGGTTCATTCTTCTGCATGTCGCTGTCCAGTTTTGCCCGCACCATTTGCTGAAGGGACTGTTTTTTCTCCATTGGATATTTTTCCCTGCTTTGTCAAAGATTAGTTGGCCATACATTTGTGGGTCCATTTCTGGGTTCTGTATTCTGTTCCATTGATCTAAGTGTGTGTTTTTGTGCCAGTATCATACTGTCGTGATGATTACGGCTTTGTAGTACAGGCTAAAGTCTGGGATTGTGATGCCTCCAGCTTTGGTTTTCTTTTTCAGGATTGCTTTGGCTATTTGGGGTCTTTTCTGGTTTCATGCAAATTAGGATTATTTGTTCTAGCTCTTGAACAATCCTGGTGTTATTTGGAAAAGGATTGCATTGAATATGTAGTTTGTTTTGGATAATATCGACATTAAAAAATATTTGTTCTTTCAATCCATGAGCATGGAATATTTTTCCTTTGTGTGTGTGTATGTGTGTGTGTGTGTGTGCGTGCATGTGCATGTGCATGTGTCTTCTTCAATGTCTTTCATTAGCTTTCTATAGTTTTCAGTGTATCGATTTTTCACCTCTTTGGTTAGGTTTATTCCTAGGTATTTTGTGGGGTTTGGTGCAATCACAAATGGGATCAGTTCCTTGATTTCTCTTTCTGTTGCTTCGTATTGAAGAAATGATGCAACCGATTTCTGGACATTGATTTTATATCCTGCAACTTTGCTGAATTCCTGTGTCAGTTCTAGCAGTTTCTTGGTGAAATCTTTTTTGGGATTTCCACATATAATATCATGTCATCTGCAAAGAGTGAAAGTTTGACTTCCTCCTTGCTGATTTAGGTACATTTTAGTTCTTTGTGGGGTCTGATTGCTGAGGCTAGGACATCCAACGTTATGTTAAATAGCAGGGGTGAGAGTGGACATCCTTGTTCTGTTCCTGACCTTAGGGGAAAATCTCTCAGTTTTTCCCCATTGAGGATATTCGCAGTGGTCTTTCATATATGGCTTTTATGATCTTGAGGTATGATCCTTGTATCTTTACTTTCTTGAGGGTTTTTATCAAGAGATGCTGAATTTTGTCAAATGTTTTTTCGGCATCTGTTGAGAGGATCATGTGGCTCTTATTCTTTCTTTTATTAATGTGATGTATCACATTGATTTGTGGATATTGAACCAGCCTGGCATCCCAGGAATAAATCCCACTTGATCCTGGTGAATAATTCTTTGACTGTATTGTTGGATTCGGTTTGCTAGAATATTGTTGAGAAGTTTTGCATCCATGTTCATCAGAGAAATCGGTCTGTAGTTCTCCTTTTTAGTGGGGTCTTTGTCTGGTTTTGGAATCAAGGTAATGCTGACCTTGTAGAATGAGTTTGGAAGTTTTCCTACCGTTTCTATATTTTGAAATAGATATTCAAAAGAATAGGTGTTAAGAGTTCTTTAAATGTTTGGTAGAATTCCCCTGGGGAGCCATCCATCCCTGGCCTCTGGTTTGTTGGGAGATTTTTGATAACTGATTCAATTTCTTTACTGGTTATGGGTGTGTTGAAATTTTCTATTTCTTCCTGTTTCAGTTTTGGTAGTTTATATGTTTCTAGGAATGTATCCATTTCTTTCAGATTTCCCATGTTTTGGTGGTACATAATTTCTCTTAATATTCACCTATTACTTTTTGTGTTTCTGAAGTGTTGGTTGTGATCTCTCCTCTTTAATTCATGATTTTATTTATTTGTGTCCTTTCCTTTTCTTTTTGATCAATGTGGCTAGGGTTTTATCAATTTTGTTATTCTCTCAAAGAATGAGCTCCTGGTTTCATTGATCTGTTCTCCTGTTTTTTTTTCTTTATGTTGTTTGTTTTGTTGTGTTTTGTTTTATTTCGATATCACCGATTTCTGCTCTGTTCTTTCTTATTCTGTCTTCTGCTTGTTTGGGGCTTTATTTGCTGTTCTTTGTACAGCTCTTTTAGGTGTAAGGTTAGGTTGTGTTATTGAGATCTTTCTTCCTTTTTTTAAGAAGGCCTGGAGTAATATATATTTCCCTCTTGAGACCACCTTTGCTGCACCCCAGAGATTTTAGGCTGTCGTGCTTTCATTTTCATTGGATTCCATGTAATTTTTAATTTCCTCTTTAGTGTCTTGGCTAACCTATTCATTCTTCTTTTTCTAAATGTCTTTTAAATTTTTTAACGTTTATTCATTGTTTGAAAGACAGAGTTAGACAAAGCGTGAGTGGGGGAGGGGCAGAGAGAAAGGAAGACACAGAATCTGAAGCAGGCTCCAGGCTCTGAGCTGTCAGTCCAGAGCCTGACGTGGGGCTCAAACTCACAAACCACGAGATCATGACCTGAGCTGAGGTCGGACGCTTAATCGACTAGCCACCCAGGTGCCTCCCCATTCATTCTTTAGTATGATGTTCTTTAATCTCCAAGTATTCATGGTCTTTCCAATTTTTTCTCCTGGTTGTTTTTGAGTTTCATAGTATGGTCTGAAAATATGCAACATATGATCTCAATCGTTTTGTACTTTTTGAGGGCTAATTTTTGACCCAGTATATAATCTATTCTGGAGAATGTTCCATGTACACTTGAGAAGAATGTGTATTCTGATTTAGAATGAAATATTCTGAATATATCTGTTAAGTCAATGTGGTCCTGTGTGTCATTGAAAGCCATTGTTTCCTTGTTGGTTTTCTGCTTAGATGATGAGCAATGTCCATTGCTCTAAATTGGATGCTTGGAGTGTCCTACTATTATGGTATTATTATCAATGAGTTTATGTTTGTGATTAATTTATACAGATATTTTTTGGGTTCTACATTGGGGGCGTAAATATTTAAAATTGTTAGATTTTCTTGGTGGATAGACCTCTTAACTACAATGAAGTCTCTTGTTAATCTCTTGTTACAATCTTTATTTTCAAATCTAGTTGGTCTGTTATAAGTATGACTACACCAGCTGTATTTTGATGACCATTAGCATGATAGATGATTCTCCATCCCCTTACCTTTCATCTGTAGGTGGCTTTAGGTTTAAAATGAGTCTGTTGTAAGCAGCATACAGATGGGTCTTATTTTCTTGTCCATTTTGATACCCTGTGCCTTTTAAATGGAGCATTTAGTCCATTGACGTTTGGAGTGAGTACAGAAATATATGAATTTAGCACCATTGTGTTTCCTGTTGAGTTGGTTTTTCTGGTGGTGTTCTCTGGTCCTTTCTAATCTTTTTTGCTTTTGGTCTTTTTTTTGTTTTTTTGTGCCCTTTCTCTACTCAAAGTGACCCCCTTATCCTTTCTTGCAGGGCTGGTTTAGTGGTCACAAACTCCTTTAGTTTTTGTTTGTCTGGGAAACGCTTTATCTCTCCTATTTGAATGACAGCCTTGCTGGATAAAGAATTCTTGGCTGCATATTTTTCTGATTCAGCACGTTGAATATATCCTGCCACTCCTTTCTGGCCTGCCAAGTTTCTGTGGGTAGGTCTGCTGCAAACCTGATCTGTCTTCCCTTATAGGTTAAGGACTTGTTTTCCCTTGCTGCTTTCATGATTGTTTCCTTGCCTGAGTATTTTGTGAATTTGACTATGATATGCCTTAGTGATAGTCTTTTTTTGTTTTTTGTTTTTTTTTCATGTAATGGGAGTTCTTTGTACTTCTGGATTTTGAATCTCTGTCTTTCCCCAGATTAGTAAGTTTTCCACTGTAATTTGCTCCCATTTACCTTCTGCCCCCTTTTCTCTCTCACTTCACCTTCTGGTACACTTATGATTTGGATGTTATTCATTTTTTAATAAGTCACTGAGTTCTTTAAGTCTTGTACCATGATCTTTGCCTTTGTTTCCTTCTTTTTTTTTCTGCTTCATTATTCTCCATATTTTTATCTTATAAATCACTGATTCGCTGCTCTGCTTCTTCCATTCTTGCCATTGTGGCATCCATTCAAGATTGCATCTCAGTTATAGCGTTTTGAATTTCATCCTGACTAGATTCTACTTTTTTATGTCTGCAGAGAGGGATTTCTATGCTTTTTCAACCCCAAGTAGTATACTTATTATCTTGATTCTAAATTCCGGTTCAGAAATATTTTTTATATCGGTAATGATTAAGCTCCTGGCTGTGATTTCTTCCTGTGCTTTGTTTTGGGGTGCATTCTTTCATTTTGTTTTTTTGGAGGGAGAGAAAAATTAATAAACTAAAAATTAAAATTAAAAAATTAGAAACAAAACAAAATTCAAATAAGGAAAGCTATATCCTAGGTGTGTTTTTGTTTCCTTGTTGAAGGCAGGTTGACAGAACAGAGAAAAAAAGGGAAAGAGAAGAAAAAAAAGTAAGAAAAAATTTAAAATTAAAAAATTGTATCATAAAATATAAAAAAAGAAATTAAAAAATGGAATAAACAATTTTAAAAAATAAAAAATAAAAAACCTTTTTTCTATCTCCATCCACAAATGAAGAAAAGATAGAAAAAAAGAAACCAGTTTAAGCAAAAACAGAAGCAAAGAGAATGAGTAAATGAAGTAGCAAACAGAATAAAACTGTTATGAAGTTACATCCAGTTTTCCCTTGAACTGAAATTATGAAGCTTTCTATAGTTTGTACACTAAACAGGTGGTGTCCTTGTGCTGATTCTAGGAGATGTGCTTGGAGGGCACAGTTGGGTGGGGCTTGGTGTGATGTCTCCATTCTCCACTAGGTGGCGCTGCTTAGCTTACCAGTGTAGAGAAGTGTGGCATTTTTTTGCACGTGCTTGTATGCACCTACATGGGAGAGGTAGAAATGGCTTCACCAAACTCCCTAGTTTCTGGCACAGGAACTTCGTGCTCTCACTGGCCTCTAATCAAGCACCCCTCATTTGTCTCACTCTGTCCACTCCCTGCCTCTACAATGTCATCGTCCAAGCTGTCTGCCTGCCAGGTGGTACCTCCCTGCAGAGTTTTATCACTGTCTGGCGACTCTGTCCAAATATCAGCAAACATGGCTGCACTCCAGGGTCTGCTGGGACCTTTGCCTATGGGGAGCCTGTATGGCCTTTACAAAAAGCATTCCAACTACTCCAAGCAAGGGAGTTTCATGTTCCTTGCCTTTATTATTAAAACAATTTTAAGTATTGCATAGTTTCCTGAATCTTACTTTTTTAAATTAAGTTTTTAATTTTAATTCCAGTATGGTTAAAGGACATTGTTATATTAGTTTCAGGTGTTCAAGATACTGATTCAATGTTTCTATACATTACTCAGTGGTCATCATGAGAAGAGTACTCTTTAATCCCCATTACCTGTTTCACCTATCTTCCTGCCCATCTCTGGTAAACACCAGTTTGTTCCTATAGTTAAGAGTCTGTTTCTTGGTTCTGCTCACTCTCTTTTTCCTTTGCTCATTTATTTTGTTTCTTAAATTCCACATATGAGTGAAATCATATGGTATTTCTCTTTCTCTGACTGAGTTACTTTACTTAGTATTATACTCTCTAGATCCATCTATATTATTGCAAATGGCAAGATTTCTTTCTTTTTATGGCTGATTAATATTGCATCATGCATATGTACACACACACACACACACACACACACACACACACACACACACACATAGACACACCTACAGTATTTGTTTATCCATTCATTTATTGATGGACACTTGGGCTGCTTCCACTATTTGGCTATTGTAAATAATGCTGCAATAAACATAGGAGTGCATGTATCCCTTTGAATTAGTGTTTCTGTATTTTGGGGTAAATACCCAGTATTGTGATTCCTGGATTATAGGGTAGTCCTATTTTTAACATTTTGAGAAGAACCTTTTGTTTTCCATTGAGATTGCACCAGTTTGCATTCCCACCAACAATGCATGAGGCTACCCATTTCACCACATCCTCGCCAACACTTTCTGTTTCTTGTGTTTCTGATTTTAGCCATTTTGACTGGTGTGAGGTGGTATCTTGTCGTGGTTTTGATTTGTGTTTCCTTGATGACGAGTGATGTTGAGCATCTTTTCATGTGTCTGCTAGCCATCTGGATGTTTCTTTGGAAAAATGTCGATGCATGTCTTTTCCCCATTTTGTAACTGGGTTATTTGTTTTTTGGGTGTAGAGTTTTAGAAGTTCTTTATGGATTTTGGATACTAACTGATATGTTATTTGCAAATATCTTCTCCCATTCTGTAGGTTGCCTTTTGGTTTTGTTGATTGTTTCCATGACTGTGCAGAAGCTTTTTATCTTGATAAAGTCCTAATAGTTCATGTTTGCTTTTGTTTCCCGTGCCTTCGGTGACATGACTAGTAGGAAGTTGTTGTGGCTGAGGTCAAACAGGTTGTTGACTCTGTTCCCACCTAGCATTTTGATGGTTTCCTGTCTCACATAGGTCTTTCATCCATTTTGAATTCAGTTTTGTGTGTGGTGTAAGAAGGTGGTCCAGGTTCATTCTTCTTGTTGCCTTCCAGTTTTTCCAACACCATTTTTTGAAGAGACTGTCCTTTTTCCATTGGCTATTCTTCCCTGCTTTGTCAAAGACTAGTTGATCATATAGTTGTGGGTCGATTTCTGGGTTTTCTACTCTGTTCCATTGATATATGTATCTATTTTTGTAGCAGTACCATACTGTCTTGATGACTACAGCTCTTTAGTGTAGCTTGAATTCTGGAATTGTAATGTCTCCAGTTTTGTTTCACTTTTTCAAGATTTCTTTGGCTACTTAGGGTCTTTTGTGATTCCATACAAATTTTAGGATTGTCTGTTTTAGCTCTGTAAAACATGCTGGTGTTATTTTGATAGGGATTGCATTAAAGGTGTGGATTGCTTTGGGTAATATAGACATTTTAACACTGTTTGTTCTTCCAATTCATAACCATGTGATGCTTTTGCATTTTTTTGTGTCCTCTTCAATTTCTTTCATCAGTGTTCTATAGTTTTCAGAGTATAGATCTTTTATTTTTTAATGTTTATTTACTTTGAGATAGAGATAGAGAATAAGAGATAGAGATGGAGATGGAGATGGAGATGGAGATGGAGATGGAGATGGAGGGAGGGAGGGAGGGAGAGAGTGAGAGAGAGAGAGAGAGCGAGCACACAAATGCTGGGGAGGGGCAGAGAAAGGGAATCCCAAGCAGGATCTATGTTGTTAGTGTAGAGCCTGAGGGTGTACTTGATCCCACAAGCTGTTTGATCATGATCTAAGCCAAAATCAAGAGTCAGAGGTTTAGCCAATTGAGCCACCCCAGCACCCCCAGAGTATAGCACTTTCACCTCTTTACTTGGGTTTAGTCATAGGTATCGTATTATTTTTGGTCCACTTGTAAATGGGATTGATTCCTTGATTTCCTTTTCTGCTGCTCCACTATTGGTGTATATAAATGCAACACATTTCTGCATGTTGATTTTATATCCTGCGACTCTCCTGAATTCATGTATTAGTTCTCGTGATTTTTTTGGTGCACTTTGGGTTTTCTGCATAGAAACCTTATGTAGAAAATAGTGTCATCTGCATGTTGTCTGCAAATGATGAAATTTTGACTTCTTCCTTGCTGATTGGATGTTTTTTGTTACTTTTTATGTCTTATTGTTGAGGCTAAGACTTCCAGTACTATCTTAAATACTAATGGAGAGAGTGGATATTGTTGGCTTATTCCTGACCATTGGGAAAAGACTGTCAGTATTTCCCCTTTGAGGATGATGATAGCTGTGAGTCTTTAGCATATGGCCTTTATGATGTTGAGGTGTGTTCCATCTATCCCTACTTTGTTAATGGCTTTTATCAAGAATGGATGTTGTATTTTGTCAAATATTTTTTCTGCAACACATTTCTGCATGTTGATTTTATATCCTGCGACTCTCCTGAATTCATGTATTAGTTCTCATGATTTTTTGGTGCACTTTGGGTTTTCTGCATAGAAACCTTATGTAGAAAATAGTGTCATCTGCATGTTGTCTGCAAATGATGAAATTTTGACTTCTTCCTTGCTGATTGGATGTTTTTTGTTACTTTTTATGTCTTATTGTTGAGGCTAAGACTTCCAGTACTATCTTAAATACTAATGGAGAGAGTGGATATTGTTGGCTTATTCCTGACCATTGGGAAAAGACTGTCAGTATTTCCCCTTTGAGGATGATGATAGCTGTGAGTCTTTAGCATATGGCCTTTATGATGTTGAGGTGTGTTCCATCTATCCCTACTTTGTTAATGGCTTTTATCAAGAATGGATGTTGTATTTTGTCAAATATTTTTTCTGCATCTATTGACTAGATCATATGGTTCTTATCCTTCCTTTTATTATCATGTTGATTGATTTGTGAATATTGAAACAACCCTGAATCTGAGGAATACATCCCATTTGATTTTGGGAAATAATTCCTTTAATGCACTGGTGTATTAAATTTGCTAGTATCTTGTTGAGAATTTTTGCATCCATGTTCATCAGGGATATTGACTTATAATTCTCCCTTTTAGTGGGGTCTTTATCTGGTTTTGGAATCAAGGTAATGCGGGCCTCAAAAATTTTTTTGGATATTTTCCTTATATTTATATTTGTTGGAACAGTTTGAGAAGGTATTAACTCTTCTTAAATATCTGGTGGAATTCTTCTGGGAAGCCATCTGGCCCAGGCATCTTTTTTGGGAGATTTTGATTGCTGAATCCATTTATTTGTTGGCTATAGGTCTGTTCACATTTTCTGTTTCTTTCTGTTTCATTTTTGGTAGTTTGTGAATTTTTCAGAGGATGTCCATTCCTTCCAGATTTCCCAGTTTCTTGGCACATAATTTTTCGTAGTATTCTCTTCTAATTGTTTGTATATCTGTGGTATTGATTGTGATCTCTCCTCTTTCATTCATGATTTTGTCTATTTGAGACCTTCCTCCTTTACTGTTGAGAAGTATGGCTAGGGGCTTATCAATTTTTTTAATTTCCTCTAAGAACCAGCTCTTAGCTTTGTTGATATGTTTTACTGTTTTGTTGTTGTTGTTTTTGCTATGTCATTTGTTTCTAGTTTAATTATTATTTCCCTTCTTCTGCTAGCTTCAGGCTTCATTTGCTGTTCCTTTTCGATTTCCTTTAGGTGTAAGGTTAGGTTGTATATTTGGAACCTTTACTGCTTCTTGAGAGAGGCCTGAATTGTAACATACATCCCTCTTAAGACTTCCCTGGCTGTGTCTCAAAATTTTGGACTGTGATATTTTCATCTGCATTTGTTTTCATGTATTTTTAATTTCTTCTTTAATTTCCTGGTTAACCATTCATTCTTTAGCAGGATGTTCTTTAACCTCCATTGTCCTGAGGTCTTTCCATATATTTTCTTATGGCTGACCTCAAATTTTATAGCATCCTTTGCTCATTTTTAATCAATATGGTGTTTTGATGTGTGTGTTTTTGAGATGTAGAAATTTGTTATGTATTCTGGATTTTAACACCTTATCAACTATATAATTTGTCAATATTTTCTCTCATCTGTGAGTTGTCTTTTTTCTGTTAATAGTGTCTTTTCATGTACAGAAGTTTTAACTTTGATAAAGTAATTTATATATTTTTTCTTTTCTTGCCTGTGGTTTTAGTGTAATATGAGTGTCAATGAGCTGCAGGGCTCATTCGATATTTGCAAATCTGTCAATGTGATACATGACATTAATGGAAGAAAGGATAGGAACCACATGATCCTGTCAATAGACTCAGAAAAATCAGTTGACAAAATACAGGATCTCTTCTTAATAAGTGCCCTCAAGAAAGTCGGGACAGAAAGAACATACCTTAACATCATAAAAGCCACATACGAAAGGCCCACAGCTAATATCATCCTCACTGGGGGAAAAACTGAGAGCTTTCCCCCTGAGACCAGGAACATAACACGGATGTCTATTCTCACTGCTGTTGTTTAACATAGTATTGGAAGTCCTAGTATCAGAAGACAACTAAATGAAATAAAAGGCCTCCAAAGTGGGCAAGAAGTCAAACTTTCACTTTACACAGATGACATAATACTCTACATGGAAACCCCAAAAGACCCCACTGCAAAGCTGCTAGAACTGATACATGAATTCAGCAAAGTCACAGGATATAAAATCAGTGTCCAGAAATCGGTTGCATTTCTATACACCAATAATGAAGTAACATAAATAGAAATGAAGGAATCTATCCATTTACAGTTGCACCAAGAAACATAAGATACCTAGGAATAAACCTAACCAAAGAGGTAAAAGGTCTGTACTCTGAAAACTATAGAAAATGTGTGAAAGAAATTGGAAGAAGACACAAAGAAATGGAGAGACATTCCATGCTCCTGGATAGGAAGAACAAATATTGTTAAAATGTCAATATTACCCAAATCAATCTACACATCCAATGCAATCCCTATCGAAATAGCACCAGCGTTCTTCTCAGAGCTAGAAAACACAATCCCAAAATTTGTATGGAACCACAAAAGAGCCTAAATAGTCAAAGCAGTCCTGAAAAAGAAGACCAATGCTGCAGGCATCACGATTCTGGACTTTAGCCAGTACTACAAAGCTGTAATCATCAGGACAGTATGGTATTGGCAAAAACCTGGACACATAGTCAGTGGAATAGAATACAGAACTAAGAAGCGGACTCAGAAATATATGGCCAACTAGTCTTTGACAAAGCAGGAAAGAGTCTCCAATGGACAAAAGACAGTCTCTTTAGCAAATGGTGCTGGAAGAACTGGATAGCAGCATGCAGATGAATGACACTGGGCCACATTCTTACACTATATACAAAAATAAACTCAGTGGATGAAAGACCTAAATGTGAGACAGGAAACCATCAAAATCTTAGAGGAGAAAACAGGCATCGATCTCTTTGACCTCAGCCACAGCAAATTCTTACTTCCCATGTCTCCAAAGACAAGGTAAATAAAAGCAGAATGAACTATTGGGACCTCAAAAAGATAAAAAGCTTCTGCACTGCAAAGGAAACAATCAACAGAACTAAAAGGCAACCGACAGAATGGGAGAAGATATTTGTAAATGACATATCAGATAAAGGGTTAGGTTCCAAAATCTATAAAGAACTTACCATGGTCAACACCTGCAAGTTGTTTCTTTCGTAGAAGTAGTCCACTTTCTAAATTGGCAAGTTTACCAACGTAAATCCATTTATGGTATTCTTTTTTTATCTTTTACATGTCAGTAGAATGCAGTAATGACTCTCCGTTCATTCTGATTTTGATCTCTTTTTTCTCTTAGTTTATCTTAATCCATTTTGCTGGGAACATCAATTTTATGAATCTTTCAAGGAATCAATTCCTGGATTTATAGATTTTCTCTGTTCTATTTTAATACTATGCTAATTTCTATTTAATTAATTTCTCTTTCCATTATTTCTTTTATTTACTATTTCCATTCTACAATGTTCTTTGTGTTTATTTTGCTTTTCCATTTTTTAGGTTTCTAGTAAGCTTACTTCATTTCTGTAATATCTCTTGTCTTATAATACTTCTATTAAAACTATACATTTCTTTCTAAGCACTCCTTAAGCTGTATCCAGTACACACATACATACACACACACACACACACACACACACACACACATCCCTCATTATCTCTGCTTAAAATTTATTTAAAAAACTATTCACTGATATTTCTTCTTTAATCCACGGTAATTCATACTTACGTTGCTTAATTTGTAAATAATTAGGAAACATTTTTATATTGCTCTTATCAATTCCCAGGTGAACTTTGTTATATATATTCTGGATGATTTAAATCTGTGGGAAATACGTTTAGGAATTCCCTGAGCTTGCACAATAGGTTAACAAGGCTTAGGCCAGAAGTATCCGAGAATCAGTAAACAGGCAAAAGTGCCTCAGCATAAAACTAAAGCTTTGAGCAAAAGCTCCTTCCACAGGACGAAAACGTCCAGAATAGGGAAACAGGGAAATAGACTGCCGTAGCAGGGTGAAATTGCCGTAGCAGGCAAAAAAAAAAAAAAAAAAAAAAAAAAAAGTGACTTGTTGACCCTGAGGTAGCATGCTCTATCTGTCCTATCCCCTAGGCAAGTTAAGATGAACAGACCCAGTGCCTGGTGCCTGCTGTAAACAGCTATCTGCTCCTTGCCAGGATTTTGTCTTGTATTGAGCCAAACCCCTCACACCATATATCTTTGAAACCCCCTTTCTCTCACACACTTGAGTTAATGATCACTGTTTCATTGTCTCACATGTTTCATTCTGCACGTCCATCATATTTGTAAGCCTCCTGATCCAGTAAATACGGAGCAAGGATCCTTACTCAGGGCTCTTATCTCTTCCCTGACATTAGCCTCTCTTATATTCAATTCTGCATCTGCTCTCTTGCTGGGCAAGAGAGAACTCCAGACTCAAAGTCTGTGACATCAGTCCATTGAAATGCTTTGCCAATTGTTTTCTGGGCTCCTGTAATGCCCATTTCTGTGAGCATTTCCTGAGCACTCAGAGATACTGGAATCGTCCCACACTCTTTTCTCCCTCCCTCCTCCCTTACTAACACAGATGTTATCAACTTGCCTCTGTGCCACTATGTGACAAACTCTTCCTTTTCTGGGGGAAGCTTGCTTTATCTACATTTGAGACAAGTTTAAATTAAAAAACCTTTTTAACATTTTTGTTTATTTTTGAGAGAGAGACAGAGCATGAGCTTGAGAGGGGCAGAGAGAGAGGAAGACACAGAATCTGAAGCAGGCTCTGAGCTGTCATCACAGAGCCTGATCCAGGGCTTGAACTCACAGACCATGAGATGATCACCTGGGCTGAAGTCGAACGATTAACTGACTGAGCCACCCAGGTGCCCCAATGTTTTATTATTTTTAAAAGAGAGAGAGAGAGGGAGAGAGAGCGAGACCGAAGCAAGTGCAGGTTCTGAGCTATCAGCACAGAGCCGGATGCGGGACTCAAACTCACATACCACGAGATCATGACCTGAACTGAAGTTGGACGCTTAACTGACTGAGCCACCCAGGAGCCCCAAGACTAGTAAATGTCTTGTTCTGAAATTCATCGTCTTCTGGAAGTCAGTTCAGGTGCCAGTGTGCAAAGATGTAGCTTAAAGCTAACTGATATAGCTTTGCCTATTTTGAAAGTCATGCTTTAAAGAAGAGAGTTCTCATGTATTTTATTTCTAGCCATACTGGACATTTCCCTTTTGATGATTCCATCTCAAGCTGTTCTTTTGTGATTTCCCTCCATCCCACCCCCAGAGGGCATGTTTCTGGAAGTCCTGTTGTACATGGTGATTATCCTGCTGGAATCTCTGGAGATGCAGGTGGCATCTCTGGAGATCAAAGTTAGAAGAAGGTCCCAATGAATTTAATTAGGAAAGCATCACTCTTGGAGATGTACCAACTGAATGACTCATGCATATGTATTGTAGTCCATCCCCAGATAAAGTGTTTAGACCTTTGTCTTGACCTCAGAGAGTATTTGTATCACTGTTCACACAACTGGCTCTTTCAGGACTTGAAACAATGGACTTAGAACATAATTAAGTGTGTATATTAAGTTATTCTCCATCATTCAGGGAATCCAAAATTTAACTGTACTTTGTGAAGACAGGTCAGTATAATTGATTGAGAGTGGAATGTTGTCAAGGATATTTCACTATTTTACTTATATTGACATAAAAACCAAACCATATAAAAATCTTTGTTTAAACAAATCACAATTTTCTCTCCCATACAGCTGAGCCCTCCCTTTTGTGTAACCTCACAATGTTGGTGTAACATTCATTTGTTGTTAGGACAAATTCTGCCAACAATGAAGACTTGGGCTCTCTTTTATCCCAGTCAAGAGTGAAACTTGATTAGGTTACAGGACTTTGTAGTCATTTTGAAAAACCCAGCAATTAAGAGGTAGCCTTTTTCTGAAAGACTGGAATGAATGGCTTTCTGAGAGCATGGAAAGCCTTGTTTACACGGGAATGGTTCAAGGTCCAGTGATGGTGCGTTTGTTTTCCTGCTTTGTGTGCACAGAGGTGGCACCCGTGTACCAAAGACAAGGACGAATGGACTACAACCCACACGTTGAGCTGATCGGCTGTCTTAGTATGCAGGTAACCCAGGAAGGGTAATTAGATGTAAGATTGCAGCCTAGGCTTTACATTTTCGATTTTGGTCGTGAGGGAATTCACAGTCCTTTAAAAGTTCCTCTGTGTGGTTCTGATAATCATCCATGTTAGACATTCTTTGTGATTACTAACATATATGAGGATTGACTCAGTTCTGTAATATTCTTTTGGTTATTTTCATATACCAAGATCCAGAATAAATTTTCTTCCTCTAACATCAGTGTTTCTGCACATTAGTTTCAGGTGTAAGTATTTAGGGATATTTCAATGGGGATATCCTTGTAAATCTCATGATAGTTTCAACTGATATGTTCTCTGAACATTGCTTGCTAATCTGTGAAAGTTTAGAGGATGATGTAGCAACCACACGTCTTGAAAGAGTGATTTTGAAGCGTCCAAGTAACGATTTCTTTACCGAAGTGTTACTTCAGTTCCTGTGTTTCTGTTCATAAGTGAGTTTCAGCATGAAAGCATACCTGTGTTGGCCAATCCTTTTATTAGTTGTTTATATGATTTACTAACTTTGCCATTGATTCATTTGTCCTTTATTTAAATGCTTAGAGTTCTGTGTTCATTTTGACATTAACTCTGTGTATGTCTTTAAAATGTAAATCTTTTCCCTAAGTGCTTTTGTCTATTGATGTTATGATATCCTTTTTAAATCCTTAAGATGTTTTGAAGTTGTAAAATACATCACTTGGGATTTCATTTATAAGTTAAAAGGATTCTTGAACATAGCCAGTCATTTCTTTTATTAACTGGGTAGTAAATATAAATCTTGCTTTAGTTTTATATTAAACCTTAGTCCATTAAAAAATGTTATATGTAGAATCTGCTATAGGTACAATTGTACTAACTTCCAGATGGAAAGCTGGTTGCAGCAAACTATTTTTTTTAATATGTTTTTTCCCACATATGTCTTTAATTTCTTGTCTGTCTATTGGTCTGCAGATTGCTGAGCTTACTAAGCATGTTTTTTAATCAGCCTTGAATTCTTGGAATTTCTGAGGGTACTGGAAAATAATAAATTACAATTCATATTTGTTGAATGAACAAACCGATTCTTTTAAGGCTGCAGGAAGTCACTAATAATAATTACATTTGTGACTAATTTTGTCCTGAACTCTGAAATAAGGACATGCAAAAGGACATATGGAACATAGGATCAATGTGACTGAGTTTGTCCTCTTGGGGCTCACTCAGAGCCTCCAAGGTCAGAAAATATTATTTGTTATGTTCTTGCTCATCTACATTGTGACAATGGTGGGCAACCTCCTCATTGTGGTGACCGTGGTGGTCAGCCCAACCCTGGATTCCCCTATGTATTTCTTTCTTGGTTACTTATCATTTATGGATGCTGTGTATTCTACTACAGTCACTCCAAATATGATTATAGACTTACTCTGTGAGAAGAAAACCATTTCCTTCCAAGCTTGCATGTCCCAGCTCTTTCTAGGGCACTTGTTTGGTGGCTCAGAGATTTTACTCCTGGTGGCCATGGCCTATGACCGCTATGTGGCCATCTGCAAACTCTTGCATTATTTGACCATCATGAATCAACGGGTGTGTGTTCTGTTGCTGCTGTTGGCCTGGGTTGGAGGTTTTCTGCATGCTGTTGTTCACCTTGTCTTTGTTTACAACCTTCCCTTCTGTGGTCCCAATGTCATTGACCACTTCATCTGTGACATGTACCCATTATTAAAACTTGCCTGCACTGACACTTACATTATTGGCCTCACTGTGGTTGCCAATGATGGGGCAATCTGTGTGGTCATCTTTACAGTGTTGCTCATCTCCTATGGGGTCATTCTGCATTCTCTGAAGAACCTTAGTCAGGAAGGAAGGCACAAAGCCTTATCCACCTGTGGCTCCCACATTACAGTGGTGGTCCTCTTCTTTGTCCCCTGCATCTTCATGTATGTGAGACCTCCTTCTACATTACCCATTGATAAATCCTTGACTGTATTTTACACAGTTATGACTCCTATGTTGAACCCCTTAATCTATACTCTGAGAAATGGAGAGATGAAAAATGCCATGGAAAAGCTCTGGACCAGAGGAAGAAAATGAGGCAGAAGAGAAATGTATCACCTCTTTTCAGTGAAGAGTTGCTCCATACAGTAAAGAATTATTTATTGATAGTAAGTTCCTCCTCAGGTTTAAAGTTGTGCATGATGAAAAGCATTTAAAATGTAAGTACTTGCGGTGGTCAAAATATAGTTCTAAGATTTTCATAAGTTCTTATGAAAGTAGATGTGTAGCTTTTGCATATAAAATGTCTCTATTGAAACTATAGGTTTAAGTTCTATGTGATCAGTTATGCTATAGTTAATACTATAAATTTATTTTTGTTAGTGGACATTTTTCACTTTTCGCTCTTACATAAGTGTTCACTTTCAGAAATCATAGTGCTCATTACATATTTCAGAAATGGGACATACACCTTTGGTTCATTCCTTCCATACAGAGACAACCCATATTAATACTTAAAGTATGGATCTTAATTTTATATCTGAAACAGTTTTAAGTATATAATTTTGTTCATATTGCTTAACACATTAAGGTTGATGAGGAATGCTGCTTCCAAGGTTGAATATTAATCATAAGCTAAGTGTAGGAAAAAAATCTGAACAAAAGAGATAGATATAGTAAGTAAGATCTACTCATATTTCTGAGTGGGGGATCCTATTGTCTCCAGAAGAGAAACAACTTTGTTTGGTGTTATATTTTCATAAAAATGATTAATTAATCTTCCCAGATAGCTTAGTATATCTGATAATATCTCTGCCATTTTTCAGTATCCCCATCTCTTTTTTTTGTCTGTAGTTTTCATAGCCTTCTAAAGGGCCTAGGCCCTCCTTACATATATAAAATTACCATAATCTATAATCCATGAGATTTACATATACAACACAGAACCTGAGATGAGATATTTTGGGTGATATCATTGGTAGGAAAGGTGCTGACAATATGGCATGCCATTCTGACCTCTGCTGTTAATGGAATACAGATTGTTAGGTAATAAATAGGCCATAATATATATTGATTTATTTAACCGAGATCTCTTTCATAAGCCTTCCTTTGTCTGAATTAGGCTTCAAAGAAAATATTAATCTGCCTCTACTACAGTAGGAAGCATGTGTCAAAGAAACTCATGGTTCTGCCTCCTTTAGTTACTTTGGATTCAAGAGGTGCCTGGGCAATGGGGGCATGGAGCCTTTTCCCTGGTAAATCACAGTGTATGAGAGACTTTATATCCTGAGTTTTATCCCTATTACTATTATGTGAAGATTCCTTATGTCATCTCAAAGACTTCCCAACATAATGCTTTACATTAAATAAGATTAAACATTTGATTTTAACGGGAATTATGTAATTAAGTCATCAACTTTTGGATGTTGCTCTAGACTGAATATTTGTGTCCCACCCTCCACCCCCCCCCCCCCCCCAAGGTTCAGGAGTTATGTCCTCTATGATATGTGGTGTTTGGAGGTGGGACGTTTGAGAGGTGATACATCATGAGAAGAGAGCATTCATGAATGAGATTAGTGTCTCTGTAAAAAGAGACCTAATAGAACTCATGTACCCCTTCTGCCATGTAAAGACACAATGAAAAGACGGTTAGCTAAGAACCAGGAAGTGGGCTCTCACTAGACACAGAATCAGCCAGTACCTTGATCTTGGACTACCCAGACGCCAGAACTTTGAGAAATAAATGATTGTGGTTGAAGCCACTCAGGCTGTGGTATTGTGTTACAGCAGCCCAAATGGATTTAGACATATGTTATGTTATCTCCAACAAGTATTGTTATATCAAGTGAGGAGATAAAATCTTGGTTGTCTGTGTTCATTGGTCTGTAAATTCTCTTAAGTCAGGAACAGTGACCTAATTGTCTATGTAGTCTGTATTTGTGTAGTGTGAGGGACATAGAATTCACTCCATGAGCTTTGTCTATTACTTACATTCTTGAAGTTGACTATTGGAGTAAGGATTCTGAGTCTTTTCTTCATTAAATATATATATTTGCTATAGATATTTAGTCTTGATATTTTCTACAAATATGTTGCTTTGGTAGCATTATGTGTGTTTGCTATAAAGACATTATATTGTATTATTCTTTTACTTTCTGATTTCTTCTATCACATCACTCTTGGAAAATTTCATATACATCTTTTTCAGTGAATTTATACATTTTAACATCTTTCTAAAAAATAACTCTGGAAAAAGTTTTTTTCAAGATTACTACCTTTTTTTTTAAAGTAGGCTCCACCCCCAGTGTGGAGCTCAATGCAGGGCTTAAACTCAAGACCCTGAGGTCAAGACCTGAGCTAAGATCAAGAGTTGGACACTCAACCAACTGACCCACCCAAGGGCTCAGAAAATCTTTCTTTTAAAATTATCCACAATTTGTTTCTATTTGTGATGAGACATATCTAATCTTGTTTTCCTCAAACAGGATATGTAATCTGCCAATGTTATTATTAATTTCAGTAATAATTTCAATTTCTGTATGTAATATGTTAAACTTTATACAAATAGTAGGTTTGATTTGGGGCCATTTCCCCTCCTCTGCTGTTGCGTCCTCCACCTCCTCCCCCTTTTTCTCTGGTGTCGTTGCCTACCACCAACATCCTTGTCAGTAGTCAAGGATTTTCATGTGTTTTATACCTCATGGGGATAATTGCTCTTAAATACTCACCCTTTTCAAGTTTCTTGCAATTTCTAGATATTTATTTGTCCTGATACACTTTAGGATTATTTTTTTTAAGTCTGAAAGCTTCCCATAATGATATATTTAAAATTTCATGACCCTCCACATTGATTTTGAGGGAAATGGATGTTTTAATATCTTGTTTTCCCACCCAGAATGAGACATGTATTATGAAGGCTTGATCAATGTCTCAATAACAATTTGTAATCATCTCCATAGAGCATACAGGAATCTTGCCTTTTGGTTTTCTTATTTAAAAAGTGGCTTGTCTTATTTACCTTTGATTCACATTTTCAAAGAGCTGACTGGAAAGGGCTTAGTGTCTTTTGCTGGCATGAATTATAGCACAGTCCTCAAAGGCATTGGTGTTTGTTTGTATGCAATGTTGATAGGCCTACATTTGACAATACACAAGTATATATTCAACCACAGAGATCTGTATCTGAACTCATGTAGGTACATATTCAATGACATGTAGGTTGTATCCAGCTTCATATATGTGTCTGTATGTGAACACACAGAGGTCTGTATCTGACAGCACGTGGATCAGTATCTGACTACACATACAAATGCATACGTGTATATATATGCATTTGATCTGATCACACACAGGCCTGTATCTGTCTACACACAGAGCTATATCTTGCCATACACAGGTCTGAATCTGAGCACATATGAATTTTGGCAGGACTTGACTGAACAATACTTCTGTTGCATGTGGCATGGACTGAGGTCCCTCGCTGGTATTCACTGGATAGATGGGCTTTCAGGGAGTATTTAGGATGACTTTACTCATCTGAGTGGTGCCTTGGCAGGGATAGCTAGAAGACCAGGCTCTTCTAGCCCCTTTTTCTTCTCCATGTAGCCTGTCTCTCCAGTGAGTTTGTCAGACTTGTAAAATGGCAGTTCAGGACTTCCAGAGGGAGGACACATAAGGTCTTAACCCAGTTAAGATCTCATCCCATCCTTGAAGTTCAGGATCTCAAGTTCTAGATCCAGACTGCATCTGACCAAATGAAAAGGCAACCTATGGAATGGGGGAAAATATTTGCAAGTCTTATACCTCACAAGGGGTTAATATCCAAAATGTGTGAGGAACTTTGAAACCAAATAGCAAAAACAAAACAAAACAAAACAGGGGCTCCTGAGTGGCTCAGTCGGTTAAGCATCCGACTTCAGCTCAGGTCATGATCTCATGGTTCGTGGGTTTGAGCCCTGCGTTGAGCTCTGTGCTGACAGCTTGGAGCCTATAGCCTGCTTCAGATTCTGTTTCTTCCTCTCTCTCTCTACCCCTCCTCCGTTCCCACTCTGTCTCTCTCTCTTAAAAATAAATAAACATGAAAAGTAATTTAAAAAATTTAAAAACAAAAGAAAACAAAAAACTGATTAAAAAATATGCAATGGACCTCAAAGACATTTTCTAAAGAAGACATACAAATGGCTGATAAGAACATGGAAGGGTGCTCAACATTATTAATCATCAGGAAAATGCAATTCAAAACTGCATGAGATTTCGCTTCATACCCCTTAGGATAGATGTTATCAAAAACAGAAGAGATTGTATGCACTGGTGAGGATGTAGATAAAAAGGAACCCTAGTTCGCTGTCATTGGGCATACACATTTTCAGCCACTCTGGAAAATAGTATGGAGATTTCTCAAAAAGTGAAATAGAACTACCATAGTATCAAGAAATTCCACTTCTATGTGTATATCCAAGAATATGAGATCACAATCTTGAGGAAATATCTGCACTCCCATGTTTGTGGCCGTATTATTCACAACAGCCAAGACATGGGAACAATCTAAGCATCCATTGATGGAAGAATGGGAAAAGAAAAGTTATGTGTGTGTGCGTGTGTGTGTGTGTGTGTGTGTGTGTGTCTACGCATGTGTGTGTGTTTATATATATATGTGTGTGTATGTGTGTGTGTATACACACACACATACACACACATACACACACATATATGATTATATTAAGGCATAAGAAAGAAAAAATCCTGCCAATTGCAACACTATGAGAGACTTTGAGGGCATTATGCTAAGTGAAATAAGTCACACAGAAAGACAAATACGGTATGATCTCATTTATATGTGGAATTAAAAAAAAACCCAACTTGGAGAAGCCAGAGAATGGTGGATTCCAGGGCCTGTGGGTGGGGGAAATGTGTCGATGTTAGTTTAAGGGTACAGATTTCCAGTTATAATTTGAATAAACTTTGGAGAGCTGATGTATAGCAGGGAACGGTAGTTCACAATGATGTATTATATAATTGCTGACATTATTGCTGAGATAGTGAATCTTAAATGTTCTCATCCCACACCAAAATTCTAATTATATAAGGTGACATATGTGTTAACTATCCTTATTGTGGTAATCATTTTGCAATATATGCATATACCAGATCATGATGTTGTATACCTTAAACTTACACAGTGTTACATATCAATTGTATTTTAATAAATCTGGGGAAACATACATAAATATATAGATACATAGTTACACACATACATACATAAAAGAGGTCTTTATAAATTGAAAAAATAAAGTCTTGAACTAGAGACGTGCTATTTCTTCCACATGCCCTATATGCAATTTGAGGTTGAACATTGTAACCAAATAGATACTCCTGTCTACAAGTGAAGGTCATGGTGCCTCCTTTTGTGCATTTCTCTTAAAAATTTTTGCAGAGTTTACATATTTTTCATTAGAGTTTATACAAAAGCCACACTCACAAATATTTTTTGTGAAGACAGACTAGCCCCTGTCTTCCGGGTTTGGGCTGGAAGTCTGTGTGCAGTGGGATAACACCCCGTAAGCTTCTTAGACATACTTTTTTCCTAGTTAGGAGACTTTATGAGACACACCTTAAATATTTCAGAAGTTTTCACCAGAGTCTTGCATCTACATCTTTGAGATGATATTTACTTTGGTGCCATTTCTTACTCTGAGAACTTTTTGCTCTTTAGAGAGGCTATGGATGAGAACCAGTTTTATGCCAGAACCCGTCAGGTCTTGGCCCCTTTTATGTTTCTCCTGAATTCTGGAGAACTTAACAGTTAAGGTGTAAGTCACCTCTGTTTACCCATACTTCATCATATATCATACACTGCTGAGGAACCAGCTGGAGCTTTCTGTATTCTGCTTGGCAATTGCAGTCAAATCCACCTGCTCCCCCAAGGGTGTTTCCTATTATTTCCTATTTTCCACACTACTGTAGGTGAGGGTATTGTGAAACTTTTCCAGCACTCGGTAACATGAATCACTTTCTCTTCAGCTTCCAAGCACAATCCATCCTGTCTTTTAAGGCTTTACCTGGAGAGGCTTCAAAGCCCTTCCAACACCCAGCAACTCCTGGTGGTGCCAAAGTCAATGCCACATTGACTTTTACATTTACATTTACATTTCTGTTATGGAAGTGCCACACTTCCAGCTTCCACTCTTTGCTCTGGTTATCTTTTGCTACATAGCATAAGACCTCGAAATTTTGTTACTTAAACCCACAACCATTTTGACTTACCTCAAAATCTTGTGGGCCAGCAATTCTGACAGAGGTTGCCTCGGTATTTTTTCATTTTTTTAATACTTTTTTCTTTCTTTCTTTCTTTCTTTCTTTCTTTCTTTCTTTCTTTCTTTCTTTCTTTCTCTTTCTTTCTTTCTTTCTTTCTTTCTTTCTTTCTTTCTTTCTTTCGAGAGACAGAGCATAAGTGGTGGAGGGGCAGAGAGAGAGGGAGACACAGAATCTGAAGCAGGCTTCAGGCTATGAGCTATCAGCACAGAGCCCAGTGCAGGGCTTGAACTCACAGACTGTGAGATCATGACCTGAGCCGAAGTTGAACGCTTAACCGGCTCAGCCACCCAGGCACCCCTGGGTATTTTTCCATCTCATTTGGCATGGACTGAAGTCCTGCTATGGTATTCAACTGATAACTGAGGGATCTGCAGGATCCTGGGAGTGATATGATCTATTGAACGTGCTGAATGGGAAAAATATGCAACAAATATTATTTTACCCAGGAAGGCTATCATTCAGAATAGAAGGAGAGATAAAGAGTTTCCCAAAAAAACAAAACCTAAATGTTTATGACCATTAAACCAGGCCTTCAAGAAGTATTAAACAGGACTTTTTTGAATGGGAAAGAAAAACCAAAAACAATGAAGATAAGAAAGGAACAAAGAAAATCTCTGGAAATACTGACTTTATAGGTAATACAATAGCACTAAATTCATATCTATTAATAATCACTCTGAATGCAAATGGACTAAATGCTCCAATCAAAAGGTGTAGGCTATCAGAATAGATAAAAAAGACCCATCTATATGCTACCTACAAGACACTCATTTTATTTTTGTTTTAATTTTTTTAAGTTTACTTATTTTTGACAGAATGAGAGAGACAGACAGACAGACAGGGAGAGGGGCAGAGAGAGAGGGAGACACAGAATTCGAAGTGGGATCCAGGCTCTGAGTTGTCAACCCAGAGTCCAATGTGGGTTGACCTGAAATCATGAACCATGAAATCGTGACCTGAGCCAAAGTCGGACACTTAACTGACTGAGCCACCCAGGCGCCCCACAAGTGACTCATTTTAGACCTAAAGTCATCTGCAGATTGAAAATGAAAGGCTAGAGAACGATTTGTCATGCTAATGATTGTCAAAAGGAAGCCTTACCAATGATACTTGTACTAGACAAACTAGGTTTTAAACCGATGAATCTAACAAGAGAGGAAGAAAGGGTCTATGCAAGAAGCTCTAACAATTGTAAATATTTATGCCCCCAACTTGGTGATGCAAATATATAAATTAATTAACATAAAATCATTGATAACAATACAATAATAGTAGGTGACTTTAACACCCACTTACAACAATGGATAGATCATCTATGCAGAAAATCAGCAAGGAGACAATGGCTTTGGGTGACACACTGGACCAGATGGGCTTAACACATGTATAAAGAACATCTCACTCAAAAGCAGCAGAATACACATTCTTTTTGAGTGCACATGGGATATTCCCCAGAATAGATCACATACAAAGTTACAAATCAGGCTTCAATCAGTAGAAAAAATTGAGATCATATCATGAATATTGTCAGGCCACAACACTATGAAACTTGAGGTCAACCACAAGAAAAAAATTGGAAAGACTTAAAATACACGGAGATTAAAGAACATCCTACTAAACAATCAATTGGTTAACCAAGAAATTAAAGAAGAAATAAAAAAATACTTGGAAGCACATGAAAATGAAAACATGATAGTCTAAAACCTTTGGGATGCAGCAAAAGTGGTCTTAAGAGGGAAGTATATAGAATACAGGCCTTCGTTAAAAAGGAAGAAGAGTTTCAAATACACAACCTAACCTTATACCTAAAGAAACTGCAAAAGCAACAGGAAATAAAGTGTAAGCCAGCAGAAAAGAGGAAATAATAAAGATTAGGACAGAAATAAATGATATAGAAACCAAAGAAATCATAGAACAGATAAATGAAACCATGAGCTGGTTCTTTGAAAGAATAAATACAAGTGATAACTCCCTAGCCAGACTTATCAAAAAGAAAAGAGAAAGTACCCGAATAACTAAAATCATGAATGAAAGACATCACAACCAACACCAAGAAACACAATTATAAGGAAATATTATGAAAACTTATATAATTGGACAATCTGGAAGAAATGGATAAATTCTTGGAAACGTAAACTAGAAAAACTGAAACAGGAAGAAATAGGAAATTTGAACAGACCCATAACCAGCAAAGAAATTGGAACAGCAATAAAAAAATCTGCCAAAAAATAAAAGTCCAGGGCCAAATGGCTTCCCAGGGGAATTCTACCCCACACTTAAGCAAGAGTTATATCATTCTTCTCCAACTGTTCCACAAAATAGAAATGGAAGGAAAGCTTCCAAACTCTTTTATGAGGCCAGAATTACTTACCTTGATTCCTAAACGAGACAAAGGCCCCACTAAAAAGGAGAATTACAGGCCACTATCCCTGATGAACACGGATGCAAAAATTCTCAACAAGATACTAGCAAACTGAATACAATAGTACCTTAAAAGAATTATTCACCACAATCAAGTGGAGTTTATTCCTTGACTGCAAGGGTGTTTCAGTATTTGCAAATCAATCAACATGATACACCAGATTAATAAAGGATAAGAACCATATGATCCTCTCAATAGATGCAGAAAAAACATTTGACAAAATACAGCGTCTATTTTTGATTAAAACCCTTTATTAAAAGTAGTGATAAAGGGAACATACCTCAACATAATAAAGGCCACATACAAAAGACCCATAGTTAATATTATCCTCAATAGGGAAAAACCGAGAGCTTTCCTGTTAATGTCAGGAATAAGACAGGGATGTCCATCCTCACTACTGTTATTTAACACAGTATGGAAGTCCTCAGCTCAGCAATTGGACAACAAAAAGAAATAAAAGGCATCAAAATCAGCAAGGAACAAGTCAAACTTTTACTCTTCACAGACCATATGATATCTATGTAGAAAACCTGAAAACCTCCACCAAAAAATTGCTAGAACTGATACACAAATTCAACAAAGTTGAAGGATACAAAATCAATGTGCCAAAATCTGTTGCATTTCTGTACACCAATAATGAAGCAGCAGAAATCGAAATCAAGGATTTGATCCCATTTATAATTGCACCCAAAAACATAAGATACCTAGCAATAAACCTAATCAAAGAGGTAAAATATCTGTACTCTGAAAACTATAGAACACTGATGAAAGAAATTGAAGATGACACAAAGAAATGGAAAAACATTCTATGCTCATGGATTGGAAGAGCAAACATTGTTAAAATCTCCATACTACCCAAAGCAATCTATACATGTAATGCATTTCCTATGAAAATACCACCAGGATTTTTCACAGAACTAGAACAAAAAATCCTAAAATTTGCGTGGAACCACAGAACACCCTGAATAGCCAAAGTAATCTTGAAAAAAAAAAAAGCAAAGCTGGATGCAATTACAGTTCTGGACATCTAGTTATATTACAAAGCTCTAATCATCAAGGCGGTATGGTACTGGCACAAAAACAGACACATAGATCAATATGGATCAATGGAACATAGTAGAATACCCTGAAATGGACCAACTATGACATGGCTAACTAATCTTTGACAAAGTAGGAATGAATATCCAATGGAAAAAAAAGATAGTCTCTTCAACAAATGATGTTGGGAAAACTGGACAGTGACATGCAGAAGAATGACACAGGACCACTTTCTTACATCATACACAAAACTAAATGCAAAATAGATGAAGACCTATATGTGAGACAGAAAACCATCAAAGTCCTAGAGGAGAAAACAGGCAGCAATCTCTTTGACATAAGATGTAGTAACTTCTTACTAGACATGTTGCTGAAGGCAAGGGAAACAAAAGTAAAAAAGGACTATCGGGATTTCATCAAGTTAAAAAGCTACTGCACAGAGAAAGAAGCAATCAACAGAACTGAAAGGCAACCACAGAATGGGAGAAGATATTTGTAAATGACATATCAGTTACAGGGATGCTATCCAAAATCTATAGAGAAATTATCAATCTCAACACTCCCAAAACAAATAATCCAGGTAAGAAATAGGCAGAAGATGTGAATAAACACTTCTCCAAAGAAGACATCTAGATGGCTAACAGACCATGAAAAGATGCTCAACATCACTCATCGTTGGGGAAATACAAATCAAAACTAAAATGAGATATCACTTCACACTTGTCTGAATGGCTAAAATTAACAACACGGGAAACAGCAGATGTTGGTGAGGATGCGAAGAAAGGGAGACCCTCTTACAACTTTGGTGGGAATGCAAACTAGTGCAACCACTCTGGAAGATGGTGTGGAGGTTTCTCAAAAGTTAAAAATAGAACTACCCTACAACCCAGTAATTGTTCTAGTAGGTATACAAAAATCTGATTTGAAGGGACACATGCACCCCAATATTTATAGCAGTATTATCAACAATAGCCAATTATGGAAGGAGCCCAAATGTCCATCGACTGATGAATGAAAAACAAGGATGTGGTATATACATACAATGGATTATTAGCCATCAAAAAAGAACGAAGTCTTGCCATTTGCAATGACTGGATGGAACTAGAATGCATTATGTGAAGTGAAATGAGTCAGAGAAAGACAAATACCATACAATTTCACTCATGGAATTGAAGATGCAAGACAGATGAACATAGGGGAAGTGGGGGATAAAAGAGAGGGAGGCAAACCATGAGCCTCAACTCTAGTTAACAAAGTAAGGGTTGAGGGGGGTTGGGTAGATTAGGGATGGGCTAAATGAGTGCTGAGTATTAAGGAGATCACTTGTGATGAACAATGGGTGGTATATGGAAGTGATGAATCACTAAATTCTACTGCAACCAATTTTACACTATATGTTAACTAACTGGAACTTAAATAAAAACTTGAAGAAGTAAAAATAATTTCCCAGTGGTAAAAATACAATAAAATTTAGTTTTAGTGGAGGAGTGTTGCTCATCTTTTCCTAAGTATTTTTGTTTTCAGATACTAATGTAAAGGTGTTTAACATTTTGTCAGTTTTCAATTGTTATGGATACTAATATATAGAAATGCAATTGAACATTTTATTTGGACCTTGTGTTCCTGAAAACTCACTCAATTCACTTATTATTTCTAGTAATCTCTGTAGATTCCTTAGAGTTTTCTATAACACAATCATGTTTAGAAAAAAAAGGACAGCTTATTTCTTGGAGATATATAGGAGTATTTAACTTTTAAGTTTTTATTTTTGAGTCTTTTTCAGAAGGTTGCGTTTTTCCTTTATTTTATCCATTTTATCTAAGGTATCAAATTTCTTTGAATAATGTTTTTCATAAGAACCATTTATTATCCTTTTAAAGTCTGCAGTATTTGTATGATTTTATCTGCTTTTTAATTTCTGATATTGGTAGTTGTCTCATCACTCCTGCTAGAAACTTATCAGTTGTATTATAAAAGTACTAACTTTTGGCTGTTTTAGTTTACTCTATTTTATGTTTTCTATTTTATTTATTTTTGATCTTTTCATTACATCCTTTTTTATTTTCACTTTGTCTTTAATTTAGTTTTCTTTTTTTCTAGCTTCTTAAAATAAAAGCTTAGCTGCTAGTAGAGCTTTATTTTTAACACAAGTATAAATCTATATATACATTTAGGTCAGCTGAAAACCAGAAACTTTTGGTGTGGGTTAGCATGTTAGAGAGTTCTTCGGATGGTTCATACAGGTATTAAATGACTCATTATCAATGATCCTTATGACCTAGAAAATGCAATATACAATTACACATATGTGGAGACGAAGATGCTCGATGGCGCCCACCGTAAGCCATGGGAAATGGGTAAGTGTGGAAGCCCTCAGCAATTTGATGTACTACCAGGCTCTTGTTGGAAAATAATCTGTTTCTGGTAGTTGCAGTTACTCAATTGCTACTGGACTGAAATTAAGGGACTAAATTAATGAACTGAAAATCATTATGGTGTTAGTTGACATAGTTTCAGGCCTTCATCAACAGCATCCGTTGCAACCCAGACTCCGGAACTGTGATTACCAATCTTTTCAACAATTGCAATGTCAACCTCAGTAACTTCTCTCATCCCAAGGCCTTCTGCCTCTGAGCCTCAGGGCCTCTTGAGCAAAGATTCTAACAGCTGGAAGAAGGACCTCCTTTGTTGAGGGTATGATTGGGTAAGTCAGTCTGAGACTGGTTCTCCTTTCACATTGGCTTAAATATGACTTCCCTTACCTGAATGTTTCGTATTATGAAACTCAAAATTTATTATTTGCTTACCTTTTTTTTTTCTATTCAAAATAGAGGCTTTTCACATATTTGGCTGTCTGATACTTTCCTGGCAAGAACTAAGTCATTTTTTCTCTAAGGATTGCTCTAGGGGAGAAAACTGTCCAGAAGTAGTTACTTCATGTGAATTTGTTCCACGTATTCTAATAAACTAATCTGTAATGACATTACACTCTCTTTCATTTAAAAACAGTAGAAAACCATAGGCTGTGTCTTCACACAGAATGGAAGGATTACTTTCCTGATACAATGGCCCAGGAGATTTCTGACAACTCAAATATCTGCCCAGGCTGGAATTTCTCTTCATCCCCTAGATGTTTTCTTGTTATATTTTCCTGTGCATAGGTATTCCTTGCTGCTTGTACAAACATGTGGAAGGGCCCAATTGTCTAGGATAAAGCTGGAGAAAGGTAAAAATGTCTCTTCCATTAGGGAAGAGGTGGCCTTAGGGATACATTTTGAATGTCATTTTGAATGACTGAACAAGTAAAGCGTTCTCCTACTACCTGAGAGAGAGTTCAGTCGTTGGTCTTCTAGGAAGTTAAATTCTAACATTTTTCTTATCAGGCAAAGAGACAGATTCATGTCATTATGCTAATGACATGGACATTATGCTAATCCTCTAAAGGACTTTTTGATTGCCTAACCATACTGACCAAGAAGAGATACATTCAAATAACTTTTGAGGTTTTTAAATTTTTAAAAACAATTAGTAGGATTGGCTAAATTTATTTCTACTAATTAGGCTAGTTTTTACACAGTCATGTGAAGGCTATTATTGGGTTATTAGATTGTCCTCTTATTTGTTGTCTGACCTTATGAGAAATAAAGTCCATGCAGGAAGGACTTTTCATGTGATTTTTGCCCCTGTTTTATTAATTGGTATGTCCTCATTCACAGCATGGTTCCTGGCATTAAATAGATGCTCTAATATAAAAGCAATAATTAATAATTGAATAGTTAACACATCTAATTTGATAAAGAAATATTTAACATATCCAATCATACTTTAAGGCAGATGATAAATTGAGTGTTAAATAAAATGAGAAGAAACTTGCTATGGCAAGTGGGGGAATACATGATAAAGTAGCCTTCACTTGCACAAAATGACGTGGCTGAGATTTTTATTCTTGACTGGCAATAGTCTCGTAATGGTTCTAAAAATTGTTTTTCCCTTCATGTTACATCCTTTAGAAATTAATTATGTGATTTGGTCTACATAGAGATATTTTTAAAACATTTTGTGGGCAATCCCAGTGAATTTAATTAAGCAAGCATCAGTCTTGGACACTTTCCAATTCTGACTGAATGACAAATGGTGGTTAGAAAGGATGAAATGTCTAGTGATCTCTGCCCCTATCAGGAGAAAGATGCTCTCCTCTTCAGAAATGATAAATTTATTAGGAGGTCTTCGTTGGCTGAATGCACTACCCCCCCCCCCCCCCGCCCCCTAAAAAAGCACAATAATTTGTGTCAAAATTTCAAGTCAATTGGTGTGGTCACACCAACACAGAAGAAGGAGAAGGACTAACCGAGTGAATGGTTTTTTTCTATTTTGAAGTTAGTAGGAAAGAGTTACTGGAGAAAAATCTCCCTGGAAAATGGCTGGTTGCTATCTTTTTATGTAAAATTAGGTTGCTTGTCTTTTAGATAAATTATCCTAAGGTAATAAAGTTTTATTGTGTGTATGGATCATAGAATTCCTTTTACATAATCTCTAGTGCAAATAAAAGCAATCTTCTGAATAATTGGAAGACCCCATGAAGAACATAGACTGATATCCAAATGAAATAAAATATATCTTCAAATAATAATGCAGATTTTTTCTTTCTCTTGTCATACTGGATGAAAAAAAAAATTCCAGTCCGACAAATGATTAAAAACTCTTCCTTCAGATTCTGGACTTGTCTTCACGAGGTAAGACTAACAGTAAATATTGGGAACCAGGTTTGCAATTGTGTGAATTTCTTTATTATGTAAAAGTGAGATCACTTTGAGATAAAGCAAACTTTGAAAAATAGGTGACCTTGGGAAAGTTAATTAGATGTTCTGAGCCTCTGCTTGTCCACTTATGAAGTGGAGATTAGAGTTCCTCTTACTGTAAATATGAACTATGATACATGAAGTTGTGAGTGTGTGATTGGAATCCACCGCAGGCATTGTGAGCTGTGGAATGATAGATCAGAATCAGATTTTATAAATAAATCATTTGAACTGCACGAGGAGAACATACTGATGTAGGCCAGAATGAAAGGAGAGGGACGTGGCAGGAGACCAGTGCAGTGGCTCAGTAGGGAAGCGGTGGGGAGGGAAATGATAAAGTTTGTGATATATTTTAGAGGGGTTAATAAGATTTGTTAAAGGTAACAATACGTGATATGAGAGCAAGAAAGGCATGAATGGCATGGTGATATTTCTTGTCTGAGCAATGACATGGAAGGTGGTACCATTTAATGAGGTGGAAACACCTATGTTTATTGCTGAACATTAAAAATTTAGTTTATAAGTACTGAATTGATATCCAGTTGGAGATGTCCAAATTTGGAGATGTTGCATGTGTGAATTTTTTTTTGAAGAGAGAGATGTGTAATTTATTTTTGTATTATTGTTTTTTAATATATTGTCAAGTTAGCTGACATAGAGTGTATACAGTGCACTCTTGGTTTTGGGGGTAGATTCCCGTGATTCATCGCTTACATACCACACCCAGTACTCATCCCAACAATTGCCCTCCTAAATGCCCGTCACCCATTTCCCTCCTTCCCCAACCCCCATCAACCCTCAGTTTGTTCTCTGTATGAGTCTCTTATGGTTTGCCTCCCTCTCTGTTTGAAACTATTTTTTCCCCTTCTCTCCCCACCATGGTCATCTGTTTAGTTTCTCAAGTTCCACATATGAGTGAAAACATATGATATCAGTCTTTCTTTGACTGACTTATTTCACTTAGCATAATACCCTCCAGTTCTGTCTACATTGTTGAAAATGGCAAGATTTCATTTTTTCTCATTGCCAAGTAGTATTCCATTGTATATATGAGTCACATCTTTATGCATTCATCAATTGATGGACATTTGGGCTCTTTTCATAATTTGGCTATTGTTGAAAGCCATGTGCCCCTATGAATCAGCCCTCCTGTATCCTTTGGATAAATTCCTCATAGCGCTATTGCTGGGTCATAGGGTAGTTCCATTTTCAAGTTTTTGAGGAACCTCCACACTGTTTTCCAGAGTGACTGCACCAGTTTGCATTCCCACTAGCTGTGCATGAGGGTTCCCATTTCTCCACATCCTTGCCAACATCTGTTGTTTCCTGAATTAATTTTAGCCACTCTGACCGATGTGAGGTGGTATCTCAATGTGGTTTTAATTTGTATTGCCCTGATGATGAGTGATGTTGAAGTTGATCATCTTTTCATGCGTCTGTTGGCCACCTGGATGTCTTCTTTGGAAAAGTGTCTTTTCATGTCTTCTGCCCATTTCTTCACTGGATTATTTGTTTTTCAGGTGTTGAGTTTGGTAAGTTCTTTATAGATTTTGGATACTAATCCTGTATCTGATATGTCACTTGCAAATATCTTCTCCCATTCCATCAGTTGCCTTTTTGTTTTGCTGATTGTTTCCTTTGTGGTGCAGAAGGTTTTTGTCTTGATGAGATCCCAGTAGTTCATTTTGCTTTTATTTCCTTTGCCTTTGGAGGCATGTTGAGCAAGAAATTGATATGGCTAGGGTCAAAGAAGTTGTTGCCTGTTTTCTCCTCTAGGGTTTTGATGGTTTTCTGTCTCACGTTTAGGTTTTCATCCATTTTGAGTTTATTTTTGTGTATGATGTAAGAAAGTGATCCAGTTTCATTCTGCCAGTTCTCCCAGCACCATTTGCTAAAGAGACTGTCTTTTTTCCATTGGATACTCTCTTTTGTTTTGTCAAAGATTAGTTGGCCATACATTTGTGGGTCCAGTTCAGAGTTTTCTATTCTATTCTATTGGTCTATGTGTCTGTTCTTGTGCCAGTACCATACTGTCTTGATATGAAGGTTAAAAATTAAGGGAGAGACACAACACTGGTGTGCTTCCCCATTTATTAGTCAGGAAAAGGGGGTATATCCAACCACTGAGAAGTATCAGTGAGGGAAGACACAATCCTTCAGTGACCTTCTATTCCTAATTTGACCTACTCACATTGAATATGTCAATTACACTACATTGGTCTCAAGTATTTCACTTTTGTGACTTTATAAACTATGCACCTTTTCATGGAATTCCCTTGCCCTCTTTTCTTGTCCTTCCACTTTTCCTTTAAAACTCAGCTAAAGCATTGCACCTCTGGGAAGCCTCTGACTCCTGTCTGGTAGATATATTCCTACTCTGTGACCTTCACATTGTGGGGCTGTTTTTATATTGTCACTTTTTGGTGATTATTATGTATGCTATCACTAAATGTAGGAAACCATGGCTTATTCAACTTGGAAATCACAATGTCTATAAAACATTTGACACAAGCAGGCACTCTTTCACATTTTTTAATTGAATGAATCAATGAAAGATTACTCTTATAATGCATTTAAAAATTTTTTCCCTTGTTTTATAGATCTCCTGCTTCTAACATGAGAAATCACCTCCTATGCAGATTAGATGGAAGCAAGAAACAATGTAACTTACTTTGTCCTCTTGGGTCTCACACAGGATCCAAAGGAACAGAAGGTCCTTTTTGTTATGTTTTTGCTTTTCTATATTTTCACCATGGTGGGCAATTTGCTCATTGTCATGACTGTAACTGTCAGTAAGACCCTGGGCTCGCCTATGTACTTGTTTCTTGCTAACTTATCATTTATGGATGTCACTTATTCCTCTTGCATTTCCCCCAGATTGATTTCAGGCTTGTTCTTTGGGGAAAACACCATATCCTTCCAATCTTGTATGACCCAACTATTTGTAGAGCACTTTTTTGGTGGATCAGAGGTTTTTCTTCTGCTGGTGATGGCCTATGACCGCTATGTGGCCATCTGTAAGCCCTTGCATTATTTGGTTATCATGAGACAGTGGGTGTGTGTTGTGCTCCTGGTAGGGTCCTGGGTTGGGGGTTTTATGCATTCAGTAATTCAAGTTAGCACTATTTATGGGCTCCCATTCTGTGGCCCTAATGTCATTGATCATTTTTCCTGTGATATGTATCCCTTACTGAAACTGGTCTGTACTGACACCCATGTCATTGGCCTGTTAGTGGTGGCCAACGGAGGACTGATCTGCACAATCGTGTTTGTGCTCTTGCTCATCTCTTATGGTGTCATCTTGCACTCTCTAAAGGACCTTAGTCCAGAAGGGAGGCAGAAAGCCCTCCAGACCTGTGGTGCCCACATCACTGTGGTGGTCTTCTTCTTTGTGCCGTGTATTTTCATGTACATGAGACCTGCCAAGACCTTCCCCGTTGACAAATTATTGAGTGTGTTTTATACAGTCATAACCCCCATGCTGAACCCCCTGATCTACACTCTGAGAAATTCTGAGATGACGAATGCTATGAAGAAACTCTGGAGGAGAAATGTTATATCTCTCAGTAGATAAGTGTATGATCCACCATGAAGAAAATAATTTAACATTTGTGCCCATCTCCTCAAATGTTAACGTCTGTTTTACTGTAAATGCACTTAGAGTAGGAGTCAATAAATAATATGTAATTGAGTAGTCAATGAAAGTTTTATAGTTACACTAATTGCTATGTATTTATTTTTTTATTCATGTAAAATTAATATAAAGTGTTATATTAGTTTCACATGCACTATATAATGATTTAACAATTCTATACATAGTGCTCATCATGAGAAGTATACTCTTAATCTCCAGATGTAATGAAGTAACCAATGACATTTTTGTAGTTCCACTAATATTTCTTTCAAAAAATTTTAATACTTTATTTATTTTTGAGAGACAGAGAGGGAAAGTGAGAGGGGGGAGGGGCAGAAAGAGAAGGAGACACAGACTCCAAAGCAGACTTCAAGCTCTGAGCTGTCACCTTAGAGCCCCACGTGGGACTTGAGCCCATGAATAGCAAGATCACAACCTGAGCCCAAGTTAGACACTTAACTGACTGAGCCACCCAGGTGTTCCTAGTTACATGAATTTTTAATTATTGGCTATACTTAATTTATTACTTTCATTCGAATTCTTATTTTTATATTTAGTTGGATTGATTTTCTTCTTTAGCATACAGAGTTTTATTAGCTTCATATGTGCAATGTAGTGATTGAGCAATTCCATTCATCACCTGGTGCTCAACATAATACGTGCATACCTTAATCCCCATCACCTCTTTAACCCAACCCTGCTTCTCCTCTGGTAACCATCAGTTCTCTATGACTAAGAGTCTATATCTTGATTTGTATCTTTTTCTCTCTCTTTTTCCCTTTGCTCATTTTTTGTTTCTTAAATTCCACATGAGTGAAATCATGTGGTATTTTTCTCTCTCTGAATTATTTTGCTTGGCACTATACTCTCTAGCTTCATCCATGTCATTGCAAATATATATAAAGACAGACCTTTACCCATCCCTCACATAGTCCCAGATCTTCTTACATACATAGTTATTGTATTAAGATTGTTATTGCTTCTAAAATTGGTCTATTAATAATCTTTGCTAATAAAACATATGTGTTCATGTTTATGTCCTTGTGTATAACTTTTACATTTACTACTCAGCCTCCTGAAGTCCTTTCCACACCTGTCTAGAGATGTAACCCATTCTCAGGTTGCTCATACTGCTTAAAACTTCTTTATGAAGATACGGTAAAATTAGTGTTTCCAGTCCTTGCCATATTTTACCCCATTTTTTTTTGTTACCTATAGCTCTGCAATGAAGTCTTACTGAAATTGTGTAAGTATGAGTTTTTAGAAGTGGAATTCTTGGATCAATTGGTATACATATTTAAATGTTGATGTTTGTACTTATTGCCCAAATACTGTCCATAAGCTCATACCAAACTACACTACTTCCATAAGTCTAAAAATGCCTGTCCAGCTTTATAGATGTGTCTATATATGAACACAGAGGTCTGTATCTGACAGCGCATGGATCAGTATCTGACTATGCATATGAATGCTTGTGTGTATGTATATGTATTTGATATGATCACACACAGGTTTGTATGTACTTACACACAGGGCTATATCTTGCCACACACAGGTCTGAATCTGAGCACATATGAATTTTGGCAGGACTTGACTGAACAATTTTTCTGTTCCATGTGGCATGGACTGAGCTCCCTCGGCTTTTAGGGAGTATTTTGGATGACTTTACTCTTGTGAGTGGTGCCTTGGCAGGGATAGCTAGAAGACCAGGCTCTCCTGGCTCCTTCTCCTTGCATGTAGCCTGTCTCTCCAGTGAGTTTGTCAGAATTGTAAAATGGCAGTTCAGGACTTTCGGAGGGAGGGCACAGAAGGTATTAAGCCAGTTAAGATCTCATCCCATCCTGACATCAGCTTGAAATTCAGGATCTCAAGTTCTAGATCCAGACTGTATCTGACCAAATGAAAAGGCAACCTATGGAATGGGGGAAAATATTTGCAAGTCTTATACCTCACAAGGGGTTAATATCCAAAATGTATGAGGAACTTATACAACCAATAGGAAAAACAAAACAAAACAAAACTGATTAAAAACTAGGCAATGGATCTGAATAGACATTTTCCAAAGAAGACATACAAATGACCAATAGGAACATGGAAGGGTGCTCAATATTATTAATCACTATGGAAATGCAATTCAAACTACAATGAGATATCGCCTCATACTTGTTAAGATGGGTGTTATCAAAAAGAGAAGAGATTACATTTGCTGGTGAGGATGTAGATAAAAGGGATCCCTAGTTCACTGTCTTTGGGTATATAAATTTTTCAACCACTCTGGAAAAAAGTATGGGGATTGCTCAAAAAGTGAAATAGAACTACCATAATATCCAGAAATTCCACTTCTGTGCATATATCCAAGAGTATGAAATCAGAATCTTGAGGAGATATCTTCACTCTCATGTTTGTGGCAGTATTTTCACAATAGTCAAGACATGGAAACAATCTAAGCATCCATTGAGGGATGAGTGGAAAAAGAACAGTGGTATATACATACAAGAGAATATATTAAGGTATAAAAAAGAAGAAAATCGTGCCAATTGCAACACCATGATAGACTTTGAGGGCATTATGCTAAGTGAAATAAGTCACACAGAGAAAGACAGATACTCTATCATCTCATTTATATGTGGTATGGAAAAACCCAATTTATAGAAGGCAAGAGAATGGTGATTTCCAGGGCCTGGCGGGTGGGGGAAATTTGCCAATGTTAGTTAAAGGGTACACATTTCTAGTTGTAAGTTGGATAAGTTTTGGGGAGCTAATGTATAGCAGGTACAGTAGCTAACAATAATGTATTATATAGAAATAGTTGCTGAGCGAGGGAATCTTAAATTGCTCATCCCCCACAAAAATTCCAGTTATGTGAGATGACATATGTGTTAAGTACCCTTATTGTGGTAATCATTTTGCAATATATGTATATGTCAGATCAACATGTTGTACACCTTAAACTTACACAAGGTTATATATCAGTTGTATTGAATAACCCTGTGAAAACACAAGTAAATGAAATTAGACTTTGTGAATTGAAAAAAGAAAGTCTAAGAACTAGAGACTTGCTCTTTCTTCCCTGTGTCCTGCATATGTTTTGGAGGTGGACAACCTAGTTAAGAGAATTTATGAGACACACCTTAAATCTTTCCGAAGTCTCACTAGGGTCTTACATCTACAACACTGAGATGATTTTTCTTCTGGTGCCATTTCTTACTCTGAGAGCTTTTTTGCTCTTTGGAGATGCTATGGATGAGAACCAGCTTTATGCCAGAACCCAGCAGATCTTGACTCCTTACATGTTTCTCCTGAATTCTGCTTGAGAACTTGATAACAGTCATGCTTTTAACTCACCTCTCTATCTCTTTTTTTGAGGTTAATTTATTGATTTTGAGAGAGACAGAGACACCATGAGTTGGGGAGGGGCAGAGAGAGAGAGGGAGAGAGAGAATTCCAAGACCCAACATGGGGCTCAAGTTCACAAAACCATAAGATCATGACCTGAGCTGAAACCAAGAGTCAGATTCTCAACTGACAGCCACCTAGGCACCCCTCACCTCTCGTTACCCATCCTTCAACATATCATACATGGCTGAGGAAGCAGCTGGCATATTCAGTATTATGCTTGGAAATCACAGTCAAATCCACCTGCTCCCCGACCTGTTCCTATTTTCCACACTACTACAGGTGAGGGTATTACCAAACTTTGCTAGCACTTGGTAACATGAGTCACTTTCTCTTCAGCCTCCAAGCACAGTCCATCCTGTCCTTCAACAAAGCTTTACCTACAGATGCCTCGAAGCCCTTACAGCCCCAGCAACTCCTGGGGCCGGGGTCAATGCCATGTACTTTACATTTCTGTTATGGAAGCACCACAGTTCCAGCTTCCACTCTTTGCTCTGGTTATCTTTTGCTACATGGTATAAGACTTTGAAATGTTGTGACTTAAAGCCACAACCATTTACATTTGCCTCACAATCTTGTGGACCAGCAATTCTGGCAGAGGTTAGCTGGGTATTTTTTCTGCTTCATGTGGCATGGACTGGAGTCCCTCTGTGGTATTCAACTGATAACTGAGGGGTCTACAGGATTCAGGGCAGCTTCATTCATATTCAAAGTGGCTTGGAAATGGTGACTGGAAAGAACCCACCGGTCCCTCTCCCTATCCAGTTAAATGTAGGACCACAGTCAGGATAGTCAGACTTTTAAAATTTAAGTATAAGTTGGTTAGCACATAGTGTAATAGTTTCAGGAGTAGAATTTAGTGATACATCACTTACATATAACACCCAGTGTTCATCCCAACAAGTGCCCTCCTTAATGCTCATCACCCATTTAGCCCATCTCTCCACCCACCTCCCCTCCAGCGACCCTCACTTTGTTCTCTGTATTGAAGAGTATCTTATGGTTCGCCTCCCTCTCCATTTTTATCTTATTCTTCCTTCCCTTCACCTATGTTCATCTGCTTTGTTTCTTAAATCCCACATCTGAGTGAAATCAGGTGATATTTGTCTTTCTCTGACGGACTTATTTTGCTTAGCATAATACACTAGTTCCCACCACATTGCTGCAAATAGTAAGGTTTCATTCTTTTTGATCACCGAGTAATATTCCATTGTATATCTATCTATCTATCTATCTATGCCACATCTTCTTTATCTATTCAGCAGTTGATGGACATTTGGGCTCTTTCCATAATTTGGATACTGTTAGAAACATTGGAGTGCATGTGAACCTTCGAATCAGTATTTTTGTATCCTTTGGATAAATACTTAGTAGTGCAATTTGCTGGGTTGTAGTGGAGTTCTATTTTTAATTTTTTGAGGAACTTCTATACTGTTTTCTGATTGTGGCACGATTTTGCATTCCCACCAACAGTGCAAAAGTGTTCCCCTTTCTCCGCATTCTCGCCAACATCTGTTGTTTCCTAAGTTGTTAATTTTAACCATTTTGACAGGTGTGAGGTGGTATCTCTTTGTGGTTTTGATTTGTATATCTCTGATGATGAGTGACGTTAAGCATCTTTTCATGTGTCTATTAGCCATCTGGAAATCTTCTTTGGAAAAGTGTCTATTCGTGTCTTCTGCCCATTTCTTCACTGGATTATTTGTATTGGGTGTTGAGTTGGGTAAGTTCTTTATAGATTTTGGATGTTAACCCTTTGTCTGATATGTCATTTGCAAATATCTTCTTCATTCCATCAGTTGTCTTTTAGTTTTGCTGATTAATGAATCTTTATCTATGATCCTTATGACCTAGAAAATGCAATATATAACTAAACGTATGTGGAGATCAAGATGCTCAGTGGAGCCCATTGTAAGCCAGGGAAAATGAGTAAGTGTGGAAGCCCTCAGAGATTTGATGTATAAGCAGGCTCTGGTTGGAAAATAATTTGCTTCTTATAGAAACAGTTACTCAATTGACCCTGGAATGAAATTAAGGGACTGAATTAATGAACTGAAAATTATTATGGTGTCAGTTGACATAGATTAAGGCTTTGATAAACAGCATCCACTGCGACCCAGAGTCTGGAACTGTGATTAGCTATCTTTTCAACAATTGCAGTGTTAACCTCAGTGACTTCCCTCATCTCAGGGCCTTCTGTCTCTGAGCCTCAGGATTTCATAAACAGAGATTCTAACAGCTAGAAGAAAGACCTCCTTTGCTGAGGATATGATTGGATACGTAAGCCTGAGACTGGTTCTTTTTTAATGCCGGCTTAAATATGACTTCCCTTACCTAAATCTTTCCTACTATAAACTCACAATTTATCATTTGCTTAACATTTTTTTTCTGTTTAAATTATATGCTTTTCACATATTTGACTGTCTGTGCCTCTTTCTTGGCAAGAACCAAGTCATTCTTTCTCTAGAGATTGTTCTAGGGGAGAAAAACTGTCCAGAAGTGTTTACTTTATTTGAATTTGTTGCACATATTCTAATAAACTATAATGACCTTACATTCTCTTTCATTAAAAACAGTAATGACATAGAAAGCCATAGGCTGTGTCTGCACACAGAAATGGGAGGATTATTTTCCTGATACACTGGCCCAAGAGATTTCTGACAACTCAAATATCTGTGCAGGCTGGAGTTTTTGTTAATTCCCTAGATGGTTTTTTGTTATATTTTCTTGTGCATAAATATCCCTCATTACTTGTACAAACATATGGAAGAGCCCAATTCTCTTGGATGAAGAGTGGGGAAAGGTAGAAACATGTCTTCCGTTAGGGAAGAAGTGACCTTAAGGATACGTATGTTTTGAATGAGTGAACAGGTAGAGTTCTCTCTCACCTGAGAGACTGCTCAGTCATTGGTCTTCCAGGAAGCAAATTCCAGAATTTTTGTTGTTAGGCACAGAGACATGCTAATGTACAGAGACATAAATGTTATCCCAATCCTCAAAATAAAATATTTTTTTTGTTGTCTCATCATAAATGTCTAATAAGAGATTTATTTAACTAATTTGAGGTTATAAAATTTTGGGCATTTTTATGTTGACAAATAACAGGCTTGTCCAAGTTAATTTCTACTAATTAGGATAATTTTTAGATGCACTGATCAGGCATATATTATTATGTGTTCTATGGTCACCCGCAGTTCTGTGAAGTATCTACAATTACTCACAGTGAGAGAAGCACTATTTTAATGACCAAGGAAACGACCCAAGAGGTGAGTCCTTAAAACAACCAAGGGATATGCAATGAAAGCTCATGTAATATATTTAATGTAGCTAATGTCTTAAATACCATATAGTTTCATTGGAGAAAGACTGGATTGAGGAAATTAAGCTAGCAAAACTGAAGTTAGCCAGTGTATCTAAAATGTATTTGGTATTAGTATTATAACCTGACAGATTTTTATTGTCCATTTAGCCAAATAACAAAGAGGAACACATAATGCATTTGAAATAAACTAACGGAATTATAAAGTAGGTTTGTGGGCTATTTTACATAGCATGTTAATATGTGTAATTACTGTTAGATATATAAATTAGAGAATTTAAAATTGTATATCATATCAAACGTGTTAGAATATAGAGGAATAAATAAATGCCTATTCTGTTCTGGAAGCTTGATGTGCACTGTTATGTGTGAATCTTAAAATTTTCATTGGTACTATGTTGCTGCATATTCATGAAGAAATTCATGCTCGTAAGTAACTTTTGGCCATTGAGAGAGACATAAAACTGTAATTTGTAAAATACTATAGTATTTTTGTTACCATGGGATTTTAATTTATCTTTTAAAAGATATATTCATAACAAACTATGTAAATTATATCTTTTAAGTAGAGCTGTGTTTACGTAATGGTTTCAGTTATTAAAGCCTACTAAGGCTATCTGTCCGTTTTTATAGTATGAAATCTTTGATGACTTAAACTCTGGAGAATAGTTTATATGCCTCATTCCTACATGTGAATAATTTAACTGGCTAGTAGAAGATTTATCTTGGTGAAATCCAAAGTGGGGATTAATAAGAGTGAAGAACACTATTTCTTGCAGAAAATAATGAATGAAAAATAAGAATTATATATAGACTACATTGTAGTGTTATGTTCTTGAACAGGAGTGGCTCTATCAGTCTAGAACTTCCACGATGATAGCACCCCCCAACCAAATGGAGTAACAATGTGAATGAAGCATGGAGATCATTTGTTACACCTGGCTTCTAAGGAAAGCTCAAGCTTTTTCTTCACGTGTCCTCCCCTCCCAAATCCATGGGATTGGAATCAACTTGTCTATATATGAGGTTTAGTTAATTCTTTAATTTCCTTGAGCACTGAATAACCCAAAAGTTTGGGCTTGTGTCTGTATCTGTACAATTCTTCTCTCATTTAATTTTGTCCTTCCCTTCAGATGTAGGGTCTCTAAGGAATCAGTGCTTTTATTCTTTTTGAATTTTTTTTTCCTTACCAAGAAGTGCTCTGTGTTTAATTGCTATGACTTCCCAGGATGCCTCCTGAGTGACCCCTGGAAGGTTCAGGGGATTTGCCTTCTAGCACTTCCTCACTAAAGGAAAACTTTCAGAATAAGATTTTTAAAAAAAGTTATTTACTTATTTTGAGTGAGATAGGATGAGCGAGGGAGGGGCAGAGAGAGGAGAGAGAGAGAATTGTAAACAGGCTCTGTGCTCTCAGCGCAGAGCCTGATTTGGGGCTCGATCCAACCAACTGTGAGATCATGACCTGAGCTGAAAACAAGAGTTGGACGCTTACTGACTGAGCTTCCCAGGCACTCCTGAATAATATTTTTAAAAGAATACTAACCTCACTTAATTATTACATTAATATTCTTTTTTACCTGAGGATATTCATATCTTCAATATAATTTCTCCTCTCTGATTTGATACTTCCTTTCTTTCATTTTCTACCTTTTTTCTCTAGTTTTATGCTTGCTTCTAGACGAGTCACATTTCATCATATGTAAATAATACTGCTCATATGTAATAAAATAGGTAATTCCTAAGGCATACAAACCTATCCTATGCACAGCAAGTGGTTCATGAGTTAGAGGTGCAATATTCTTTTTACCTGGGACTATGTCTATGATACTTACTAAATTGACAAAGATTCAGATGATTTGTTCTGATACAACTTAATAGTGAAACATTCAAGAACATTAATCATAGTACAATTTACTGAGCCTTTAAATAGGTGCCAGGCAGGTTCCGGATGCTTTATTTGTAATAAAACAACAAACTTAAGAAGTAGAAACTGTTGCTCTCCCATTCTACAAATCATGAAACTGGGACACAGAGAGGTTAAGTTGCCCAGCATTGCCCAGATGGCACATGGCAGAGCTGGGATTCCAACACAGGCAATGAAATTCCAGAACCCACATTATTCACCATTGCACTACGCTCCCTCTCCAAGGATGTTTTGGGTCTTAACTAGGTGCACACTGAATGAGAAACTTGTAGTCATGATTTGATCTTGGTAATGATCAAGTCCCAGTTGCCACTGGCTAGCCTTTCTCAAGTAACAGTAACAAGATTGGAAATTTTAATGTAATTATAAAAATATGAAAATAGAAGGAAATGTCAGCAAAATAGAAGGGGTGGGGCTGCACAAAGCTCTCACAGAGCACTGGATTGGAAAGGATTCTGAGGTGGATGAGTTTGACCCCCTTAGTTTCCAATGAGCAAGCTGAGACAGGCTTGTAATACATTTAGAAGGTGACTCAAACCCATGCCTTCTTACACTGAGCTTGGATTTTTCCCCCAAGGGTGCTGTTTTTTGCAACCTGGGCAACAAAGTTGTATTTTTGAGTGCTCTCAGTACCTAAGAAGCATTATAAGTAAAACCATGTCCCATTGTACCCTACCCCTCTTTTCAGCGTCTGTTTCTCTTCCTTCACTACCTAGCTCATGCCAAGTGTTTTGAAAAAAAAAATACCAGGTGCTAATGTAACAATTTGTGAAAATCGCAAGTCTCTCCAGTTCAGTTCAAATGTATTTGCTGAAAATCTAGAGAGTTATTTGTGTTAAGATATTGTGGGGTGGGCAAACATTAAATGGAGAGAACTCCAACTCCTTACAAAGCTGATCGAGAATCATACCAAGTCATTGTAATAGGGAACAATGTGCTAAATAGTTTTGCAGTTATTTGGTACAGTTAAATCTAGTCTTTACATCAGAGTCTAGTCTGAACATCTAATAGTGGAATATCATAGTATTATTAAGTGATTTATTACACAAGAGAGGCTATTTTTGGTGCTGGATACATCACACCGTAAAGGTACTCACTGCAACTACGTACTATCACCTCAAAAGTCTGACTCTATGCCGATTTATGTAGTGTTTATTGCCACCAGCAGAAAGTAAATTTCTGGAGAGCAGGAATCCTTTCCTCGTTTGTGACTGCTGACTTCTGTGCCAAGAACAGACATAGTTTAAATAAGGCTATAATAAATCTATGTCGATAGCTGAGCTTTTGATTACTCCTCTCTATAGACGATCCCCTAAGACTTAGAGATAGAACTTCTTTCTTGTAGGACAACAAGATCATCTGAAGACAAATAGGACCATCAAGGGAAGGTGTAGCAGGCTTTTTGGAAGAACTCAATAGTTACCACTAACTGTTTATTGCGTATAAACCACTGTAGAAAAGACTTAATGATGAAGATGTGCTCTTAACAATGGACGTATTTATAGTCATGTTCATGATTTAATTACAGATTGCATTGTCCTGAGCTCTCATCCTTGAAACAGGCCATATAGAAAGAGGAAATGGGAAATAGTAACAATGTGACGGAATTTGTCCTCCTTGGCCTCACCCGGGATCCTGAAGGGCAAAAAGCATTATTTGTCATGATTTTACTGACCTACATTGTGACAATAATGAGCAACCTGCTCATTGTGGTGACTGTGTTTGGCAGCCCCTCTCTGGGCTCCCCCATGTACTTCTTCCTCACCTGTCTGTCACTCATGGATGTTGTTTATTCCACTGTCATCTCTCCCAAATTGATTATAGACTTACTCTGTGACAAAAAGACAATTTCCTTCCCAGCTTGCATGGGCCAGCTCTTCCTAGAACACTTGTTTGGGGGTTCTGAGGTCTTCCTCCTGATCGTGATGGCCTATGATCGCTATGTGGCCATCTGTAGGCCGCTGCATTACTTGACTATCATGAATCGACAGGTTTGCATTCTGCTGTTGGTGGTGGCCTGGGTTGGAGGTCTTATGCACTCCATGGTTCAACTTCTCTTTGTGTACAGCCTCCCGTTTTGTGGCCCCAATGTCATTGATCACTTCATCTGTGACATGTACCCATTACTGGAACTTGCCTGCACTGACACCTACTTAATAGGCCTCACTGTTGTTGCCAATGGTGGAGTCATCTGCATGGTCATCTTTATCCTTCTGCTCATCTCGTACGGAGTCATTCTAAATTCTCTTAAAAGTCACAGTCCGGAAGGGAGGCGCAAAGCCCTGTCCACCTGCAGCTCCCACACCACAGTGGTTGTCCTCTTTTTTCTTCCCTGCATTTTCATGTATGTTAGACCTGTTTCCAACTTGTCCATTGATAAATCCATAACTCTGGTTTATACAGTTATCACTCCCATGTTAAATCCTTTAATATACACCTTGAGAAATTCGGAGATGAAAAATGCTATGGAAAAATTCTGGTGTAAAAATGTAACCAAAAGTAAAATAAGCATGTGTCACTGACACCGAACACATTTATGATTAATTCTGAAGCAACAAAAGGGTTCTAAATTCTGACAATGGATTTAGTAAATTCCGTGGATTCTCTAGAGATGTTTCTCTTTATTTACACAAAGTCATCAAGAAGTGGAATGGATTGTCTTTTGAGGTAATAATCAACCTAATAGGGAAATTCTGAAGGTTGAATAATATTTGTCCCATTACAAGTAAAAATACAATTAATTTCACCTCATAGCCTTATTTTTCTTGGTTCATATTGAAATGGAACTTTAGAAACAATAGTTTTTAAATTAAAAAAATGTCTTTTTATTTTGAGAGAGAGAGGAGAAAGTGAGCATGAGTTGAGGAGGGGCAGATAGAGAGGGAGAGAGAAAATCCCCAGCAGGTTCTGCACTGCCAGCAAGGAGCCCAATGCAGAGCTTGAACCCATGAACCATGAGACCATGACCTGAGCTGATATCAAGAGTCAGACGCTTAACCAACTGAACCATCTAGGCACCCGAAGAGTTTTAAAATTTTAAATGTGAACCAACCTGCTTTTGAAAATTTACTTTCACCCAAACTAAAGAGAAAGTAATTTGGCTAATACTTAGAACAAATTACTGGGGCCAAAAGAGTGGTGTATAAATTTTAATGCTCATTATTCTATCAGCACAGAAACTTTCTGTAGCTGCAATATGCATCTTGTCCTTAAGATGATTTCCATTCCTCAGGTCAATGCCTATGCTTTTGCAGTTCAGGACATTTAAATGGTAGATGTTATTGTGTTTGGTTAGACGCTATCAGTGAGAACTTTTGTTAAAAATTTAACAAAGGGATGTTAAAAGGGATGTTGTATGTTTTTCCAGTTTGTTATGAGCCTGTATGGGGATGGTTGATGATGAAAACAGATTCTAGTTCCTAATTTGAGCACAGAAAACCATACTAATTCAATTATAAATATATTTTATGCCTTTCCTCATTAGCTGTTATGTACATTTTGTTGCCATTCTTCAACAAGAAGATAGAACCTACTTTGTCTTCATGATACTAAAGATATGGGTAAAGAAATGTGTTATTTTGCATAACAGTGTTTCCCCTAAAAGTTGTATTCAACTTAAGTACTTTGTCCTGATAGACCTAATAATGATTTACTTTGGAATAAATAAAATTTTGTTTTTCACTGTTATGTGTAAAAATCGACAACAGGTTTTTCTGTCTGCAGCCCATCCCTAAACACTGCAAGCTAGGAAGAAAATGAACTTGCTTTCATTGTAACATGGAACATCATCATCCTTTGAAAGAGTTTTCTTTTCTAACTAAAAAAAGATTTTATAACTTTTCTTATTTTAAAATTGTATTATTTTTCATGCATATTGAATGATATATGCAATTTACTTTTACATGTGATAGCCTCTTAACCTTGAATGTGATCAATATCATTGAAACTACCTGTGCATACTTCCCTGATAGCACTCATCTGCCTCTTCCCAGAGGTAATCTTAATGCTGAATTTTGGATAACCATAGTTAAAAACAGTTTAACTACATATGTATGTATCCTGAACATATATTGTGTAGAGTTTTCCTGCTTTTTTTGAAATTATACTAAGTATTGCATAGTTTTCTGAATCTTACTTTTTTAATTTAAGTTTTTAATTTTAATTCCAGTATGGTTAACATACAGTGTTATATTAGTTTCAGGTGTACGAGATAGGGATTCAATATTTCCATACGTTACTCAGTGCTCATCATGAGAAGAGTACTCTTTAATCCCCATTACCTATTTCACCCATCCCTCCATCCATTTCTCCTCTGGTAATCCATCAGTTTGTTCCTAAAGTTGAGTCTGTTTCTTGGTTTCTCTCTCTTTTTTCCTTTGCTCATTTCTTTTGTTTCTTAAATTCCACCTATGAGTGAAATTATATGGTATTTGTCTTTCTCTGACTTCTTTCACTTAGCATTATACTCTCTGGATCCATCCATGTTGTTGCAAATGGCCAGATTTCTTTCTTCTTCTGGGTGAAAACATTCCATTGTGTATATGTACACACACACGCGCACACACACACACACACACACACACACACACTACTTCTTTATCCATTCGTCTGTTGATGGACACTTGGGCTGCTTCCATAATTTGGCTATTGTAAATAATGCTGCAATAAACATAGGGTGTATGTATCCCTTTGTTTTAGCGTTTTTGTATTTTGGGGGTAAATACCCAGTAGTGTGATTACTGGATTTTAGGGTAGTTCTATTTTAACATTTTGAGGAAAACATTTTGTTTCCCATAGTGGCTGCACAAGTTTGCATTCCCACCAACAATGCATGAGGATTCCCATTTTACCACATCCTCACCAACACTTTTTGTTTCTTGTGTTTCTGATTTTAGCCATTCTGACAGGTGCGAGGTGGCATATCATTGTGGTTTTGACTTCTATTTCTCTGATGATGAGTGATGTTGAGCATCTTTTCATGTGTCTGTTAGTCATGTGGATATTTTCTTTGGAAAAATGTCTATACATGTCTTCTGCCCATGTTGTAACTGGGCTATTTGTTTTTTGGGTGTTGAGTTTGGTAAGTTCTTTATAGATTTTGCATACTAACCCTTTGTCAGGTATGTCATTTGCAAGTATCTTCTCCCATTCCATAGGTTGCCTTTTAGTTTTGTTGATTGTTTTCTTTAAAATCCCAATAGTTCGTGTTTGCTTTTGTTTCCCCTGCCCTTGGTGACATGTCTAGTAAGGAGTTGTTGCGGCCGAGGTCAAAGAGGTTAGTTACTTCCTGTGTGTCCTCTACGATTTTGATGGTTTTCTGTCTCACATTATGTCTTTCATCCATTTTGAATTTAGTTTTGTGCATGGTGTAAGAAAGTGGTCCAGCTTCATTTTTCTGCATGTTGCAGTCAAGTTTTCCCAACACCATTTGTTGAAGACACTGTCCTTTTTCCATTAGATATTCTTTCCTGCTTTGTTGAAGATTAGTTGACCATACAGTTGTGGGTCCATTTCTTGGTTTTTCATTCTGTTACATTGATATATGTGTCTATTTTTGTGACAGTACCATATTGTCTTGATGACTACAGCTTTATAATATAGCTTGAATTCTGGAATTGTGATGCCTCCAGTTTTCTTTTTCTTTTTCAGGATTGTTTTGGCTCCTTGGGATATTTTGTGGTTCCATAGAAATTTTAAGATTGTTTGTTCTAACTCTGCAAAAAATGCTGGTGGTACTTTGATAGGGGTTGCATTAAATATGTAGATTGCTTTGGGTAGTATAGACATTTTAATATTTGTTCTTCCACTCCATGACCCTGGAATGCTTTTCTACTTTTTTTTGTGTCCTCTTCGATTTATTTCATCAGAGTTCTATAATTTTCAGAGTATAGATTTTTTTAATGTTTATTTATTTTGAGAGAGAGAAAGAGAGACAGAGAGAGAGAGACAGAGAGAGAGAGACAGAGAGAGAGACAGAGAGAGAGAGAGAGACAGAGAGAGAGAAGGCACTGGGGAGGGGATAGACAGAATCCCAAGTAGGCTCCGTGTTGTCATCACAGAGCCCAATGTGGGGGGAAGAAAAGCTCTCACTTTGTGTATGATGTTAACCTGGGTTTTTCACATATGGCCTTTATTATGTTGAGATATGTTCCCTCTAAACCTACTTTATTGAGGGTTTTTATCATGAATGGATATTGTACTTTATCAAATGCTTTTTCTGCATCTATGGAAATGGTCATATGATTTTTATCTTCTCTACTGTTGATGTGATGTATCCTAGTAATTGATTTGTGAATATTGAACCACTCTTGCAACCCAGGAATAAATACCACTTGGTCATGGTGAATGACTTTTTAAAATGTATTGTGGATTTGGCTTGCTAATATTTTGTTGAAGATTTTTGCACCTGTGTTCATCAGCCACATTGGCCTATAGTTCTCTTTTTTTTGTCTTTATCTGGTTTTGGTATGTCTTTATCTGGTTTTGGTATGCTGGCCCCATAGAACGAATTTGGAAATTTTCCTTTGTCTTCTATTTTTTGGAATAGTTTAAGAATAATAGGTATTAACTCTTCTTTAAATGTTTGGTAGGAAAAAAATAAGTGGTAGAATTCGCCTGTGAAGTCATCTGGTTCTGGACTTTTGACTGTTGGGAGTTTTTTGATTACTGATTCAATTTCATTGCTGGTAATTGGTCTGTTCAAATTTTCTATTTCTTCCTGATTCAGTTTTGGGAGGTATTTTTTCATAGGAATGTATCCATTACTTTTATATTCTCTATAACCCTATGTATTTCTGTGGGGTTGGTTGTTACTTATCCTCTTTGATTTCTGGTTTTGTTTATTTGAGTCGTCTCTCTCCCCCATCCCTCCTTTTTTTGATGAGTGTGGTTAAATGTTTATCAATTCGAAGAATGTGCTCCTGGTTTTATTGATATTCTATTTTTTAAATACAAATACACACACACAGAGGAAAGTATGGCCCATTCAAAGAAACAAAATAAAACAGCAGAAATTGTCCCTATAAAGCTCTGATGACTGGACAAGGACTTCAACACACCATCTTAGAGATGTTCAAACAAGTAAAGGAAGGTATGGCAAAGCTCAAGGAAAGGAAGCTAAGGAAAGAGTCAAGGCCAAATATCAAAAAAGAGACAGAAAACTTCCATATCAATAAACCTCAGTAAAGAAATAGTATTTTTTTGGGGAGCCTGGTGGCTCAGACAGTTAAGCACTTGGCTCTTGGTTTTGTCCCTGGTCATGACCACACAATTTTGTGAGTTCAAGCCCCAGGTCTTCTTGGGATTCTGTCTCTCTGCTCCTTCCCCTGTAATGATGCCTCTATCTTTCTCAAACTAAATAAATAAACATAAAAAAGAAGTAATACGCTTTTCAAATCATGTGTAGAGAGTTTCAAAGGACCTGACATTGTTATATAAAAGGCATCTGAATATCCAGTTTCAAATATTTCTAGATTTAGTTTCTATGTTTTTTTTCTTATATTACTTTGTAATTGTCTCTTTCAAATTATATATCCATATCATCTATCTCTTATTCTTTTTAAGAAAGATTCTCTTCTTTGGGGCAAAACTTCTCAGTTGGAATTTTATATGTGGATTTTACCTCCTCTGAGTTAAATGGAAACTTTTAACATTGATTACCAATAATCTTCTGCCATTCTTATTAAGTATGTCTTTTTTATACAAAGACTTAAGATTTTTACTTCACTCCAGTGTCTTCTTCAACTTGAGAATTTTTTTTTTAATTTTTTTTAAACGTTTTTATTTATTTTTGAGACAGAGAGAGACAGAGCATGAATGGGGGAGGGGCAGAGAGAGAGGGAGACACAGAATCGGAAGCAGGCTCCAGGCTCTGAGCCATCAGCCCAGAGCCCGACGCGGGGCTCGAACTCACGGACTGTGAGATCGTGACCTGAGCCGAAGTCGGACGCTCAACTTGAGAATTTCAAATATATACTGATGAATTGAAAATAACGAATTGTTGGGGTGACTAGGTGGCTCAGTTAGTTGAGTGTCTGACTCTTGATTTCAGCTCAGGTCATGATCCCAGGTTGTGGGATTGAGCCCTGCCTTGGGTTCTGTGCTGAGCATGGAACCTGCTTAGGATTCTCTCTCTCCCTATGCCCCTCTCCCTTACTCTACAATAAAAAAGGGGCACCTGGGTGGCTCAGTTGGTTGAGTGACTCTTGACATTGGCTCAGGTCATGGTCTCATGGTTCATGGATTCAGGCCCCACATTGAGCTCTGAACTGATAGTGAGGAAGCCTGCTTGGGATTCTCTACGCCCCTCCACTGCTCATGCTCACTCATGTGCTCTCTCTTTCAAAATAAATAAATAAACTTAAAAGAAATCAAATTAAATTAAAAAAATAAAGAATTCTTGTTCATGCAATCTTGTATTTTTGGTATTAATAAGTGACGTGTTCCTTGCTTTTAGATTGCTGTTTTTTTCTACTTAATTCTCCTGAAGTGATTGGCTAGAAGCCTCTGAAAACATGGATCATGTAAAAGCTCTCAGTTCTCTAGAGCATGATTCCTCAGTGAGTTTAATTTTGAACAAGAAGCCTTGGGGACAAAATGTTTTAACAACTCCATGAAGTAATTTGTTGCTCATTGTTGATTAAGTGCCCAGTCATATCTTTCCTTACCTGGGAGAATATTTCTCTTTGGGGGGTAATGTTGCTGTCAAGATGTAAAAAAAAGCCATTACTTTACTGGGCATGGACCATATTAAAACAGTCATGCGAATGCTTTCAGAAATATTCCAAAGAATCCAAAACATCCACTGCATTATGGACTAAAAATGCTATTAAAGGTTGATTCAATTAATTTGGTCAGTTAAACATAACGATGTTTTACATTTAATTTTTGGTACATAATCTCAATGGCGGCTTTCAAATTCAATGATTCATCAATCATATCAACTATACATTCTTGAAGCCAACTCTGTATAATCCCATAATCCAAACTATTAAATGTCTGTGAAAGTTGAAGAAGATGGTCATGCTTTGTGCAGGCAGAGAAAGAGAAATACTTATGTGACAAAGCATTTCGATGTCACTAAGTGCACCCTGACATTTTTTCTGTAGTCACGTTGGGGTTGATGTGTTGGCAATCCTGTCTTATTTTCATGCAACTAAGTGGTCATCTTTCAGGACCAAAGATAGAATTGCAGAAGCCTGGATTTGGAACAAGTGACCAAAGAGAAAACAGAAAAGAGAAAACAGAAAACATAAAACAGAAAACCCAGGTAATGTATATACCTTAAACATATACCTTATACGTATACATATATACCTTATACGAGGGATCCTATAAAATATTTTCCCTTTTATGTCTGGTTTATGGCACTTATCATGGTGTCTTCAATGAGTTTTATCCATGTTGTAGCATGTATCAGCATTTTTTCCTTTTTAAGGCTGAATAATGTTCCATTGTCTATATATACCATAATTTATTTATGCATTCGTTAGTTGAAGGACATTTGGACTGTTTCCACTTTTAGGCTATTGTGTATAATGCTTCTATGAACATTGGTGTGCAAATGACAGTTTGAATCTCTGCTTCCTATTCTCGTGTGTATATACACCAAATAACAGTTTGATATGTAACTTAATATCCCTTTAGTACAAAGGGAAACTCAGAACTTACAGTGTGAAAACTTGAGGTCATAGAAATTTAGTTACTTGTTAGATTCATTGACCCTTATGTGTACCTTATTAGAAAGCAAACTTTAGTGTCTGTGGAAATAGAATTCATGAGTTTTGTTAGATATGAGATGTATAGAATATTAAAGAAAATGCCACTATCTGTTTCTGCCTATGGGTTAATTCCATGGATACTTTCTCATTTTTAGGATCTTAAAAATATTGTGAATAAAATTGACACATTGTATTATTCACCCAGTTGACCTCTTGTTTATAAAAATAAGGCCCCTTTGATTAAATTTAGATTTAATGATACAATGCAAAGAGGAGACTGAAATGTTGAGAAAAACAGAGGCAAGGGCATTTGTACACAGTAAAGCAAATGGTAAGGAAAGGACAGCTTCTGTAATTGTGTATGAAAACTGCCCAGTCAGTCCCTCCACCCCTCAGGGAATGCTCCCTTGGGTAATGGGAGAAGACAGTGGACTTTGGGGAAACTCATCTAACACTAGTTCTAAGAGATGTGGCACTAAAATTACACAGGGAACCAAATAATGATAAATAATATCTTGAATTTATTTAGTGCTTCTTAATTGTCAGGCAGTTTTTGGATAACTTTATTTGCATTATCGTATTTAGTCTTTAAAACCATCATATGTGTTAGAAGCTGTTGTGTTTCCTTATGCAGATGATGTTGGGTAATTTGCTCAAGGTTGCACAGTTGCTAAGTATAGATTCTGAGGATTAAATTCCAAACCAGAATTTAGAACCTGAGTTCTCATAAAGTGCATCCAGGACCACCCCTGCAAAATTATAAAAGTCACAAAGATTATATATGGGAGAGGCAATTCACCCTCTGTGATTGTTGTTATTCTGTTTGTCCCCAAAGTCTGTTCAGCCACATTCAGGTTTTAGAGTAGCATTGTTACGTCACTATGAAGAAACTGACTTGGAAAATGTGTTATTTCTTTAAAGTATATCTTTTTTAAAAATCTGATGAGTGTTTATTGGGACCTCAAAATGTTTGCTGCATAATTTTTATGGTCACTGCTCAATCATTAAAAAATGATGGCTTATGTGGGGAATAGATTTTAGTAATCAGACAGTTAAATAGAAACACATGTTTCTAACCATTGGCTTGCCATCATGTTTCTTCTTCTTCTTTTGTTTAATGTTTGTTTTTTTTTTTTTTTTTAGTTTTGAGAGGTAGAGAGACAAATTGTGAGTTGGGGAGGAGGTGCAGAGAGAGAGAGAGAGAAGGAGACAAAGAATCTAAAGCAGGCTCCAGGCTCCGAGCTGTCAGCACAGAGCCTGATGCAGGGCTGGAACCCATGAACTATGACCTGAGCTGAAGTCGAACACCCAACTGACTGGGCCACCCAGGTGCCCCGCCATCATGTTTCAAAAGGATCTGGACTGTAGCTCAAAATTTCAGTCTATAATTTCCAATAGCTTGCTGATTTGAGAGTGTTTCCCAGTATTTTACAACTCGCGTGCCATATATGTGGTTTGTTTCTTCTGCCTTATGTTGTGGAATTTGGCATAGTGGAGATCTTCTTAATTTATCTTATTTTAATTCACATTGTGGGACAGTTATTGATTTAAGGTTTTGGAGCACTCCTTAATTATTTATTTGTTCTCATTGAATGTGGTAAGAAATTTGAAGTATCTAACGAATGTTGGAAGCAGATATATTTATTTTTAATAAAATATTGTATAGGTAAAATATAGAATTTTGTATCATTTTGAGTCAAATCACCATTTTTCAATAGTCTAGAGTAATAATTATGTTCATAAGCTCATTTAAACAAACATTCATTGATCCCTTAAAATGCATAAGGCACACATATGGATTCTGGTGATACCATTATTAAAAAGATATGTGTCTATGTTCACTCTCCTGGCAGATCTAACAGATGTTGGGAGAAAACACAACTATAAACAAATGAGTGCTGTAAGTTCCCAACAGGACAAGGGGTTGGACCCGCCTACTGGAAGCTATCTCTTGAATGCTCAGACAAACCCTGTGAATTGTGAGTATTTGTCATTATAAATGCAGACATAGCTTCATAATTGTGCGTGAAGATATTTAATTTTGTATGTATGCAATGAACTGCTGGATGGAACCCCTTTAAGCAGCTTGTCTCTTCTGATATATTTAAAGTTCAGAATCTGGTTTTCTGGAAATATGAAAAGTCTGAGGGGTGAGTCCTGGTACTGATGCTGGGGGACCCTCCAGTCTAACTCCAGGTTGAAAACTCAGGAAATCTGAAATTCCTCTACTTCCAGTTCATTCAGTCCACCCAAATCAAAATTCATCAATTTCCAAGCGTATTTCATTCAGCTTATGGTCTTTGCTGAGTGCTATCTGCCTTTTTATGTTTTCTCTTATTTTCTCTCTTCTACATTTTTATTCTCCCTCTGATTTTGAGTACAAATTGGCTTGCTTAGAAGCAGAAAGAATAAAATAATCTCCTTTCCTTCACAAATGATGGTCTACAAATGGACACATTATAATGGAGCACATTTCAAATAATTCTGCCAAAAAAAGTTGCACACGATACATGCAAAATTGGTTGTGGATCATATCTGAAAGGCCCAATGGATAATTCATTTTCCTCAAGTGAGAAAGAATGTCTTATATTCCACACAGACTCAGATAATCAAGAACTAACAATGAACAAAACAGCTGGTCTAATCTACTCATTACTTTAATAATCATATAACCTTTAACACATGATAATTCACCCTGATTATTAAAAAGATGGTCTACTGTTAAATGCTAGATAAAGTTTTCAATAACAAGAATTCAGGAACTCAGGAATCTGGAAAGACTATAACTTTTTCCAATAGAAACATGGGTTGGAACATGATTTTCCCAAGATGACTGGGCAAAATCAAATAACATTTTTAGATTTTTAGTATAGAATTATTTCTACTATACCATGATTCTGCCTCAAATCTTTATGTTGGCATTCTAAATTGAGCTATGGTTAGCAATAATCAATTCTAAACAGTTTTGGAAAGTAGGAAAAATATCTATGTAGTGCCCATTTACTTAAATTTGTACTACCCATTTTTCTCCCCAATAACCTAGGTTGTAGTAAATGTCCACTCAGTTTGCGTGTGTGTGTGTGTGTGTGTGTGTGTGTGTGTGTGTGTATTTTCAAACAACATGTTGCTCTTATTGTACTTTCTTGGGTGGGAAGAATTTAATATATTGATCTCAGTTGGTTTCTTACATGTTTAAAATTCAGCTAAAATAAATTTTATAAACATTTTATTTTATTATTAAAATTTTTTTATGTTTATTTTTGAGAGAGAGAGAGCCGGGTGGGGGGAGGGCAGAGAGAGGAGACACAGAATCTGAAACAGGCTCTAGGCTCCGAGCTGTCAGCACAAAGCCCCGTGAGCGGCTCGAACCTATGAACCTGAGCCACAGCCAGACACTCAACCGACTGAGCCACCCAGGTGCCTCTTTATAAACATTTTAAAGGGCACTTATGCTATGTCTGGTTCTTTCATTGCTTCAGGTGACTTATTTTTTCAGTATTTGGAGCTCATAGTGAAGTAACTCAGAAAAGCAGTTATCTAAATGTCAGGTTATCAATTTATGCTCCATGTACTAGGTATTACATCGTAAGTAAGCTATTAGAGGTGAGGTTGTTTTCATGGTGAATCTCAGAAGGCCAAAAAGAATTCAAGAAAAAAAAAAGAAATGACATATAATGTCAAAAAATGCAGTCCTTGTGAATTTCTAGAGAAAGCTTCTTCCTTGTTTGGTAGATCATGTCACAGATATGCCCACTCACATGTACCTCCCAGGTAGAAAACTGGTCTCCTCATTGTAGTTGATGTAAGGAACTTGTGGGTGGAGATTCTAAACTCTCATTTTCTAGAAAGTCACCCTGTGTGAGACCCTTTGGGGCAAACATTGTTGAGTCAACAATGTTATGTCAACACTTAGTTTGTTGACATATAGCTTGTGATCCTCTCAAATTCATTTTGGCCATTTTGTTTGCAGCCTCTGAGGCCTGAGTTCAATGCCTTCAGAAGAACGTATGGAAAATAGAAACAATGTGACAGAGTTTGTCCTCCTGGGGCTCACACAGGACTCTGAGGGGCAAAAAGTTCTCTTTGTCCCATTCTTACTCATCTATATTGTGACAATAGTGGGCAATCTGCTTATCATGGTGACCATCATGGCCAGTCCGTCACTGGGTTCTCCCATGTACTTTTTCCTGGCTTATTTATCATTTATAGATGCTATCTATTCTACTGTCATTGCTCCCAAGATGATTGTAGACTTGCTCTATGAGAAGAAGACTATTTCCTTCCAGGCTTGCATGACTCAAGTCTTTCTGGATCACTTATTTGCTGGTGCTGAAGTCATTCTTCTGGTGGTGATGGCCTATGACCGATATGTAGCCATCTGTAAACCACTTCATTATCTAATCATCATGAATAGGAGGGTATGTGTTCTTATGCTGCTGGTGGCCTGGACTGGAGGATTTCTGCACTCGTTGGTTCAATTCTTCTTTATTTATCAGCTCCCTTTCTGTGGCCCCAATGTCATCGACAACTTCTTGTGTGATATGTATCCCTTATTGAAACTTGCTTGCACCAATACCTCCCTCATTGGGATTTCTATGATAGCTAATGGAGGAGCCATTTGCACTGTCATCTTCTTCATTCTCCTAGTTTCCTATGCAGTCATATTATGCTCTCTTAAGACTCATGGTTTGGAAGAGAAACGCAAAGCCTTCTATACCTGTGCATCCCATATAACTGTGGTCATTTTATTCTTTGTTCCCTGTATCTTCCTGTATGCAAGGGCTAATTCTACCTTTCCTATTGATAAATTCATGACTGTGGTTTTAACATTCATAACCCCCATGCTGAACCCTTTAATCTATACCCTGAGAAATAAAGAAATAAAAAATGCCATGAGGAAGCTTTGGAGTAAAAATCTGACCTTTGCTGGAGGAAGGTTGTACTGCTCGTGCAGAACATGATATTCATTCTTTCACAGAATCAAGGACTCCTTTCACTATCAGTGATTACATTTTAAAAATCATCTCCTTTGCATTATTTAGCCTATTTATTCTGAAACAGGTCTATAAATTAATCTTTATCTAAATGGGGTATGTTATATCCCTTAGAGAGCAAGAGAATTGTGTCAATTTAATCCCTGATATATGTAATCAAACTGTGTTAAGATTCTTTAGTGGGAAACAATTTTTGGTTTTATTTCAAGTTCTTGTTTGTGGGGTATGGCACCTCCATGGTATGTTAAAATATTATCTAGTAGAAAATTTAAAATTAAAAATTCACCTTGTTAAAAAAGAAAACCTAACTGCTTCACCTAACAGCAAAAATAAATATCCTGGTCAAATTAATTAATTTCACAGCACATGTTCACAGCTGAGGATAGACCCATAAGTAGTGAACTTTGTTAGGTTTATACTGTGGTGGTAGCATATGGTTGATTTTGTATATTCTAATTAAGTTTCTGACAGAAAAATTAAATTGTTCAACCCATTCTGTACATCTAGATCAAATGGCTTCTTCCAGTAGTTACAATATATGTATAAGTGACTTGACTCATATTACGATAGAGCCTCAAATGCTGCCTACATTAAATTATACTCTCTGGGTACCTTTTTAAAAAATTGGCAATAAATGTAAAACATTTTGGGACTAGATTGTTTTGTTTACATATGAATGACTTTCTGATTCTCTGTAAACTTTGTGTTCTTGACTTAAGTGGTAAATCAAAGGTGTCTTCTCTGTTTACAATTGCTCTGTAGAAGTTTTGGAGGTCTATTACTGTAATACAAAGACCATTTTTTAAGGTTCTGGCATTATGCATTACCTTGTTGAGAAGTCAACTCACAACACAGATTGGATACGATATTGGTATTTTTTTGCCCTCATCCTTCTTTCAGTTTGTAATTCGATCCGGTTAGTGTACTTAGCAATATTAACGCTCCCATTTCTTTTATATGTATTGAATAAATGCCAGCCATGAAGGTTCATTTATTATTCAATGAAGTAAATAAAAATTAATCTAGATCTTTTCTTCAGAAAGAAATTCAACACAGTGGATTAAATAGTAAAAATTTATCAGAACTGTAGGAGATGACACCGGGGTCCTGGCATGAACTAAGTTGGGATCAAGGTCTCACCACCTCTGCTGTGGTGCAGAGGTGCAGAAACCGGACTCAGGATGAATGTTCTGTGCATATACTTCTCAAAGTCCTTCCCTGTCCTGATTTGATAAATATAACTTTCAAAAAAATTTAAAGTTTTGCTTCTTACATTTATATCTCTAACCTATATAGGATATAAATTTTCAGGTATGGTGCGAGGTGGGAATATACTTTCCTTTTTATAGTAGATTAACTTATCCCAGCACATTTATTGAATAACCATTGCATTTCCCACTACCCTGCAACACCTCCACTTTCATATAGAAAATATCTATATATCTATTCTTCTATTTCTTAGCTTTCCAAAGTGTTCAGTTTGTTGATCCATGAACAATAATACAGTGTCTAAATTACTGCAATGTTTCACATAGTATCGAAGTCTAAAAGATCGCCCCCAAATACCAGCAACCACTTTATCATTTCAGATGGTTTTGGTGGGTCAGAAATTTGGGAGTGGTTCACAGCGGTATTTCTGGGTCAGGGCCTCTCATGAGGTTGCAGGCAGAAATTGGCTGAGCCTGAGGTCATTCTGAAAAGCTTCTTCACTCACATGCCTTGTACTAGGCTTGCAAGTCTTGAACAGTGAGGGCTAGAAGAACTAGTACTCCTTGAGATCATAAGTGTGGGGCCCTAATCTGATGCAACTGGTATCCTAATAAGGAGAGGAGGGGACATTAGAGTTCTCTCTCTCACTCCTGTGCACAGAAGAAAGGCCATGTGAGGACAGTGTGAGAAGGTGGCCCATCTGCAAGCCCGGAAAAGAGGCCTCACCGGAAGCCAACCGTGTTGCCACCTTGATATCGGACTTCCAGCCTCCAGAACTATGGGAATATTAAGGTCTGTTTAAGCCTCCCAGTCTGCAGGATTTTGCTATGACAGCCCAAGCAGACTAATATGATGATGGTGGTGGTGATGATGATGATGATGATAAATAATCTAGATTTGGTGAATAAAGTCCTGAACTGAATCACCAAAATTCAGTTCAGGAAGATAATAGCTTCTCATCGAATCTTGAGATGAGAATAATTTCCTAAGCCAGAACTTCTTGAAGGAATCATCACATATCCTTGAATAAATACCCTGTGATATCACCACAGATAGGGGGTGTATATCTTCATCCTAACCTTTCTCTAAGGCATCTGACATCATTTGTCAGGGTAACTATGCTCTGAAAAGAGAGAAATACTCAAACATTTCTGGAGATGCCATAAAAATGTTGCAAACTAATGCTCACTCCTGGGTGGCAAAATGCCACTGTGGGCCAATGGTCAGAAAGCAGACCGAAGGTGAAAGAATATTGGCCCAAAGCGATCACAGTGGGCCAGTTCTGCGGAGAAAGTTAGACTACTTATATTCTACAGGAATACATTTCCATTTTGGGTCCCTGATCCCTGGTGTTTAGTTTCATGGAATGATAGGCTGAGTAGAAGTATTTAGAACTAATCTTCCTCTTCAAAACAGTAAGTAAAAAAACATTACCATATCCTTGGGCTACCAAAGAGATTTGATTTATTCAGGGAGTGAGTCTTACCACATTCCCACTGAATTTACTAGTTCGGCTTGGAATAAAATGGAGAGACAGGGTAACTGTGTGGAAAATGGAATCTTAAAATAAATCTTAAATAAATTAGGTAAGCAAAACAATGTCTTTTGTTTGAATTATCCTTTAGCAAGTGAAAATATCAGCTATTCCATGCAGGAAAAAGATAAGTAGGTTGGGATATAAGAAACCTAAATTTGTACCCTTAATTTGTCACCATCAGACTTAAATTTTTTCCTCGTCACCATCCGAATGTGTAATTTCAGGAATGTTTCTTTCCTTCCCTGGGCCTCAGTTTCTTCATATGAAAAATAAAAAGAATGAATTAGATACTCTTCAATAATTCATTCAATTCCCAGTGTCTATGGTTAATGATTGATTAACCAAAATCTGGCCTCCATGTACTTGACTTTTTGGGAAACTCCCATAGTAGACAATCAAACCCAAGACTAGTATTCTTCTTACAGTCAAAAATGGTACAACACTTTTTGGGACTTTTGATTTTGGAGAGCTCGTAAAGCAGGCAGATAACACTGTGGAACTGAAATAGCAGAAACTGACTTTTGGTTCCACTGCTTACTAGTTACACCATCCTGGAAAAATGAAAGAAATTATTCTAAATGTTATGTTTTCCATCTATAAGTTCAGAGTAATGTACTCATCTACTAGGGTTATTTTGAAATTAAATATGAGAGAGGATTATAAACAGTAAATGCTTGATGTATGATACTACCTTTTAATAGCAAATTTAGGTCAAATTAGAAATGGACAGAGACCATAATATGTTATTAACTGACCAGACAAAATATATAAGTAATGATAATTCTAAATTCTCCAAAGAGAGGAGATGAACAATTCTCAGAGGAAGAAGTTGACGTATTTCAAATTCTCAAGTGTGTTTTGAATCTATTTGTTAATGTCTCCACAACTTAGGATGAGAAACAGTCTCTTCTTAAAGCCTTTGTTGAAAGATGAATGTTAAAGAAGATTCATGCTAAGTACCTTGGTAAGATTTTACGTGGGAGGTAATGTGGGGCCATGGTCAAGATCAAGACTTGAGGCCAGACAGACTTGAATTATATCTTTAGGTCTGTCCCTCACTAACTATATATCCTGGAACACAAGGTTTTCCTTCTCCATGTCTCAATTTTCCTATCTGTAAAATAGAAGGAAGAACCTTTCAACCACATATAGCTCTTTCTAAAAAATATTCAGTGAGGTATTTTACATTTTTTTGCATAATGTATAGCATATGTGAAACAGTCAATACTAATTTTTGATCATTACTTGTAATAATAATGGTTAACTTTCACGCAGAACTTTATAATTACCAAATAATTCACACTCTTAAGAGGAAAGTAAGCTTAATTCTTTAGTCCTTAATTATCTCAGAACTGTAATATTTCTGCCACCACAAAAATAAAAAAGGAGGTGAGAAAGAGCTATTGGAACATTCAAAATGGTACCAAAATTTATTTAAAAAGTCTTTTCTAAAAGTAGAGTAACATATAATCATGCTAAAAAAATATAAAATACAGAGAGGTGAAAAATGAAAAAAATGTTAGTTTCAGCATTACAAAAAACCTATAAAATAATACTGTTTTTGCTTTGCTTACTTTCTGTATTTTTCATGCATAATTTTTCATAGTTATCCCTATACTTTTCCAACACAAACATAACATTTAACAATATAGTAACTGAGACTTTTTCTATGAATTAAAAGATTTTGGAGAAATGTTTCTTTAATTCCTGAAAGCAAAAAGGGGTGCCTTATTTAAATGCACTGAAATGACTTTTAGCTTTTATTAATTGATTGTGTAGCAGACGTTTCCTTTCTTGACTCGTATGTAGTTTGGCTCTTAATGAGGGAGAACACTGCTGGGAGGGACACCCTTGGTTGTTTCCCATGTGTTATTATATAGGAGAGGCTAGTGAAAACATCACGGTTATTGGTTGAAGATGTCGTTTCTGGTATCACATTTGAAAGCAATCAAAGCAAAGGCTTTCTCTCTGAGAGTTGAGATGGTCGTATTTGATAAAATGTAGCAGATAACTGGAGCCTCACTGCTTCCAAATTTTTAATCTCTCTCTTTTTAAAATGTTTATGTATTTATTTTGAGGTGAGGGAGTGGCAGAGAGGGAGGAAGGGCAAGAATCCTGAGCAGACTCCGCACTGTCAGTGCAGAGCCCCATGTGGGACTTGAACCCACAGACTGTGAGATCATGACCTGAGCTGAATTCAAGATTCAGACGCTTAACTAACTGAGCCACCCAGGCACCCCTTTAATCTCTTTATGCAAGAAATAGCAGTCCCTTGCTTCCTGAAGTGATGGGAAACTGAAGTGGTTCTTTCAAGAGTAAGCATTTGGAATTCTATTCCCTACTTTAAGTATTCACTTAATCTTCAGAGCAAAATGTTAAAGCGCCTAACTCAGTGTACTAGTCACGAGGTGTGATCCAATGCTCCATCTTCCAGGGCATTCACACTTGGTTATGGGGCCCGTCACACACTTTGAAGTGCGCATCTCTGATACTTTTAACATTTTCCCTCTTTTTCCTTAGAATATTGACTGTCCATATCATAGATGAGGAGCTCTTTCAGGAAGGCCCCTGTCTGCATCTCTCTTTGTAGCCCCTTCCAGCCCCTTTGCACATATTAGGGGCCGGATATATATATGGTTACTGAATTAACATGTAAATCAGTGAAAGTTTGGACAGTAAACCAATGAATTAACGGATGAATGAATGAATCATGGGTTCTGAGAAATAAGGGACTGATTTTCATAAAACTAAAAAATGGATTTGATCTAGTTGTGACAATACCACAACTATATCTTATTTGATAGCTTCTCTATTAATTCTCTACAATTTTTAGATGATATAATTACAAAGGTAAGCCAAAGACCCAAACAACCATGTTTGCAAGAGATAAAACATTGGAGTTTTTAAAGACTGGATTCTCTCTCTTTGGCTCACACAGGCTTAAACAGAAAAAATTGCTTCCTTTTCTCATCTATAATGATAACACCTGTTAATAGGCCTATCTTTTTCTTTTTTTTTTAATGTTTATTGATTTTTGAGAGAGAGAGAGCGCACCAGCAGGGGACATGCCGGGGGCGGAGGGGGGGGGGGGATACAGAATCCGAAGCAGGCTCCAGGCTCTGAGCTGTCAGCACAGAGCTGGATGCAGGGCTCGAACCCACAAGCTGTGAGATCATGACCTGAGCCAAAGTCAGACGCTCAACCGACTGAGCCACCCAGGTGCCCCTAGGCCTTTATTTTTCAATCTGGGGGCTGAAAAAAAGGAGCCTGGTTAGGCTCCTACAGTATAGGCATCCTAGTTTTCATATTTTCACCTGCAGCATTGATGCACATTCCTTGGCCTTCTTGGTAGCTATGCCTCTACTAGATTATTCTCACTAGTCCTTTTTCAGAAGGCACTGAAGCAGTGCTTTCTGGGATTTTAAGGGGAGAAACATTTGCTTGAGTATACACCATTACAGGTTAAAAGATCACTCTAGGGAAATGAAATCTGGAGACACGAAAAAAGAATGGAGAGTAGTGGATAGGTAGAGATCTTTTTTATTTTGTGGGGCAGGGAGGATGCTGAGCAAAAAGGTAGGAAAAATGAATTTGAAGGGGAGAGTATCAGTGAATAACACTTGCAAGAAATCTATTTATTTCTGTTGAAATATTTTTGACATTCATTTTAAAACTGTAATCATGTGTAACAAACACTGTCTTTATCCGCTGAAGGCCAAGACTAATAAATCTACTGTGGAGTGCATGTGTGAAATAGCTTACAAGCAATCACTTTGGTAAAGAAGAGAAAAGGACTCGTGCTAGGTGGTTAAAAACCATGCAGATAAATGACTGGCAACCACTCTTATTCTTTTTGAGTAATTCATTGCTTTAGGTGTTATAGATATGGCCTCATATTATATGGACTATAATATTAATAGTCGTAGTCCGGCGTCATCCTTTGTATCTCCTTTATGCCAGTTACTGGGATAGTAGCTGTTCTGCCCTCACAGATATCCTTTGAGCCAAGCATGTTCATTTTACAGTAAATAGTGAAGAGTTCCAGGGGTTAAATGCATTTTATAGAATTACCTTTGCTTGTTTATTTCAGCGTCACAACCCTTTGACTTACATTGAACAGCTTCCTTACCCTTTCTATATCTTAAATATTTCATCTGTTAAATGAGGACGATAGCAGTGTCTGACTTCATTGTTGAATTAAAGATTAAATGTGTCTGGTACTTGATAAACAGGAAATCATTGACTGTGTTAGTAGTGACTTCTAGACATGAAATTGTCTCAGTAAATGACAACACTGTCTTTAGATGTTGTTGTCCAAAAATTTTTGGAGTAATTTTTACTCTCTTCTCTCTTTACGTCTATGTTAAGGCCATCCACAAATTCTATTGTATCTACCTTCATAATATATTCACCTCTACTCTTACCATACTGGTCCAAACCATCATTGCTTTTTAGCTGGATGGTTGTAGTAACCTCCCAACGAGTCTGCTTCTACTCTTTTTCTTCTCTGACCCATTCTGAGTCAGAATAATCCTCTTACAATGATCTGCAAGGCCCTACAAGATCTGTCATCAGCCAGTCTTTATTCATTCCTATCCTGTTACATTGCCTCCTTTGATCAACAGTATCAACCATGCTCCCTCCTCAGGGACTTTTCACTTGCTGGTCTCTCTATATGGAAACTTCTCTCCTTGGGTATCATTGCAGGTCCTTCCCCATTCGTTCAAGTTTGGCTTATGTAATCCCTTCCAAAAGAAGCCTTCTCTGACTGCCTTGGAGAAAATCATATACAGGGACCATGTATCATTTACCCTGCTTTATTTTTCTCATAGCAATTATTGTAACTTGACATAATGTATAGTTCTTTTTTTTATTTGCTATTTTCTCTCTCTACTTACTAGAATATAAGCTTCATGAAAGAGGAAATTTTATCTCTTATTTTTACTGTTAAAGCTCCACTTCTGAGAGTGTTAGTATTTTGAAACGAACTTATACATGAATGACTCAGTAGACCATAAAATTATATTTCGTTGTGTAATCCTTCCCTATACACACACACACACACACACACCAGAGCCAAACTGATGTAATTTGTTCAGCAGCTTGGTTTCGCTGTGGTTGATAAGGGTACTTACATTAGCCAAGTCTGGGTGGGAATAGAATTAGGAGGTTAATAAAAAATAATTTAATAACATATTTTGATTCCATTTGTCTTCAAAGCAAGTTTTTTAAAAAAATTAGTGCTTATTTATTTTTGAGAGAGAGAGAGAGAGAGAGAGACAGAGAGAGAGAGAGAGAGAGAGAGAGAGAGACTGTGAGCGGGGGAGGGGCAGAGAGAGAGGGAGACATAGAATCTGAAGCAGGCTCTAGGCTCTGAGCTGTCAGCACAGAGCCCTACACGGGGCCCAAACTCAAGAACTGTGAGATCATGACCTGAGCTGAAGTCAGACGCTTAACTGACTGAGCCACCCAGGTGCAAATTTTAAAGAAGACTTTTACAAATTGATTAAATAGAAGGAGATCCTTAAACAAAATAAAACAGAAAAACCCATGGTGAAATAACACAGAGGTTAAGAATATCTGGATTTTTATGAGTCTTTTAGCTTATTGCTCCTAAATATAATGGTCCCTATTCTCAGATCAAAAAGCAAGAGAATTTTTTAGAAAGTGAAACCATGACTCTTACACAAAATGAACACATGAAAAAGATTTTATTTAATCATTAATTTATGAGAGAACTGGTAAGATTATAATCACCCAAAAGAAGAATCCAAAATATTACCCTTACATTATTCAATCAGGGATGTGTAATTCATCTACAAATAAATGCAGAACTGACTTTATCTAGAATGGCCAGGGAAGTCAATCAACCTTTCACCAAACAACATTTGCATTTCTATGGGCCAGAGTTATTAGCATTATTATCAGTTTTATAAATGTTATGAGTTATAAAATAGCTCAAGGCAGTAAAAGGCATAAATCCTATATAATCCCAAAGAGAGTGCTGCAGATAACACAAACTTTCACTGAAGATGCCCAATAATCTTTATGCTACATTTCTGCCTTATACTATATATATATATATATATATATATATATATATATATATATATATATTGTCTTTCCAGGGGAATTCTACCAAACATTTATTTATTTATTTATTTATTTATTTATTTATTTATTTATAAAAATGAAATTTATTGTTAAATTTGTTTCCATACAACACCCAGTGCTCATTCCAACATGTGCCCTCCTCAATACCCATCACCTACCCTCCCCTCCTCCCACCCCCCATCAACCCTCAGTTTGTTCTGACAAAAGTTAATTTAATTTAGCAGCTATACATGAAAAGAAGTACAGATCTTATAAATAAAATAAATTCATATAAAGGGAAAATGATTTTCTCATTTATTTTTATTTTTTTTTTTTTACAAAGGAAAGAACACAAATTTCCTGCATCCATTGGGGTCCTGAGATAACATACTTAAAATGAAAGATTAAAAATAGTTTAATTATGTTTATTTATCAAGGTATAGGTAGGGTTAAGGGAAACCAATAAGGGATGAAAAAGCCATTACCACAATTAGACTTGAGAGAGCAAGGGCAGGGGGCAGGGGGAGTGATCACAGGAACCCAGAGGGTCCATCCCAAAGAGTTCTGCTTCAGTGAGTCACCCAGTGGTTGACAGACCACTGTCAATCTAACAATACATACCCTGACATCCTTTTCTTCTCACCTGCTTTCTTACATTCAGCTGGTACCACCTACTGGTCAGAAGGTAAGAGATCTGGTTGAAAGAGACCAGGGAAAGCAGCTGCCCAGGGTGGGCACATTGAGAGTGGATCTGAAGGGGTGGAAAGACTACATCTAGTTTGCATTCCCACCATGTACTGCATTATTTTTTCCTTAGTAAGGGAGTAAACACTTTCATTTTTTGGAGTTAACTGGAAAAAAAGAAAACACAGAAGAAATAAGTAAAGAGTCTTCCAACTTATTTATTCATTTCATATTTATTGGACACCACAATAAGTCCGACACTGAACCAAGTGAACAAATAAAGGGGTGAACAAGCAGGCAGGTTTACTCCTCTGCCACTTATTTAAAGGGTTTTTAAATGCAAAAGAAGGTGAATTAGACTTAATCTTGCATCAACCATGTGTGGAACCAAACCAACAGTTGTACATCTTTTTAAAAATATTTAATGAGTTTTTTAACATTTCTTACTGGCTGAGAAGCAATCAGGCTTATTATATGGTGACCTTCCTGTGCCTGGATGTCCTCTAGCAAAGACCCAGTGACCAGTTTTTCAGGTGTGGAACAAGGATTTTTGCATCCTTGTAAGAAGTTGAAGTCACTTCAAAAATTTGCTCTTTTTATAAAATAGAAAAAGCAAGTTTCTTTTCTTTGGCACACCATGAAAAAATAGCTTATGCTATTAAAATGCTTTGGACTTACCCAAAAACCCCACATATAGAGTTCTCATCACCTTGTCTTTGAAAATACTGTCTTTACAGGTTAATTCTCCACTCTTGAATTCATCATCAGCTTTGAAATAAAAGAAGACAGGATGAATGTGACCGAATTCATTCTAATGGGACTTACCCAGAATCCTCAGATGCAGAGAATTCTATTTTTGGTGTTACTTATCATCTACATTGTCACTGTCACAGGCAACCTGCTCATTGTGGTCACTATAATCTGCAGCCAGACTTTGGACTCCCCAATGTATTTCTTCCTGGCATTCTTGTCTTTGATAGATGCATGCTATTCCTCCTCCATAGTCCCTAAAATGTTAGCTGATCTGCTTTCTGATTCAAAATCTGTTTCTTTCAGTGGCTGCATGACACAGCTCTTTGTAGAACATTTCTTAGGAGCTTCAGAGATTGTCCTCCTTGTGGTCATGGCCTATGACCGCTATGTGGCCATCTGTAGACCCCTGCACTACGTGACCATCATGAACCACCACACATGTCGCCTCTTTGTGGGGGTGTGTTGGGCAGTGGGTTTTCTCCACTCCATTGGACAGATTCTAGTTACTTTCTGGCTCCCATTCTGTGGTCCCAACGTCATGGATCACTTCATGTGTGACATTTTCCCCCTGTTACAACTTGCCTGTACTGACACTTTCCTTGTCGGCCTCTTGGTTGTTGCCAATGGTGGAGTAATTTCTGTGATCACCTTTGTGATGTTATTGGTATCCTATGTGGTCATCCTGTGCTCCCTGAAGACTCACAGCTCTGCAGGGAGGAAAAAGGCCCTCTCTACCTGTGGCTCCCACATCACAGTTGTTGTTTTGTTCTTTGTGCCCTGTATTTTTATGTATCTGAGACCAGTAGCTACTTTTCCCATGGATAAAGTCCTAACACTATTCTTTGCTCTTATTACTCCCATGTTAAACCCTGTCATCTACACAGTAAGGAATACAGAAGTAAAAAATGCCATTAGAATGTTATTAAACAGCAATGCAATTTCAGAAAATAAATGACCCACTACAAAGATGTTATTTCTTTCATGATCTTTTACATTTTTATATTTTATTACTTTTAAGACCTCATATCTCTCATGTGGCACAACACCTCTGCAAGCAGGTATTATTATGATTATTCCTATTTTACAGATGAAGGAAAATGAAGTTCAAAAACATTAAATAACCAGCCCAATGTCAGACAGAGCTAGTATGCAGCTCTGCCTTTTTCTAAATCCAAATTTGATGCTCTTTCAACCATTTCAAAGAGTATCAGAAAAAAGGCAGCATTTCATCAGAACTTCTCTTGTTTTGTAACAGACTTAAAAATGTTCCTTTCTAATTACAGAGCTGTGTAATGGCTTGTGTATACAAGCAGTTGGTACTCAGCTGAATTGCCTACTGGCCTAGGACAGTGTGGATACAATTTAGAAAGGAGGTATTTGCCAATACCCTCTTGGCACACACTTGATATATCTAATGTTTAAAATTATCCTGGGTTTCTTGTTCTGTTGGGTAAAAGTTGTCAAGGATTATAAAAATTAATTGTATTTAGACTGATGTGAAGATTTTAAAGTGTCTTCCCATGGTCACAACTTACAAAGTTGAATTCTCGTGTTTTTATTTTACAGAAAAAAAGTAGAAAATCAGAAAGGTTAAATAACTAGATCATAGAACATGCAAGCCAGCCTTGAGTGCAAATATTCGTACTCCACATCCTGTGATCTTTTCATGATACAGGGGTCTGGGACTGGTATTTGATTATGGTTTGGTTTATAAAAATAGTTTTTGGTTATATGCCATAGAAAGTGACACTTTGAGTAATAATTATTAGTAAAATCAAATGTAATTATTTCCCAGAAACATGCAGTAAAATCATTTCACTATTAAAAAGTTGACTTTGTATTTAGTTCCTTGAATCTGGAATCCTCTTTGGAAACTGCTTTAGGAGAGCATTTATAAGAGATATGAAAAAATAGGAATCATTACTCAACAGTTGTCAAAGAAAGTATTTCTCAGCTGAACAGCTTAAGTTGCATGACTTTCTTGTGAATTAATTTTGGCTTTTTTCAAAAATAAAGTCTGTTAAAGAAAATGAAATCTGTGACCAAAATACAAATGTGTATGTATGTCATAGATGTATTTACAGCTTCCTCTTCTGACAGAAAGATCCAGCATCCCACCTCATGAGTGCCATATGTTTTATTGGAAAAAAATCAAGGGATTCCATGATGTAACAATATTTAGTCAGCATATTATGGTTATGAAAATGTAGAGTAAAAAAACATCAGCTTTAGGACCAGGAGACATGGGTCTTATTTCTCACTGCGCCATTATCTCATCCATGACCCAAACCAGCTCTCCTTATGTCTACCAGTAGTTTACCTGGGTAATTTAGAAGGTGATTCCAAGTTCCATGGTTCTGCCCATGCCCATTTTTTATTACTATGAGTATTGTTATATTCACATCTACTTCAGTTAAAAGTAAAATTGGAAGAGTCATGAGACCACAGCTCATCTCCCCCAAGTTTTGCATTTCTGACAAACAACTTAGAAGATGTCCTTCAAGGCTGAAGGGGTCTGTGGACTGGTAAGACAATGCGAGTTCTGCTCCTTTGAGAACACGTTCCTCTCCCCATTGAAATGCACGAAGCCACATGAAATGCATGAGGAACATTTTGGCAGGTACCTGATTTTTGTGAAATTAGTCCCTGAACCCATCAAACATCAGACCGTACCTCAACTAGTTTCTGGTCAACTGTGATATGAGCTATATTTAATTTCTTCTGCTTTCATTCTGGTTTATCCTTCTGATTTGAAACGCTGTGTTGCTGTCTCTCTGGGGGTTTGCAACCACTCTGCCTTTGGATTTACATTCTGGAAACACGCTTCCCTGGTATAGCTCCAGGAACTTCTCTTTTGAAAAATTACTTTCATGGGAAACCCTCAGTGATTTATATTTAACTCATTGTTTTTTCATCTCATGCTATTGTAGGCCTTGGGAAACTGGACTAGACAGTGGTAGGGGTTCTAACGCAGTCTCTCCACTGACCACTGCAGCTAAGTGGAGGCCGGATGACCATTTAATGGGCATTGTGAATGGCATGCAATCTTTCATGACACTGGGCACAATGACCTTGTAAGCACATGCTAATTCTCTGATCTGACTGGTTTTCATCCCAGAGTTGAAAGACAAGTTCAAGACATTTTCACAGATGATCCTTCAGCAAAAAAAAAAAATATATATATATATATATTATGTATATATAATATATATATGTATAATGTATATATAATATATATGTATATATTATGTATATATATACATATATATATATATATTGTATATATAATATATATATATGTATATATGTATATATATGTATATATAATATATATATATATATACATATATATATATATATATATATATATATATATATATATATTATAGCTCTTCAGGTTCAAATCCTCATTCAAACTGTCTTTGGTATGTACCATCACAGATATTACCATGGCACTATAATACTCAAGTGTCTAATCAAACTAGGTTTAGTCATGTTTTCTCAGGTACCTTAAACTGTTTTCCCCCATGACACATGTTGCTCTTAAGGACCCAACCCAGAGTTATGTACAATTACCTTTTCCTCTTACTAAAGAAAGCATATCTGAACATGGGCGAGTGTGCTTCTGTACAGGAATATTTCTGAATGTAATTGAATAAAAATATCACTTCAAAAATTGATATTTATTTCTTTTAGTACATAACTGTAATATGCCTCACAGTTGGTGGCAGCATAAAGGTGTCATGACACTTGAGTTGCAAAACAATAATTTAGAGACAAGGATCCTGGCCCACAATTTAGAGGCCTGGCTTCTTGTTTCACCTTGGCAAATAGCATTCTTATTTCTTGTCTTATCTTTCCTTGTTATAAACAGATAGATGCCTATTTCTTTTCTATTTCATAGGGATACTATGAGATTAAATTTATATGACTGAAATAAATACATGTTACCATCTTTGACTACAATTCAAGAATGGAATTATGTTCATTATTATCATTTTTATCTAATTTCAGAATTGGCATAAGAAAGAACCACTTTGAAGAAGTGTTGGAAACTTTAGCTGATATGAGGTACCAGTATTATAATAGGGTTCGTAACTATCACCTCATGTACATCTGAAAACAATATTTGAAAATTACCACCATGAATGGCAGACCAATCAAAAAACAAATATTATGGCTTGCAAGTTTAAAAAATCAGATAGTTATCCATCTAAATGTTTAATTTTTACAATACCAAATATTCAGACTCTGTATTAAGCTCATTTTTTATCAAGCATACAAATTTATAAATGGTTGACAGTTTTCTCCTCTTGTCATGGTATTTTGTATTCATATAGATTCAAGGAAGAAATTAAAAATTAAAGACGAATGCTATAAAACTGATGTTCAGTTAAGTTACGTGCAACAATTGGGTTGTTGGCAAGATCTACTGATGATGGTGACATATCCCTGAGGTCTAATTAGCTATAGCTAATAAACTTCACAGAATGTGCCTACCGACAGGGTGGATAGTTGTGCTTGTGAGACTCAAGAGAAAGGTGCCGTTTATAAATCAGCAAAGACAATGTAGCTGGGCTAGTTTGTATTTTCAATCTTACCACCTGACTTATTTCTTGGTGAACTACCAGCTGCCTGAGACCCTGGCCATGGAGCTATGTCAGACAAGTTCATAGGTGAGATTTTTTTCCCCCCAGAAAATATATAATTATAGAATCTTAGGTTTAAATGGATCTTGTAAATCATAAAATCACCTCTTACCCCCGCCCCTGGTTAATCTGACATTTAAATGTCTTCTGCAGCAGGTCAAACCACAAAAGATGGAATCAACTACAATACTACCAATTTAGAAGTAAAAATATTTTGGGATCTTTTTTTCTTATTTATTTATTTATATGCATATTTAAATAGTTAGAATCATGTTATATATTCAAATTTGCGTCCAGAATTTCCCCCAACTATTATTACAACATAATAATTTTGCTTTGATATTGTGCAAATGTTTAAAAACATCTCTGTTACAAATGACATATTATTCAGAGAGGTGCACTGTATTTTGCCTATCCATTTCTCTGATGTTGGACATTGTATGCAGTTTTTAATTTTCCACAGTTCTTAATAATTGTGTTGAACATATTTGTACATAATGGTTTTTCTCTTTTAAAAATATTGTTATTTGGGTTTTATTCCTAGAAGGAATATTGTAGATTCAAAGAATACCGCCCCAAATAATTTCTACTTCTTCATAGCTAGTTATAAATCACTGTTATTAATTACATCTTATTCTTACTTACATGCACTATTGTCTCTTCTAATCTTCCGGGGAAGTCCACCTCAGAATAAGGGACTACTTGATTTTGCTATGAGGTTGCTACACTTGGTTTTCACATATGAATAACATTTTCATCGTGGATAATTAAAAACGTAAACTCTTTATCCATTTACCTTTGGAAGGAAAAGAAATGTGTTCCTGCAGGATAAATTTTGTTATATTTATGTTTTCTCCCTTGTTTCATTTGAGAGATTTATGTCCCCACATTTCCTCGTTCCATTAATAATGCAAGATCCTGCAAGCAGGAATGATGGGTGATGGATGCTTTGGGGGGATGGGAAGGGAGGGCGCAAGAATGCAGGTAGGAGGAGCATGAAGGAGTGGGGGAGTCTCATGAATGAATGCGCTGCTACTGTTTGGTAATAAAGTGTTGGGGGAGGGGTTACTAAAGGCATTTATTTAATGTTTATTTATTTCTGAGACCGAGAGAGACAGAGCATGAGTGGGGGAGGGGCAGAGAGAGACGGAGACACAGAATCTGAAGCAGGCTCCAGGCTCCGAGATGTCAGCACATAGCCCGACGCGGGGCTCGAACTCACGGACCATGAGATCACGACCCGAGCCGAAGTCAGACGCTCAACCGACGGAGCCACCCAGGCGCCCCTACTAAAGGCATTTAAACGGGGACGCTTTTATGACTTTATGTTGACAAACACATTTATATACATAAGAAGCATCCAGTAAGTATTTGTTGAATAAGTGAACATATGATACACACTTAAAGTAATAGATTTTATATATTTGTGTGTGCATGTTTACACACACACACGTATATATGTATACACACACACACACACACACACATAACCTATCTTATCTAACAGACTCTGTTCTCCACATGAAATTTTTATTTTTAAAAACTTTTATCTTTTATTATTATTTTTTAAAGTGTTTATTTTTTTGGGGCGCCTGGGTGGCTCAGTCGGTTAAGCATTGGACTTCAGCTCACGTCATGATCTCGGGTTCATGAGTTCCAGCCCTGTGTCAGGCTCTGCCCTGACAGCTCAGAGCCTGGAGCCTGCTTCAGATCCTGTGTCTCCCTCTCTCTCTCTCTCTCTCTCTCTCTCTCTCTGCTCCTTCCCCACTTGTGTGCTCTCTCTCTCTCTTTCTTTCAAAAATAAACATAAAAAAAGTGTTTATTTTGAGAGAGAGACTGCACATGCAAGTCGGGGAGGGGCAGAGGAAGAGGGAGAGAGAGAATCCCAGGTAGGCTCCACACTGAGGGCAGCACCTGGCATGGAGCCCGATCCCATCACCCTGAGATCCTGACCCGAGCTGAAATCAAGTCAGACACTTAACTGACTTACAGTTGTAAGTTAACTCAGTTGTTACAGTTGTAAGTCAGTTGTAACTGAGTTACAATGTATAAGGTCACAGGCAGAGAGGAGGGCTCAGAAGCGTGGGCCACTGAAATGACTTAGTGAAGTCACTTAGGGTTGGAACCCGGAAAATCCCACTTGTGTTTAAAACCCAGGGTTTTCTCCGTAAATTACACATCAGGAGCTGCCCTTTGGGTGTTTATAAGCGGCAGGTGGGAGGTGTATGAAGAGACAGAGCATTGCGGAGGAAGAAGGAATGAAGACAAACGCCGAGGCAAGGAGTGCCCAGAACATGCGCTACAGTTACAGTGACTGTTTTTGTACCATGAAATTCAGACTACAATCCTTTCATGGATTAATAGGTATCTCTCTTTATCCCTCTGTAGGGAATTCAGGCCCCAGGAGGGTGTTCCTTCTTGAATGGATAGCCTCACACCTCCGAACAATGTGGCTGAATTTTTTCTCTTGGGACTCACGCAGAATCCACGCTTGCAGAAAATACTCTTCGTGGTCTTTTTGTTCATTTTTCTATTTACTGTGCTTGCCAATCTGCTCGTTGTCATCACCATCTCCCTCAGCCCCACACTTTCCGCTCCCATGTATTTCTTTCTTACTTACTTGTCTTTTATAGATGCCTCCTACACCTCTGTGACCACCCCCAAAATGATCATCGACCTGCTGTATCAGAGGAGAACCATCTCCTTGGGTGGCTGCCTGACTCAGCTCTTTGTGGAGCACTTCCTGGGAGGATCAGAGATCATCCTCCTCATTGTCATGGCCTATGATCGCTATGTGGCCATCTGCAAGCCCCTGCACTACACAACCATCATGCGACAGGGGCTCTGCCGCCTCCTGCTGGCGATGGCCTGGCTAGGGGGGATCCTGCATGCCGCTGTGCAGACGCTTTTCATGGTCAGCTTGCCCTTCTGTGGTCCCAACGTCATTGACCACTTCATGTGCGATCTCTTCCCTCTGCTGAAACTTGCCTGCAGCGACACCTACAGGTTGGGAATGGTGGTGGCGGCCAACAGTGGGGCCATGTGCTTGCTCATTTTTTCCATGCTACTCATCTCGTACATAGCCATTCTGAGGTCCCTGAATTCCCACGGCTCCGAAGGACGACACAAAGCCCTCTCAACATGTGGCTCCCACTTTGCCGTAGTTGTACTTTTTTTTGTGCCTTGCATATTCACCTACATGCGTCCTGTGGTCACCTACCCTGTGGATAAGCTGGTGACTGTGTTCTTTGCAATCCTCACTCCCATGTTAAATCCTATCATTTATACAGTGAGAAACACAGAGGTGAAAAATGCCATGAGGAGTCTGTGGAAGAAGAGAGTTAGGCTGTTCATAATGCCAAGGAAGTGATGGTATATATAAATAGGGAAGACTATATCTGTCATAAAGTATGAAAGAGAATCAATAAATTTTGCAGATGGCTGACAGAAAAAAAAGTCCCACATACTAACATTTATTAAACACTCAATAGTGGCTAAGCCCTTTGATAGGTGCTTTTGATAGTTTTTAATGTACTTTACCAAAGCGTCAGTGTTCGTAGATTCAAGGTATGCAATGGAAAAGACGACTATAAATCCCAAGTTTGGTTATTATAGAGTATGTTTTTCTCCAGAGTCTTACTGTTACTTTACCAAATTTTTCATACATATGTTACTTGGATGAAATCGTTTTTTCCATAGGACTTTTTTTTTTTTTTTGCTTCACCTATGGTGAAACAGAAAATAGAAATTCTTAGGTAGATATATGTGGACGGGACAGTTGGGGAGTGAAACTGCTGATGTTTTTTAGCCCTATGAATGTACCAAAGGCAAAAGTGAAAACACACACAAAAGGAAGGGAATAATTCATAACCTAGTTCTAGTTTAGGGTGTTTTTTTTTTTTTTTTTTTTTTTTTTTTTGGCACAATAAATAAGCCAGAAATGTTGAAATCACTCTGAATTTGGTCTCATCTTTAAAAATACCCTTATAAAAAAAATAAAAAAATAAAAAATAAAAATACCCTTATGACTCATACTTTATTTATTTTTTTAAAATATTTTTTACTATAAAGGAATTTTTTTCTTTCTCCTTACCAAAACCTGAGCCATTTGAAACAACAACAGTAAACATTATTTTATTTAACCTTAACAAAAGGACATATGATTAGGTTCTAAAGCTTTTGTTCGGGAGGTTGTGATACATACATTTATATTAAATGAACATTTTATTACTTATCAGGCATATTCAGCTCAGGTGATTTATCCGCATCCAAAATCGGTAGTTCCAATGTTACTGTCCTCATTTTACAGAGAAGCAAATTGGTGACAAGAGAGGTTTACTAATTTACTTGCCTCAGGTCACACGTCTACGAGTTTCAGCTGCAACACTTGAACACGGGTCTTCCAGATCTCAGTCCTACTTTCTTTCAGATAAAACACAGTCGTCTGAAGCATTTATATCTATTGATAAGACATTTTTCTGCAGGTCTTGCTCATTCACTTTGTCCTTCAAGAAAGACGGTGTCAAAATTGGTTGTAGCCTTGTCTTCCATATAGAGATACGTTTACGCAATAACACTCTTCTGTGCACATGGAATCTGCCGGGTCATTCTCTTTCACTACGCAGCACTTTACGAAACAAAGCTTCTCTGACTGTAAGGCTCCAACTTGTGCTACTTCCCACAGAGGTCCCTTTCTCACACTCGCTGGTCATCTGGACTTAACATCTTAATTTGACCGCATGGTAATGCCAGAGCACGGTCTATCTTTTCTCGGGGGTGACTGTGTGTCCTAGTTTATGCCTGGCTGTCTCAAATCATAAGGCATAGAACATTTTCCCACAAAGTCGAGGCCCGGAAGATGATCTAACAGCGCTTAATCTATTAAAAGGGATCAAGTTTGCAATTGCTGGTGGCAATTAAGCACAACAGACTCAATTAAGCACAACAGACTCCAGACCAAACAATGTGTGGTTCAGTTTGACAGTTAGATAGGAGCCAGGGGTAAGAACAGGGAGAGTATTGAGTAAATGTTTCTACATTGAGACAAAAGGGGAGATTGAAAGAGGGAAGCTACAGCCAACGATTGTGTCTTAGGGCTGTACCACGTGAGAAGATTAAAGAGGCACAGATTATAAATTGTCAACGGCAAACTTGACAGGCATTAAGACCTGAAAGGAGAAATGTAAGACGGTCTAAGACTGTCTCCTGTTGTCAGGAGACTGTTGAGGGAGGCTTGCTGGTTTGGGAGTAATTTCAAGGAATGTTAAGGTAATCCTTTGCAAAGAATCTCATCATCGAGATTCTCTCATGAAGGCCAAGTGCCGTCTGATTATTCCTGATACTTAAAACAACAGGAGGGAAAGAAGTATATTTACTCTGAAAAATTAATAAGACACATAATGGTCGTATCTGTTGTACAAGGAGACTTTGGTTTATGTAGACTTCGGTGAGACTATCAGACAATAAGTGAGGGGAGTGAGCTAACTCTTGTTGAAGACCAACTGTGACGCACACATTTTGATAGCGCTTTACGAGCTGTAAGTCTCTTTATGCAATACGTTTTATTCGATGGATCTTTACACTATTTATGCAAAAAAAATGCGATTCAATAAGGGTTAAGTGTCAATATCAAGACTTTTAGGCTCTGCCTCCTCTACTCTTCCCACTTCCCACTATTCCTTGCTGGCATGAAGTGAAATAACCAAAACGCAGAACTACTCATTGGCCACATTGTGAAGATTGTCCGTGAGGCATTTTTTCCCCCTTATTTGGGGGTCACTTTCTTCCCTTCAGCCTTCCCCTGAGCCTGGTTTCCCAGGCTACCTGTACTCTCTTGATTCTCCTTGTGTCCGAGAAAAGCCACTTGATGATCTCATGTCCACAGATGTATTTCCTTTCATGGACATCATGAAAAGTGGGATGTAACGGGCTCAGGAAATGAAATTCAAATGGTTGCATTTGCAAGACAGTGAATGAAGTATGGGCGAGAAAGATATTTGAAAGAAAAACAAGCAATTCAATCGTTGAGGAGACTGATAGTCTGGGCATGAGGGTAGTGTTGTCAAGCACTTAATGTCATTTCTCTAGGGCTTTTACAATCGCTGTTCCATGTGTGAATATTTATTGCTTGAAAAATGACTCCAAAGTCAACTCAGTTTAGGAAATTCTTATTTCCTTTATTAAAAAAAAATACTATTTAATTCCCACAGTGTGCCAGAGAGTTCTAGGGGCTTGGTATAAGACGTTGACTAACACAAACAGGTTGTGTTTGTGTGGAACTTAAATTACAGTGGGGAGCAGATGGTTAATAAGCAAGTGAACAAATGAATGAAAAATGTAATTGTGTTGGTAATAGGTATGATGAAAAACATTATATTAAGGAGGTGGTGCAGAAGAGAACTGGATATAGATGTGTGTACTTGTTCGTAGCACAACTAGGATTTCAGTCACGCTCACATTTAACCACATTATTTACCTTCACCCCTTTCTTTATGTTTTCATTTTATTATTTTTTTTTTTGAGAGGGAGAAAGAACATTCGCGTATGAGTGGGGGAGGGGCAGAGAGACACAGAATCTTAACAGGCTCCACACCCAGCATGGAGCCCAACGCGGGGCTCAATCTCATGACTCTGAGATCATGACCTGAGCCAAATTCAAGACTCAGATGCTTACCTGACTGAGCCACCCAGGGCCCCCCACCTTTCTTTTTGTAAGTAAGCTTTTTCATATGCTTTTGCAAAGGGTAAAATATTCTTCGCTCAGGTAAAATCAATTTCTTGGGGAATAAAAATATCTTACTGTTTTTATATATAAAGCACAGATATACATAAGGTACATACATAGATAATATATCTGTGGTGTTAAAATTTTAGTGAGGGTAATTAGAATGTCTACAACGGTGCCTTAGGAGGGCAGTAATGAAAAATAAAAAGATTGAGAAGCTTCCCCTAACCTACATATCAAAGTGGTTAGGTAAGAACATGAAGTGATTCTAAGATGTTAGTAAAAATAATCCAAGTGCGGAAGATGGCCCATCACCTTTGTGGGTCATACTCAATAAAACTGAGAGACTCTTCCTTTTCTGGAGACTTCCTCAGGAGACTGTTGTATTCTGTGTACTATGTTGTAAATGTAGCATATTGATATTTTTCACTATTGAAGGTGGAAAAAGAATGAAGGCTATCATTCCAAATATTTCTAAATTGAAAACATGTTATTTGAGAGTACTATTGTTATGAAATGAGAAAGAATTGAGTCCTTTTTTTCTGGCTGAGGTACATTGTTTAAAATCCTTAATAATGGCAACTGTTCTGCAGTTAGGTGTGACAATTTTAATAATAGTCTTAAAAGATGAAGGGGACACCAGACTAAGTAGTGGAAAAACTTGGTTCCAGGATTTGCTAGGTTTATTGGCTTTTCTTCGTCTAGGTTATTAGGCAGATGGATGGTTTTGTGGCCATTCTGTTACTGAAGAAGAGAGGTTACATTGGGAGCAGATAATTGAATGGTTAATACCAGGATCTGGGGTTGTGCTTGTGGAGCATCAGCCCGGCCTGTCTCCAGTGAAGTTCTGCCCCAGAGAAAAACAGATCCTTGTAGGGGTGGATAGGAATTCAGTGGTACGGTGATTAGCTCCCCAGTCAGTAGAGACACAGCCTCAAGGGATGCAATTGGAATGATACAAGTCTGCACACGTGGAAATTCTGTGCCATTGGAAAATGGCGCTCTGCCCTCTTAGCTCAAGACTATTGCCCGAAGGAAAACATCTTATTAATAGTGTTTCTTCTAAGATGCGGATTGGAAACTCTTTACAAATTAAGCTCAAAATACAGCCAAATGGCAGGGACATCTCCATGCATGATTTTGTAAATAGCTTAGCTGTCTTTTTTTTTTTTTTTTTTTTTTTTTTATTTGGCAACCTTTCTTATTTAGATGAAATTTGAGTTTCTCTGCCATCTACAAGGATTGTTTCCTATTTAAATTCTTGGACACTTAGAGCATCTGTTGTAAATCTTTCATCCAAAATCATGAGAAACTCTGGTCCTATAGAAATAGCTCCCCATGAAATGATTAGACGATGTGTCTGCAGTGCGTGTCCTGATTTATTTGCCTGTATGCTTTGATCTGCTCAATGGAAACTCTAATAGGTCATGATTTGTAGCTATTTTGTAGATGAAAGTTCATGTAAGTACATCCTGGGTGGGGCCAGACTTTGGTTACCCTGACATTATCCTGGAGAATTTACTTGTACAATCTCTGCCTTCTACCTTCTGGAACCATCGGGTAACTGGCTTTTGGAGGTCACAAGGATGACATCAGGTCGAGCACTGAAGGTGACTTCAACAAGTTACGTGAGTATTACACTTGTTCTTCTTAATTTGAACTACTCCTTTGAAATTGTTGAACTAATTGAATCATTTTTTACACATGTACAATAATACTTAAAATGTGTCAGTAGTTCAACGGTTTTGTCTCTACACGCAAATTTGTGTCTTCAGAATGGAGAGCCTTAACCTATCAACACTTTTGATGGGATTTGCTTTAATCTCTTTTAGCAAATTATCAAAATGTAAGTGTCTGCCTAATCCAAGTCATGAGATTAGTAACTATGAGAGTGTATTTATGTTTTAGGGATGTGCTCTTAGGAAGGGGAGGAACAGGAATAGCTGGTAAGTCTAGGATGGTTTTAGAGAGATTTTTATGTTTCCTTTTTTTCATGCAACTCTGTGTGTGTGTGTGTGTGTGTGTGTGTGTGCACATGAATACACATATATATGTATATATTACACATGTTTCTGCTTTCTTCTTGTGCCAACTGCTTTTAGCCTTGATTTTCCAATAACCTTTGAGAACGAATTTACATGGTGCTTTATTCCCGATTTAGTTTAATGATACTTCAAATGTTTGGTTTCATTTTTTTCCTGTGTTTATTTTTGAGAGACAGAGAGAGAGAGAGAGAGAGAGAGAGAGAGCACCAGTGGGGGAAGGGCAGAGAGAGAGGGAGACACAGAATCTGAAGAAGGCTCCAGGCTGTGAGCTGTCAGCACAGAACTTGACGCGGGGCTCGAACCATGAGACCATGACCTGAGCCGAAGTTGGATGCTTAACCTACTGAGCCACCCAGGCGCCCTGTTTGGCTTTCAGTTTTAATGTAAAGATGAATTAGATTTAAAGAATATATTTATATAAAACATATATTTATATAAGCACATACACATTTATATGTGAGCAGCTCTGTCCACTGCAGGGTGTTAGTGTTGGTGCTGAAGGTGATGCTGATATGATTTGCTCGGGGATGGGGTCGTGAAATCAAGAAAGGTTCTTCAGGGATTCAGCCCCCTCCCACTGGAAACATCCCTAGAGAACATTAGTTTTGTATCTACAATGGTATAGTAATTTCCAACCCATAGAGGTGCTGTTGTAGATAATTCCTTCTCCACTCATCTCGCAAGGAAAGCAAAATGAATTAGGAAGACTTGCTGACAAAAATAATCCTTTTAAAGCTCTTAATTAGAGACATTCTACTGATGATGCATATGTTCTGGGTACAGATATTCTGAGAAATACGGGGCTATTGATTGCTCGTTAAAAAGGACAACTCAGGGACATCCATAAACGCATTTCTTGTGGTCCAGGATTTTACTGAAGAAATTATTCGGCTCCATAAGACATTCACACACTTAGAAACATGAATCAGCCATAACTTGGATTCAAATACAGGTTCTATCATTTATTAACTGTATAGCCTTACACAAGTTAATTATTCTGCTTTTTCTCAGCCATAAAATTTGTCTAAACAGAGCCAGATGTGAGAATTAAATGAGAAAACATGTATTACGTACTAGCAAAATATGTGGTATGTAGCACATGCTAAATTATTACTATTATTTTGATATTTTGTGTATAGACTATATATCTCTACATCGATATCACAGTGCATATAGGGGAGCCTGGGTGGCTCAGTCAGCTGAGCATCTGACTTCAGCTCAGGTCATGATCTCGCCGTTTGTGGGTTTGAGCCCTGCATCTGGCTCTGTGCTGGCAGGTCAGAGCCCGGAGCCTGCTTCGGATTCTGTGTCTCCCTCTCTTTCTGCCCCTCCCCTGCTCATGCTCTGTCTCTCCCTCTCTCTCAAAAATAAATAAACATTAAAAAAAATTTAAAAAAGTTTACATAGTAAATTTACTTTAGCTTCATCTGGAGACCGATAATATATTTATTGTTTAGGTCATTGATGAAATTCTATGAATGAATGATTAAATGAGAATTAAAGTAATGTATGATTTTTTTACCTTATCATTTGGTTAATATAATCAAGATTGATAATATTCAGTGTGAGTAAAACTGTGGGAAAAACTACTCTTTCATACACTGTTGATGAGAATGAAAGATACTTCAGGATTTTGAGAGAACAGTTACAGAAGCAATCGAAATTCAACATATGCATAGTTTTTGATCCGGTGATGTCATTACTAGGAATTTCTCCAACCAGGAAGTATTCAACCAGGAAACATTCAAACCAGAAAGTAAAAAAGTCAGTAAAGTGACGTCCAGTGCATCATTGTGTATAGGACAGAATACTAGAAATAGCATAAATGTCAAGCAAAAACAAATTGATTATATGAATCATAGTACAACCATAAAATAGAATCACATGCAGAAGTTAAAATGTATGAAAATTCATAACTGTTGACAAATAATGCCCAAACAGTTCAATTAAAATTTCAAGAATATTATTATATTTTATATACTTTTATATAGAGCAAAACACATAAGTGTGCACATAGAATATTCCTGCATACAAATGCACGTCTGAAGAGAGTGAACTACACTATCAATAAAGGGTCCAGTAGGGCTTATGCTTGGGAGTGGTCCTTTGACTTTCAGCTTTCTATCACTCTACCTCTCCATACGAAATATTTTCCAAGGGCTATATCTTACTTTTGCAATTTATAAAACTTAAAATGAGCTTTTAGTAGAAGTATATGGATACTTCTAATAAAATCTAATATCATTTACTAGAAGCCTGTGTAAACACGTGATCCAAAGGCAGAGGATCTGTTTTAAAATAGTTTGTGGTCAGTATCCTTCTCCTCATTCTAGGAAAAGAAATAGAGATCCTGATCTAAGCCCTTTACATTTGTAAAATCATTTAATCCTTACAACAACCTTTTGGAATAGGTAACATTACCTTCCCACTTTATAGAAAATGGAACTGAGGCACAGAGAAGTTGTCTGGCCTATTTTATGTACTCAGAAGTGAGAACTGACTGTAGTGTGGAAAATCAGGAATTTTACATAGGTCTTTAAGTTCTTACTCCCTACTCCCAATTGAACTCCAGTTTAGCTAGGCACACCTACTCAAGGCATCTCATAACTCAGTTAGTAGGGGTGTATGTGACTAACTTTTATGAGACACCAAAAATATCACAAGCATTATAATAAATATTTAACAAACATCTACACTATAATTTAATTTAATATTTTATCCCATTTTAATATTTATAAATGTAAATATCAAAACCTAAAATGTAATGCTAGGAACTTATTATGTTTAATACAACTCTGAAAAAAACCCCGTGATTTAAAGACCATGTGTAACTTCTGGTTGATTACATCCCTGGCAGGTCCAGAATGAAATGTAGGTTTTTGTGATGTCAAAGTTCACATATTTTGGCTATGTACATTATGTTTTTCCTTTCTTCATGCCTTGCTCATGCTGTTCTCTTTCCTGTTGACTTTCTTTATCAAAAACTTAGAAGTTTCTAAATTCTCATGTCAAGGCTTAGATCACTTAATCTTCTTTGAAATTTATAGATCATACTGATAATTTCCCTTCTGGAACTTACATTGTATATGCATCATTTCAGGAGTGCTCATTCTGTTTCCTTCTTTACAGGTAGGGCACCTCCTCTATCCCTCACAGTTTTGGACATGTTATGGAATGAGAAATATGTACTGTCTAGGTAATCATTAGAGAATTGAAGCAATGCAGTTTTTCACTTCTTTGTCTGAATAGTCTTTTAGCCAACGTATTTCATAGGAACACTGGAAAAAGAAGGCATTATTACAAAGAGGATCTGAAAGCGGTGGTTCAACATTAAAGTGCAAATCCAAGGTAGGGCTCCACTCTTGGGATTGGCTAATGTATGTCTAAGAGTAGAAATGAGAAAGCTGAAAGATGGGATATATGAGCTTAGATGCCAGAAGGATAGCAGCCTGGCTCTGACAATGGCACTCTCTCATTTCTGGAGGCAAGACGGGCACCAGTATTGTTTGGGGTTGAATCCAATTTCATGGATTTAATTAAATTTAATTAAATGACTAGAGTGTACACAGCACAGCATTAGACATTTGTGGAAATAGAATAAATTAGCTATCCTTAAGAATCCACATAGGGAGATAACACTGACATGAAATTTTAAAAAAATTGGCCAGGAATACAGCTGAATTACCACTGATATGTACCCTAGCTGGACATTGTAACAAATATCCAGAATGATGGTGGTGAAGGGGGCATTCGGGAAGAAATGAGGCAGGAAGGAAGAATAATAATGGGTTTGTTGATAATAGATGGCATGGGCAGAGGCAGGAGGAAGACAGGAGCTTATAGGAACAGAAAATAGTCGTGAATATTTTGTTAGTGCTCCCCAAACATTCTCATGCCTGGTACTTCCTTTGGTGCTTCTGAAAGCATTGTGAGGCAGGGTATGGAATTCTTAGAGAGGCTGCAGAGATGGTGGTTAGTATCCTGTGCCATGGACTTGGTCACAGACATACGAAAGTATACAACTTCTCTAAGCCTTAACCACTGCATCAGAAAACCAGGCTAATACGGGTTCCTGTCTCCTATGGCTTTTGTGGGAATTAAAAGAAAAAAATCAGGGGCGCCTGGGTGGCTCAGTTGGTTGGGCGTCTGACTCCGGCTCGGGTCATGATCTCACGGTTCGTGACTTCAAGCCCCGCGTCGGGCTCTGTGCTGACAGCTCAGAGCCTGGAGCCTGCTTAGGATTCTGTGTCTCCCTCTCTCTCTGCCCCTTTAATGGCTAATTACATTGTTTTCTTTTTGCAGGGTTGAAGGTTGTCCAGTGTGTGAGTGCCAGGAGTGGGACAGAGAGCTAAGTCTGCTCTCTCTGAACCCACGGCCTCTCCCACCACACTAGACAGACATGTGTGTTCTGGCAGTAAGAGATGGCTTTGACCGCTGTGCGAAGGAGGCATACAAAAAATGAGGTTGATTAGTATGAGGCGAGGCCTTGAATGTCATACCGAGTGTGTATTAGTGGTCAGAAAAGAAATATAACAAATTTATAGATTTTAAGACAGAAGGGGCATGAGTCTCTATTCTAGTGTATTATGCTTTAAGATATTTTAAGTCCTGAGATGGCCAAAGGACATCTTACTTGGAAGTGGGAACATTTAAGGCAGGTAGGAGGCAAGCTTCTGTGCTTGAGAGGGACAGAGTCCCTGAACTGCCTCCTTTGAACCCCTAGCATTCCACTCATCTACCACAGCTGCCTCCTCCTCCAGATGAGGAAACGGAGGCCCAGAGTGGTGAGAATGTGACGACACATCTTCAGAGATAAGAGGGATAATTTGGAATGAAACCCGGCTAGCCTGATTCTGAGACTATGTTCCTTCTACACTATTAGGGCTATTGTAGGACTTTTAAAGTTCTGAGGTGGAGATTGGGATTAGCCCATACTGTAGATTGGGGTTAGCCCATATTGCAGATTGGGGTTAGCCTATCCTGGAGATTGGGGTTAGCCCATACTGTAGATTGGGGTTAGCCCATATTGCAGATTGGGGTTACCCTATCCTGGAGATTGGGATTAGCCCATACTGTAGATTGGGATTAGCCCATACTGTAGATTGGGGTTAGCCCATATTGCAGATTGGGGTTAGCCTATCCTGGAGATTGGGGTTAGCCCATACTGTAGATTGCAAACAGTGCCTTGGCAATTGTGTACCTTGTTTAATAAAAGGAATAATATTAGAAATGTGTCTTTGGGGATTTAGAGGAATCTTAGAGAACCTTATTTATATTCCCCATAGGTCTCTAACATATTCCTATCAAGTGGCAGACAGCCTCTGCTTAGGTAGTCATAGCAAAGAGAAGTTTACTACTGGAACAGTGCTTTTACCATATCATTTGGTGGCAGTGACACTTGTATATAGCTGACTGAGGCCACTGTTCACTTCTTCAGTGGCATAGTGTAATGGTTAAGAGCTCGTGTCTCAAAATGAGATTATATGGATTCATAATCCTCACTCATTTTAGACGAGACGCCTACTGACTCCAAACATCAGTTTCCTCATCCTCAAGATGGGATTTATGATAGCCTCCAACTCATGTGATATGAAAAATAATTGCAATAATGCATGTAACAGACTAAGTACCTTGCTGGTACATAATGAGTAAAAAAAAAATAAATGAATTGTTTTATTGATATTTTGGTTATTCTTTAAAATTCTTTGTTTCGCCTGGGGCACTCCTTCACAAGGAAAAATGGAAGGAATGATTTATACTAGTTCAGGCTCACGTGCAGGGGTGATATCAGCTAAGTTGGATCGGGGTCTTCCTTGGGCAGAGAAAGAGGCACAGTTTTATTTTCTTTAGTCAGCATATCTGGCAAATTATTAGAGTCTTGGAATGTTAGTTACAGTTAATTAGTTGTAATTTCTAGTTTCAGGATTGGATTATATATAATTAGAACATGTTCTTTATGGTAAAATTGTCATCGAATTTGTTGTTGAATTTTACTGTAGGATTTATTTAGTAAAATGAGCACAGAAAGCATAAATTTATCTCACTGATTTGTTATGATAGCGAAATATCATGAAGCAAATGTCTCTACCATATCGAGCACTTGATAGACTCTTAAGAGAAGAGACATTGCTTGCCGTTGCTATTGATTTTGATCCAGGAAAAGCCAGATTTGAACTTGGTTTCAATGTTTTCTAACGGTGGGAACTCAGTGTCTTATTTTTCTACTCTTTGAAGCCTCCATATCTTATCTCTAAAATGTAGAAAATGTCTCATAGGGTATTCCACTGCCTGAGACATGGTGGTGATTCATTGCATATTCACAATACGTAATAATAATCCAGTTTGAGAAGATAACATGTACATGGAAAGAGTATAGCTTTTAATAAGTGGGGAGTCCTTGGGATATGACCTAGCTGGTAGGCTGTTCAACTTAGATCATTCTAAGTGCTCATTGCATATGTGGAAGAAGTGAAGGAGAATTTATGTGTTCTTGGTTGTTGGGTGTGTCTAGTGATAAATGAGTGTTAGCTTCTGGCTTGAAGTTACCAAAAATCAGAGGCTGAGAGAAGGCTTGTACGTAGGTGGTTTATTCTGGAGGCAGTGAATGGGGAGAGTGAAATAGGGAAGAAAGGCAAGTTAATCCAAGATTGTGGTTAAACTGGTTACCATTTATTCTTTGGCTTCTATTTATGAATGGTCTAGGATTTCTTTCAAGTATGTTAATCTCTTCATATTTCCAGGTAGGAGTATGCGCCAGAATGATAAGTGGGGTTTTCCAAGTATCTCAAGCAACACATATGGGGACAGGAAACAACAGATGTACTGGGGAGTGAAGGTGTTGGTGGAGGGATCAGTAGGACGGAGCTCTTGTCAGGCTATACTGTTAGCAGCTGGTTGCTATGTCAGTGGCTGGAGAAAAAAGTAGGTCAAGAAGGTGTAAGACACAGTGAAAAAATTGTCCAGCACACTCAATGATTACTAATTCAAAATAGTATTCTTTTGTAGATTTTCCAGCTCAGTGTGGTGTGCTTATCTCAGCCCAAAGTAAATGGAGAATCCAAACAATGCGACTGAATTCATTCTTTTGGGCATCACAGAGAACCCAGAGCTGCGGAAAATGCTCTCTGCTGTGTTTCTAATCCTGTACGTGTCCACGGTTTTGGGGAACCTACTCATGGTGGTAACCGTGATCACAAGTCAGAACCTGAGATCACCTATGTATTTTTTCCTCACTTCCTTGTCCCTCATGGATGCCACCTACTGTTCTGTCATTGCCCCCAAGATGATCGTGGACTCCTTCTCCGAGAGAACTACCATCTCCTTTGAAGGCTGCATGACCCAGCTCTTTGCGGAGCATTTCTTTGGTGGTGTGGGGGTCATCCTTCTCGTCGTGATGGCCTATGACCGCTACGTGGCCATCTGTAAGCCCCTGCACTACCCGAGCATCATGAACCCTCGGGTGTGCCGCCTGCTGCTGGGAGGCGCCTGCGTGGGGGGTTTATCCACGCAGCAATACAGCTTCTCTTCATGTATCAAATACCCTTCTGTGGTCCCAATGTCATCGATCACTTCATGTGTGATTTGTTCCCGTTGCTGAAACTCGCCTGCATGGACACCCACGCCCTGGGTCTCTTAGTCTTCCTCAACAGTGGGGTGATGTGTGTGACCATCTTCCTTATCCTCGTGGCCTCCTACGTGGTCATCCTCTGCTCCCTGAAGTCTTGCAGCTCTGCGGGGCGGCGCAAAGCCCTCTCGACCTGTGGCTCCCACCTCACTGTGGTCGTCTTGTTCTTCGTGCCCTGCATTTTCCTGTACGTGCGGCCTGTGGCCACTTACCCCATCGACAAAGCAATGGCTGTGTCCTTTACCATTGTTGCACCCATGTTAAACCCCCTGATCTACACCTTGAGGAATGCAGAGGTGAAAAATGCCATGAGGAAATTGTGGGTCAAGAAGGTATAAGACACTTCTATACAAGAAGGTATAAGAAACAAACAACCTGGGGTGTCACTAATTTGTATGCGAAGGACAAATCTTTCCTTCAAGGACAACGAGGTTTTGTCCCTCCAACATTCATCACAATCCATTGGGCACACAGCAGCCGATGGCATCTTTTAATATGCAAATCACACTAAGACACTACAATCACCCTATTTCCCACCTCTCCAGTACATTTTATACTCCATCACTTTTCTTACTAGATTCTGGCCACTCTTTTTTCTTTTTTCTTTTAAACCTGTTTTTTTTTTTTTTTTCTTTTTAAACAATTCAAGCCTGATTTTCAATAATTCAAGTCTTGGTTCAGGGCTTTTGTTTGTTCTTATTCTGTTCACTGCTGGACTTCTCTTTTCCAGAGATTTCGCTTGGTGGGCTCCACCTCATTTTTTCCATCTTCGGATGAACTCCCACATCCTTAGATAAGTCTGTCCTGATGAGTTTCCCTAGTCATTCTTCCCTCAGTTACCTCTTCATTCCTGGATTCACTTTACGTTTCTCGACCTTGCCTCATGTCAAGAAGGAAAGAAAAAGCCCATGAAAGCATAATAACTTGCTCTCTAAAAAATTTAGGATGATCATTTTTCTATTTTAATTATAGAATTAAAGAACTGGAAAGGTCATAACGATATCCCTAGCCTTACATATTTGTAATGTGTATGGTAATTTTCCCCGTATCAAAAGCAGGTCCAAAACCTACATCTTCTCTTACAAAGGGGAGAGCTGTTCTTACCATTTGTGCTGAAATTATTACCTGTCAGTTAGATTTCACAAATTCCTTCTCATATCTGCCCTATGGGTTCCCCAAATTAATTCACGTTAAATACCTTTGCTCATTAAACATATTTCTTAGGAGCTCAGTGCCTGACTTTTTAAACCCTAACATCTGAAACAAATATTGATCTTACTACTTTTTTTATAGGGATTTGCTGTTACTAGTGTAGTTTGTAAATTTCATATGATTATGTAAAATTGAAATATGATAAAATATGAAAATTCATTATTATTCATGATGCAAAGGCATAGCAAAATAGGGTAAAATGGTGCTTTAATTTGAAAAAGAGTATATGCCTAAAAAGCCCTTGCAAGCATCAAATTTTGGGGGCAACATTAGGTGGACTTTCTTCCTGTTTCATTGAGAAAAATTAAGACATCAGAATACTTCCACAGACTTGTGACTATACCTACCAATCTGTCAGCACCTGTTCAATCATATGCTACCTTCTTACTCCACTAAATACATTATCTGTGTTCCTGTCTGAAGGCAACCAATCTGTGCTCTGGACTTCAACTCTTTATCACTTACATAAAGGCATCTCTTTTTTCATTTCCCTTACGAATGGATCATTTGCATCAGCAAAGAGGCAGTCTGATATCTTTCATTTTTAAAATAAACTATTCCCTTGATCTCATTTCCTTTATCAAGTACTACTGTTTCGTTGTCTCTTCTTTGTAGCAAAACTTAAGCGATTCTGTAATGCCTGTTTCCCATTTCTCCCTTTCCAATCTCTTTACATCTTTTTCAGGCATACTTCAGGACCTAACACTAAAAATGCTCTTTTCAAGATCACCAGTGACATCTGTGTCACTCATTGAATAGGCTTTCCTCATTTCTCATCTTATGGACTCCATCACTGAATCCAATCTTCCATGACATATTTTCCCTACTTGACCTTGACTCCCAAATTACTACCTCCAGCTCAGGCTTCTCTCCGGAGGCTGAGATCTGGAAACCCAACCTCCTTCATGGCATTTCCTCTTGAATGACTAATAGATTCTTTTCCCACCTCTAAATCTACTCTATTCACAATATTCTATATTTCAGCTGGTGGCATAGTTGGTCTCTCTTTCTCATACCCCCGTTTATCAGGAAATTCTGTTGGCTCTATCTTCAATACATACTCCAAATTCACCCAATTGTGATCTCTTTTGGACCATTTTCTAGTTCCTAGCCACTTACATCTTTCACCTGAATATTTGCAATTCTCACCCACTCTTCTCACTTCCTTCTTGGCATTCTCTGCCCTATTGCTCTATTGTCAACACAACACGCAGAAATATCCTTAAACCCAGAAGTCAGATATTAGCCATACCTTTATTCAATACTCTGAAATGACTCTTGATCTCACTCAGGTTAAAAGCTAAAACCTTTTGCAATACTAACAATCAAGTGGACATAATCTGACTGCCCTCTTATTACTCTCAACTCCTCCCTTATGAATAAACCCTCGCTGACTCCTCTGGTTACTCTGGCATCTCTCTGTTCCTCTTACTGGTCATTTACATTCTTGCTGCAGAGTCTTTATGTAGGCTATTCTCTCTGCCCAAAATACTTTCTCCCAGCCGTCTGCATGACTAACTCACTTTATGCTCCCAGACGGGAAGAACTTCTGTTTTTAATTTAATAATAATATTTAAATAATACATAGACCTGGGCAAGCAAGGCTTCTGGTCTTCATTCCACACTTGGAAATGTCTTCTGTGAAGTTTTCTAGGTTCTCTAGTGTCTGGAACTGGGTAGTGCCTTCTGGTGGGGTACTCCAGCTGGACCTGATTGCATGGGTCTCATCCTTGTTTCCTCCTTTGGGGTGCTCTTTGGCTCTCTGTGCTACCCATGACACCAACCAGATGCCCTAGAAACTCTGGATTCTATACTGTACTCTATGAAGTATCCTAGGTTTTATGCCCAGGACCTTGGTTCCAGGAGGGCATTATGTCAAGCAAGAGGCATTATTCCAACATACAGAGGTTCTGGAGAGAATAAGAAGAGATAGATTCTGGATATGAAGAGGAAGACAGATGTTTACGCATCAGGAAGAATCTTTCTGTGTCTAACTGGACAATAAGCAAATCCAAAGTACCTCTTTCTACCCTGAATTCTAGAATTCTGTCAATAATTCACTATATCTAACACTGACCTGTGAATCTTGTAATATACTTTTGAATCAAACTATTATTATTATTATTGTTATTATTACAGTAAAACCTTGGACTCCAAGTACCTTGTTCTACCAGTGTTCCACAAGATGAGCAAACATTTTTAGGAAATTTTAATTTGATAAACGAGCGATATCTTGCAATATGAGTAGCACGTGACACCAAATATCACATGGTCACAACTGAGCCAACGGTTCTTGAAATTCACTTTGATATACGACAAGTGCTTGGATCATAAACATGTTTCTGGAATGAATTATGCTCACAAATCAAGGTTTTACTCTATTATTATTATTATTTCATAAGAGTATTTACCTAGGCAGGGGTCCTGTAAAAAAATATTTGGCTGCTCTGCGCACCCTAGATGAGACCCTGATTTTAGAGACACCAATTTCTGTGATGAATTAATAACACTTCTGCAAAAGACTGAGAAAGTGCATCTTTGTTGAAATTGATAAACTAATATTAAAATTTGTGTGTATGTGTAGCTATGTTTGAACAGCCTTGGTAATAAAAACAACATGAGAGAAGTAGAAACGGGACTGGATCTTCTACATATCAGAATATACCATAAAGCTCTGCTGTGTAAATATTTTGCTAAAGGCCATTTAATAGAGAATTCTAAAGAACAGAAGAAATGGTCCAGTGGTTAAGCCATCTATCTTTGGAAACTTGGTATAATTTTTGTAATTTAATAAATGATAAAGGTGGAATTTTAAATCGGTGGGTAAGATTGGTCTATTGGATCAATTCTGAAGGGGCAAATTTCTAGTTTCTCTCCCTCTTACCTTGTATCTCCCTCCCCCCCCCCCCCCCCCCATTTCATACATCTCTTTGTACCTGTCTCTATCTCTCTCCTCTGTCTTTTTTGACTTGTACAGTTTCTTTTTTAATTCACAAATTAAATATTTGCACAAATAACATGCTTATTATATTATCTGTCCCTTTCGATCTTCCCACTATTATTTCAGTGTTATCCCACTCAGTTTCTCTAATAGAATCAAATAATAAGGATTAAGCAAAGCGAGGTATGGAATAAAGTAGAAGATGCCAAGTGTGGTTCAAAGAAGGAACCAGGATTCCAGGATTTAATTGCTGGAGTTCTGCTGTTGAGTCATGTGTTTAAAAGATCGTCTCCTCCAGGAGTGTGTTCCTGGTCAGATGGTTCTTCTGGTCGGGAAAAGTCTCTAAAATGTCAGTTAAAAGAAAATAGCACGTGCCCGTTAATACCACAGGTGAAGGTGCTTCTGCACATTCACTTTTCTGGCAAATCACTTCAATTCTGCTTCTTTTTGTCAGATGTGAATAGACATAAAATTCGGTAGGACACAAAAGTGTGTAGAACAACAAACTCCTTGGTATGGACCTTTTTTGAAGGGATCTCATGCGCTAAGTCCAAGTTTCCCTCAAGCTTCAATCCCAGTGCTACATACTCTGAAGGATTAAAGTAAGCAGACCTGTCATTCCTTCTTTTAAAAAACTGTTTATTTATTTATTTTGACAGAGAGAGACAGAGAAAAAGAGACAGAGAGAGGAAGTGCAAACAAGTTGGATCCCAACTGTGCTGACATCAGAGAGCCTGATGCGGGGTTCAAACCCATGAACCGTGAGATCATGACCTGAGCCAAAGTCAACACTTAACCAGCCTTGCCACCCAGGCGCCCCCTGTCATTACTTCGTTTAAAAAAAGTAGAAAGAGAAACATTCCTTTAATCTCTAAAACTTGTTTTTAGTTTTAAAGTCATAACATATATCGCTTAGGTATTCAGACATAAAAAAAGAAGATTTTTGATGAATCCACACAGCTTTGCACATTATTCATAAAATGTGTTATTCCTGAAAAAGCACTTGTTATCTAATCCTAATCCCAACACATTACAGATCCTTATGAATTGATGTGCTTCATCCCAGAACTCAGCTCTTGTATTTAGTAAATACACGGGCATTTTGCTTGAATCCTGCACAGAGATACTATGTTCCATCCCAATATACATAGTTTTCTATTCCTGAATATGAAGGGAAATCAAAGCATCTTCAAATGGGAACCCAGGAGAAGTTAAAAAAAAAAGAAAAAAAAAAACTTTAATTGGTTAGGGACATAAAGGTTTTGCAAGTACCTGCATAAATCAAATCACAGATAACTGTGTCTTGAAAAATCATACTGATGGGAAATTTCCAAACCCTGAGGAAAACTAAGAAGCAATCCTACAGGTTCATAGCCTCTCAGGGAAACTTCTTTAAATCCTAGCTGGAAGTCAAGGAGGAAACTTTTGCTTCTTTATTTTATTTTTTTTTTCCCTGAGGCCATGTTGAAGACTGCTTGAGAAGCAGTGGGGAACACTCTCTACCTCGTCTGCCAGAGACGCTCTTCTTCTGTCTCCTAGATGTAGAAATAAGACTTGGAAACATGCTTCACATTTTGGCCAGCCATTGAATGGACTTTTCTCCATAGAGTATAGGTGATTGCCATCACCAGAATTTTCAAGAAACTGATAAATGGTGAGATTTGTGATTCACATGTGTGCATTTTCAGAGAGAATTTTACTCGTTTTACTGCAGCAGTAAATAATAATCTGGATCAAAAATACAGTGGGTTTAGGAATTAAGGGGGAATAGTTAATCATGGAGTTTTAATCTATTCTTTTAATATGTAATAACCATGTATATTTAAAATTTACATGCAAATGTGATTGATATGCACATATAAGTACATAAAAACATATCTTAAATTTACGGTTTGTAATATAATTATAAAAATCTACCTATAATGACAACCTTACTAATAATTCCTCATATAGTTTTAAATATACATTTCAAAATTGAAACAAGCATTTCTATTATTTTCAGAAAGATTGATGCTAGATTAGTTTTGTTGCAGAATGAATGGGAAGGAAATAGTGGACAATGGGGTTAGTGGGGCGGCACATTCCCAAGGTCACAGCCCCAGGAAATAGTCCACAGCCCAGTTCATGGCCATGAGAGTCCCTGAGCAATCTCTGGTGTACGTCCAGCACATTACAAAGTGTGGCCATCAAGAAAGGATGGACTTTGGAATCTTTGGGAAAGTTTGGGCCCATGATATGGGTATTTATGAAAAGTTTACAATAGTTAAAAATTTTTAGTTTAAGAATCTATGTCATGTTACCATGTTAGTGCCACCTATGCAAATTAATGATACTGGATAGTTAATAAAACTATCCTCATACCCTGTCTCTTTTCTCTGACGGTTAAGGTGATGGAAAATATGGTGATATGGATTTTAAACTTGATTTTTAATTTTAAATTTTATATATTTATGTCTAGATACATATTGAGAATAAAAGTCTATTTTTGAATGATCACTTCTTGATTTTAAAATTTTATTAAAACATCTGTACAAATGGGCAGAGTTATTATACTACTTTTGTTTTTCTCATTTCACATTGATTAGCATTTTATTGACAGCATCCTGCGCTATTTGTAGTAGTTTGATTTACAGAAGCATTTTCCTATTATTGACCATGTTGGATATTTCTAATTTTTCACTATTATAAATGACACATAAATGACTATTATAAATGATATGACATCGTCTTCCATAATAAAAGTTACAACACCTTAATTTAAGCAAAAACTAAATGAGCAAAGGGGAAAAGAGAGAGAGAGGCAAACCAAGAAACAGACTCATAATTATAAAGAACAAAGTGATGGTTACCAGTGGGGAGGTGGATGGGGGGATGGGTGGAACAGGTAAAGGGGATTAAGGAGGGCACTTGTGATGAGCATAGGGCGATATAGGGAGTGTTGAATCACTATACTGAACATCTGAAACTAATATAGCACTGTATGTTAACTAACTAGAATTTAAATAAAACCTAAAAAAAAAAAAAACCAAACAAACCCAAACCCAAACCCAAAATACCTTAGCTAAAATAAAGATTCAGAGGTATTTCAAGCAAAAGAAACTACAGGAACTCATTTGTTTTAACTCCTACCCTTCCTGCAGGTAAATTTATTATTTCTATATTAAAAATGAGCCAAAAAGTAAAGTATTCAGTCTACCGACTTCTGCGCAGTATTCAATAATGCTACCGTGTTCTGATAGCTCATTATAGTATCTTGATACATACTTGATACTTGAGCATTCAGTCTGGAGTATTCACAATGTATCAGATAGTATAAATAAAGTATCAGTTCTTGGGGGAACCCTAGTAGAGCTGGTTGAATAATATGTCCCACACGATATGTCTACCAGAACATGTGAATGTGACCCTATTTGGCGGGGTTGGGGGAGGGTCTTTACAGATGTACTTGAGTTAAGGATCTCATGATGAGACTTATCCAGATGGGCCCTAAATCCAATGGCAAGTATCCCTGTGAGACAGAAAAGGAGAAGACAGAGATACCGAAGTCCCAGACCAAGATGCAGAGGAGAAGGCTGTGTGAAGAGACAGAGGATAAAGTCACGCGAAGTCTAAGACAGAGAGTGAAGCTGTGCGCCTATAAACAAAGAATACTTGGAGCTGGAAGAGGCAAGAATGGATTCTCTCCTAGAGCTTGTGGAGGAAATGCCCTGGTAACACCTTGAATTTTTACTTCTAGCTTCCAGAACGATGAGAAAATACATTTCTGTTGTTTGAAACAAACAGAAAAAGTGACACCACCTTATTTCACTTTTAGAATAATTTTTTTGTTTAGGGTGGGAGTCACTACTATAAGGAATAAAAACATGTTTATGATTCTGGAAATATTTACAAAAATATTTTCCAAATGATTCCATAATGAGAGTTTCCCTGCGATTTTAGAATTAATATAATTTTAAAAACCAACACCTTAAAGACACGTTTTATCTCATCATAGATTAAAGTTTTCAGCTTGCTTTGTGGGTGTAAACACTGCTTAAATATCACTCTGATATCAGTATTTCACATCTTCCTTTTGGATTATACATTGCAAAACATATGCATAATGACTATGTCATTTGACTCTTGTGAGCCATCAGCTTGAACAAGCGTTACTAAATCTATTTTATGGAAGAGGATGCTGAGACTTAGTGGTTTTATTCAATGACACATGGGTGTTCAGCAATGAAGCTGTAATTACTAGTTTTTTGACAGCAGAAACTGAATATTTATTTATATTATTAAAAAATTTTGGGGGTCCCCTGGGTGGCTCAGTCGGTTAAGCATCCTACTTCTGCTCAGGTCATGATCTCGCGGTTTGTGAGCTTGAGCCCCGGGTCGGGCTCTGTGCTTACAGCTCAGTGCCTGGAGCCTGCTTCAGATTCTGTGTCTCCCGCTCTTTCTGCCCCTCCCCTGCTCACGCTCTGTCTCTCTCTCCTTCAAAAATAAATAAACATTACAAAAAAAAAAAAAACCAAAAAACACTGTCATCTCTCTTCTGTCAGTAGCTCTGGGGCTTGTTCTTACCATTTATTGTAATTTTTCTCCTATGATCCTAACTACATAAATGTTGTTATGTGTCTCACCTTTTCTGATTCTCACAAGAATCCCATCAATAGGCATTTTTATATATACCCAGTTACAGAAGTAAAATCAGAGTCTCTGAGAATTTTAAGTGATTTTTTTCCATCACACGATATAACTGAGTAGAACAGCCTGGTCTGTATGAATCTGGAGCTGATGTGCTTCCTCATTTCTTTCCTGCTTTGATTCTGGGATAAGCTGATCACTGCTGGATCATGCATTGATATTCTTTACTTTTTAATAAATGGTTGTTGACTGATCCAATGACCTTCTAGTGTTTGATATTCTTGTCTTCTTAGTGACAGCTTGTAGCCAAATATCAACTTTGCAGCCCAGGCACTATTTAGGAATGTCTAGTATGCTGGAAAAATAATGGAAATAGTAATCTTAAAGTAAGAGACAACAGATATTCGTATACATGGTTGTATATTGGTTAGCGTTATTAACATTGTAAACTGTTTTGATTAGCTCTAAGAGACGTTCATAAAAATCAGCTTATTTTTAATTTTCCCAATAAGACCCATTATTCTTTTATTCACCTGTTTAATAAACATAGATTATGTGTATATGTACATACATATACGTAAGGATGGATAAATTTCTGCTATATGTGCAGGTGAGGACATAATCATTCTTCAAAGCTGTGTCTTGCTATCGAAAATAAAGTCAAAAGTTGGAGGAATCATCTGGATGGCTTATGGAAAAGATTTCTGTGGGTGAAGTGCTTGGGTTTTTAAATGAGAGAGTAGTAATTATGATTGGTAAGGACTGCTTAATCTAAGTGACATTTTTCCTTTTTCCAGTTTGACCCACATCATAATCCTGTGAGATGAGCAGGCAGGTTATGTATGAATATCCCTACTTTACCATAAAGTCATATTCATTAGCAACAGATATACTTTGGCAAGTTGTGCTTAATCAGATTGGAGCACTTTGTATGATTAATTAGCAAGTAATTAATAAAGCCCTAAGATTCTGGCAATATTCACCGTGCTGTTACTGTTCCTTACTTATGTGATTGTTATCAATTTGTACCTGCAAGTAATTGGGTCATTACCTTCTGATTCTACACTCATCTGTGTCCTTCATCAAAGGGCCTCCTTCAAACATGAATAAGGAAATCAGAAGGTTAAAACCTCTACAGGTGGATGAACGTTTGAAAGGCCACCCTGCTCTGTGTTCTTGCTAGAAAAAGAAAGTTCTTACTCCTTTCTGTTGACACAGTGGATAGAGTTGGGGGTTAGTGCCAGAGTTTCTTTGTTAAAATCCCAGACCTAGCATTTGTCATTTGCTAACCTTATCTTGGTAAGCATGAGCTTCCCATCAGTAAAATAGGGAAAAGAACTAACACGGACTGTTTCTTGGGCAGTAGGCCCTGAACAATTGTTTTTCTTGTATTATTTAACTTAGTCATCATGGCAAGACTCTGAAATAGGTACTTTAAAAAAAACAAAAAACGTTTGTTCTTATTTTAAAATGATGAATAAAAAAACCCCTCAACTTAACACATGCATACTTGTTCTGTGTTCACATGGAGCTTTCTCATGTATCTTTCTCTTTTATAAGGAATGAATGAACTCATCTTAAAGGCCAAGTTCATTTCAGATGTTTAAAGAAATATTTGGCGAGTAGCCATGATTTGCAAGGACCTCTTAACCTGGATGTTATTTCTTCTTCTGTTTGCAGATCAGGCAGACTCCTATCAGGGATGGCACGCAAGTCCCCTCGGCTCCCATTCCATCTCATGGTGGACATGATGACCACATTGTCATGGTCCTTTCCTCAGAACCTGGATGTGCTTCAGAACCCTTGCCAACAGTTCACTCCTGGAAGCCATTGCTAAGGGACCCAAGTTGGCAGTTGAGATAAACTATTTCTCTACATGTGGATACCTCCATTCTTACCCCTTATTGGAACTCTGGCTATTTTAAAGTATTTAATACTACCTTTCTCCTCCCCAATTCTGCCTGACCGCTCACAACCACCTTCAACAAACTTTGACTTTTGTGTGAGTCACAGTGACGCCAGAAACATAGAAGATAATTTTTCGTGTGATGCACCAACTTCTTACTGACTGTTGCATTACTGTCCGCTGGTCCGAGACAAATTTTTCTTTCTCATAATTGCAGATTACATATGCTCCTTCTGGCGGCTTTTAGCTTCTCCTTGGAAATCATGCGAAACCAAAGCTTTGTAACTGAGTTCGTCCTCCTGGGGCTTTCGCAGAATCCCAGTGTTCAGAAAATAGTATTTGTTGTATTCTTGTTCAGCTACATTGCAACTGTCGGGGGCAACTTGCTAATTGTGGTGACCGTCAGCAGCAGCCCAGCACTCCTGGGATCCCCCATGTACTTCTTCTTGGCTTTCCTGTCCTTCCTCGATGCTTGCTTCTCCACTGTCATTGCCCCAAAGATGATTGTGGACTCCCTCTATGAGAGGAAAACCATCTCCTTTGGAGGTTGCATGACCCAGCTCTTTGCTGAACACTTCTTTGCTGGCGTGGAAGTGATTGTCCTCACAGCCATGGCCTACGACCGCTATGTGGCCATCTGCAAGCCCCTACGCTACACAACCATTATGAACTGGAGGCTCTGTACCATTCTGATGGGTGTAGCCTGGACAGGGGGTTTTCTGCATTCCATGATACAAATTCTCTTTACTTTCCAGCTTCCCTTCTGCGGCCCCAATGTCATTGATCACTTCATGTGTGATTTGTACCCATTATTGGAGCTTGCCTGCACTGACACTCACATCTTTGGCCTTTTGGTGGTCGCCAATAGTGGGTCTATCTGCATTATAATCTTCTCTCTGTTACTCGTCTCCTATGTTGTCATCTTGCTCTCTCTGAGAACCCATAGTCCTGAAGGGCAGCGGAAAGCCCTCTCCACGTGCGGATCTCACATTGCTATTGTGGTCTTGTTCTTTGTCCCTTGCATATTTGTGTATGCACGACCTCCATCTGCTTTCTCTTTTGACAAAATGGTGGCTATATTTTACACCATCCTAACTCCCTTGCTCAATCCTTTGATTTACACTTTCAGGAACAAGGAAATGAAAAATGCCATAAAGAAAATGTGGAACAGAATAATGGTGGTTTGTAGTGACAAATAAAACATTGAAGTTTACAAAATATTGTAAAGAGTAGAAGAGTCAAATTTTCTAGACTAAGCCTTTGTGTGTTTGGGTCTGTTTGATAGGAGCTAATGTAATGCAATAAAAAAACCCAGTAATATGGGGTCAGGAAAAATGTTTTCACACTTAGATCACTTATCGACTCTGATTTGGTAACTCAATATCTTCATAGTAAAGTAAAAGCGTTGGATATTATGATTACTTAAAATCTTAAAAAAAAAAAAAAGATTGAAGGGAGAAATTACCTATCAGACCTGTTGTCACTTATCCCATGCTTTGGTAAGTCTTTGTGGAGGCATGACAAAAATATCTTAAGAGGTTAGAAACTATTTCAAATGAAAAGAAGTTTATGCGTAGGGCAATGATTTCAGTGATTGAGGAAGAAAACAGTCATGGGTCGAGTGGAAGAGATCAGCGCATTCTCAGAACCTCAGCTATAGGTGTTCCTGTATCATGGGACTATGTTTTGAAAAATAGCAACTTAGATTTCATAGCCCCTCTTTCCTAACCTACTCTTCATCTTTTAACTTTTTTGAGAGAAGTTATTATTTTCTGTTATGCTATATAATCTCTTTCTTTCTTGCTTTCTTTCATCAGCCTTCTCTTATCGACGTATTTAACTTACTATTGAAAGAGAAGTTATTTTCTCATATGCTACATAATCTATTTATTTCTATTTATTTATTTATTTATTTATTTAGTCAGCCTTCTCTTATGGATTATAAACTCAAGTGAGGCAGGGAAATTTTCCCCTCTTCAGCTCATAATGTATCATTAGCATCTAGAACAGTTTGAGGTAAGAGTTCAGTAAATATCTGTTGAATAAGTGAATAAATGAGATATCTTCCCATATTCACATTTAAATATATCTTTAACATTAACACACTAAAGTGTCAAATTTGGCAAAGGAGTGTGGTTATTGCTGATACAAGCTCTTAGCTCTTAATTCTTGACATACATAGAGCATTTAAAATAAATTAGTTCTTAATTCTTGACATACATAGAGCATTTAAAATAAATTCTACATTCTAGCAAATTTCCCCATGTTTAAAATCTAAATATGATGTCTCAAAATTCAAATAGAAAATAAAGCCATTATTCTCTATCCACTTTCTCATTTTCATTCTCTATCCCTTCTTCCGTTCCCTGCAATAATAAGTCTTGCTCTCAGTGATCTGACTTTTATTCATAAAATATTTATGATCCCAATAAAGTCATCTATTGCCTCAAATTTATATTTTATTAGTTGGGTTTATCTAGCCAGAGTTTCTGAATTATCCACTGGAAACCTTACCTTAGTAAGATACAAATTTCAATGAGCAGTTTAAATAATCCTAAGATGAAGCCAGAGGTGACTCAAACTAGTAAAAACCTCAGCTAGCATTTGTTCTGTTTCCACAGTTTCCATGATGGAGTGAGCATAGCCAAGTGCATTCAGCAAACCCTGCCATTGTTTTGACAGGACCTGGAATCCAGATCTCATTTAGTCCTTTGGTCTATAAGGAATTTAATGAGTGCTAAGGGTCAGTTCACTTAGAGATCGAAGAAACTTCAAGAGATCATCGACTTGGCTTCTTGCCTTTGACCGCTTCAAAGATCTCCTTGGAAACTGCCCTCTGCAAAAATTTCCCACCAGCACTGGAGAGCTTAATCCTCCTTCAAATGTAAGGAGTTAAAATGGGGCTTTTTGATTGGGAGGTTTAAGGCAGGGGCTCTTTCATTGCTTGCTCTTGTTTCCCAGCCTAAGAAATCTTATGACATTCCTGTGCACATCATATGAAAATAAAAGAAGTTTAGACTCCTACTTAAGAGATGTGGATTCTAGGCTCATTTCTGTTGCTTCTGTAACCTGTTGCTTCTGTTCTGTAACCTTCATGAGTTATTTCACTTCTCTGGTGCTCAGTTCATGTTTAAGCAGGAGTAATAAAAACACATGAATATTTCTTCTGTGCTTCTGCGAGCCAGGGACTCATTGTTTTCCTATGCTATATATTTTAAGATTTGCAGAAACTTTTTTTTAAAGGTAGGTCTTCATATTACCGTTTAATTTATGGGGCAGCGAAGGCTCTAAGACTTTAAGTGACAGACCAAAAACCTTCCTCAGGATTCTTCTAGTCCTTTTCTAATACAACAAGCCAGGTGTTGGGGTGTGATTTTCTCTCAGACGTTTCTGTGAGACACCAGGCCTTGCTGGTTGCCACTAGACCTTTCAGCAAGAGTTCAAAGCATTGTGAAATCTTTTGTAGTGCTCTCCTACCTCTCTTTCTGTCACCACCCTCTGTCATTCCCCTGTTGCCTGAATGGATCACTTCATCCTCACTGAAGGTGCCTAGTGGACAGTGACGTGCCTGGCAGGTGATTCTAGAGCAGAGTGCTGGGTTGCAACATGATTTGCTTTGTGAAAAGTGTTGTTTTAATGTAATTTATCCCATCTTTAATAGCTTGTAACCATTCACAAGCAACTTTCTCTACGTAAGTGGAAGGACATGAATCTTTAAAAACAAAAAGAAAATACAGAAGACCTATATTCAAAAATTCTTATTCTCATCTTATTCTCTGCATTGACTAAAAAATATAGGTAAGATTAAGAACAGGGGAGAACTGAACACTAATGTTAAAAATAAATAAATAATGATTACCAGTTGACTTTTCCTAAGAGAACATTGGAAATTAAAGAGGTTGAGAAACTTTCTTAAAATCACATAGCAGATAGTGGTGGGGCCAGGGCTCACGTCTGTCTATCTGACATGTATCTATCTGAGCCTTTAAATGACATCAATGACTTTCATGCTTCTAGAAGAGATGAGCTTAAGCAAATCCTATGGAGAAGTGAACAGACTTTCCTAACCTGCAATCATAGTGAGTTGAAGCTAACTAATTGGCCCCAAAGCATACATTTGCCCTTGGACTATCTGAATGAGGTAGCTCATTGGACATCCTTTGGGACTGGGTTAGGAGTAATGGTTTTCCTGGAAGTCTTGAGGCTGAAAGCCTGTCTTAGGCATTTGCAGACTTACGTGGGAATTGTTGTAAATACCTAATAGCATAAGAAGAAAATGCTTACCTCATTTGTATTCTCCAAAAGAAACTCTGGGAAGAGAGGCTGCTTCAGAGGCATTTCTCTCTCAAAATGCAAGAATAAGTTCCTCCATAAAATTTTGAAGGGCTGAATTAAGAAACTTTTCTTTTTCACCACCCCCTCCCTTCCTCCAATATAGACCTTGTTGTTTTTGTCGTAGTGCTTCCGGGGAGGAGCTGTGTCATGTGTGGCCACATGCAGAGTCCCCTTCTTCCATAAACTCTCTCTACCCCATCACCTCTTGTGATAAAAAAAAAAAAAAAAAAAAAAAAAAAAAAACAAGGATAAGTGTCAATGAAGTATGGTGTGCATGTGATATTCAGGCTTCATATGATTCACTTTCTAAGCAAATGGAAGTTGAAGATACAAGAAAATATACTACATTGGAAGTCATCTATTTCCTCTTAAGCAAAGGGGTAAGTTTTCCAGTCTGTCTGAGATGTTTTCTTCATGTTGCGTCTTCAAGACTGATCTGATATCAATACTCAGCGTGTCTTCTAACAAATGATGAAGTTCCTGGACAGTATTTCCACCCATGAAGGGTTGAGGTTGTCCAGGGTTCCTAAGACTTTCCTGGCCTCAGCACAGAGTTATACTGACTTTCAGATAATCTCTGCTTAATGTAGGGGGTGAAGAACGATAAACTGCACCATGGCATTGAGGCCAACTTGGCTGAAGTTTCTACTTTGCAGGTCCTCTGATTTGAAAAGGTTTTTTTTTTTTTTTTTTTTTTTTTTAATTTTTAACGTTTATTTATTTCTGAGACAGGGAGAGACAGAGCATGAACAGGGGAGGGTCAGAGAGAGGGAGACACAGAATATGAAGCAGGCTCCAGGCTCTGAGCTGTCAGCACAGAGCCCGACGCGGGGCTAGAACTCACGGACTGCAAGATCATGACCTGAGCTGAAGTCGGCCGCCCAACCAACTGAGCCACCCAGGCGCCCCCTGATTTGAAAAGTTTTAAGTCAGTGGTGATGTTTCTGGAATGGAGTATAAGATAGGAGTGTCCCTTCTCTACACTTGGGGTTTCAAGAAGCTTGTTAACTCTTGCTCATGACCCAAAACTGCACTCTCTGTCTTTTTTTGGGGGGCAAGTGATAGTGTGGTGGGTCAGGAATAAAGAAGCTAAACTCTCTGATGAAAACTTGGGTGAAATGACCCTCTCCAACATTTTTTTCCTCACCTCTCCTCTATACATCTTTTGAATCTTATCCCCTGTTTCTTCTCTCCCTGATGTCTGCTCATTGTCACTCTCCTCTCTCCTGTTCTCTTTTCTGTCTTTGCCCTTCGCTATAATTCATTTGGATATCTAATTTTCCTTTTGCCATGAAGTTTACAGAACCTGATTTTGGAGTTGGGAGCAGGAATTAAGGTATCAGTTGACATCCTTCCCTGATGGCTCAGGATTTATCTTCTCTTGGATGCAATCTACATGGTGATAGGGATTTGATACATTATATGACCTGGAGGGTGAATGATAGAGAGACTTCCTATCTAGTAGCCTCCCACTCAAGTTCTAGCCTGGTTGTACTCAGTGAAACTTTCTGTATCATACCTGAAACTTTGCACATAGAGTTTTTTGTACATAGGGCAAGTGGCCACACCTACATTGTAGGAAAGTGTGCAGGTCAAATAAAATAACAAAAGTGGAATATCGTATGAATGGTAAGATTATAGAACACGAATAATGTATAATCTAAGATTGCCTTGTTCAGTTGTATATAAATATAAATATATATACATTTTAAATATATTTCTTATTTAATTTTTTTAATGTTTATTTTTGAGAGAGAGAGAGACAATGACCAGGGGAGGGGCAGAGAGAGAGAGGGAGTCACAAAATCCAAAGCAGGCTCTGGGCTCTGAGCTGTCAGCACAGAGCCCGATGTGGGGCTTGAACTCACAAACTGTGAGGTGATGACCTGAGCCTAAGTCTGATGCTCAATCAACTAAGCCACCCAGCCATCCCTATAAATATATATATTTAATAAAGCACATAGTAATATAGGATCTAGGGGTAGAGGTTTATTTATCTGGGAAAACCAAAGGAAGACTTTTGGTACCAATATAATTTGAAACTGGCTAAATTTCAACAGATAAAAGTAAAACTTAAGAATTATGAAGAGAAAATACTGTGCTCCATTACTGTGATATCCTCCCAGATCAGAGAAAAAGTACAGTCCAGGAGTGTTGGAAATGATGACTGAATTCCGTGATAGAACTCTAAGTGGTGGTGTTGATCTCACATAATGCATACATCTTGTCAAGTGCTACTTTCTTGTCTTTATGTCCTCAAATTTTCTTTTTGCTTATTTAAAATAAAACAAATAGAACTACATCACCTGGCTTTCACAGTTGTCTATTATCTGCTCCCAAACTTCTCTGTTACAACCTTTTGATTTAACAAGAGTATAGTTTCTATGGAGATAGTCTCTATGTTGACCTGAAGCAATGCACGTTTCTCCCTTTATGATATTTTACTGACTCTTCTCACATAACTGCTCCTTTCTTCTCAGCCAAGGGCCCTTTTGGTTTTTTTTTTTATCCCTTTTTAGGAATCTAATGTTTCAAAACAAAGTAATAATTAATTTATTTACTTTTTTTATAGCTGTCAAGAGATAATTGGACCTGCCAATCGGAGTTTGTAGTTATAACATCTCTGGTTTATCATAATGCACTAATATTATTTTAGCTGGATGGAAAATAAACTTGAAGTTTTTTAGATGCATAACTTTAGTAGGGGTAAATGAACAGTTTGAGTGAGTAATTTTGAACTATATATTTTACTTAAGGAAAGCCAATATAAACTTATGGAATACTTGAGTTTCAGAGAACCGTATTGGGAACCAGTTTAACATATTTAAAGCAATTACGTCACATCTTTCTCATTTTTGAAACTTCACTGACCAATCAATTTAGAATCTAAGGATCTTTGTACTTTTGGAATCAAAAGTACAAATGCATTCAGCATTATCACATAGAATTGTATATAATTCTTATGTAGTTAATTATCTTATCTAGAAGTGTGTTATCCCTCCAACTTTGTTGTAAAGAGGTTGAGGACATATCTATGCCCTATTACATAGATTGAAGATATGAGTATGTGCTTAGTACATATTGGTGACTGGTTTTATGTTGTTATTAATTCATCGAAGGACTGGTGATTTATCAGAAAGGAAGAGGATCTCAAAACTCATATTAAATTATAGATCATTTCACATCAATATTGAAAGGTACAGAAATATTGTAAGACAGAATAAAGACAAATTGTAGTAATTTCCTAAGCTGAAGTAATAGGTAAAATTATGGCCACCATGAACCTGAATTTGGGGAAATAATTTCTTCTTACAGCATAATCTAACCAAGATACCAAAGAGGTCAGGAATAATTGGTACAAACCAGTGTCCAAATCAAGAAATGTGTTTTTTTCAAGAGAGAGTCTCCAAGTGTATATGTTTTAAAATCATACAAGGTTATTACTTTTCAGTAATTGAGCTGCATATACGTTACATGCACATATATACCATACACATATGTACGTACTTAATAAACTATTAGTATCTCCAATTGCAAATGAAGAAAAAGCTTCCAGACATTAAAGTGACCTGATCAAGATCATACAGCAAAGTCATTAGTTCTCAGAATTTGGCAGAGGTCACGATCACTTGAGAGATTTTTTTTCCCTCTCAAAATTTCAGTCCACATTGGAAGACCTTCAGTTAATGCTCATGGTGAAAGCGTGGACATCAGCATTAAAAAACAAAAAGTTTCCCAAGTGATTACAATACATAAAAAACTGAGAACCGTTGATTTAGAACCACAAGAGTGCAATTCTGAATCAAGTCCACTGCTGTTGCTAAGTCACCATTTCCCCAACTTTCTCGCAGATGAACAATTTCTCAGCTGTGTTTTTCTACGTTCACTGTGACCATGGAGTCGAATAGCAGTGTGAATGAGTTCGTTCTGTTTGGGTTAACACAGAATGTTGTAAAGGGAAAAGTAGTGTTTGTGGTTTTCTTGTTTCTATACCTCGCAACCCTTTTGGCAAATTTACTTATTGTGATGACCATAAGATACAGCCGGACACTTGGGAGCCCCGTGTACTTCTTCCTTTTCTACTTATCCTTTGCTGATGCCTGCTTCTCAACAACCACTGCTCCTAGGTTAATAGTAGATTCTGTATCTGAGAAGAAAGTCATCTCCTACAACGAGTGCATGACCCAGGTTTTTGCAGTTCACTTCTTTGGGTGCATGGAGATCTTGGTGCTTATCCTCATGTCCTTTGATCGCTATGTGGCCATTTGTAAGCCCCTGCGATACACTATCATCATGAGCCGGCATGTCTGTGGCACACTGGTGAATCTAGCCTGGGTCATGTCTTGTATCCATTCTTCTGCACAGATTTTCTTGGCTTTGAAACTACCTTTCTGTGGACCCGATGTTATTGATCATTATTTCTGTGATATGCCACCTTTGTTGAAACTCGCATGCATGGACACCTATGTAATCAATTTACTCATAGTTTTTAACAGTGGGGCTATCTGCATGGTGAGTTTCGTCGTCCTGCTTCTCTCTTATATTTTCATCTTACATTCTCTGAATAACCAGAGTGCAGAAGGAAGAAAGAAAGCCCTCTCTACGTGCACATCCCACATCATCGTTGTCATCTTATTCTTTGTTCCATGTATATTCACATATACTCGCCCTGTAACTACATTTCCAGTGGATAAGATGGTGGCTGTGTTTTACACTATTGGGACACCCTTGCTCAACCCTCTGATTTATACTCTGAGAAATGCAGAAGTGAAGAATGCAATGAGGAAGTTATGGTGTGGCAAACTCTGACTTGAGGTGGGAAAAAGCAGAGGACTCCAATTGCTAATTCCGTAACAACGTAAATAAAATTGGATTAATAGAAAAGAGAAGATGTTTTCATCCTGACGTGGACAATTGAATTCTCTCCCAGTAGAACTTTTGGAGACATAGGCAGAATGACTGCAGAGCACGGACCCGTATTATTTTGAGCCAATATCACAGAGTGCCTAAACATCTAGTACAGTGGTATTTATGGGAAGATAAGACCACTCTTCCCTTCTGCTGTCTGCATTGCAGCTTGTAGCCAGATTCTGTTGTATCTATAGCTTTAGCTCCCTCCTTCGTATATTATTCTGGTGTGTTTCTCTTTTCCATGTTTCTGACCTGTGTTGAAAAATTGGCCCCTAATTTTGACTGACCTATTTGGTTGGCAAATCGATTCTGACACTATCAGATCTGGATCTTGTCTTTTCTGGCTCAACGGTGAATATCGCAAAGTCACTACAAGAAACTGATGATCCCACAGGAGCATACATACCATCTAATTAAGCCTCTATTTGACGCTTGTCTTCTCTTTGTATCATCTTTAAAAATTGGCCCTTTTTGAAATTGTGGTTTATATACACAATGGAGTACTACGTGGCAATGAGAAAGAACGAAATATGGCCCTTTGTAGCAACGTGGATGGAACTGGAGAGTGTGATGCTAAGTGAAATAAGCCATACAGAGAAAGACAGATACCATATGGTTTCACTCTTATGTGGATCCTGAGAAACTTAACAGAAACCCATGGGGGAGGGGAAGAAAAAAAAAAGGTTAGAGTGGGAGAGAGCCAAAGCATAAGAGACTGTTAAAAACTGAGAACAAACTGTGGGTTGATGGGGGGTGGGAGGGAGGGGAGGGTGGGTGATGGGTATTGAGGAGGGCACCTTTTGGGATGAACACTGGGTGTTGTATGGAAACCAATTTGACAATAAACTTTATATATTGAAAAAAAATTGGCCCTTTTTTCCTTTTTTTTTGCCTTTTGAACATGTACAACAAGATAGGTCATGACTTTTTAAAAAAAGTTTATTTATTTATTTTTGAGAGAGGGGGCAGAGAGAGAGAGACAGAGAATCCCAAGCAGGCTCCTCACTGTCAGCCTGGAAACTGACGCAGGGCTTGATCTCACGAAGAAGATCATGACCTGAGCTGAAATCAAGAGTTTGATGCTTAACTGACTGAGCCACCCAGGCACCCCAAACAGGACAATTCTGCTTACAACAAATATATTCATTGTATTAATCCATAATTACTCTCTATGTACTTTAATATCTTTTTTCTTTGTTCATCATGCTTCTCATTATTTGTTCATATTCTGAGTTTCATATATATTTGTGATATAAATCCATGGGCATTTCCCTAATCATCGGTTGGTGAATTGGTGACAGTTTTATACAATTGTGAGAGTTACATTATGAAAACCAACACCTCACGGATAAGATCATACATATGAAAAAAACAACTGACAGAGACAACAGAGCTACTGTTATAATATTCCATCCACCAAGAGAAGATGTCCACAGAAGTAATATTCCAACCTGGAAATACAGAACAAAATATGTCAAGGAGGCAATACTTCTCATTATGCAACAGGTGTAGACCTAGTGCAAAGAAGTGTTTCACGGACTAGTGGATAAGATTGCTCGGCTGCTTGGCATGGCACGTACACTTCTGGATTGGGAGAAACGTTTCAGGCTACGGCTTCTTGAATTCCACCTTTATCAAGCAAACTTCGCATGATAATTTGACTTCCTTGAGAGATTTTCTTCCCTCGTGGGAAAGATATGGACTAGTGAGTGGGATAAGCACTTCGGTGTTTTGGTTTATGTTTTTCATGTATCTCATCAGATTTCCATTCTAGTTTCAGGTACTGTTAACTAATGAGTATGGACAACAGGAGCCAGTCCAGTCCCTGTGGGAGTGGCCAATGAGTCTGTCTCTGAGAGTAAATATAATCGAGAGTAGTTTCCTATAGATCTAATGATTGGCGTGTAAAGTGTGGCAGATAAACTCATCTAAAGCCAATCTGAGAGGCTTCGCATGAGCATTTTTCCCTGGGGGTAAAGGCGGACCTTCAAACTCTGATAATAAAAGTTTGGAAGCTTTATTTATATATTTATTTATATATGCATTCATGTATTCATTAATTTATTTATTCATTTTAGTTATTTATTTTGAGAGAAGGAGAGCGGCAAGAGAAAGAGAAAGAAAGAACCCCAAAGCGGGCTCTGCACCATCGACGGAGAGCCCAATGCGGGGCTCGAACTCACAAATCATGAGATCCTGACCTGAACTGAAATCAAGAGTCCACACTTAACTGACCGAGACACCCAGGCACCCCTGGAGGATGTATTGAAAGCTCATCTCCTGTACTGGAAAATCTCTCACAGTACAAATCCTGTAGAGGATAAGGCAGGAATTTCTTGGTTGGTAAAAAAAAAAAAAAAAAAAAAAAAAAAAAAAAGGCATCAACAAGCTACTTTCCTTGCCTGCTTTGCCACAAATTTAGCTTTGCTATGAATTGCTACAGTTTAGTATTGCTATAGAAACAGAAGGGAAGAGAGGAGAGGAGAAAAGAGTAGTAATGGAGTTGAGATTATGAAGGAGAGAAAGCATTTCACTTTGAGTTTTAGGAACCTCCTCTGGGAAAGTGTGGAGCCACTGATGATCAGGAAGGTTCTTTTTTTCTTTCTTTTCTGTCAATTCTGATTAGCTGAGCTTTCTCTGAAAATGCATGTCTTTAGGTCACTAAAGCTCAGCAGAAAAAATTCATTTCATAAGTTATATTAAAATGAAAATAGAATCAAGGGTTCTTGGGGCTTTAAATACCATCTCTATGCTGATGAGTCACACATTTATATTTCCACCCCAGACCTCCGTCTTGAATGCCAGACTTGTATACTTGACTACTTGCTTGATACTTTCCTTTATATATCTAATAGGTATCTTCATATTTAATGACTGGTTTGTCTCCCTTTTGAAAATAATTTAATAGGGAAAATGCTTTCAACATATTTATACACAAAATCCTGTCTGTGTATAAATTAACATCTTAATATTAGATTTTTAAAACGCATAAATAGGCACTATTGCAGGCATCTGGGTGGCTCGGTCAGTTGAGCGTCTGACTTCAGCTCAGGTCATGGTCTCGCAGTTCATGACTTCGAGCCCCGCGTTGGGCTCTGTGCTGACAGTGCAGACAGAACCTGGAGCCTGCTTCAGATTCTGTGTCTCCCTCTCTCTCTGCTCTGCCCCTGCTCACACTCTGTCTCTCTCTCAAAAATAAATAAAGGTTAAAAAAATTTTTTTAAATAGGCACTATTGGAAAGTACAGTTGCATAAACTTGACTGAGAGTCCTCAGCTGTAACAACCTGAAATCTGATTTTTAAAAAACTCTAGTAGAGATGATTAGCCTGAAGTATTTTGTTCAGTTACATTTTTTTTTTTTGATATATGCCAAATGTTCTATTTGATCCTTTCTAGGCATCTAAGACAATTTGCGAGAATAATTTGACTTAAATAATTTATTTTCAGGGTAGGTTTGCCAATCAGGTTTAAAAGACAGAGAATTCAGGCCACTCAATCTGTATATGACTTTACCTGGAAGAGGGTCTTTTCGGTCGTAATTAAGCAGTCATGATGAAAACTGCCTCCTGAAACACAAGATTCTTGAAATACCTAAGCTTGGGCTGCTTCAAATTTAAATAAAAAAGCATGGTTCTATGATAGTGATAACATTTAAAACTATTTATTTATTTATTTTGAGAGAGAGAGAGAGAGAGAGAGAGAGAAACACAAGGTGGGGAAGGGCAGAGAGCGTGAGAATCCCAAGCAGGCTCCACACTGTCGGCTCCTTGTGGGGTTTGATCCCACCACCCAAACTATGATATCATGCTGTGAACCAAAATTCAGAGTCCGAAGCTTAACTGACTGAGCTACCCAGGCACCCTCATGGTGAAAAATGTTAAATGTTTTCACTTAGTTTGCGATTAAGGCGTAATTTATGCTGCGGTGTGTGTATTCAGCAGTCAGCAAAGGTTATGAGTTCCAGAATGATTGTACTGAGAAGTCTTGGGTCCCATTGAGTGAAACTGGACGGATGGAGTTTAGTGCAAACTGTGACCCGACATGGCATCTGCTCAGCCACCTCAGTTACATGTTGTTTTGAGGTGTCGTGACAGTGACGTCTCTTTGGCGTCGTGTATCGAATCTAGTGAAGTGCCATCATGAGACAGTCGTGTTGGGCAGCCTTCCTGTGGCACAGGTGTTCCCAGGGACATCAGTTTGGAGCTCAGAGGCGGTATATGGCTGAACCTTCTCATTTCCAAGAGCAGCAGACAAGAGTACCCTCTCGTCGCTCTGTGTGTGCCACACAGAGCACACACATCCTGTGTGAAGCCACATCTGCCTGTGACTGCAGCATGCCTTCCGTCGGTGCACTTCTATTCGACTTTAAAGTGTTCGTTCTTTAGACTTCACTTGTCTAGTTTTGAAGAATGTTTTTAATGCCCATAATTCCTGGGGCCTCAAACTCTGATCCAGCCCTGGAGTCAATTTATAGCTCAGAGACACAACGTAACAATTTTGGTAAAGACAGATTCTGCTTGGAGAACTCAAAGGCGCCAAACATAACTCCAAAATGTGGCACAATCTTCAGTAGGTTGACTGTCAATCCATTCCAGAGCCCTAGTTCCCCTGGGGCTTTCCCTGTCCACTGCTCCTGAGAAATGGACATCTACTCCTCCACAATGGGGGAGGTAGGAGCTCTGAGCCTTCATCTTTTTCTTCACCGTGTAGAAGGGAGAGGATCTGGGCCACCGCAGTAGCCAGGCAGACACTGGCAAAGTTGCGGGGGAGAGAGAATCAATCTCGGGGCCCAGTCTAGATTTTCTCTAGGTTCACAAAAACTAGAAGGGTGACAGTAGAGAAACAGTAAGGGAAACCCCCCCGATAAAGGGTCAGGAACACTTCCTCTTCAGAAACAGTAGAAAAATACAGAGGATCCCCCTGTGAGATGGTTTCAGCACATTCTGCACAACAGCCTGGTTTTGATGAGGTCTATATTTTTTACAATGGTGAAAACCATGTCTGCTAGACTTCCAGCCATGATGGAGCTCCACTGGGATTATGGCCCAGGTCATCCATGAACAGCACTACAAATTTCAGCAGGTACAGTTCTGCAGGGGAAGAAGTGCAGGCATGCCTTCGTGTTTCCCTTCCATGTGCTGGAATCCCCGGGGTTGTGGGAAGACCCCTGATCCTTCCACCCCCAACCGCCAGGCCCAGTGCCCCCAGTGGCGATCAATTTGCAATTGTTTGATTCGAGAAGAATCGATTGTTCTTGCAATCAAACATAATTGACCTGTGGCCTTCCCCAGAAAATTCCATCCTTCCAGTTTCCCAGACCAAAAACATGGAAGCAAAAAAAAAAAGATTGATAACATCACAGTTCACACATAACCTATTAGAAAAACATTCATTTGCCTTCAAAATAGATGCAGCATATGATCTATTTTCCCATCAAGTCTCCTTCCATCCTGGTCTGGGCTGCCATCATCTCTCACTTAGATCATAGTCATGAACTTAGAATTCTCCCTACTTCTACTCTCAATCTGTTAAATCTATTTTCATCAAAACCCTGCAGTGACCCCATTTTGCTCAGAGAAAAAGACCAAACCCTTACAATGGTTTGACATTCTGTGGCTCTTTTGGCTTCTTCTGGTACTTCACACTTGCTCAGCTCCAGCCACAATCACCTCCTTGCAATTTATTGACCACACCAGGCAGGCTTTCTCTTTGTGTTATTTGGTTCAGCTGTTTTCTCTGCTTAACACATGGGTGTTTGCCTAATGGCCTCATCTGCTTATGGTCTTATTCTAATCTCTCCTCAGTGAGGCCTCTCTTATGCTGTATTTACTACTGTATTTCCATTAGCATGCCGTATCTCCTGTTCTTACTTGGCTTTCTTTTTCAATGGCATTTATCATCTCTTAACATACTATTTGACTGACTTATTATTATATTGTTTCTTGTCTGTCCCCAGCAGAATGTAAGATCCAAGAAGGCCCGGAGTTTTGTCTGTTTGTTCAGGAATACATACCACACGCATTGTAGAATCCTTTGAATGTAATAGAAACAGTATGGAGGTTCCTCAAAAATTTAACAATAGAACTACGCTATGAGGCAGCAATTGCACTACTAGGGATTTATCCAAGGGATACAGGTGTGCTGTTTCGAAGGGACACATGCACCCCCATGTTTATAGCAGCACTATCAACAATAGCCAAAGTATGAAAGGAGCCCAAATGTCCATCGATGGATAAATGGATAAAGAGAATGTGGTATATATATCAACACACACACACACACACACACACACACACACACACAGACACACACACACACACACACACACACACTGGAGTATTCCTTGGCAATCAAAAAGAATGAAATCTTGCCATTTGCATCAATGTGGATGGAACTACAGCATTCTGCTGAGGTAAATTAGTCAGTCAGAGAAGACAAATATCTTATGACTTCACTCATAAGTGGAATTTAAGAAACAACACAAATGAACAAAGGAAAAAGAAAAAACACCCAGACTCTAAAATACAGAGAATAAAATGCTGGTTGCTGAAGGGAGGTGGGCGGCTGGGTGAAATAGTAAAGGAGATCAAGAGGAGAGAAGATACTCCAGAGGTAGCCAGTCTGTGACACTTGTGATGAGCACTGAGTAATGTGTAGAATTGCTCAATAACAAAAGTGCATTTCATTGTTAAGTATAACTTGAGTTGACTTAAAAATAAAAAAAAAATATTTAAAAAATGTCTTCATTTCCATATTCTTTCTCTTCTCTCTTTACCTACTGAGTCAACTGACTTCAAAATATTTAGAAATTGTAGAAATTTTAATGAGTAGTTTTCATTGTAATTTGATATTTTATGAGTCTCATTAAGATTTATTGTATTATATCTAAGAGTGACTTTTTCTAGAATAAGAAAGAGGGAGAAGTTAGAAACTTGCTTAAAGTGACAGAGACACAAATAGTGAAGCTAGAATTCAATTATATCACATGTGGTTCAAACTCTACATGGGCTCCGAGTTTTGCGTGGGGTTAGAAAACATTTGGCTTAAAGAGCAGAGCATTTGGGAACTTTCAGTGATCTCTACCTGCTTACTTTTTCCTTAGGGCAGAGACAGGTGTGGAGCACTTAGTAACTGAAGTGAGACGTGTCCCTTAGGACAGACTGGAGGGGGAGAAGGGCTCTGAGGACAGAATCTGCCCACTGACAGCCTTGTTCATGAATCCTGGCACCATGGTTTGCGTGATCAGGATTAATTGTGCTTATCCTTTGAGGTGGGAAGGGCAGAGTCCTTGTCCCTCCAAAGGCTCAGCATTTGTGAACGTCTATGAAATCTCTATAAATATCTGATGGAGGAGGAAGAAATGTTAACTCATGTGCTCTTCCAGGGTTTTTTTTTTGGGTTACAGAGCTGCTTTTAGAGATGTTCCTATCATAGAATAGTGGGGATGTTTCCTTTTTATTCTTGAAAGTTCTAAGAATAGAAGTGAGAAATTTTCTGCTGATATTACAGCTCTAACTCAGGCCTTCTAGGAAAGACTGGCTATCTGTGGAGTATCTCCTCTCCCCACAGACCCTGCACTGGAAAGCTGAGTAAATCTATTGGATGTACGGTTCACATGTTGCACACTTACTGCACATGATTCATCTTCAAAGTAAATCCGAATTGCGAGAGCAAATCTAGGAGCTCTCTATTGGATCTCATCTCCTTTACGAGCAATAAGGTAAGTTTTCAAACCCAAGTAAACTATGTTCTTTTCCTTGCCTCCCATGCAGGACTGGGTTTTAGGGCAGTTGCCATGATTTAGTTCTGTCTCCTGAGAAGCTTGAAGCTCAAGGAACATATTTATCTCTGTGATGAGAGGATCTGAATGTATCAGGGCTCCCAGCTTTCACTGGCCTCTGCTTGAGGCAGCACAGTCTCAGGAAAAATTCTTATCGAAAGGGTGGGGGGTATATTTGAGGGGGCAGAGGTATAGTGTCCTCTACATATGGGTTTCTTTTTCTTTTAATGGATTAAATAAGCAGCTGATCCTCAATTTTCTTTTATTCAGTTTAAATGGTTATTTATTTCACAAGAGAAAGAGAGAGGAGAGATAGAGAAAGAGAATGAGTGAGGGAGGGAGAGAGAGAGAGAGAGAGAATCCCAGGCAGGCTGTCAGCCCAGAACCCAATGTGGGCCTTGTCCCATGAACCTGGAGGTCATGGCCTGAGCTGAAATGAAGGGTCTGACACATAACTGACTGAGTCACCCAGGGGCCCCTATACAGGTGAATTTCTTTTTTTGTTGTTTAAATTTTTTTAAATGTTTTATCTATTTTTGAGAGAGTGTGACAGAGTGCGAGCAGGGGAAGGGCAGAGAGAGAGGGAGACACAGAATCTGAAGCAGGCTCCAGGCTCTGAGCTGTCAGCACAGAGCCCGATGCGGGGCTCGAACTCACAAACCGCGAGATCATGACCTGAGCCAAAGTCCATGCTTAACAAACTGAGCCACCCAGGAGCCCCCAGATGGATTTCTTATTTACAAGGTTTAAGATCAGGAAAAGGACCAGGTTGTACACTGACCATATGCAGTCTGTATGCATTGTTACATTTGATACCACGATTCCATGATGCACTGAATGCTCTGCCAGTCGTGATACTAAAGCGGTCTGTCCAGACCCACTGTCACCCCTGCTCAGAGCTAAGAAATATTCTCTTTCTGCTGTTGGGGTAAGGGGTATATATGGAGTGGAGGAATGAGAAGCAAACTCTCTAGTGAAATCCGAGACAAGTACTCTTTATCCCTAACAAGATTCTTTGCTCAACCTTACACTGTGGGCTTAAATGATAAATGTGAACATAAATAAATATAAATAAACAGAAACATAAATATAAATTCTGCTCTCTTTTTTAATCCCTCTTAAATTTGCATCCATTTAAGAGTCAGGGTACATACTGGGTATGGCAGTGCTTTTCTGCTCTACTGGTTCATGGTTTCTGGCTTTATGCCAGCTCCACCCAAATGAATGGAGTCTGATGCTTTGCAGGGCAGTGGTGGGTGAGGTGTGGAGTGTTTGAGAGGGAGAGATGACCATGGAGCACAAAGGCTTGAGTTCTGGTACTGGTTGCTTTTTGACTGCTCTCTGCTAAGCTGCTTCCCAGCCTAGTCGGACATGCACAAAATAGAACAATGTGAATTTGCCTAATGAGATATAAATTCCAATGAACAAAGATTTTAAAGAGAGAAGGAAAGAGGGGTATAATCAAGGGTTGTATGATTCAAAACACACACACACAGACACACAACACACACACACACACATTTTAACAGTTGAAGGCCATTAGCAAGAAAGTCCTTTGGGAAAACCTGGAAGGCTGTGCCGAGGAGATGGACAGGGTACTCTGGATCCAGGAAGAAATGGAAGGTGGAAGTTGTATCAGAGGAAGGTCACGTAACCACTAAGAAGTACTTAAAATTTAGGAAATGAGACGGTCGGGACATATTCATGAGGGACAGCAAGTGTCAGGCATGGCTGGAACACACACGAGCAGAAGCCCTGGGAGGAAAGGTCGTAAGCAAGACTATGGCACAGCGTTTGAGGACTTCGAAAGTCATGGTGAGTATTTCAGCCTTTGCACTTGAAAACCACAGTAACCCTTTAATCTTAAGATTCATCATAGTTTTAGAATGTCCACTTTTCCTTTTGAAGTTGTAGCTATGAGGTAAAAGAAAGGAGAGGATAGAGAGCAAGGAGAAGAGGGAACTTCTGAAATTGTGTCCTTTCTTTCTGTATAGAAACAGAGGGTCCACTTAAAGAACTGTAGGATTGACCATTTGTAATACTGCTGTTTATGAGTAACCAGCCTGATTTTGTACTATGTTTGAGCTAATAATGCTCACAGTGAAAACTCACATAGTTATCTCCCGCGATGTGTTATTTTCTCCAACAAAATGGTGTGAGACATTTATTTAGAATTTAATGAGTATTAGACACTGTGTGAAAGGAATATTTATGTCCCATGTTTTGAGAATCTAAACTGATCCTGTTTTTAGATCAGTGAAAATACTCTGCATGATATTACGATGATGGATGTCTGTTACTAATATGTACTGAAACCATAGAATGTACCACACCCAAGAGTGACCCTTGGGGTAAACTTTGGACTCTGAGTGATGAGGATGTGTCACGGTAGGCTCATCAGTTCTGGGAAATGTACTGTTCTGGCGGGCAATGTTGGTAATGGCAGGGGTGATATTTGGGTGGCGGCTAGGGACCATATGGGGAATCTCTGTACCTGTGTCTTGGTGTTGCTCTGAATGTAGCATTGCTCTAAAAAAATTAAGTCTTAGCAACGCGAACAAACTAAAAAGCAACAACGACCAAAAGATCTTATTAAAGCTGAGAGGAGGCGTGTGATTTTGCTGCCTCCTCCCCACCCCCTACAGAGACAGCTGAGAGGGAGCCCATCTGCTCCTCTGAGAGGGGAAGGGACAGGTCTGGAGTCACCATTGAATCATACTCAGGATGCCTGCTGGGTCAATCTTCATTCTGTTGGGGCCACAGTGGATCCACCTGTATGCTGTCCATTGAGTTTCTAATGCAGGGGATTCAAAGATGGATGTCTTCAGGGCAACCCTGACATCTTGAAGGGAGCAGGCACCTCATTCCAGATAAGCCCAAATCCAACTGGGCTAAATTTAGAAAAACCAGATGATTAAATTTTGATAAGCAGCTGAATGATTCTGTTCTTCTGTGCTGAATAAATCTTAATAAAATCAGCTCTCATATCTTGTATATCTCCAAATCTCATACTTGACTGCAAAAATATGTTCAGGTTTCATAACGTGGCTTCCATGGCCTTTGGCAGAGAGGAAACCTTACATTTCCAAGTTTTTCTACTATCACACTAGAATCCGTGTAAACCAGCAGTTTCATATTGACCTTCTCTATTTGTCCCATTATCCCCATTGAAACTTTGGTTGGTTTCTTTCATGTCAAATGCTCTCACCCCTCTGATTTTTGTATCTTTGGATCACAAACTCTTTACAACCAAGGATACGTTTTATTTCTACTCTCATTTCATCATGGGTCACATTTAGGGAAGCTGTTTGGACTTTGTATTTGTTTTTTAGTATTTATTAAGGATATTTGGAGTTGCCATTCCCAGCTTCTGATCACCATGAGCAAATTAGCAGAAACCACAGTGCCGAGGTAATTTCAGTCTTTCGAGGAAGGAAATTGTCATAGGCGCTGGCTGTAAAATTCTCTTTTGTCTGGCAAGAGAGTGGGACACAGGATGAAAAATGAGAGATGCTAATTTCTGGGAAAGACAAGAGCCCTGAATAAGTGTCCTTGCCCTGTTTTTATTAGGATCAGAAGGTGATGGATGTGCACAAAGAGAGAATGAATTTGTCAACATTAACTTGCGGTTGTGAGGGAAAGGGGGTCCTGAAGGTATTTGGGGTTAGGGGTTTGGGTTAATACAAAACAAAAGCTGGGTGCAGGGCAATTGGGAGGAAGGTTGTTTACAGTGGATATGAGGCAGAACCTTTGTTTACCTTAGCTAGCCTAGGGGATGAGGCAGGTAAGGGAAATAACCTCAGAGTTAACAAGGCACCTTTTCTTTTGTTAACCCTCTCTGCTCTGGGCTGCTTTGCCTGCAGTGCAGCAGTCCACAGTCCAATTCACCAATTTACCTAACTTGGCTCTATCCTCCTGCAAAAGCAGCTTTTCTGATGTAGCGCTAAATTGGGAATGCTTTCAACCTGAACATCTAATCTTGTTTATTTCATATACCTATGTGTTGGGCACCTTTGCGCCTGTTCCTATTTTAGGCCTTTGCCAATCCCTCTCTATGCTGGGGGTTCTGCACTGGTGTCTATTTTGGGGTGCCTTTACACCTCCTTATTCCTTCTTGGCGCCTTTTTGCCTCCTTATACTCGGGGTGCCTTTGCAACCCCCTATTCTTGGGGTGTCAATCTGGCTAACTCAAACTCGGGTGTGACTGTTTTATGACTGTAATTCTCTATGCCTTGTTAACCCATCGGTGTAAGCCCAGAGGATTCCTAAGCTTATCCCCCACAGGCAATTAGTGTGAAAACAGTTGTGCAGCTGTATTAGGGGTAAATGAACAGGTAGATTAATATCTTGATAATATTAATAATCGTAATACAACACTGATGCCAATAATCTTAATGAAAGGACCATTCCAAAAGCATGTACTGCCTATCTGCATCTCTTATGCATTGTACACACTTAATTATTTAGCTTTCATAGAAACTCTAAAAGGTAGATTATTTTACTCCTCCCATTTACAGGTGAAGAAAATGAAGCCCAGAGATATATCGGGACTTGTGAAATATGGCACCATACTGTGCAGCAGTTGGGGTATGAATCCAGGCGGTTCAGCTTCAGCTTTGATGCTCTGTCACTGTGCTAACCTACCTCTCTGCTCTGCTTTAGGATGTTTGCATCTCAGGGAACCTGGTTCAGAATCTGACTTTCTTCAGTTAAAGCTGTAGTTCATCCCTTAACATAACCTGGAGTTTTTCACTGATCCGTCTGTCTCTTAGGAATTTTTACACTTCTCTCTGCAGATGGTTTCTATTCTTCTAATACCAACCGCATAGTCCCTTACATAATGAATGATTTCATCTACATGTATCTTAAAACTCAAAAATCATTAAGTAGTGAGTATTTTATGTTATGTTAAAATATCTTTCCCCAGCTAGTAAAAAGTGGAGCTGAGATTTGAACCCAAGACTTCTGACTGGAGCAACAGTGTTCTTGACCAAGAAATGTAGTTATTTTCTTGATGAATAGCCATCCCAGATAAAATATCAACATTGCAAAATATGAACTGAACAAACATAAAAAAATTCTCGTAACAGCAACACTTTCATTAAAAAATGTAGTAAACTAGTAAAAAAACGTAGTAAAAATGTAACATGTGGCTGGTGATAAAAATGTGTATGTATATAAAAAAATGCAATTTTTTTCTACTAACCAAATGAGAGAATAAGATCATGTCATAAAATAACCTTTTTTGTTTGTTTGCATCTTCTGTAAAATCATGAACCTTGAAATATTGACCATATGTGTATGGTGAGCTCTTCTGAAAAATCATGAACCTTGAAATATTGACCATATGTGTATATAGTAAAAAGATGTGGAGATAAACACAAATGTAAATATACTTAGAGAATGTTTCTTAAAAGACATATAAGAAAACCAATAGTTATTTCCAAAGAGTAGGATTATAGATACAATAATTGGGAGACAGCTTTTAAATTTTCTTTCATTCTTCTGTGTACTTTGAATAATTAATGACAATCATGAATTATTTCATAATAAAATATAGTTAATAAATGTACACAAAATATTGAAAAACGTTTTTAATAATTGTCAACAGCAATGATAATCCCTAGCATTTGGGACAGCGGCATCATACTTGGGAAATTAAGTTGTTATCTGTGTGAGTCAAAATTGGAAGCGATATAAATATCTCAAAAGACAAATGATCAAAGAGATGCCACTTAAAAAGCTATATACAATGTCACATAATTAAATTAACAGTTAGACTAATGATAAGTATAATAACATGGGAAGAAGTGTTATAATAATCCCAAGTCAAAATCAGGACACAAAATGATATTATATGATGATTTCAGTGAAAACTCAACATGTTATGAACAAATACTTGAAATAGAACAATCATAACATAGTATGTTGGAATTATGGGATACTTTTCAGATGAAATTTTTAGAAGCATGCTGGTGACTTCAGGGTAAAATGAACATCTCTGAGTAACATCTCTGATGCCTATTTAGATTATAGGCATCATTAGGAATTTTATACCGTGTTGACTTCATAGGCAGAGATGCTCAATATTCTGAGTTTAGTCCCACAGTATAGTCAAGAGGGTAAACAGTTTCCTCAATTATTCCAACCACAAAGTTGTCCTGACATTTGTTTTATAATGACATCAGAGAAGCTGACATTGAACATGAGAGTGTGTAAGTAAAAGATTGTCAAAACAGACTTTTGTAAAGTCCAAGATACAGATGGGATCAGAGATCAAGGGGTCAGGGACCTAAATGAGTGAACTGAACAGAGAATATTTTCTTCCAGAGGGATTCTCCAACGATATGAGTGCTTAATCATAGTGGAATAGAGTTTTTTTAGATTTCAAAGCACATAGATAACACCTATATGTGTATCTGTGTGCATATACAATCTTTTAATTCTTAAGGAAACTCAGGATCAGCTAAGGCAAATATTTGCATCCCTTTTTCACATGAAAGCTAAATTATGAGACAGTTAAGTCACTTGCCCAAGGATAGTTCAAGTTCTGCAGTTTTCAATCTTGGTAGGAATCAGAATTTTTTAAGGACATTTAATTTTACCTCTCCAGATGCAAAGGCTTTGTTGATCCAAGGCAGTTAGCTTCTGAATCAACAGATAGCTCTGGGAGAGGCTTGGGCATCTGCAGATTTACCAAGAGTCATAGGGGATTGAAGACAGTCAGAGGTAACATAACATGGAGCAAAAGCAAGGCATTCAGAGTTCAGCCCACCGATCTTCCCAAGCTGTCACTTCTTTTCTTCTCTTTGCAGATTCAGCCCTTGTCCTCAACTGCACCTTACTTTCAGCCAGTAGTATTACGATGAATAGCAGTGTGACTGAATTCATTCTCCTTGGGCTGACACAGGATCCAGTAAAGCAGAAGGCAGTATTTGGGGTCTTCTTGATCTTTTACCTTGCGACACTGTTGGGGAACTTTCTCATTGTAGTGACTATCAAAACAAGCAGGACCCTTGGGACTCCCATGTACTTCTTCCTATTCTATCTGTCTTTTGCTGACACTTGCTTCTCTACAACCACAGCCCCCAGATTGATTGTGGATGCCCTTTCTCACAAGAAGACCATTTCCTACAATGAGTGCATGATTCAGGTCTTTACATTCCATTTCTTTGGGTGCATGGAAATCTTGGTGCTCATCCTCATGGCTTTAGATCGCTATGTAGCCATTTGTAAGCCCTTGCGATACACAACCATCATGAACCGGCACGTCTGCAGCATTTTGGTGATTCTAGTCTGGGTGGCATCTTGTATCCACTCTTTGGCACAAATTTTCCTGACTTTGAGATTGCCTTTCTGTGGCCCCAACGTGATTGACCACTATTTCTGTGACTTGCAGCCCTTGTTGAAACTTGCCTGCATGGACACTTATGTGACAAATTTGCTACTTGTTTCTAACAGTGGAACTATATGCACGGTGAGTTTCATAATCCTGCTTACCTCCTATGTTGTCATCTTGTACTCTCTGCGTAACCACAGTGCTGAAGGAAGGCGAAAAGCCCTTTCCACCTGCACCTCCCACTTTATTGTGGTTGTCTTATTTTTTGGTCCATGCATATTCATATACACACGCCCCCCAGCCACATTTCCAATTGACAAAATGGTGGCTGTGTTTTATACAATTGGGACGCCCCTGCTGAACCCTTTGATCTATACACTGAGGAATATGGAAGTGAAAAAAGCCATGAAGAAATTATGGTGTAGCAAAGAATGACTTCTTTGGATATAGGATATTCAGGGAATTCTAAAGTATTTTTCCTTGACAGCTTGGTTTTCCTTCATGGACAGGCAAAATGAATTATTCTCATTGTGGGAAAAATCCATTAGGAAATTTTAATTTCACTAATATTTTGTATATTTAATTGAATTATTATGAATAAGTACGAATAAATACACATTCCTTATTCCGAGAGGATGGCATTAAAATAGGATTACTTAACACCCATAACCATTGTGAACATCCTGGGCTGGCTCTCAGTTGAATTCTTTTGATAGCTGGCCATATTCACATGATAATTTCTCTTCTTGTACAATTTGCCTTCAGAAAAAAAAAATATTGACAGAATGATTGTGTGTGTGTGTGTATGTGTGTGCACACACCAATTCTTTACAGATTTCATTCTAGTCCTTAAGAACTTGGATATAGAGCTAATCCCTATGGAACCAGAACTTAGAAATGAATGTTGTGGTCTGACAACCTGGGAGTTGGAGAAGATGTTCTGAGAAAATTCTGCGGTGGAATGTGTGCCTCAGGCTGACTCACTGGTACATGGATGGACCCTCAAACTCCACGAAAAGCTGGAAATCTCAGTGAAAACCTGGACTGTCACTTGAAAACACTCTCAGTGTTCAGTGAATGGTGGGAGAAGGAGAGTTTAACACTTGGCAGTGATGGGCGGTATCATCCAGGAACTGCTTTTTGGCAGGGTCCTTCTCTTTCATTGTCACAGATCAGGGTCAGTGAGGGGGTTTGGCAGCAGGAATATGCAGAAGGTTAAGGGGTAGAAGGGCGGCTAGAAAGCAATGTACACTGTACAGAAAGCAAAGGTGAAAGGAAAGTCGTAACTGTATCCAGCTGGGATAGAAGAAGCTTTGCTTTTTTATATTAATAATAATTTTTTGGATATCTGAATGTTTGCAGGGAAACAAATGCACTTTCTGGGTATCTCTATAAAATTGACGTAGATTGGCTTGACGTCCTTGGCTGTTACATTTATTTACATATCGGGAAAACACTTTTTATTTATTTATTTATTTATTTATTTAGGGTTCCCAATGGTGTCTGAAAATTCAAATTTCATATTCCTCGGGAGAAGCCAGGATTGAAGGTCCACATTAGTGCTTTTCAATTCTGGTCTTCTGGTTTTGTAGGAGAATGTTTGAAGACATAGTTTGATTTTTGAAGTTAAACAATTGAGATGTGCAATAAACACCCTACCACCATAACCACCACCACCTCCGCCACCACCACATCGTAATCTCATAATTAAGTACCGTCATGTGATGCTTTTTCAGTATCTGAACTTATAATTCCCACCAAATTGGAACCAAGAAGAATTACTTTAAGTGATATAAGCTAATGACAAAAGAATCCAATGACCTTCCCAATTATGAGAACATTTCTACCAACTGAAGACCAAATGTTATCATGTCACATCAAAGATGCCCAAGACTCCTACATAGAAAGAGGTGGCAGAATAAATAGTTAAGTCCCAAGGAAGACAGACATTCGTCAGAGCTCTCAGTGCCATAGTTACAAGAGGCAATTATGTTTTATGTTCTAAGTGAAGACTCAAGATATTCCTAACTTTGTGTCTTGCAGTTTCATTTCTGAAGCATTTGAATCTGGTCATATGAAGGTTATATTTAGAACAATTGCAGAAATTTTCTTGTCATGCTTAGTTCATTTAGATGCCAGATTCCCTTGGATGTTAAATAAAGTCTCAGTTGGAAGGGGTGGGAGAACTTGCAGGGAACTGAAAGATCTTACTTGACCTGGTACCTTAACAAACTGCCTCACTGTCTCTGCTTCTGGAAAATGGTGAAAGCTTTTTATTTGCCTTCCTTTGGGGGGCTTTTTGTAGGCTCTCTCATTTTAGCATCCTTGATGTGGAAAGATTTCTATTTCTTGTCATCACTGATGACCCCTTGTTAGCCCTTAGAAAGCCAGTGGTTAACTTCCAAATTCTGTACTCTTCCCAGTGAACTCTTTTGGGCTGGTCCCTAAAAGATCGCTTTCTGGCTTCTCTGTGGCAGTTTGTGGGAAACATCCAGGCATCTCTGCTCCCAAAGTGTTCTATTAATGAAGAAACATTTCTAACATAGGGTGATGTCAAACAGTCACCCTCATCTGATACCAACCTGTCTCTCTTCCATCCTTGACTTTACTTACCTCAGTCTGCTCAGTGCACCCATATGGAGGGTCCCATGCTAGGTTCTCAGAGTAGGGCTTCATCACACACGCACATGCACACGCACACACACACACACACCCCTGGGGTGAGGGACAGACATATCTCTACAGTGAATTCTCTAAAGCTGTTTTCACAAATTACTCAGCCACTTTATAACCCGACCACGCTTATATCCTTTATCTAGTTGTAGGATACTTCTGTTGATCATTTCCTTGGTTTGGAAGTAGCATAAGATGGTTTAGGCACAAGTTCACATCCATTGTGTCTATTCAACATTTGAGTTTTAACACCTTGCTACATAAGAAAGGTTACATTATAAACAATTTGTATGACCACTGGACCTGAAGAGAATTTATTTTCATTTGGAAAGTGATGGTAGACGGCACTGGAGGGGCCAAGATGGTGGAGAAGCCGGGTAGTTTTTTCTTTTCTCTGTCTCTTCCCTGAAATACAGTTAGATCATCACCAAACCATCTTGCACAACTAGAAAACAGATTTGAGGATTAACACAACAATCTGCAACTTGAGGCACAGAACTCAGCAGGTCCATGGTGCAGAGAGGTGAACTGGGGGAGAGAGAAGCTGTGGATAGTGGGGAGCTGTTTTTGCTTGTGGACAGAGGACAGAGACAGGGCGAGAGTACAGGAAATGCACTCCCTCTAACAGCAGCTGATGAGGAAGAGAGGGAGTAGAAAACCCACAAGGACTGAACAAGAAAGAGAGAAACAAAACTTAGAAAGAAAGTTTACGTTTACAAACTGGGGTTTTATCAAGAAAGGATGCTGAATTTTGTCAAATGGTTTCTCCATATCTATTGACAGGTTCACGTGGTTCTTCTCCTTTTTCTTACTAATGTGATGTATCACATTGATTTGTGGAAATTGAGTCATCCTTGCATCCCAGGTATAAATCCCACTTGATCGTGGTGAATAGTTCTTTTAGTGTATTGTTTAGTTCAGGGTGGGTAGGATTTTGTTGAGAGGTTTTGCATCCATGTTCGTTAGGGAAATTGGCTGTAGTTCTCCTTTTTAGTGGGGTGTTTGTCTGGTTTTGGAATCAAGGTAAATGTTGGCCTCATAGAATGAGTTTGGGACTTTTCCATCCATTTCTACACTTTGGAAGAGCTTCAAAAGAATAGGCATTAACTCTACTTTCAGTATTTGGTAGAATTCCCCTGGAAAGCCATCCAGCCCTGGACTCTGGTTTTGGGGAGATTTTTGATTACAGATTCAGTTTCTTTACTGGTATGGGGCTGCTCAAATTTTCTATTTCTTCCTATTTCAGCTTTTGTAGTTTATATGTCTCTAGGAATTTGTCCATTTCTTCGAGATTGCCCAATTTATTGGCATATAATTGCTCATAATACTGTCTCCATTTTTTTTCTAGTGGTTGATTGCGAGTTTCACAGTGTTGTGGTCTGAAAATATACAAGGTATGATCTCAATCTTTTTGTACTTATTCAGGGCTGATCTGTGTCCCAGTATGTGGTATTTTCTGGAGAATGTTCCACGTGCACTGGAGAAGAATATGTATTGTGCTGCTTTAGAATGGATTGTTCTGAATATATCTGTTAAGTACATCCAGTCCAGTATGTCATTAAAAGCCTTTGTTTCTTTGTTGATGTTCCAGTCAGATGATCTGTCCATTGTTGTCATTTGGGTGTTGAAGTCCCCTACTATTGTCGTATTATTGTCAATGAGTTCCTTTATATTTGTGATTAGTTGATTTGTAAATTTGTGGTATCAAAACTTGGGGACATAAATATTTACAATTGTTAAATCTCCTTGGCAGATAGACACCTTAATTTTGATCTGATACCCTTCTTCATCTCTTGTTACACTCTTTATTTTAAAATCTGGATTTTCTGATATAAGACTGGCTACTCCAGCTTTCCTTTGGCAACCATTAGCATGATAGATGGTTCTCTACCTTCTTACTTTCAATCTGAAGTTGTCTTAAGCCTAAAATGAGTCTCTTCTAAACAGCATATAGATGGATCTTGTTTTTTTATCCATTCTGTTACCCTATGTCTTTGATTGAAGCATTTAGACCATTGACATTTAGAGTGAGTCCTGAACGATATGAACTTATTGCCTTTGTGTTGTGTGGAGTTGGAGTTTCTGGTGGTATTGTCTGGTCCTTTCTAGTCTCTGTTGCTTTGATCTTTTTTGTTTTGTTTCGTCTTTTTTCCTCTCAGAGAGTTCCCCTTAAAATTTCTTGCAGGCCTTGTTTAGTGTTCACCAACTCCATCAGTTTTGTTTGGGAAACTTTTTATCTCTCCTATTTTCAATGACAACTTTGCTGGATAACGAATTCTTGGCTGCATTCTTATTCAACACGTTGAACATATCTTGCCACTCTTTTCTTGCCTTCCAAGTTTCTGCGGATAGGTCTGGTGTGAACCTGCTCTGTTATCCCTTGTAGTTTAAGGACTTTTTTTTTTCTTTTCCCTTGCTGCTTTCATGATTCTTTCCTTGCCTGAGTATTTTGTGAACTTGACTATGATATGCCTTTTTGATGCTTGGTTTTTGTTGCATCTAATGGGAGTTTTCTGGGCTTCGTGGATTTTGAGGTCTACTTTTCCACTATTATTTGCTCCCATGACCCTTCTACCCCTTTTCCCTCTCTTTGTCTTCTGGGACCCATATGATTTGGATGTTACTCCTTTTTAATGAGTCACTGAGTTCTCTCATTCTTATATCCTGCTCCTTTGCCTTAGTTTTCCTCTTTTTTTCTTCTTCACTATTCTCTATAATTTTGTCCTCTGTATCATGAATTTGCTGCTCTGCTTTATCCATCCTTGCCACCATAGCACCATTCGAGATTGAATGTCAGTAATAGCATTCTTATTTTCACCTTACTGGAGTTTACTTCCTTTTTGCCACAGAAAGAGATTCTTCGTGTTTTTTGTTTCTTATTTTACCCTGGGTATTATTCTTACTATCGTGATTGTAAATTTGTGTTCTGTCATCTTGCTTGTAACAGTGTTAAGTCCCTGGTTGCCATTTCTTCCTTTTCTTTCTTTTGGGGTGAATTCCTTCATTTCATCATTTTGAAGGAAGAAAAAGAATTAATAAAATAAAATAAATAAATAAAAATTAAAAAATTAAAATCAACACAAAAAAATCAAATGTAGGATGCTGGCCACAGGTGTGTTCTGGATGTTTGTTGAAAGAAGTTTGATAGAATAGAGAAAAAAAGGAAATAAAAGAAGTGAAGAAAAGGCAAACAGTTGAAAATTTAAAATAATGAATACAATAACATAGAATAAAAAGAAATGAGGAAAGTGAAATAGATTTAAAAGTTTACAAAAACGTGAAAAATACGGTAGAAAAACTGAAGAAAAATCTTTTCATAAAAATGGGAATAAGTATCAATTTTTTCTCTTTCTCTCTTCACGAACAAGAAAAGAAACTAAAAGTAAACATAGAGAACATACAGATGGGTGCTGGGTGGGTTGTGTGTGAGTGGATGAATAAATGGGCAAAGGACCTTGAGGAAGACACTTGTTAGGATGAACACTGGGTGTCAGATGTAGGACATGAATCACTGGATTCTACTCCTGAAATTATTAGTGAGCTATATGCTCACTACCTTGGATGTAGATTAAAAAATATAATTTGGTATGTACAATGCAGTCACAGCATTAAAATGAATGAAATCTTACCATTTTCAACAACATGGATGGACTTAGAGTGTCCATAAGCTAAATAACTCAGACAGAGGAAGTCAAATAGCACATGATTTCACTCATATGTGGAATTTAAGAAATAAGGCAAATGAACAAAGAAAGGAAAAAGAAAACAAAACACCCAGACTCTAAAATACCGAACAGAAAATGCTGGTTGCTGAAGGGAGGTGGGCGGCTGTGTGAAATAGTAAAGGAGATCAAGAGGAGCGAAGATACTCCACAGGTAGCCAGTCTGTGACACTTGTGATGAACGTTGAGTAATGTGTAGAATTGCTCAATAACAAAAGTGCATTTCATTGTTAAGTATAACTTGAATTGATTTAAAAATAAAAACTACTTGAAAACATTTTCATTTCCATATATTTTCCCTTGTCTCTTTACCTGACAACTTACTGACTTCAAAATATTTAGAAAGTGTAGAAATTTTAATGAGTAGTTTTCATTGTAATTTTATAATTTATGAATATTTTTAAGATTTATATTATATCTAAGAGTGACATTTTCTACAATAAGAAACAGGGAGAAGTTTAGAAACATGTTTAAAGTGACAGAGACACAAATAGTGAAGCTAGAATTCAATCATATCACATGTGGTTAAACTTGTACATGGGCTCCGAGTTTTGTGTGGTGTTACAAAAGATTTGGCTTAAAGAGCAGAGCATTTGGGAACTTTCAGGAATCTATACCTGCTTGCTTTTTCTGTAGGGCAGGGACAGGAGTGGAGCACTTGGTAACTGAAATGAGAAGTGTCCCTTAGGACAGACTGGAGGGGGAGAAGGGCTCTGAGGACAGAATCTTCCCATTGATGACATTGTTCAGGAATGCTTGGCACTGAGGTTTGCTGTGGTCAAGGATTGTTTGAGATTATCCCTTGCGGTGGGTGGAAGGCTAGAATCCTTGTTCCCCCAAAGGCTCGGCATTTGTGAACATTTATGAAATCTCTATAAATATTAGATGGAGGAGGAAGAAATGTTTAATTCGCGTGCTCTTTTGGGAAGTTGTTTTGGGGTTACAGAGTTGCTTTAAGAGACTTTTCTATCATCAAATATTGGGGATATTTCCTTTTTATTCTCGTAAGTTTTAAGAATAGAAGTGAGAAATTTTCTGCTGATATTACAGCTCTAACTCAGTCCTTTTAATAAAGACTGGCTGTCTGTGGAGTATCTCCTCTCCCCACAGACCCTGCACTGGAAAGCTGAGTAAATTTATTGGGTGTACGGTTCACATGTTGCACACTTACTGCACATGATTCATCTTCATAGTAAATCTGAATTGCGAGAGCAAATACAGGAGCTCTCTATTGGATCTCATCTCCTTTACGAGCAATAAGGTAAGTTTTCAAACCCAAGTAAACTATGTTCTTTTCCTTGCCTCCCATGCAGGACTGGATTTTAGGGCAGTTGCCATGATTTAATTCTGTCTCCTGAGAAGCTTGAAGCTCTGGGAACATATTTGTCTTAGTGATGAGGGGATCTCAATGTGTCATGGCTCCCAGCTTTCACTGGCTTCTGCTTGAGGCAGCACAGTCTCAGGAAAAGTTCTTATTGAAAGAGTGGGGGGTATATTTGAGGGGGCATAAGTATAGTGTCTGCTACATATGGGTTTCTTTTTCTTTTAATGGATTAAATAAGCAGCTGACCCTCAATTTATTTATTTCATTGAATTTTTTTTATTTATCTTGAGAGAGAGAGAGAGGAGAGAGAGAGAAATGGAGAATGAGTGACTGAGAGGCAGGAAGAGAGAGACAGAGAGAGAGAGAGAGAGAAAGAGAGAATCCCAGGCAGGCTTTCAGCGCAGAACCCTATGTGGGGCTTGATCCCATGAACCGTGAGATCATGACCTGAGCTGAAATGAAGAGTCTGACACATAACTGACTGACCCACCCAAGCACCCCTATTCATGTGGATTTCTTATTTACAAGGCTTAAGTTCTGGAAAAGGAATAGGTTGTATACTAACCATACGCAGTCTCTATGCATTAATACTGTTGATACCTCGATCTGTGGTTTACTCATTATTCTGCCAGTAATGATACTAAAGTTGGCTGTCCATACCTCCTGAAAAACCTGCTTACAGCTAAGAATTATATTCTCTTTCTGCTGTTGGGGTAAGGGGTATATATGGAGTGGAGGAATGAGAAGCAAACTCTCTCATGAAATCCGAGACAAGTACTCATTTTCCATAACAATTCTTTGCTCAACCTTACACTGTGGGCTTAAATGGTAAATGTGAACATAAATAAATATAAACATATATATATATATATATATATATATATATATATATATATATATAAACATAAATAGAAATATAAATTCTGCTCTCTTTTTTAATCCCTCTTCAATTTGAGAGTCAGGGTACATACTGGGCATGGCAGTGCTTTTCTTCTGTACTGATTCATGGTTTCTGGCTTAATCCGGCTCCACCCAAATGAATGGAGTCTGATGCTTTTCAGGGCAGTGGTGGGTGAGGTGTGGAGTGTTCGAGAGGGAGAGATTACCATGGAGCACAAAGGTTTGAGTTCTGGTACTGGTTGCTTTTTGACTGCTCTCTGCTAAGCTGCTTCCCAGCCTAGTCGGACATGTACAAAATAGAACAATGTGAATTTGCCTAATGAGATATAAATTCCAATGAACGAAGATTTTAAAGAGACAAGGAAAGAAGACTATAATCAAGGGTTGCATGATTCAAACACACACACACACACACACACACACACACACACACACACACACATTTTAGCAGTGGAAGGCAAGTAGCAAGAAAGTTGTTTGGGAAAACCTGGAAGGCTCTGCCGAGGAGATGGACAGGATACTCTGGACACAGGAAGTAAATGCGGAAGGTGGAAGTTTATCAGAAGAAGGTTATTTAGCCACTAAGAAATACTGAAAATGTAGAGAATGAGAAGGTCGGGACATATTCATGAGGGACAGCAAGTGTCAGGCATGGCTGGAACACACACGAGCAGAAGCCTTGGGAGGAAAGGTGGTAAGCAAGACTATGGCACAGCGTTTGAGGACTTTGAAAGTCATGGTGAGTATTTCAGCCTTTGCACTTGAAAACTGCAGTAACCCTTTAATCATAAGTTAAGATTCATCATATTTTTAGAATGCCCACTTTTCCTTTTGAAGTTGTAGCTAGGAGGTAAAAAGAGGGAGAGGATAGAGTGAGGAGAAGAGGGAATTTCTGAAATTGTTTCCTTTCTTTCTGTATAGAAACATAGAGGGTCCACTTAAAGAATTGTAGGATTGACCATTTGTAATACTTCTGTTTATGAGTAACCAGCCTGATTTTGTACTATGTTTGAGCTAATAATGCTCACAGTGAAAACTCACATAGTTATCTTCCACGATGTATTATTTTCTCCAACAAAATGGTGTGAGACATTTATTTAGAATTTGATGAGTATTAGACACTGTGTGAAAGGAGTTTTTATGTCCCAAGTTTTGAGAATCTAAACTGATCCTATTTTAGGTCAGTGAAAATACTCTGTATGATATTATGATGATGGATGTATGTTACAATATTTACTGAAACCATAATGTACCACACCCAAGAGTCAACCTTGGGGTAAACTTTGGACTCTGGGTGATGAGGATGTGTCACGATAGGCTCATCAGTTCTGGGAAATGTACCGTTCTGGCGGGCGATGTTGGTAATGGCAGGGGTGATATTTGGGTGGCGGCTAGGGACCATATGGGGAATCTCTGTACCTGTGTGTTGGTGTTGCTGTGAATACAGCACTGCTTTAAAAAAATTAAGTCTTAGCAACGCGAACAAACTAAAAAGCAACAACGACCAAAAAATCTTATTAAACCTGAGAGGAGGCGTGTGATTTTGCTGCCTCCTCCCCACCCCCCACAGAGACAGCTGAGAGGGAGCCCATCTGCTCCTCCTCTGAGAGGGGAAGGGACAGGTCTGGAGTCACCACTGAATCATACTCGGGATGCCTGCTGGGCCAGTCTTCGTTCTGTTGGGGCCACAGTGGATCCACCTGTATGCTGTCCATTGAGTTTCTAATGCAGGGGATTCAAAGATGGATGTCTTCAGGGCAACCCTGACATCTTGAAGGGAGCAGGCACCTCATTCCAGATAAGCCCAAATCCAACTGGGCTAAATTTAGAAAAACCAGATGATTAAATTTTGATAAACAGCTGAATGATTTTGTTCTTCTGTGCTGAATAAATCTTAATAAAATCAGCTGTCATATCTTGTATATCTCCAAATCTCATACTTGACTGCAAAAATATGTTCAGATTTCATAACGTGGCTTCCATGGCCTTTGGCAGAGAGGAAACCTTGCTTTTCCAAGTTTTCTACTATGATACTAGAATCAGTCTAAACCAGCAGTTTCATATTGACCTTCTTTATTTGTCCCATCATCGCCATTAAAACTTTGGTTGGTTTCTCTCATGTCAAATGCTCTCACCCCTCTGATTTTTGTATCTTTGGATCACAAACTCTTTACAACCAAGGTTATATTTTATTTTCACTCTCATGTCATCATGGTTCACATATAGGGAAGCTGTTTGCATTTTGTATTTGTTTTTTAGTATGTATTAACGATATTTGGAGTTGCCATTACCAGCTTCTGATTACCATGAGCAAATTAGTGCCAAGATGATTTCAGTCACTTGGGGGAAGGAAATTAGTGTGCAAAAGTGTTGTGCAGATGCAGTATGGGTAAATGAACAGGTAGATTAATATCTTGGTAATATTAATAATCATAGTGGAATGTTGATACTAGTAATCATAATGAAAGAACCATTCCAATCACAGTTACTAAATACCCGCATCTCTTCTGCGTCGTACATACTGAATTATTTAGCCTTCATAGAAACACTAAAAAGTAGATTCTTTTACAGGTGAAGAAAATGAAGCACAGAGGAATGTAAGGACTTCTGCCACATGGCACCATACTGCGCAGTGGGTGGGGTATGAATCCAGCTTTTCCGCTTCAGCCTCGATGCTCTCACTGTGCTAACTTACCTCTCTGCTCTGCTTTAGGATGTTTGCATCTCAGAGAACCTGGTTCAGATCCTGACTGTCTTCAGTTAAAGCTGTAGTTCATCCCTTAACAGAATCCTCAGGTTTTCACTGACCCATCTGTCCTTTAGTAATTTTAACTCTTCTCTCTGCAGATTGTTTCTATACTTGTAATACCAACCACATAGACCCTTACATAATTAATGCTATCATCTACGTGTATTTTAAAACTCAAAAATCATTAAGAAAAAGTGAGTATTTTGCCCATTTTTGCCCTAAGTCCAGGTAATTGTGATTTGATATTTAAAATCAAAGATGATTATGGAAGTATGAGAGAAGGGGATGGCAGTACCATTATAAAATGTTTTGCAAAAAGACTAAATTAGAATGGGAAAATGGACAGCTTGTAATATAAGAAAAGGAAAAAAGGTCACAGAAAAAGGGAAAAAGTAAAATCATAATAGGGAAAGTAGCAGAGGCGGGGACTTACATCGCTCTCGCTTATTATAAGCTGGATCTTTTTCTCATTTTATCTGCAGTGTAACCATGTTATGTGTAAAGTAGTTTTCCCCAGATAGTAAAGAGTGGAACTGGGATTTGAACCCAAGACATCTGACTGCAGCAACTGTGCTCTTGACCAAGAAATGTAGTTATTTTCTTGATGAATAGCCATCCCAGATAAAATACCAAGGTTGCAAATTATGAACTGAACAAAGATAAAAATTTCTCATTAGAGCAATATTTTCATTAAAAATGTAGTAAAATGTAAAATGTGGTTGGTGAGAAAAATGTGTATGTATGTATAAAACAAAATACGATTTTTTCTACTAACCTAATGAGGGAATAAGATCATGTCATAAAATAACCTTTTTTGTTTGTTTGCATGTTCATCAGCTTTTCTGCAAAATCATCAACTTTGAAATATTGACCATATGTGTATATAGCAAAAGGATATAGGCATACACACATATGTTAATATACTTAGGGAATGTTTCTTAAAAGACATTCTAAAAGAAACCAAAAGTAGTTATTTCTGGAGAGTAGGATTATATATTCAATTGCTTGGAGACAGCTTTAAATTTTCTTTCATATTTCTGTGTACTTTGAATAATTAATGAAAAACATGAATTATTTCATCAGAAAATATAGTTAATAAATGTACACACAATATTGAAAAATATTTTTAGTAATTATCCACAGCAATGATAATCTCTAGTATTTGGGACGGCAACATCATGCTTGGGAAATTACTCTAAGTTGCTATTTATGTGAGTCAAAATTGGAAGCAATATAACTATCTCAAAGAAAAACGGTCAAAGAGATTCCATAGAATAAATTTTATACAAAGTCACACAATTAAATTAACAGTTAAACTAATGATAAGTTTGATAACGTGGGAGGAAGGGTTATAATAATTCCAAGTCAAAATCAGGACACAAAATGATATTATATGATGATTTCAATGACAAACTCAATATGTTATGAACAAATACTTGAAATAGAACAATCATAACATAGTATGTTGGAATTATGGGATACTTTTCAGATGCAATTTTTAGAAGTGTGCTGGTGAATTCAGGGTAAAATGAACATCTCTGAGTAACATCTCTGATGCCTATTTAGATTATAGGCATCATTAGGAATTTTATAGCATGTTGAATTCATAGGCAGAGATGTTCAATATTCTAGTTTAGTCCCACAGTACAGTCAAGAAGGTAAACAGTTTTCCACAACTATTCCAACCTCATAGTTTTCTTGACATTGGTTATATAATGACATCAGGGAAGCTGATGTTGAACGCGAAGGCATTAAGTAAAAGATTGTCGAAATAGAGTTTTATAAAGCATATTATATCCAAGAAACTGATGGGTTCAGAGATGAAGGGGTAGGAGACCCAAAAATAAGTGAACTGAACTGAGAGTATTTTCTTCCAGAGGGATTCTCCAACAATATGAGTGCTTAATCTTAGTGGAATAGTCTCTTTTAGATTTCAAAGCACATAGATAAAACGTATAACACATGAGATATATGTGTGTATCTGTGTGCATAAACAATCTTTTAATTCTTAAGGAAACCCAGGGACAGGTAAGGCAAATACTTTCACTCCATTTTTCAAATGAAAGCTAAATTTTAACACAGTTAAGTTACTTGCTGAAGGAGAATTGAAGTTCTGTTTCAAGTTTTCAATCTTGGTAGGAATCAGAATTTTTAAAGGACATTTCATTTTACCTCCCCAAATGCAAAGGCTTTGATCCAAGGTAGTTCGTTTCTGAATCAACAGATAGATCTGGGAGAGGCTTGGGCATCTGCGGATTTACCAAGAGTCAAAGGGGATTGAAGGCAGTCAGAAGTAACATAACATGGAACAAAAGCAAGGCATTCAGAGTTCAGCCCACCGATCTTCCCAAGCTGTCACTTCTTTTCTTCTCTTTGCAGATTCAGCCCCTGTCCTCAACTGCACCTTACTTTCAGCCAGTAGTACTGTGATGAATAGCAGTGTGACTGAATTCATTCTCCTTGGGTTGACACGGGATGCAGGAAAGCAGAAGGCAGTATTTGGGGTCTTCTTGATCTTTTACCTTGCGACACTGTTGGGGAACTTTCTCATTGTAGTGACTATTAAAACAAGCAGGACCCTTGCGAGTCCTATGTACTTCTTCCTGTTCTATCTGTCTTTTGCTGACACCTGCTTCTCTACAACCACAGCCCCCAGATTGATTGTGGATGCCCTTGCTCAGAACAGGACCATTTCCTACAATGAGTGCATGATTCAGGTCTTTACATTCCATTTCTTTGGGTGCATGGAAATCTTGGTGCTCATCCTCATGGCTTTTGATCGCTATGTAGCTATTTGTAAGCCCTTGCGATACACAACCATCATGAGCCGGCACGTCTGTAGGGTTTTGGTGATTCTAGCCTGGGTGGGATCTTGTATCCACTCTACGGCACAAATTTTCCTGGCTTTGAGATTGCCTTTCTGTGGCCCCAATGTGATTGACAACTATTTCTGTGACTTGCAGCCCTTGTTGAAACTTGCCTGCATGGACACTTATGTGACAAATTTGTTACTTGTTTCTAACAGTGGGGCCATATGCACGGTGAGTTTCATAATCCTGCTTACCTCCTATGTTGTCATCTTGTACTCTCTGCGTAACCACAGTGCTGAAGGAAGGCGAAAAGCCCTTTCCACCTGCACCTCCCACTTTATTGTGGTTGTCTTATTTTTTGGTCCATGCATATTCATATACACACGCCCACCAACCACATTTCCAATAGACAAGATGCTGGCTGTGTTTTATACAATTGGGACGCCCCTGCTCAACCCTCTGATCTATACGCTGAGGAATATGGAAGTGAAAAAAGCCATGAAGAAATTATGGTGTAGCAAAGTATGACTTCTTTGGATACACGATATTCAGGGTTTCTAATGTATTTTTCCTTAACAGCCTGGTCTTCCTTCATGGACAGGCAAAATGAATTATTCTCATTGTGGGAAAAATCCATCGGGAAATTTTAATTTCACTAATATTTTATATATTTAATTGACTTATTGTGAATAAGTACGAATAATACACATGCCTTTTTCAGAGGGGATGGCATTAGAATAAGATTATTTAAATTCCGTAACCATTATGAACAACCTGGCTGCCTCTCAGTTGAATTCTTTTGACAGCTGGCCATATTCACATGATAATTTCTCTTCCTGTACAATTTGTCTTCAGAAAAAAATATACTGACTATTGACAGAATGATTGTGTGTGTGTGTATGTGTTCGCACACACCAATTCTTTACAGATTTTATTTTAGTCCTTAAAAACTTGGACATAAAGCTAATCCTTATAGAACCAGAACTTAGAAAGGAAGGTTGTGGTCTTGACAACCTGGGAGTTGGAGAAGATGTTCTGAGAAAATTCTGTGGTGGAATCCTTGCCTGAGGCTGACTCACTGGGACATGGATGGACCCTCAAACTCCATGAAGAGCTGGAAACCTCAGTGAAAACCTGGACTGTTACTGGAAAACACTGTCAATGTTCAGTGAATGGTGGGAGAAGGGGAGTTTTACACTTGGCAGTGATGGGCGGTATCATCCAGGAACTGCTTTTTGGCAGGGTCCTTTTCTTTCATTGTCACAGATCAGGGTCAGTGAGGGGGTTTGGCAGCAGGAATATGCAGAAGGTTAAGGGGTAGAAGCATGGCTAGAAAACAATGTACAGTGTAGAGAAAGCAAAGGTGAAAGGAAAGTGGTAACTGTCTCCAGGTGGGATAGAAGAAGCTTTGCCTTTTTATATTGGAGAATCGCTCATTGTGTATCTGAACATTTGCAAGGAGAAAAATGGAGTTCCTGGGTATCTATAAAATTGACCTAGATTAGCTTGACTTCCTTGTCTCTTGCACTTATTTGCATATTGAGAAAACACATTTATTTATTTATTTATTTATTTATTTATTCATTTAGGGTTCCCAATGGTGTCTGAACATTCAAATTTCATATTCCTCGGGAGAACCCAGGATTGAAAGCCCACATTAGTGCTTTTCAATTTTGGGCTTCTGGTTTTGTAGGATAATATTTAAATACATAGTTTGATTTTTTAAGTTAACCTAATTGATATGTGTAATAAACACCCTACCACCATAACCACCACCACGTCCACCACCACCACATCATAATCTCATAATTAAGTACCGTCATGTGATGCTGTTTCAGTGTCTGAACTTACAATTCACACCAAATTGGCACCAAGAAGAATTACTTTAAGTGATATAGGCTAATGGGAAGAGAATCCAATGACCTTCCCAAGTATGAGAACATTTCTACCAACTGAAGACCAAATGTTATCATGTCCCATCTAAGATGCCCAAGACTCCTACATAGAAAGAAGTGGCAGAATAAATAGTTAAGTCCCAAGGAAGACATTTGTCAGAGCTCTAAGTGCCATATTTACAAGAGGCAATTATGTTTTAGGTTCTAAGTGAAGACTCCCGATCTTCCTAACTTTGTGTCTTGCAGTTTCATTTCTGAAGCATTTGAATCTGGTCTGTGAAGGTTATATTTAGAATACTCGATTCTTAAGTGACCAAGACATAATAAAATAAACGTTTAATTCTTATCACTTGTTGGTTCTTAAAATTTAATATAGTGGGAGAAAGAAAATATTCATTAGTGTTCAGAAAGCTGTGGGAATTTTCTTTTCATGCTTAGGTCATTTAGATCCCAGCTTCCCTTAGATTTTAGATAAAGTCAGTTCATAGGGGTGGAAGAAGTGGTCAGGGGACCAAAAAGTCTTACTTGACCTGGTACCTTAACAAACTCACTCACCGTGTCTGCTTCTGGCAAATAGTGAAAGATTTTTCTTTGACTTCCTTTTGGGGGATTTTTGTAGGCTCTCTAATTTTAGTATCCTGGGTGTGGGAAGAAGATTTCTGTTTCTTATGATCACTGATGACCCCTTGTTAGCCCTCAGAAAGCCAGTGGTTTCCTTCCAAATTCTGTACCCTTCCCAGTGATCTCTTTTGAGCTAGTCCCTAGAAGTTCTCCTTATGGCTTCTCTGTGGGAGTGTGTGGGGAAACATCCAGGCATATCTGCTCCCAAAGAGTTATATTTATATGGAAAACTTCTAACGTAGGCTAATGTCAACCAGTCACCCTCACCTGATACCAACCAGTCTCTCTTCCTTCCTTGACTTTTCTTATCTCATTCTGCTCTGAGTACCTATATGGAGGGCCCCATGCTAGGTTCTCCAAGTAGTGCTCCAGCACTCAAACACACACACACACACACAAGCCTGCGCACACGCACACACACACACACACACACACACACACACGCACACAGAGACACATGTGAAGTCTGGGGTGAGGGACAGACATATCTCTACAGTGATTTACTTAAAGCTTTTTTTTCACAAGTCTCTTGGCCACTTTATAACCTGACCACATCTATATCCTTTATCTAGTAGGATACTTTCTTTCATCTTTTTCTTTGGTTTGGAAATAGGCATAAGGTGATTTAAAACATAGTTTACATCCATTGTGTCTATACAACATTTCAGTTTTAACACCTTGCTACATAAGAAAGGTTACATTATAATTTGTATGAACACTGGGCTTCAACAGGATTTATTTTAATTTAGAAAGTGATGGGAGACAGCACTGGAGGGGCCAAGATGGAGGACCAGCAGGGAAGTTTTTTTTCCTTTCTCGTCCCTGAAATGCAGGTGGATCAACACTAAACCACCTTCCACACCTAAAGAAGAGATTTGAGAATTAACACAGTAATCTGCAACTTGAGGCACAGAACTCATCAGGTACATGGTGCAGAGAGGTGAACTGGGGGAGAGAGAAGCTGTGGATACTAGGAGCTGTTTTTGCTTGTGGACAGAGGAAAGAGACACGGTGAGAGTATAGGAAATGCACTCCCTCTAAAAGCAGCTGGTGAAGAAGAAAAAGAGCAAAAACACCCACAAGAATGGGAGAAAGAGAACCTAGAAAAGAGAGGGTTTAATTAAGTCTCCATAAACAGGGGTGGGCAGAATTAAAACTCCACAGCTCAATACCCAGCAAAGCTCTGTTTGGAAGGGTGAATTCCCCAGCAGCAGACAGTGAGGTCCGAGGGGGTCCTAGGGCCACACCGGAAGAGGCAGTTTCCCCTCCGGGATAACATTTGGTAGACACTGTGTGGCCTCCCCACAGGCATAGGTCCCAGCGGACCCTGGATAACAGCCACGTTCACTGGGGTTGCGATGAGGATGTTAAGGGTGAAGCCTGGTGCCATATCTGTGTTGTGATTTACCATAATTCATAATCCCTGAGTCACTGCTGCTACATGATTGCATGAACTTTTTCTAGCACAGGCTGGCACCAGGCTTCACTCTCTGGGTATCTGCAACATCGCAGTCATGTGAACCTTCCTGGGGGCAGGGAGGCACCAGCCATTGCTCTTGAGACCCTCCCCCAAAGCATCTCAGTGGGTCATAGCAGTGAGTCCCTCAGAAGTGAGGGGTTTGGATACACAGCCCCATCTGAGATAAAACTTGGGAGGGAGGTGCTGCCTGGCAGACTGATGTCTTGGTCACAGGCAGTGTAGTTGCGGGGAGTGGACAGAAGCCTGAGACAAAGGAGGAGTGCTTGATTGCTGGTGGGGGAGTTCACAGAGTTCTGATACTAGAGACTGGGTAGCTTGGTGTTTCCATTTTCAGCCCTCCTGAGCATGTGAATACACACCCATGCTTGCCACAACCTTCCACTCTAGCACACTAAGCAGCGCCATCTTGTGGAGGATCAAGCCATTACACCAAGACCCTTCCAAGTGGGCCAATGGTGCTCTAGAGGAATGCCACAAGTGTCTGCCTGCTTAGTTTACAACCATAAAGTGCTTGATAGTTTGATTCCTGGGGGAAACTGGATTTCTTTCAACCATATCTCATTCTGTTCACTGGTCCGTCTATTCAATTTTTTTTTCTTTTTCTTCTCTTTTCTCATTCTTGAAGAGACAAAGAGAAAAACATATTTATTTTCCAGTTTTATAAAAAGATTTCTGTTTATGGTTTCTACTTTACTTTCTACTTTATTGTAAATTTTTAAATCCGATTTCACTTTCATCATTTCATTTTATTCTACCTTATTGTATTTGTGATTTTATTTTATTTTTTTTTTCTCCCATTTTATTTTTTTTTATTTTTTTTTTATTATTATTATTTTTTTAATATATGAAATTTACTGTCAAATTGGTTTCCATACAACACCCAGTGCTCATCCCAAAAGGTGCCCTCCTCAATATCCATCACCCACCCTGCCCTCCCTCCCACCCCCCATCAACCCTCAGTTTGTTCTCAGTTTTTAACAGTCTCTAATGCTTTGGCTCTCTCCCACTCTAACCTCTTTTTTTTTTTTTTTTCCTTCCCCTCCCCCATGGGTTTCTGTTATGTTTCTCAGGATCCACATAAGAGTGAAACCATATGGTATCTGTCTTTCTCTGTATGGCTTATTTCACTTAGCATCACACTCTCCAGTTCCATCCATGTTGCTACAAAAGGCCATATTTCATTTTTTCTCATTGCCACGTAGTATTCCATTGTGTATATAAACCACAATTTCTTTATCCATTCATCAGTTGATGGACATTTAGGCTCTTTCCATAATTTGGCTATTGTTGAGAGTGCCGCTATAAACATTGGGGTACAGGTGCCCCTATGCATCAGTACTCCTGTATCCCTTGGATAAATTCCTAGCAGTGCTATTGCTGGGTCATAGGGTAGGTCTATTTTTAATTTTCTGAGGAACCTCCACACTGCTTTCCAGAGCGGCTGCACCAATTTGCATTCCCACCAACAGTGCAAGAGGGTTCCTGTTTCTCCACATCCTCTCCAGCATCTATAGTCTCCTGATTTCTTCATTTTGGCCACTCTGACTGGCGTGAGGTGGTATCTGAGTGTGGTTTTGATTTGTATTTCCCTGATAAGGAGCAACGTTGAACATCTTTTCATGTGCCTGTTGGCCATCCGGATGTCTTCTTTAGAGAAGTGTCTATTCATGTTTTCTGCCCATTTCTTCACTGGGTTATTTGTTTTTCGGGTGTGGAGTTTGATGAGCTCTTTATAGATTTTGGATACTAGCCCTTTGTCCGATGTGTCCTTTGCAAATATCTTTTCCCATTCCGTTGGTTGCCTTTTAGTTTTGTTGGTTGTTTCCTTTGCTGTGCAGAAGCTTTTTATCTTCATAAGGTCCCAGTAATTCACTTTTGCTTTTAATTCCCTTGCCTTTGGGGATGTGCCGAGTAAGAGATTGCTACGGCTGAGGTCAGAGAGGTCTTTTCCTGCTTTCTCCTCTAAGGTTTTGATGGTTTCCTGTCTCACATTCAGGTCCTTTATCCATTTTGAGTTTATTTTTGTGAATGGTGTGAGAAAGTGGTCTAGTTTCAACCTTCTGCATGTTGCTGTCCAGTTCTCCCAGCACCATTTGTTAAAGAGACTGTCTTTTTTCCATTGGATGTTCTTTCCTGCTTTGTCAAAGATGAGTTGGCCATACGTTTGTGGGTCTAGTTCTGGGGTTTCTATTCTATTCCATTGGTCTATGTGTCTGTTTTTATGCCAATACCATGCTGTCTTGATGATGACAGCTTTGTAGTAGAGGCTAAAGTCTGGGATTGTGATGCCTCCTGCTTTGGTCTTCTTCTTCAAAATTACTTTGGCTATTCGGGGCCTTTTGTGGTTCCATATGAATTTTAGGATTGCTTGTTCTAGTTTCGAGAAGAATGCTGGTGCAATTTTGATTGGGATTGCATTGAATGTGTAGATAGCTTTGGGTAGTATTGACATTTTGACAATATTTATTCTTCCAATCCATGAGCAGGGAATGTCTTTCCATTTCTTTATATCTTCTTCAATTACCTGCATAAGCTTTCTATAGTTTTCAGCATACAGATCTTTTACATCTTTGGTTAGATTTATTCCTAGGTATTTTATGCTTCTTGGTGCAATTGTGAATGGGATCAGTTTCTTCATTTGTCTTTCTGTTGCTTCATTGTTAGTGTATAAGAATGCAACTGATTTCTGCACATTGATTTTGTATCCTGCAACTTTGCTGAATTCATGTATCAGTTCTAGCAGACTTTTGGTGGAGTCTATCGGATTTTCCATGTATAATATCATGTCATCTGCAAAAAGCGAAAGCTTGACTTCATCTTTGCCAATTTTGATGCCTTTGATTTCCTTTTGTTGTCTGATTGCTGATGCTGGAACTTCCAGCACTATATTAAACAGCAGCGGTGACAGTGGGCATCCCTGTCGTGTTCCTGATCTCAGGGAAAAAGCTCTCAGTTTTTCCCCGTTGAGGATGATGTTAGCTGTGGGCTTTTCATAAATGGCCTTTATGATCTTTAAGTATGTTCCTTCTATCCCGACTTTCTCAAGGGTTTTTATTAAGAAAGGGTGCTGGATTTTGTCAAAGGCCTTTTCTGCATCGATTGACAGGATCATATGGTTCTTCTCTTTTTTTTTGTTAATGTGATGTATCACGTTGATCGATTTGCGAATGTTGAACCAGCCCTGCATCCCAGGAATGAATCCCACTTGATCATGGTGAATAATTCTTTTTATATGCTGTTGAATTCGATTTGCTAGTATCTTATTAAGAATTTTTGCATCCATATTCATCAGGGATATTGGCCTGTAGTTCTCTTTTTTTACTGGGTCTCTGTCTGGTTTAGGAATCAAAGTAATACTGGCTTCATAGAATGAGTCTGGAAGTTTTCCTTCCCTTTCTATTTCTTGGAATAGCTTGAGAAGGATAGGTATTATCTCTGCTTTAAATGTCTGGTAGAACTCCCCTGGGAAGCCATCTGGTCCTGGACTCTTATTTGTTGGGAGATTTTTGATAACCGATTCAATTTCTTCGCTGGTTATGGGTCTGTTCAAGCTTTCTATTTCCTCCTGATTGAGTTTTGGAAGAGTGTGGGTGTTTAGAAATTTGTCCATTTCTTCCAGGTTGTCCAATTTGCTGGCATATAATTTTTCATAGTATTCCCTGATAATTGTTTGTATCTCTGAGGGATTGGTTGTAATCATTCCATTTTCATTCATGATTTTATCTATTTGGGTCATCTCCCTTTTCTTTTTGAGAAGCCTGGCTAGAGGTTTGTCAATTTTGTTTATTTTTTCAAAAAACCAACTCTTGGTTTCGTTGATCTGCTCTACAGTTTTTTTAGATTCTATATTGTTTATTTCTGCTCTGATCTTTATTATTTCTCTTCTTCTGCTGGGTTTAGGCTGCCTTTGCTGTTCTGCTTCTATTTCCTTTAGGTGTGCTGTTAGATTTTGTATTTGGGATTTTTCTTGTTTCTTGAGATAGGCCTGGATTGCAATGTATTTTCCTCTCAGGACTGCCTTCGCTGCATCCCAAAGCGTTTGGATTGTTGTATTTTCATTTTCGTTTGTTTCCATATATATTTTAATTTCTTCTCTAATTGCCTGGTTGACCCACTCATTCGTTAGTAGGGTGTTCTTTAACCTCCATGCTTTTGGAGGTTTTCCAGACTTTTTCCTGTGGTTGATTTCAAGCTTCATAGCATTGTGGTCTGAAAGTATGCATGGTATAATTTCAATTCTTGTAAACTTATGAAGGGCTGTTTTGTGACCCAGTATATGATCTATCTTGGAGAATGTTCCATGTGCACTCGAGAAGAAAGTATATTCTGTTGCTTTGGGATGCAGAGTTCTAAATATATCTGTCAAGTCCATCTGATCCAATGTATCATTCAGGGCCCTTGTTTCTTTATTGACTGTGTGTCTCGATGATCTATCCATTTCTGTAAGTGGGGTGTTAAAGTCCCCTGCAATGACCACATTCTTATCAATAAGGTTGCTTATGTTTATGAGTAATTGTTTTATATATCTGGGGGCTCGGGTATTTGGCGCATAGACATTTATAATAGTTAGCTCTTCCTGGTGGATAGACCCTGTGATTATTATATAATGCCCTTCTTCATCTCTTGTTACGGCCTTTAATTTAAAGTCTAGTTTGTCTGATATAAGTATGGCTACTCCAGCTTTCTTTTGGCTTCCAGGAGCATGATAAATAGTTCTCCATCCCCTCACTCTCAATCTAAAGGTGTCCTCAGATCTAAAATGAGTCTCTTGTAGACAGCAAATAGATGGGTCTTGTTTTTTTATCCATTCTGATACCCTATGTCTTTTAGTTGGCGCATTTAATCCATTTACATTCAGTGTTATTATAGAAAGATACGGGTTTAGAGTCATTGTGATGTCTGTATGTTTTATGCTTGTAGTGATGTCTCTGGTACTTTGTCTCACAGGATCCCCCTTAGGATCTCTTGTAGGGCTGGTTTCGTGGTGACAAATTCCTTCAGTTTTTGTTTGTTTGGGAAGACCTTTATCTCTCCTTCTATTCTAAATGACAGACTTGCTGGATAAAGGATTCTCGGCTGCATATTTTTTCTGTTTAGCACACTGTAGATATCGTGCCAAGCCTTTCTGGCCTGCCAAGTTTCAAAGGAGAGATCAGTCACGAGTCTTATAGGTCTCCCTTTATATGTGAGGGCACGTTTATCCCTTGCTGCTTTCAGAATTTTCTCTTTATCCTTGTATTTTGCCAGTTTCACTATGATATGTCGTGCAGAAGATCGATTCAAGTTACGTCTGAAGGGAGTTCTCTGTGCCTCTTGGATTTCAATGCCTTTTTCCTTCCCCAGTTCAGGGAAGTTCTCAGCTATAATTTGTTCAAGTACCCCTTCAGCACCCTTCCCTCTCTCTTCCTCCTCTGGGATACCAATTATGCGTATATTATTTTTTTTTAGTGTATCACTTAGTTCTCTAATTTTCCCCTCATACTCCTGGATTTTTTTATCTCTCTTTCTTTCAGCTTCCTCTTTCTCCATAACTTTATCTTCTAGTTCACCTATTCTCTCCTCTGCCTCTTCAAGCCGAGCCATCGTGGATTCCATTTTGTTTTGCATTTCGTTTAAAGCGTTTTTCAACTCCTCGTGACTGTTCCTTAGTCCCTCGATCTTTGTGGCAAGAGATTCTCTGCTGTCCTGTATACTGTTTTCAAGCCCAGCGATTAATTTTATGACTATTATTCTAAATTCACTTTCTGTTATATTATTTAAATCCTTTTTGATCAGTTCATTAGCTGTTGTTATTTCCTGGAGATTCTTCTGAGGGGAATTCTTCCGTTTGGTCATTTTGGAGATTCCCTGGCGTGGTGAGGACCTGCAGTGCACTTCCCCTGTGCTGTGGTGTATAACTGGAGTTAGTGGGCGGGGCCGCAGTCCGACCAGATGTCTGCCCCCAGCCCACTGCTGGGGCCACAGTCAGACTGGTGTGTGCCTTCTCTTCCCCTCTCCTAGGGGCGGGATTCACTGTGGGGTGGCGTGTCCCATCTGGGCTACTTGCACACTGCCAGGCTTGTGTTGCTGGGGATCTGGCGTATTAGCTGGGGTGGGTAGGCAAGGTGCACGGGGGCTGGAGGGGCAGGCTTAGCTCGCTTCTCCTTAGGTGATCCACTTCAGGAGGAGCCCTGTGGCAGCGGGAGGGAGTCAGATCCGCTGCCGGAGGTTTGGCTCCGCAGAAGCACAGAGTTGGGTGTTTGCGCGGAGCGAGCAAGTTCCCTGGCAGGAACTGGTTCCCTTTGGGATTTTGGCTGGGGGATGGGCGGGGGAGATGGCGCTGGGGCCTTTGTTCCCCGCCAAGCTGAGCTCTGCCGTCCGGGGGCTCAGCAGCTCTCCCTCCCTTTGTCCTCCAGCCTTCCCGCTTTCCGAGCAGAGCTGTTAACTTATGACCTCCCAGACGCTAAGTCGCGCTTGCTGTCGGAACACAGTCTGTCCGGCCCCTCCGCTTTTGCCAGCCAGACTCGGGGGCTCTGCTTGGCCGGCGAGCCGCCCCTCCACCCCGGCTCCCTCCCGCCAGTCCGTGGAGCGCGCGCCGCCTCGCCGCCCTTCCTACCCTCTTCCGTGGGCCTCTAGTCTGCGCTTGACTCCGGAGACTCCCTTCTGCTAATCCTCTGGCGGTTTTCTGGGTTCTTTAGGCAGGTGTAGGTGGAATCTAAGTGATCGGCAGGACGCGCTGTGAGCCCCGCGTCCTCCTACGCCGCCATCTTCCCCACATCTCTCCCTGGCCCCATTTTAAACAAATGTTTCGTATTTGTGATTTTAAATTTTCAAATGTTTTTCTTTTTGTCCCCTTTTATTCACTTGTTTTATTTCCTTTGTTCTCTATTCAATCAAGCTTCTTTCAACAACCAGGCCAAAACACACCTACAATCCAGCATTCTTTACTTGATATTTTTTGTGTTGTTTTAAATTTTTGAATTTTTATTTATTTATTTTACTTTATTAATTCTTTTTCATCCTACAAAATGATGAAATGAAGGAATTCAGCCGAAAAGAAAGAAGAGGAAGAAGTGACAACCAGAGACTTAATCAACTCAGTTATAAGCAAGATGTCACAACCAGAATTTAGAATCACAATATTAAGAATACTACTCAGCTTAAAACATACACACACACAAACACATACACACAAACACACACCCAATCGCTTTCTGTGGCAATAAAAGAAGTAAACTCTTGTCAGAGTGAAATTAAAAAAGTTATAACTGACATTCAATCTCAAATGGTGCTATAGTGGCAAGAATGGATGAAGCAGAGCAGCAAGTCAATGATATAGAGGACAAAATTATGGAGAATAATAAAGTTGAGAAAAACAGGAAAACTAAGGCAAAAGAACATGAGATAAGAATGAGAGAACTCAGTGACTCATTAAAAGGGAATAATATCCAAATCGTAGGGGTCCCAGAAGATGAAGAGAGAGAAAAAGGGGTAGAAGGGTCATGTGAGCAAATAAGAGTGGAAAAGTAGACCTCAAAATCCAGGAAGCCCAGAAAACTGCCATTAGGGTCAACAAAAACCAAGCATCAAAAAAGCATATCATGTTCAAATTCACAAAATACTCAGGCAAGGAAAGAGTCATGAAAGCAGCAAGGGGAAAAAAAAAACCCTTAATCTACAAAGGAAGACAGATCATGTTCACAGCAGACCTATCTGCAGAAACTCGGCTGGCCAGAAAGAGGTGGCAAGATATGTTCAATGTGTTGGATCAGAAAAGTATGCATCAAGAATTCGTTATCCAGCAAGGTTGTCATTGAAAATAAAAGGAGAGATAAAAAGTTTCCCAAACAAACCTGATGAAGCTGGTGAACACTAACCCAGCCCTGCAAGAAGTTTTAAGGGGAACTTCCTGGGAGGAAAAAAGATGAAACAAACAAAAAAAAAGATCAAAAGCAACAAAGACTAGAAAGGACCAGAGAATACCACCGGAAACTCCAACTCCATAGACAATTTGAATAGCCCCACTAAAGAAATTGAATCCGTAATCATAAATCTCCCCATAACCCGAGTCCAGGGCTGGATAGCTTTCCCGGGGAATTCTAGCAAACACTGAAACAAAATAAGACCTATTCTTTTGAAACTGTTCGAAAAATAGAAAAGGAAGCAAGAGTTCCAAACACATTCTATGAGGCCAGCATTACCTTGATTCCAAAACCAGAATCCCCCCCCTCTTGAAAACAACTACAGACCAATTTCCCTGTTGCACATGGATGTAAAAGCTCTCAACAAGATCCTAGCCAACACTAAAAGAATTATTCACCACGATCAAGTGGTTTATATCTGGGATGCAAGACTGACTCAATTTCCATAAACCAATCAATGTCATACATCTTGCTTAGGAAAGAGGGGGGAAGAACCACATGAACCTGTCAATAGATGCGGACAAAGCATTTGACAAAATTCAGCATCCTTTCTTGATGAAACCCCTCAAAGAGTAGTGATAAAAGGATCATACCTCAAGATCATAAAAGCTATATATGAGAGATCCACCACGAATATCATCCTTGGTGGGGAAAAAACTGAGAGCTTTCCCACAAGGTCACGAAAATGACGAGGATGTCCACTCTCTCCACTGTTATTCAACATAGTATTGAAAGTCCTAGCCTCAGTAATCACACAACACAAAGGAACAAAATGCATCCAATTGGCAAGGAGGAAGTCAAACTTTCACTCTTTGCAGATGACATGATACATTATATGGGAAACCCAAAGGTTCTGCCAAAAAGCTGCCAGAACTGATCCGTGAATTCAGCAATGTCGCAGGATATAAATTCAATGCATAAAATCGGATGCATTTCTATATACCAATAATGAAGCAACAGAAAGATACATCGAGGAATCGATCCCATTGGCAAGTGCACCAAGAACCATAAGACACCTAGGAATAAACCTAAACAAAGAGGTGAGAAATCTATACACTGAAAACAATAGGAAGCTACTGAAAGAAATGGAAGAAGACACACAACAAGATGGAAAAATGTTCCCTGGTCATGGATTAGAAGAACAAATATTGCTAAAATGTCAATACTACCCAAGGAAATCTATGTATGTAATGCAATCTGTATGAAAATAAGACCAACATGCTTCACAGAGCTAAAACAAACAATCCTAAAGTTTGTGTTGAACCAGAAAATACCCTGAAGAGCCAAAGCAATCCTGAAAAAGAAAACCAAAGCTCGAGCATCACATTCTGGACTTCAAGGTGGATTCCAAGGCTGTAATCATCAGGACAGTATGGTACTGCCACAAAAACAGACACTTAGATCAAGGGAACAGAATATAGAGCCCAGAAATGGACCCACAAACATATGGGCAACTAATCTTTCACAAAGCAAGAAAGAAAATAGAATGGAATAAAGACACTCTTCAGCAAATGGTATTGGGAAAACTGGACAGTGACATGCCGAAGAATGAACCTGGAACACTTTCTTACACCATACACAAAAACAAACTCAAAATGGATGAAAGACCTAAGTGTAAGGCAGAAAGCTCTCAAAATCCTAGAAGAGAAAACAGGCAAAAACCTCTTTGACCTCGGCTGCAGCAAACTTCTTGCTCAACATGTCTCTGGATTCAAGGGAAGAAAGCAAAAATGAACTATTGGGACCTCATCAAGATAAAAAGCTTTTGCGTGGTGAAAGAAACAATCAGCAAAAACAAAAGGCAAATGATGGAATGGGAGAAGATGTGTTCAAATTACATATCAGATAAAGGGTTCGTATCCAAAGCCTATAAAGAATTTGTCAAACTCAACACCTGAGAAAGAAATAACCCAGTGAGGAAATGGACAGAAGATCTGAACAGACACTTTTCAAAAGAAGACATCCAGATGGCTGACAGACACATGGAAACATGCTCAACATCGCTCATCACCAGGGAAATACAAATCTAAACCACAGGGAGATACCACCTCACAGCTGTCAGAATGGCACACATTAGCAACTCAGGCAACCATAGATGTTGGCGAGGATGCGGAGGAAGGGGAACCCTTTTGCACTCCTGGTGGCAATGCAAGCTGGTGCAGCCACTCGGGAAGACAGTATGGAGGTTCCTCAAAAAATTAACAATAGAACTACCCTATGAGCCAGCAATTGCACAACTACATATTTATCCGAAGGATACAGGTATGCTGTTTTGAAGGGACAGGTGCACTCCATTGTTTATAGCAGCGCTAATGACAAAAGCCAAAGTATGGAAAGAGACCAAACGTCCATTGACAGATGAATGGATAAAGAGGATGTGGTACACACACACACACACACACACACACACACACACACACACTGGAGTATTCCTTGGCAATCAAAAAGAATGAAATCTTGCCATTTGCATCAATGTGGATGGAACTAGAGTATTGTGCTGAGGGAAATTAGTCAGTCAGAGAAGACAAATATCATATGACTTCACTCATATGTGGAATTTAAGATACAAAACAGATGACCATAGGGCAAAGGAAGAGAAAATAGTGTAAAAACAGGGAAGGGGACAATGCGTGAAACTCTTAAATGTAGAGAACAAACTGATGGGTTCCGGAGGGGTTGTGAGTGGGTGGGTGGATAAATGGGCAACGGACATTGAGGAAGACACTTGTTGGGATGAGCCCTGGATGTCAGATGTAGGGGATGAGTCACTGGATTCTACTCCTGAAATCATTAGTGAACTATATGCTCACTAACTTGCATGTAAATTAAAAAAAATGATGTGGTACGTACATGCAGAAACACTTAGCCTTATTATGAATGAAATCTTGCCATTTGCAACAATGTGGATGGACTTAGAGTGCCCATAAGCTAAATAAATCAGAGAGAGGAAGTCAAATAGCGTATGATTTCACTCATATGTGGAATTTAAGAAATAAGGCAAATGAGCAAAGAAAGAAGAGAACAAAAACCCAGACTCTAAAATACAGAGAATAAAATGCTGGTTGCCGAAGGGAGGTGGGCGGCTGGGTGAAATAGTAAAGGAGATCAAAAGGAGAGAAGATACTCCAGAGGTAGCCAGTCTGTGACACTTGTGATGAGCGCTGAGTAATGTGTAGAATTGCTCAATAATAAAAGTGCAGTTCATTGTTAAGTATAACTTGAGTTGATTTAAAAATAAAAACTACTTAAAAACATCTTCATTTCCATATTTTTTCTCTTTTCTCTTTACCTGCCAACTTACTGACTTCAAAATATATAGAAATTGTAGGAATTTTAATGAGTAGTTTCATTATAATTTTATATTTTATGAGTATCATTAAGATTTATAATATTATATCTGAGAGTGACATTTTCTAGAATAAGAAATAGGGAGAAGTTTAGAAACTTGCTTAAAGTGACAGACATATAAATAGTGAAGCTAGAATTCAATTTCATCACATGTGGTTCAACCTGTACATGGGCTCCGAGTTTCGTGTGGGGTTAGAAAAGATTTGGCTTAAAGAGCAGAGCATTTGGGAACTTTCAGTGATCTATACCTGCTTGCTTTTTCCGTACGGCAGGGACAGGAGTGGAGCACTTGGTAACTGAAATGAGAGGTGTCCCATAGGACAGACTGGAGGGGGAGAAGGGCTCTGAGGACAGAATCTGCCCATTGATGGCCTTGTTCAGGAATCCTTGCCACTGAGGTGGCTGTGGTCAAGGATTGACTGAGTTTATCCCTTGGGGTTGGGTGGGAAGGGCAGAGTCCTTGTCCCTCCAAAGGCTCAGCATTTGTGAACGTCTATGAAATCTCTATAAATATCTGATGGAGGAGGAAGAAATGTTAATTCATGTGTTCTTCCAGGGTTTTTTTTTGGGGGGGGGGTTACAGAGCTGCTTTTAGAGATGTTCCTATGATAGAATAGTGGGGATGTTTCCTTTTAATTCTTGAAAGTTCTAAGACTGGAAGTGAGAAATTTATGCTGATATTACAGCTCTAACTCAGGCCTTCTAGGAAAGACTGGTGATCTGTGGAGTATCTCCTCTCCCCACAGACCTTGCACTGGAAAGCTGAGTAAATCTATTGGATGTACGGTTCACATGTTGCACACTTACTGCACATGATTCATCTTCAAAGTAAATCTGAATTGCGAGAGCAAATCTAGGAGCTCTCTCTTGGACCTCATCTCTTTTACGAGAAATAAGGTAAGTTTTCAAACTCAAGTAAACTATGTTCTTTTCCTTGCCTCCCATTCAGGACTGGGTTTTAGGGAAGTTGCCATGGTTTAGTTCTGTCTCCTGAGAAGCTTGAAGCTCTGGGAACATATTTGTCTTAGTGATGAGAGGATCTGAATATGTCAGGGCTTCCAGCTTTCACTGGCCTATGCTTGAGGCAGCACAGTCTCAGGAAAAATTCTTATCGAAAGGGTGGGGGGTATATTTGAGGGGGCAGAGGTATAGTGTCCTCTACATATGGGTTTCTTTTTCTTTTAATGGATTAAATAAGCAGCTGATCCTCAATTTTTTAAATTTAGTTTAAATGGTTATTTATTTATTTCGAGAGAGACAGAGAGAGGAGAGATAGAGAAAGAGAGACTGGGTGAGTGAGAGAGCGAGAGAGAGACAGAATCCGAAGCAGGTTGTCAGCCCAGAACCCAATGTGGGCCTTGTCCCATGAACCGTGAGATCATGGCATGAGCTGAAATGAAGAGTCTGACACATAACTGACTGAGTCACCCAGGTGCCCCTATACAGGTGAATTTTTTGTTTGTTTAAATTTTTTAAAAATGTTTTATCTATTTTTGAGACAGTGTGACAGAGAGCGAGCAGGGGAGGGGCAGAGAGAGAGGGAGACACAGAATCTGAACCAGGCTCCAGGCTCTGAGCTGACAGCACAGCACCTGACGTGGGGCTCAAACTCATGAACTGTGAAAACATGACCTGAGCCAAAGTCGATGCTTAACCGACTGAGCCACCCAGGCACCCCCAGGCGGATTTCTTATTTACAAGGTTTACGTTCAGGAAAAGGATCAGGTTGTATACTGACCATATGCAGTCTCTATGGATTGATACACTCGATACCACGATTCTATGATACACTGTTCCGACGTCATGATATTAAAGTTGGCTATCCAGACCCCATGTAAAACCTGCTTACAGCTAAGAATTATATTCTCTTTCTGCTGTTGGGGTAAGAGGTATATATGGAGTGGAGGAATGAGAAACAAACTCTCTAGTGAAATCCTAGACAAGTACTCTTTATCCCTAATAGGATCCTTTGCTCAACCTTACACTGTGGGCTTAAATGATAAATATGAACATAAAAAATATATATAAATATAAATCTAACCATAAGTATCAATACAAATTCTGCTCTCTTTTTTAATCCCTTTTCAATTTACATCCATTTGAGAGTCAGGATACATACTGGGCATGGCAGTGCTTTTCTTCTTTCCAGGTTCATAGTTTCTGGCTTTATGCCGGCTTCACCCAAATAAATGGAGTCTGATGCGTTGCAGGGCAGTGGTGGGTGAGGTGTGGAGTGTTCAAGAGGGAGAGATGACCATGGAGCACAAAGGCTTGAGTTCTGGTACTGGATGCTTTTTGACTGCTCTCTGCTAAGCTGCTTCCCAGCCTAGTCTGCAGTGCACCAAATAGATCAATGTGAACTTGCTAATGAGATATGAATTCTAAAGAGCAAAGATTTTAAAGAGAAAAGGAAAGAAAACTATAATCAAGGGTTGCATGATTCAAAACACACACACGCACACACACATTTTAGCAGTGGAAGATAAGTAGCAAGAAAATTGTTTGGGAAAACCTGGAAGGCTGTGCTCAGGAGATGGACAGGGTACTCTGGACACAGGAAGTAAATGCGGAAGGTGGAAGTTTATCAGACGAAGGTCATTTAGCCACTAAGAAATACTAAAAATGTAGGGAATGAAATGGTCGGGACATATTCATGAGGGACAGCAAGTGTCAGGCATGGCTGGAACACACACGAGCAGAAGCCTTGGCAGCAAAGGTGGTAAGCAAGACTATGGCACAGGGTTTGAGGACTTCGAAAGTCATGGTGAGTATTTCAGCCTTTGCACTTGAAAACCGCAGTAACCCTTTAATCATAAGTTAAGATTCATCATATTTTTAGAATGCCCACTTTTCCTTTTGAATTGCAGCTAGGAGGTAAAAAGAGGGGAGGATGGAGAGAGAGGAGAAGAGGGAATTTCTGAAATTGCGTCCTTTATTTCTGTTTAGAAACATAGAGGGTCCACTTAACGAACTGTAGGATTGACCATTTGCAATACTGACGTTCATGAGATACCAGTCCGATTTTGTACTATGTATGAGCTAATAATGCTCACAGTGAAAACTCACGTAGTTATCTCCCTTGACATGTTATTTTTCTTCAACAAAATGGTGTGAGACATTTTATTTAGATTTTAATGAGTATTAGACACTGTGTGAAAGGAGTTTTTATGTCCCATGTTTTGAGAATCTAAACTGATCCTGTTTTAGATCAGTGAAAATACTCTGCATGATATTACGATGATGGATGTCTGTTACTAGTATGTACTGAAACCATAGAATGTACCACACCTAAGAGTCAACCTTGGGGTAAACTTTGGACTCTGGGTGATGAGGATGTGTCACGGTAGGCTCATCAGTTCTGGGAAATGTACCGTTCTGGCGGGCGATGTTGGTAATGGCAGGGGTGATATTTGGGTGGCGGCTAGGGACCATATGGGGAATCTCTGTACCTGTGCGTTGGTGTTGCTGTGAATGTGGCACTGCTCTAAAAAAATTAAGTCTTAGCAACAAGAACAAACTAAGAAGCAACAACGACCAAAAGATCTTATTAAAGCTGAGAGGAGGCGTGTGATTTTGCTGCCTCCTCCCCACCCCCCACAGAGACAGCTGAGAGGGAGCCCATCTGCTCCTTCTCTGAGAGGGGAGGGGACAGGTCTGGAGTCACCACTGAATCATACTCGGGATGCCTGCTGGGCCAGTCTTCGTTCTGTTGGGGTTACAGTGGATCCACCTGTATGTTCTCCATTGAGTTTCTAATGCAGGGGATTCAAAGATGGATGTCTTCAGGGCAACCCTGACATCTTGAAGGGAGCAGGCACCTCATTCCAGATAAGCCCAAATCCAACTGGGCTAAATTTAGAAAAACCAGATGATTAAATTTTGATAAACAGCTGAATGATTCTGTTCTTCTGTGCTGAATAAATCTTAATAAAATCAGCTCTCATATCTTGTATATCTCCAAATCTCATACTTGACTGCAAAAATATGTTCAGGTTTCATAATGTGGCTTCCATGGCCTTTGGCAGAGAGGAAACCTTACATTTCCAAGTTTTTCTACTATGACACTAGAATCAGTCTAAACCAAAGGTTTCATATTGATCTTCTCTATTTGTCCCATCATCCCCATTAAAACGTTGGTTGGTTTCTTTCATGTCAAATGCTCTCACCCCTCTGATTTTCATGTCTTTGGACCACAAATTCTTTACAACCAAGGGCCTATTTTATTTCTACTTTCATGTCATCATGGATCACATTTAGGGAGGCTGTTTGCACTTTGTATTTGGTTTTTAGTATTTATTAGCAATATTTGGAGATGCCATTCCCAGCTTCTGATCACCATGAGCAAATTAGCAGAAACCACAGTGCCGAGATGATTTCAGTCATTCGAAGAAGGAAATTGTCAGAGGCTCTGGCTGTAAAATTCTCTTTTGTCTGGCAAGAGAGTGGGACACAGGATGAAAAACAAGAGATGGCTAATGTCTGGGAAGGACAAGAGCTCTGAATAAGTGTCTTTGCCCTCTTTTTATTAGGATGAGAAGGATTACAAACATGGCGATGGACGTGCACATAGAGAGAAAGAATTTGTCAACATTAACTTGTGGTTGTGAGGGAAAGGGGGTCCTGAAGGTATTTGGGGTTGAGGGTTTGGGTTAATACAAAACAAATCTGAGTGCAGGGCAATCAGGAGGAAGGTTGTTTACAGTGTATATGAGGCAGAACCTCTGTTTATCTTAGCTAGCCTAGGGCATGAGGCAGGTAGGGGAAATAACCTCAGAGTTAACAAGGCACCTTTTCTTTTGTTAACCCTCTCTGCTCTAGGCTGCTTTGCCTGCAGTGCAGCAGTGCAGAGTCCAATTCACCAGTTTACCTAACTTGGCTCTATCCTCCTGCAAAAGCAGCTTTTCTGATGTAGTACTAAATTGGGAATGCTTTCAACCTGAACATCTAATCTTGTTTATTTCATATACCTATGTGTTGGGCACCTTTGCGCCTGTTCCTATTTTAGGCCTTTGCCAATCCCTCTCTATGCTGGGGGTTCTGCACTGGTGTCTATTTTGGGGTGCCTTTACACCTCCCTATTCCTTCTTGGCGCCTTTTTGCCTCCTTATACACGGGGTGCCTTTGCAACCCCCTATTCTTGGGGTGTCAATCTGGCTAACTCAAACTCGGGTGTGACTGTTTTATGACTGTAATTCTCTATGCCTTGTTAACTCATCGGTGTAAGCCCAGAGGATTCCTAAGCTTATCCCCCACAGGCAATTAGTGTGAAAACAGTTGTGCAGCTGTATTAGGGGTAAATGAACAGGTAGATTAATATCTTGATAATATTAATAATCGTAATACAATATTGATGCTAATAATCTTAATGAAAGGACGATTCCAAAAGCATGTACTGCCTATCTGCATCTCTTATGCATTGTACACACTTAATTATTTAGCTTTCATAGAAACTCTAAAAGGTAGATTATTTTACTCCTCCCATTTACAGGTGAAGAAAATGAAGCCTAGCGATATATCGGGACTTGTGAAATATGGCACCATACTGTGCAGCAGTTGGGGTATGAATCCAGGTGGTTCAGCTTCAGCTTCGATGCTCTGTCACTGTGCTAACCTACCTCTCTGCTCTGCTTTAGGATGTTTGCATCTCAGGGAACCTGGTTCAGAATCTGACTTTCTTCAGTTAAAGCTGTAGTTCATCCCTTAACATAACCTGGAGTTTTTCACTGATCCGTCTGTCTCTTAGGAATTTTTACACTTCTCTCTGCAGATGGTTTCTATTCTTCTAATACCAACCATATAGTCTCTTACATAATGAATGATTTCATCTACATGTATCTTAAAACTCAAAAATCATTAAGTAGTGAGTATTTTATGTTATGTTAAAGTATCTTTCCCCAGCTAGTAAAAAGTGGAGCTGGGATTTGAACCCAAGACATCTGACTGGAGCCACTGTGTTCTTGACCAAGAAATGTAGTTATTTTCTTGATGAATAGCCATCCCAGATAAAATATCAACATTGCAAAATATGAACTGAACAAACATAAAAAAATTCTCGTAACAGCAATACTTTCATTAAAAAATGTAGTAAACTAGTAAAAAAACGTAGCAAAAATGTAACATGAGGCTGGTGATAAAAATGTGTATGTATATAACAAAATGCAATTTTTTTCTACTAACCAAATGAGAGAATAAGATCATGTCATAAAATAACCTTTTTTGTTTGTTTGCCTCTTCTGCAAAATCATGAACCTTGAAATATTGACCATATGTGTATGGTCAGCTCTTCTGAAAAATCATGAACCTTGAAATAATGACCATATGTGTATATAGTAAAAAGATGTGGAGATAAACACAAATGTAAATATACTTAGAGAATGTTTCTTAAAAGACATATAAGAAAACCAATAGTTATTTCCGAAGAGTAGGATTATAGATACAATAATTGGGAGACAGCTTTTAAATTTTCTTTCATTCTTCTGTGTACTTGGAATAATTAATGATAATCGTGAATTATTTCATAAAAAATATAGTTAATAAATGTACACAAAATATTGAAAAATGTTTCTAATAATTGTCAACAGCAATGATAATCTCTAGCATTTGGGACAGCGGCATCATACTTGGGAAATTAAGTTGTTATCTGTGTGAGTCAAAATTGGAAGCGATATAAATATCTCAAAAGACAAATGATCAAAGAGATGCCACTTAAAAAGCTTTATACAATGTCACATAATTAAATTAACAGTTAAACTAATGATAAGTATAATAACTTGGGAAGAAGTGTCATAATAATCCCAAGTCAAAAATCAGGACACAAAATGATATTATATGATGATTTCAGTGAAAACTCAACATGTTATGAACAAATACTTGAAATAGAACAATCATAACATAGTATGTTGGAATTATGGGATACTTTTCAGATGAAATTTTTAGAAGCATGCTGGTGACTTCAGGGTAAAATGAACATCTCTGAGTAACATCTCTGATGCCTATTTAGATTATAGGCATCATTAGGAATTTTATAGCATGTTGAATTCATAGGCAGAGATGCTCAATATTCTGAGTTTAGTCCCACAGTATAGTCAAGAGGGTAAACAGTTTCCTCAATTATTCCAACCACAAAGTTATCCTGACATTTGTTTTATAATGACATCAGAGAAGCTGACATTGAACATGAGAGGTGTAAGTAAAAGATTGTCAAAACAGACGTTGTAAAGCATATTACATCCAAGATACAGATGGGATCAGAGATGAAGGGGTCAGGGACCTAAATGAGTGAACTGAACAGAGAATATTTTCTTCCAGAGGGATTCTCCAACGATATGAGTGCTTAATCATGGTGGAATAGAGTTTTTTAGATTTCAAAGCACATAGATAACACCTATATGTGTATCCGTGTGCATATACAATCTTTTAATTCTTAAGGAAACTCAGGATGAGCTAAGACAAATATCTGCACTCCCTTTTTCACATGAAAGCTAAATTATGTGACAGTTAAGTCACTTGCCCAAGGAGAGTTCAAGTTCTGCAGTTTTCAATCTTGGTACGAATCAGAGGACATTTAATTTTACCTCCCCAGATGCAAAGGCTTTGTTGATCCAAGGCAGTTAGCTTCTGAATCAACAGATAGATCTGGGAGAAGCTTGGGCATCTGCAGATTTACCAAGAGTCATAGGGGATTGAAGGCAGTCAGAGGTTCATAACATGGAGCAAAAGCAAGGCATTCAGAGTTCAGCCCACCGATCTTCCCAAGCTGTCACTTCTTTTCTTCTCTTTGCAGATTCAGCCCTTGTCCTCAACTGCACCTTACTTTCAGCCAGTAGTATTGCGATGAATAGCAGTGTGACTGAATTCATTCTTCTTGGGTTGACACAGGATCCAGTAAAGCAGAAGGCAGTATTTGGGGTCTTCTTGATTCTTTACCTTGCGACACTGTTGGGGAACTTTCTCATTGTAGTGACTATTAAAACAAGCAGGACCCTTGCGAGTCCCATGTACTTCTTCCTGTTCTATCTGTCTTTTGCTGACACCTGCTTCTCCACAACCACAGCCCCCAGATTGATTGTGGATGCCCTTGCTCAGAAGAAGACCATTTCCTACAATGAGTGCATGATTCAGGTCTTTACACTCCATTTCTTTGGGTGCATGGAAATCTTGGTGCTCATCCTCATGGCTTTTGATCGCTATGTAGCCATTTGTAAGCCCTTGCAATACACTACCATCATGAGTTGGCACTTCTGCAGCGTTTTGATGATACTAGCCTGGGTGGGATCATGCATCCACTCTTCCGCACAAATTTTCCTGGCTTTGAGATTGCCTTTCTGTGGCCCCAACGTGATTGACCACTATTTCTGTGACTTGCAGCCCTTGTTGAAACTTGCCTGCATGGACACTTATGTGACAAATTTGCTACTTGTTTCTAACAGTGGAACCATATGCACGGTGAGTTTCATAATCCTGCTTACCTCCTATATTGTCATCTTGTACTCTCTGCGTAACCACAGTGCTGAAGGAAGGCGAAAAGCCCTTTCCACCTGCACCTCCCACTTTATTGTGGTTGTCTTATTTTTTGGTCCATGCATATTCATATACACACGCCCCCCAGCTACATTTCCAATTGACAAAATGGTGGCTGTGTTTTATACAATTGGGACCCCCTTTCTTAACCCTCTGATGTATACACTGAGGAATATGGAAGTGAAAAAAGCCATGAAGAAATTATGGTGTAGCAAAGTATGACTTCTTTTGATACAGGATATTCAGGGATTCTAATGTATTTTTCCTTAACAGTTTGGTTTTCCTTCATGGACAGGCAAGGTGAATTTTTCTCATTGTGAGAAAAATCCATTGGGAAATTTTAATTTCACTATTATTTTATAATTTTAATTGAATTATTATGAATAAGTACGGATAAATACACATCCCTTTTTCACAGAGGATGACATTAGAATAGGATTACTTAAAATCCATAAACATTGTAAACAACCTGGAGTGGCTCTCAGTTGAAATCTTTTGACAGCTGGCCATATTCACATGATAATTTCTCTTCCTGTACAATTTGTCTTCAGAAAAAAATATACTGACTATTGGCAGAATGATTGTGTGTATGTGTGTGTGTGTGTGTGTGCGCACTAATTCTTACAGATTTCATTCTAGTCCTTAAGAACTTGGATGTAGAGCTAATCCCTATGGAACCAGAACTTAGAAATTAAGGTTGTGGTCTTGACAATCTGGGAGTTGGAGAAGATGTTCTGAGAAAATTCTGTGGTGGAATCCTTGCCTGAGCCTGACTCACTGGGACATGGATGGACCCTCAAACTCCACGAAGAGCTGGAAACCTCAGTGAAAACCTGGACTGTTACTGGAAAACACTGTCAATGTTCAGTGAATGGTGGGAGAAGGGGAGTTTTACACTTGGCAGTGATGGGCGGTATCAGCCAGTGAACTGGTTTTTGGCAGGGTCCTTCTCTTTCATCGTCACAGATCAGGGTCAGTGAGGGGGTTTGGCAGCAGGAATATGCAGAAGGTTAAGGGGTAGAAGCATGGCTAGAAAACAATGTACATTGTAGAGAAAGCAAAGGTGAAAGGAAAGTGGTAACTGTATCCAGGTGGCATAGAAGAAGCTTTGCCTTTTTATATTGGATGATCACTTTTTGGATATCTGAACGCAGGGAAACAAATGCAGTTCCTGGGTATCTGTATAAAATTGACCTAGATTAGCTTGACTTCCTTGGCTCTTACATTCATTTGCATATCTGGAAAACACTTTATTTATTTATTTATTTATTTATTTATTTATGATTTCCAATGGTGTCTGAAAATTCAAATTTTCTATTTCTCGGGAGAACCCAGGATTGAAGCTCCACATAGTGCTTTTCAATTCTGGTCTTCTGGTTTTGTAGGAGAATGTTTAAATACATATTTTGATTTTTGAAGTTAACCAATTGAGATGTGCAATAAACACCCTACCACCATAACCACCACCACGTCCACCATCACCACATCATAATCTCATAATTAAGTACCGTCATGTGATGCTGTTTCAGTATCTGAATGTATAGTTCTCATAAAATTTGCACCAAGAAGAATTACTTTAAGTGATACAGGCTAATGAGAAAAGAATCCAATGACCTACAAAAGTATGTGAGATACCAACTGAAGAGCAAATGTTATTGTGTCACATCAAAGATGGTGAAAGCTTTTTATTTGCCTTCCTTTGGGGGGCTTTTTGTAGGCTCTCTAATTTTAGCATCCTTGATGTGGAAAGATTTCTATTTCTTGTCATCACTGATGACCCCTTCTTAGCCCTTAGAAAGCCAGTGGTTAACTTCCAAATTCTGTACTCTTCCCAGTGAACTCTTTTGGGCTGGTCCCTAAAAGATCTCTTTATGGCTTCTGTGTGGTAGTTTCTGGGAAACGTCCAGGCATCTCTGCTCCCAAAATGTTCTATTAATGAAGAAACATTTCTAACATAGGCTGATGTCAAACAGTCACCCTCATCTGATACCAACCTGTCTCTCTTCCTTCCTTGACTTTACTTACCTCAGTCTGCTCAGTGCACCCATATGGAGGGTCCCATGCTAGGTTCTCAGAGTAGGGCTCCATCACATACGCACATGCACACACACACACACACACACACACACACACACCCCTGGGGTGAGGGACAGACATATCTCTACAGTGAATTTTCTAAAGCTGTTTTCACAAATTACTCAGCCACTTTATAACCCGACCACGCTTATATCCTTTATCTAGTTGTAGGATACTTCTGTTGATCATTTCCTTGGTTTGGAAGTAGGCATAAGATGATTTAGGCACAAGTTCACATCCATTGTGTCTATTCAACATTTGAGTTTTAACACCCTGCTACATAAGAAAGGTTACATTATAAACAATTTGTATGACCACTGGACCTGAAGAGAATTTATTTTCATTTGGAAAGTGATGGTAGACAGCACTGGAGGGGCGAAGATGGTGGAGCAGCCGGGTAGTTTTTCTTTTCTCTGTCTCTTCCCTGAAATACAGTTAGATCATCACCAAACCATCTTGCACAACTAGAAAACAGATTTGAGGATTAACACAACAATCTGCACCCTGAGGCACAGAACTCAGCAGGTCCATAGTGCAGAGAGGTGAACTGGGGGAGAGAGAAGCTGTGGGTAGTGGGGAGCTGTTTTTGCTTGTGGACAGAGGACAGAGACAGGGCGAGAGTACATGAAATGCACTCCCTCTAACAGCAGCTGATGAGGAAGAGAGGGAGTAGAAAACCCACAAGGACTGAACAAGAAAGAGAGAAACAAAACTTAGAAAGAAAGTTTACGTTTACAAACTGGGGTTTTATCAAGAAAGGATGCTGAATTTTGTCAAATGGTTTCTCCATATCTATTGACAGGTTCACGTGGTTCTTCTCCTTTCTCTTACTAATGTGATGTATCACATTGATGATTTGTGGAAATTGAGTCATCCTTGCATCCCAGGTATAAATCCCACTTGATCGTGGTGAATAGTTCTTTTAGTGTATTGTTGGATCAGATTGGGTAGGATCTTGTTGAGAGATTTGCATCCATGTTCATCAGGGAAATTGGCTGTAGTTCTCCTTTTTAGTGGGGTGTTTGTCTGGTTTGGAATCAAGGTAAATGCTGGCCTCATAGAATGAGTTTGGAACTTTTCCATCTATTTCTACTTTTTGGAACACCTTCAAAAGGATAGGCGTTAACTCTACTTTCAGTGTTTGGTAGAATTCCCCAGGAAAGCCATCCAGCCCTGGACTCTGGTTTTGGGGACATTTTTGATTACAGATTCAGTTTCTTTACTGGTTATGGGCTGTTCAAATCTTCTATTTCTTCCTATTTCAACTTTTGTAGTTTATATGTCTCTAGGAATTTGTCCATTTCTTCGAGATTGCCCAATTTATTGGCATATAACTGCTCATAATACTGTTTAATATTGTTTGTATTTCTGCAGTGTTGGTTGTGATCTCTCCTCTTTCTTTCTCGATTTGATTTATTCAGGTCCTTTCCTTTTTTTCTTGATCAAACTTGTTATAGGTTTACCAATTTTGTTAATACTTTCAAAGAACCAACTCCTGGTCTCATTGATCTCTTCTACTTTTTTTTTTCAATTTTGATACACTTGATTTCCACTCTAATGTTTATTATTTCCTGTCTAATGCTGATTTGGTGTTTTATTTGCTGTTCTTTTTCCGACTCTTTTAAGTATAATGCTAGGTTGTGTATCTGAGACCTTTCTTCCTTCTTTAAGAAGGTGTGCACGGCTACATACCTCCCTCTTATGACTGCTTTGGTTGTGCGCAGATTTTGTGCTATGGTGTTATCATTTTCTTTGGCCCATATACTTTTTATGTACCTCTTTAACTTCTTGGTTAACTTATTCATTCTTTGGTAGGATGCTCCTTAGTATCCAAGTATTTGTTGACTTTCCAAATATTTTCTTGTGGTTGATTTTGTGTTTCAGTGTTGTGCTCTGAAAATATACAAGGTATGATCTCAATCTTTTTGTACTTATTCAAGGCTGATCTGTGTCCCAGTATGCGATATTTTCTGGAGAATGTTCCACGTGCACTGGAGAAGAATATGTATTGTGCTGCTTTAGAATGGATTGTTCTGAATATATCTGTTAAGTACATCCAGTCCAGTATATCATTAAAAGCCTTTGTTTCTTTGTTGATGTTCCATTCAGATGATCTGTCCATTGCTGTAATTTGGGTGAAGTCCCCTATTATTATCGTATTATTGTCAATTATTTCCTTTATGTTTGTGATTCATTGATTTGTAAATTTGTTGTATCAAAACTTGGGGGCTTAAATGCTTACAATTGTTAAATCTCCTTAGTAGATAGACACCTTAATTATGATCTAATGCCATTCTTCATCTCTTGTTACACTCTTTATTTTAAAATCTAGATTTTCTGATATAAGACTGGCTACCCCAGCTTTCCTTTGGTAACCATTAGCATGATAGATGGTTCTCTATCTCCTTACTTTCAATCTGAATGTGTCTTAAGTCTAAAATGAGTCTCTTGTGAACAGCTTATAGATGGATCTTGTTTTTTTTTTTTTTATCTATTCTGTTACTCTATGTTTTTGATTGCAGCATTTAGTCCGTTGACATTTAGAGTGAGTACTGAACGATATGTACTTATTGCCATTGTGTTGTGTGGAGTTGGAGTTTCTGGTGGTATTGTCTGGTCCTTTGTAGTCTTTGTTTCTTTTGATCTTTTTTGTTTTGTTTTGTCTTTTCTCCTCTCAGAGAGTTCCCCTTAAAATTTCTTGCAGGGCTTGTTTAGTGTTCACCAACTCCATCAGTTTTGTTTGTCTGGGAAACTTTTTATCTCTCCTTCTGTTTCCAATGACAACCTTGCTGGGTAACAAATTCTTGGCTGCATATTTTTCTGATTCAACACGTTGAACATATTTTGCCACTCCTTTCTGGCCTGTCAAGTTTCTGCGGATAGGTCTGCTGCGAACCTGATCTGTCTTCCCTTGTAGGTTAAGGACTTTTTTTTTTTTTCCCTTACTGCTTTCATGATTCTTTCCTTGCGTGAGCATTTTGTGAACTTGACTATGATATGCCTTTTTGATGCCCGGTTTTTGTTGAATCTAATGGGAGTTTTCTGGGCTTCGTGGATTTTGAGGTCTACTTTTCCACTATTATTTGTTCCCATGACCCTTCTACCCCTTTTCCCTCTCTTTGTCTTCTGGGACCCATATGATTTGGATGTTATTCCTTTTTAATGAGTCACTGAGTTCTCTCATTCTTATATCGTGCTCTTTGCCTTAGTTTTCCTCTTTTTTCTGCTTCATTATTCTCTATAATTTTGTCCTCTGTATCATGAATTTTCTGCTCTGCTTCATCCATCCTTGCCACCATAGCACCATTCGAGATTGAATGTCAGTAATAGCATTTTTTTTTCAACTTTTTTTTTTTTTTATTATTTTTTATTTTTGGGACAGAGAGAGACAGAGCATGAACGGGGAGGGGCAGAGAGAGAGGGAGACACAGAATCGGAAACAGGCTCCAGGCTCCGAGCCATCAGCCCAGAGCCCGACGCGGGGCTCGAACTCACGGACCACGAGATCGTGACCTGGCTGAAGTCGGACGCTTAACCGACTGCGCCACCCAGGCGCCCCAGTAATAGCATTTTTAATTTCACCTTGACTGGAGCTTACTAATTTTATTGCCACAGAAAGGGAGTCTTTGTGTTTTTTGTTTTTTTATGTTACTTTGGGTATTATTCTTATTATTGTGATTCTAAATTCGTGTTCTGTCATCTTGCTTGTAACTGTGTTGATTAAGTCCCTGGTTGTCATTTCTTCCTTTTCTTTCTTTTGAGGTGAATTCCTTCATTTCATCATTTTGAAGGAAGAAAAAGAATTAACAAAATAAAGTAAATAAATAAAAATTAAAAAATTAAAATCAACACAAAAAAATCAAATGAAGGATGCTGGTCATAGGTGTGTTTTGGTCTGGTTGTGGAATGAAGTTTGATTGAATAGAGAAAAAAAGGAAAGAAAAGAAGTGAAAAAAGGCAAACAGTTGAAAATTTAAAATAATGAATACAATAACATAGAATAAAAAGAATTGATGAAAGTGAAATCTATTTAAAAGTTCACAAAAATGGAAAAATACAGTAGTAAAAACTGAAGAAAAATCTTTTCATAAAAATGGGAACAAGTATCAATTTTTTCTCTTTATGTCTTCATGAACAAGAAAAGGAAATAAAATTACATATAGAAAACAAAAGGATGGGTGCTGGATTGGTTGTGAGTTGGTGGATGAATAAATGGGCAAAGGACATTGAGGGAGACACTTATTGTGATGAGCACTGGGTGTGAGATGTACGGGATGAATCACTGGGTTCTCCTCCTGAAATTATTAGTGAACTATATGCTCAATACCTTGGATGTAAATTAACAAATATAATTTTATGTACAATGCAGTAATAGTATTAAAATGAATGAAATATTACCATTTACAAAAACATGGATGGACTTAGAGTGTCCATAAGCTAAATAAATCAGTCAGAGGACATCAAATTGCACATGATTTCATTCATATGTGGAATTTAAGAAATAAGGCAAATGAACAAAGAAAGGAAAAAGAAAAAAAAAAACACCCAGACTCTAAAATACAGAGCAGAAAATGCTGGTTGCTGAAGGGAGGTGGGTGGCTGTGTGAAATAGTAAAGGAGATCAAGAGGAGTGAAGATACTCCACAGGTAGCCAGTCTGTGACACTTGTGATTAGCACTGAGTAATGTGTAGAATTGCTCAATAACAAAAGTGCATTTCATTGTTAAGTATAACTTGAATTGATTTAAAAATAAAAACTACTTGAAAACATCTTCATTTCCATATTTTTTCTCTTCTCTTTTTACCTACTGACTTACTGACTTCAAAATATTTAGAAATTGTAGAAATTTTAATGAGTAGTTTTCATTGTAATTTTATATTTTATGAGTATTATTAAGATTTATAATATTATATCTAAGAGTGACATTGTCTAGAATAAGAAACAGGGAGAAGTTTAGAAACCTACTTAAAGTGAGAGACACAAATAGCGAGGCATGAATTCAATTACATCACATGTGGTTCAACCTGTACATGGGTTCAGAGTTTTGTGTGGTTTTGGAAAAGATTTGCCTTAAATATCAGAGCATTTGGTAGCTTTCAAGAATCTATACCTGCTTGTTTTTTCGATAGGGCAGGGACAGGAGTGGAGCACTTGGTAACAGAAATGAAAGGTGTCCCCTAGGACATACTGGTAGGGGAGAAGGGCTCTGAGGACAGAATCTGCCCATTGACAGCCTTGTTCAGGAATCCTTGGCACTGTGGTTTGCTGTGGCCAAGGATTGACTGAGTTTATCCCTTTGGGTTGGGTGAGAAGGGGAGAGTCCTTGTCCCTCCAAAGGCTCAGCATTTGTGAACATTTATGAAATCTCTATAAATATCAGATGGAGGAGGAAGAAATGTTTAATTCGTGTGCTCTTCCAGGGAGTTGTTTTGGGGTTACAGAGTTGCTTTAAGAGACGTTTCTATAGCAGAATAGTGGGGATATTTCCTCTTTATTCTAGAAAATTATAAGAATAGAAGTGAGAAATTTTCTGCTGATATTACAGCTCTAACTCAGTCCTTTTAATAAAGACTGGCTGTCTGTGGAGTATCTCCTCTCCCCACAGACCCTGCACTGGAAAGCTGAGTAAATCTATTGGATATATGGTTCACATGTTGCACACTTACTGCACATGATTCATCTTCAAAGTAAATCCGAATTGCGAGAGCAAATCTAGGAGCTCTCTATTGGATCTCATCTCCTTTACGAGCAATAAGGTAAGTATTCAAACCCAAGTAAACTATGTTCTTTTCCTTGCCTCCCACGAAGGACTGGGTTTTAGGGCAGTTGCCATAATTTAATTCTGTCTCCTGAGACGCTTGAAACTCCAGGAACATATTTGTCTTAGTGATGAGAGGATCTGAATGTGTCAGGGCTCCCAGCTTTCACTGGCCTCTGCTTGAGGCAGGACATTCTCAGGACCAATGCTTATTGGAAAGGTGGGGGGTATATTTGAGGGGGCAGAGGTATAGTATCTTATACATATGGGTTTCTTTTTTTTAATTGATTAAATAAGCAGCTGACCCTCAATTTATTTATTTTATTTAAATGTTTTTTATTTATTTTGAGAGAGAGAGAGGAGAGAGAGAGAAAGAGAGAATGAGTAAGGGAGAGTCAGGGAGACAGAGAGAATCCCAAGCAGGCTGTCAGCGCAGAACCCTATGTGGGGCTTGATCCCACGAACCGTGAGATCATGACCTGAGCTGAAATGAAGAGTCTGACACATAACTGACTGACCCACCCAAGCACCCCTATTCGTGTGGATTTCTTATTTACAAGGCTTAAGTTCTGGAAAAGGAACAGGTTGTATACTGACCACATGCAGTCTGTATGCATTAATACTGTTGATACCTCGATCTGTGATATATTGATTGTTCTGCCAGTAATGATACTAAAGTTGGCTGTCCATACCTCCTGAAAAACCTGCTTACAGCTAAGAATTATATTCTCTTTCTGCTGTTGGGGTAAGGGGCATATATGGAGTGGAGGAATGAGAAGCAAACTCTCTATTGAAATCCGAGAGAAGTATTCTTTATCCCTAACAAGATTCTTTGCTCAACCTTACACTGTGGGTTTAAGTTATAAATATGAATATGAATATATATATAAATAAATATAAATATAAATATAAATATAAATATAAATATAAATATAAATAAATTCTGATCTTATTTTGATCCCTCTTCAAGTTTGCATCCATTTGAGAGTCAGGGTATACATACTAGGCATGGAAGTGCTTTTCTTCTTTACTGATTCATGGTTTCTGGCTTTACGCTGACTGCACCCAAATGAATGGAGTCTGCTGCTTTGCATGGCACTGGTGGGTAAGGTGTGGAGTGTTAGAGTGGGAGAGATTACCATGGAGCACAAAAATTTGAGTTCTGGTACTGGTTTCTTTTTGACTGCTCTCTGCTAAGCTACTTCCCAGCCTAGTCGGAAGTGCACAAATTAGAACAATGTGAATTTGCCTAATGAGATGTGAATTCCAATGAGAAAAGATTTTAAAGAGAAAAGGAAAGAAGACTATAATCATGGGTTGCATGATTCAAACACACACACACACACACACACACACACACACACACACATTTTAGCAGTGGAAGGCAAGTAGCAAGAAAGTTGTTTGGGAAAACCTGGAAGGCTGTGCTCAGGAGATGGACAGGGTACTCTGGACACAGGAAGCAATGGAAGGTGGAGGTTATCAGACGAAGGTCATTTAGCCACTGAGAAATACTGAAAGTGTAGGGAATGAGATGGTCGGGACATATTCATGAGGGACAGCAAGTGTCAGGCATGGTTGGAACACACACGAGCGGAAGCCCTGGGAGGAAAGGTGGTAAGCAAGACTATGGCACAGCGTTTGAGGACTTTGAAAGTCATGGTGAGTATTTCAGCCTTTGCAATTGAAAACCGCAGTAACCCTTTTATCATAAGTTATGATTCATCATATTTTTAGAACGCCCACTTTTCCTTTTCAAGTTGTAGTTAGGAGGTAAAAAGAGGGAGAGGATGGAGCGAGGAGAAGACAGAATTTCTGAAATTGTGTCCTTTCTTTCTGTATAGAAACATAGAGTGTCCACCTGAAGAATTGTAGGATTGACCATTTGTAAGACTGCTGTTTATGAGTAACTGATTTTGTACTATGTATGAGCTAATAATGCTCACAGTGAAAACTCACGTAGTTATCTCCCTCGACGTGTTATTTTCTCCAACAAGATGGCATGAGACATTTTAATTAGATTTTAATGAGTATTAGACACTGTGTGAAAGGAGTTTTTATGTCCCATGTTTTGAGAATCTAAACTGATCCTGTTTTTAGATCAGTGAAAATACTTTGTATGATATTACGATGATGGATGTATGTTACTAATATTTACCAAAACCATAGAATGTACCACACCCAAGAGTGAGCCTTGGGGTAAACTTTGGACTCTGGGTGATGAGGATGTGTCACGGTAGGCTCATCAGTTCTGGGAAATGTACCGTTCTGGTGGGCGATGTTGGTAATGGCAGGGGTGATATTTGGGTGGCTGCTAGGGACCATATGGGGAATCTCTGTACCTGCGTGTTGGTGTTGCTGTGAATGTGGCACTGCTCTAAAAAAATTAAGTCTTAGCAACGAGAACAAACTAAGAAGCAACAACGACCAAAAGATCTTATTAAAGCTGAGAGGAGGCGTGTGATTTTGCTGCCTCCTCCCCGCCCCCCACAGAGACAGCTGAGAGGGAGCCCATCTGCTCCTCCTCTGAGAGGGGAAGGGACACGTCTGGAGTCACCACTGAATCATACTCGGGATGCCTGCTGGGTCAATCTTCATTCTGTTGGGGCCACAGTGAATTCCCCTGTATGCTCTCCATTGAGTTTCTAAGTGCAGGATGTACAAAGACTGATATCTTCAGGGCAACCCTGACATCTTGAAGGGAGCAGGCACCTCAGTCCAGATAAACTCAAATCCAACTGGACTATGTTTAGAAAACTAGATGACTAAATTTTGATAAACAGCTGAATGAGTTTGTCCTTCTGCACTGAATATATCTTAATAAAATCAGCTGTCATATCTTGTATATCTCCAAATCTCATACTTGACTGCAAAAATATGTTCAAATTTCATAACCAGGCTTCCATGGCTTTTGGCAGAGACAAAACCTTGCTTTTCCAAGTTTTTCTGCTGACACTAGAGTCCGTCTAAACCAGCGGTTTCATATTGATCTTCTCTATTTGTCCCATCACCCCCATTAAAACGTTGGTTGGTTTCTTTCATGTCAAATGCTCTCACCCCTCTGATTTTTGTATCTTTGCATCACAAACTCTTTACAAACCAGGGTATATTTTATTTCTACTTTCATGTCATCATGGGTCACATATAGGGAAGCTGTTTGCACTTTGTATTTGTTTTTTAGTATGTATTAACGATATTTGGAGTTGCCATTACCAGCTTCTGATCACCATGAGCAAATTAGTGCCAAGATGATTTCAGTCACTCGGGGGAAGGAAATTAGTGTGAAAAAGCATTGTGCAGATGCAATATGGGTAAATGAACAGGTAGATTAATATCTTGGTAATATTAATAATCATAATGGAATATTGATACTAGTAATCATAATGAAAGAACCATTCCAATCACAGTTACTAAATACCTGCATCTCTTCTGCGTCGTACATACTGAATTATTTAGCCTTCATAGAAACACTAAAAAGTAGATTCTTTTACAGGTGAAGAAAATGAAGCACAGAGGTATGTAAGGACTTCTGCCACATGACACCATACTGCGCAGTGGGTGGGGTATGAATCCAGCTTTTCCGCTTCAGCCTCGATGCTCTCACTGTGCTAACTTACCTCTCTGCTCTGCTTTAGGATGTTTGCATCTCAGGGGACCTGGTTCAGATTCTGACTTTCTTCAGTCAAACTATAGTTCATCTCTTAACAGAATCTGGAGTTTTTCACTGACCATCTGTCTGTTAGGAATTTTTACTCTTCTCTCTGCAGATGGATTTTCTAATACCAACCACATAGTCCCTTACATAATTAATGATTTCATCTACATGTATCTTAAAACTCAAAAATCATTAACAAGAAGTGAGTATTTTGCCCATTTTTGCCATAAGTCCAGGTAATTGTGATTTGATATTTAAAATCAAAGATGATTATGGAATTCTGAGAGAAGGGAACAGGCAGTACAATTTTAAAATGTTTTGAAACAAACACTAAATTAGAATGTGGAAATGGACAGCTTGTAATAAAAGAAAAGGAAAAAAAGTCATAGAAAAAGGGAAAAAGTAAAATCATAATAGGGAAAGTAGCAGAGGCGGGGACTTACATAGCTCTCGCTTATTATAAGCTGGATCTTTTTCTCATTTTATCTGCAGTGCGGTGTAACCATGTTATGTGTAAAGTAGCTTTCCCCAGATAATAAAGAGTGGAGCTGGGATCTGAACCCAAGACATCTGACTACAGCAACTGTGTTCTTGACCAAGAAATGTAGTTAGTTATTTTCTTGATGACTAGCCATCCCAGATAAAATATCAAGATTGCAAAATATGAACTGAACAAATACAAAAAATTCTCAAGAGAACAACATTTTCATTAAAAATGCAGTAACAGTGTAAAATGTGGTTGCTGATAAAAATGTGTATGTATATAACAAAATTCAATTGTTTTCTACTAACCAAATGAGAGAATAAGATCGTCATAAAATAACCTTTTTTGTTTGTTTGCATGTTCATCAGCTTTTCTGCAAAATCATCAACCTTGAAATATTGACCATATGTGTATATAGTAAAAGGATGTAGAGATACATTCATATGTAAATATACTTAGAGAATGTTTCTTAAAAGATATTTCTAAAAGAAAACCAAAAGTAGTTATTTCTGAGAGTGCGTTTATAAATTCAATAATTTGGAGACAGCTTTAAATTTTCTTTCATTTTTCTATGTACTTTGAAATATTAATGATAAACATGAATTATTTCATCATAAATATAGTTAATAAATGGACATACCATATTGAAAAACATTTTTACTAATTATCCACAGCAATGATAATCTCTAGCATTTGGGACAGCAGCAAATTACTTGGGAAACTACTCTAAGTTGCTATTTATATGAGTCAAAATTGGAAGCAATATAAATATCTCAAAGGACAAACAGTCAAAGAGATTCCATTTAAGACACTTAATACAATATCACATAATTAAATTAACAGTGAAACTAACGATAAGTATGATAAAATGGGAAGAAGGGCTATAATAATTCCAAGTCAAAATCAGGACACAAAATGATATTATATTAAGATTTCAATGACAAACTCAATATGTTATGAACAAAAACTTGATGTAGAATAATCATGACATAGTATGTTAGAATTATGGGATATGTTTCAGATGAAGTTTTTAAAAGTATGCTGGTGAAATCAGGGTAAAATGAATATCTCTGGGTTACAAAACTATTTAGATTATAGGCATCATTAGGAATTTTATGGCATGTTGAATTCAGAGGCAGAGACGCTCAATATTCTGAGATTAGTCCCAGAGTACAGTCAAGAGGGTAAACAGTTTTCCTCGATTATTCCAACCTCAAAGTTGCCTTGACCTTTGTTATATAATGACATCAGGGAAGCGGACATTGAACAGGAAAGGCGTAAGTAAAAGATGGTCAAAATAGATTTACGTAAAGCATATTGCATCCAAGAAACTGATGGGTTCAGAGACGAAGGGGTCAGAGACCCAAAAATAAGCGAACTGAACTGAGAGTATTTTCTTCCAGAGGGATTCTCTGACAATATGAGTGCTTAATCTTAGTGGAATAGTCTTTTTTAGATGTCAAAGCATATAGATAAAACGCAAAACACATGAGATATATGTGTGTATCTGTGTGCATAAACAATCTTTTAATTCTTAAGAAAACTCAGGATCAGGTAAGGTAAATATTTGCACTCCGTTTTTCATATGAAAGCTAAATTTTGAGATAGTTAAGGCACTTGCCAAAGGAGAAGTGAAGTTCTGCAGTTTTCAATCTTGGTAGAAATCATAATTTTTAAAGGATATTTAATTTTATCTCCCCAGATGCGAAGGCTTTGTTGATCCAATTCAGTTAGCTTCTGAATCAGCAGATAGATCTGGGAGAGGCTTGGGCATCTGCAGATTTACCAAGAGTCATAGGGGATTGAAGACAGTCAGAGGTAACATAACATGGAGCAAAAGCAAGGCATTCACAGTTCAGCCCACCGATCTTCCCAAGCTGTCACTTCTTTTCTTCTCTTTGCAGATTCACCCCTTGTCCTCCACTGCACCTTACTTTCAGCCAGTAGAATTGTGATGAATAGCAGTGTGACTGAATTCATTCTCCTTGGGCTGACACAGGATCCAGTAAAGCAGAAGGCAGTATTCGGGGTCTTCTTGATCTTTTACCTTGCGACACTGTTGGGGAACTTTCTCATTGTAGTGACTATCAAAACAAGCAGGACCCTTGCGAGTCCTATGTACTTCTTCCTGTTCTATCTGTCTTTTGCTGACACCTGCTTCTCTACAACCACAGCCCCCAGATTGATTGTGGATGCCCTTGCTCAGAAGAAGACCATTTCCTACAATGAGTGCATGATTCAGGTCTTTACACTCCATTTCTTTGGGTGCATGGAAATCTTGGTGCTCATCCTCATGGCTTTTGATCGCTATGTAGCCATTTGTAAGCCCTTGCGATACACAACCATCATGAGCCGGCACGTGTGCAGTGTTTTGGTGATTCTAGCCTGGGTGGCATCTTGTATCCACTCTTCGGCACAAATTTTCCTGGCTTTGAGATTGCCTTTCTGTGGCCCCAACGTGATTGACCACTATTTCTGTGACTTGCAGCCCTTGTTGAAACTTGCCTGCATGGACACTTATGTGATAAATTTGCTAGTTGTTTCCAACAGTGGGACCATATGCACGGTGAGTTTCATAATCCTGCTTATGTCCTATGTTGTCATCTTGTACTCTCTGCGTAACCACAGTGCTGAAGGAAGGCGAAAAGCCCTTTCCACCTGCACCTCCCACTTTATTGTGGTTGTCTTATTTTTTGGTCCATGCATATTCATATACACACGCCCCCCAGCTACATTTCCAAATGACAAAATAGTGGCTGTGTTTTATACAATTGGGACGCCCCTGCTGAACCCTCTGATCTATACACTGAGGAATATGGAAGTGAAAAAAGCCATGAAAAAATTATGGTGTAGCAAAGTATGACTTCTTTTGATACACGATATTCAGGGATTTCAATGTATTTTTCGTTAACAGCTTGGTTTTCCTTCATGGACAGGCAAGGTGAATTTTTCTCATTTTGGGAAAAATCCATTGGGAAATTTTAATTTCACTATTATTTTATATATTTAATTGAATTATTATGAGTAAGTACGAATATATACACAACCCTTATTCAGTGAGAATGGCATTAGAATAGGATTACTTAATATCCATAAACATTGTGAACAACCTGGGCTGGCTCTCAGCTGAATTCTTTTGATACCTGGCTATATTCACATGATAATTTCTCTTCCTGTACGATTTGTCTTCAGAAAATAATGTACTGATTATTGACAGAATGATTGTGTGTGTGTGTGTGTGTGTGTGTGTGTGCGCGCACACACTAATTCTCTACAGATTTTATTCTAGTCTTTAAGAACTTGGACATAGAGCTAATCCCTATGGAACCAGAACTTAGAAATGAAGGTTGTGGTCTTGACAACCTGGGAGTTGGAGAAGATGTTCTGAGAAAATTCTGTGGTGGAATCCTTGCCTGAGCCTGACTCACTGGGACATGGATGGACCCTCAAACTCCACAAAGAGCTGGAAACCTCAGTGAAAACCTGGACTGTCACTGTAAAACACTCTCAGTGTTCAGTGAATGGTGGGAGAAGGAGAGTTTTACACTTGGCAGTGATGGGCGGTATCAGCCAGTGAACTGCTTTTGGGCAGGGTCCTTCTCTTTCATCGTCACAGATCAGGGTCAGTGAGGGGGTTTGACAGCAGGAATATGCAGAAGGTTAAGGGGTAGAAGGGCACTAGAAAATAATGTACAGTGTAGAGAAAGCAAAGGTGAAAGGAAAGTGGTAACTGTCTCCAGGTGGGATAGAAGAAGCTTTGCCTTTTTATATTGGAGAATCACTCATTGGGTATCTGAACGTTTGCAGGGAAACAAATGCAGTTTCTGGGTATCTCTATAAAATTGACCTAGATTAGCTTGACTTCCTTGGCTCTTACATTCATTTGCATATCAGGAAAACACTTTATTTATTTATTTATTTATTTATTTATTTATGGTTCCCAATGGTGTCTGAAAATTCAAATTTCCTATTCCTTGGGAGAACCCAGGATTGAAGGTCCACATTACTGCTTTTTGATTATGGTCTTCTGGTTTTGAGAGGAATGTTTAAATACTTATTTTAATTTTTGAAGTTAAACTAATTGATATCTGTAATAAACACCCTACCACCATAACCACCACCATGTCCGCCTCCACTACATCATAATCCCATAATTAAGTACTGTCATGTGATGCTGTTTCAGTATCTGAATGTATAGTTCCCATCAAATTTGCACCAAGAAGAATTATTTTATGTGATATAGGCTAATGAGAAAAGAATCCAATGACCTTCCCAAGTATGAGATCATTTCTAGCAACTGAAGACCAAATGTTATCATGTCTCATCTAAGATACCCAAGACTCCTACATAGAAAGAGGTGGCAGAATAAATAGTTAAATCCCAAAGAGAACATTTGTCAGAGCTCTCAGTGCCATATTTACAAGAGGCAATTATGTTTTATGTTCTAAGTGAAGACTCCTGATCTTCCTAGTTTTGTGTCTTGCAGTTTCATTTCTGAAGCATGAATCTGGTCATGTGAAGTTTATATTTAGAATAATCGATTCTTAAGTGACCAAGACATAATAAAAATAAACATTTAATTCTTATCATTTGTTGGTTTTTAAAATTTAATATAGTGGGAGAAAGAAAATATTCATTAGTATTCAGAAAGCTGTGGGAATTTTCTTCTCATGTTTAGATCATTTAGATCCAGCTTCCCTTAGATTTTAGATAAAGTCAGTTCATAGGGGTGGAAGAAGTGGTCAGGGGACTAAAAAGTCTTACTTGACCTGGTACCTTAACAAACTCACTCACCCAGTCTGCTTCTGGCAAATGGTGAAAGATTTTTCTTTGCCTTCCTTTTGGGGGATTTTTGTAGGCTCTCTAATTTTAGTATCCTGGGTGTGGGAAGAAGATTTCTGTTTCTTATGATCACTGATGACCCCTTGTTAGCCCTCAGAAAGCCAGTGGTTTCCTTCCAAATTCTGTACCCTTCCCAGTGATCTCTTTTGAGCTAGTCCCTAGAAGTTCTCCTTATGGCTTCTCTGTGGGAGTGTGTGGGGAAACATCCAGGCATATCTGCTCCCAAAGAGTTATATTTATATGGAAAACTTCTAACATAGGCTAATGTCAACCAGTCACCCTCACCTGATACCAACCAGTCTCTCTTCCTTCCTTGACTTTTCTTATCTCATTCTGCTCTGAGTACCCATATAGAGGGCCCCCATGCTAGGTTCTCCAAGTAGTGCTCCAGCACTCAAACACACACACACACACAAGCCTGTGCACACGCACACACACACACACACACACACAGAGACACATGTGAATTCTGGGGTGAGGGACTGACATATGCCTACAGTGATTTACTTAAGGATTTTTTTCATAATTCTCTTGGCCACTTTATAACCTGACCATGTCTATATCCTTTTTCTAGTAGGATACTTTCCTTCATCTTTTCCTTTTGTTTGGAAATCGGCATAAGGTGATTTAGACACACATGTCACATCCATTGTGTCTATACAACATTTCAGTTTTAACACCTTGCTACATAAGAAAAGTTACATTATAATTTGTATGAACACTGGGCTTCAACAGGATTTATTTTAATTTAGAAAGTGATGGGAGACAGCACTGGAGGGGCCAAGATGGTGGAGCAGCAGGGAAGTCTTTTTTTTCCCGTTCTCGTCCCTGAAACACAGCTAGATCAACACAAAACCACCTGCACACCTAGAGAAGAGATTTGAGGATCAACACAACAATCTGCCACTTGAGGCACAGAACTCAGCAGGTACATGGTGCAGAGAGGTAAACTGGGGGAGAGAGAAGCTGTGGATAGTAGGGAGCTGTTTTTGCTTGTGGACAGAGGACAGAGACAGGGCGAGAGTACAGGAAATGCACTCCCCCTAAAAGAGGCTAGTGAACAAGAAAAAAAAGCGGAAACACCCACAAGAAAGGGAGGAAGAGAACTTAGAAAAGAGAGGGTTTAATTATGTCTCCATAAACAGGGGTGGGCAGAAGCTGAAACTCCACAGCTCAGTACCCGGTGAAGCTCTGTTTGGAAGGGTGAATTCCTCAGCAGCAGTGAGGTCCAAGGGGGTGCTAGGGCCACACGGGGAGAGGAAGTTTCCCTTCCAGGATAACATTTGGTAAACGCTGGGTGGCCTCCCCACAGGCATAGGTCCCAGCAGACCCTGGGTAACAGGCACGTTCACTGGAGTTGCCACGAGGATGTTAAGGGTGAAGCCTGGTGCCATATCTGTGTTGTGATTTACCGTAATTCATAATCCCTGAATCACTGCTGCTACACGACTGCATGAACTTTTTCTAGCACAGGCTGGAGCCAGGCTTCACTCTCTGGGTATCTGCAACATCGCAGTCATGTGAACCTTCCTGGGGGCAGGCAGGCACCGGCCATTGCTCTTGAGACCTTCCCCCAGAGCATCTCGGTGGGTCATAGCTGTGAGGCCCTCAGAAATGAGGGGTTTGGATACACGGCCCCATCTGAGATAAAACATGGGGGGAAGGTGCTGCCTGGTGCACTGATGTCTTGGTCACAGGCAGTGTAGTTGTGGGGAGTGGACAGAAGCCTGAGACAAAGGAGGAGTGCTTGATTGCTGGTGGGGGAGTTCACAGAGTTCTGATACTAGAGACTGGGTAGCTTGGTGTTTCCATTTTCAGCCCTCCTGAGCATGTGATTACACACCCATGCTGGCCACAACCGTCCACTCTAGCACACTAAGCAGCGCCATCTTGTGGAGGATCAAGCCATTACACCAAGACCCTTCCAAGTGGGCCAATGGTGCTCTAGAGGAATGCCACAAGTGTCGGCCTGCTTAGTTTACAACCATAAAGTGCTTGATAGTTTGACTCCTGGGGGAAACTGGATTTCTTTCAACCATATCTCATTCTGTTCACTGGTCCGTCTATTCCATTTTTTTTCTTTTTCTTTTCTTTTTTTTTCTCATTCTTGAAAAGACAAAGAGAAAAACATATTTATTTTCCAGTTTTATAAAAAGATTTCTCTTTAGGTTTTCTACTTTACTTTTTACTTTTTTGTAAATTTTTAAATCCTATTTCACTTTAATCATTTCATTTTATTCTATCTTATTGTATTTGTTATTATAAATTTTCAAATGATTTTCTTTTTGTCCCCCTTTTTTCACTTGTTTTATTTCCTTTGTTCTCTATTCTATCAAGCTTCTTTCAACAACCAGACCAAAACACACCTACAATCCAGCATTCTTTATTTGATATTTTTTGTGTTGTTTTAAATTTTTATTTTTTTCTTTTACTTTATTAATTCTTTTTCATCCCTCAAAATGATGAGACAAAAGAATTCACCTGAAAAGAAAGAAGAGGAAGTGACAACCAGAGACTTAATCAACTCAGTTATAAGCAAGATGTCACAACCAGAATTTAGAATCGCAATATTAAGAATACTACTCAGCTTAAAACATACACACACACACACACACACACAAAATCGCTTTCCGTGGCAATAAAAGAAGTAAACTCTTGTCAGAGTGAAATTAAAAAAGTTATAACTGACATTCAATCTCAAATGGTGCCATAGTGGCAAGGATGGATGAAGCAGAGCAGCAAGTCAATGACATAGAGGACAAAATTATGGAGAATAATAAAGTTGAGAAAAACAGGAAAACTAAGGCAAAAGAGCATGAGATAAGAATGAGAGAACTCAGCGACTCATTAAAAGGGAATAATATCCAAATCATAGGGGTCCCAGAAGATGAAGAGAGAGAAAAAGGGTTAGAAGGGTCATGTGAGCAAATAAGAGTGGAAAAGTAGACCTCAAAATCCAGGAAGCCCAGAAAACTGCCATTAGAGCCAACAAAAACAGAGCATCAAAGAAGCATATCATATTCCAATTCACAAAATACTCAGGCAAGGAAAGAGTCATGAAAGCAGCAAGGGGAAAAAAAAACCTTAACCTACAAGGGAAGACAGATCATGTTCACAGCACACCTATCCGCAGAAACTTGGCAGGCCAGAAAGGAGTGGCAAGATATGTTCAATGTGTTGGATCAGAAAAGTATGCAGCCAAGAATTCATTATCCAGCAAAGTTGTCATTGAAAATAGAAGGAGAGATAAAAAGTTTCCCAAACAAACCGGATGGAGTTGATGAACCCTAACCCAGCCCTGCAAGAAATTTTAAGGGGAACTCCATGGGAGGAAAAAAGATGAAACAAAACAAAAAAGATCTAAAGCAACAAAAACTAGAAAGGACCAGAGAATACCACCGGAAACTTCAACTCCATAACAATACAATGGCAATAAGTTCATATCTTTTAGGACTCATTCTAAATGTCAAAGGACTAAATGCTGCAATCAAAGACATTCGGTAACAGAATGGAAAAGAAAACAAGATCCATCTATATGCTGTTTACAAGGGACTCATTTTAGACATCAAGACTCCTTCAGTGTTTATTTATTTTTGAGAGACAGAGAGAGATAGCATGAGCAGGAGAGGGCAGAGAGAGAGAGGGAGACACAGAATATGAAGCAGGCTCCAGGTTCCCAGCTGTCAGCCCAGAGCCCGATGCAGGGCTAGAACTCACAGACCGCGAGATCATGACCTGAGCTGAAGTCGGACGCTCAACCGACTGAGCCACCCAGGCGCCCCGACATCAAGAATCCTTCAGATTGAAAGTAGAGATGGAGAACCACCTAACAGGCTCCCAGTTGCCAAAAGAGAGCTGGAGTAGCCAGTCTTATAACAGACAATGTAGATTTTAAAATAAAGTCTGTCACAAGAGATTAAGAAGGGCATTAGATCATTATTAAGGGGTTTATATACCTAGGATATCTAACAGTTGTAAACATTTATGCTGCAATGTGAAATAACCCAAATTTATAAATCAATTAATGACAAATATAAAGGAAATCATTGACAATAATACGATAATAGTAAGGGACTTCAACACCCAAATTATAGCAAAGGACAGATCATGTGAGTGGAAAATCAACATAGAAGCAAAGGCTTTGAATGACACACTGGACTGGATGTACTTAACAGATATATTCAGAACATTTCATTCTAAAGCAGCACAATACATATTCTTCTCCAGTGCATGTGGAATATTCTCCAGAATAGATCACATACTGGGACACAAATCAGCCCTTAATAAGTACAAAAGGATTGAGATCATACCTTGCATATTTTCAGACCACAACACAGTGAAACGTGAAATCTCAAGAAAAAATTTGGGCAGGCAACAAATAGTTGGAGACTAAAGAATATCCTACTAACAAATGAATAGGTTAACCAAGAAGTTAAAGTGGTACATAAAAGTATATGGGCCAATGAAAATGATAATACCACAGATAAAAACCTCTGGGACACAGCCAAGGCAGTCATAAGAGGGAAGTATGTTGCAATGCACACCTTCCTAAAGAAGGAAGAAAGGTCATAGATACACAACCTAACTTTACACTTAAAAGAGCTGGGAAAAGAAGAGCGAATCAGCAGAAGACAGGAAATAATAAAGATTAGAGCAGAAATCAATTCTGTCGAAATTGGAAAAAAAAAAAAGAAACAGTAGAACAGATCAATGAAACCAGGAGTTGGTTCTTTGAAAGAATTAATAAAATTGATAAACCTTTAACAAGTTTGATCAAAAAAGCAAAAGGATAGGGCCCAAATAAATCAAATCAAGAATGAAAGAGGGGAAATCATAGCCAACGCTGCAGAAATGCAAACAATATTAAGACAATATTATGAACAATTATATGCCAATAAATTGGGCGATCTGGAAGAAACGGACAAATTCCTAGAGACATATAAACTACAAAAACTGAAATAGGAAGAAATAGAAGATTTGAACAGCCCCATAACCAGTAAAGAAATTGAATCAAAAATCTCTCCAGAACCAGAGTCCAGGACTGGATGGCTTTCCAGGGGAATTCTACCAAACACTGAAACAAGAGTTAACACTTATTCTGTTCGAAAACATAGAAAAGGAAGGAAAAGTTCCAAACACATTCTATGAGGCCAGCATTACCTTGATTCCAAAACCATATAAACACCCCACTGAAAGGAACTACAGACCAATTTTCCTGATGAACATGGACGTAAAAGTTCTCAACAAGACCCTAGCCAACACTAAAAGAATTATTCACCATGATCAAGTGGGATTTATACCTGGGATGCAAGACTGACTCAATTTCCATAAACCAATCAATGTCATACATCTTGCTTAGAAAAGAAAGGAGAAGAACCACATGAACCTGTCAATAGATGTGGACAAAGCATTTGACAAAATTCAGCATCCTTTCTTGATGAAACCCCTCAAAGAGTAGTGATAAAAGGATCATACCTCAAGATCATAAAAGCTATATATGAGAGATCCACCACGAATATCATCCTTGGTGGGGAAAAAACTGAGAGCTTTCCCACAAGGTCACGAAAATGACGAGGATGTCCACTCTCTCCACTGTTATTCAACATAGTATTGAAAGTCCTAGCCTCAGTAATCACACAACACAAAGGAACAAAATGCATCCAATTGGCAAGGAGGAAGTCAAACTTTCACTCTTTGCAGATGACATGATACATTATATGGGAAACCCAAAGGTTCTGCCAAAAAGCTGCCAGAACTGATCCGTGAATTCAGCAATGTCGCAGGATATAAATTCAATGCATAAAATCGGATGCATTTCTATATACCAATAATGAAGCAACAGAAAGATACATCGAGGAATCGATCCCATTGGCAAGTGCACCAAGAACCATAAGACACCTAGGAATAAACCTAAACAAAGAGGTGAGAAATCTATACACTGAAAACAATAGGAAGCTACTGAAAGAAATGGAAGAAGACACACAACAAGATGGAAAAATATTCCCTGGTCATGGATTAGAAGAACAAATATTGCTAAAATGTCAATACTACCCAAGGAAATCTATGTATGTAATGCAATCTGTATGAAAATAAGACCAACATGCTTCACAGAGCTAAAACAAACAATCCTAAAGTTTGTGTTGAACCAGAAAATACCCTGAAGAGCCAAAGCAATCCTGAAAAAGAAAACCAAAGCTCGAGCATCACATTCTGGACTTCAAGGTGGATTCCAAGGCTGTAATCATCAGGACAGTATGGTACTGCCACAAAAACAGACACTTAGATCAAGGGAACAGAATATAGAGCCCAGAAATGGACCCACAAACATATGGGCAACTAATCTTTCACAAAGCAGGAAAGAAAATAGAATGGAATAAAGACACTCTTCAGCAAATGGTAATGGGAAAACTGGACAGTGACATGCCGAAGAATGAACCTGGAACACTTTCTTACACCGTACACAAAAACAAACTCCAAATGGATGAAAGACCTAAGTGTAAGGCAGGAAGCTCTCAAAATCCTAGAAGAGAAAACAGGCAAAAGCCTCTTTGACCTCGGCTGCAGCAACTTCTTGCTCAACATGTCTCTGGATTCAAGGGAAGAAAGCAAAAATGAACTATTGGGACCTCATCAAGATAAAAAGCTTTTGCGTGGTGAAAGAAACAATCAGCAAAAACAAAAGGCAAATGATGGAATGGGAGAAGATGTGTTCAAATTACATATCAGATAAAGGGTTCGTATCCAAAGCCTATAAAGAATTTGTCAGACTCAACACCTGAGAAAGAAATAACCCAGTGAGGAAATGGACAGAAGACCTGAACAGACACTTTTCAAAAGAAGACATCCAGATGGCTGACAGACACATGGAAACATGCTCAACATCGCTCATCACCAGGGAAATACAAATCTAAACCACAGGGAGATACCACCTCACAGCTGTCAGAATGGCACACATTAGCAACTCAGGCAACCATAGATGTTGGCGAGGATGCGGAGGAAGGGGAACCCTTTTGCACTCCTGGTGGCAATGCAAGCTGGTGCAGCCACTCGGGAAGACAGTATGGAGGTTCCTCAAAAAATTAACAATAGAACTACCCTATGAGCCAGCAATTGCACAACTACATATTTATCCAAAGGATACAGGTATGCTGTTTTGAAGGGACAGGTGCACTCCATTGTTTATAGCAGCGCTAATGACAAAAGCCAAAGTATGGAAAGAGACCAAACGTCCATTGACAGATGAATGGATAAAGAGGATGTGGTACACACACACACACACACACACACACACACACACACACTAGAGTATTCCTTGGCAATCAAAAAGAATGAAATCTTGCCATTTGCATCAATGTGGATGGAACTAGAGTATTGTGCTGAGGGAAATTAGTCAGAGAAGACAAATATCATATGACTTCACTCATATGTGGAATTTAAGATACAAAACAGATGACCATAGGGCAAAGGAAGCGAAAATAGTGTAAAAACAGGGAAGGGGACAATGCGTGAAACTCTTAAATGTAGAGAACAAACTGATGGGTTCCGGAGGGGTTGTGAGTGGGTGGGTGGATAAATGGGCAACGGACATTGAGGAAGACACTTGTTGGGATGAGCCCTGGATGTCAGATGTAGGGGATGAGTCACTGGATTCTACTCCTGAAATCATTAGTGAACTATATGCTCACTAACTTGCATGTAAATTAAAAAAAATGATGTGGTACGTACATGCAGAAACACTTAGCCTTATTATGAATGAAATCTTGCCATTTGCAACAACGTGGATGGACTTAGAGTGCCCATAAGCTAAATAAATCAGAGAGAGGAAGTCAAATAGCATATGATTTCACTCATATGTGGAATTTAAGAAATATGGCAAATGAGCAAAGAAAGAAGAGAACAAAAACCCAGACTCTAAAATACAGAGAATAAAATGCTGGTTGCCGAAGGGAGGTGGGCGGCTGGGTGAAATAGTAAAGGAGATCAAAAGGAGAGAAGATACTCCAGAGGTAGCCAGTCTGTGACACTTGTCATGAACGCTGAGTAATGTGTAGCATTGCTCAATAACAAAAGTGCAGTTCATTGTTAAGTATAACTTGAGTTGATTTAAAAATAAAAACTACTTAAAAACATCTTCATTTCCATATTTTTTCTCTTCTCTCTTTACCTGCCAACTAACTGACTTCAAAATATATAGAAATTGTAGGAATTTTAATGACTAGTTTCATTATAATTTTATATTTTATGAGTATCATTAAGATTTATAATATTATATCTGAGAGTGACATTTTCTAGAATAAGAAATAGGGAGAAGTTTAGAAACTTGCTTAAAGTGACAGACATATAAATAGTGAAGCTAGAATTCAATTTCATCACATGTGGTTCAACCTGTACATGGGCTCCGAGTTTCGTGTGGGGTTAGAAAAGATTTGGCTTAAAGAGCAGAGCATTTGGGAACTTTCAGTGATCTATACCTGCTTGCTTTTTCCGTACGGCAGGGACAGGAGTGGAGCACTTGGTAACTGAAATGAGAGGTGTCCCATAGGACAGACTGGAGGGGGAGAAGGGCTCTGAGGACAGAATCTGCCCATTGATGGCCTTGTTCAGGAATCCTTGCCACTGAGGTGGCTGTGGTCAAGGATTGACTGAGTTTATCCCTTGGGGTTGGGTGGGAAGGGCAGAGTCCTTATCCCTCCAAAGGCTCAGCATTTGTGAACGTCTATGAAATCTCTATAAATATCTGATGGAGGAGGAAGAAATGTTAATTCATGTGTTCTTCCAGGGTTTTTTGGGGGGGGTTACAGAGCTGCTTTTAGAGATGTTCCTATGATAGAATAGTGGGGATGTTTCATTTTAATTCTTGAAAGTTCTAAGAATAGAAGTGAGAAATTTATGCTGATATTACAGCTCTAACTCAGGCCTTCTAGGAAAGACTGGTGATCTGTGGAGTATCTCCTCTCCCCACAGACCTTGCACTGGAAAGCTGAGTAAATCTATTGGATGTACGGTTCACATGTTGCACACTTACTGCACATGATTCATCTTCAAAGTAAATCTGAATTGCGAGAGCAAATCTAGGAGCTCTCTATTGGATCTCATCTCCTTTACGAGCAATAAGGTAAGTTTTCAAACCCAAGTAAACTATGTTCTTTTCCTTGCCTCCCATGAAGGACTGGGTTTTAGGGAAGTTGCTATGATTAAGTTCTGTCTCCTGAGAAGCTTGAAGCTCTGGGAACATATTTGTCTTAGTGATGAGAGGATCTGAATGTGTCAGGGCTCCCAGCTTTCACTGGCCTCTGCTTGAGGCAGCACAGTCTCAGGAAAAATTCTTATCGAAAGGGTGGGAGGTATATTTGAGGGGGCAGAGGTATAGTGTCCTCTACATATGGGTTTCTTTTTCTTTTAATGGATTAAATAAGCAGCTGATCCTCAATTTTTTAAATTTAGTTTAAATGGTTATTTATTTATTTCGAGAGAGACAGAGAGAGGAGAGATAGAGAAAGAGAGACTGGGTGAGTGAGAGAGCGAGAGAGAGACAGAATCCGAAGCAGGTTGTCAGCCCAGAACCCAATTTGGGCCTTGTCCCATGAACCGTGAGATCATGGCATGAGCTGAAATGAAGAGTCTGACACATAACTGACTGAGTCACCCAGGTGCCCCTATACAGGTGAATTTTTTGTTAGTTTAAATTTTTTAAAAATGTTTTATCTATTTTTGAGACAGTGTGACAGAGAGCGAGCAGGGGAGGGGCAGAGAGAGAGGGAGACACAGAATCTGAACCAGGCTCCAGGCTCTGAGCTGACAGCACAGCACCTGACGTGGGGCTCAAACTCATGAACTGTGAAAACATGACCTGAGCCAAAGTCGATGCTTAACCGACTGAGCCACCCAGGCACCCCCAGGTGGATTTCTTATTTACAAGGTTTACGTTCAGGAAAAGGATCAGGTTGTATACTGACCATATGCAGTCTCTATGGATTGATACATTCGATACCACGATTCTATGATACACTGACTGTTCCGACGTCATGATATTAAAGTTGGCTATCCAGACCCCATGAAAAATCTGCTTACAGCTAAGAATTATATTCTCTTTCTGATGTTGGGGTAAGAGGTATATATGGAGTGGAGGAATGAGAAACAAACTCTCTAGTGAAATCTTAGACAAGTACTCTTTATCCCTAATAGGATCCTTTGCTCAACCTTACACTGTGGGCTTAAATGATAAATATGAACATAAAAAATATATATAAATATAAATCTAATCATAAATATTGATACAAATTCTGCTCTCTTTTTTAATCCCTTTTCATTGCATCCATATGAGAGTCAGGATACATACTGGACATGGCAGTGCTTTTCTTCTTTCCAGGTTCATGGTTTCTGGCTTTATGCCAGCTTCACCCAAATAAATGGAGTCTGATGCTTTGCAGGGCAGTGGTGGGTGAGGTGTGGAGTGTTCAAGATGGAGAGATGACCATGGAGCACAAAGGCTTGAGTTCTGGTACTGGTTGCTTTTTGACTGCTCTCTGCTAAGCTGCTTCCCAGCCTAGTCTGCAGTGCACCAAATAGATCAATGTGAACTTGCTAATGAGATATGAATTCTAATGAGCAAAGATTTTAAAGAGAAAAGGAAAGAAAACTATAATCAAGGGTTGCATGATTCAAAACACACACACGCACACACACATTTTAGCAGTGGAAGATAAGTAGCAAGAAAATTGTTTGGGAAAACCTGGAAGGCTGTGCTCAGGAGATGGACAGGGTACTCTGGACACAGGAAGCAATGGAAGGTGGAGGTTATCAGACGAAGGTCATTTAGCCACTAAGAAATACTAAAAATGTAGGGAATGAAATGGTCGGGACATATTCATGAGGGACAGCAAGTGTCAGGCATGGCTGGAACACACACGAGCAGAAGCCTTGGCAGCAAAGGTGGTAAGCAAGACTATGGCACAGGGTTTGAGGACTTCGAAAGTCATGGTGAGTATTTCAGCCTTTGCACTTGAAAACCGCAGTAACCCTTTAATCATAAGTTAAGATTCATCATATTTTTAGAATGCCCACTTTTCCTTTTGAATTGCAGCTAGGAGGTAAAAAGAGGGGAGGATGGAGAGAGAGGAGAAGAGGGAATTTCTGAAATTGCGTCCTTTATTTCTGTTTAGAAACATAGAGGGTCCACTTAACGAACTGTAGGATTGACCATTTGCAATACTGACGTTCATGAGATACCAGTCCGATTTTGTACTATGTATGAGCTAATAATGCTCACAGTGAAAACTCACGTAGTTATCTCCCTTGACATGTTATTTTTCTTCAACAAAATGGTGTGAGACATTTTATTTAGATTTTAATTTAGATTTAATTTAGATTTTAACAGTATTAGACACTGTGTGAAAGGAGTTTTTATGTCCCATGTTTTGAGAATCTAAACTGATCCTGTTTTAGATCAGTGAAAATACTCTGCATGATATTACGATGATGGATGTCTGTTACTAGTATGTACTGAAACCATAGAATGTACCACACCTAAGAGTCAACCTTGGGGTAAACTTTGGACTCTGGGTGATGAGGATGTGTCACGGTAGGCTCATCAGTTCTGGGAAATGTACCGTTCTGGCGGGCGATGTTGGTAATGGCAGGGGTGATATTTGGGTGGCGGCTAGGGACCATATGGGGAATCTCTGTACCTGTGTGTTGGTGTTGCTGTGAATGTGGCACTGCTCTAAAAAAATTAAGTCTTAGCAACAAGAACAAACTAAGAAGCAACAACGACCAAAAGATGTTATTAAAGCTGAGAGGAGGCGTGTGATTTTGCTGCCTCCTCCCCGCCCCCCGCAGAGACAGCTGAGAGGGAGCCCATCTGCTCCTTCTCTGAGAGGAGAAGGGACAGGTCTGGAGTCACCACTGAATCATACTCGGGATGCCTGCTGGGTCAATCTTCATTCTGTTGGGGCCACAGTGGATCCACCTGTATGCTGTCCATTGAGTTTCTAATGCAGGGGATTCAAAGATGCATGTCTTCAGGGCAACCCTGACATCTTGAAGGGAGCAGGCACTCATTCCAGGTAAGCCCAAATCCAACTGGGCTAAATTTAGAAAAACCAGATGATTAAATTTTGATAAACAGCTGAATGATTCTGTTCTTCTGTGCTGAATAAATCTTAATAAAATCAGCTCTCATATCTTGTATATCTCCAAATCTCATACTTGACTGCAAAAATATGTTCAAATTTCATAACGTGGCTTCCATGGCTTTGGCAGAGAGGGAACCTTACCTTTCCAAGTTTTTCTACTATGACACTAGAATCAGTCTAAACCAAAGGTTTCATATTGATCTTCTCTATTTGTCCCATCATCCCCATTAAAACGTTGGTTGGTTTCTTTCATGTCAAATGCTCTCACCCCTCTGATTTTCATGTCTTTGGACCACAAACTCTTTACAACCAAGGGCCTATTTTATTTCTACTTTCATGTCATCATGGATCACATTTAGGGAGGCTGTTTGCACCTTGTTGTTGGTTTTTAGTATTTATTAGCAATATTTGGAGATGCCATTCCCAGCTTCTGATCACCATGAGCAAATTAGCAGAAACCACAGTGCCGAGATGATTTCAGTCATTCGAAGAAGGAAATTGTCAGAGGCTCTGGCTGTAAAATTCTCTTTTGTCTGGCAAGAGAGTGGGACACAGGATGAAAAACGAGAGATGGCTAATGTCTGGGAAGGACAAGAGATCTGAATAAGTGTCTTTGCCCTGTTTTTATTAGGATGAGAAGGATTACAAACATAGCGATGGACGTGCACAAAGAGAGAATGAATTTGTCAACATTAACTTGTGGTTGTGAGGAAAAGGGGGTCCTGAAGGTATTTGGGGTTAGGGGTTTGGGTTAATACAAAACAAATCTGGGTGCAGGGCAATCAGGAGGAAGGTTGTTTACAGTGTATATGAGGCAGAACCTCTGTTTATCTTAGCTAGCCTAGGGCATGAGGCAGGTAGGGGAAATAACCTCAGAGTTAACAAGGCACCTTTTCTTTTGTTAACCCTCTCTGCTCTGGGCTGCTTTGCCTGCAGTGCAGCAGTCCACAGTCCAATTCACCAATTTACCTAACTTGGCCCTATGCTCCTGCAAAAGCAGCTTTTCTGATGTAGTACTAAATTGGGAATGCTTTCAACCTGAACATCTAATCTTGTTTATTTCATATACCTCTGTGTTGGGCACCTTTGCGCCTGTTCCTATTTTAGGCCTTTGCCAATCCCTCTCTATGCTGGGGGTTCTGCACTGGTGTCTATTTTGGGGTGCCTTTACACCTCCCTATTCCTTCTTGGCGCCTTTTTGCCTCCTTATACTCGGGGTGCCTTTGCAACCCCCTATTCTTGGGGTGTCAATCTGGCTAACTCAAACTTGGGTATGACTGTTTTATGACTGTAATTCTCTATGCCTTGTTAACCCATCGGTGTAAGCCCAGAGGATTCCTAAGCTTATCCCCCACAGGCAATTAGTGTGAAAACAGTTGTGCAGCTGTATTAGGGGTAAATGAACAGGTAGATTAATATCTTGATAATATTAATAATCGTAATACAATATTGATGCTAATAATCTTAATGAAAGGACCATTCCAAAAGCATGTACTGCCTATCTGCATCTCTTATGCATTGTACATACTTAATTATTTAGCTTTCATAGAAACTCTAAAAGGTAGATTATTTTACTCCTCCCATTTACAGGTGAAGAAAATGAAGCCCAGCGATATATCGGGACTTGTGAAATATGGCACCATACTGTGCAGCAGTTGGGGTATGAATCCAGGCGGTTCAGCTTCAGCTTCGATGCTCTGTCACTGTGCTAACCTACCTCTCTGCTCTGCTTTAGGATGTTTGCATCTCAGGGAACCTGGTTCAGAATCTGACTTTCTTCAGTTAAAGCTGTAGTTCATCCCTTAACATAACCTGGAGTTTTTCACTGATCCGTCTGTCTCTTAGGAATTTTTACACTTCTCTCTGCAGATGGTTTCTATTCTTCTAATACCAACCATATAGTCTCTTACATAATGAATGATTTCATCTACATGTATCTTAAAACTCAAAAATCATTAAGAAGTGAGTATTTTATGTTATGTTAAAGTATCTTTCCCCAGCTAGTAAAAAGTGGAGCTGGGATTTGAACCCAAGACATCTGACTGGAGCCACTGTGTTCTTGACCAAGAAATGTAGTTATTTTCTTGATGAATAGCCATCCCAGATAAAATATCAACATTGCAAAATATGAACTGAACAAACATAAAAAAATTCTCGTAACAGCAATATTTTCATTAAAAATGTAGTAAACATGTAAAAAAACGTAGTAAAAATGTAACATGTGGCTGGTGATAAAAATGTGTATGTATATAACAAAATGCAATTTTTTTCTACTAACCAAATGAGAGAATAAGATCATGTCATAAAATAACCTTTTTTGTTTTTTTGCATCTTCTGCAAAATCATGAACCTTGAAATATTGACCATATGTGTATATATTAAAAAGATGTGGAGATAATCACAAATGTAAATATACTTAGAGAATGTTTCTTAAAAGACATATAAGAAAACCAATAGTTATTTCCAAAGAGTAGGATTATAGATACAATAATTGGGAGACAGCTTTTAAATTTTCTTTCATTCTTCTATGTACTTGGAATAATTAATGATAATCGTGAATTATTTCATCAAAAATATAGTTAATAAATGTACACAAAATATTGAAAAACGTTTTTAATAATTGTAAACAGCAATGGTAATCTCTAGCATTTGGGACAGGGGCGTCATACTTGGGAAATTAAGTTGTTATCTGTGTGAATCAAAATTGGAAGCGATATAAATATCTCAAAAGACAAATGATCAAAGAGATGACACTTAAAAAGCTTTACACAATGTCACATAATTAAATTAACAGTTAAACTAATGATAAACATAATAACATGGGAAGAAGTGTTATAATAGTCCCAAGTCAAAAATCAGGACACAAAATGATATTATATGATGATTTCAGTGAAAACTCAACATGTTATGAACAAATATTTGAAATAGAACAATCATAACACAGTATGTTGGAATTATGGGATACTTTTCAGATGAAATTTTTAGACGCATGCTGGTGACTTCAGGGTAAAATGAACATCTCTGAGTAACATCTCTGATGCCTATTTAGATTATAGGCATCATTAGGAATTTTATAGCATGTTGAATTCATAGGCAGAGATGCTCAATATTCTGAGTTTAGTCCCACAATACAGTCAAGAGGGTAAACAGTTTCCTCAATTATTCCAACCACAAAGTTGTCCTGACATTTGTTTTATAATGACATCAGAGAAGCTGACATTGAACATGAGAGGTGTAAGTAAAAGATTGTCAAAACAGACTTTTGTAAAGCATATTACATCCAAGATACAGATGGGATCAGAGATGAAGGGGTCAGGGACCTAAATGAGTTAACTGAACAGAGAATATTTTCTTCCAGAGGGATTCTCCAATGATATGAGTGCTTAATCATGGTGGAATCGAGTTTTTTTAGATTTCAAAGCACATAGATAACACCTATATTTGTATCTGTGTGCATATACAATCTTTTAATTCTTAAGGAAACTCAGGATGAGCTAAGGCAAATGTTTGCACTCCCTTTTTCACATGAAAGCTAAATTATGAGATAGTTAAGGCATTTGCCCAAGGACAGTTCAAGTTCTGCAGTTTTCAGTCTTGGTGGGAATCAGAATTTTTTAAGGACATTTAATTTTACCTCCCCAAATGCAAAGGCTTTGTTGATCCAAGGCAGTTAGCTTCTGAATCAACAGATAGATCTGGGAGAGGCTTGGGCATCTGCATATTTACCAAGAGTCATAGAGGATTGAAGGCAGTCAGAGGTAACATAACATGGAGCAAAAGCAAGGCATTCAGAGTTCAGCCCACCGATCTTCCCAAGCTGTCACTTCTTTTCTTCTCTTTGCAGATTCAGCCCTTGTCCTGCACTGCACCTTACTTTCAGCCAGTAGAATTGCGATCAATAGCAGTGTGACTGAATTCATTCTTCTTGGGTTGACACAGGATGCAGGAAAGCAGAAGGCAGTATTTGGGGTCTTCTTGATTCTTTACCTTGCGACACTGTTGGGGAACTTTCTCATTGTAGTGACTATCAAAACAAGCAGGACCCTTGGGACTCCCATGTACTTTTTCCTGTTCTATCTGTCTTTTGCTGACACTTGCTTCTCTACAACCACAGCCCCCAGATTGATTGTGGATGCCCTTTCTCACAAGAAGACCATTTCCTACAATGAGTGCATGATTCAGGTCTTTACATTCCATTTGTTTGGGTGCATGGAAATCTTGGTGCTCATCCTCATGGCTTTAGATCGCTATGTAGCCATTTGTAAGCCCTTGAAATACACTACCATCATGAGCTGGCACTTCTGTAGCGTTTTGGTGATACTAGCCTGGATGGGATCATGTATCCACTCTTTGGCACAAATTTTCCTGGCTTTGAGATTGCCTTTCTGTGGCCCCAACGTGATTGACCACTATTTCTGTGACTTGCAGCCCTTGTTGAAACTTGCCTGCATGGACACTTATGTGACAAATTTGCTACTTGTTTCTAACAGTGGAACCATATGCACGGTGAGTTTCATAATCCTGCTTACCTCCTATGTTGTCATCTTGTACTCTCTGCGTAACCACAGTGCTGAAGGAAGGCGAAAAGCCCTTTCCACCTGCACCTCCCACTTTATTGTGGTTGTCTTATTTTTTGGTCCATGCATATTCATATACACACGCCCCCCAGCTACATTTCCAATAGACAAAATGGTGGCTGTGTTTTATACAATTGGGACCCCCTTGCTCAACCCTCTGATGTATACACTGAGGAATATGGAAGTGAAAAAAGCCATGAAGAAATTATGGTGTAGCAAAGTATGACTTCTTTTGATACAGGATATTCAGGGATTCTAATGTATTTTTCCTTAACAGTTTGGTTTTCCTTCATGGACAGGCAAGGTGAATTTTTCTCATTGTGAGAAAAATCCATTGGGAAATTTTAATTTCACTATTATTTTATAATTTTAATTGAATTATTATGAATAAGTACGGATAAATACACATCCCTTTTTCACAGAGGATGACATTAGAATAGGATTACTTAAAATCCATAAACATTGTAAACAACCTGGAGTGGCTCTCAGTTGAAATCTTTTGACAGCTGGCCATATTCACATGATAATTTCTCTTCCTGTACAATTTGTCTTCAGAAAAAAATATACTGACTATTGGCAGAATGATTGTGTGTATGTGTGTGTGTGTGTGTGTGCGCACTAATTCTTACAGATTTCATTCTAGTCCTTAAGAACTTGGATGTAGAGCTAATCCCTATGGAACCAGAACTTAGAAATGAAGGTTGTGGTCTTGACAACCTGGGAGTTGGAGAAGATGTTCTGAGAAAATTCTGTGTTGGAATGTGTGCCTGAGGCTGACTCACTGGGACATGAATGGACCCTCAAACTCCATGAAGAGCTGGAAACCTGAATGAAAACCTGGACTGTCTCTGGAAAACACTCTCAGTGTTCAGTGAATGGTGGGAGAAGGAGAGTTTTACACTTGGCAGTGATGGGGAGTATCAGCCAGTGAACTGGTTTTTGGCAGGGTCCTTCTCTTTCATCTTCACAGATCAGGGTCAGTGAGGGAGTTTGGCAGCAGGAATATGCAGAAGGTTAAGGGGTAGAAGCGCACTAGAAAATAATGTACAGTGTAGAGAAAGCAAAGGTGAAAGGAAAGTGGTAACTGTATCCAGGTGGCATAGAAGAAGCTTTGCCTTTTTATATTGGATGATCACTTTTTGGATATCTGAACGTTTGCAGGGAAACAAATGCAGTTCCTGGGTATCTGTATAAAATTGACCTAGATTAGCTTGACTTCCTTGGCTCTTACATTCATTTGCATATCGGGAAAACACTTTATTTATTTATTTATTTATTTATTTATTTATTTATTTATGATTTCCAATGGTGTCTGAAAATTCAAATTTTCTATTTCTCGGGAGAACCCAGGATTGAAGCTCCACACATAGTGCTTTTCAATTCTGGTCTTCTGGTTTTGTAGGAGAATGTTTAAATACATATTTTGATTTTTGAAGTTAACCAATTGAGATGTGCAATAAACACCCTACCACCATAACCACCACCACGTCCACCATCACCACATCATAATCTCATAATTAAGTACCGTCATGTGATGCTGTTTCAGTATCTGAATGTATAGTTCTCATAAAATTTGCACCAAGAAGAATTACTTTAAGTGATACAGGCTAATGAGAAAAGAATCCAATGACCTACATAAGTATGTGAGATACCAACTGAAGAGCAAATGTTATTGTGTCACATCAAAGATGGTGAAAGCTTTTTATTTGCCTTCCTTTGGGGGGCTATTTGTACGCTCTCTAATTTTAGCATCCTTGATGTGGAAAGATTTCTATTTCTTGTCATCACTGATGACCCCTTCTTAGCCCTTAGAAAGCCAGTGGTTAACTTCCAAATTCTGTACTCTTCCCAGTGAACTCTTTTGGGCTGGTCCCTAAAAGATTTCTTTATGGTTTCTGTGTGGTAGTTTCTGGGAAACGTCCAGGCATCTCTGCTCCCAAAATGTTCTATTAATGAAGAAACATTTCTAACATAGGCTGATGTCAAACAGTCACCCTCATCTGATACCAACCTGTCTCTCTTCCTTCCTTGACTTTACTTACCTCAGTCTGCTCAGTGCACCCATATGGAGGGTCCCATGCTAGGTTCTCAGAGTAGGGCTCCATCACACACGCACATGCACACACACACACACACACACACACACACACACACACACAAACACACACACCCCTGGGGTGAGGGACAGACATATCTCTACAGTGAATTCTCTAAAGCTGTTTTCACAAATTACTCAGCCACTTTATAACCCAACCACGCTTATATCCTTTATCTAGTTGTAGGATACTTCTGCTGATCATTTCCTTGGTTTGGAAGTAGGCATAAGATGATTTAGGCACAAGTTCATATCCATTGTGTCTATTCAACATTTGAGTTTTAACACCTTGCTACATAAGAAAGGTTACATTATAAACAATTTGTATGACCACTGGACCTGAAGAGAATTTATTTTCATTTGGAAAGTGATGGTAGACAGCACTGGAGGGGCCAAGATGGTGGAGCAGCAGGGTAGTTTTTTCTTTTCTCTGTCTCTTCCCTGAAATACAGTTAGATCATCACCAAACCATCTTGCACAACTAGAAAACAGATTTGAGGATTAACACAACAATCTGCACCCTGAGGCACAGAACTCAGCAGGTCCATGGTGCAGAGAGGTGAACTGGGGGAGAGAGAAGCTGTGGATAGTGGGGAGCTGTTTTTGCTTGTGGACAGAGGACAGAGACAGGGCGAGAGTACAGGAAATGCACTCCCCCTAACAGCAGCTGATGAGGAAGAGATAGAGTAGAAAACCCACAAGGACTGAACAAGAAAGAGAGAAACAAAACTTAGAAAGAAAGTTTACGTTTACAAACTGGGGTTTTATCAAGAAAGGAGGCTTAATTTTGTCAAATGGTTTCTCCATATCTATTGGCAGGTTCATGTCGTTCTTCTCCTTTCTCTTACTAATGTGATGTATCACATTGATTGATTTGTGGAAATTGAGTCATCCTTGCATCCCAGGTATAAATCCCACTTGATCGTGGTGAATAGTTCTTTTAGTGTATTGTTGGATCAGATTGGGTAGGATCTTGTTGAGAGATTTGCATCCATGTTCATCAGGGAAATTGGCTGTATTCTCCTTTTTAGTGGGGTGTTTGTCTGGTTTGGAATCAAGGTAAATGCTGGCCTCATAGAATGAGTTTGGAACTTTTCCATCTATTTCTACTTTTTTGGAACACCTTCAAATGGATAGGCGTTAACTCTACTTTCAGTGTTTGGTAGAATTCCCCAGGAAAGCCATCCAGCCCTGGACTCTGGTTTTGGGGAGATTTTTGATTACAGATTCAGTTTCTTTACTGGTAATGGGCTGTTCAAATCTTCTATTTCTTCCTATTTCAGCTTTTGTAGTTTATATATCTCTAGGAATTTGTCCATTTCTTCGAGATTGCCCAATTTATTGGCATATAACTGCTCATAATACTGTTTAATATTGTTTGTGTTTCTGCAGTGTTGGTTGTGATCTCTCCTCTTTCTTTCTCAATTTGATTTATTCGGGTCCTTTCCTTTTCTTCTTGATCAAACTTGTTATAGGTTTACCAATTTTGTTAATACTTTCAAAGAACCAACTCCTGGTTTCATTGATCTGTTCTACTTTTTTCTTTTCAATTTTGATACAATTGATTTCCACTCTAATGTTTATTATTTCCTGTCTAACGCTGATTTGGGGTTTTATTTGCTGTTCTTTTTCCGACTCTTTTAAGTATAATGCTAGGTTGTGTATCTGAGACCTTTCTTCCTTCCTTAAGAAGGCGTGCATGGTTACATACCTCCCTCTTATGACTGCCTTGGTTGTGCGCAGATTTTGTGCTATGGTGTTATCATTTTCTTTGGCCCGTATACTTTTTATGTACCTCTTTAACTTCTTGGTTAACTTATTCATTCTTTGGTAGGATGCTCCTTAGTATCCAAGTATTTGTTGACTTTCCAAATATTTTCTTGTGGTTGATTTTGTGTTTCAGTGTTGTGCTCTGAAAATATACAAGGTATGATCTCAATCTTTTTGTACTTATTCAGGGCTTATCTGTGTCCCAGTATGCGATATTTTCTGGAGAATGTTCCACGTGCACTGGAGAAGAATATGTATTGTGCTGCTTTAGAATGGATTGTTCTGAATATATCTGTTAAGTATATCCAGTCCAGTATATCATTAAAAGCCTTTGTTTCTTTGTTGATGTTCCATTTAGATGATCTGTCCATTGCTGTAATTTGGGTGAAGTCCCCTATTATTATCGTATTATTGTCAATTATTTCCTTTATGTTTGTGATTCATTGATTTGTAAATTTGTTGTATCAAAACTTGGGGGCATAAATGATTACAATTGTTAAATCTCCTTAGTAGATAGACACCTTAATTATGATCTAATGCCATTCTTCATCTCTTGTTACACTCTTTATTTTAAAATCTAGATTTTGTGATATAAGACTGGCTACCCCAGCTTTCCTTTGGTAACCATTAGCATGATAGATGGCTCTCTATCTCCTTACTTTCAATCTGAATGTGTCTTAAGTCTAAAATGAGACTCTTGTGAACAGCTTATAGATGGATCTTGTTTTTTCTTTTTTATCTATTCTGTTACTCTATGTCTTTGATTGCAGCATTTAGTCCGTTGACATTTAGAGTGAGTACTGAACGATATGTACTTATTGCCATTGTGTTGTGTGGAGTTGGAGTTTCTGGTGGTATTGTCTGGTCCTTTGTAGTCTTTGTTTCTTTTGATCTTTTTTGTTTTGTTTTGTCTTTTCTCCTCTCAGGGAGTTCCCCTTAAAATTTCTTGCAGGGCTTGTTTAGTGTTCACCAACTCCATCAGTTTTGTTTGTCTGGGAAACTTTTTATCTCTCCTTCTGTTTTCAATGACAACCTTGCTGGGTAACGAATTCTTGGCTGCATATTTTTCTGATTCAACATGTTGAACATATCTTGCCACTCCTTTCTGGCCTGTCAAGTTTCTGAGGATAAGTCTGCTGCAAACCTGATCTGTCTTCCCTTGTAGGTTAAGGACTTTTTTTTCCCTTACTGCCTCATGATTCTTTCCTTGCCTGAGTATTTTATGAACTTGACTATGATATGCCTTTTTGATGCCTGTTTTTGTTGAATCTAATGGGAGTTTTCTGGGCTTTGTGGATTTTGAGGTCTACTTTTCCACTATTATTTGCTCCCATGACTTCTACCCCTTTTCCCTCTCTTTGTCTTCTGGGACCCATATGATTTGGATGTTACTCCTTTTTAATGAGTCACTGAGTTCTCTCATTCTTATATCGTGCTCTTTGCCTTTGTTTTCCTCTTTTTTTTCTGCTTCATTATTCTCTATAATTTTGTCCTCTGTATCATGAATTTGCTGCTCTGCTTCATCCATCCTTGCCACCATAGCACCATTCGAGATTGAATGTCAGTAATAGCATTTTTAATTTCACCTTGACTGGAGCTTACTTATTTTATTGCCACAGAAAGGGATTCTTTGTGTTTTTTGTTTTTTATGTTACTTTGGGTATTATTCTTATTATAGTGATTCTAAATTCGTGTTCTGTCATCTTGCTTGTAACTGTGTTGATTAAGTCCCTGGTTGTCATTTCTTCCTTTTCTTTCTTTTGAGGTGAATTCCTTCATTTCATCATTTTGAAGGAAGAAAAAGAATTAACAAAATAAAGTAAATAAATAAAAATTAAAAAATTAAAATCAACACAAAAAAATCAAATGAAGGATGCTGGTCATAGGTGTGTTTTGGTCTGGTTGTGGAAAGAAGTTTGATTGAATAGAGAAAAAAAGGAAAGAAAAGAAGTGAAAAAAGGCAAACAGTTGAAAATTTAAAATAATGAATACAATAACATAGAATAAAAAGAAATGATGAAAGTGAAATCGATTTAAAAGTTCACAAAAATGGAAAAATACAGTAGAAAAAACTGAAGAAAAATCTTTTCATAAAAATGGGAATAAGTATCAATTTTTTCTCTTTATCTCTTCATGAACAAGAAAAGGAAATAAAATTACATATATAAAACAAAAGGATGGGTGCTGGATTGATTGTGAGTTGGTGGATGAATAAATGGGCAAAGGACATTGAGGGAGACACTTATTGTGATGAGCACTGGGTGTGAGATGTAGGGGATGAATCACTGGGTTCTACTCCTGAAATTATTAGTGAACTATATGCTCAATATCTTGGATGTAAATTAACAAATATAATTTGGTATGTACAATGCAGTAATAGCATTAAATGAAATATTACCCTTGCAAAAACATGGATGGACTTAGAGTGTCCATTAGCTAAATAAATCAGTCAGAGGACGTCAAATAGCACATGATTTCACTCATATGTGGAATTTAAGAGATAAGGCAAATGAACAAAGAAAGGAAAAAGAAAAAAAAAAACACCCAGACTCTAAAATAAAGAGCAGAAAATGCTGTTTGCTGAAGGGAGGTGGGCGGCTGTGTGAAATAGTAAAGGAGATCAAGAGGAGCGAAGATACTCCACAGGTAGCCAGTCTGTGACACTTGTGATTAGCACTGAGTAATGTGTAGAATTGCTCAATAACAAAAGTGCATTTCATTGTTAAGTATAACTTGAATTGATTTAAAAATAAAAACTACTTGAAAACATCTTCATTTCCATATATTTTCCCTTCTCTCTTTACCTGACAACTTACTGACTTCAAAATATTTAGAAAGTGTAGAAATTTTAATGAGTAGTTTTCATTGTAATTTTATAATTTATGAGTATTTTTAACATTTATAATATTATATCTAAGAGTGACATTTTCTAGAATAAGACACAGGGAGAAGTTTAGAAACTTACTTAAAGTGAGAGACACAAATAGCGAGGCATGAATTCAATTACATCACATGTGGTTCAACCTGTACATGGGCTCTGAGTTTTGTGTGGTGTTGGAAAAGATTTGCCTTAAATATCAGAGCATTTGGTAGCTTTCAGGAATCTATACCTGCTTGCTTTTTCCATAGGGCAGGGACAGGAGTGGAGCACTTGGTAACTGAAATGAAAGGTGTCCCTTAGGACAGACTGGTAGGGGAGAAGGGCTCTGAGGACAGAATCTGCCCATTGACAGCCTTGTTCAGGAATCCTTGGCACTGTGGTTTGCTGTGGCCAAGGATTGACTGAGTTTATCCCTTTGGGTTGGGTGAGAAGGGGAGAGTCCTTGTCCCTCCAAAGGCTCAGCATTTGTGAACATTTATGGAATCTCCATAAATATCAGATGGAGGAGGAAGAAATGTTTAATTTGTGTGCTCTTCCGGGGAGTTGTTTTGGGGTTACAGAATTGCTTTAAGAGACGTTTCTATAGCAGAATAGTGGGGATATTTCCTCTTTATTCTAGAAAATTATAAGAATAGAAGTGAGAAATTTTCTGCTGATATTACAGCTCTAACTCAGTCCTTTTAATAAAGACTGGCTGTCTGTGGAGTATCTCCTCTCCCCACAGACCCTGCACTGGAAAGCTGAGTAAATCTATTGGATATATGGTTCACATGTTGCACACTTACTGCACATGATTCATCTTCAAAGTAAATCCGAATTGCGAGAGCAAATCTAGGAGCTCTCTATTGGATCTCATCTCCTTTACGAGCAATAAGGTAAATATTCAAACCCAAGTAAACTATGTTCTTTTCCTTGCCTCCCACGAAGGACTGGGTTTTAGGGCAGTTGCCATGATTTAATTCTGTCTCCTGAGACGCTTGAAACTCCAGGAACATATTTGTCTTAGTGATGAGAGGATCTGAATGTGTCAGGGCTCCCAGCTTTCACTGGCCTCTGCTTGAGGCAGGACATTCTCAGGACCAATGCTTATTGGAAAGGTGGGGGGTATATTTGAGGGGGCAGAGGTATAGTATCCTATACATATGGGTTTCTTTTTTTTAATTGATTAAATAAGCAGCTGACCCTCAATTTATTTATTTTATTTAAATGTTTTTTATTTATTTTGAGAGAGAGAGAGGAGAGAGAGAGAAAGAGAGAATGAGTAAGGGAGAGTCAGGGAGACAGAGAGAATCCCAAGCAGGCTGTCAGCGCAGAACCCTATGTGGGGCTTGATCCCACGAACCGTGAGATCATGACCTGAGCTGAAATGAAGAGTCTGACACATAACTGACTGACCCACCCAAGCACCCCTATTCATGTGGATTTCTTATTTACAAGGCTTAAGTCTGGAAAAGGAACAGGTTGTATACTGACCACATGCAGTCTGTATGCATTAATACTGTTGATACCTCGATCTGTGATATATTGATTGTTCTGCCAGTAATGATACTAAAGTTGGCTGTCCATACCTCCTGAAAAACCTGCTTACAGCTAAGAATTATATTCTCTTTCTGCTGTTGGGGTAAGGGGCATATATGGAGTGGAGGAATGAGAAGCAAACTCTCTATTGAAATCCGAGAGAAGTATTCTTTATCCCTAACAAGATTCTTTGCTCAACCTTACACTGTGGGTTTAAGTTATAAATATGAATATGAATATATATATAAATAAATATAAATATAAATATAAATATAAATATAAATATAAATATAAATATAAATAAATTCTGATCTTATTTTGATCCCTCTTCAAGTTTGCATCCATTTGAGAGTCAGGGTATACATACTAGGCATGGAAGTGCTTTTCTTCTTTACTGATTCATGGTTTCTGGCTTTACGCTGACTCCACCCAAATGAATGGAGTCTGCTGCTTTGCATGGCACTGGTGGGTAAGGTGTGGAGTGTTAGAGTGGGAGAGATTACCATGGAGCACAAAAATTTGAGTTCTGGTACTGGTTGCTTTTTGATTGCTCTCTGCTAAGCTACTTCCCAGCCTAGTCGGAAGTGCACAAATTAGAACAATGTGAATTTGCCTAATGAGATGTGAATTCCAATGAGAAAAGATTTTAAAGAGAAAAGGAAAGAAGACTATAATCATGGGTTGCATGATTCAAACACACACACACACACACACACACACACACACACACACACACACATTTTAGCAGTGGAAGGCAAGTAGCAAGAAAGTTGTTTGGGAAAACCTGGAAGGCTGTGCTCAGGAGATGGACAGGGTACTCTGGACACAGGAAGCAATGGAAGGTGGAGGTTATCAGACGAAGGTCATTTAGCCACTGAGAAATACTGAAAGTGTAGGGAATGAGATGGTCGGGACATATTCATGAGGGACAGCAAGTGTCAGGCATGGCTGGAACACACACGAGCAGAAGCCCTGGGAGGAAAGGTGGTAAGCAAGACTATGGCACAGCGTTTGAGGACTTTGAAAGTCATGGTGAGTATTTCAGCCTTTGCACTTGAAAACCGCAGTAACCCTTTAATCATAAGTTAAGATTCATCATATTTTTAGAATACCCACTTTTCCTTTTCAAGTTGTAGTTAGGAGGTAAAAAGAGGGAGAGGATGGAGTGAGGAGAAGACGGAATTTCTGAAATTGTGTCCTTTCTTTCTGTATAGAAACATAGAGTGTCCACCTGAAGAATTGTAGGATTGACCATTTGTAAGACTGCTGTTTATGAGTAACTGATTTTGTACTATGTATGAGCTAATAATGCTCACAGTGAAAACTCACGTAGTTATCTCCCTCAACATGTTATTTTCTCCAACAAGATGGCATGAGACATTTTATTTAGATTTTAATGAGTATTAGACACTGTGTGAAAGGAGTTTTTATGCCCCATGTTTTGAGAATCTAAACTGATCCTGTTTTTAGATCAGTGAAAATACTTTGTATGATATTACGATGATGGATGTATGTTACTAATATTTACCAAAACCATAGAATGTACCACACCCAAGAGTGACCCTTGGGGTAAACTTTGGACTCTGGGTGATGAGGATGTGTCACGGTAGGCTCATCAGTTCTGGGAAATGTACCGTTCTGGTGGGCGATGTTGGTAATGGCAGGGGTGATATTTGGGTGGCTGCTAGGGACCATATGGGGAATCTTTGTACCTGTGTGTTGGTGTTGCTGTGAATGTGGCACTGCTCTAAAAAAATTAAGTCTTAGCAACGAGAACAAACTAAGAAGCAACAACGACCAAAAGATCTTATTAAAGCTGAGAGGAGGCGTGTGATTTTGCTGCCTCCTCCCCGCCCCCCACAGAGACAGCTGAGAGGGAGCCCATCTGCTCCTCCTCTGACAGGGGAAGGGACACGTCTGGAGTCACCACTGAATCATACTCGGGATGCCTGCTGGGTCAATCTTCATTCTGTTGGGGCCACAGTGAATTCCCCTGTATGCTCTCCATTGAGTTTCTAAGTGCAGGATGTACAAAGACTGTTATCTTCAGGGCAACCCTGACATCTTGAAGGGAGCAGGCACCTCAGTCCAGATAAGCTCAAATCCAACTGGACTATGTTTAGAAAACTAGATGACTAAATTTTGATAAACAGCTGAATGAGTTTGTCCTTCTGCGCTGAATATATCTTAATAAAATCAGCTCTCATATCTTGTATATCTCCAAATCTCATACTTGACTGCAAAAATATGTTCAAATTTCATAACCAGGCTTCCATGGCTTTTGGCAGAGACAAAACCTTGCTTTTCCAAGTTTTTCTGCTGACACTAGAGTCCGTCTAAACCAGCGGTTTCATATTGATCTTCTCTATTTGTCCCATCACCCCCATTAAAACGTTGGTTGGTTTCTTTCATGTCAAATGCTCTCACCCCTCTGATTTTTGTATCTTTGCATCACAAACTCTTTACAAACCAGGGTATATTTTATTTCTACTTTCATGTCATCATGGGTCACATATAGGGAAGCTGTTTGCACTTTGTATTTGTTTTTTAGTATGTATTAACGATATTTGGAGTTGCCATTACCAGCTTCTGATCACCATGAGCAAATTAGTGCCAAGATGATTTCAGTCACTCGGGGGAAGGAAATTAGTGTGAAAAAGCATTGTGCAGATGCAGTATGGGTAAATGAACAGGTAGATTAATATCTTGGTAATATTAATAATCATAGTGGAATGTTGATACTAGTAATCATAATGAAAGAACCATTCCAATCACAGTTACTAAATACCTGCATCTCTTCTGCGTCGTACATACTGAATTATTTAGCCTTCATAGAAACACTAAAAAGTAGATTCTTTTACAGGTGAAGAAAATGAAGCACAGAGGTATGTAAGGACTTGTGCCACATGGCACCATACCACGCAGTGGGTGGGGTATGAATCCAGCTGTTCCGCTTCAGCCTCGATGCTCTCACTGTGCTAACTTACCTCTCTGCTCTGCTTTAGGATGTTTGCATCTCAGGGAACCTGGTTCACATTCTGACTTTCTTCAGTCAAACTATAGTTCATCTCTTAACAGAATCTGGAGTTTTTCACTGACCATCTGTCCTTTAGTAATTTTAACTCTTCTCTCTGCAGATTGTTTCTATACTTGTAATACCAACCACATAGTCCCTTACATAATTAATGTATTCATCTGCATGTATCTTAAAACTCAAAAATCATTAACAAGAAGTGAATATTTTGCCCATTTTTGCCATAAGTCCAGGTAATTGTGATTTGATATTTAAAATCAAAGATGATTATGGAAGTATGAGAGAAGGGGATGGCAGTACCATTATAAAATATTTTGCAAAAAGACTAAATTAGAATGGGAAAATGGACAGCTTGTAATATAAGAAAAGGAAAAAAGGTCACAGGAAAAGGGAAAAAGTAAAATCATAATAGGGAAAGTAGCAGAGGCGGGGACTTACATCGCTCTCGCTTATTATAAGCTGGATCTTTTTCTCATTTTATCTGCAGTATAACCATGTTATGTGTAAAGTAGCTTTCCCCAGCTAGTAAAGAGTGGAGCTGGGATTTGAACCCAAGACATCTGACAGCAGCAACTGCGCTCTTGACCAAGAAATGTAGTTATTTTCTTGATGAATAGCCATCCCAGGTAAAATATCAAGATTGCAAAATATGAACTGAACAAATACAAAAAATTCTCAAGAGAACAACATTTTCATTAAAAATGCAGTAACAATGTAAAATGTGGTTGCTGATAAAAATGTGTATGTATATAACAAAATTCAATTGTTTTCTACTAACCAAATGAGAGAATAAGATCGTCATAAAATAACCTTTTTTGTTTGTTTGCATGTTCATCAGCTTTTCTGCAAAATCATCAACCTTGAAATATTGACCATATGTGTATATAGTAAAAGGATGTAGAGATACATTCATATGTAAATATACTTAGAGAATGTTTCTTAAAAGATATTTCTAAAAGAAAACCAAAAGTAGTTATTTCTGAGAGTGCGTTTATAAATTCAATAATTTGGAGACAGCTTTAAATTTTCTTTCATTTTTCTATGTACTTTGAAATATTAATGATAAACATGAATTATTTCATCATAAATATAGTTAATAAATGGACATACCATATTGAAAAACATTTTTACTAATTATCCACAGCAATGATAATCTCTAGCATTTGGGACAGCAGCATATTACTTGGGAAACTACTCTAAGTTGCTATTTATGTGAGTCAAAATTGGAAGCAATATAAATATCTCAAAGGACAAACAGTCAAAGAGATTCCATTTAAGACACTTAATACAATATCACATAATTAAATTAACAGTGAAACTAACGATAAGTATGATAAAATGGGAAGAAGGGCTATAATAATTCCAAGTCAAAATCAGGACACAAAATGATATTATATTAAGATTTCAATGACAAACTCAATATGTTATGAACAAAAACTTGATGTAGAATAATCATAACATAGTATGTTAGAATTATGGGATATGTTTCAGATGAAGTTTTTAGAAGTATGCTGGTGAAATCAGGGTAAAATGAATATCTCTGGGTTACAAAACTATTTAGATTATAGGCATCATTAGGAATTTTATGGCATGTCGAATTCAGAGGCAGAGACGCTCAATATTCTGAGTTTAGTCCCAGAGTACAGTCAAGAGGGTAAACAGTTTTCCTCGATTATTCCAACCTCAAAGTTGCCTTGACCTTTGTTATATAATGACATCAGGGAAGCGGACATTGAACAGGAAAGGCGTAAGTAAAAGATGGTCAAAATAGATTTACGTAAAGCATATTGCATCCAAGAAACTGATGGGTTCAGAGACGAAGGGGTCAGAGACCCAAAAATAATCGAACTGAACTGAGAGTATTTTCTTCCAGAGGGATTCTCCGACAATATGAGTGCTTAATCTTAGTGGAATAGTCTTTTTTAGATGTCAAAGCATATAGATAAAACGCAAAACACATGAGATATATGTGTGTATCTGTGTGCATAAACAATCTTTTAATTCTTAAGAAAACTCAGGATCAGGTAAGGCAAATATTTGCACTCTGTTTTTCATATGAAAGCTAAATTTTGAGATAGTTAAGGCACTTGCCAAAGGAGAAGTGAAGTTCTGCAGTTTTCAATCTTGGTAGAAATCATAATTTTTAAAGGATATTTAATTTTATCTCCCCAGATGCGAAGGCTTTGTTGATCCAATTCAGTTAGCTTCTGAATCAGTAGATAGATCTGGGAGAGGCTTGGGCATCTGCATATTAACCAAGAGTCATAGGGGATTGAAGGCAGTCAGACGTAACATAACATGGAGCAAAAGCAAGGCATTCAGAGTTCAGCCCACCGATCTTCCCAAGCTGTCACTTCTTTTCTTCTCTTTGCAGATTCAGCCCTTGTCCTCCACTGCACCTTACTTTCAGCCGGTAGAATTGCAATGAATAGCAGTGTGACTGAATTCATTCTCCTTGGGCTGACACAGGATCCAGGAAAGCAGAGGGCAGTATTTGGGGTCTTCCTGATCTTTTACCTTGCAACACTGTTGGGGAACTTTCTCATTGTAGTGACTATTAAAACAAGCAGGAGCCTTGCAAGTCCCATGTACTTCTTCCTATTCTATCTGTCTTTTGCTGACACTTGCTTCTCTACAACCACAGCCCCCAGATTGATTGCGGATGCCCTTGCTCAGAAGAAGACCATTTCCTACAATGAGTGCATGATTCAGGTCTTTACATTCCATTTCTTTGGGTGCATGGAAATCTTGGTGCTCATCCTCATGGCTTTTGATCGCTATGTAGCCATTTGTAAGCCCTTGCGATACACAACCATCATGAGCCGGCACGTGTGCAGCGTTTTGGTGATTCTAGCCTGGGTGGGATCTTGTATCCACTCTTCGGCACAAATTTTCCTGGCTTTGAGATTGCCTTTCTGTGGCCCCAATGTGATTGACCACTATTTCTGTGACTTGCAGCCCTTGTTGAAACTTGCCTGCATGGACACTTATGTGATAAATTTGCTAGTTGTTTCCAACAGTGGGGCCATATGCACGGTGAGTTTCATAATCCTGCTTACCTCCTATGTTGTCATCTTGTACTCTCTGCGTAACCACAGTGCTGAAGGAAGGCGAAAAGCCCTTTCCACCTGCACCTCCCACTTTATTGTGGTTGTCTTATTTTTTGGTCCATGCATATTCATATACACACGTCCCCCAGCTACATTTCCAATTGACAAAATAGTGGCTGTGTTTTATACAATTGGGACGCCCCTGCTGAACCCTCTGATCTATACACTGAGGAATATGGAAGTGAAAAAAGCCATGAAGAAATTATGGTGTAGCAAAGTATGACTTCTTTGGATACACGATATTCAGGGATTTCAATGTATTTTTCCTTAACAGCTTGGTTTTCCTTCATGGACAGGCAAGGTGAATTATTCTCATTGTGGGAAAAATGCATTGGAAATTTTAATTTCACTATTATTTTATATATTTAATTTAATTATTATGAATAAGTACGAATATATACACAACCCTTATTCAGAGAGAATGGCATTAGAATAGGATTACTTAATATCCATAAACATTGTGAACAACCTGGGTTGGCTCTCAGCTGAATTCTTTTGATACCTGGCTATATTTACATGATAATTTCTCTTCCTGTACGATTTGTCTTCAGAAAATAATGTATTGATTATTGACAGAATGATTGTGTGTGTGTGTGTGTGCGCGCACACACTAATTCTCTACAGATTTTATTCTAGTCTTTAAGAACTTGGACATAGAGCTAATCCCTATGGAACCAGAACTTAGAAATGAAGGTTGTGGTCTTGACAACCTGGGAGTTGGAGAAGATGTTCTGAGAAAATTCTGTGGTGGAATCCTTGCCTGAGCCTGACTCACTGGGACATGGATGGACCCTCAAACTCCACGAAGAGCTGGAAACCTCAGTGAAAACCTGGACTGTCACTGGATAACACTCTCAGTGTTCAGTGAATGGTGGGAGAAGGAGAGTTTTACACTTGGCAGTGATGGGCGGTATCAGCCAGTGAACTGGTTTTTGGCAGGGTCCTTCTCTTTCATCGTCACAGATCAGGGTCAGTGAGGGGGTTTGACAGCAGGAATATGCAGAAGGTTAAGGGGTAGAAGGGCACTAGAAAATAATGTACAGTGTAGAGAAAGCAAAGGTGAAAGGAAAGTGGTAACTGTATCCAGGTGGGATAGAAGAAGCTTTGCCTTTTTATATTGGAGAATCACTCATTGGGTATCTGAACGTTTGCAGGGAAACAAATGCAGTTTCTGGGTATCTCTATAAAATTGACCTAGATTAGCTTGACTTCCTTGGCTCTTACATTCATTTGCATATCAGGAAAACACTTTATTTATTTATTTATTTATTTATTTATGGTTCCCAATGGTGTCTGAAAATTCAAATTTCATATTCCTTGGGAGAACCCAGGATTGAAGGTCCACATTACTGCTTTTTGATTATGGTCTTCTGGTTTTGAGAGGAATGTTTAAATACTTATTTTAATTTTTGAAGTTAAACTAATTGATATCTGTAATAAACACCCTACCACCATAACCACCACCACCTCCGCCACCACCACATCGTAATCTCATAATTAAGTACCGTCATGTGATGCTGTTTCAGTGTCTGAACTTACAATTCACACCAAATTGGCACCAAGAAGAATTACTTTATGTGATATAGGCTAATGAGAAAAGAATCCAATGACCTTCCTAAGTATGAGATCATTTCTAGCAACTGAAGACCAAATGTTATCATGTCTCATCTAAGATACCCAAGACTCCTACATAGAAAGAAGTGGCAGAATAAATAGTTAAATCCCAAAGAGAACATTTGTCAGAGCTCTCAGTGCCATATTTACAAGAGGCAATTATGTTTTATGTTCTAAGTGAAGACTCCTGATCTTCCTAGTTTTGTGTCTTGCAGTTTCATTTCTGAAGCATGAATCTGGTCATGTGAAGTTTATATTTAGAATAATCGATTCTTAAGTGACCAAGACATAATAAAAATAAACGTTTAATTCTTATCATTTGTTGATTTTTAAAATTTAATATAGTGGGAGAAAGAAAATATTCATTAGTATTCAGAAAGCTGTGGGAATTTTCTTCTCATGCTTAGATCATTTAGATCCAGCTTCCCTTAGATTTTAGATAAAGTCAGTTCATAGGGGTGGAAGAAGTGGTCAGGGGACCAAAAAGTCTTACTTGACCTGGTACCTTAACAAACTCACTCACCGTGTCTGCTTCTGGCAAATAGTGAAAGATTTTTCTTTGACTTCCTTTTGGGGGATTTTTGTAGGCTCTCTAATTTTAGTATCCTGGGTGTGGGAAGAAGATTTCTGTTTCTTATGATCACTGATGACCCCTTGTTAGCCCTCAGAAAGCCAGTGGTTTCCTTCCAAATTCTGTACCCTTCCCAGTGATCTCTTTTGAGCTAGTCACTAGAAGTTCTCCTTATGGCTTCTCTGTGGGAGTGTGTGGGGAAACATCCAGGCATATCTGCTCCCAAAGAGTTATATTTATATGGAAAACTTCTAACATAGGCTAATGTCAACCAGTCACCCTCACCTGATACCAACCAGTCTCTCTTCCTTCCTTGACTTTTCTTATCTCATTCTGCTCTGAGTACCTATATGGAGGGCCCCATGCTAGGTTCTCCAAGTAGTGCTCCAGCACGCAAACACACACACGCACACAAGCCTGTGCACACGCACACACACACACACACACACACACACAGAGACACATGTGAATTCTGGGGTGAGGGACTGACATATGTCTACAGTGATTTACTTAAGGATTTTTTTCATAATTCTCTTGGCCACTTTATAACCTGACCACGTCTATATCCTTTTTCTAGTAGGATACTTTCCTTCATCTTTTCCTTTTGTTTGGAAATCAGCATAAGGTGATTTAGACACACAGTTCACATCCATTGTGTCTATACAACATTTCAGTTTTAACACCTTGCTACATAAGAAAAGTTACATTATAATTTGTATGAACACTGGGCTTCAAGGGAATTTATTTTAATTTAGAAAGTGATGGGAGACAGCACTGGAGGGGCCAAGATGGTGGAGCAGCAGGGAACTCTTTTTTTCCTGTTCTCGTCGCTGAAACACAGCTAGATCAACACAAAACCACCTGCACACCTAGAGAAGAGATTTGAGGATTAACACAACAATCTGCCACTTGAGGCACAGAACTCAGCAGGTACATGGTGCAGAGAGGTAAACTGGGGGAGAGAGAAGCTGTGGATAGTAGGGAGCTGTTTTTGCTTGTGGACAGAGGACAGAGACAGGGCGAGAGTACAGGAAATGCACTCCCCCTAAAAGAGGCTAGTGAACAAGAAAAAAAAGCAGAAACACCCACAAGAAAGGGAGGAAGAGAACTTAGAAAAGAGAGGGTTTAATTATGTCTCCATAAACAGGGGTGGGCAGAAGCTGAAACTCCACAGCTCAGTACCCGGTGAAGCTCTGTTTGGAAGGGTGAATTCCTCAGTAGCAGTGAGGTCCGAGGGGGTGCTAGGGCCACACGGGGAGAGGAAGTTTCCCTTCCAGGATAACATTTGGTAAACGCTGGGTGGCCTCCCCACAGGCATAGGTCCCAGCAGACCCTGGGTAACAGGCACGTTCACTGGAGTTGCCACGAGGATGTTAAGGGTGAAGCCTGGTGCCATATCTGTGTTGTGATTTACCGTAATTCATAATCCCTGAATCACTGCCGCTACATGATTACATGAACTTTTTCTGGCACAGGCTGGAACCAGGCTTCACTCTCTGGGTATCTGCAACATCGCAGTCATGTGAACCTTCCTGGGGGCAGGCAGGCACCGGCCATTGCTCTTGAGACCTTCCCCCAGAGCATCTCAGTGGGTCATAGCTGCGAGGCCCTCAGAAATGAGGGGTTTGGATATAAGGCCCCATCTGAGATACAACATGGGGGGAAGGTGCTGCCTGGTGGACTGATGTCTTGGTCACAGGCAGTGTAGTTGTGGGGAGTGGACAGAAGCCTGAGACAAAGGAGGAGTGCTTGATTGCTGGTGGGGGAGTTCACAGAGTTCTGATACTAGAGACTGGGTAGCTTGGTGTTTCCATTTTCAGCCGTCCTGAGCATGTGAATACACACCCATGCTGGCCACAACCTTCCACTCTAGCACACTAAGCAGCGCCATCTTGTGGAGGATCGAGCCATTACACCAAGACCCTTCCAAGTGGGCCAATGGTGCTCTAGAGGAATGCCACAAGTGTCTGCCTGCTTAGTTTACAACCATAAAGTGCTTGATAGTTTGATTCCTGGGGGAAACTGGATTTCTTTCAACCATATCTCATTCTGTTCACTGGTCCGTCTATTCCATTTTTTTTCTTTTTCTTTTCTTTTCTTTTCTCATTCTTGAAAAGACAAAGAGAAAAACATATTTATTTTCCAGTTTTATAAAAAGATTTCTCTTTAGGTTTTCTACTTTACTTTTTACTTTTTTGTAAATTTTTAAATCCTATTTCACTTTAATCATTTCATTTTATTCTATCTTATTGTATTTGTTAATTTAAATTTTCAAATGATTTTCTTTTTGTCCCCCTCTTTTCACTTGTTTTATTTCCTTTGTTCTCTATTCTATCAAGCTTCTTTCAACAACCAGACCAAAACACACCTACAATCCAGCATTCTTTATTTGATATTTTTTGTGTTGTTTTAAATTTTTATTTTTTTCTATTACTTTATTAATTCTTTTTCATCCCTCAAAATGATGAGACAAAAGAATTCACCCGAAAAGAAAGAAGAGGAAGTGACAACCAGAGACTTAATCAACTCAGTTATAAGCAAGATGTCACAACCAGAATTTAGAATCACAATATTAAGAATACTACTCAGCTTAAAACACACACACACACACACACACACACACACACAAACACACACAAAATCGCTTTCCGTGGCAATAAAAGAAGTAAACTCTTGTCAGAGTGAAATTAAAAAAGTTATAACTGACATTCAATCTCAAATGGTGCCATAGTGGCAAGGATGGATGAAGCAGAGCAGCAAGTCAATGACATAGAGGACAAAATTATGGAGAATAATAAAGTTGAGAAAAACAGGAAAACTAAGGCAAAAGAGCATGAGATAAGAATGAGAGAACTCAGCGACTCATTAAAAGGGAATAATATCCAAATCGTAGGGGTCCCAGAAGATGAAGAGAGAGAAAAAGGGTTAGAAGGGTCATGTGAGCAAATAAGAGTGGAAAAGTAGACCTCAAAATCCAGGAAGCCCAGAAAACTGCCATTAGAGCCAACAAAAACAGAGCATCAAAGAAGCATATCATATTCCAATTCACAAAATACTCAGGCAAGGAAAGAGTCATGAAAGCAGCAAGGGGAAAAAAAAAACCTTAACCTACAAGGGAAGACAGATCATGTTCACAGCACACCTATCCGCAGAAACTTGGCAGGCCAGAAAGGAGTGGCAAGATATGTTCAATGTGTTGGATCAGAAAAGTATGCAGCCAAGAATTCATTATCCAGCAAAGTTGTCATTGAAAATAGAAGGAGAGATAAAAAGTTTCCCAAACAAACCAGATGGAGTTGGTGAACCCTAACCCAGCCCTGCAAGAAATTTTAAGGGGAACTCACTGGGAGGAAAAAAGACGAAACAAAACAAAAAAGATCTAAAGCAACAAAAACTAGAAAGGACCAGAGAATACCACCGGAAACTTCAACTCCATAACAATACAATGGCAATAAGTTCATATCTTTTAGGACTCATTCTAAATGTCAAAGGACTAAATGCTGCAATCAAAGACATTCGGTAACAGAATGGAAAAGAAAACAAGATCCATCTATATGCTGTTTACAAGGGACTCATTTTAAACATCAAGACACCTTCAGTGCTTATTTATTTTTGAGAGACAGAGAGAGATAGCATGAGCAGGAGAGGGCAGAGAGAGAGAGGGAGACCCAGAATATGAAGCAGGCTCCAGGCTCTGAGCTGTCAGCCCAGAGCCCGATGCGGGCCTTGAACTCACAGACCGCGAGATCATGACCTGAGCTGAAGTCGGACGCTCAACCGACTGAGCCACCCAGGCGCCCCGACATCAAGACTCCTTCAGATTGAAAGTAGAGATGGAGAACCACCTAACAGGCTCCCAGTTGCCAAAAGAGAGCTGGAGTAGCCAGTCTTATAACAGACAATGTAGATTTTAAAATAAAGTCTGTCACAAGAGATTAAGAAGGGCATTAGATCATTATTAAGGGGTTTATATACCTAGGATATCTAACAGTTGTAAACATTTATGCCCCAATGTGAAATAACCCAAATTTATAAATCAATTAATGACAAATATAAAGGAAATCATTGACAATAATACGATAATAGTAAGGGACCTCAACACCCAAATTATAGCAATGGACAGATCATGTGAGTGGAAAATCAACATAGAAGCAAAGGCTTTGAATGACACACTGGACTGGATGTACTTAACAGATATATTCAGAACATTTCATCCTAAAGCAGCACAATACATATTCTTCTCCAGTGCACGTAGAACATTCTCCAGAATAGATCACATACTGGGACACAAATCAGCCCTTAATAAGTACAAAAGGATTGAGATCATACCTTGCATATTTTCAGACCACAACACAGTGAAACGCGAAATCTCAAGAAAAAATTTGGACAGGCAACAAATACTTGGAGACTAAAGAATATCCTACTAACAAATGAATAGGTTAACCAAGAAGTTAAAGTGGTACATAAAAGTATATGGGCCATTGAAAATGATAATACCACAGATAAAAACCTCTGGGACACAGCCAAGGCAGTCATAAGAGGGAAGTATGTTGCAATGCACACCTTCCTAAAGAAGGAAGAAAGGTCATAGATACACAACCTAACTTTACACTTAAAAGAGCTGGGAAAAGAAGAGTGAATCAGCAGAAGACAGGAAATAATAAAGATTAGAGCAGAAATCAATTCTGTCGAAATTGGAAAAAAAAAAAAAAAAACAGTAGAACAGATCAATGAAACCAGGAGGTTGTTCTTTGAAAGAATTAATAAAATTGATAAACCTTTAACAAGTTTGATCAAAAAAGCAAAAGGATAGGGCCCAAATAAATCAAATCAAGAATGAAAGAGGGGAAATCATAGCCAACGCTGCAGAAATGCAAACAATATTAAGACAATATTACGAACAATTATATGCCAATAAATTGGGCGATCTGGAAGAAACGGACAAATTCCTAGAGACATATAAACTACAAAAACTGAAATAGGAAGAAATAGAAAATTTGAACAGCCCCATAACCAGTAAAGAAATTGAATCAAAAATCTCCCCAGAACCCAAGTCCAGGACTGGATGGCTTTCCAGGGGAATTCTACCAAACACTGAAACAAGAGTTAACACCTATTCTGTTCGAAAAAATAGAAAAGGAAGGAAAAGTTCCAAACACATTCTATGAGGCCAGCATTACCTTGATTCCAAAACCAGACAAACACCCCACTAAAAAGAACTACAGACCAATTTCCCTGATGAACATGGACGTAAAAGCTCTCAACAAGACCCTAGCCAACACTAAAAGAATTATTCACCATGATCAAGTGGGATTTATACCTGGGATGCAAGACTGACTCAATTTCCATAAACCAATCAATGTCATACATCTTGCTTAGAAAAGAAAGGAGAAGAACCACATGAACCTGTCAATAGATGTGGACAAAGCATTTGACAAAATTCAGCATCCTTTCTTGATGAAACCCCTCAAAGAGTAGTGATAAAAGGATCATACCTCAAGATCATAAAAGCTATATATGAGAGATCCACCACTAATATCATCCTTGGTGGGGAAAAAACTGAGAGCTTTCCCACAAGGTCACGAAAACGACGAGGATGTCCACTCTCTCCACTGTTATTCAACATAGTATTGAAAGTCCTAGCCTCAGTAATCACACAACACAAAGGAATAAAATGCATCCAGTTGGCAAATAGGAAGTCAAACTTCCACTCTTTGCAGATGACATGATACACTATATGGAAAACTCAAAGGTTCTGCCAAAAAGCTGCCAGAACTGATCCATGAATTCAGCAATGTCGCAGGATATAAAATCAATGCACAAAATCAGATGCATTTCTATATACCAATAATGAAGCAACAGAAAGATACATCGAAAAATTGATCCCATTGACAATTGCACCAAGAACCATAAGACACCTAGGAATAAACCTAAGCAAAGAGGTGAGAAATCTATACACTGAAAACAATAGGAAGCTACTGAAAGAAATGGAAGAAGACACACAACAAGATGGAAAAATATTCCCTGGTCATGGATTAGAAGAACAAATATTGCTAAAATGTCAATACTACCCAAGGAAATCTATGTATGTAATGCAATCTGTATGAAAATGAGACCAACATGCTTCACAGAGCTAGAACAAACAATCCTAAAGTTTGTGTTGAACCAGAAAATACCCTGAAGAGCCAAAGCAATCCTGAAAAAGAAAACCAAAGCTCGAGCATCACATTCTGGACTTCAAGGTGGATTCCAAGGCTGTAATCATCAGGACAGTATGGTACTGCCACAAAAACAGACACTTAGATCAAGGGAACAGAATATAGAGCCCAGAAATGGACCCACAAACATATGGGCAACTAATCTTTCACAAAACAGGAAAGAAAATAGAATGGAATAAAGACACTCTTCAGCAAATGGTATTGGGAAAACTGGACAGTGACATGCCGAAGAATGAACCTGGAACACTTTCTTACACCGTACACAAAAACAAACTCAAAATGGATGAAAGACCTAAGTGTAAGGCAGGAAGCTCTCAAAATCCTAGAAGAGAAAACAGGCAAAAACCTCTTTGACCTCGGCTGCAGCAAACTTCTTGCTCAACATGTCTCTGGATTCAAGGGAAGAAAGCAAAAATGAACTATTGGGACCTCATCAAGATAAAAAGCTTTTGCGTGGTGAAAGAAACAATCAGCAAAAACAAAAGGCAAATGATGGAATGGGAGAAGATGTGTTCAAATTACATATCAGATAAAGGGTTCGTATCCAAAGCCTATAAAGAATTTGTCAAACTCAACACCTGAGAAAGAAATAACCCAGTGAGGAAATGGACAGAAGACCTGAACAGACACTTTTCAAAAGAAGACATCCAGATGGCTGACAGACACATGGAAACATGTTCAGCATCGCTCATCACCAGGGAAATACAAATCTAAACCACAGGGAGATACCACCTCACAGCTGTCAGAATGGCACACATTAGCAACTCAGGCAACCATAGATGTTGGCGAGGATGCGGAGGAAGGGGAACCCTTTTGCACTCCTGGTGGCAATGCAAGCTGGTGCAGCCACTCGGGAAGACAGTATGGAGGTTCCTCAAAAAATTAACAATAGAACTACCCTATGAGCCAGCAATTGCACAACTACATATTTATCCGAAGGATACAGGTATGCTGTTTTGAAAGGACACGTGCACTCCATTGTTTATAGCAGCGCTAATGACAAAAGCCAAAGTATGGAAAGAGACCAAACGTCCATTGACAGATGAATGGATAAAGAGGATGTGGTACACACACACACACACACACACACACACACACACACACTGGAGTATTCCTTGGCAATCAAAAAGAATGAAATCTTGCCATTTGCATCAATGTGGATGGAACTAGAGTATTGTGCTGAGGGAAATTAGTCAGAGAAGACAAATATATGACTTCACTCATATGTGGAATTTAAGATACAAAACAGATGACCATAGGGCAAAGGAAGAGAAAATAGTGTAAAAACAGGGAAGGGGACAATGCGTGAAACTCTTAAATGTAGAGAACAAACTGATGGGTTCCGGAGGGGTTGTGAGTGGGTGGGTGGATAAATGGGCAACGGACATTGAGGAAGACACTTGTTGGGATGAGCCCTGGATGTCAGATGTAGGGGATGAGTCACTGGATTCTACTCCTGAAATCATTAGTGAACTATATGCTCACTAACTTGCATGTAAATTTAAAAAAATGATGTGGTACGTACATGCAGAAACACTTAGCCTTATTATGAATGAAATCTTGCCATTTGCAACAACGCGGATGGACTTAGAGTGCCCATAAGCTAAATAAATCAGACAGAGGAAGTCAAATAGCGAATGATTTCACTCATATGTGGAATTTAAGAAATAAGGCAAATGAGCAAAGAAAGGAGGAAGAGAAAAAACACCCAGACTCTAAAATACAGAGAATAAAATGCTGGTTGCCGAAGGGAGGTGGGCGGCTGGGTGAAATAGTAAAGGAGATCAAGAGGTGCGAAGTTACTCCAGAGGTAGCCAGTCTGTGACACTTGTGATGAACGCTGAGAAATGTGTAGAATTGCTCAATAACAAAAGTGCATTTCATCGTTAAGTATAACTTGAGTTGATTTAAAAATAAAAACTACTTAAAAACATCTTCATTTCCATATTTTTTCTCTTCTCTTTTACCTGCCTACTTACTACTTCAAAATATATAGAAATTGTAGGAATTTTAATGAGTAGTTTCACTGTAATTTTATATTTTATGAGTATCATTAAAATTTATAATATTATATCTAAGAGTGACATTTTCTAGAATGAGAAAGGGGGAGAAGTTTAAAACCTTGCTTAAAATGACAGAGACAAAAATACTGAAGCTAGAATTCAATTATATCACATGTGTTTCAAACTCTACATGGCCTCTGAGTTTCGTATGGGGTTACAAAAGATTTGGCTTAAAGAGCAGAATATTTGGGAACTTTCAGTGATCTATACCTGCTTGCTTTTTCCGTACGGCAGGGACAGGAGTGGAGCACTTGGTAACTGAAATGAGAGGTGTCCCTTAGGACAGACTGGTAGGGGAGAAGGGCTCTGAGGACAGAATCTGCCCATTGATGGCCTTGTTCAGGAATCCATGGCACTGAGGTGGCTGTGGTCAAGGATTGACTGAGTTTATCCCTTGGGGTTGGGTGGGAAGGGCAGAGTCCTTGTCCCTTCAAAGGCTCAGCATTTGTGAACATCTATGACATCTCTATAAATATATGATGGAGGAGGAAGAAATGTTGATTCATGTGTTCTTCCAGGGTTTTTTTGGGCGGGTGGTTACAGAGCTGCTTTTAGAGATGTTCCTATCATAGAATAGTGGGGATGTTTCCTTTTAATTCTTGAAAGTTCTAAGACTGGAAGTGAGAAATTTTATGCTGATATTACAGCTCTAACTCAGGCCTTCTAGGAAAGACTGGTGATCTGTGGAGTATCTCCTCTCCCCACAGATCTTGCACTGGAAAGCTGAGTAAATCTATTGGATGTACGGTTCACAAATTGCACACTTACTGCACATGATTCATCTTCAAAGTAAATCTGAATTGCGAGAGCAAATCTAGGAGCTCTCTCTTGGACCTCATCTCTTTTATGAGAAATAAGGTAAGTTTTCAAACTCAAGTAAACTATGTTCTTTTCCTTGCCTCCCATGCAGGACTGTGTTTTAGGGAAGTTGCCATGGTTTAGTTCTGTCTCCTGAGAAGCTTGAAGCTCTGGGAACATATTTGTCTTAGTGATGAGAGGATCTGAATGTGTCAGGGCTTCCAGCTTTCACTGGCCTCTGCTTGAGGCAGCACAGTCTCAGGAAAAATTCTTATTGAAAGGGTGGGAGGTATATTTGAGGGGGCAGAGGTTTAGTATCCTATACATATGGGTTTTTTTTCTTTTAATGGATTAAATAAGCAGCTGATCCTCAGGAAGCAATGGAAGGTGGACGTTTATCAGACGAAGGTCATTTAGCCACTAGGAAATACTGAAAATGTAGTGAATGATATGGTTGGGACATATTCATGAGGGACAGCAAGTGTCAAGCATGGCTGGAACACACATGAGCAGAAGCCCTGGGAGGAAAGGTGGTAAGCAAGACTATGGCACAGCGTTTGAGGACTTTGAAAGTCATGGTGAGTATTTCAGCCTTTGCACTTGAAAACCACAGCAACCCTTTAATCATAAGTTATGATTCATCATATTTTTAGAACGCCCACTTTTCCTTTTCAAGTTGTAGCTAGGAGGTAAAAAGAGGGAGAGGATAGAGTGAGGAGAAGAGGGAATTTCTGAAATTGTGTCCTTTTTTTCTGTTTAGAAACATAGAGGGTCCACTTAAAGAACTGTAGGATTGACCATTTGTAATACTGACGTTCATGAGATACCAGCCCGATTTTGTACTATGTATGAGCTAATAATGCTCACAGTGAAAACTCATGTAGTTATCTCCTTTGACATGTTATTTCTCTTCAACAATTGGTGTGAGACATTTTATTTAGAATTTGATGAGTATTAGACACTGTGTGAAAGGAGTTTTTATGTCCCATGTTTTGAGAATCTAAACTGATCCTGTTTTTAGATCAGTGAAAATACGCTCTATGATGATGTTATTAACGTTTATCCAAACCATTGAATGTACTACACCAGCAGTGAACCCTGGGAAAAACTGTGTACTCTGGGTGATGAGGATGCATCACAGTGGGCTCATCGGTTCTGACAAATGTGCCATTCTGGCAGGGGATGTTGATAATGGCAGGGGTGATATCTGTGTAGGGGCTAGGGACCTTATGGGGAATCTCTGTACCTGTGTTGGTGTTGCTGTGAATGTAGCACTGCTCTAAAAAAATTAAGTCTTAGCAACAAGAACAAACTAAAAAGCAACAACGACCAAAAGATCTTATTAAAGCTGAGAGGAGGCGTGTGATTTTGCTACCTCCTCCCCGCCCCCCACAGAGACAGCTGAGAGGGAGCCCATCTGCTCCTCCTCTGAGAAGGGAAGGGACAGGTCTGGAGTCACCACTGAATCATACTCGGGATGCCTGCTGGGTCAATCTTCATTCTGTTGGGGCCACAGTGGATCCACCTGTATGCTGTCCATTGAGTTTCTAATGCAGGGGATTCAAAGATGGATGTCTTCAGTGCAACCCTGACACTTGAAGGGAGCAGGCACTCATTCCAGGTAAGCCCAAATCCAACTAGACTAAATTTAGAAAAAAACAGATGATTAAATTTTGATAAACAGCTGAATGATTTTGTTCTTCTGTGCTGAATAAATCTCAATAAAATCAGCTCTCATATGTTGTATATCTTCAAATTTCATACCTGACTGCAAAAATATGTTCAGATTTCATAACCTGGCTTCCATGGCCTTTGGCAGAGACGAAACCTTACTTTTCCAAGTTTTTCTACTGTGACACTAGAATCCGTCTAAACCAGCGATTTCATATTGATCTTCTCTGTTTGTCCCATCATCCCCATTAAAACGTTGGTTGGTTTCTTTCATGTCAATGCTCTCACCCCTCTGATTTTCATAGCTTTGCATCACAAACTCTTTACAACCAAGGGCCTATTATATTTCTACTTTCCTCTCCTCATATACAGAACCTGTTATGTACTTTGCATTTTATTATTTATTTATTATTTATTTATTTATTCATTTATTTATTTAATATTTATTCATTATTGAAAGACAGAGGGAGACAGAGTGCTAATGGGAAGGGGCAGAGAGAGAGGGAGACACAGAATTTGAAGCAGGTTCTAGGCTCTAAGCTGTCAGCCCAAAGCCCCATGCAGGGCTCTAACTCACGGACTGCAAGATCATGACCTGAGCCAAGCCATCTGCTCAACCAACTGAGCCACCCTGGCGTCCCTGTTTTTTAGTATTTATGAACGGTATTTGGAGTTGCCATTCCCAGCTCCTGATCACCATGAGCAAATTAGCAGGAACCACAGTGCCGAGATGATTTCAACTACTCGGGGAAGGAAATATGTGTCAAAAACAGTTGTGCAGATGTATTAAGGGTAAATGAACAGGTAGATTAATATCCTGGTAATTTTAATAATCATAATGGAATGTTGATACTAGTAATCATAATGAAAGAGCCATTCCAATCGCAGTTACTAAATATCTGCATCTCTTCTGCGTCGTACATACTGAATTATTTAACCTTCACAGAAACCCTAAAAAGTAGATTATTTTAATCTTAACGTTTACAGAGGAAGAATAAGTAGCACAGTTATGCAGGGACTTGTGAAATATGGCACCATACTGCGCAGTGCGTGGGGTATGAATCCTGGTGGTGTGGCTTCAGCCTAGATGCTCTGTCATTGTGCTAACCTACCTCTCTGCTCTGCTTTAGGGGATTTGCATCTTAGGGAACCTGGTTTAGAACTTGAATTTCTTCAATCACATCTAAAGTTCATCTCTTAACATAACCCTGAGTTTTTCACTGACCCATCTATCCTTTAGGAATTTTTACTCTTCTCTTTGCAGATGGTTTCTATTCTTCTAATACCAATCACATAGTCCCTTACATAATTAATGCTTTCATCTATGCATATCTTAAAACTCAAAAATCATTAAGAACAGGTGAGTATTTTGCCCAATCTTCACAATAAGTCCAGATAATTGTGATTTGATATTTAAAATCAAAGATAATTATGGAATTCTGAGAGAAGGGAACAGGCAGTACAATTTTAAAATGTTTTGAAACAAACACTAAATTAGAATGGGGAAATGGACAGTTTGTAATAAAAGAAAAGGAAAAAAAGTCATAGAAAAAGAGAAAAAGTAAAATCATAATAGGGAAAGCAGCAGAGGCGGGGACTTACATAGCTCTTGCTTATTATAGGCTGGATCTTTTTCTCATTTTATCTGCAGTGCAGTGTAACCATGTTATGTGCAAAGTAGCTTTCCCCAGCTAGTAAAGAGTGGAGCTGGGATTTGAACCCAAGACATCTGACTACAGCAACTGTGTTCTTGACCAAGAAATGTAGTTAGTTATTTTCTTGATGAATAGCCATCCCAGATAGAATATCAAGATTGCAAAATATGAACTGACCAAAGATAAAAAATTTCATAAAAGCAATATTTTCATTAAAAATGTAGTAACAATGTAAAATGTGGTTGGTGATAAAAATGTATGTGCATATAACAAAATACAATTGTTTTCTACTAACCAAATGAGAGAATAAGATCGTGTCATAAAATAACCTTTCTTGTTTGTTTGCATGTTCATCAGCTTTTTTGCAAAATCATCAACCTTGAAATATTGATAATATGTGTATATAGTAAAAGGATGTAGAGATACACACATTTGTAAATATACTTAGAGAATGTTTCCTAAAAGACATTTCTAAAAGAAAACCAAAAGTAGTTATTTCTGGAGAGTAGGAGTGTAAATTCAATAGTTTGGAGACAGCTTTAAATTTTCTTTTATTCTTCTGTGTCTTTTGAATAACTAGTGATAAACATGAATTATTTCATCATAAAATATAGTTAATAAGTGGAGGCAAAATGTTGAGAAACATTTTTAATAATTATCAACAGCAATGATAATCTCTAGCACTTGGGACAACAACATCATACTTTGGAAATTAAGTTGTTATGTATGTGACTCAAAATTGGAAACTATATAAATAACTCAAAGGACAAATGGTCAAAGAGATGCCACTTATGAAACTTTATACAATGTCACATAATTAAATTAACAGTTAAACTAATGCTAAGTATAATAACATGGGAAGAAGTGTTATAATAATTCAAGTCAAAATCAGGACACAAAATGATATAATATGATGATTTCAGTGACAAACTCAACAAGTTATGAACAAAAACTTGAACTAGAACAATCATAATATAGTATGTTGGAATTATGGGATATGTTTCAAGATGAAATGTTTAGAAGTATCCTGGTGACCTCAGGGTAAATGAACATATCTGAGTAACAATACTATTTAGATTATAGGAATCATTAGGAATTTTATAGCATGTTCAATTCATAGGCAGAGATGCCCAATATTCTGAGTTTAGTCCCACAGTACAGTCAAGAGGGTAAACAGTTTCCCTCAATTATGTAAACTTCAAAGGTGTCCTGATATTTGTTATATAATAGCGCCAGTAAAACTGACATTGGACAATGGAGGTTAAGTAAAAGATTGTCAAAACATATTTTGTAAAGTATATTTCATCCAACATACTGATGGAGTCAGAGATAAAGGGGTTAGGGACCCAAAAATGAATAAACTGAACTGTGAATACTTTCTTCCAGAGGGATTCTCCAACAAGTTAATTATAGTGGAATAGTGTTTTCCAGATGTCAAAGTACATAGATAAAATGCATAACACATGTGATATATGTGTGTATCTGTGTGCCTAAACAATCTTTTAATTCTTAGGGAAAATCAGGATCAGATAAGGCAAATATTTGTACTCCGTTTTTCACATGAAAGCTAAATTTTGAGACAGTTAAGTCACTTGCTGAAGGAGAATTGAAGTTCTGATGCTTTCAATCTTAGTAGGAATCATAATTTTTAAAGGACATTTAATTTTACCTCCCCAAATGCAAAGGCTTTGATCCAAGGCAGTTAGTTTCTAAATCAACAGATAGATCTGGGAGAGGCTTGGGCATCTGCGGATTTACCAAGAGTCAAAGAGGATTGAAGGCAGTCAGAGGTAACATAACATGGAGCAAAAGCAAGGCATTCAGAGTTCAGCCCACCGATCTTCCCAAGCTGTCACTTCTTTTCTTCCCTTTGCAGATTCAGCCCTTGTCCTCAACTGCACCTTACTTTCAGCCAGTAGTATTGCGATGAATAGCAGTGTGACTGAATTCATTCTCCTTGGGTTGACACAGGATGCAGGAAAGCAGAAGGCAGTATTTGGGGTCTTCTTGATTCTTTACCTTGCAACACTGTTGGGGAACTTTCTTATTGTATTGACTATTAAAATAAGCAAGACCCTTGGGAGTCCCATGTACTTCTTCCTGTTCTATCTGTCTTTTGCTGACGCCTGCTTCTCTACAACCACAGCCCCCAGATTGATTGTGGATGCCCTTGCTCAGAAGAAGACCATTTCCTACAAAGAGTGCATGACTCAGGTCTTTGAAGCCCATTTCTTTGGGTGCATGGAAATCTTGGTGCTCATCCTCATGGCTTTTGATCGCTATGTAGCCATTTGTAAGCCCTTGCGATACACTACCATCATGAGCCGGCACGTGTGCAGCGTTTTGGTGATTTTAGCCTGGGTGGGATCTTGTATCCACTCTTCGGCACAAATTTTCCTGGCTTTGAGATTGCCTTTCTGTGGCCCCAACGTGATTGACCACTATTTCTGTGACTTGCAGCCCTTGTTGAAACTTGCCTGTATGGACACTTATGTGATAAATTTGCTAGTTGTTTCCAACAGTGGGGCCATATGCACGGTGAGTTTCATAATCCTGCTTATGTCCTATATTGTCATCTTGTACTCTCTGCGTAACCACAGTGCTGAAGGAAGGCGAAAAGCCCTTTCCACCTGCACCTCCCACTTTATTGTGGTTGTTTTATTTTTTGGTCCATGCATATTCATGTATACACGCCCCCCAACCACATTTCCAATAGACAAGACAGTGGCTGTGTTTTATACAATTGGGACGCCCTTGCTCAACCCTCTGATATATACACTGAGGAATGTTGAAGTGAAAAATGCCATGAAAAAGTTATGGTGTAGCAAAACATGACTTCTTTTGATACAGGGTATTCAGGGATTCTAATGTATTTTTCCTTAACAGCTGGTTTCTTTCATGTGCAGGAAAGATGAAATATTCTCATTGTGGGAAAAATCCATTAAAATTTTTAATTTCACTAATATTTTATATATTTAATTGACTTATTATGAATAAGTATGAATAAATGCACATCCCTTTTTCATAGAGGATGGCATTAGAATAGGATTACTTGAAATCCATAAACATTGTGAACCACCTGTGCTGGCTCTCAGTTGAATTCTTTTGACAGCTGGCCATATTCATATGATAATTTATCTTCCTGTACAATTTGTCTTCAGAAAATAATATACTCACTATTGACAGAATGATTGTGTGTTTTTGTGTATGTGTGTGCACACACTAATCCTTTACAGATTTTATTCTAGTCCTTAAGAACTTGGATGTAGAGGTAATCCCTATGGAACCAGAGCTTAGAAATGAAGGTTGTGGTCTCGAGTTGGAGAAGATGTTCTGAGAAAATTCTGTGGTGGAATCTGTGCCTCAGCTTGACTCACTGGGACATGAATGGACCCTCAAACTCCATGAAGGGCTGGAAACCTGAGTGAAAACCTGGACTGTCACTGGATAACACTCTCAGTGTTCAGTGAATGGTGGGAGAAGGAGAGTTTTGCACTTGGCAGTGATGGGCGGTATCAGCCAGTGAACTGCTTTTTGGCAGGGTCCTTCTCTTTCATCGTCACAGATCAGGGTCAGTGAGGGGGTTTGGCAGCAGGAATATGCAGACGGTTAAGGGGTAGAAGCATGGCTAGAAAACAATGTACAGTGTAGAGAAAGCAAAGGTGAAAGGAAAGTGGTAACTGTCTCCAGGTGGGATAGAAGAAGCTTTGCCTTTTTATATTGGAGAATACTCATTGGGTATCTGAACGTTTGCAGGGAAAAAAATGCAGTTCCTGGGTATCTCTATAAAATTGACCTAGATTAGCTTGACTTCCTTGGCTGTTACATTTATTTGCATATCAGTACAACCCTTTATTTATTTATTTATTTATTTATTTATTTATTTATTTAGGTTCCTAATACTATCTGAAAATTCAAATTTCCTATTCCTTGGGAGAACCCAGGATTGAAGGTGCTTTTCAATTTTGGGCTTCTGGTTTTGTAGGAGAATGTTTAAATACATATTTTGATTTTTGAAGTTAACCTAATTGATATGTGTAATGAACACCCTACCACCATAACCACCACCACGCCCGCTACCACCACATCATAATCTCATAATTAAGTACTGTCATGTGATTCTGTTTCAGTGTCTGAACTTATAATTCCCACCAAATTGGAACCAAGAAATTACTTTAAGTGATATAGGCTAATGAGAAAAGAATCCAATGACCTTCCCAATTATGAGAACATTTCTACCAACTGAAGACCAAATGTTATCATGTCCCATCTAAGATGCCCAAGACTCCTACATACAAAGAGGTGGCAGAATAAATAGTTAAGTCCTAAGGAAGACATTTGTCCGAGCTCTCAGTGCCTTATTTACAAGAGGCAATTATCTTTTATGTTCTAAGTGAAGACTCCCGATCTTCCTAACTTTGTGTCTTGCAGTTTCATTTCTGAAGCATTTGAATCCGGTCATGTGAAGGTTATATTTAGAACAATTGCAGAAATTTTCTTGTCATGCTTAGTTCATTTAGATGCCAGATTCTCTTAGATGTTAAATAAAGTCTCAGTTGGAAGGGGTGGGAGAACTTGCAGGGAACTGAAAGATCTTACTTGACCTGGTACCTTAACAAACTGCCTCACTGTCTCTGCTTCTGGCAAATGGTGAAAGCTTTTTATTTGCCTTCCTTCTGGGGGCTTCTATGTAGGCTCTCTAATTTTAGCATCCTTGATGTGGAAAGATTTCTATTTCTTATCATCACTGATGACCCCTTGTTAGCCCTTAGAAAGCCAGTGGTTACCTTCCAAATTCTGTATGCTTCCTGATGAACTCTTTTGGGTTGGTCCCTAAAAGATCTTTATGGCTTCTCTGTGGCAGTTTGTGGGGAAACATCCAGGCATCTCTGCTCCCAAAGTGTTCTATTAATGAAGAAACATTTCTAACATAGACTGACTTCAACCAGTCACCCTCATCTGATACCAACCTGTCTCTCTTCCTTCCTTGACTTTTCTTATCTAAGTCTGCTGAGTGCACCCATATGGAGGGTCCCATGCTAGGTTCTCAGAGTAGCGCTCCTGCATGCAAACACACACACACACACACACACACACACACACACACACACACCCCTGGGGTGAGGGACAGATACCTCTACAGTGAATTCTCTAAAGCTGTTTTCACAAATTACTCAGCCACTTTATAACCCGACCACGTTTATATCCTTTATCTAGTTGTAGGATACTTCTGTTGATCATTTCCTTGGTTTGGAAGTAGCATAAGATGGTTTAGGCACAAGTTCACATCCATTGTGTCTATTCAACATTTGAGTTTTAACACCTTGCTACATAAGAAAGGTTACATTATAAACAATTTGTATGACCACTGGACCTGAAGAGAATTTATTTTCATTTGGAAAGTGATGGTAGACAGCACTGGAGGGGCCAAGATGGTGGAGCAGCCGGGTAGTTTTTTCTTTTCTCTTGTCTCTTCCCTGAAATACAGTTAGATCATCACCAAACCATCTTGCACAACTAGAAAACAGATTTGAGGATTAACACAACAATCTGCAACTTGAGGCACAGAACTCAGCAGGTCCATGGTGCAGAGAGGTGAACTGGGGGAGAGAGAAGCTGTGGATAGTGGGGAGCTGTTTTTGCTTGTGGACAGAGGACAGAGACAGGGCGAGAGTACATGAAATGCACTCCCCCTAACAGCAGCTGATGAGGAAGAGAAAGTGTGGAAACACCCACAAGGACTGATCAAGAAAGGGAGAAAGGGAACTTAGAAAGAAAGGGTTTAATTACCATTTACAGACGGGTTTTATCAAGAAAGGAGGCTGAATTTTGTCAAATGGTTTCTCCATATCTATTGACAGGTTCACGTGGTTCTTCTCCTTTCTCTTACTAATGTGATGTATCACATTGATGATTTGTGGAAATTGGGTCATCCTTGCATCCCAGGTATAAGTCCCACTAGATCGTGGTGAATAGTTCTTTTAGTGTATTGTTGGATCAGGTTGGGTAGGATCTTGTTGAGACGTTTTGCATCCATGGCATCAGGGAAATTGGTCTGTAGTTCTCCTTTTTAGTTCTCCATTTCAGTTCTCCATTTAGTTCTCCATTTCAAGGTAAATGCTGGCCTCATAGAATGAGTTTCAAACTTTTCCATCTATTTCTACTTTTTGGAACAGCTTCAAAAGAATAGGCATTAACTGTACTTTCAGTGTTTGGTAGAATTCCCCAGAAAAGCCATCCAGTCCTGGACTCTGGTTTTGGGGAGATTTTTGATTACAGATTCAGTTTCTTTACTGGCTATGGGCTGCTCAAATTTTCTATTTCTTCCTATTTCAGTTTTTGTAGTTTATATGTCTCTAGGAATTTGTCCATTATTTCCAGATTGCCCAATTTATTGGCATATAATTGCTCATAATACTGTCTTAATATTGTTTGTATTTCTGCAGTGTTGGTTGTGATCGCTCCTCTTTCATTCTCCATTTGATTTATTCAGGTCCTTTCCTTTTCTTCTTGATCAAACTTGTTAGAGGTTTATCAATTTTATTAATTCTTTCAAAGAACCAACTCCTGGTTTCATTGATCTGTTCTTTTTTTTTCATTTTGATACAACTGATTTCCACTCTAATATATATTATTTCCTGTCTAATGCTCATTTGGGGTTTTATTTGCTGTTCTTTTCCCGACTCTTTTAAATATAATGCTAGGTTGTTTTTCTGGGACCTTTCTTCCTTCTTTAGGAAGGCATGCATTGCTACACAGTACCCTCCCTCTTATGACTGCCTTGGCTCTGAGCAGATTTTTTGCTGTGGTGTTATCATTTTCTTTGGCCCATATACTTTTTATGTACCTCTTTAACTTCTTGGTTCACCTATTCATTCTCTAGTAGGATGCTCTTTAGTATCCAAGTATTTGTTGTCTTTCCAAATTTTTTTTCTAGTGGTTGATTTTGTGTTTCACAGTGTTGTGGTCTGAAAATATACAAGGTATGATCTCAGTCTTTTTGTACTTATTCAGGGCTCATCTGTGTCCCAGTATGCGATATTTTCTGGAGAATGTTCCACGTGCACTGGAGAAGAATATGCATTGTGTTGCCTTAGAATAGATTGTTCTGAATATATCTGTTAAATACATCCAGTCCAGTATGTCATTCAAAGGCTTTGTTTCTTTGCTGATTTTCCACTCAAATGATCTGTCGTTTGTTGTAATTTGGGTGTTGAAGTCCCCTACTATTATCGTATTATTGTCAATGAGTTCCTTTATATTTGTGATTAATTGATTTGTAAATTTGTGGTATCAAACCTTGGGGACATAAATGTTTACAATTGTTAAATCTACTTGGTAGATAGACACCTTAATTATGATCTAATGCCCTTCTTCATCTCTTGTTACATTCTTTATTTTGAAATCTAGATTTTCTGATATAAGACAGGCTACTCCAGCTTTCCTTTGGCAACCACTAGCATGATAGATGGTTCTCTATCTCCTAACTTTCAATCTGAAGGTGTCTTAAGTCTAAAATGAATATCTTGTAATCAGCATATAGATGGATCTTGTTTTTTTTTTTATCCATTCTTTTACCCTATGTCTTTGATTGCAGCATTTAGACCATTGACATTTAGAGCGAGTGCTGAACGATATGAACTTATTGCCATTGTGTTGTCTGTGGAGTTGGAGTTTCTGGTGGTATTGTCTGGTCCTTTCTAGTCTTTGTTGCTTTTGATCTTTTTTGTTTTGTTTCGTCTTTTCTCCTCTCAGAGAGTTCCCCTTAAAACTTCTTGCAGGGCTGGTTTAGTGTTCACTAACTCCATCAGTTTTGTTTGTCTGGGAAACTTTTTATCTCTCCTTCTATTTTCAATGACAACCTTGCTGGGTAACGAATTCTTGGCTGCATATTTTCTGATTCAACATGTTGAACATATTTTGCCACTCCTTTCTTGCCTTCCAAGTTTCTGCGGATAGGTCTGCTGCAAACCTGATCTGTCTTCCCTTGTAGGTTAAGGACTTTTTTTTTTTCCCTTACTGCTTTCATGATTCTTTCCTTGCCTGAGTATTTTGTGAACTTGACTATGATATGCCTTTTTGATGCCCGGTTTTTGTTGAATCTAATGGGAGTTTTCTGGGCTTCGTGGATTTTGAGGTCTACTTTTCCACTATTATTTGCTTCCATGACCCTTCTACCCCTTTTCCCTCTCTTTGTCTTCTGGGACCCATACGATTTGGATGTTACTCCTTTTTAATGAGTCACTGAGTTCTCTCATTCTTATATCCTGCTCTTTCGCCTTAGTTTTCCTCTTTTTTTCTGCTTCATTATTCTCTATAATTTTGTCCTCTGTATCATGAATTTGCTGCTCTGCTTCATCCATCCTTGCCACCATAGCACCATTCGAGATTGAATGTCAGTAATAGCATTTTTAATTTCACCTTGACTGGAGCTTACTTCTATTATTGCCACAAACGGGATTCTTCATGTTTTTTGTTTTTTATTTTACCCTGGGTAGTATTCTTACAATTGTGATTCCAAATTCGTGTTCTGTCATCTTGCTTGTAACTGTGCTGATTAAGTCCCTGGTTGCCATTTCTTCCTTTTCTTTCTTTTGAGGTGAATTCCTTCATTTCATCATTTTGAAGGAAGAAAAAGAATTAACAAAATAAAGTAAATAAATAAAAATAAAAAATTAAAATCAACACAAAAAAAATCAAATGAAGGATGCTAGTCACAGGTGTGTTCTGGATGTTTGTTGAAAGAAGTTTGATAGAATAGAGAAAAAAAGGAAAGAATAGTAGTGAAAAAAGGCAAACAGTTGAAAATTTAAAATAATGAATACAATAACATAGAATAAAAAGAAATGAGGAAAGTGAAATAGATTTAAAAATTTACAAAAACGTGAAAAATACAGTAGAAAAAAACTGAAGAAAAATCTTTTCATAAAAATGGGAATAAGTATCATATTTTTCTCTTTCTGTCTTCACGAACAAGAAAAGAAAATAAAATTAATATAGAGAACAAACATATGGGAGCTGGAGGCGTTTTGAGCTGGTGGATGAATAAATGGGCAAAGGACATTGAGGAAGACACTTGTTGGGATGAACACTGGATGCGAGATGTAGGGGATGAATCACTGGATTCTACTCCTGAAATTATTAGTGAACTATATGCTGACTAAATTGCATGTAAATTAAAAAATATAATGTGGTATGTACAAAGCAGTCATAGCATTAAAATGAATGACATCTTATCATTTGCAACAACATGGATGCACTTAGAGTGTCCATAAGCTAAATAACTCAGACAGAGGAAGTCAAATAGCACATGATTTCACTCATATGTGGAATTTAAGAAATAAGGCAAATGAACAAAGAAAAAAAAGATAAGAAACACCCCAGACTCTAAAATACAGAGTGGAAAATGCTGGTTGCCAAAGGGAGGTGGGTAGCTGGGTGAAATAGTAAAGGAGATCAAGAGGAGAGAAGATACTCCAGAGGTAGCCAGTCTATGACACTTGTGATGAGCACTGAGTAATGTGTAGAATTGCTCAAAAACAAAAGTGCGTTTCATTGTTAGTATAACTTGAATTGATTTAAAAATAAAAAAATATTTTAAAAATGTCTTAATTTCCATATTCTTTCTCTTCTCTCTTTACCTACTGACTCAACTGACTTCAAAATATTTAGAAATTTTAATGAGTAGGTTTCATTGTAATTTTATATTTTATGAGTCTCATTAAGATTTATTGTATTATATCTAAGAGTGACATTCTCTAGAATGGGAAAGAGGGGTAAGTTTAGAACCTTGCTTAAAGTGACAGAGACAAAAATAGTGAAGCTAGAATTCAATTATATCACATGTGGTTTAACCTGTACATGGGCTCTGAGTTTTGTGGGGTTAGAAAAGATTTGGCCTAAAGAGCAGAGCATTTGGGAACTTTCAGTGATCTATACCTGCTTGCTTTTTCTGTAGGGCAGGGACAGGAGTGGAGCACTTGGTAACTGAAGTGAGATGTGTCCCTTAGGACAGACTGGAGAGGGAGAAGGGCTCTGGGGACAGAATCTGCCCACTGACAGTCTTGTTCAAAATCCTTGGCACTGTGGTTTGCTGTGGTCAAGGATTGACTGAGTTTATCCCTTGGGGTTGGGTGGGAAGGACAGAGTCCTTGTCCCTTCAAAGGCTCAGCATTTGTGAACATCTATGAAATCTCTATAAATATCTGATTTAGGAGGAAGAAATGTTAATTCATGTGCTCTTCCAGGGGTTTTTTGGGGGGGGGGTTACAGAGCTGCTTTAGAAATGTTCCTATCATAGAATAGTGGGGATGTTTCCTTTTTATTCTCGTAAGTTTTAATAATAGAAGTGAGAAATTTTATGCTGATATTTCAGCTCTAACTCAGGCCTTCTAGGAAAGACTGGCGATCTGTGGAGTATCTCCTCTCCCCACAGACCTTGCACTGGAAAGCTGAGTAAATCTATTGGATGTACGTTTACATGTTGCACACTTACTGCACATGATTCATCTTCAAAGTAAATCTGAATTGCGAGAGCAAATCTAGGAGCTCTCTATTGGATCTCATCTCCTTTACGAGCAATAAGGTAAGTTTTCAAACCCAAGTAAACTATGTTCTTTTCCTTGCCTCCCATGCAGGCCTGGGTTTTAGGGCAGTTGCCATGATATAATTCTGTCTCCTGAGAAGCTTGAAGCTCCGGGAACATATTTGTCTTAGTGATGAGAGGATCTGAATGTGTCAGGGCTCCCAGCTTTCGCTGGTCTCTGCTTGATGTGTCACAGTCTCAGGAGCAAATTTTTAAAAATATAATTTGTTTTCAAATAAAAATATGGAATGCTTTAGGAGTTTGCATATGAAACTTGCGCAGGGGCATGCAATCTTTGTGCGTTCCAATTTTAGGAATTGTGCTCTGAAAGCGAGCACACTCGGGACCAATTCCTTGGAAGGGGGTGGTTATATTTGAGGGGGCAGAGGTATAGTACCCTATACATGTGGGTTTCTTTTTCTTTTAATTGATTAAATAAGCATCTGACCCTCAATTTATTTATTTACCTATTTATGTATTAAATTAAATGTTTGTTTATTTTTTTTGAGAGAGAGAGAGAGAAGAGAGAAAGAGATAATGAGTGAGGGAGAGAGGGAGAGAGAGAGAATCCTAAGCAGGCTGTCAGTGCAGAGCCCAATGCTGGGCTTGATCCCGTAAACCCCGAGATCATGACTTGAGCTGAAAGCAAGAGTCTGACTCATAACTGACTGAGCCACCCAGGCACCCCCTATACATTTGAATTTCTTATGTATAAGGCTTAATGTTAGGAAAAAGGATTGGATTGTATACTGACCATACACCATCATTATGCATTGGCACTGTTGATTACACGATTCTATTATATACTGATTGTTCTGCCAGTCGTGATATTAAAGTTGTCTGTCCAGACCCACTGTCACCCCTGCTTACAGCTAAGAATTATATTCTCTTTCTGCTGTTGGGGTAAGGGGTATATATGGAGTGGAGGAATGAGAAGCAAACTCTCTCATGAAATCCAAATCTTTATCCCTAACAAGATTCTTTGCTCAACCTTACACCGTGGGCTTAAGAGATAAATGTGAACATAAATAAATATAAATATAAATAAACAGAAACATAAATATAAATATAAATTCTGCTCTCTTTTTTAATCCCTCTTCAATATGCATCCATTTGAGAGTCAGGATACATACTGGGCATGGCAGTGCTTTTCTTCTCTACTGGTTCATGGTTTCTGGCTTTATGCCGGCTCCACCCAAATGAAAGGAGTCTGATGCTTTGCTTGGCAGGGCTGGTGAGGTGTGGACTGTTTGAGAAGGAGAGATTTCCATGGAGCACAAAGGTTTGAGTTCTGGTACTGGTTGCTTTTTGACTGCTCTCTGCTAAGCTGCTTCCCAGCCTAGTCGGACGTGTACAAAATAGAACAAAGAGAAATTCCCTTATGAGATTTAAAAATCAAATGAACAAAGAAATTAGAGGAAGAAAAAAGAAAGAAGGCTATAGTCAAGGGTTGTATGATCCAATAAATACACACACACACATACACACACACACACACACATTTTAACAGTTGAAGGCCATTAGTGAGAAAGTTGTTTGGGAAAACCTGGAAGGCTCTGGTGAGGAGATGAACAGGGTACTCTGGACACAGAAAGCAATGGAAGGGGGAAGTTTGTCAGACGAAGGTCATTTAGCCACTAAGAAATGTTGAAAATGTAGGGACTGAGATAGTAAGGACATATTCATGAGGGACAGCAAGTGTCAGGCATGGCTGGAACACACACGAGCAGAAGCCCTGGGAGGAAAGGTGGTAAGCAAGACTATGGCACAGCGTTTGAGGACTTTGAAAGTCATGGTGAGTATTTCAGCCTTTGCACTTGAAAACCACAGCAACCCTTTAATCATAAGTTATGATTCATCATATTTTTAGAACGCCCACTTTTCCTTTTCAAGTTGTAGCTAGGAGGTAAAAAGAGGGAGAGGATAGAGAGTGAGGAGAAGAGGGAATTTCTGAAATTGTTTCCTTTCCTTCTGTTTAGAAACATAGAGGGTCCACTTAAAGAACTGTAGGATTGACCATTTGTAATACTGACGTTCATGAGATACCAGCCCGATTTTGTACTATGTATGAGCTAATAATGCTCACAGTGAAAACTCACGTAGTTATCTCCTTTGACATGTTATTTCTCTTCAACAAAATGGTGTGAGACATTTTATTTAGAATTTGATGAGTATTAGACACTGTGTGAAAGGAGTTTTTATGTCCCATGTTTTGAGAATCTAAACTGATCCAGTTTTTAGATCAGTGAAAATACTCTGCATGATATTACGATGATGGATGTCTGTTTCTAATATGTACCGAAACCATAGAATGTACCACACCCAAGAGTGAGCCTTGGGGTAAACTTTGCACTCTGGGTGATGAGGATGTGTCACGGTAGGCTCATCAGTTCTGGGAAATGTACTGTTCTGGCGGGCGATGTTGGTAATGGCAGGGGTGATATTTGGGTGGCGGCTAGGGACCATATGGGGAATCTCTGTACCTGTGTGTTGGTGTTGCTGTGAATGTAGCACTGCTGTAAAAAATTAAGTCTTAGCAACAAGAACGAAGTAAAAAGCAACAACGACCAAAAAATCTTATTAAAGCTGAGAGGAGTTGTGTGATTTTGCTACCTCCTCCCCGCCCCCCACAGAGACAGCTGAGAGGGAGCCCATCTGCTCCTCCTCTGAGAGGGGAAGGGACAGGTCTGGAGTCACCACTGAATCATACTCGGGATGCCTGCTGGGTCAATCTTCGTTCTGTTGGGGCCACAGTGGATCCACCTGTATGTTCTCCATTGAGTTTCCAAGTGCAGGGGATACAAAGATGGATGTCTTCAGGGCAACCCTGACATCTTGAAGGGAGCAGGCACTCATTCCAGGTAAGCCCAAATCCAACTAGACTATGTTTAGAAAACTAGATGACTAAATTTTGATAAACAGCTGAATGAGTTTGTCCTTCTGTGCTGAATAAATCTCAATAAAATCAGCTGTCATATCTTGTATATCTCCAAATCTCATACTTGACTGCAAAAATATGTTCAAATTTCATAACCAGGCTTCCATGGCTTTTGGCAGAGACAAAACCTTGTTTTTCCAAGTTATTCTACTATGACACCAGAATCAGTCTAAACCAGAGGTTTCATATTGATCTTCTCTATTTGTCCCATCACCCCCATTAAAACTTTGGTTGGTTTCTTTCATGTCAAATGCTCTCACCCCTCTGATTTTTGTATCTTTGGATCACAAACTCTTTACAACCAAGGTTATATTTTATTTTCACTCTCATGTCATCATGGTTCACATATAGGGAAGCTGTTTGCATTTTGTATTTGTTTTTTACTATTTTTATTTATTTATTCTTAACATTTATTCATTTTTGACAGACAAAGAGAGACAGAGTGTGAATGGGGAAGAGGCAGAGATAGAAGGAGACACAGAATTTGAAGCAGGCTCTATCTAGCCTCCAAGCTGTCAGCACAGAGCCGGATGCGGGGCTGAAACTCACGGACTGCAAGATCATGACCTGAGCCAAAGTCAGCTGTTCAACCGACTGAGCCACCCAGGCGCCCTTGTTTTTTAGTATTTGTTAAGGATATTTGGAGTTGCCATTCCCAGCTTCTGATCACCATGAGCAAATTAGCAGGAACCACAGTGACAAGATGATTTCAGCTACTCGGGGAAGGAAATATGTGTGAAAAACAGTTGTGCAGATGGTATGGGTAAATGAACAGGTAGATTAATATCCTGTTAATTTTAATAATCATAATGGAATGTTGATACTAGTAATCATAATGAAAGAGCCATTCCAATCGCAGTTACTAAATATCTGCATCTCTTCTGCGTCGTACATACTGAATTATTTAGCCTTCATAGAAACACTAAAAAGTAGATTATTTTAATCTTAATGTTTACAGAGGAAGAATAAGTAGCACAGTTATGTAGGGACTTGTGAAATATGGCACCATACTGCGCAGTGGGTGGGGTATGAATCCTGGCGGTGTGGCTTCAGCCTGGATGCTCTGTCATTGTGCTAACTTACCTCTCTGCTCTGCTTTAGGGGATTTGCATCTTAGGGAACCTGGTTTAGAACTTGAATTTCTTCAATCACATCTAAAGTTCATCTCTTAACATAACCCTGAGTTTTTCACTGACCCATTTATCCTTTAGGAATTTTTACTCTTCTCTTTGCAGATGGTTTCTATTCTTCTAATACCAATCACATAGTCCCTTACATAATTAATGCTTTCATCTATGCATATCTTAAAACTCAAAAATCATTAAGAACAGGTGAGTATTTTGCCCAATCTTCACAATAAGTCCAGATAATTGTGATTTGATATTTAAAATCAAAGATAATTATGGAATTCTGAGAGAAGGGAACAGGCAGTAGAATTTTAAAATGTTTTGAAACAAACACTAAATTAGAATGGGGAAATGGACAGTTTGTAATAAAAGAAAAGGAAAAAAAGTCATAGAAAAAGAGAAAAAGTAAAATCATAATAGGGAAAGCAGCAGAGGCGGGGATTTACATAGGTCTCGCTTATTATAGGCTGGATCTTTTTCTCATTTTATCTGCAGTGCAGTGTAACCATGTTATGTGTAAAGTAGCTTTCCCCAGCTAGTAAAGAGTGGAGCTGGGATTTGAACCCAAGACATCTGACTACAGCAACTGTGTTCTTGACCAAGAAATGTAGTTATTTTCTTGATGAATAGCCATCCCAGATAGAATATCAACATTGCAAAATATGAACTGAGCAAAGATAAAAAATTCTCATAAAAGCAATATTTTCATTAAAAATGTAGTAACAATGTAAAATGTGGTTGGTGATAAAAATGTATGTGCATATAACAAAATACAATTGTTTTCTACTAACCAAATGAGAGAATAAGATCATGTCATAAAATAACCTTTCTTGTTTGTTTGCATGTTCATCAGCTTTTTGCAAAATCATCAACCTTGAAATATTGACCATATATCATATAGTAAAAGGATGTAGAGATACACACATTTGTGAATATACTTAGAGAATGTTTCCTAAAAGACATTTCTAAAAGAAAACCAAAAGTAGTTATTTCTGGAGAGTAGGAGTATAAATTCAATAGTTTGGAGACAGCTTTAAATATTCTTTTATTCTTCTGTGTCTTTTGAATAACAGATGATAGACATGAATTATTTCATCATAAAATATAGTTAATAAATGGACACAAAATGTTGAGAAACATTTTTAATAATTATCAACAGCATGATGATCTCTAGCATTTGGGACAACAACATCATACTTGGGAAATTACTTTAAGTTGTTATCTATGTGACTCAAAATTGGAAACTATATAAATAACTCAAAGGACAAATGGTCAAAGAGATGCCACTTACAAAACTTTATACAATGTCGCGTAATTAAATTAACAGTTAAACTAATGATAAGTATAATGACATGGGAGGAAGTGTTATAATAATTCAAGTCAAAATCAGGACACAAAATGATATTATATGGTGATTTCAGTGACAAACTCAACATGTTATGAACAAATACTTGAAATAGAACAATCATAACATAGTATGTTGGAATTATGGGATACTTTTCAGATGAAATTTTTAGAAGTATACTGGTGACTTCAGGGTAAAATGAACATCTTTGAGTAACAACAGGCATCATTTAGATTATAGGCATCATTAGGAATTTTATAGCTTGTTGAATTCACAGGCAGAGATGCTCAATATTCTGAGTTTAGTCCCACAGTACAGTCAAGAAGGTAAACCGTTTTCCTCAATCATGTCAACTTCAAAGGTGTCCCGACATTTGTTATATAATGGTGTCAGTAAAACTGACATTGAACAAGGGAGGTTAAGTAAAAGATTGTCAAAACAGATTTTTATAAAGCATATTTCATCCAACACACTGATGGAGTCAGAGATAAAGGGGTTAGGGACCCAAAAATGAGTGAACTGAACAGAGAATACTTTCTTCCAGAGGGATTTTCCAACAAGTTAATTATAGTGGAATAGTGTTTTCCATATTTCAAAGCACATAGATAAAAAAAATGCAGGGGCGCCTGGGTGGCGCAGTCGGTTAAGCGGCCGACTTCAGCCAGGTCACGATCTCGCGGTCCGTGAGTTCGAGCCCCGCGTCAGGCTCTGGGCTGATGGCTCGGAGCCTGGAGCCTGTTTCCGATTCTGTGTCTCCCTCTCTCTCTGCCCCTCCCCCGTTCATGCTCTGTCTCTCTCTGTCCCAAAAATAAATTAAAAAAAAAAAAAACGTTGAAAAAAAAAATGCATAACACATGAGATATATGTGTGTATCTGTGTGCATATACAATCTTTTAATTCTTAAGGAAACTCAGGATCAGCTAAGGCAAATATTTGCACTCCCTTTTTCATATGAAAGCTAAATTATGAGACAGTTAAGTCACTTGCCCAAGGAGAGTTCAAGTTCTGCAGTTTTCAGTCTTGGTAGGAATCAGAATTTTTTAAGGACATTTAATTTTTACTCCCCAAATACAAAGGCTTTGTTGACCCAAGGCAGTTGGCTTTGGAATCAGCAGATAGATCTGGGAGAGGCTTGGGCATCTGCGGATTTACCAAGAGTCAAAGGGGATTGAAGGCAGTCAGAAGTAACATAACATGGAGCAAAAGCAAGGCATTCAGAGTTCAGCCCACCGATCTTCCCAAGCTGTCACTTCTTTTCTTCTCTTTGCAGATTCAGCCCTTGTCCTCCACTGCACCTTACTTTCAGCCAGTAGAATTGCGATGAATAGCAGTGTGACTGAATTCATTCTCCTTGGGTTGACACGGGATGCAGGAAAGCAGAAGGCAGTATTTGGGGTCTTCTTGATTCTTTACCTTGCGACACTGTCGGGGAACTTTCTCATTGTAGTGACTATTAAAATAAGCAGGACCCTTGCGAGTCCCATGTACTTCTTCCTGTTCTATCTGTCTTTTGCTGACGCCTGCTTCTCTACAACCACAGCCCCCAGATTGATTGTGGATGCCCTTGCTCAGAAGAAGACCATTTCCTACAATGAGTGCATGATTCAGGTCTTTACATTCCATTTGTTTGGGTGCATGGAAATCTTGGTGCTCATCCTCATGGCTTTAGATCGCTATGTAGCCATTTGTAAGCCCTTGCGATACACTACCATCATGAGCCGGCACGTGTGCAGCGTTTTGGTGATTCTAGCCTGGGTGGGATCATGTATCCACTCTTCGGCACAAATTTTCCTGGCTTTGAGATTGCCTTTCTGTGGCCCCAACGTGATTGACCACTATTTCTGTGACTTGCAGCCCTTGTTGAAACTTGCCTGTATGGACACTTATGTGATAAATTTGCTAGTTGTTTCCAACAGTGGGGCCATATGCACGGTGAGTTTCATAATCCTGCTTATCTCCTATGTTGTCATCTTGTACTCTCTGCGAAACCACAGTGCTGAAGGAAGGCGAAAAGCCCTTTCCACCTGCACCTCCCACTTTATTGTGGTTGTCTTATTTTTTGGCCCATGCATATTCATATACACACGCCCGCCAACCACATTTCCAATAGACAAAATGGTGGCTGTGTTTTATACAATTGGGACCCCCTTGCTCAACCCTCTGATCTATACACTGAGGAATATGGAAGTGAAAATAGCCATGAAGAAATTATGGTGTAGCAAAGTATGACTTCTCTTGATACAGGATATTTAGGGATTCTAATGTATATTTCCTTTTTTTTTCTAATGTATATTTCCTTAAGAGATTGGTTTTCCTTCATGGACTGGAAAGATGAAATATTCTCATTGGGGGAAAATCCATTAAGGAATTTTAATATCACTAATATTTTATATATTTAATTGACTTATCATGAATAAGTACGAATGAATATACATCCTTAATTCTGAGAGGATTGCATTAGAATAGGATAATTTAAAGTCTGTAACCATTTTTGAACTCCCTTGCTGGCCCTTAGTTGAATTCTATTCACCTATGGCCATATTTACCTGATAATTTCACCTCCTGTGCAATTTGTCTTCAGAAAGAAATGCACTGACTAGTGACAGAATGATTGTGTAGTGTGTGTATGTGTGTGCACACACTAATTCTTTACAGATTTTATTCTCGTCCTTAAGAACTTGGACATAGAGCTAATCCATATGGAACTGGAACTTAGAAATGAAGGTAGTGGTCTTGACTACCTGGGACTTAGCGATGATGTTCTGAGAAATTCTGTGGTGGAATCTGTGCCTAAGCCTGACTCACTGGGACATCTACATGGATGGACCCTCAAGCTCCCAGAAAAGCTGGAAACCTCAGTGAAAACCTGGACCTTCACCGGAAAGAACTCTCAATGTTTGGTGAATGGTGGGAGAAGGAGAGTTGTACACTTGGCAGTGATGGGCGGTATCTGCCAGTCAGCTGCTTTATTGGCAGGGTCCTTCCCCTTCATGTTCACAGAGAAGGGGCAATGTGGGTGTTTGGCAGCAGGAATATGCAGAAGGATGAGGGGTAGAAGGAGGGCTGGAGAACTATGTACACTGTAGAGACAGAAAAGGTGAATGGAAAGTGGTAAGGTTAAGAAAATATGTTTATTAGTGCTCAGAAAGCTGTGGGAATTCTCTTCTCATGCTTAGATCATAGAGATCCCAGATTCCCTTAGATTTTAGATAAGGTCTCAGTTGGGAGGGGTGGGAGAAGTGGTCAGGGGACAGAAAGGTCCTACTTGACCTGGTACCTTAACAAACTGGCTCACTCTCTTTGCTTCTGAAAAATCTTGAAATTCTTTTATTTGCCCTCCTTTTGGGGGCTTTTTGTAGGCTGTCTAATTTTAGTATCCTTGATGTGGGAAGAAGGTTTCTATTTCTTATGATAACTGATGACTCCTTGTTAGCCCTCAGAAAGCCAGTGGTTACCTTCCGAATTCTGTACCCTTCCCAATGAACTCTTTTCGGCTGGTCCCTAGAAGATCTCCTTACACCTTCTCTGTGGCATCTATCTAGTTGTAGGGTACTTCTGTTGACCATTTCCTTTGGTTTGGAAATAGGCATAAGGTGATTTAGACACACAGTTCACATCCATTGTGTCTACTCAACATTTCAATTTTAACTCCTTGCTACATGAGAAAGGTTACATTATAAATAATTTCTGTGAACACTGGACCCCAAGATAATTTATTTTCATTTAGAAAGTGATTGTACATTACTCTGAAATGAGAAATATTTACTTCTTTTCACATAAAAGCTAAAATTTTAAGAATAAAAATTTGTATAATATAACCTTATCTGTAAATGAGAAAGACTTCAAGTGAACTGGGTGGAGATTGACCTTGGGAAGGAGTAATGAGGAAAGGTGAAAGGGAGTCACTCCAAGTATAGGAACAAGAGAAAGGAAAGGAAGACAGAAAATAAGTCTTTTCATTGGTCATAAGGAAAAATGACTTCATCAAAGTTTCAAGATGCCTCTTATAAAATCCTTCTGTGATTTCAGTGACTAGCAGAGATGTGTCTGTTCTCTCCTCTCTACATTTAGGCTGGAATCCTTCTGTGCAAACAAAAAGACCTCAGCATCCGGGACAGAATCATCACTAGGGTTCAACAGACAATGGGCATAGTTAGTATTGAGGTAATTATAGCATCAGCCACTTCAAATAGCTGGACAACTGAGGAGGGTCTGTAGGAATCTAACAAGTGATAGGTAGTTACAGAGTTCTGTAGGGTATCATAGAGATCTGTCACCCTCGTCCTTTCTTCACCCCATGAATCAGAAGGGGTGGATCAGGTTAGAAGCTAGAATGAAAGGGTTTGAACAGTAAAACACAGTTAAGGAATAATGGCAGTGTCTTAGGTCCCCTGAGCTTCTAAGCTGACCTGCAGTATCTAAAAAATTAAAAATTTCCAGAAGAAAGACAGGATTTTTTAGCTGGGAATTCCAGCAAAAGTGCTGAGATTGCATATTCTATGGGTCAGACACCTCTCCCTGAAACAATCACTGTGGTAAAACAACAACAAAAAGTTCTCTGTGTTCAGATCCAGGTGAATGGGTGGCTCTATGATCTTCTCTGGGACCTCTCAGGTGTTTGGGTTCGATTAGCTATATTCTGATCTGATATGATCTTGAATGAGACAGTGGTGCTCTTTCCCTGGTGGCCTATTGTCTAGCATGCTAATCCGGGGTTGTTCTCACGGCAGAAGTGTCTCAGAGAGCAAATGAAAGTGCACAAACCTCTTGAGGCAGAGGCTCAGAACTGACCTTCTGTCGGGGTGTCTACCACATTCTGTTGGCCAAAGTGAGTCACAAGGACTTCCCAGACTCAGAAAGGGAAGGTCTGCAAAGTTACAAGGAAACCAGTGTAGATACAGGGAGGCTAATAACTGTGGGCACAGTGTAATAATTCTGGCCCAAATGCTTACCACGTGCCTGGGAATTTTCAACGTGTTTTGTAGAATTTAATTGATTTCATCCTTAGCAGTGCCTATACTATACTCTATGTCTTTGTTCATGCTGGTCCCATTACCTGGAATGTCCTTTCCTTTGGCTAACTTGGAAACACCTTACTCATGTTTCAGGCTCAACTTCAATGTCATCTCTTCCAGGAAGCTTTTCGTGGCTCAGCCAAAGGCTCTTTATTTACACTCCGTTAGTACTTGTGTAAATTACTTCTCAACATGTTCATCACATTATGTTGAATTTAATTAATTTGTGTACCTTTGCATGGCTTTTACATTTCCTATCTCCAGGGAATTGGCATAGAAGAATTTAGAAGCGTAGGGTTAAACTGGGCTTTAAACTAGGCTTAGAAATTTATCTGGAACAATTCACTTAATCTCTTTGTATCTCAGGTAGCTCATCTGCCAAATGGGAGCACAACGGTAGTGAATGTATAGATTTGTGGCAAGGATGAGATGAGTTAACATTGATAAAGTGCTTAAGGAAGTGCCCGTGATATGATAAATGCACAATACCCTTCATTATTATTGCTTATATTTGCATGATCACAATACACATAATCAGTAATGTTTCAATAAGCTGAAACATTTTTAAAACTCTTCGAGGAACTTAAAAAGCAGATGTTGTCTTTCCGAAACAATCAAGATGATGTTCTGAAAAATATTGCTTAGAGAAATTAGTTGAAAGGGTTCAAACATGGGACTGAGCAGGATATATATTTAGTGCTTCACTGACAAGTTACACCAGGGAAAGTTAAGTCACTCACAGGAAGTTTCCTTTCTTCTCTCATTTCCCAGCTTCCTTTCAGTTGGGCGCAAGTGATTTTACCTGCCTGGCCCCTGTGGATTACTACAGCTTTGTGATATATTTGCTCTTGGTTCTTCTCCCCCTTCCCCCCTCCCCATCCCCCCAAATCTTTGACCATTCTCACATATATATTCAACCGCATGGAGTTTAGAATCAGTTTGTCAGTTTCCATGAATATCATCTCCAGAGATTTCGATTAGGAGCTCACTAAATGTGTCAGTTAATTGGGAAAAGTTAACAACTTTCAAATGTGAGTTTCTCCTATCATGAATCGTAGAACTCACCTTATTCAGTTGTCATATGTCTTTTTGTGAAGACGTTTAGTCTGCTTTTTGTAATTTTTGTTACATCTCTTAGTTTGATGATGAAGACCATTTATTTTATTTTTTAAACTTGTTTATTATGCTTACATTTGGAAGTAATATTGTGCTTATTTTTGACCAAGATTTTTAATAAACACTATAATATGTCTGTTGGTTGTGTTGGTTTTGCTAAGTAGATGAACACATCACCCAGCAATGAATTCTGTTGCTTCATTTTTGGTTTTGATTGCCTTATTTCCTTTTTACTGTTACTTCATTGGCTGACACAGAATTTCCAAAGTGACAGCCAATGGACTGGAATTCACCTGAAAGTTTGTAAATTTGTTTGATCCCAAATTGTTGTTTAGAATACGATTTTACCAACCTTTAAAAAAATCAGCCATCAACCTATTCAAATCATTAAAAGTTATATGAAATATGGATGCCTGATTTGTCTTAAAAATCTGAGTGTGAGGCAAATTTGGATATATGCTCCCCATAGGGTGACCACAGAGCAGAGCTTAGTCTGGGCAGACTCTAATAGGGGACAGCATTTGTTCCCTTTTGTTAGGGAGCAAATGTTTTACATTTCTTCTTAAACATCTTTGCACAATTTGACTTTACTCAATTTTTAAAATCTTCCTGGTGTCTGTAGGTATATGAGGTTGAGAACTTGGCATTAAGACTCTTAGTAAAATATATAATAATAGCAGTTATAGAAGATGGCCTTATTTCTGAATTTAATGGATTACTCTTCTAATTAACCGTGACATTTTCTTTAGGCTTCTGGAACACACCCTTTCATCAAGTTAAAGAGATTCATTTTCCTTTTAGTTGGTTGTGCTTTAATTATAATTCAGTTTAAAAATTGACATCTCAGAAATAGCCCCTTTTGCTTTTAACTTTATTATTAGAGTTATATAAATATAACTTTATTATTAGAATATCCTGGTACCAGAAATCAGTAAACTAAAGATTGTATCGGAAAGCAGAATATGTAAAAAATTTCCAGACCTTATGTGCTAAAATGTATTTAATGAGAAACAGAGGCATGCTGTGACCTGAGAACTTATTTAATCATCATAAAAAAGATGTGAACAAACTGGCAGTTAACCCTAAATTGTAAGTTGGCACAGTCACAAAAAGCTCTCAACAATTGAATAAGAAACATGAAACTAAAGCTAGAATTGCACTGTTTCTTTGATTGACGTTTATCAAGGTATCAAATCTCAAACATCACAAAATATAAAGTCTTGGACCTCATTCCGAGGACGTTCCTAGTGTTTATATTACACGACTCTAATAAAATAAAGATTATCCTAAGCTTTTTCAAAGACCCAAGTCATCACATTGTTGTGGATTTTTCTTCTGTACTGATACATGGAAAAAATGAAAAACTATAAAACTAGGAGGATTACTTTACTGTGAAATAAAGATATTTCTAAATGTTTATTTATTTTGAGAGAGAGAGACAGAGAGAGAGCAAGCAGGGCAGGGGCAGAGGGAGAGAGAGAGAGAGAGAGAGATAGAGAGAGAGAGAGAGAGAGAGAGAGAGAGAGAGAGAATTCCAAGCAGGCTCCACACTGCCATCATGGAGCTGGAGGTGGGACTCAAACCCACGAACCATGAGATCATGAGCTGAGCTGAAATCAAGAGTCAGATGCTTAACCGACTGAGCTACCCAGTGCCCCTACTATGAAGTATTAAATGGTACTGTAAAATTCCTTCTACAATCAAAACTGAAAGAACAAATAGAAACTAGCTGCAAAAGCTTTTTACACTTTGCCTCCAACTCCCCTATAACACAAAAGTTAAAGTCATTCAGTCTTCCTGGAGAATTTCTGGCTCAAGGTCATTTCTAAGAAACCATAACAACATTCGTGCTCTTTGTGGTTATAGGGAGCAGTAGCTGTCTCCACACGACATAATCTGACCCCTGTGTACACTTCTCACCTTGCTTCTTGCCACTCTACGTGGGCCACTATGTTCCTTGAAAATACCATGGTAGTCCTGTTTTAGAGTCTCCCTTTCTAGAATCTTCATCGCACTCATCCTCACGTGCCATTTCCTTCTGATCATTGCTGTCATTTATTGGTGTTCTCATCATTAAAAGCATTAAAGTTATTAAAAGTATTAATATATTTCATCACTTTTCCTCAACAATCAGCTGAAATGCTATGGGCTAATAGAATCCTTCTCTTCCTACCCAATATGAAGGACCCTCCATAAAATGACCAGAGCCTTCCATTTCCACAGACTCTGTTCTAATGATCACTCCCTGCCTTTTGTTTGTTTGTTTTTAATTACTTATTGATTATCTCCTTGTTCGCCCCAACTATCTGAACTTGGCTGTTTGGGCAGGGGAGTGGGGAAAGCTCTTCCATTCTATAATCATTCAACAGACATTTATTGAAAACCTAACAGATGCCAGGCATAAATAAAACAGAAGTCCTTCCCACAAGATGTCCAGTTCAGAGAAAGCTGGCAAGTAGCCAGAGTCAAATGACGTTTATGTAAAAGCAATTATACTGTTGATCATTTTTACTAAGAAAATAAGATGTCGGCGTAGGGATTACGGTAGGAGTGGAGGAATCTTTAACAGAGGTGTGAGGGGGGAGGCTCTATGAGGTGATAGTGCTTCATGTCTTAGTTTTAAGCTGTAAATTAGGGGGAAACAGCCACCTGAAGAGGAGGAGGGCTTGCTCTCAGAGAGAAGCAAAAACTTGAAGAGCTGTGGGGGCAGGTGAAAAAGTCCCACAACTGCTGACGGACAGTGAAGGAGGAGGTGAGGCGCTCCAGATGTGGACTTAGAGGCAGTAGAAAGATTAAGTGGAGAATTTTACCACAAGGCAGGATGTTTCTAAAGGCAATGGGAAGCCAAGGAGGGTCTAAATCAGTAGCAGATCATAATCCTTTAACAAATCCATGGTCCTTAAATCCTAAATCATAAAGAGCTTTATATTGTTAAGAAACCCCTCTGGCCGCTAGTGGAGAATGGACAGTTTATTTCTCACACGTGTCTGAAAGAATTCCTCTTTATGGGAGACATGATGCTCTTAGCATGACACGCACCTGCCAACAAAAGCCCCGCCCCCTTTCCCCCACAGTTTCCCCATGGCATTTTTCACCTCTGCGTTCCTCAGGGTGTAGATCAGGGGGTTTAACATGGGCGTGATGATGGAATCAGACACGGCCATTGCCTTGTCTAGGGGGTAAGTGGCCACAGGCCGCACGTACAGGAAAATGCAGGGCACGAAGAACAAGACGACCACAGTGAGGTGGGAGCCACAGGTCGAGAGGGCTTTGCGCCGCCCCGCAGAGCTGCAAGACTTCAGGGAGCAGAGGATGACCACGTAGGAGGCCACGAGGATAAGGAAGACGGTCACACACATCAGCCCACTGTTGAGGATGACTAAGAGACCCAGGGCGTGGGTGCCCATGCAGGCGAGTTTCAGCAATGGGAACAAATCACACATGAAGTGATCGATGACATTGGGACCACAGAAGGGTATTTGATACATGAAGAGAAGCTGTATTGCTGCGTGGATAAACCCCCCCACGCAGGCGCCTCCCAGCAGCAGGCGGCACACCCGAGGGTTCATGATGCTCGGGTAGTGCAGGGGCTTACAGATGGCCACGTAGCGGTCATAGGCCATCACGACGAGAAGGATGACCCCCACACCACCAAAGAAATGCTCCGCAAAGAGTTGGGTCATGCAGCCTTCAAAGGAGATGGTAGTTCTCTCGGAGAAGGAGTCCACGATCATCTTGGGGGCAATGACAGAACAGTAGGTGGCATCCATGAAGGACAAGGAAGTGAGGAAAAAATACATAGGTGATCTCAGGTTCTGACTTGTGATCACGGTTACCACCATGAGTAGGTTCCCCAAAACCGTGGACACGTACAGGATTAGAAACACAGCAGAGAGCATTTTCCGCAGCTCTGGGTTCTCTGTGATGCCCAAAAGAATGAATTCAGTCGCATTGTTTGGATTCTCCATTTATTGGGTGCTTATATGAGCTCCAGCTGGGAGCTGGAAAACCTAAAAATGCAACATATGATTTATGATTAGTGATTGTTGGCCTCATGTCTTTCCAGGACCTCAGGGACCTTATTATTTGTTTGTATTCATTTATTCACTATCCAAGCATTTGGATCTTAACAACATGCTAAATGAAGAGTTGAAAAGATAGATACTTCATTCATGCCAGCTTCTCCCATGACATTTGTCCTCTTTATTTAAATGGTTCTTCCATGTGATATAGTTTTCCTCTTCCTTTTCCTTCCTTTCTTCTTAATAGCCACATTTTTTGAGTGCTTATCTTACTCCAGGTACTAGAATAACCCTATGATGTTTTCTTTTGTTTTTGTTTTTGTTTTTGTTTTGTTTTGTTTTGTTTTGTTTTTTGGTTTTTTTACAGATGATGGAGCAGACCCTCATAAAGTTTAGGAGACTTAGCCAAGGTTGCACAGCTCGAAGGGGTGAAGCCAGAACATGGGCCATACTTTCTGACTCCAGAATCGGTGCCCTCAAATATCAATATTGCTTCCTTAGTAATTACTCTGTGAGTTCATCATTTGCTAATCAGTGTGCTAATTACAGTGCGATATATTACCCTGTTTTATCTTCAAAACAATCTGAAGTGGGTTATGCTTCCAATGCTCTTTTCCAGATGTTGTGACAGTTCCATTGTAATTCTGTAATTTACCCATCAGTATTAAATGCTCAAAATATACCTAAAAGTTGTGGTTGTATAATACCTGGGTAATATACCTAAATTGAGTAAGATTATACACAGTGATAGTTGATGGGGGGTGGGAGGGAGCGGAGGGTGGGTGATGGGTATTGAGGAGGGCACCTGTTGGGATGAGCACTGGGTGCTGTATGGAAACCAATTTGACAATAAATTTCATATTAAAAAAAAATAAACAGTGATGGTCCAGCAGATCCGGTCACAACAGACTGACTCAATCCTGAACAGCCCTAAGTCATTCCTTTTGGTTTCCTCTGTTCCCAAAATGGAGCAAAGTTTCCCCGGAACATAAATGGCAACAAGTAGGCAATTCTGCTCTCCTTTTAAAGAAATGTAACACATCTTGGGAAGTTAAATCTCTTACAAGAGGTAAATCTCTTACTGGAATTTTGATTGCACAGCTCAAGTTGCTAACTACTATGTTCAGCTACTTCCTAAGAGAACAGATGATACGGTGTTTCAAGAAAGTTACTGTTGCAACCCAGAAGAAAAGCTGCAGTGAAGACGTGACTTGTATACTACTGGGAACTACTTTTTTAAAAAATTCCTTTACTTTGAGAAAGAAAGAAAGAGAGAGAGAATGGGCATGAGAGGAGGAGAGGCAGAGGGAGAGAGAGAGAGAGAGAGAGAGAGAGAGAAGAGAGAGAGAATCCCAAGCAGGCTCCACACGGGGCTAGATCTCACAACGGTGAGATCATGACCTGAGGCGAAATTCAGAGTTGGACGTTTAACCCACTGAGACATCCAGGCGCCCCACTCCTGGGAATTTTTAAGCAGAGGATGGCTGCTATACCTTAGAATTTTCGAGAGTATAGCTTCAACTGATGCGTGGAGTATACCACTGTGTGAACGCTGAGAAGTTCCTCACACAGTTCAGCAACCCCACCCCACCCCACCCCGTGCACAAAATGCAGAGCGCCCACAGGTGACCGTGGCAGTGCCATTTATTCACATTGCTTAACCTCCTCCTCTCCCTCCTGACCCAGGAACTGAGATCTTGCTTGTAAGGACGCTTGTGAATTACAAGGAACACTGACTCCAGAGTCAGGGAATGAGACGTGAGTTTTATTCCATGTTGTATCACTAATGTGGTCTGCCATTTGGGCATGTTGCTGGCATCTCCCAGCCTCAGTGTCCTCATTTGCAATGTAAGGATGGCTCACTGGACGAGTAACAACAAAGGACTCTGTTGCTTCCTCACAAAAGCGCTCATCTCTTAATTGATTGTATTGATTGTTTAAGCCGCTGGGTACGTTTTCTTAGAGAGGCGATTCATTTCATGTTAAAAAAAAATTGAGGGGCACCTGGGTGGTTCAGTTGATTGTCAGCCTCTTGATTTCAGCTCAGGTCATGGTCTCGGGGTTCGTGAGTTCGAGCCCCACGTCTGGCTCTGTGCTGGTAGCAGAACCTGCCTGAGATTCTCTCTGTCCCTCCCCCCACTCATATTTCTCTCTCTCTCTCTCTCTCTCTCTCTATATATATATATATATATATATATATATATATATATATCTCCCTCTCTCAAAATAAATAAATAAACTCTAAAAAATTGGAAAGCCACCACTCTAAGTAATATCTAATGTTCCATTTGTCTTATGGCTTGGGGCTTGAGTGACTTCATATCCATACAGTATAGAATTGAATTTTTCTTTGTAACATTCAGCCCAACACCAGCACCTTCCCCCTTAACTTATTCAGCTTCATTTCTCCGTTCTCCTCATTTTGTTTTTTTGTTTTTTTTTTTTTAATTTTTTTTAATGTTTATTTATTTTTGAGACAGAGAGAGACAAAGCATGAACAGGGGAGGGTCAGAGAGAGGGAGACACAGAATCTGAAACAGGCTCCAGGCTCTGAGCTGTCAGCACAGAGCCCGACGCGGGGCTCGAACTCACGGACCGCGAGATCATGACCTGGGCCGAAGTCGGCCACTTAACCGACTGAGCCACCCAGGCGCCCCTCTTCTCATTTTGTTTATTCCACTGTCATCCCATCCACTTCCTGCCAGACTCCTAGCATTTCTTTCCACAGCTGCCTTTCTGTTTGCAGGGAATGTCACTGGATCCAGACCCAGCAGACCTGCCTCAAAGTCACAGCCAGGCCACTTACTGGCTTAGTGATCTCGGCCTCTGTAAGCCTCAGTTTCTGCAGTAGCACAATTACTAAAACAGAAAGACATACATAACTCACAGAATAATGGACATAAACTCACAGGATGAGAGAGGGGCCAGAGAGAAAGACGTCAGAGGGAAGGAGAAAGGGAAAGAGAGGGAGGGGGAGAGAGAGAGAGAGAGAGAGGAGAGAGGAGGAAGCTGAATTGGAAAAAAGCCATCAGAGAATCTCTTAGTAATTCTTCCCAGAATGCCTATGAGCAGTTTTTAGAAAACTACACATTTTATTTTCCAGTTTTCATTTCTAAATAAACATTCATTCATTTAACGTTGAAAATTTTTCTCAAAAGGAAACCAAAGTAGATCAAGCAAAATAACTGAATCTAATTCAGGTGTGCACTCAAGTTCATAATCAGGGTTCCTTATTCAGAAAATAAGTATTGCTTACAGATAAAGCAAACAAACAGGTATCGAGTGAGAATGACTGACATACTTTAAGAGTAATACACATGTATGTACGTATTCGATGCAATTAACTCAATTAATGTTATATTCGAAAATAATTTCTAAGCTATAATTCTATGCAATAACTGAAACCTACATATGAAATGCTTACACCAAATAATGGAGATGATTCTTAGAGCTTAGATTTTACAGTTGGTCAACAATGGAAAGTGGCATAACTAAAGATTCTAAGGTCACTTAACCTAAGATCTTACCAAACTCGGGATTCTGTCACATGAAGTAAGTTCAGAGAGTCCCAGAACCAGGTGCAGTTTTTCTAACTTGGTTTTTCTAACCGTGGAGGCAAAGTCTCTAGGACATAAACAAGGGAAAAGCCATCCACTTATTACATCTTGGCCAAATTTGTAGAACTGGGATTTGTATTGCTTTCAAAGAGAGAGTTAAACAGGAGACTTAAGTAGTTATGATCTTAAGGAGGAAATAACCTTTCTCCAAGGGATTACCAAGGGATTTACATTCTCTCCAATTAAGGACAACTGCTAAAAGATATCCAAGTACAGTGCTTACCAAATCATTCAGGTTTCTTTTTGAACCCTAGTTGATTGTATTCTTAGGTCAACGTAGACAGGGGTCTTGTTCACCTTCTTAGAAGATACACTATGAAATTAATGCTCTCCTTTTGGCAGAGAGGATCTGTTTGGGCAGCTGTGACATACCACAGACCACATCATTCTAGTTTCATCCCCTGAGGCCGATTCTCCACTGATGAAGGTGCTAACCCCCGAGCCAGTGAATTCTCATCCATCTGCTATAACAATGTGGTATTCCCAGGGGACAGGATCATTGCTGGGGTCAGACCGAGCTGCTCCACAGCAGAAGTCGAGGTCAGTATCAACAATTGAGTCATTTGTTCCTGCACTGTGACCTGTAGGGTAGTTATAGGGGAGCCACATGTATTCGCATCCAACAGAGCCATGGGTTTCGTAACAGCATTTTTTCCCCTCCCTTTGGAATAATCTTTGTAAATCTTAAGAAGTTATTCAATGGCAGTTGTTACCCTTGAGCAGTTCCACACATAAGTCGAAGGTCGAACTTTGGTTCTATAAAAGAATTCCTAACCTATCAAGATTCTCTACTCTGAGACAGTCAAACTGACTTACATTATCTCCTAGGGTCCTACTTTTTCCTGATTTTCTGTTGACAATTTTTAATTTTTGTGTCTCATTCGTAATTATTTTAGCACCCTTCCCCCACTGAGTTCGTGGTGACTCCCATTCATTGGTTTCGATAAAACATAAATACTATATCCTGGATTAAATGGTATTTTTCTAGTACTTTTCCAGTGCTGAATGTTGAACTGTTCTTACTTGTATTCCAGCCTCCCAGGCAGGACATGACTATCAAATGACAGAAAGAGGCCAGGAATTTTATTATTATTATTATTATTATTATTAATTATTTTAAGTAGACTTCACGTTCAGCACAGAACTTAGCATGGGGCTTGAATTCACCACCCTGAGATCAAGACCTGACATGATATCAAGAGTCAGATGCTTAAATAACTGAGTCACCCAGGTGCCCAGGAATATTTTATTCTTTTTTTTAATGGTTATTTACTTACTTGGAGAGAAAGAGAGAGAAAGCGCATGCAAGCTGGGGAGGGGCAGAGAGAGAGAGAGAGAGGGAGGGAGAAAGAAAGGGAGAGAGAGAGAATCCCAAGCTGGTTCCAAGTTGTCAGAGCAGAGCCTGATGTGGGGCTTGATCTCACAAACCCTGAGACCATGACCTGAGCTGAAATCAAGTGTCAGATGCTAAACCAACTGAGCCACCCAGGTGCCCATGTATTAGTTTATTCTTACTCCAGTTTCTGCTGCCTCTAATTTGCAGCAACAATTGCAACTTTTGTCTTTTTTTAGTAGTTATGTATTGCATGTAATATATTACAGGAATAAGACTTTTTCGAGGCAAATATAATTGCCCAAAATGGAATAAACAAAGTGATCCTTAATACCCAGATTCCCAGCAGTGGGAATGTCACTTTCTAGCAATAACAGATCTTCAGCAGATTCAAAGGGTAAGAGGGGGTTGAGAGACGCATAACGCTTGCGAGAAAGGTATTATGAGAATTAAATATAAAAGATCACCTTCAGAGAATCTTTACATGTTACTCTGTCACGTATGTATTTTACATTTTCATGGAGGGACATTACTGCTGCAAGTTACAGGTGATGAAGTGTGACAATTTTGTCATGATTTTCCAAACAGTAAGTCAAATTATTTTTTAATGAACGAAGGTATAATTGAAGTTGAACCAACAAAAATTATCTATGGGAACTTATGCTGCAAATAATGCTAGTTTAGTACACGGAATATTAAATTGAAGTTTAAACATATGAATTGCAATGCTTCATGTGCTACTGATCAGCCGTAGGTCCTTGTGCGTAAAGCAATTATTAATCTTCTCTAAGTCTTATTTGCTCATCTGTTGCTAAGAGCTGAAAGGGATGGTCTCTGAAGTCTCACCTTCCAAATCCCTCAGGAGTATAAGCGATGTGAAGAACCCAGTTTCCATGGAGACACCAAGATATAGGGAGTATGCAAAACGTGGCTTTTAGCATTCCACCGTATCTTCTAAAGTGTAGGCGGGTGGAAGAGAGGTCAAGGGAGCCCATGCAAGGTGCTAAATATAAGCTTAAAATATGCTCTATAGCTGGTCACAAGAAAAAAAATCACCTTGCTTTCCAGGTAGGAAGATCTTTAAAGGCTTTATTAATGTGGTAAAGGAAAGAAGAAGCAGAATGGGAATTCCTTGGTAACTGGAATGACGCCCATCCAGGAATAGAGTGACCATTTTATCTGATACTCAATTTTCCAAATTTATTAAGTAACAGAAATTTTAATATGTTTTAAAATGTTCACATGGTTTACAGTAATTTATACATAATGAGATGTTTTGAAGAGATGTCTGAAGTTCTGTGTCTTGGTGACATGTTGAAATCTAGTCTAGATCTGTTCAATTTTAGTTCAATTTGTTTTCACTACATGTGACCAAAGATCTGAATCTACTGAGGTTTTTTTTATATTTTATTTCTAGGGGCGCCCGAGTGGCTCAGTTGGTTAAGCGACCCACCTCGACTCAGGTCATGATCTCGCGGTTTGTGAGTTCGAGCCCTGCATCGGGCTCCGTGCTGACAGCTCAGAGCATGGAGCCTGCTTCGGATTCTGTGTCTCCCTCTCTGCCCCTCCCCTGCTCATGTTCTGTCTCTCCCTGTCTCTCAATAACAAATAAACGTTAAAAAAAAGTCTTATATTTTGGTTCTACACATGTTAGAAATCTATTCTTTCCAAAAATATTTATGGAGTAACTACTATGTGCCAGATCTATTTTAGGTGCTCGAGATAAAACAGTGAACAGAACAAAGATTCCTGACCTCATGAGCTTAGATTCTAGTGAGGGAAAGAGAAAAATCAACAATAAACACACTAGTAGATGGTTTGTTTCGTTACAAGTTTACATGTACTGTGGAAAAATACGAAGGGGAGGATGGTAAGGATCATCAGGGCTGGGGCAGCCTGCAATGGTGCTGTGTTGTGTAGTATTGTACTTTATAGTGTTTATTTTTACTGAAGCATAATTGGCATACAATATCCTAGTGGTCTCAGGTGCATGTTATAGTCATTTGATATTTTTATACATTATGAAAATGATCCTCATGGTAAGTGTAGTTTCATTCTATCACCATACAAAGTTATTACAACATTACCGACTCTATTCCCTGTGCTGTACGTTATATCTCCATGGCTTACAGTCTGCAACTTTAATAGGTGGTCAGAGTAATCTTCAAGGAGGACATCCTATTTGAATAAATACTGGAAGAGGGTGAGGGTATTCACTGAAGAAATAGGTTGGAACATTTGAGGCCAGTGAGATTGAAACCCAGAGAGTACCAGATGAGGTCAGATGGGGAGTGGTGGGTTCGGATCACGTAAGTCACATTAAATGACTTTGGTGGTTTTTTTTTTAACGTTTATTTATTTATTTTGAGAGAGGACGGGGACACAGAGAAAGAGGGAGACAGAGAATCCCAATCAGGTTCCGCACTGTCAGCACAGAGCCTAATGTGGGCTTGATCCCAAGAGCCGTGGGCTCATGACCTGAGCAGAAATCAAGTCATACCCTCCACCAACCAAGCCAGCCAGGTGTCCCAAATGACTTTGTTTTTTACGAGAGTGACGAAGAGCACTGCTGGAGAGGTTTAATTAGAGGAGAGACAAGACCTGACTCTCGGGTGACACGGTCACTTTAGCTGCTTAGATAGGATGTGACTGGGGTTACATGCAGGTCAGGCAGTAACTACAGAAGCAGGGGTATCGCTGTGGATTTCAGTGACCTCGGTTGGGAATCCACATGACTATAACTCATTCTTAATAGTGAAGATGGTGAGAAACATCAGGTCCTGCATATGTTTTGAAGGTAGAACTAACAGAATTCTGTGTCAGACTGGAATGCGCAGTGTGAAGAGAGAAGCAAAGAGTGACTTAAAGATCTTGACCTGAGAAATTGCTAGGATGGACTTGCCAACCGCTGAGAAGACAAAGCGCTGAGAGAGGAGCGTGGTGGTGGGGGGTGGGGGGGGGTGCGATGTGTGGCAGTGGAGCCAGGGGTTCATCCTTGCGACATTCTGAATTTGAGATTTTATTAGACAACGGAGGGGAGATTTGGTCAGGCGGTTAGACATACAAGTGTGGCATTAGGGAGCATTGTCTGGGACGCAGATACAAACTTGTGAGTATCAGGCAGTTAGAGAACGTTTGAAGCTAAGGGATTGGATGCATTTACTGAAGCTGTGTGTTGACGGAGGAAAAGGGGACCTGGGACCCGCAACCTTAGGAGTCAGAGAGAAAAGGCAGCATCAACAGGAGAAGGAAGAAAGGGACCAGTAAAGTAGAAGGAAAATCGAGAAGCCAAGGTAAATAGGAAGCCAGTGGACAAAGTATACCAAGGAAATAAAAATGGTAACCATCTCTAATACTGCAGGTAGATCTAGTAAATCGATGGCTGAGAGCTGGCCATGGGATGTAGCACTGTGGAGGTCATTTGCAACATCGACAGGAAGTGGGGTAAGGTGGAGTGCTGGGGCACCTGCCCGGTATTGGACTGAGAGGGATCAGACACAGAAAGTACCAAGCTCTCCCAACATATGTTACTAGGAAGGGGGAGAAGTGAATGCAGAAAGCAGCTGGCAAGGAATAAGCTTGAGGGAAGGGGCTTTTTAAGATAGAGGAAAGGATGGGGTGGTTCCATGATGATAGGGAATGATCCAACAGAGATCAAAAGGTTCTAAGGAAAGATGGGGAATCATCAGACCGCTGCTCTCGTGTAGACAGGAGCAACACAAATGGAGGCGCTGGCTGATGCGACAGACTTGCAACTCACACCCACTGACATTGTGTCTCCTACTCCTCCACCTCTGCTGAATTTGTCTCCGTAGCACATCCTTCTCTGACTCCTTAGCACATCCTTCTTTGACATGTCACACCGCTATTTATTTACTTGTTTGTTTTTCTTTGTTTAGCATACACACCAGACTGCAATTTATATGAGGGAAGGGATTTGTGTCTTTAAGAAACGTGCTGTTAAATGACCAGTGTCCAGAAGAGCACTGGGCACATAGTAAGTGGTCAATAAATATTTGCTGAGTTAACTTAAAAATGATAATAAAATCCATAGATGGTCTTTCGCTTCTGGGTGTGATTCGATAACTTGTGGCCAAAAGTGCTCTTGTCATGAGTGACTAGAAAAGGCAGATACAGCAGGGCAACCACCTTGTGAGGAAGTGGAAGGGATAAACTGCAGAGACAAGAGATTCGATAAATAAATTCTGTGGCTGCCTTTTTAAATTTAAATTCAAGTTTTTTTTACAGTGTAGGACTGGTTTCAGGAGTAGAACCCAGTGGTCCACCTCTTACCTATGATGCCCAGTGCTCATCCCAACAAATGTCCTTCTTAACGCCCATCACCCATTTAGCTCATCCCTCCACCCACCTCCCTTCTCACAACCACTAGCTTGTCCTCTGTATTTAAGAGCCTCTTATGGTTTGCCTCCCTTGATCGTAGAGAATGAAATCTTGCCATTTGCAACAACATGGAGAGAACTAGAGGGCATGATGCTAAGTGAAATAAGTCAGGCAGAAAAAGACAAATATTGCATGATTTCACTCATACGTGGAATTTAAGAACACAGCAGATGAATGTAGGGGAAGGAAAGGAAAAATAAGATCTGTGGTGGCTTCTATCTCAAGAACATTTGGTGATTCTGGCACAGACAGGAGGCTGAGAACTGGTGGAGGGTCACTTGCAGGGCTGGGGTGAGGACAGAGACAGCAGCAGCGCTTTGGGAGGAAATTTTGGAGAGCCTCAATCATGCTGTGATTTCCCCCTCAGGATGTTTCCCCAATTCTAGAGGCTGTATAGGGTTTGTTATGGGTTGAATTGTAAATCTTCAAAAGATGTTGAAGTCCTGCCTCCCAGTGGTTGTGAATATGAATTTATTTGGAAATAGGGTCTTTGCAGATGATCAAGTTAAGACGAGGTCGTCATAGTGGACTTTATAAGGATCACTGTTCTTATAAACAGGGGGAGATTTGGACATGGAGACAGACATGCACACAACCAGGGACAACACCAGGGAAGACGAAGGCAGAGATGGGGTGATGCATCTATAAGCCGTGAAACTCCAAAGATTGCCAGCAAACCACCAGAAGCTAGGGGGGATGCATGAAACAGATTGTCCTTCATAGCCTCAGAAGTCACCATAGGACACAACCAAATAATAAAGAGCAGAAGGCAAAGAAGTAGAACATAAATATGAGGAGAACACACACAAAGCCAAAATCTGTTTCTTTGAATAGAAGAATAAAGTTGACAAACTCCTACCGTGGGGTGGTAGTTACAGGAATGTATACATTTATCAAAAGTCATCTACTGCATGTTTAAAAATGGTGCGTTTTGTCATTATGTAGTGTCCTTCTTTGAGTCTTGTTACAGTCTTTGTTTGAAGGTCAATTTTGTCTGATATAAGTATTGCTATCCCAGCTTTCTTTCTCCTTCTATTTTCATGGTAAATGCTTTTCCATCCCTTCACTTTCAATTTGCATGTGTCTTTAGGTCTGGATGAGTCCAACAATACGACAAGAGGATATAACAAGTCTAAATACCTATGCCCTGAACATGGGTGCACCTAAATACATAAAGCAACTATTAACAGACATAAAGGAAGAAATTGACAGTAATACAGTAATAATAGGGAACTTTAACACCCAACTTACATCAATGAGCAGATCATCCATACAGAAAAGTCAATGATGAAATAGTGGCTTTGAATGACACATTCGACCAAATGGACCTAACAGACATATTCAGAATATTATATAAACAGCAGCATACACATTCTTTTCAGATACACATAAAAAGTTCTCCAGAATGGATCACATGTTAGGCTACAAAACAAGTGTTAAAAAATTTGAAAAGATTGCAATCGTATTATACATATTTTTTTGGCCATAATGGTATGAAAGTAGCATTACTCATAAGAAGAAATCTAGAAAGAACACAAATACATGGAGGCTAAAGAAGTTCCTAGTAAACAATGAATGGGTCAACCAAAAAATCAAACAGGAAATCAAAAATTACATGGAGACAGCTGAAAATGATTAAGGGTTAATATCCAGACGATACAAAGAACTCATACAATTCACCACCACAATGAGAAGAGATCTGATTACAAAATGGGCAGAGGACCTGAATAGACATTTTTCCAAAGAAGACACACGAATGACCAGTAAACACATTAAAAGATGTTCAACGCCGCTAATAATCAAGGAAATGCAAATCAAAACTACGATGAGGGGTGCCTGGGTGGCTCAGCTGGTGAAGCATCTGACTGCGGCTCAGGTCATGGTCCCGTGGTTCGTGAGTTCGAGCCCCATGTTGGGATCTCTGCTGTCAGCACAGAGCCTTGTTCAGATCCTCTGTTCCTCTCTCGCTCTGCTCCTCACCCGTGCACACCCTCTCTCTTTTTCTTCATCAAAAATAAATAAATGTTACCAAAAAAACTGCAGTGAAATATCACCTCCTACCTATCAGAATGGCTAAAATAATAAATACAAGAAATCGCAAGTGCTGGCGAGGATGCTGGAGATGTGGAGAAAAAAGTACCCCTGTGCTCTGTTGGTGGGGATGCAACTTGGTGCAGCCACTGTGAGAAACAGCATGTTGTTTCCTCAAAAAATTAAAAATAGAACTACCATCTGATCCAGTAACTCCACTACTGGGTATTTATCCAAAGAAAAAAAACATTAATGGGAAAAGACATACGCACCCCTTTGTTTACTGCAGTATTATATACAATAGCTGAATTATGGAAGCCACCCAGTGTCCACTGATAGGTGAATGGATAAAGAAGATACGGTACATACAGTGGACTGTTACTCAGGTTTAACAAGAAGGAAACCTTGCCGTTTGCAACAACATGGATGGACTTAGAGTGTATAATGCTAAGCTAAATAAGTCAGACAGAGGAAGACAAATACCATATGATTTCACCCATACGTGGAATTCAAGAAACGAGACAAATGATCACACAAAGGAAAGAGAGAAAATACAAAACCCAGACTCTTAAATCCAGAAAATACACTGGTGGTTGCCAGAGGGGAGGTGGGCAGATGGGTGAAGCAGATTAGGGGGTCAAGGGTACACTTGTGGTGAGCATTGAGTAGTGTACAGAATTGTTCAATATAAAAAGTGCATTTCATTGCTTAACTATAACTTAACTTGACTTAAAGATTTAAAAAAACGTGTAAAACATCTTCATTTCCATTTTCTTTCTCTGCTTTCTTTACCTGTTGACTTACTGATTTCAAAATATTTAGAAATTGTAGAGATTGCAAACAGTAGTTTTCATTGTAATTTAATATTTTAAGAGTATCATTAAGATTTATAATATTATACGTAACAGTAACATTTTCTAAAATAAACTGGGAGACGTTAAGAAACTTGCCTAAAGTCACAGAGACGTAAATCGTGAAGCGAGAATTCAATTATATCACATGGGTTTGAACCTGTACATGGGCTCAGAGCTTTATGTGCTGTTAGAAAGATTTGACTGAAAGAGCAGAGCATTGGGAACTTTCAGTGATTTACAACTGCTAGCTTTTTCCGTAGGGCAGGGACATGAGTGGAGCACTTGGTAACTGAGATGAGAGGTGTCCCTTAGGACAGACTCTGGATGGGGAGAAGGGCTCTGAGGACAGAACCTGCCTGTTGACAGCCTAGTTTGGGATTACTTGGCACCATGGTTTGCTGTGATCCAGGATTGACTGAGCTTTGCCTTTGGGGTTGGGTGGGAAGGGCAGAGTCCTCGTCCCTCCAAAAGCTTGGCATTTGTGGACTTCTATGAAATCTCTATAAATATCGGAGGGAGGAGGAAGAAATGTACAATTCGTCTGCTCTGCCAGGGAGTTGTTTTGGGCTTACAGAGCTGTCTTTAGAGATGTTTGTATCACAGAATAGTGAGGATATTTCCTCTTTATTCTCGAAAGTTCTAAGAATAGAAGTGAGAAATTTTCTGCTGATATTACAGCTCTAACTCAGGCCTGCTAGGAAAGACTGGCTACCTGTGGAGTATCTCCTCTCCCCGTAGACCCTGCAGTGGAAAGCTGAGTAAATCTATTGGATGTACAGTTCACATGTTGCACACTTACTGCACATGATTCATCTTCAAAGTAAATCCGAATAGTGAGAGCAAATCTAGGAGCTCTCTCTTGGATCCCATCTCCTTCTTTATAAGAAATAAGGTAAGTTTTCAAACACAAGTCAACTATGTTCTTTTCCTTGCCTCCCATGCAGGACTAGGTTTTAGGGCAGTTGCCATGATTTAATTCTGTCTCCTGAGAAGCTTGAAGCTCCAGGAACATATTTGTCTCCGTGATGAGAGGATCTGAATGTGTCAGGGCTCCCAGCTTTCACTGGCCTCTGCTTGAGGCAGCACATTCTCACGACCAATTTTTATTGAAAGGGAGGTACATTCAAGGGGGCAGAGGTATAGAACCCTATACTTGTGGGTTTCTTTAGTTTTTAAATTAATTAAATAAGCAGTTGACCCTTTATTTATTTATTTATTTATTTATTTATTTATTTATTTTTATATATTTACTAATTTATTTTGAGAAAGACAGAGCATGAGCAATCATGAACGGGGAGAGGCAGAGAGAGGGAGAGAGAGAATCCCAAGCAGGCTGTCAGCACAGGGCCCAATGTGGGGCTTGATCCCATGCACCGTGAGATCATGACATGAACTGAAACCAAGATTCTGATGCTTAATCACATGAACCACCCAGGCACCCCAAATTAGGTGTTTTAAAAGAAAAGCCGATAAGATGAAGGCTACCTCTAGCTGCAGAGGGAGACATTGCCATGAGAAAAAAAAGCTTGCATCCTGGTGCTGGTTTCTTTCTGACTGCTCTCTCCTCACCTGCCTCCCAGACTGGCCAGAAGTGCACGAAATAGACATTGTGAACCTGCCTCATGAGATATAAAATCCAATGAACAAAAATATTAAAGGGAAAAGGAATGATGGCTCTAATCAAGGGTAGCACGATTCAGGAAACACACACACACACACACACACACACACACACACACACAGATTTTAACACTGGAAGGTTGTTTGGGAAAACCTGGAAAGCTTTGCTGAGAGGGTGAATTGGGTACTCTAGACACAGGTAGCAACGGAGAGTGGAAGTTGTTTCAGAGGAAGGTCATTTAGCCACTAAGAAACATTGAAAATGTAGGGAATGAGATGGTCGGGACATATTCATGAGGGACAGCAAGTGTCAGGCATGGCTGGAACACACATGAGCAGAAGCCTTGGGAGGAAAGGTGGTAAGCAAGACTATGGCACAGCGTTTGAGCCTTTGCACTTGAAAACCACAGTAACCATTGAATTAGAATTTATGATTCACCATATTTTTCGAATGCCCGCTTTTCCTTTTTAAGTTGGAGCAAGGAGGTAAAAAGAGGGAGAGGACGGAGAGTGAGGGTAAGAGGGAAGATCTGAAATTGTGTCCTTTCTTTCCGTTTAGAAACACAGTGGGCCCACTTAAAGAATGCCAGGACTGGCCATTTGTAATACTGACTGGTTTATGAGAGGCCAGTCCAATTTCATGCTATGTATGAGCTAATAATACTCACAATGAAAACTCACATAGACATTGCCCTCAACGTGTTAGTTTTCTCCAACAAAATGGTGTGAGCCATTTTATTTAGAACTCAATGAGTATTACACACTGTGTGAAAGGAATTTTTGTATCTCATGTTTTGAGAATCTAAACTGATCCTGTTTTTAGATCAGTGAAAATACTCCGTATGATATTACGATGATGAATGTCTGTGATTAATGTTTATCCAAACCATAGAATGTACCACACCAAGAGTGAACCTTGGGGTAAACTGTGGTCTCTGGGTGATAAGGATGTGTCACAGTAGGCTCCTCAGTTCCGAGAAATGTGCCATTCTGGAGGGAGATGTTGATAATGGCAGGGGTGATATTTGTGTGGGGGGCTAGGGACCACATGGAGAATCTCTGTACCTGTGTGTTGGTGTTGCTGTGAATCTAACACTGCTCTACAAAACTAAAGTCTTAACAACAAGAACAAAGTCAAAAGCAACAACAACAAAATGATCCTATTAAAGCTGAGAGGAGTTGTGTGATTTTGCTACCTCCTCCCCGCCCCCCACAGAGACAGCTGAGAGGGAGCCCATCTGCTCCTTCTCTGAGAGGGGAAGGGACAGGTCTGGAGGCACCACTGAATCATACTCGGGATGCCTGCTGGGCCAATCTTCTTTCTGTTGGGGCCACAGTGGATTCACCTGTATGTTCTCCATTGGGTTTCCAAGTGCAGGGGATACAAAGATGGATTTCTTCAGGGTAACTCTGACATCTTGAAGGGAGCAGGCACCTCATTCCGGATTAGCCCAAATCCAACTAGACTAAACTTAGAAAAACCAGATGATTAAATCTTGATAAACAGCTGAATGGTTCTGTTCTTAGGTGTTGAATAAATCTTAATAAAATCAGCTTTCATATCTTGTATATCTTCAAATCTCATACTTGACTGCAAAAATATGTTCAAATTTCATAACGTGGCTTCCATGGCCTTTGGCAGAGAGGAAACCTTACTTTTCCAAGTTTTTCTACTGTGACACTAGAATCAGTTTAAACCAGCGGTTTCACATCGTTCTTCTCTATTTGTCCCATGATCCCCATTAAAACTTTGGTTGGTTTCTTTCATGTCAAGTGCTCTCACCCCTCTGATTTTCGTATCTTTGGATCACAAACTCTTTACAACCAAGGGTACATTTTATTTCTACTCTCATGTCATCATGGGTCACATATAAGGAAACTGTTTGCACTTTGTATTTGGTTTTTAGTATTTATTTATTTATTTATTTATTTTAACATTTATTCATTTTTGAAAGACAGAGAGAGACAGAGTGCTAATGGGAGGGGCAGAGAGAGAGGGAGACACAGAATTTGAAGCAGGCTCTAGGCTCTAAGCTGTCAGCACAGAGCCTGATGCGGGGCTTGAACTCATGAACCGTGAGATCATGACCTGAGCCAAAGTCGGGTGCTCAACCAACTGAGCCACCCAGGCGCCCCTGTTTTTTAGTATTTATGAACGATGTTTGGAGTTGCCATTCCCAGCTTCTGATCACCATGACAAATTAGCAGGAACCACAGTGCCGAGATGATTTCAGCCACTGGGGGAAGGAAACTAGTGTGAAAAACAGTGGTACAGATGTAGTATTGCGTCTACATGTGTCTTAAAACTCAAAAGTCATTAAGAACAAGTATTCTGCCCATTCTTTACAATAAAAGAATCCAGATAATTGGGATTCAGTATTTCAAATGAAAGATAACTATGGAATTATGAGAGAAGTGCATAGATAGTGTAATTTTAAAATGTTGGAAAAAAGGCTAAATGAGAATGGGGAAATTGGTAGCTTGTAATAAGAAAAGGAAAAAAAAAGTCACAGAAAAGGGAAAAAATAAAATCAGAATAGGGAAAGTAGCAGAGGCTGGGACTTACACAATTCTCACTTATTATATGCTGGGTCCTTTTCTCATTTCATCTGCAGAGTAACCCTGGTTATGTTTAAAGTGGCTTTCCCAAGGTAGTAAATAGTGGAGCTGGGATTTGAACCCAAGACATCTGACTGCAGCAACCGTGTCATTGAATAAAAAAACGTAGTTATTTTCCTAGATGAATAGCCATCCCAGATAAAATATCATGATTGCAAAATATGAACTGAACAAAGATAAAGCATTCTCAAAAGAACACTATTTTCATGAAAATTGTGGCAACCATGTAAAATGTGGTTGGGGTCAAAAATGTATATGCATATTTTAATACAATTTTTTCTGTTAACCAAATGAGAGAATCAGATCCTGTCAAAACAAAACCTTTTTGTTTGTCTTCATGTTCATCAGCTTTTCTGCAAAATCATCAACCTTGAAATATTGACCATATTTGTACATAGTAAAAAGACGTAGAAATACACACATATGTAAATATACTGATAGGATCTTTCTTAAATGACATAGAAGAAACCAAAAGTAGTTATTTCTGGAGAGTAGGATTATAGATTCAATAAACGGGAGACAAATTTTAATTTTCTTCTCTCATTTTCCTGTGTAATTTGGATAATTAATGTTAATCATGAATTATTCTATAATAAAATACAGCTAACGAATAGACACAAAATATTGAAAAACGTTTTTAATGATTATAAATAGCAATGATAATCTCTAGCTTTGGGATGGCAATATCATACTTGGGATATTACTCTGAGTTGTTATCTATGTGAGTGACCGTTGGAAGCAATATAAATATCTCAAAGGACAAATTTTCAAAAAGATGCCACTTATAAAAATTTATACAGTGTCACATGATTAAATTAACAATGAAACTAATGAAAAGTATAATAACATGGGAAGAAGTGTTCTAATAATTCCAAGTCAAAATCAGGACACAAAATGTTATTATATGATGATTTCAATGACAAACTATACGTGCTAGGAACAAGAACTTGAAATAGAACAATCATAACATAGTATGTTGGAATTATGGAATAATAGTCAATTGATATTTTTAGAAGTATCCTAACGAATTCAGAGTAAAAAGGAACAACTCGGAGTAAAAAACACAATTTAGATTATAGGCATCATTAGGAATTTTATAGCATGTTGAATTCATAGGCCGAGATGCTCAATATTGTAATGAGTTAAGTTCAACAGTACAGCCAAGAAGGTAAACGATTTTCCTCAATTATGCCAACCTCAAAGTTGTCCTGACATTTGTCATATAATGCATCAGGGAAGTTGACATTGAACACGAGAGGTGTAAGTAAAAGACTGTGAAAATAGATTTTTGTAAATCATATTTCATTCAAGATATTGACAGGGTCAGAGATGAAGGGGTCAGAGACCCAAAAATGAGTGAACTAAACTGAGAATATTTTCATCAAGAGGGACTCCTCAACAGTATGAGTGCTTAATTATAGTGGAATAGTGTTTTTCAGAATTCAAAGCATGTAGATAAAATGCATAACACATGAAATATATGTGTCTACATGTGTGCATAAAAATATGTTTAATTCTTAGGGAAACTCAGGATCAGGTAAGGCAAATATTTGCACTGTATTTTTCATATGAAGGCTAAATTTGCAGCGAGATAAGTCACTTGCCCAAGGAAAGTTCAAGTGTTGCAGTTTTCTATCTTGGTAGGATTTGAATTTTTAAAGGACATTTAATTTTACCTCCCCAAATGCAAAGGCTTTGATCCAAGGCAGTTAGCTTCTGAATCGACAGATAGATCTGGGAGAGGCTTGGGCATCTGCACATTTACCAAGAGTCATAGAGGATTGAAGGCAGTCAGAGGTTCATAACATGGAGCAAAAGCAAGGCATTCAGAGTTCAGCCCACCGATCTTCCCAAGCTGTCACTTCTTTTCTTCTCTTTGCAGATTCAGCCCTTGTCCTCAACTGCACCTTACTTTCAGCCAGTAGAATTGCGATGAATAGCAGTGTGACTGAATTCATTCTCTTTGGGTTGACACAGGATGCAGGAAAGCAGAAGGCGATATTTGGGGTCTTCTTGATTCTTTACCTTGCGACACTGTTGGGGAACTTTCTTATTGTAGTGACTATTAAAATAAGCAGGACCCTTGGGAGTCCCATGTACTTCTTCCTATTCTATCTGTCGTTTGCTGATGCTTGCCTGTCTACATCCACAGCTCCCAGATTGATTGTGGGTGCCATTACTCAGAAGAATACCATTTCGTACAATGAGTGCATGACTCAGGTCTTTGCAGCTCATTTCTTTGGGTGCCTGGAAATCTTGGTGCTCATCCTCATGGCTTTTGATCGCTATGTAGCCATTTGTAAGCCCTTGCGATACACAACCATCATGAGCCAGCACGTCTGCAGTGTGCTGATGATTTTGAGCTGGGTGGGATCCTGTATCCACTCTTCAGCACAAATTTTCCTGGCTTTGAGATTGCCTTTCTGTGGCCCCAACGTGATTGACCACTATTTCTGTGACTTGCAGCCCTTGTTGAAACTTGCCTGTATGGACACTTACGTGATAAATTTGCTACTTGTTTCTAACAGTGGGGCCATATGCACGGTGAGTTTCATAATCCTGCTTATCTCCTATGTTGTCATCTTGTACTCTCTGCGAAACCACAGTGCTGAAGGAAGGCGAAAAGCCCTTTCCACCTGCACCTCCCACTTTATTGTGGTTGTCCTATTTTTTGGTCCATGTATATTCATATACACACGCCCACCAACCACATTTCCAATAGACAAGATGGTGGCTGTGTTTTATACAATTGGGACGCCCTTGCTCAACCCTCTGATCTATACCCTGAGGAATGTTGAAGTGAAAAATGCCATGAAAAAGTTATGGTGTAGCAAAGTATGACTTCTGTTGATATAGGATATTCAGGGATTCTAATGTATATTTCCTTAAGAGCTTGATTTTCCTTCATGGACAGGAAAAGTAAAATTTTCTCATTGGGGGAAAAACAATTGAGAAATTTTAATTGTACTCATATTGCATATATTTATTTGTATTAATAGTGATAAATACAAATAAGTACATATCCCTTATTCTGAAAGGAATGCATTAGAATAGGATTACTTGAAGTTCATAACCATTTTGAACAACTTAAGCTGGTTCTTAGTTGACATCTGGCCATGTTTTCATGATAATCTCACTTCCTGTACAAATTTGTATTTGTATTTAGAAAGAAATGTACTGACTAGTGGCAGCATGATTGTGTAGTGTGTGTATGTGTGTGCACACACCAATTCTTTTTCTAGATTTTATTCTGGTCCTCAAGAACTTGGACATGGAGCTAATCCATATGGAACCGGAACCTAGAAATGGAGGTAGCGGTCTTGACAACCTGGGACTTGCAGAAGATGTTCTGAGAAAATTCTATGGTGGAATCTGTTCCTGAGCCTGACTCACTGGGGCACCTATATGGATGGACCCTCAAACTCCACGAAAAGCTGGAAACCTCACTGAAAACCTGGACTGCCCCTGGAAAACACTCTCAAAGTTCTGTGAATGGTGGGAGAAGGAGAGTTTTACACTTGGCAGTGATGGGTGGTATCTGCTTTTTGTCAGGCTGTCTGTCCCCATGATCTTCACAGAGAAGAGGCAGTGAGGTGGTTGGCAGCAGGAATATGTGGAGGGATATAGGATAGAAGAGGGGTTAGAGAACAATGAACAATGAAGAGAAAGAAAAGGTGAGGAGAGAAGAAGCTTTGCTCTTTTTATATTTGGAGAACCACTTTTTGGGTATCTGAACGTTTGAAGGAAAAAAAATGCAATTTCAGGGTATCTCTATAACATTGACTTAGCTTGGCTTAGCTTTCCTGGCTGTCATGTGTATTTGGGCATCATGAAAACAGTTTCTTTTTTGGCTCTGAATAGTGTCTGAAATATCCAGTTTCAGATTCCCTGGAAGAATCCAAGATGGGAAAGGCTGCCTCAGTGCTTTTCAATTTTGGTCTTTTGGTTTTGTAGGAGGATGTTTTAAAATACGTATTTGCATTTTTGAAGATGACGTAATTGAGGCGTGTGGTGCACACAGCATCACACTGCGTCACGATCTCATAGTTAAGTACCATGATGTGATACTATTTCAGTATCTGAGTTTATAATTCCCATCAAGTTGGCACCAAGAAGTATTACCTTAAGTGATATAGGCTAATGAGAAAAGAATCCAATGAACGTCATGAGTATGTGAAACATTTCTACCAACTGAAGACCAACTGTTATCATGTCCCATCAAAGATGCCCAGGATTCCTACATAGAAAAAGGTGGCAGAATAAATAGTTAAGTCCCAAAGAGGACCTTTGTCAGAGCTTTCAGGGCCATATTTACAAGAGGCAATTATGTTTCATATTCTAAGTGAACACTCCTGATTTCCCTAATTATGTGTCTTGCAGTTTCATTTTTGAAACCTTTGAATCTGGTCATTTGATTATTATATTTAGTATTATTGGTTCTTAAGTAACCAAGACATAATAAAATTTTTTTTTAAATTCTTATTTCTTGTTGCTCCTTAAAATTTTATATAGCGAGAGAAAAGATATGTTTGTGTGGGCTCGGAAAGCTTCATGAATTTTCTTCTCATTCTTAGATCATATAGAGTCTAGATTCCCCCAGATTTTAGATAAGGACTCAGTTGGGAGGGGTGGGAGAAGTGGTCAGGGGACAGAAAGGTCTTACTTGACCTGGTAACTTAACAAATTGGCTGACTCTGCTTCTGGCAAATGTTGAAAGCTTTTTATTTGCCTTCCCTTTGGGGGATTTTTGTAAGCTTTCTAATTTTAGTATCCTTGATGTGGGAAGAATATTTCTCTTTCTTATGATCACTGATGACCCCTTGTTAGCACTTAGAAAGCCAGTAGTAACCTTCAAAATTCTTCCTCTTTTCCTCCCTCCCTTCTGTCTTTCCTTCCCCCCAATGCTCCCTCCTCCTCTCTTCCTCCCTCCTTCTCACCCATTCTTCCTTCCTTCTTTCTCTTCTTTCAACACATTGTGTACTAAATGCATACTAGGTTCCATGACTGATGGATACAAAGTTGAATGAGAGAGTCACAACCCCAATCCTCATGGAACCTAAGTCTAAAGACATTCCTTAAAATGTTTCAAACATTTAGGTGTTTTTTCCTTAGGTCCAGCCATAAGTTTTGTTATTTTAAATTGTTCTTATAGTTTAAAATTGGAAAGGAAGGCATGGGATTTAAAGATTTTTTTTTTCTCAAGTCATCTTTTCCCAGAAAAATCCCACTTTCTTTCCATGGTAATTCTATTCCTTGACTTCCATCATGTCATGGTATCATGATTATTTTGGTACTTCTCTAATCTTAACTTTTGGTCCACTTTCTGCTGCTATAATTTCCTGTTTTCTAAAAGCCCTTGTAAACCTAGGTTCTACCCTTGGCTCATTCTTCTCATCACATGCCTTATTTGGGTACTGTTTTCTACTCTCTTAATTTAAACTAACACCGATACATCAATGTTCACCATATTCGATCTCCAACCTGACTTTCTTCTGATTTGAATTTTGTTTCTCTGTCTTATTTGATATCTTTCGTTACATCTTCTGGGGGTTTCAACAGATTGCTTATGGTATTCATTCTGAGCTCCTTAACTTAACACACCGTAGTTGCCAGTATGTACCTCTCCAACACTATTTTCTGTATCTTTCTGACTAAAAATATATGTCCTGTACATCCTGAATTTCTCCAGACCAAAAATAATGATAGCTATTATTATTCAATCCCATATCTGTTAGCTCTTGCTGTGAAACAACCATGCAATCTCAGTAACATAAAACTATATATATATATATATATATATATATATATATATATATATATGTGTGTGTGTGTGTGTGTGTGTGTGTGTGTTAATTGTTAGTTTATGGATCAGCTGGGGTGTACTTCTACTTTTAGTTGAGCTCATTTAAACATCTGCAGTCAGTTTCAGGTGGATGGGTGGCTCTATGATCTTCTCTGGGACCTCTCAGGTGTTTGGGTTCGATTAGCTATAGTCTGATCTGATATGATCTTGAATGGGACGGTGGTGCTCTTTCCCTGGTGGCCTGTTGTCCAGAATGCTAATCCGGGGTGTTCTCATGGCAGAAGTGTCTCAGAGAGCAAATGAAAGTGCACAAACCTCTTGAGGCAGAGGCTCAGAACTGGCGTTCTGTCGGGGTGTCTCCCATGTTCTATCGGCCAAAGTGAGTCACAAGGACTTCCCAGACTCAGAAAGGGAAGGTCTGCAAAGTTACAAGGAAACCAGTGTAGATACAGGGAGGCTAATAACTGTGGGCACAGTGTAATAATTCTGGCCCAAATGCTTACCACGTGCCAGGGAATTTTCAACGTGTTTTGTAGAATTTAATTGATTTCATCCTTAGCAGTGCCTATACTATACTCTATGTCTTTGTTCATGCTGATCCCATTACCTGGAATGTCCTTTCCTTTGGCTAACTTGGAAACACCTTACTCATGTTTTCAGACTCAACTTCAATGTCATCTCTTCTAGGAAGCTTTTCGTTGGCCCAAATGGCTCAGGCAAAGGCTCTTTATTTACACTCCCTTAGTACTTGTAAATTACATCTCAACATATTCATCACATTTTGTTGAATTTAATTAATTTGTGTACCTTTCCATGGCTTTTACATTTCCTATCTCCAGGGAATTGGCATAGAGGAATTTAGAAGCATGGGGTTAAACTGGGCTTTAAACTAGGCTTAGAAATTTATCTGGAACAATTCACTTAATCTCTTTGTATCTCAGGTAGCTCATCTGCCAAATGGGAGCACAACGGTAATGAATGTATAGATTTGTGGCAAAGATGAGATGAGTTAACATTGATAAAGTGCTCAGGGAAGTGCCTGTGATATGATAAATGCACAATAGATACCCTTCATTATTATTGCTTATATTTGCACGATCACAGTACACATAATCAATAATGTTTAAATAAACTGAAATATTTTTAAAATTCTTTGAAGAACTTAAAAAGCAATTGTCATCTCTCTGAAACAACCAAGATGATGTTTTGAAAAACATTGCTTAATTAGTTGAAAGGGTTCAAACATGGGACTGAGCAAGATATATATTTAGTGCTTCACTGACAAGTTACACCAGGGAGAGTTAAGTCACTCACAGGAAATGTTTCCTTTTTCCTCTCATTTCCCAGCTGCCTTTCAGTTACGTGCAACTGTCTTAGAATTTATCTACCTGTCCCCTGTGGATGTTGAAGGTATAGCTTACATTTTGAGGCCCAAGGAATGTGAGTGGAGGTTTTGTGCACCGCTCTGAGGCTAAAGCGTTAAGAAAACCAGCTCACATCGCCAGTGTCTGGGGTCTTCTGCGGAGCATGGCCACTGAAGGGACTACCCTTTCAGTTACAAGCTGATGGAATTAGTCTGCCTGTTCTCGACCTACTATGTGAAACAGAGACCCCAGTTGCAAGGAATGGGTAGGGTGACTGAGACAATGTCTTTTTCTGTTCATTACTCTGTCTTGTGTGGTTTCATCCCACATACATAATTTAATATTCTCAGTATTGAGAAAAACTTCGATGGCAAAGGACCTTTCAGAAACTTCTGGAACCTCCCCCCTGATGCAGCCTCTTCGGGTGCCTTGAGCCCTGTGCTCTGAATCCTTGTCTCAGGGACAACTTTAGCATCAGACTGCCTTCCTGCACTGTGGTCTGATGTGTTCCTGCAAATCCTGGGTCTGACCCAGTGCTCGCCTGATCTGTTTCCTTCCTCTAAAGGATCCCTTCCCTGTGTTGCCAGTTGTCCAATAATGAAAACAGTGTTTCATATATTTTGTCCAGTTCCACAACATAAGTGGAAGGCAGAACTTTGCTTCCATAAAAGAATTCCTAACCCATCAAGATTCTCTACTCTGAGATAGACAAACTGACTTACATTATCTCCTAGGATCCTATTTTTTTTCCTGATTTGCTGTTGCCAACTTTTAATTTTTGTGTCTCATTCATAATTATTTTAGCACCTGCACAATTGATCTCTTGGTGACTCCCATTCATTACTTAAATATTGTATCCTGGATTAAATGGTATTTCTTTAGTGTTTTTCCAGTGCTGACCCTCAACTTGTCCTTGTTTGTATTCCAGCCTCCCAGGAATGATACGACGATCAGAAGACAGAAAGAAGCCAAGAATGTTTTATTCTCTCTCTCTCTCTTTTTTTTAAGTAGGCTTTATGACCAGTGCAGAACCCAGTGGAGGGCTTGAACTCATGACACTGCGATCAAGCCCTGAACTGAGATCAAGAATTGGATGCTTAATTGACTGAGGAACCCAGGTGTCCCAGGAAACTTTTATTATTTTTGTTAAAGTTTATTTAATTTGATAGAGGGTTAGAGAGTGATAGAGAGAGTGTGTGCAAGCTCAGGAGGGGCAGAGAGAAGGAGGAGGAGGAGGAGAAGGAGGAGGAGGAGGAGGAGGAGAAGGAGGAGGAGGAGGAGGAGGAGAAGAAGGAGGAGGAGAGAATCCTAAGCAAACTCCACGCTGTCAGCTTGTTGCAGGGCTGACAGAAATAAAGAATCAGATGCTCAACCAACTGATTCATTCAGGTACCCTTAAAGCTGCTAACAAGAAAAAAAAAAGACTCATATAGGAAGATCTTTAAAGTCTTTATAACGTGGGAAAGGAAAGAAGAAGCAGAATGGGAATTCCTTGGTAACTGGAGTAATGTCCATCCAGGAATAAACTGATCATTTTGTCTGATATCAATTTTCAAAATTTATTAAGTAGCTAATATGTTAATATGTTTTTAAATATGCATATAGTAGTAGTAATTTATACATGATAAGATGTTTTGAAGAGACGTTTGAAGTTCTGTGTTTTGGTGACACATTGACACCTTGTAGGTCAGATTAAGTGACGGGTGGTTTTTTATGTTTATTTATTTATTTTGAGGAGGTGGGAGACACAGAGAAGAAGAGAGAGAATCCCAAGCAGGTTCCACACTGGCACCGTCAGCATGGCATCCGATGCGGGGCTTGATCCCATGAACCATGAGATCATAACCTGAGCAGAAATCAATGCAGAAAGTAGCTGGCAAGGAACGAGGTTGAGAGAAGGGCCTTTTTCAGATAGAGTAAACAACTGGATGGTTCCACGATGATGAGAGTGATCTTGAAGGGATGAAAAGGTGCTGAGGAAAAAGGGATGATTATCAGACCACTGGCCTCACATCGACAGAAGGAAATAGGATCCAGTACATAGTGGAACATTGGCTTTAGATGGTAGAACAGACAGTTTCTAAGGAGCAAAATTCCATGATAACAGGCAGGGGGCTGCTTATGTGGGTACAGATGCTGAGGTGGGGCAGATGGGGTGATGTGTTTATACGAATTCTTTTCAGATTGCTTCAAGTTTCTCAACGAATTAGAAAGTAAAATCATTGGTTGAGACTGAGAAAAGAGAATTATCTGGGGTTTAAAGACAGAAGGGAATCGGAGTGCCTGGATGGCTCAGTTGGTTAAGTGACCGACTCCTGATTTCGGCTCGGGTCAAGGTCTCAGGGTCTTGGGATCAAGCCCTGTGTCGAACTCTGTGCTGAGAAAGGAACCTGCTTAAGATCCTCTCTCTCCCTCTGCTCCTCTCCTCTGCTTGGTCTCTCTCTCTCTCTCTCTAAAATAATTTTTAAAAATTTAACTATACAGGAGAAGATAAATAACTCTTTAGGATACACTGTTGTCATCAATAGTGCTGACGCTAACAAGTGCTACCAGTGAAATGACAGTCCCTTTAGGACAACAGAGAGTAAATGGACTGTGGACAGTATAATACCCCAGCAGCATCCATGGCTCACTTGAGATCCAAGTGGTGAATGTAGGGTGAAATCGGCTAGCGTGGTCCCTCCATACCACTCACAGGATGAAGTACAGTGTGGTTAAAACTTCACACAATCCACGAACATTTTCTGGACCCTCAAAGATACAAAATCCTCTAGCCCTAGGTGAAACCTGGAGCTGGAACTTGCACTACCACCTCACTCGATCGCCACCTTGTGGCAAGATTGCAGAAGAGCCAAATCAACCCAAGGGTTGTAGAAGCTGTTAGAGAAATCACCATTGACCAGGTTGCCCTCATCGGAACAGGAGGAGGATGGGCGGCTTTGTCCTTTACCTGTCTAGGAAATCATCCTGGAAATTGGTTTTTAACCAAGCTATAGCATAACTTTGGCTTAGCTCGTCTGTTCACAGCTGTGACAAATCCCCCAATTAAAAATGTATCGTTCATTCTTTTCAGTGTAAGCGTTTCCTTCTTCCTCAAGGTTTAGAATCTTGTCTCTTTATTTTTCTGGAAAGGTGTGAAAGGTGCTGTGCTTTAGTTAAGAGTTCTGTAAATGGTCTATTTGGCACCTGAAGTCTGGCAGCAAGGCAGACTTAAAACCCTGTTGTTCCCACCCAGCAGCAGCCTGGACAGCATCATCTGTTGTTGATTGGAACCTAAATAGGTGTTGCTAACTCTTCCTGTAATTAGCAAGATCCTTCCACTTCGTCATACCTATCAGTGTAAATGTTTTTCAAATCAGTTTTCATGGGATCGATGGTTAAAATCACTTTACTTACATGGTCTCATTTCCCACCTAGAGCATGTTACAATGCCAGGACCCTAGGGCTGGCCCATGTAGCTTCTGCTCTTCGGTTGACTGTTTCCAATCTCAGGGGGCAGGAGGTTATCTCAGTTGAGACATATCTGTCAAAGCAGAATTATTATAGAGTCATTCCTTAAAATCTACTGATTCTTTCTTTAAGATGAGAACATTTTTCATACATTTTTGGCATTTCTAACATAAATCAACAAGGCTTTAAAAATTACAACACATTTTGGGGACGTGTTAAGACAGCAGAGACGTAGGGGGACCCTGGGCTTTTCTTGTCCCTTGAGCACATTTGCATCGAGGGCAGATCACTTGGAACACCGAGGAAATTGATCTGCAGGGTGGCAGAAGGACCACCACGGTTGGAGGGGGACAGCCTGGTAGGTGTGAGGGTTACTTCAACAAACAAATCGAACCACACCCACTTAAAGGTGCAAACACTCCCCACTGCAAGCAAGGAGTAGCTCTGCAGGGGACTGACGGGTGGGAAAGAGCAGCCAAAAAACTCAACAACTGAGCGTACACAGCATACACGAGAAACACTTTCTGAAGTGCCAGGCCCTGGACAGTGTATGACCCCTTTGTAATATGGCAGTACTCTCAGGTGCAGGAAACATACCAAGATTTAAAAGTACCCCAAAGACAGAAACTGAGCCAAAAATGAGAAGATGGTGGGATTCTCCCCAATAGAAAGGTCAAGAAGAAATCACAGCCAAAGGCTTGCTCAAAACAGATGTAAGTAATATATCCAAATAAGAATTTAGGGCAACAGTCATAAGACTACAAGCTGGGCTTGAAAAAAAGCATAGAAGACACCAGAGAAATCCTTGCTGCAGAGATCAAAGACCTAAGAACTAGTCAGGATGAATGAAAAAAGGCTATAGCTGAGATGCAAAACAAACTGGATACAGTGAGAGCGAAGATTGAAGTAACGGGAGAATAGAGGAGATCAAAGGTGAAATTATGGCAAATAATGAAGCTGGATATAAGAGGGAAAGGAAATTACTAAGTCATGAGGGGAGACTTAGAGAACTAAGTGATTCCATGAAATGAAACAACAGCCAGATTACAGGATTTCCGAAAGAAGAAGAGTGGGAAAAGAAGCAGAAGGTTTATTCAAACAAAGTATAGCTGAGAACGTCCCTAATCCAGGGAAGGAAATTAGCAAGCAGGTCCAAGAGGCAGAGAGAACTCCCCTCGAAATCAACAAAACAGGTCAACACCAAGACACATCATAGTGAAACTTGCAAAATACAAAGATAAAGAGAGAATTCTGAAAGCAGCCAGAGACAAAAGGTCCTTGACCTAAGAGGATAGACACATAAGGTTAGTAACAGACTTGTCCATTGATGCTTGGCTGGCCGGAAGGGAGTGGCAGAAAATGTTCAATGTACTAAATGGGAAAATAAATAGAAGGAGAAATAAGGAGTTTACCAGATGAGCAAAAATTAAAGGAGGTCATGACCACTAAACCAGCCCTGTAAGAAATGTTATTTATTTTTATTTTCTTTTAAAAGTTTTTATTCATTTATTTTGAGAGAGAGAGAGAGAGAGAGAGAGAAGGAAGAGAGAGAGAAAGAGACACACACAGAGAGAGACACACACACAGAGGCAGAGAGAGAGAGAATTCCAAGCAGGCTCTGCACTGTCAGTGTGGAGCCCAACGTGGGGCTTGAAAACATGAATCTTGAGATCATGACCTGAGCTGAAATCAAGTCGGTTGCTTAACCAACTGAGCAACCCAGATGCCTCACCCTGTAAGAAATTTTAAGGGGGGGCTCTCTGAGTGGAGATAAAAGAAAAGAAAAGCAATAAAAACTACAAGGGACAAGAGAACATCCCCAGAAACACCAACTCTATAGGTAACACAATGGCACTAAATTCATGTCTTTCAGTAATCACTCTGAATGTAAATGGACTAAATGCTCCAACCAAAAGACATAGGGTATCAGAATGGATGAGAAAAAAAGATCCATCTATATGCTGCCTAAAAAAGGCTCATTTTAGACTTAAAGACACCTGCGGATTGAAAGTGAGGGTATAGAGGTCAAAAGAAAGCCAGAGTGGCCATACTTATATCAGACAAACTAGATTTAAATTTTTTTAATGTTTATTTATTTTTGGTAGGGATACAGAGACAGAGACAAAGACAGAATGCGAGCAGGGTAGGAGCAGAGAAAGAGAGAGAGAGACACACACACAGAATCCAAAGCAGGCTCCAGGCTCCAAGTTGCCAGCACAGAGCCCGACCTGGTGCTCAAACCCACCTACCACGAAATCATGACCTGAGCTGAAGTCGGATGCTTAACTGACTGAGCCACCCAGGCACCCCATCAGACAGACTAGATTTAAAAACAAAGGCTGTAACAAGAAATGAAGAAGTGCATTACATCATAACTAAGGGACCTATCCACCAAGAAGATCGAACAAGTATAAATATTTATGCTCACAACTTGGAAGCAAATATGTAAATCAGTTAATCACAAACATAAAGAAACTCATTGATAATAATGACATAATAGTAGGAGACTTTAATACCCCACTTAGGGCAATGAACAGAATCTAAACAGAAAATCAAAAAGGAAACAATGGCTTTGAATGGCACACTGGCCCATATGGACTTATTAGATGAATTCAGGACATTTCATCTTAAAGCAGCAGAATACACATTTTTCTCAAAGACACATGGGACATTCCCCAGAATAGATCACATACTGGGTCACAAATCAGCCCTGAACAGATACAAAAAGAATGAGATCATACCATGCATATTTTCAGATCATAGCACTATGAAACTTGAAATCAAACAAGGAAAAAATTTGAAAAGCCCTCAAATAGGTGGAGGTTAAAGAACATCCTACTAAACAATGAATGGGTTAACTAGAAAATTAAAGAAGAAATTAAAAAATACATGGGAGAAAATGAAAATGAAAACATGACAAACCAAACCCTTTGGGATGCAGCAGAGGCAGTCCTAAGAGGGAAGTATATTGCAATTCAGGCCTACTTCAAGAAGCAAGATATTTCCCAAGTACACAACCTAAACTTCCTTCTAAAGGTGCCAGGAAAGGGGCAACCAATAAAGTCTAAGCCAGCAGAAGGAAAATAACAAAGATTAGAACAGAAATGAACAATATAGAAACAAAAAAATCCAGTAGAACAGATCAATGAAACTAAAAGCTGGTGTTTTGAAAGAATAAGAAAAAATTGATAAATTGCTAGCCAGACTTAACAAAAAGAAAAAAGAAAGGACCCAAATTGATAAAATTTAGAACTGAAAGAGGAAGGATCACAACTAACGCCACAGAAACACAAACAATTAGAAGAGAATACTATGAAAAATTATATGCCAAAAAACTGGACAATCTGGAAGAAATTGACAGATTCCTAGAAAATCACACACTACCAAACTTAAGCAGGAATAAATCGAAAATTTGAACAGGCCCATAACCAGTAAAGAAATGAAATCTTGTGGCACCTTGGTGGCTCAGTCGGTTAAACATTTGACTCTTGGCTTCGACTCAGGTCATGATCTCACAGTTTGTGAGATCAAGCACCGTGTCTGGCCCTGCACTGACAGTGAAGAGCCTGCTTGGGATTCTCTGTGTCCCTGTCTCTCTGCCTCTCCTCCATGCCTGCTGTCTCTCTTAAAATAAATAAGAATTTTTTTAATCTTGCCATTTGCAAGATGTGGATGGAACTCGACTATATTATGCTAAGTGAAATAAGTCAGGGAAAGACAAGTATCATATAATTTCAATCATATGTGAAATTTAAGAAACACCACAGATGAACATAAGGGAAGGGAAGGAAAAATAAAATAAAAATGGAGAGGGAGGCAATCCATGAGAGACTCTTAAAAACAGAGAACAAACTGGAGTGTTGCTGGATGGGAGGTGTGTGGGAGAACGGGCTAAATGGGCGAGGGGCATTAAGGAGGACACTTGTTGGGATGAGCAGTGGGTATTATATGGAAGTGATGCATCACTGGGTTCAACTCCTGAAATTGATACTAAGCTGCGTGTTAACTAACTTGAATTTAAATAAATAAATTAGAAAAAATACAACACATTCAGCTTTTAGCCTGGTTCGTGGCTGTAGTCTGGGGGCCAGCACACAACTGTCAGGGGATTTAGGAGGCAGGTGGCAGCTGTATCAAGAGGACATTTAAGTTTAGGTCTTTAATATTTGGTACCTGGATGGAAAAGTATTAAAATAAAATTCTCATATTTATGACAAAGTCCACCATCTACAGTAAAAACGAACAAACAAAAAAAAAACCAAAACAAAACAGAAAAATGTTAATGTGGGTTTTTGCTGCTATAGAAATCATATTATTTGTTTTGCACATATATTTACTCCTTATTTATTTATTTATTTGAGAGAGAGAGAGAGAGAGAGAGAGAGAGAATGAGTAGGGGAGGTGCAGAAAGAGAGGTAGAGAGAGAATCTTAAGCAGGCTCCGTGACATCAGCTTGGAGCCTCTCACAAGGATGAGATCAGAAGTCAAGAGCAGAATCAAGAGTTGGAATCTTAACCAACTGAGCCACCCAGGTGATCCTATATTTACCTCTTCTGTTCATCTTCATTTCTTTCAGATCCAGATTCCCAGGTGGTATGATTTATTTATCTGTTCACTAAAGACTTTCCTTAACCCTTCTTGTAGAGATGGCTAGTCATGATGAATTTCTTTAATTTCGTATGTCTGAAAGTATTTACTTCACTTTCGTTTTTCAAGAGGTCTTTGGTGAGTATTGAATTTTAGGTGAACAAGTTTTGTTTGTATTTTTTTTTAAGATGTTGCTCCCCTATCTCCAGCTCCACTGGCTTACAGTGTTTCTGGTGAGAAGTTTGCTGTAATTTTTATCTTTATTCCACTGTACATAAAATGTCTTTTCTCTTTGGCCATTTTTAACATTTTCTCTTTATCACTGGTTTTGACCAATGTACGATGATGTATCTCTTAGGGGAGTGTACTTCATGGTTTTGTGTCTGGCTTAATTCTTGGATCTGTGGATTTAGAGTTTTCTTTAAATTTGGGAAAAGTTGGCATTATTTCTTCTTTCTGTCCTTTCTCCCATTTTATTCTTGGAAGATTCCAAGTTCGTATATTAGGCTATTTGAAGTTTCTTCTTAGCTCATTGATGCTCTGTATGTGTTTTTCAATCTCTTTCTTTTCTTTGTTTTTCATTTTAGATGGTTTCCATTGTCATGTCTTCAAGTTTACTAATCTTTTCGCTGCAGTGCACAATCTTCTGTTAATCTGCTATTTTCATCTCAGTTATTGCATTTTTAATCACTAGAATTTTAACGCGGCTCTTTCTTATGTTTTCTATGTCTCTACCATATTCAATCTATTCTCTTCTTTCTTGAAAATTAAAGCAGTGATAATAATTTTAATGTATTCATTTACTAATTCTATAATCATTGTCATTTTGTGTGTGTGTGGGGGGGGGGGGTTGAATCGATTGTTTTCGCTCCATATCATGGATGATATATTCCTGCCTCTTTGCATGCTTGGTAATTTTTGATTGGATGTTAAACATCATGACTTTTCCCTTGATAGCTGGATATTTTGCACGTCGATAATTGTTCTTGAGCTTTGTTAAATGAGACTAGAACAGTGTTTAGTTTACGGTTGACTTTTCCTCACTACTGAGGGAATGCACTTTTGAATACTCTCCCTGGTGCCCTGTGACTTAAGAGCTTTTTTTATTCTGGTGGGTGGGAAGCCCAAGCTATTTCAGGTTCTGTGAGAATTTTTTCTGTGAGAAAAATCTGCCAGGGATTTTTTCCTCTAATATCACTAATTCTGCTGGACATCCTAAAGATACACAATATCTTAAAGATCTCAACTCTCACAAGTTAACCTATACATCAAAAAGTTCCCCAGTAAAATCACTAATAACATATATTTTTAACTAGACAAACTGGTTCACATTGAAAAATACACATGCAGGAGCACCTAGTGGTGCTCCTTGGCTAGTTGGTTAAGCATATGACTTCAGCTCAGGTCAGGATCCTGTGGTTTATGGGTTTGAGCCTCACGTGGAGATCTGTGCTGACAGCTCATAGCCTGGATTCTGTTTCAGATTCTGTGTCTCCCTCTCTCTCTCTGCTCCTCCCCTACTCATGCTCTGTCTCTCTCAAAAATAAACGTTAAAAAATTATAAAATAAGAAAAATAAATATGCAAAACCTGGGCAGGTAAATTTGGACAAAAAATGGGGGGAAATGTCTATAGATAAAATATAGCACCCACCTACAAATAATTACCAAAATGTGGTATTAGCAATAGAAAACACACATGAGTGAAGCTGAACACAAATCTTGAAATAGAACATAATAGGTATAAGGTTTTGAGATAAAGTTAATGTGATATTTAAATTACTGAGAAAAATAAATTATTCAAAAAAGTTGCTAAGAGAGTGTGCGTGTAGCTGTCTGGAAAAATATTCTTTATACCATGGGAAATAAAAATAGATAAAAATTTAAATAGAAAATACCTGTCCATGTAGTAAGGGAACTATGGCAAGAGTGTTTTACCACTTCGCAGTACAGAAGGCTTTTCTAATAAGGATTGAAGAAAAGTTGGAAGTGAAAAGCTTTCATAACAAGATTAAGCAGATGGGAAAGTTAAGGATTGAGGAGAAGTGAGAAGGAAAAAAAGGACAGTAAAAGTGTTAATTTTCTTGAAATTACAGGAAGTAGAAAGTTCTGTGGTTTATATTTTGGGATCTTCTTCTACTCTTATGAGTATTTGTGGAAAAACTTGAATGATTAAGAAAGGCCAGCCTCATGTTCTCAGAAGGGATCAGCTTACCATGATCCAAGGTGTTTGAGATTTATCTGTTCATTATACCTTGTATGCTTCAAGTTTATCAAAACGTGCAAGAATAGAACTCATGGCAATTGTTAATTACTTAGTCTTACGTTAGTAGTTGGGAACCACAGGTCCATTTTTGTTGTAGCATGCCCTTCTGGGAAGCAATCTAGACAGAAATCGTTGTGGGTACCAGAAGTGGTACATAGAACATTTAGAATCCCCATGTGGTTTTGTATTTTCCTTCCCTTCAAAGACAGTGTTTCTAACTTGATACAGTATCTTACATTTTAACTTTTCTTTCTTCTCTTTCTCCTCTCTACCCTACCTTGGAAATTTTCTTCTTTGTCCCATTGGAGGAATTCATCAAGACTCTTCAGTGTTCATCATTCTCTACAAATGTCCAAACCAAACAAAAAGAAAAAATGATTTTAAAAGATAAATTTTATACTTCAATAGATTTAAACATTTCAGAATTAAATATTAAAATTTAAATATTACAGGACTGTGCTCGTCCCATTAGATAATTTTACTAATGAGTTTGAGGCAAGAAGAAAAAAATGGAATTCCTTTCTCTATCCATGACGGATTAAGTCAAGAAAACAGAACAAAAAATAGTGCAATTTTGTTTGCATTGTGATCACAGGAAGATGTTCTGTGTAAAGGCAGGGAGTTGGCATCAGCTCATGGATGGGAAGAAAGGAAGGAGGCCTCAGCTGCAGTTCATGACTGGGCAGGGCACTGGAGACAGAGATACCATTCAAGGTGGCTGATGTAATGTCTTCAGAGAATCTCTTATTATGTTGGGGGAATTGGCGCCTGCTAGAAGGAGCCCTTTCCAGTAACTCCATAGTAGTATTCAGCTCCAAAGCTTCTTGCCAAGAATCCATTGGCTGCTAGAAGAAGTTGTCACTGGGGAGCTGATAAACAAAAGTGCGTGCCTGTTAGTGTGGAAGTGGTTTTGGCACCAAGAATTCTGAATAATTAAAGCATTGCATCAGCCTTGGAGACCAAGAGACCACGTTGGAAGGAGATATTGACCACAGTTGGCTGCGTGCCTCAGGGAATGCCCTTTTTCCTTCCCTGTGTCATAAGACAAAGGCAGGGCTAGCCACGGCATCTGTAAGTAAGGCTGACCTAAAGAATACATTGTTGTCATAGCCTTAGTATAGCACTTGACCCCCCAGATTATACCTTGGTTAAAATCGTGGCATATATGTATCTATATATCAGCTAGTAAAGCATTTTAGTAAAGAATTTATTTTTTTAGAGTAATTTTAAGTTCGTGGCAAAACTTAAAGGAAGGCACAGAAATTTCCCCTATATTGGCTGCCCGCCCCCCTTGCATAGCGTCCTCATTATCAACATCCCCTGCAAGAGTTGTATGTTTGTGCACTTGAACTGACACTGACACATCATAATCACCCCAAATCTATAGTTTGCCTTAGGGGTCACTCTTAGTGTTGTACATTCTGTGGGTTTGGACAGATGTATAATGACATACATCCATCATTAGAGTGTCATACAGACTTTTTTTTAATGCCCTAAGGATCCTCTGTGCTTTACCTATTCATCTATCCCCATTACCTGTTCAGATTGGGTTTTTAAATTATGAAATAGGATGAAGATAAATCTATTTTAATTAGGCTGTCTGAGTTTTTCACTTTTACAAAATTTTGTGTATAGTCTAAAGTATCCACAGGCAGTCTATTAGAGGGAATCAGTTCCACTTAGGACTCAACATTCTGGAAGATCATCTATTTAAAGAGCTCTGTAACCTATCAATAAGAGAGTAAAGATGATGCATCTCATTTTAATTTTCCAAACAGAAGATCTTATTCTACTCGACTAGACTTTAGAACCCAGGCTGTATTCTAGGGGACAAAGAACTTTATGGTATCATGTAGTTCTCAAATTCATTACCATGCTTCTCCTAACCCCTGCAAGTGATCTTTAATTAATATAGCTACGTAGGAGTAGATGGAAATATTTTTATACTTATGTTTCTTGTTAATGAGGTGCAATCATATACCTCAAATCTAATTTTCTAGATCACATCTTTTAATAGTGTTTAATGAATAAACATTCTGCCTCATAGAAAGTCTCTTCTCTTCACAGGACATCAGTCTATTTTAGTGCTCACAAATTTTATCCTAAATATGATATGGATAATGTGTCTAATAATTGACATTTTTTTATTTGAGCATAGTTGACACACAGTGTTGCATTACTATCAGTTGTACAACTTTTATTTGAGAAGTTTATACTTTTTACTACTTTCACCATAAGTATAGCTACCATCTGTCCCACTATATTGCTAACAATTGACATTTAAAATTTTTTTTAGTGTTTATTTATTTTTGAGACAGAGAGACAGAGCACAAGTGGGGGAGGGGAAGAGAGAGAAGGAAACACAGAATCCGAAGAAGGCTCCAGGCTCTGAGTTGTCAGCACAGAGCCGGATGCGGGGCTCGAACTCACGAACCGTGAGATCATGACCTGAGCCGAAGTCGGATGCTCAACTGAATGAGCCACCCAGGCACTCCCACCGGCTGACATTTCAAAACTGACAGTGAAAAATATAGACCCGGATTTTTACGGATGACAAATGTATCCATGTTTTTAATTAAAACAAAAACAGCAAAATAGAACTTTTTTTTTCTTAATTCTTTGCTCATCAGGTGGAGGTATTAGATCTGTTCACAAATATTCCAATCTCTCTCTCTCTCTCTCTCTCTCTGTCTCTTTTTGGTACATAGTTCGATTGCATTTCCTGGACCCCTTGTGGAAATGTATGACATTATCTTGTAAAGCTGAATATTGCCATATCTTACAAGCTACCAATTACACCCATAAGACACATGTTTGTAAATGTTCGTAGTTATTGTTCATAGTAGTCAAATATTCATTGACAGGTTAATGGGTAAGCACATTGGAAATAACCACAGAATAGAGTATGTTATGACAATAAAAATGAATCGACAACTGCATTCAAAAGCCAACACAAAACTTGGTAGCATACATCATGTTGAATAAAAAATAAAACAATTTCTAGAAGTCTGCATATAGTCTAAAATTCAAAACCAGGAAAAAACTGACAAACATATATATATACATATGATAAAGATATTTTCTTTTTAAGAAGCAAGATCATTTATATTAAGTAAAGCAGACTACTGGTTAACTTAGGGTGAAGCAGGGGACAAGATAAGGAATGAGCCAAAAATGGATTTAATTATTGGTAATAGTTTTGATCTTGGGGTAGATTTAAATTTGTAAATATTAATTATATCATTTAAATAAATGTAAATAGGCAATAATATAAAATGAATAAAATAAAAGATGGTAAAATTGTTTGGAAATGGGTAAATTCTAGTTGAAATTTTATGATAGGGATGGGTTTCTTCTGCTTATCTGTTGACTTTGCTTGCTTATGCGTTGGCTCCATTTTCCATCAGGCTCTTTCCACTTATGACAAGATCATAGGCAAGAACTCTGGGTCTCTACTCCAGAAACTATTAGGAAAAAAAAAAGACTTTTCTCAATAGTCTGAACAAAATTTTTGAGTCCTGTCATTTGCTAATAGATCCCTGTCCCAGTAATTACAACAGGGGGAAATGTTTTCTCATTGACCACATAGGAGTCATATTCCTTACCTTGGGGAATAACACTACTCGTAACTCTTATAATGTGGGTCCTCAGAGGAAAATCAAGGTTCATTCAAAGAAGGAAAATGGAGTCTTGTCAGGAAGAATCCATCAGGGCCCACTAAGACAGTTTTTATAGCACATCTTTATGAGGCAGGCAAGGTGTATCTGCAGAAGTGTTACATGTATTTCAGCAAAACAGTAGATGTCCACCAAAGGTCTATCTTATTGATGCTACATTCCATATCCCATCATGAAAAGTATCACACTCCATTATGAGGACAACCTGATGCTTTCAAAGTCCCATTTCATGCTTAGTGGGGTTCAATGTCTAGGTGCTCTTGATTCTAAGTGCTACTGAGGCACATCAGTGGAGGGACTCCTAGGGAAGTATTTGTTGTGTCTCAAGACCTGACCTCACTTCTATCTGCTGTCCTTCCAAATTAGTAGTTTTATGGTAGTTCAGAAAGAATCTCTTCAACTTATTTCACCTACCACCATGTAGGTAATTTTTCAGAAGAAGTAATTATAACATTCATTTATTTTTGAGAGACAGAGAGAGACAGAGCATGAGCAGGGGAGCGGCAGAGAGGGAGACACAGAATCTGAGGCAGGCTCCAGGCTCTGAGCTGTCAGCACAGACCCTGATGCGGGGCTTGAACTCACGAACCATGAGATCATGACCTGAACCGAAGTCGGATGCTTAACCAAGTAAGCCATCCAGGAACCCCCATAAGAAATAATTATAAATTATCACCCAAATTCTTTTTTCAATTTGGTTTATTTGTTTTATTCATTCATTCATTCATTCATTCATTAGTATTTAAAGCCTACTATGAACTTCTCTTTATAAATGTTTATTAGTAGATTTGGTGGAGAACAAGATAGTTGTAATCCCCACTCTCAATGAGTATATACTTTATGGAATTTGGGTGCTTGGCTGGCGCAGTTGGTAGAACATCCAACTCATGATCTCAGGGTTATGAGTTCAAGCCCCATGTTGGGTGTAGAGCCTACTTTAAGAAAACAATTACAAAAATAAAGTTTATGGAACTTGTGAAGAATTTGAGGAATAAAATAGGAATTCTTTCTTGGTTTCTAGTTCTCATGCAAAATTTTCCTATTTTTAATTTCTCAGTAACTGATCATTTCAATCAGAATTTTCAGGTATTCTTTTAAGTGTTGATATAACCCTTCATTTTGTAGCTGGCTCACTTCTCCAAAGCATCTACCTGGTTTTTTTGTTGGTTTGTTTTTGTTTTTGCGGGGTGGGGTGGGGGGAGGGTGTGACCTCACCCAATCTCTTGATTTAAATTATCATTTAATGGTAATAACACCAAAATCTACTTCTACAGTCCTAACTTGAAATTCATACTTAAAAAAAAAAATATCCAAGTGCCTACTGAGCATTTTCATTTGTATATCGTATGGCCACCTGTATATCAAGCTATTCTCGTTATTTTATTATTAATTCTAAATGCCTCAACCTGAGATATCATTGTTAGCCACTAGAAATTTCCCTTATCATCACTTTCTAATACTTCCTGGTTTTCAATTTGGCTGGTGTCAGGAAAATGTGTGGAATGAGGAAAACTATGACAAAAGAGAGTCATTAAAAGAGATCTCTACCTTGAATTACTAAATTTGTAACCTGAAAAACTGCTTAACTTCCATGAGTTTTAGTTTTGTTTTGTTTTTCCATACAAAATGTCATTGTTAATACCTACTTAGTTGGGTAAATGAAAAGATACAACTTATGTAAAGTCACAAAAGGATAGTGTATAAAAGACATTCAATATATATTTGGTGAAGTAAAATTATTCAAATAAAGTGAACTACCTTTATAAGTGTCTTTTTACTAACAATTGGTTAGCAAAACCAATGGAAATGAATTTGAAAAACATGAGATATCTATTCAGTATACATACTAATCTTCAGATCATTTGCTACAAATCTGTGGTTCTTTGTTGGGGAATGGCTATAACACACAGAACAGAACCTCTGGTTTCAGTACACCATACTTCCTTCCCTGGATTGTACTTGCAAATAAATTGCAAGGGCTAGAAAAGCTTGTCTCCTAAAGCACAGAAAGGTAAGTAAGGGCACTGAGTGGGATTAGAGTAGTTTCTTGGAGACCCACATTCTCTTTGGCTAAGGACACTGTTTTCTCTTCTTCCTATTGTTTATCACCATTAATTTGTATTTTCCTATTTTTTCTCTATATCTTTGGTTAGCCTGAGGCATCTAATGCCACCAAATCCTTGTCTGTATTTGGTTCCTGAGTCTGGGGAGGGTTAACTTATTCTTCTATGGACTAAATGGATGAACCAAAAGTTAAATGTATTACAACATCTGGCATGTTTCTGATTAACAAAGAAAGGAAAACTTTAGGGAATAGTATTCTCTAGGGTGCTAATATTTTATATCTTTATGTCTTAAAATATTCCTTCTGGGATGCAGAAAGAGCATCTTTTTTCAATGTTCTATGGGAAGGCTGTTTTCAAATAGGGATGGAAATATTTGACACTAATAATTTTCAGTGTTCTGACAGATAAGGGACAGATTACTTATATATTTATACTCAAAGAAGCATAGTTATAGAATAATCCAACATATTTAAAAAATATATTTCCATACATCTTATGGCTATTGCTCCCACTTCCTCCAAAAAAGGAACATGAAAAAAAAAAAGAATTTTTTTCAAAATTTACTCTTAATATAGCAAATAAATAAAAATAAATAGAAGCTTTGGAATAAAACCATCTTTGACACTCAACAAATATTTTATGAGTACCAGGTATGTGAAAACCTATGTGTGGCTTTTCATTTCTGTGTAGGGATAGAAGGATTAATTTCATGTCTTAAGAGTTTCTTGAGATGGCAGAACGTAGAAAAGTTCACAAGTGCTTTTCACGTAAGGTAGCTGAGTAGGACAAGTCCTCCGGATGGATTTTAAAGTGTGAAGAGCTTATGTACGCCTGGTGAGAAATTAGAGAAAAGGTCAGTAGCGACAGTGACCCTGACAGCTTCTGGAGAATGCTGCTTTCCCATCTCCAGGTGACGGTTTTAAATAGACACTCGTACATCACAGTATAGAATGATTACTCTGTGTGTGTTTCCAAAATAAGGTGGTAAGAGTTTAACTTGCTACACGCAAAATGGTATGATGAAAGGTGCACCATATATGTGGGAGGGTTTCACTTTATCCTTCTTCAGTTTGGGAACTTAAGGGATAAAGAACATGGGGACAACCTGTTAACCTTCCCACAGAAAATGGTGGATTTTGCATAGAAAGGAGTGTAAAGATTCTCCCAAAGATAGAAGTCTAGTGTAATCCAATCAGGGAGGGTTGGGTAGTTGAAGAAAGATCTCAAGGAAAGCAATGGTTCTCACCATGGATGCTGCAGTAAAACAGATTTTTAGTGTAGAATGATTCACCTCGCAGTCCATATTCCACTCTCATCTCTTCTCCATTTTTTTTCTGTGCGCCTTTCAACTCTTCTCTGTCATCTCCAAATCCAAGATGTAGTACGTTCGTTACTGTTCTGACAAATGTAGCCATTCTAAAGTTGGCTAACCTTGTTTGAAAAATCGAGGTAAGTACAGTAGTTATTAGAAGATGTGCTATTTTACTAGTGCCATTTTGTCTCCACATCACTGCGACCCCGTTTTTGTGTCAGATTCCTTGGAGAAATGGATGAAGGGTGTTAATATGGCTCGGGAAAAAATGGAGATATGGTCGTCCACAAAAACATGGACAAAAACATGCATCAATTGCAAGAAGATATGAAAAATGTACGGCTCTCCTTGAATGCTTCGTGGGATAAGGGTTCATGTGAAAAGGTGAATGTTTAAGATCCATAATCATTTTTATGGATGTCAGGGTCTCGAAATCTTATGTGGGTGTGTGGTGCTCTTCAGAGTATATCTCCTAATCCACAGTTACTAATTTTTTTAAAAAATTGATCTCAGCTTTCTTCATGGATGTATAAATTGAGAGCATATCTGGCTGTCTACCACACATAACAGATACAAGGCCACAGCAGATTAATGGTGTGAATATGTTTTGTGATCAGAATAGTGCAAAATAATCAGATAAATATTATAATTTAAGAGTTAATTGAGAAATTTTAATTTAAAAATACTAATTATGGACATGGTACAAGTCACTGGGTTTGGAACTGTGCAGAATAAAATCCTGAGAATAGTTTTCAGAGATTCTTATTCCAAGAAAGAAGCTAAAGAGAGCACTCATGTAACAGAATTTAAGCATGGTATGTAACATTAGAAGAAAAGCTATAAAGGATGTCCTTAGAGAAAAGGAGTAATAATTTCTCTTATCACAAAATAATTACTAAAGGCCTTCAGAGGATATTACTTAGCATTTGGGTCCTGAAGTTTTGAGACAATTGAAGTAGCTAGAAATGAAATGACATTCCAGGAAGGAAGGAGATTATTGATTAAACTCTTGATTAAATATTTGATTAGAACTCACAGTTATTAACAAGTTAATGAAACCATATGCATTTATAATTCTTTCTAATTTTTTTTTATTGAGAGAGAGAGAGCGAGAGCGAGAGAGAGAGAGAGAGAACGAGAGCATGCAAGTGGAGGAGGGGCAGAGGAGAGAGAGAGAATCTTCATACTCATTGAGGAGTTTGTCACAGTGATCGATCCCTGGACTCTAGGATCATGACTTGAGCAGAAATCAAGAGTCAGATGCTTAACCAACTGAGCCATCCAGGTGCCCCTCTGATTCTTAATTTATCTTAAAAATACATGTCCACGTGTGTATATAAAGGAAATTTTCTATTTAGCCCATCTGTGCTTTGGAAGCTCACAACTTTCAAGACAGAGTATTGAAGGTATGGATGAGTTTGAGGAGGAACACAATGGGATAAATAGGTCTTCCAAATTATATTTATATACATCACATTTAAGTTTATATTTTTACTTGCATGTAGTGTCCCTTTCAAAAGTATCTTGACAGGAAAGAGCTAAAGAAAAGATTTTGTTCTTGGAAGTGAGGCCAATGGTAATCTTTTTTTTTTTTTTTTTCCAGATTTGAAAAAAGAAATCTTCATTTCAACAGAATGAAATTTCAAAGCTGAATGATCATTGACTTTTCCAGGACAGAAAACAAATTGAATGAAGTCAGTTATTATTTATTTACTATTTCTCTTGTCTATATCTCTCTCCCTCTTCAGAGTCTGCACTCTGTTAAAAAGACATCAGATTTTCAGTACCTGGATAGTACAGACTCTACTGGGGTTTACAGTCATGATCTGGTCCTACATGAACTGCCTGGTGACATCTTTCCAAAAGATCTCAGAATCCAAAGTGCTTAAGCTAAATTTGGATTATTGTAAACATGAACTATTGGGGAATAATACCCCCTTTCATTTATATGTAACCTCGGGGACTTGGGGTACTCTAACAGATGCTTTTCAGAAGTGGGAGGGAGGGGAGGAAATAGAAATGCAGATATTTAAGTGATTATTTACTATCAAAGACCATTTTATCACTTGTCTGCATTAGTGTGTGCAAAATACTAAATATTGTAAGGGTGTTTTGTGGTAATAGCATATTATTTAGAGGCTATAAGTATTTCCTGTTCCTCTATTCAAGTTGTAATATCTGGGAGAAATTCAGTGAAGGATAACATATTACATATTTATAAAATTATACATTTATATAAATATGTATAACAAATATATGGTGATAAATAGTTGCATAAAGATGTTCTTTATGGTATGAAAGTGGGTTGTGATTTTATATTTATATTATGATTTTATATTTATAACCTCCAGCAGCAGTCAAATATATCCAAAATGCCAGGTAATACACCATCAAAACATGTGCCTGAAGATTTATTAAATACGAAAAAATAATGAAGTTAATAAAATTGACCCATGTCTTTTCACATTGTATTCATTGAATTGTACAAATTAATCAGAATCATTTAAATGCTACAAAGGATTGTATCTAAAGGATTGTATCCTTATATTCAAGCTTGTATACAAGCTTGTGTACATTTAACAAGCTTGTTTGAGACTTAAAATGACCCTATGAAATTCTCATTATAAATTGAGGAACAAAGTGTTGAAGTGACTTATAAGAAGCGACCCACCCCTAAAATATTCATGATGAAGAATATTTATTTTTCTTAAAATAGTCCATAAAATCACATGTCACACCATGAATTAATTCTTTTATTTTTTTTGTAGATCAACCACTTCCCACTCAGCCTTCTCCTCATTTGCGAAATCATGCGGCTGAATAATAATGTGACAGAGTTCATTCTCCTTGGGTTGACCCAGGATCCTGTTAGGAAGAAAATAGTGTTTGTCACTTTCTTGCTTTTCTATTTGGGGACATTGCTGGGTAACTTTCTGATCATTACTACTATCAAGACCAGCCGGGCCCTCGGGAGTCCAATGTACTTTTTCCTTTTCCACTTGTCCTTATCTGACACCTGTTTCTGTAGTTCTGTAGCCCCTAGAATGATTGTGGATGCCTTTTTGAAGAAGAGCACTATCTCTTTCAGTGAGTGCATGATACAGGTCTTCTCGTTCCATTTCTTTGGCTGCCTGGAGATCTTCATTCTTATCCTCATGGCCGCTGACCGCTATGTGGCCATCTGTAAGCCCCTGCACTACACAACCATCATGAGTCAACGAGTCTGTGCTGTGCTGGTGGCTATGGCCTGGGTGGGGTCCTGTGTACATTCTTTAGCTCAGATTTTTCTGGCCTTGAGTTTACCCTTCTGTGGTCCCAATGTGATCGATCACTATTTTTGTGACTTGCAGCCATTGTTGAGGCTCGCCTGTACAGACACTTACGTAATCAACCTACTCTTGGTGTCCAATAGCGGGGCCATTTGTACCCTGAGTTTTGTCATGCTGATGTGCTCCTATGTTAATATCTTGTATTCTCTGAGAAACCACAGTGCTGAAGGGAGGAGAAAAGCCCTCTCCACCTGTGTCTCCCACATCATTGTGGTCATCTTGTTCTTCGGTCCTTGCATATTTATATACACACGCCCTGCAACCACCTTCCCCATGGATAAGATGATAGCTGTGTTTTATACACTTGGAACACCTTTGATCAATCCTCTGATTTACACACTGAGGAATGCAGAAGTGAAAAACGCCATGAGGAAGTTATGGAAGAAGAAGTTAATCTTAGATGACAAAAGATGAGTGGGATCTTCAAAATTTTCTTCATAGTCTGGATTTGCCTAGAAGTCTACAGAGAATGTTATCTTTTTATTGTAATGTTACCATAATCAGGAGGTATGAGAATTAATTCCTTCAGGAATGAAAATACACACTGGTTAGTGTTGAGTCAGTTTCATGGATGGGAAGAGACAGCACCAGGTACAAACAACCGTGGAAAGACTCGTGCCTTAGATGTTCAGCTGTGCCTCTGCCTTCTTGACTGCCTAGTATCACTGTAATCTTGATATGGTGCTTTCCATGCCCTTCTTCATGTTGACTTCTGTTTATAGTTACACTTTTATATGCTTATAACCACAGCCTGGAAGGTTTTTTCTGTTTCAATTGGCTCTCTTAATTAAACTGTTGAATCGCATAATTTCTGATCATAGACCTTTAGCTTGTTTGTTCTTCATGACTAAGCAGAAAGCACCAGATTCAAATAATAATAAAATCTTTGTGTTTTAAGGGATAATCTATAATCTAGGGTAATATCCCTTCTATTTTGGGGGTTATACTTTGAATTCTTCTCCTATTTATCTAGATCCTTCTAGAACAGTGACAGAACACAGTGTGAATATTCACCATTCTGAAGGAATCTTTTCACCTTAGGAAGGTTCTGATTGTTGGAGTTGTACTCAGATTATTATTCTTTTTTAAAAAACTTTTTGCTTCTAAAATTGTCCCTTCTGATTTATAGAAGCATTAAGTTTGTCTTGAGTCATACAAATTATAATAATTCTTTATACTGCTAAGGTATTATGGTTGTAGCATAGGTGTCCCAAATTAAGTAGATATAGTCATGTGGTCTAGAAGTAAAGTGTACAAGCAGTTGATGGTTGAAATAGGGAATCTGAATATAATAACTGATAAAGAAAGAATGTCATAACTCAGATGAGTCTCTTTAGGCTTTGAGACAGATATAGCTACATCACAGATATGAATTATTTTAGTGAGTTTTAATATAATCCAAAATGATGGTAATTTAGAGGGACTGAGATTTTTGGGTGAAAACTGTATGCAGTAGAGAGGGATATTACCACCCGTCACTTTTGTCACCATCTGACAACATTGCACTATCGAAGTATATGATCACTAAGAATCTTTCCAATTTCAACCTGTTTTCTTATTTGTATTTTTATCCATATAGAAAATTTAACATGAGTATTATTGTTTATTTCAAACATATTTTTATTTATAAACTACTAAGTTATGTTAAGATTACCGAATTTGTATTCAATTTGTTGTACCAGGAATGTTAGAACTACTTAGCTCGAGGGGTACCTGGCTGACTCAGTCAGTAGAGCATGTGACTCTTGATATCTGACTTGCGAGTTTAAGTCCCATCCTGGGTATGGAACCTAATTAAAATGAAAAAATAAAAATAAAATAAAAAAAGAGCTTCTTGGCTTGAAAAAAAAATTATTTCTCTGTGTGGGAATGGAATTCCCTCTGTGAATTCCACAATGAACACTAGTGGCATATATACATCACTTTTATTTTTCAGATCCAGAGTTTATCCATCTCAAGCAGTTTATCATTGATCGCAGCTGCTGATTTTGCTCTTGGAAGGTTTACACATGAGTAGATTCTAGTTGGCAGAGTTTTAGTTAAAGTCCTGTTCTATTTCAAGACAAGGAAAATATGAAAAGGGGTGTATGTTGGATCCAATTTAGGTGCCTCCCCAGAGACACTCTATCCAACATGTCTTCTGGACATGCTTCTAATATGGAGCTCCTGTGGCTACCGTCACCATATCTCTTGCCAACAGAGTGTATGATCTAATTCCAATTCCGAATTTTGTAATGAAGATGGTGGAATTGCAAAGCTGACGGAGTGTGCAACCTCACCAGGATATTTTTTTAAGTCAGTGTTCTTATGGGGAAAGAGTGGGACTCTGATATCGCAAGTAGACACATTTGTGTGGGGAAAGAGTGAGAACTAGGAAGGCATAGATTATCTTTCATCCTCTTGGTTGTCACAAGCAGCCCTGTCTCCCTCGAAAGAGGAGAAACGACACTCTTCTCTAGCCTGGACACCTTGTGATGATCTCATCTGTACAAGTTGTCAAAAAATGATATTTGGTTTCCTCTGGAGCTTCCTTTTATAGTCCTCTTTGCTTCCAAACATCTAACCAGCTGCAAGTCACAGGGAAGTCCAAGCAGGAAAATCCAGTCTTGCTCTAGAAGGACATGTCATACATGAGGGCATTATATGGTCCCTATGTACATCATATGTCTCTATCGTACGTCACACGTGTGACCTATGGGAGCACTTCATGATGGGGAAATGTTATCTAAGAGTGGTGAAGCAGAAGTCTGGAGTTGAGGTCTATCCTGATGGTTTTTTTTTTTTTTTTCCTGCAGACCCACATCATTGGAGATGCCTCGTCAAATAACTATGTTGTTTGTTTTACTCACGGAATTTATTTGTTTGGTCTGTGGAAAAGAACTATAAGATGTAGCTTCTAAAAGCATAAAAGACTTACTTTTTATCTATTTATGTTTTCAATCTTAGGTATTGGCATCTGCTCAAAGTTTGTATTAGTCTTGGGTGTGCTAGTTGAGGGGTGAATACGATGGGAACTCAGTTCTTATTCAGGGGGCCCTAATGTAAACTGCGTGAAGAAATTAGATCCCAAAGTTTCCGGGTGGAAAAGTATACCATCGGGAAGTCATCAGTGCGTCCATATTCAACTGGAGACAAACTAAGTCCAACTAAAAGGGTTGCAGCTGGACATGGCAACTGAGGGTTGAGCATAGGGTATGTGCGTGTGTATGTGTGTGTGATTTTTATGTTTGTGCTTTTAGCATTCTTAGAAGCATCTTTATTACGAGTGCTCTTAAGCACCTCTCCACATGCGTTGCAGAATGGTATAACTTCCCTTCAGTGATAATACACTGTTCTCGATGCAGTTTGCCACCTAATATTGCACTGTACGTTAACTAAAATTTTACGTACAATCTATCCACTGTACTTCGGGGCATTTATCTCAGGGAAATGAAAACCTATGTTTACACAAAAACCTGTACACAGCTGTTCATAGCGACTCAAAACTGTTGTTTGTGATAACCGAACTGCAAAACCACCATAATGTGTCCCACAAGAAGAAGTTATGTTGGAATCTTCATCCCCGGTACCTCAGAGTGTTACCTTAGTTCGAAGTAGTGTGAGTGCCTGACAATTGGCGTTTTTGATTACGACGATATTAAGCTTTGATTGCTGAGACATCCATTTCAAAGGCATCCCATCTGAAATGAACACAATGCCCACCAACTACACAACGAGGTGGAGAGCCAGGCTGCCTGGCTTATGAACTCCTCCTTCGGAAAGCCCTGTGTGGCTTACAACTGACCATTTGAGTGGCCCTGTGTTTTCCTTCCCATACTTTAATCCCACTCTTATGTTTTATTTATTTTTTATTTATTTTTAGAGAGAGAAAGAGCTTGCACAAATGGAGGAGGGGGCAAAGGCAGAGGGAAAGAGAAAATCTCAAGCAGGTTCCGTGCTCAGTGCAGAGCCTATAACACTGGGTTCTACCCACAATCCTGGGATCGTGACCCGAGCAGAAATCGAGAGTTGGACGCTCAATTGACTGAGCCAACCAGGCAACCTTTTTAAATTTAATTAATTAATTAAAAAAAATTTCCACTCATGTTTTAAATTCACCAGTAGTGCACCTCCAAACCCTGGGTACTCCACTCTTGACCCCAGTAAAGGCAGAACCTCAGACTAGCAAGCTCTTTCTGTCTCTCTCTCTGTCTCTGTACCTGTGACCAAACTGTGTGGCCCCTGGTGTTGCAGGATTTTTTACCTCGGTACCCAGGATTCGTTGTCTTGCTGCCTCGAAGAATGAAAATGAGCAGCAGGCAAAAGTTTATTAGAGTATAAGATGAGAAAGGAAGAATAGTATGAACACTCTCTTTGCGGAGAGGGACATCTGAAAGTGAATGCTTGCGACTATAGGCAAGGGTCTTTGTTTTACAACTTTTCGGTCCCCCTCTCCCCCGCCCAGACCCCTGCTTCATTCTCCTTTGTTTCCTCTCAGGTCCTGCCCCTATTGTCTAGGTAACTCTAAATGTCTCCTTATCCCATTTTCATTGGCTCGTTTCCATTGTACGAGGGGTGGTCTAGGGCCATATCATTCCTTGTGGGTCTTACGTTTTTTTGTCTACTACTCATTTTTAGTTAGGTCTTTTGTCAAATTCCTGAGGGAAACCTGAGTGGGAGTTGGTGGTGTCTTACATTTTAAAGAGGAACCTTGTGCTCGAGGGAGTTGGCTGTGGTCAGAGGCTCCCAGCATTGTTCCCAAATATGTATTTTTCCCCACCCAGGGACCTCAAGTCCTATCCTTTCCCTCTCTGCCTATTTCATACTCTCTTTTCACCATCATGCAGGTATGTGATGTACCCGCTGTGACTTGTGAGCAATAGACCTTGTCTTGTCAAGGTCCCCTCATTATTGTTGCAAGTGAGAAGAGGAGCAAACCTGAAAAAGTACACAGGCCCTTATTTGAGGTCTCAGAATTGCAATTTGGGGAGTACAGATTTTGGTGGAACCAGGAAAAGTGGGGGGGGGGGAAGCAAGAGGTTTTTATGAGAAAGAAGGAGGGACTAATCACATGATTTAGATAAAAAAACAGGAGGGAAAAAAATGATGCTGAGGTGGAACAGCTTTTGATTACTATCTAATTGATGATTCTACTGATGGTATTAAACAAAACTATTCCCACCATGCTGTAGTTAATTTTCCTGTTCTCATAAACTTCTTGCCAACAGTGCTATAGTCTGAGTGACAGTTGTTTTGTTGGATTTTACGAGCAACGACATGTAAAACAATGACTGCGATGGCCCAGTTTAAGAGTTAATTAGTTAGAAAGGAAAATGGAACTTCAAAATGGAGTCTCTGGTGTCCAGAAATTTCCTAGCTGGCAGTCGGGGCGGGGGTGGGGGTGGGGGGTGACTCTCAGCTTCCAGAGGTCTCTGCGTGTGCTCCCTCTGTCCTCAAAGCCAGGAATGGTGCATTTTTTTCCGATTGTACTTTGAATCTTTTTAACTTATTCTTCCGTTGCCAGTCAGGAAAAATCCTCTGTTTGTAAAGAACTTGAGGGATTAGATAAGATCCAAACATATAACTAAAAGTCAACTTATCAATAACCTTAATTACATTTTTGAAATCCCTTTTGACATGTAATTCAACATTTAACATTTAACCTGTGCCATATCACCACATTTATAATCCCAGGGGATAGGGCAGGAGATCCTGAGGGGCATTTTGGAATTATGTCTGTCACAGTGGTGAAGGAGTTTTGAAAAAATTACAGCTTTAACCCAAGAGTCAGAGAATGTATAACTCAATATCTCCAAGCTGGGGATGGTGTTCCCGTATCTATTAAATATGCCACCTTTACACCCTCCTCCAAATGTTATCCCTGAGAAAAATGTGACATCTTCTTAGGTGTGGAATAGTCTTGGAGAAAAATATAAGTAACATTTTATATCAATTTAATCATTGAATCCCACTAAGTATATGATCTTCATCAAATATCTTACACAGTCAATTCAGCTATAGCAAGCTGGCTGCATGCATGAACATGTCAACACCATGGACAAGTGCTGGAAGCAGGAACTGAAATTTCATTATCACAGAGTTTTGCTCATTGAGCTATTTGTCTTGTTTCATCCTTAAATGTCAATGCCTTCACTCTAAAGATTGTGATCTGAATGCTTTGTCCCATAGATATTTCCAAGTTTCTTCCGAAATTGCATCAGAAAGTTTCTAATAATAATAATAATGAATAAATAAATGATTATAATAATAACAGTGAATACATGTTACTTAAGTATGGTAAAATAATTGTACTTATAGGTGAAGAACCTAAATTCCAGCGAGATAAGCGTCTTACCCAAAATCATAGCCGGTCAAAGACACACCTGGGATTCAAATTCAGACCCTCAGACTTCAATGTCTGAAATGTAAACATGAAATCATCCCGGACATCTGATAAATGCATCTCACATAAAGTGGCCTCTTCTTCTAAATACTTAAGATGCATATCTGACTAAGGGCACCTGGGTGGCTCAGTTGGTTGAGCATCCGACTTCGGCTCAGGTCATGATCTCACGGAGTTCAAGCCCCACATTGGGCTCTGTGCTGATGGCTCAGAACCCATAGCCTACTTCGGATCCTGTGTCTCCCTCTATCTCTGCCCCTCCCCCACTCATGCATTGTCTCTCTCTCTCTCAAAAATAAAAATTAAAACAAAATTTGCAGAAAAGATGCATATACGATTGGGTTTTCACATTGTTACTACGGTGCATCCTTCAGCCATCTTCCTGTTACCATTTCCATGCACAAATGCATGTGGACACATAAGGATAACTGTTCCTCCTTGCAATGTTTCTATCAAAAGCACAACAATTAAATTGTTTAGGTAGTGAAACACCATTATAAGAGTAGTGCAATAAATTAAAAACAAATCCTTGAAATTTTGTTACTTTGCCATCATCAAATAATCAAACACTATATAGATATAAACATTATCTTATTTATTTTGTTGGTGCAATTGAGGCTCCACGATGAGGGGGCGGTACTAGTTGGGGAAACAAAGTATTCCCAACTACACAATTGAAAATTTAAGTGTAATTTTGAACTTTGCAGGATACTATTTTATTATTTTAATAAAAATCGAGAAATATTAAATAAGTACTTGGTCTGTGTAAAGTGTGGTAGTACTGTTCACGGCCATTGTAGGGTTAGTAAAACATCTTAGCCAAGGTCAAATTCTACTATGCTAGTTACTGGCTGCCTGGCCTTTTCAGTGATCTCTTGTGGCTTTGTGGAAACATTAATAATATCATCCCATAGGGTCATTACGTGCATTAAATTTTAAAAATCCCTTTTAAGCCCTTAGCACAATTACTAGCATATTGTAATGACTGTTATCAATTATTGCTATTATACTTCATCATTAAAATTTAAATTATTAAGTACAATATGGGAAAGAATAGACTCTATTTTCATTGAGTTAATAGTCTGCTGAAAAGATGAGAGAAGAACACCAATATTTAAAGGATATGCACAAAACCCCAAAACAAAATAAAAAAACCTCAGACTACCCATGAAAAGGGAATCAAATGATCTCGTGAAATGAGGTATTGGGAGTTTTATGGGATGACTTGGGGGATGGAATTAGATGGAGGAAAGGTGATACAATGAGGATAAGTTTTGTGGGAATGGGGATATTTATGTTTGACTGTAATCATTTTAAGGGAACGCTGACTACCTTCAGTATTGATTTTTATTTATTTTTAATTTTTTTAAATGAAATTTATTGTCAAATTGGTTTCCATACAACACCCAGTGCTCATCCCAACAGGTGCCCTCCTCAAGGTCCATCACCCACTTTCCCCTCCCTCCCACCCCCCATCAATCCTCAGTTTATTCTCAGGTTTTAAGAGTCTCTTATGGTTTGGTTCTCTCCCTCTCTAACTTTTTTTCCCCCCTTCCCCTCCCCCATGGTCTTCTGTTAAGTTTCTCAGGATCCACATAAGATTGAAAACATATGGTATCTGTCTTTCTCTGTATGACTTATTTCACTTAGCATAACACTCTCCAGTTCCATCCACGTTGCTACAAAAGGCCATATTTCTTTCTTTCTCATTGTCAAGTAGTATTCCATTGTGTACATAAACCACAATTTCTTTATCCCTTCAGTATTAATAAATAATTGGCCTTCATAAAAGAAACAGTGGAAGACCCTCAATAAATATAATGAATGCATTAGGGTTTATTTCTTGCATAGAAATAATAAGGCTACTCTAAAAACTTTTAGGTCACCCACCATAAAAGCTACGTTTGATGTTTAGCGTCATATATTTGAGGAAATCTAAAAGACATCTATTATAGAAAGCACCTTGGAAAAGCCAAAGCAATAGCAGATTAAAATCACCAGAGTTTATTTTTAGCAGTCTTGTCCAAGAATTCCCATAAGGACTGCCATTGACACTGCACCGACGTCCCTCCAGTGCCTTTAAATGCTGTTCCTGATTCTTCCCCTGCAGCTTCTCCAAGAGTCTCCAAGCCAAGTGCATCTAGGGAAGTAGACCTTGCTGCTCATTACCGCATGGAAGGGCAAAACGACAAGACAGAAAGGCCCCGATGCATTTGGAATTTTCCTTCCAGTTTTGGGATATAATTCTCATTCTTGTTCTGACATACAGTTAGTTTTTAAGATGTATATTCATTTTATTTTTAATTTTTTTTAACATTTATTTATTACTGAGAGAAAGAGAGAGAGAGACAGAGCACAAGCAGGGGAGGTACAGAGAGAGGGGGAGACACAGAATCTGAAACAAGCTCCAGGCTCTGCGTTGTCAGCACAGAGTCCGACGCGGGGCTCGAACACACGAATCCTGAGATCACGACCTGAGCCGAAGTCCGGCGCTTAACAGATAGAGCCACCCAGCGATCCCTAAGATGTATTTTTATTTTAAATGTAATTTGAAAACTACCTACAAAGCATGAGACTTTTTTCTCATTGCTTTTTTTGTTCCTGAGATCTACTTATTCTTTGGATTTAAAAGAGATTTTTTTTCATCTGCTGTCATGAGTTCAAGAAGACAAGGATATGTCCCTTTAAATATTAATTGGAATTGGCTGATACTAAATATGTGAGTTCTCTTTTTTTCTGTTTCCATATTTTCTTTTTTCTTCCCTTTTCTACTTTTGCATGCCTGAGAACTCTGTCATTTCTCTGAACAGCTCTAGGGTCATCTATCATAATCTGCTTGTTTTCTAAGGTAGTTATAATTTTTTTTTTTGCATGAATAGTATTCCAAAATATCTTCCTGGTAAGGATTTATTTTATAACCTTTTAGGCTCCTACTTTATGTAACAATTTTTCATTTTAATAGTTTACAAAACAATTTTAAAAGGTCTGTTCTAACAGAAAATGAAAACTAGGAAGGCTATTTTGAAATCCTGGTTTCAAACTTGAAACTGTTAAGCTGCCAGGTCAGGGGGATAAGAGAAATGGTGGAATGCTGTGTGCTCTACTTTGGATAGAAAAGCAATGATAAAAAACCATAAAAGTTTGGAATCAAATAATTGGATCAGTTAAAAAAAGAGAATAAATATAGTAAGAAAATGATGGAAAACTAGTGGACAATTTTGATAAACTGGTAAATGAGCTAGTAAAGCACTAAAAAATTAGTTCTTTGCAGCTGGAAGAATCCATGCAAATTACTATTCCTTATTTTCATAAGAGGAAATACATACCCAAAGAATTTGAGGAACTTGTTCCTAAATCACATAAGCAGGGAGTGGCAGATCAAGACAAGAACCTCCAGTTTTTGCCCTACTGTGCCACAGGTCTGTAATACTGAGCAATAATCCCTGATATTTGAAATGAATAGGGGTGGTATGGAAGAAAATTTCAGTGATCACACTTAGGGAAGTTCCAATTATTAAACTGATGAATGTTTCTGTAACAAAGATAGATCATACATATATTATTAAAATTAAAAAAAAATTAACATTTATTCATTTTGAGAGTGAGAGAGACAGAGCATGAGCAGGGGAGGTTAAGAGAGAGAAGGAGACACAGAATCTGAAGCAGGCTCCAGGCTCTGAGCTGTCAGCACAGCGCTCGAGGCGGGGCTCGAACCCACAAACCAGCGAGATCATGACCTGAGCCGAAGTCAGATGTTCAACTGACTGAGCCACCCAGGTGCCCCTAGTATTAAAATTAAAAAAAAATGCAGAAAAATACTAAATGACCTAAGTAAAATAGAGGGATAAAAGAATTATTTTCTTGAAGTGTTTGATTCACTTATTCTAAATAATAAGAGATTATCTTTTGTAGGATATTGAACGTCTTCATGAATAAATTTTTACTTTGATTTCCGTGCTCCTATCTGTGAAATGGGAAATCATATTAAGCTACTCCAAGTCTTGGTCATTCGTTTGGGATTTTCAGTAAAGGTTAGTTGTCAAAACTTCTGTAGAAATCTGTATTCAGTGGCATGTTAAACTCATTGAGGAAAAATTGTTCCCAGAGCTCCCCTTGTCTTACGAATGGTGAAGCATTTATAGAATATTAGTCCTTTTAAAATGAATAATAAGTTAATATGTAGTTAATTCTTACAATATTAGATGCACATATCTGTACCTAAAGGTTTTATATGACTGTATTATTTCGATTCTCCCCAAAATCTAATGTGGTGGGTACTATTATTATCATTGTTTTACAGATGAAGAAAACAAGGCTTAGTGCGTGTGTAACTTGCCTAAGACCATTCAGGTTTAGTGGACCGTATGACGGAACGTATTCAGCCTAATTCAAGCACTTTCTCCCTCTATAAGCTGTCTCTCTTGCAAATACAATTGCCAATTTTATTTTAGGAACTAGGCAGTCAGTCTTGTATCCTAAGAAATATTTTCTGTGAGACTAAGGGCACCAAGATGATCCTGGCAATCAGGGGTTGAGTGTTTTTTTATTCCCCTTTTTAGAGGTTGGGGTAAGGTGGAGTGAACATCAGTGTCCTGACTGCCCTTTTTAGGATGTTGTCTGGTGTAGATTTTCTTAATGAACTTGTTGCACCAGAGGCGAAGATTTCAGGTAAGCAGAAATTTTCAATATTGTGGCATTTCTATTGAGTACACACCTATTGAAGGCTGTTAACCTTTTGTGCGGTAAATCCTGATTATTCGGCAATCTCTGTTGCAGACTTACTGTCTCCTTTTGTTAAAACCAAAATAAAAGCTGGTGTTCGTGCAACAAAACAAGGAGCCATGAGAAAAGAGCAAACTATGAACTTGAATCTTCAATGGTAACAGCGATAGAGTTAGCAAATCGTCTTGAAATGTCTTTAAATTTTATCAGGATTATAACAGTATAAGTAGATGTTCTAATGCTGAGATAAAGACAAAATCCAGATATAGGTGTAAAAGCGATGCAGCTATTAGTGTGAATGTAGGTGCAGTTGTAGATGTGTTTCCTGTTTCCTTATATCAAATATCTCCTCATGGAGGAGTATGGAAGTTGGGTACCTATGTATCTATCTAGTTATATTTACATTTTTTTATGACAATTAATGCGTAAAATGCTTGAGGAGGAGTGTTTATGTCTACACTTGCTAAAGTCATTGAGGAAACAATGCAGTAATAAGTGATGAGTCATAAATTTACTGAATTCTGGTAAAGGTTTAATTTTTGTTTAATTTCATTCATTACGTATTGTGTTCTTCTTAAACCATATTATACAATGATGAGTTTTTTAAAATATTCATTTATTTTTTTAGGGATTGTGCAAGTTGGGGAGGGTCAGACAGAGGGGGGCAGAGGTTCTGAAGTAGGCTCTGCCCTGCCCGGATGACATCAGGGAGTCTGATGAACCGGGAGATCATGACCTGAGCTGAAGTCAGACGCTCAACCAACTGAGCCACAAAGGTGCCCGTAAAATGATGCGTTTTAAAATTAACTTAAATTACAGAAGTAATAATGAAATATCATCTCGTTAATAAAGAAATTAAAACATTGTATAATACTGAAATCCCCTTTGGCCATCACCCCCTTATTTCTGAAAAGTAAATCTTTCCTTCCACACTTTTTCCTATTAATTTATAAGCACTCCCCCTCCTCCCCCTTCCTCCTCCTCCCGCTCCTCCTCCTCCCCCCTCCTTCTCCTTCCCCCCTTCTTTTCCCCCTCCTCCTCCTCCTCCTTCTTCTTAACATGCATGTTATCATACTGTGATTATTTTTGTGCACCTGATTATGTTTTCCACTCAAAAATATATCTTAGTGATTTGTATCATGGTAGATGTCTCCTAGGGATCAAAATTTAAGCTCGTCTAGTTCTCCCTAACAAGAAGATACTACCCCTTATTTCCATTCTATTACCAGGTTTTAGATCACATCTATTTTCCAAATTTAAATGTCTGCAAAGAATGCCCTTTTATATGCTTTCTGGGGGAGTTTTGCTGGGTCCTTCATCAAAATTTTACATGGACAGCCTTTTGAATTTTATCTTTTATGAAGTTGATGAGTGGGAATATAGTATCTTATTCTTGCTTAATCTGTATTTTCCTGATTCTAATGAGGTTGAATATTTTTATATACACTTTTGGCCAGCAGTAATTTCCTTTCTGTGTATTGCCTTGTCAAACATTTTGCTCTTTTAGAGAAAAATAGAGAAAATTGGCCTACTTATCTTTATATGATTGATTTGCAAAATTTATATTTACTCCCATTTGCCACTTTTAAAAATATTTGGTTTATAAGAAGTTTTGTCATATAGAAATTTTAAATAGATTTTATTTTTTAAATAAGTTTTCTTTTTGTGCTTTGCTTAAAAACTGTTCCTACATAAGCTATAAATCCATTCTAATTATTTCTCAAATATTTTTCCTAGTTTTGTTTGATACATTTGTATCTTTCAACCACATGGGTTATAGTTTTTTGTGCCTTGTGAAATACATATTTTTTTTTCAGAGGGAGAGTCAACGTCCTAACATCAGTTACTAAGATTCACATCATTTTGAATTCTCTGGAGTTCATATCAATTTGAAATTTCAACTTAAATATAGATTAAATTCCAGTATATATGTGTTCATTTATTGACTGTCTTCAAGTCCAGCAATATGTCTCTACCTACAACTTTTTAATGCCATAGTTTTATAATATACGTCAATTCTGAAAAGTATGTCTATTCTTTTTGCTCTTTTTTTTTAAATTTTTTTTTAACGTTTATTTATTTTTGAGACAGAGACAGAGATGGAGCATGAACGGGGGAGGGGCAGAGAGAGAGGGAGACACAGAATCGGAAGCAGGCTCCAGGCTCTGAGCCATCAGCCCAGAGCCCGACGCGGGGCTCGAACTCACGGACCACGAGATCATGACCTGAGCTGAAGTCGGACGCTTAACCGACTGAGCCACCCAGGCGCCCCATCTTTTTGCTCTTTTTAAAAAGTTAACGTACTTACTCTGGATGTTAACTCTTTCTGAATTTTGAAATCAGTTTTTCATGAAAAATTTTGTCAGAACTTTTGTTCCCCTTATTGAGTGTATTGATTAATTTGGGAAGAATTGACATCTTTCCTATATTGATCTTCCCTAACCATAAACATGGTATAATCTTTTAACTTGTTTCAATCCTTTTATATCTTTTAATACCATTATGTACTCAATAAGGAAATTCTCTACCTAAAAATGTTTTTTCATGCTTATTATTTACTTTTGAGAGACAGAGTGTGAGCAGAGGAGGGGCAGAGAGAGAGGGAGACACAGAATCCGAAGCAAAGGCTCCAGGCTCTGAGCTGTCAGCGCAGAGCCACACGTGGGGCTCGAACCCACTAACAGCGAGATCATGACCTGAGCCAAAATCGGAAACTTAACCGACTGAGTCACTCAGGCACGCCAGAAATTCTTTTTTTCAAGAAAGAATAGATAGTTTACAGATAAAATAATCGTTCACCGCTTATTTTAAACCAATCACACCATAGCCCAGAAACACACGGTTTTGCTTGTGTGGTGGTGATATTTCCAGATATTTTTGCAAGAAATTGGACCATAGGGTGTTAATTTGGGGTTCATGAGTGGAATTCAATCCGAATGTCCACAAACTCCCTAAAATCCTATTACAAATCTCTTTGTGGGGTGTTTGTGTGGCTCAGTCAATTAAAAACCTGACTCTTTATTTCAGTTCAGGTCATGACCTCCTGGTTGTGAGATCGAGCTTTGCATCAAGCTCCATGCTCAGCATGGAACCTGCCTTGGATTTTTTTGTCTCCTTTTCCAAACTCTTCTCCCCCTCCTCAAAAAAAAAAAAAAAATCTCTTTTTATGCCAAATGTACATTTTTCTAAAGTAATCTCATAAGAACTCACAGAAAGTAAAAGGCATTGCTCCATGACCATTATAACCCTTCATAAACAGGCTGACACCTTTTATCAGGGTGGAGGTGTAGGTTTTGTAAAAGTGAGCACTGAGTGTAGCAGTTTTGTGATACATTTTAGATAAAGTTGCCAAAAGGAAGTAAGAGTTAGCATAACACTTTGCACGGGAGCAACATGTCCTTTTTAACTAACATATTTCAGGACTGGGGCCTGTGAGCCTGTGAAGGAAAGAAAGCGGTTCAATTCAAAGAGATACAAAGTAGTAGAACAGATCTAGTGGAAAAGAATCTCTGGATGCAATTTGCCCCTCCAAGGCAACTGTCCTACTGGGAAGCCCCAGAAAGCGTGAAACAGTGAAACAAAAACAGTGAGAACTCCTGGGTTAGACTGGAGAGTAAACTGGGAAATGAGGTCAATTTCAGGAAGCCAGAAATATACCAGAACCCCATGCAATGGAGCAATCCTTTTCCCCAAAGATCTCATCGTGGCTCTTTCCCTCACTCCGTTTTTACAAAAGTTCATGGAAAGGTTCTAAAGGCACTTTCTGAAATTGTCACCTAGAGGTCTGATATTTAAAATTATGAGCTCATCGATGTCTAATGATGTTCCTGAACTTTAAGGATTTAGCACAGAGTTAGTCACCGGGAAGGGCTGAGAATGACAGGACCACCCTTGAAGAACAGATAACCTCAGTGCCGTTTTTATACACACCGGAGATTCAAAAATCACTCTTGAAAATATAATGCAGAAATTGCATCTCAAAATTTGACCTAAAAAGGAACATTCATCTTGTCCTCATTCATCTTGTTGCTCATAGTAAGTGTGAAACGTTGGGAATTATTATAATTTCAATTAGTTATCTGTGCTATTATTGTTAGTATATGTCTACTCTAATGAACTGTATCCACTTGTGGATAGAGATTGCATGTACTTTATACACTGCTCGACCCTTAGCACTAATTAGAGTGTATCATCATAAATAATCTGTACATATTTATTGAATAAATGGATGACTTTTAAAATAAACCAGTAATTTTAAAAAGTTGGATGTTTCACGTATGTTAACTTTCCCCTCTAAATGATAAAACCCACAGGAGCAATGGGACATGAAAACATCACAGAATTTATCCTCCTGGGACTTTTCAGTGATGAGGATGCAAAGATTGCCTGCTTTGTGCTGTTCTCGCTTTGCTATATTGCAATTCTCTCCGGAAACCTGCTCGTTCTTCTCACCATCAGGGGCAGCCGCCTCAGTGAACAGCCCATGTACTTTTTCCTGAGCTACCTGTCTTTCATGGATGTCTGCTTCACCTCCACAGTGGCCCCCAAACTGATCACAGATCTGCTGGCCCAGCGGAAGACTATATCTTACAACAGCTGCATGGCCCAGATGTTTTATGCCCACTTCTTTGGTGCCACTGAGATCTTCATCTTGGTGGCCATGGCCTATGACCGTTATGCAGCCATCTGCAGACCCCTTCACTACATGGTCATCATGAGCAGACCGGTGTGCTATATCATTGTGATGGCCTCAATTATTGGAGCATTCATCCATTCAATCCTTCACGTATTGATTATTGTCGAACTTCCCTTCTGTGGCCCCAATCGGATAGACCACTATTTCTGTGATGTTTTCCCCTTGCTGAAGCTGGCTTGCATGGACACTAGCCTGTTGGTTATTGTGATCATTACCACCACAGGAGTGATGTCCATTTTGACCTTTGTTGCCTTGGTAATTTCTTACCTCATCATCCTGTCCACCCTGAGGACCCGCTCATCCCAGGGCCGCCGCAAAGCCCTCTCTACCTGCAGCTCTCACATCACTGTCGTGTTCCTGTTCTTCCTGCCCCTCATCTTCACGTATGTCCCTGTGGCCGATTCTGTCAGTAACGACAAAGTTTTTGCCCTGTTTTACACCATGATTGCTCCCATGTTCAACCCTCTCATCTACACGCTGAGAAACACAGACATGAAGAACGCCATGAGGAAAGTGTGGTGTTGGCGCAAACGTTCTGAAGGGAAATGAAGTCTCTGGTGTTCAAACCCTTTCCTGGATCTTTCTATCTACAGAATCCTCATGCCAACAAATACAACAGGTGCAGTGAGGTGCTGTGCTGTCCTCCAATGTTGCAAGACTTGGGGCACCTGGATGCCTCAGTCAGTGGAGTATCCAACTCCAGCTCAGGTCATGATCTCACGCTTTGTGAGTTTGAGCCCCGGAGCCTCTGTGCCGCACCCCCCCCCCAACCCCCAGCCTCTCCACAGCTTTCTGTCTCTTTTGCAAAAATAGATAAACTTTAAAAAAAATGTTGCAAGACTTGAAGAGAGAGGCCCCTCAGCCACCCTCTTTCTCTTACTTTCTTTTTCCGAACTCGTATAAGGGGAATGGATCCCATGACCTCCAAGTCCCTTCTAGCTTTGACATTCTGGAACTTATGTCTGGCATTCTGGAACATTATAGGTCTGTCCTTCATGGTCCCAGTCATTGTGGGCATTATAGTAGTTTTTTAGGGCACACTGTAAGGTCTGGATGGTTTGACAGTTATGTCCTGCTTTGGGAAACAGAATGTTGACTGAGACACCTCACAGAAAGAGGGAGAGAGAGAGACAGACAGACAGACAGAGAGGGGTCCTAAGCACTCCATTTTTTGGAGGTACCTATTACAATAAAGAAATAAAGCAACTCACCACATTTGCAAGTGTTATGGTATATTTTAACTCTTTACATACACAAATAATGTAACACATGTCATTATGCAATTCACACTGTACTTATGGAAGTTATTGTAATTAACTCTTAGTACCTTATTGATGGTGTATTCCAGGAATTAGAACTTTCAAATTAGATCATGGATATCACTCTGCGCTCCTTTAAATGTAATTCCATGACGTATTTTCCACCTCATCTTGAAATCCTTCACGAGGGGCGCCTGGGTGGCGCAGTTGGTTAAGCGTCCGACTTCAGCCAGGTCACGATCTCGCGGTCCGTGAGTTCGAGCCCCGCGTCAGGCTCTGGGCTGATGGCTCGGAGCCTGGAGCCTGTTTCCGATTCTGTGTCTCCCTCTCTCTCTGCCCCTCCCCCGTTCATGCTCTGTCTCTCTCTGTCCCAAAAATAAATTAAAAAAAAAAAAAAAAAAAAAAAGAAATCCTTCACGAGTATACAAACTGATGCTTTCTGTACTTGTGCAACAGAGAAAACCTCCCATCCTGCAGAAGACCCCGAGCTTAGGAAGCCACCTAGCTGGAGACATGGACGTCCCTGGGGTGCATTTTGTTAATCTTCACTGCTCCTTATGCAGATGGCATACTTTGACGCTTTCTTCCCAATTCTTCGCGCAATGCAAAACTGTCTCATTTCTACCCAGGCAGGCCCCTATACCAGCGAGAAATAAAGAAGGTTAGATTGAGAAGCAGAGGTAATTCACTGAAAACTGGGGCATTGGCCAAGACCAGCTTTGGTGCATTGACGTATTTCCTTAGTTTGTACAAGAATATTCAAGCTTTGTGAATTGGAAGGGGCCTCTGACATCATCGAGGGTCATCCACTAATGCGATAAGAGGAATGGAGGCCCAGAGAAGAGTGGGGTCACCAAGCTTTCAAGTATGAGAGGCACAGAACTGTTATTTTCCAGTGCCCCATCCTTTTCACCAAGTCGTCACAAAGAAATTGAGTTTTAGTTACTCGAACTATTATTGTCTCTTGTGCACAAAAATCCAGGGTGTTTTTGTGTTTGTTTTTGGAGCATAGTTGATACACAATGTCACATGAGTTTCAGGCATACAACCTAGCGATTCCACAAGTCTATATGTTACGCTGTGCTCTGCACAAGTGTACCTACTGTCTGTCACCACACATGGCTGCCGTAATACCATCGACTATAATCACTACGCTATGCCTTTTATTCCCATGACGTATTCATTCCATAACTGCAAGCCTCACCCGTTTTGCCCAAGCCCCTACCCCACCTTCCCTCTGGCAACCGTCAGTTTGTTTCCCATATTTCCTTGGGTCTGAAGGAAGCTGGGTTTTAAGGTGAAGAGTCCATTTACGGAAATTAGCCATAGTTGATGATGATTTCAGCAACAGTTTTTCTCTTCCCAAAAGACCCTGACGTGTCATGTCTGAAATCAGGGAATTTAGAACATAAGGGGAGGCAGAAAAATAATGAAATATATTGAAAAGGAGATAAGAAAGATGAAGGCAGATTAAGTCATGATTTTGTTTTGATGTTGATGTCCTGGTGATTATCTCCTGATGGGATTCTCCAATTCAGAAAGGTCAAGGTGAACAGAAATGTCTAGAGCTGCATGGGCTGGTGCCTAATTCTGGTGTTTATTTTTTTTAATAAGCTTGTTTTTGACACATATATAGGCCACATTCTCTGGTAATGAATTAAATTTGCCTTTTGTGACAAATTTGCTATTTGGTCTTTCTCCAAAGACAGGCCTTTCAGAAGTCTATTTGAAAATGGCTCTTCTGTATCTTTTGTTAACATTCTTCTTATAAATTATCAACAAAGGAGGGGTGGAAAGGAACCTACCCAAGAACGGTAAATACTTCCTTGTTTTCCTACATATTATCCATGGATGAAATAGTAGGAGGGAGGCTGGCTGCATGCTTAGGTATTTAGAATTGGTCTTCTATGTGTATAACCAAGGTTACGTGCTATGTGCCTCATGCCAACCTCTCTTGGCTTGGCCTTTTATACTGTTCCTTTCAAGGTATCATACACTCAATATATTGGGGGTTTTATTAATTCAAGAGTACGGTTCAGAATTCCCACTTCTATAGTTTGACTATGCTATTTATTCTTGAATCAGTCCCCTCAATAATGCGGCATATCGAGCCACTGCAATCCTTGTCGCTTATACAAGAAGCATTTAGTGTGTCTTTGCAAACGCTGGGGTTCAGCTGATCTAAGGGTAGGATCAGTGTACTTCATGCAGCTCTATTTTTCTCACGCATAAAATAGAAATGTTACCTTAGTCTTTGCTGAAATTGAAAGTTTATGTTCTATACATGTGATGTTTGTTGTTACCATTGATGGTTACAGAAGTTTGGCATTGTCTGTCTCTCTTTACACTGTGGTGCACTTAACTTCTGGATTTTTTTAAATACTAAAATGTGAAATAAAGGGACGCCTGGGTGGCTCAGTCGGCCGACTTTGGCTCAGGTCATGATCTCGTGGTTCACGAATCCGAGCCCCACGTCGTGCTCTGTGCTGACAACTCAGAGCCTGGAGCCTGCTTCAGGTTCTGTGTTTCCATCTCTCTCTGCCCCTCCCCTGCTCACGCTCTGTCTCTCTCTTTGTCAAAAATAAATAAAAGAAAACATTAAAAATAATCAAATGTGAAATAAAGACTATTTTGAAGACTTGGATCGAATGATGAAGTTGCATTGTGTCTCAAAACAACACTGGTCACTGTGTAAGGTATGGACATAATCAAAACACTATCAAAATGAGGCATTCCCACTCAGTTACAAAAATGGTGAAATTCTAGAGGTTCTGACCTGTGACAAATGTCTTAATCTCCCGGATATGTTTAAATGAAAAAAAGAGGATAGAATATGGAGAAACATGAAGACTAGTTTTGCATCTTACATTGAGCAGTGTAAGAAAACGTGTTCGAATGTTTTTGCTGTGCTTGGGAACAGAAATATAACCGCTGGTTAGAAGACATAAGGAGACACATTTTTATTATTTTCCACTATGAAATAAACTAAGTTATCCATCAGGAAAGTGAGAAGCATTGCCATTTATTTTCATCAACGAAGGCTTTACTCGGGGTCATATCTGAGTAACAGCATTTGTAACAGCAAGGGTGTAAAACTACAAAAACTATAAAACTCCAGTGTTTTTCAGCCAAGGTTGTGGTTTTAGGCACATGAGATAAAGTCATCTTATAAACCAGACTCACCCCTATTGGAAGTGGGGAGAGTCTAGGTTCCAGTGATTCTTGGTCATCTCTTTCCAAGGAACCAAGAGTAGACTCTCTGAGCTCCTCTGACTGGGAATGACCCTGGGGAACTTTTGTGAACAGATATAAATGTATAAAGTCACTGGTAAAAACTCGAATACTATTTCATATGTCCTGCTTCTTGGCCCCTGAGAATAATAAATCTGTCAGCTTTTACTGTCTTAGGGATGTCAGACCTTCAATAGAACTAACATACCTTGATATTCAAGATGTTATTAGTGCCAAGACATGAAGGGAAGAGTATTGTGGAGGAAATTTACAAATGGATAATGTTTATTTATTCCCCTGATTCCTAAATTTAGTTCAAGTTTAGCTCCCTTTGCATTGCTTAGTAGAATAGACATGGGCATATATTCAAATATAGGATTTTGTGGATTTTATTGGCTCACAGACCTCTTGTGCTCTAAGAACAGCAAATATCATCTAGTTCCAGTGTTTCTAAATCTAAGTGCTAAGATATGCCACTGACTGTACAAAAATTATGGCAAGAGCTTGTTAAAAATACAGATTTTTGAATACCCTTTAATCATGGCCTCGCATATTAGAAACTGTCAGCACAGATTCTGTTATCTGTTCAAAGTCTCTCAAGATGATTCCCATGATTGGACAAGTTTGAGAAGCACTGACCTAATCATTAAAAACTGAGCAAATGGAAGTGCATGGAGATTCCAAGCTGGGACAATAAACATGGATTTGTGTGTTTCCACGGCCAGGATGTTTTAATTATAACTTCTAATTATGGTGCCGCCTTTGATCTTTCTTATCTTTATTTCTTTGAATGTATCAACATCAGAGATAGTTTTTTAAAGCACTGTGTACAGTTCTCAACATAACGTACACACACACACACACACACACACACACACACACAGACATACGCATACACTCCACAGCCATAAACACTTACCCAGGTATGGGCAGTAACTTGAATAATCAGATTTGTGCAAAAATAATAAAACAATGAGAGGGATAATCAGTGATGTGTACATTTGTTATAGGAAAATAAAGCTCAGTTTGTGTGATGTGAAGGAGGGATGTGCGATGAATGGTTCACTGAATTCAGTAAAGCTGCTTTGTTCAAACATTGGAGGAACTACAGTTTCCAAACCACGCATTTCAACGTTGTATTTGCCCTGTGGGTGGAATCAGGTCACCTGCTCATCACAGATGCCTTTGCTTCCATTGAGTTTCTTTAGTTTTTCTTTTAGTCACTTTACATTAATGGAGACTGCTGGCTACGGGGAAGTCAAAGTCAGTTAGCAGAAGCATATTAATGGGGTGTTAAAATTACAATGGGGATCTTGGAGGTAGTTTTTTCCCTAATTTGCAGATTGTTTGGGTAAAGAAAATGTGTCCTAGAGGAAAAGGAGAAAGGGAAAGCTTTCTCCCAAAAGCGGAAGATGAGAACAGGTCTTTCATTTTTCAAGCGTGTTTTATCTTTGACACGCTGCACATATCTCACCTCTCTTTGTGGCCTCACTAGGCTAGTTTCCACTGTATTTTGGAGGACTTATATCAGAGCTCTGTAGCTCAGATCTCTGTTATTTTTCAAGTATACTTTTGTGCATGCAACACATACATATTGAGTGCTCACTATTTTTCAATCACAGTTCTAAATGCTAGAAAACCGCCTTACATGCTTCACAGAGGGCTCTCAATCTTTAAAGAAAATGGCAGAAAGGCCAAAATGGGGAAGAGAAAATAATGGTGCCGAGGAAGATCATGCTGAACTTGTGAGTTTAATAAAATTCCTCTGGCCTCGATATTTCAGAAAATTTATCTAATTATGAAACATTAGAACAAATATAATAATAATTAATAATGACAATAAATAATACCTCAGTTGTCTAGAATGTGTTATTCTCTCTTTTGTTCCTCAAATAAACCCTGTGCTGTTGTTATTACTGTCTTCACTGAACAGATCAGAAAATTTAAGATCATCCAGCTTGAATTGTCGCTTTCAACTACTTACCATTAGCTTCTGGGAAAACCTTCCTGCCCCACAGTCTTTTCATTGCATTCTTCACTTCCGCATTTCTCAGTGTATAAATCAGGGGATTTAACATGGGGGTGATAATGGTGTAAAATACAGCCACCATCTTATCCTCTGAAAAGGTAGTATCAGGGCGCATATACATGAAGGTACAGGGACCAAAAAAGATGATGACCACAGCAATGTGGGAGCCACAGGTGGAGAGTGCTTTGCGCCTGCTTTCTGCTGAGTGCTTTCTCAGGGACACCAGGATGATGGTATAGGAAATGATCAAGATAACAAAGCTCCCCAGAGCAATGGTACCACTGTTGGCTGTCACCACAACACCAATGATGTATGTGTCTGTGCAGGCAAGTTTCAGCACAGGGTGGATATCACAAAAGTAGTGATCGATCTCATTGGGTCCACAAAAGGGTAACGGGACTACCAGAGCCACTTGGATAATGGAGTGTAAGAACCCCCCTATCCACGTCCCCAGCAACATTTTATTGCATCTGTCACAGCCCATGATGGTCGAATAGTGTAGGGGTTTACAGATAGCCACATAACGATCATAGGCCATTACGGTCAGGATGAAGATCTCAGTGCAACCAAAGAAATGTACCCCAAAGAGTTGCAACATGCACCCCACATAGGAGATAGTTTTGCTCTTGGCCAACAGGTCAACAATCATCTTAGGAGCTGTGACCGAAGAGTAACAAATATCCACAAAAGACAAGTAGCTGAGGAAGAAATACATAGGAGACCCGAAAAGCTTGCCCCTGTAAATGGTCAGCATGATGAGGAGGTTTCCCAGAAGAATGACCGTGTAGAAGAAAGAAAACACCACGAAACAAACCTTTTCAACTTCTAGGTTCTGAGAAAGACCCCAGAAAATGAATTCAGTTACATTGTTTATTTTTTCCATGGAATTAGTCTAGCATGCCAAGTTCCCAAGAGACAGCGAAATTACCTGAAAGAGAAACATAACAAGCAAAAAAGACATTTATTTCTGACTCAGAATAAATGGAGAATCACAGTAGTTGAAAATGGAAAAATGGGTACTTGCTGCTGCTTTGCATGCATACTTAAAGAAATTGAGATGTACGTGTTTTGATCGTCTTGCCTCCGTCTGATAGCCCATTCTTTCACCTCAGATGAGGAAACAAAGTCCAGAGAGATAAAGCAAATTCTCTAAGTCATACATCTAACCAAGAATCTCACCCTTTTAAAAGCTTTTAAAAATCTGCTTGTTTCTAGAAATTTACTAATTCTAATCCTGTATAAGGCACTCAACTTAATTTTGAAACAATTCGGTGTTGGGGGATATGGTAAAATTTACATATCTGGAAAAGCTTGCCTTATTTTTGTCACAGAAATGAAAACATGTACCACATTTTCCCGTCTGAATATCACCATGAGTGTTCAAGTAGTTGGGGGTGGGTGACCTCCGCAGCATCTTCCCAGAAAACTCTGATTTTTATGTCCATGAATTTATGGTCCCCTATTTGACATCAAGCTCTTATAGCCAAGAGGTGGTGATGGGTGTAGTTAAAAAGAGAAGTAATATTATACCAATCTCATTCTGAGACAATGGTGCTGTAACTCTAGATAAATTATTTAGTTTCAGGGGCTTCTGTTATCCCGTTTGTGAAATAAGAAAGTTTCAATTTCGTTATACGCTATCATATGAACAGTTATTTCTACTATGAAATCAATTCAGTTCTGTCAGCTAGAATAGCCATGAAACCCTGATAAAAGCAATAAAATAAAATAAAATAAAATGAAAAAGAAGATAAAGCAATAAAAGAAACTGCTAGAGGGTCGTCTGGGTGGCTCAGTTGGTTAAGTGTCCGACTTCAGCTCAGGTCATGATCTCAGTCAGTGGGCTAGAGCCCCACATCAGGGTCTGTGCTGACAGCTCACAGCCTGGAGCCTGCTTCAGATTCTGTGTCTCCCCCTCTCTCTGCTCCACTCCTCTCATGCTCTATCTCTGTCTCTCAAAAATGAATAAACATTAAAACAATTTTTTTTAAAAGGAACTTTTACAGACACATCAAAACCCGTTGGATTTGAAAGGAGTGGAAGTGAAATCTAGGGGTAAGTTCTCATCTTTAGATTCAGTGTTTGAGGATTCCCTGGGGATTACTTTGCCTTAGTAGATTGATTGATTAATTGGTTGATTGATTGATTGATTGATTCATTTTTGAGAGAGAGAGAGGGGTGGGGGGAGGCAGAGAAAGAGAGAGAGACAGAGAATCCCAAGCAGGCCCCAGCGCAGAGCCAGTTGGGGGCTTTAACCCACTAACCGTGAGATCAGAACCTGAGCCAAAATCAAGAGTCTGCTGTTTAATCAACTGACTGAGCCACCCAGGCACCCCGGCCGTAGTTATTTTAAACATTTGTCTGTCAGCTAAAAAACAGTAAAAAAGATAAAGAGAAAAGAAAACGAAGGACTCCGCCCTTAATCTCACTAATTCCTTCATGCATCCTTTTAATCTTTCAGGTTTCATGCTAGTTATGTATCAGTTCTCCCACTGAGGACGCTTTACATATTTCAAAGAGGTCATCACTGGAAATGCTTTAAATCGATTTAGGAAGAGGACCATATAAGTTGCATCTTCAGTGCTGGGACCTCCAGAGCTCTAGTGAGGTCACCAGAACGTATGTATGGAAAGGGGTACGTGAAGTAGTTTTGATTTAAACGTACAAGTTCTTCCCCAAACTGAGCCACAGACGGAAATGATTCCTTGAGTTGTAGGTTAGGGTGGGATTTCACAGTGTCTTAGCTCATCATTAGGAATTTTGTCCATCTGAGGCCATATCCCCTCAAGATCTGTCACATGCAGCACTTTCGGCTTCTACTTAAGTCTGTGCTCTCCACTGTCTTTCTGCAGTAACATGGTGTGGTGCCCCTCACTTCCAGCTTTTGGGAAACTACAAGGCTGTGCTTCCTCAAGTCTGTATTAGAGCTAACAGAATAGTCATTACAGGTGTGTCTTCTCTTATTCAGCACAAAATAATGATGATCATAACAATGGTAAAAAATTGAAATGGCGATAATAATTCAGACTCAGACTCAAGATTACCCTCCCTGATTTTACATGTTCCTTCTCCTTCGTTTTTCTTTCTGAATTACAAAACAAAAACAAACAAAACAAAACAAAACAAAACAGCTATTTTCTCCTGGAGAGAGCCCTTCAAGAGGGCTTGATAATAGTTTTTGATAACTGAATTATGTCGCTTGGTTTTCATTTAGAAGAAACTGGCATTTAAACACAGCCTGGGTATTATCCTTCTTTTATTCAGTCTATATATATGGTCCTAAAGGAACTCATTTCTCTTTGAATCAAGACTCATCTCCAATAATTTCTTCCTCTTGTTTCTGAGCATTTCAAACATGACAATGCCTCCATTTCTTTTGAAATTATTGTTATTTTCTTGTTCACAATCATGCTACCATAATTTATACATGATTATAAATATATGTAATTTATAATCATGTGTAGATGCACTTTATTATCTCATCATCGTCTTAATGATTTTATTCTCCCCTTATTTCTGAGAACAGTGTCTCATAATTATCTTACAGGTATTCAAGATATAGCAATTTTATTTAACTCCCCTTTTCAATAACCCTTTTTATTTTAAGTTTTAGAAGAAAAAATCCTCACCAGTATTGTTCAGGGCTCAAATTTTGTTTTATATTCGTATCTCTTCTGAGATAATTTGGGTGCGGCTATCCATGAGCGAGTAATGCCTTAGGAATTGCTTTGTGAATAATTAATATCAGAGAATCTCTGACCTGCAAAACTCAAGGGCTGGTAAAAGTCAGCTCTTCCTCATTCCTGGTTCTGTCTCTCACCTGCTGAAACCTGCAATTTCACAGTATCTTTGGCAACAAATGCTCCTTTCTCTACTTCTTATTTGGTGCATTCAGAGAATGATGCAAAATGTTAATGACCTTGGGGAAAGCCTTTCTCCCAAAGTCTCCCTCCATATTCAGAACCGTGATAGAGAACTAACAATGATCTTGTCAATGTGTTAAAAATTTTTTTTAAATTTTTCTTTATTTGCTAAGTTTAAAAATCAGTCAGTTGTCGCATTTAGGACCATACCACTAATCCAAAGCATTTCAGTAAGCACAAGTAACCGTGTATGATTGATATCTTGTTCATGGGATTAATATGTTTAACTATACAAAGGTATTAAATACTTAATATAACACATAGGTTAAAATATCGATTTGGGGTTATTTATTGAATTTTAATTCTACTCCTTTGAAAGTTCTATTTGATTGGAAAATAGTTGGTTCAATAGTGTCACTGGGGTTCACTGTTTTTCTTTTTAATTGAATCTCTGCTGATTTCTGGAGAAATTGGTGGGAAGTTTACTTCTAGCTCATACCTGGGACAAACGTACTGCAGGCTTTCAGTCTTTTACTTTTTGAGTGTAAGCCATTAACATTGACTCTTGACCACTAATATTCTTTCTTATTCCTCTCCTGTTCCTTACTCTTTCTTTCTCCTCATTCTTTCTGGTCTTTCTTTTTCCTTCCTACTCATCAAACCTCCTGCTTCCTTTTCCATATAACGTCCAATATCCCAGACCCTTACTTGTTTCTGCTCTTAGATGGAGTGTATCGACTTGCACAGTGGATTTTTTGATCTCACTGGACATTTTAAGGGAGACTGTATGTTCCTTTTCCAATCTGTAAATAGCCACAAAGGGGGAGAATGTAGCCATTGGCTTCCCTTTCCCCACTGGCCAAAGTTCACCCCACAGTGGGCCATTTGCACTGCAGTCTGGCCATGTCACTGGACTCTTCCGGCAGCTGTGGGAAAAGGCAGAGTCCGAACTGGCAGCGGGGGCATTCAGAGCAGGAGGAGAGCTTTGTGGGAAAGCCACTGGGCGTATTTAGGTTCCAATCATGTCACACAGTCTCTTCTACCTCAGCAGCAATAGGAAATGTCCGTGAGTAGGATTTCAGAAGTGCTCACATCCATGTGGCTCACATCCAAAGTCCTGTCACGTCAGGCTCACAAACGACCTAAAGATGGAGAATAGTTTCCAGAAATTTCTTTGTCTATGGTCTCTTAATATCATAATAAAATGCAGGCCATTGTTAAGGCATCTCGGGCTACAGGCAAGAGAATTTCAGGACCCTGGGTGACATAACAATCTGGGAATCTTGCTTGATGCACCTCACACTCAGCTGTTAGCTCTCAGTTGCTTGACTGCTCAGGTGACATTCACTTTCACCCCAAAGGGACTTGACTCTTTCGTGCTTTGCCCTTGTCAGTGGATCCTCCTGAAAACTAATCATCTTTATAGTCACATGATAAAAGATTTGGACTAGCACCCTCACATACAGTATATGTCACTTCCCAAATTTAAAGTCCCATAAAATACTGTGTCTCTTTCCTACTGCTAAGAGATGTGGATAGAAAACACTTTCTGGGGGCGCCTGGGTGGCTCAGTCAGTTAAGCGTCTGACTTTGGCTCAGGTCACGATCTCACAGCTCGTGAGTTCGAGCCCCACATCGGGCTCTGTGCTGACAGCTCAGAGCCTGGAGCCTGCTTCCAATTCTGTGTCTTTCTCTCTCTCTTCCCCTCTCTCACTCATGCTCTGTCTCTGTCTCTCAAAAATAAATAAACATTAAAAAAAAATTAAAAAAAAAAAAAAAGAAAACACTTTCTGTTTCAACTGAGGGAATCTCTGTGTCTCCCAGACCACCGGAGTCTTAAGAACTCCGGTGTGACAGTCCCCCCACACTTCACAGTGTTTATCTACCGCTTTCTGCCTTGTGTGAACTTAGGAGGTGTGTAAGTTATCTACTGCTACAGACTGGCAAACACTAGGCCAGAAATTCGTGGCTTACAGCCCCAAAGTTTAATCCCCAAATTGGTGGTTTTAAATGGCAAAACCAAAATTTAAAGACTTAAAAGCATAAAAGCAATTTATTTGATTATGATTCTGCAGTTGGGGTTGGATTCAGCTGGGTGGTCCTTCTTCTCGTTTCACCTGGAAACACTCTGAATGGTGCAAATGGAGTTTGAATGGAGTACCTGGTCCAAGATGGCCTCATTCACACATTCAGGAATTGGCTCAGATATGCCAGTTCTCATTCATTCTCCAGGAGCGTAGATTGGGCTCTACCATATATACCACAGTTGTTTTAGGGCAATGGTTGTTTCACAAAAGTAAAAGCTTCAAGACCTCTCAAGCCAACCTTTAGGGATTAATCGAAATCACTTTTGCCACATTCTTCTCATGTGGTTAAAGGTTATCTGTGTCACACACGTTTAGTCCAGATAGAAGCATGGAGAGATAGATTCCACTTTTTTTTTATTGAGCTATAACTAGCAAATGACATTACTATGGGTCTCAGCTGTACAACCTAATGATTTAATATTGCATAAATTCAATATTGCAAGATGATCACCATAATAGTCTAGTTAGCATCCATCACCAAACATAGTTATATTTTTTTCTTGTGATGAAAACTTTTAAGAGCTACCTTTTGCGATTTTCAAATAAAGAATAGAGTGTTATTAACTGTAGACACTATGTTGTACATGATTACATTCCCATATGTAATATTTGTTTATTTTATACCTATAAGTTCCTTCCTTTTTGCCACTTTCACCCATTTCACCCGGCCTCCCTATCCCCCACTCTGGCAAGCACCAATCTCTTCTCTGTATCTACAAGTTCAGTTTATTGATTTGTTTTTTAAGATTCCACAGATAAGTGAAATCATATGGTATTTGTCTTTCTATGTTTGACTTATTTTTTAAGTCATTATTTATTTATTTATTTATTTATTTATTTATTTATTTATTTTGAGAGAAATAGAGAGAGAGAGAGAGAGAGAGAGAGAGAGAGAGAATTACCTGGGGAGGGACAGAGAGAGGAGAGGACAGATGATCTGAAGTGGGTTCTGTGCTGACAACAGAGAGCCTGATGCGGGGCTCAAACTCACTAACAGCAAGATCATGACCTGAGCTGAGTCAGATGCTTAACTGACCGAGCCACCCAGGTGTCCCTATGTTTGACTTACTTAGCATAATGCCCATAAAGATCCATCCACCTTTGCAAATGGCGATATTCAAAGGGAGAGCAATATCTCATTTTTATGAAGGCAGAAATTTGGAGCTGTTCAGTTAAAGCTGAACCTGTCAAGATCTTCTGACTATAGTGCTTGGCTCCCACCTACACCCCTGTGAGAGAGAGAAAGAGAGAGAGAGAGAGAGCATGAGTGGGGGAGGAGCACAGGCAGAGGGGGACAGAGGATCTGAAGCAGGCTCCGTGCTGACAGCAGTGAGCCCAATGTGGGGCTTGAACTCACGAACCATGAGATCATGACCTGAGCTGAAGTTGGACGCTCAACCGGCTGAAAAACCTGGGTGCCCCATCTGGTCTTTTTGTATTCCACATGCTATTGATTTCCCAATAATACAATTTCTCAGAGTCATTCTGTATGAATTATACACATTAAAAGATCAAATACAGTGCTCACCATTTAAACACTTAATCATAATAGAGATCCAAAGTCATTGTTATGCACTGATTTTTAATAGGTCATTTATATACCTTCTATTTATGGGAAATAAATTTGTAATAATAGTATCTGTTTTTAATAGCTTTCTTGAGGTATAATCCACATAGTATACAATTCACTTATTTAAAGTATATAATTTAATAGCTGTTAATATAGAAGACTGTGAGACAATCAAGACTATCTAATTTTACAACATCTCTGCCACCTGAAAAGCAGCTTTGTCCCATTCACAGTCACTTCTTATTCCTCTCCCTCACCATCACCAGCAGTCCCCAGAAAGCACTAATCCACTTCCACTATAGATCTGCTTGTCTAGACATTTCATATAAAAGGAATTATATGCTTTGTTATCTTTGGTAACTTGTTTCTTTCACTTAACATAATGTTCTTAGCATAAGTGTCATCCACCCTGTGGCAAGTATCAGTATTTCTTTCCTCTTTGTTGATGAATAAAACTCCATCTTATGAATATATAATTCATCCGTTGATTGACATGTAGAATGTTTCTCAATTTCAGCTTTTAGGAATAGTGCTCCTATGGACACTGGCGTACAAGTTTCTGTGTGGATATATGTTTAATGTCTCCTAAAAGAATTGCTAGATCGTTGTTGATACATGTTTAACACTTTTAAGGAAACGCCAAGTTGCTTTGCAAAGTGGCTGCACCAGTTTACAATCCTACTGGCAATTTATGAGAACTCCAGTTTCTCTACATCCTCGCTGACACTTGTTATTTTCTGTCTTCTTTGATTCTCGATGTCCTAGTGGGTATAAAGTGGTATCGCATTATGGCTGAGGTTTGCGTTTCCTATTAACCAAAGGTGTTAAACATCTTCTCAGGTGCCTTCGGCCACTTGTATATTTTCTGTGGCGATCTGTTTATTCAGATATTTTACCAAGTTTTAAGCAGAGTTATTATCTTTTTATTATTAAGGGGTAGGAGTTATTTATATAGTCTGAAAACAAATTTCTTATCAGACACAAGTATTTTCTTCTACTCTGTGGGTTGGCTCTCACTTTGTTGATGACATAATTTTCAGTACAAAAGGTTTGTAATTTTCAGTACAAAAGGTTTTAGATGCCAATGCATCTTTCAAAGTCACTATTATGTATTAATTTCTAATAAAATATTTTATATCTTCCACTCATGGGAATTAAATTCTTAATAACCATCACTGTTCTGCTTTTTTCCTGTAGAAATTTTCACTAGATTTGATAGGCACTTCGGGTGGGGGGATGTAGGACTTAGAGATATTGATTGATTTTTTTTTTTTTTTTTGGTAATACAATTCTATTCATGAGATGAATTTTACATACAATGAAATGAAGACCTTTTAAGTATATAGTCTGATAAGTTTGGGTAAATGTATGTACTCACATAGCCATTAACAAATTCAAGATTGGGGTGCCTGGGTGGCTCAGTCGGTTGAGCAACCGACTTTGGCTCAGATCATGATCTCACAGTTTATGAGTTCAAGCCCCACATCAAGGTGTGTGTCATTAGTCCATTACTTTTCTTTGCTAGAGACTATTCTGTCTATCCTGACAACTCTGTCTTTCAAGAGCAATGTATTTGCATTTAATGTAATGCAAGCTCTGTGCTGACAGCCCAGAGCCTGGAGCCTGCTTTAGATTCTAGGTCTCCCTCTATCTCTCTGCCCCTCCCCCACTCATGCTCTGTCTCTCTCTGCCTTGGAAATAAATAAACATTAAAAAAAAGAAATTAAAGATCTAGAATACTTTTATTAATCCAGAAAGTTCTGTCATGTTCTTCTTCAGTTAATTCGCCCAGACATAACTACTGTCCTTATTTGTATTACTGTTTCTTTTTTTTTATATGAAATTTATTGTCAAATTGGTTTCCATACAACACCCAGTGCTCATCCCAACAGGTGCCCTCCTCAATAACCATCACCCACCCTCCCCTTCCTCCCACCTCCCTATATCACTCTGTTTCAATGTTTAGTGTTTTGTACTATTCTATAGCTTCATGTAAATTGAATCATAGCATTTACTCATAGTGTTCTTAGATTCATCATATTGAGGTGTGTGTCATTAGTCCATTACTTTTCTTTGCTAGAGACTATTCTGTCTATCCTGACAACTCTGTCTTTCAAGAGCAATGTATTTGCATTTAATGTAATTGTTAATTTTTTTGGAATAAGTTCATCTTATTGGAGTTTACTTTTTTGTCCCCTTTATAATTTATTTTATTTCTTTTCTATATTATTTTGAGCTAATTGAGTAGATGATTTTCATCTATTATTCAATTTTGCCTTCTTTTAACATCTTCTTTTTTAAATAATAGGCTTTATTTTTTTATAGCAGTTTTAGGTTCACAGGTACATTGAATAGAAGTTGTGGAGATTTCCCATGGACCTTCATGTTCCCTGATTTCAGAGGGTCTGAATAGATATTTTTCCAAAGACATGCACATGACCACCAGGTACATCAAAATGTGTTCGACGTCAGAAGTCATCAGGGAAATGCAAATCAGAATCGTAATATATATCATTTGATATCTCTTAGAATGACTATTATCAAAAAGACAAGAGATAAGAAATGTTGCTGACGATGTGGTGAAAAGGGATCCCCTGTGGACCATTGATGGGTGTGTAGATTGGTACAGCCATTATGGAAAATAGTATGGAGGTTCCTCAAAATATTAAAAATAGAACTACCATCCATCAATTCCACATTGGGTATATATCCACAGGATCTGAAATCATGATTGTGAAGGGCTATCTGCATTCCTAGGTTCATTGCACCATTATTCACAATAGCCAAGGTGTGGTACAACCTCATCCCTGAGTGATGAATCAATATAGAAAATGTGTGATATATATTATTCAGACTTTAAAAAGGGGAAAATTCTACCATTTGCATAACATGGATGGAGCTGGAGGCCTTGATGCTAAGCGAAACAAGAAAGACACAGACAGAGAAATACTGCATGATCTCACTTATGTGTGGAAATGATATAGTTCAGTTCACAGAAGCAGAGAGTAGAATGGCATTGGGAGAAATGGGGAGATGTTGGCCAAAGGGTACAAGGTTTCAGTTATGCAGAATGAATAAATTCCACAGATCTACTATATTGCATGGTTACTGTAGTTAACAATACCATAATGTATACTTGAAATTGCAAAAAGGATAGATCTTACACTAAATCTTCTTACACACACACACACACACACACACACACACACACACACAATGGTAACTATGTAGAAAAGACATATGTGCTAATTAGTTTGATTGTGGTGATCTTTTCACATTATATGCGTATCAAAAAATCAACTTGTACCACTTAAATATATATATAATCTTTGTATGTCAACATGCCAATTTTGGGACCACTAGTGTAGTCATGAAGCTTCATAATATCCCAGAAAGCAAAAAGCAGTGAGAACACTGAAAACTTGTTATTTTACTGAATTTGTTATAAAATAATCTTTGACAGGAATAAAATATTAGTGTTGGAAAGGGTTCCCAGTTAAATAATGAACAGCGTTAAAAGTGAAACGGAATTTTTTAAGTTTATGTATTTATTTTGAGAGAGAGAGAGAGGAGAGAGAGAAAGCGCAAGTGGGGGAAGGGCAGAGAGAGAGAGAGAGAGTCCCAAGCAGGCTCTGTACAGTCAACACAGAGCCCAAGGTGGGGTTCAGCCCACGAACCGTGTTATCATGACCTGAGCTGAAATCAAGAGTTGGATGCTCAACCAACTAAGCCTCCCAGGTGCCCCCAAAATGAAATGGAATCTTGTAATAGTTACCAAGGATGTGATACACTTTAATACACTGAAATCAACGAATTGTATTGTTTGTTTTTTAAAGTTTTTATTTAAATTCCAGTTATTTAACATACAGCATGGTATTAGTTTCAGGTGGACAATATAGTGATTCAACACTTCCATACAGCACTCAGCGCTCATCACAACAAGTGCCCTCCTGAATCCCCATCACCTGTTTTACCCATTGACATTCCCTCCACTGACCCACCTCTGGTAACCATCACTCCGTTCTCTATAGTTAAGAGTCTGTTTCTTTTTTTTTCTTTTTCTTTTTTTTTCTTCTGTCTCTCTCTCTCTCTCTCTTTCCCCCCCATACTGGTTTGCTTTATTTCTTAAATTCTACATATGAGTGAAGTCATGGTATTTCTCTTTCTCTGACTGACCTATTTCACTTAGCATAATACTCTCTAGTTTTATTCATGTTTTTGCAAATGGCAAGATTTCATTCTTTTTGATGGCTGAATAATAGTCCATTGTGTATGTCTACCAGATCTTCTTTACCCATTCATCGGTCGATAGACAATTGGGTTGTTTCCATAGTTTGGTTATTGAAGATAATGCTGCTATAAAATTTGGGGTGCATGTATCCCTTGAATTATTGTAATCTCTGTAATCAATGAATCTTAAAGCTTCATGATATAAACTTTGGCATGCAAGTAATCAAGGCACATCTGCTAATCTGCTCTGCCCACTATGGCATCGAAATTCTATTGGCAGTCCTAACTTGAGAATCCATACTACTCCATTACTAGGGAAGAACAAATAGAGAATTAAAGAGGCTTCTTGCTGCAAAAGTGGGTTCTCTCTACCTCTATTAACTAGAGACAAGTCTAGTGAGTATTTCTGAATGCCTCTGGTACTTTCTTTTATTCCATTGACACAACACAACTTTAAATGAAATAATATCATCCATTTTTTTTTCCTTCAAGCTAGGCTCTACCTTTCTGTACTTCAATCTCAAAAAATATGTTGTATCTTTTGTGTATTTTGAAATATTTATTCCATCTTGACAACATATATTATTTTACTTCTTTCCCTCTTAGAGTTATAGATTTCTCTTGTTGTAATTCCTATATACCAATCATACAAACTAGCAGAATATCTCAAGGCCTTTGTAACACTACATTTAAAAAATCTCACACATAATGCCTCCGTTATCTTAATAGTCAAGAAACAACAAGAAAAATTATATATATATATATATATATATATATATATATATATATATATATTTGGCTTTGGTTCACTAACATGGAACTTTTAAAAGTGAAACTAATGATAGAATTAAAAGAACTTCTTGACACACAAAGTTAATTCCTTTGCTCTGAAAGTGCTCAAGACAAAACAGGATACCCTATCTGAAATGTGCTATCGTCAGAATTACAAGTCATAGAGAACAGGCTATACTTTATGGATGCTCACTGTTTGAACAGTTGTGATTGTGTCAATATCTTTCTTCTTACCAAACCAGAGTGTAGACTGAGATGTGGGGAATATTTCACAATTGCCAATGTTAGAATTGAGCTCTCAGGAAAAGAAAGAACCAGGATGGCAATATGAAAGAAGCTACTAGCTTGTGGGCAGAAGTACTGAAAAAAGTAAGGAAATCAGATGGATTATATTAGAGAGCATTGGGGAAGTCGGAACATACACTGTCAGCTTTGCTATCTGTACAGATTAAATAATCAACCAAAACCCTCGATTCATTTTTTGTTTTCTGAGGTAATTTTGAGATGCCATAGCTTTCTCATGGCATTTTTCACTTCTACATTTCTCAGTGTGTAGATGAGTGGGTTGAGAAATGGTGTCCCAATAGTATAAAATACGGCCACCATCTTATCCATGGGGAAAGTGGTTGGGGGGCGTGTATAAATAAATATACATGGACCAAAGAATAAGACTACTACAATGATGTGGGAAGTGCAAGTAGAGAGAGCTTTTTTCCTCCCTTCTGCACTGTGGTTTCTCAGTGAATGCAAGATGACAATGTATGAGATCATCAGTATCACAAAACTGCTTGAGCAAATGGCCCCGCTGTTAGACACCAACAGCGTGTTGATCACGTAAGTGTCCATGCAAGCAAGTTTCAGCAAGGGCTGCAAATCACAGCAGTAATGATCAATCAAATTGGGTCCACAGAAAGGCAATCTCAAGGCCAGGATAATCTGGGCTATAGAATGTATAAAAGACCCTATCCATGCAAGAACAATCAGGATGGTGCAGGCCTGACGGCTCATGATGGTTGGGTAACGTAAGGGCTTACAGATGGCCACGTAGCGATCAACGGCCATGAGGATGAGGACGAAGATCTCCATGCAGCCAAATAAATGTAGTGAAAAGACTTGAGTCATACACTCATTGTAAGAGATGATTTTTTTTGCAGAGAGTGCATCCACAATTAGTCTGGGGGCTGTGGAAGTTGAAAAACAGGAATCAGCAAGGGACAAGTAAAATAGGAAAAAGTACATGGGGCTCTCAAGTGTCCGGCTGGACTTGATGGTCACAATAATAAGCAAATTCCCTACCACAGTTCCCACATAAAAAATGAAGAAGATTACAAATACCACTTTCTGTCTCATAGGATCTTGGGTCAATCCTAATAGTATAAACTCAGTTACGCTGTTATTTTGCTGCATAATTTCAGGCAAACTGGAGAAAGTGCAGTTTAGAAATGATCTGCAAAGAAAAAAGTATGAAATGAATTCTCCATTTGGAGGTCAAATCTATATGCTTGATCATGGAAGGTTCGCTTACCAATGGATAATCCCTTGTTTTCTTTTGAATAAAGTGGAAATCACAATATTCACAATTTATTCACCTGACTGCCTATGGAAACGATGAAATATGTTGATAATGAAAGAGTACCTGATTCTTCAGGCATAATAAACATTAATTTAGGGGATTTGTTATGAGAGGGTATCTTTTTGAGCTGAATGTCTTTCTTTAGTTTACAACAAGGACCTATGAGAATAGAATGTTGCAAAATGGAGACAACTCATGCATGATTTACATGCTGTACTTTCCTATTACTTGAACCTGGTAGTTCAGTTATAAAGTCTCTTCTAGTAAACATTCTGAACATTGAAGGAATGATGTAGAAACACTGAGAGTGTTTTCCTTAACAAAAACCTAAACACACACACACACACACACACACACACACACACACACAGAGAGAGAGAGAGAGAGAGAGAGAGAGGGAGAGACAGTCTTAGCAGTGATCAATTGGTCCACTCAATTGTGAAACTTACTTTAATCTGTTACCTTGACTAAATTTATTTCCTGTTACTTTACCTCTCAATAATTTCTAGTTGCTTACAGTTCTAAATTTGGTATCTATCATTACACTGTGTACTTTTACAGTTATACAATAATTATACTATATTATGTTGTCCCTTCATTCAGAATTTTTATGGGTCTTTTAGCATATATTCTTTTTTTAATTATTATTTTTTAAAGTTTTTTTTAAAACTTATTTTGAGGTAGGGGGGGGCTGGAAAAGAGAAAGGGAGAGACAGAATCCCAAGCAGGCTCTGTGCTGTCAGTGCAGAGCAGGACGCAGGGCTCAAACTCACCACGTGTGAAATCATGACCTGAGTCGAGATCAAGAGTCAGACACTTAACCGACTTAGCCACTCAGGCTGCCCAATTTTCTTGAAACACAGGAGAGATTGAGACTGAAATTAAGGATAAATAGAGAACATTTGGCATAAATCAAGATATTTTTTCAAATGTCATGTTATCTTAAGCACCAGGGATTTGGAAAATTAGCTAAGGAAGCTCCAAATCATATTTGAAATTTTTCAAAAGAATTCTTGGAATCTATATTCTTGAGTGTCCCATACCCAGACTTCAGTAAGAGAAGATAGAGACAGGAAGGAAACAAATATTTCCTTATATACACCAAACAATGGAAAAATCCTTTTCTATTCTCATCACATATATCTTCCAAATAGTAGCACAATTAAAAGGTAATTAGAAGGTGCCAAATCGTTTAAGTATATTTACAACATATATTCGGGACAAAGCATAGTTTTCTCAAATATAAATGGGTTTCAGAGGTCAATCTTTAAAAACACAGCACAAATGAATAATGGGCAAAAGAGCTGATTTCAAAAGGAACTCTTCTTATTAAAAATAATTAAGCATGGGAAAAGATACTCAATGTCACTCATAGTTAAATACATTCAAATTTAAATTCCAGTTATATATCTTTTCAACTATCAGATTAACAAAATGACCTTTTTGATAAATGTCTTTTAACAAACAGTGCTGAAAACGATATGGGAAACAATCAACCCCACACATTTTTGGTAGGAGTTTAAGTGGGTGCAATCTCTCAGGGAGTGATTTTCAACATGGATGCTAATTTCAACTGCACCTACACATAGGTCTGGTGATTCTGTTTGCTGCAGATAATCCCACTCATGGGTACAAAGATAATCATAGCAGCCTTTTCCATGTTGGCAAACAGTAAGAAACAACTTCAATGCCCCTCACAATGGAGCCAAATGAATCAGGGAATGGTATTTTATGCAATCGCTGATAAAAAATGAAATTGTCAACACAATATGCAATGATTTCTAAAATATGCTGTAAAGTAGAAGAGTTCAGGACTGTCTGCTGAGGACAGCAATATTTTTATTAGCAATATCACACATGCATAGACTCATATCAACTAATTGTATTTGAGAGAGTACCAAAATAGCATAATATATGTGGCCTCAGGGTAGGAAAATTGCATTCTTGGTAACACAGTTAGGGGGATGACCTTCCTTTTAAAATACTGTCTTTGGTGAGTGAGAATATGTTATAATCATGTTGCATTAAAAATAAAGCTTTTAAACACCTTAGTAGATGGTTTGTTATTCACATTGGCATATGACTCATTCATAACACTGTCTTCTGATGTAGGCTGTGGGAACAGCAAGATTCTTGGAGCTAGAGTAAGATTGAGGAGTCTGAGTAAGAGGGTGATTCGGCTATAGGGACAGTTTTGGACTTAAGGCTCTTTACCCCATCATGCACCACCACACTGCCATTCGCTACATGTGCTCCTGAAGTCTTAGGAGTTTGCCAGATATGCTCCTGGTCAAACACTTCAGCAAACAGTAATGAAAACTTGTTTGTGGTTTCTAAAGATTAAGTATTATAAAAAGACACCTATATATTATCTATCTATCTATCAATTATCTATCTATCTATCTATCTATCTATCATCTATCTATCATCTCTATCTATCATCTATCATCTTCTATCATCTATCTATCCTATCTATACCTATGTCTATCTATCTATCTATCTATCTATCTATCTATCTATATATCTATCTATCTATATCATCTATCATCTATCTATATCTATATCTATCTCTATCTATCTATCAATCATCTATCTATCTATCTATTTATCTATCTATCTATCTATCTTCTACTTATTTATCATCTATCTATATCATCATCATCCATTATCTATCATCTATATATGTATATATCTATCATCGTCCTCTATCATCTATCTATCATCTACCTGATAGAGACTGAAACATTTGTATAGTTCACATAAAAATAAATATGAGTGACTTACATTAGAATGAAGCAACATAAGGTAGGTAATTTTTATCTGTTCGCTTATGGATTTAAGCACCTAGAAAAAATGTATATAGTTAATATAAGTATTCTTTGAGTGAATGGAATAATTAAGAGAATTTCCTACTGATACAACCCAATAGTGTTTGGTCCTATTCAATACTCAGTTACCACTGAAAAGGGAAGCCTACTCCATCCCAAATAAAGCCATCATCTCCATGGACCGTTTACTGGAACACTCAAAAAATGTTATTTCCAATTGACTATCTCTATGTCAGGAGCTGCTGTGCATTTATTTTATTTCCATCTTCTCAGTTTAGATTGTAAAGTACTTCCAGAAAATTCACCAAACTTTCTTTCCTTCCCACAAATGGCTTTTATGTATTAGATGCATACTGTGGCATTGATCAGATTAATTTTCCCTGAGTATTAAATACAACTAAGTTAATTCCCAACACAAATCTTACTGATTTTGATAAGAGCTTATGTAAAGGTTAGGATGTTCAGTTGTTCTGTTTTCTTCACAAGGTAATTTGGCCACTTTTTACTCAAATGAGAATTAAAAAGAACAAAAAAAAGTGTTTCTAAAGTTCTGTCTGATTATCTGGGACCAGGATCTCTTCAATGTCACTAAGACTCAGGTTCTTACCTGCATGCTAGAAGACAAAATCGGTCTCCGATTTATCCCACACTTTCTGAAATCCACGGTCACACGGAATTTTGACTGGGAAATGCTTCTCTTTTCCTTTTCCTATGGTAGTATTTAAATATGAATGATGATAGAGTCTGGGGAAGGTCATTCCCTAAAGTGTTCCTTCCCTTTTAATTAAGAAGCATGAACTAGATGTGATAAAGAACTTAATATTTAATATAATTAGATTACGAGAAAAAAGGTGATATATTCTTGCAGTTAAAGCTGTTTATTTGAATCATAAATGTCATCTTTTGACTGGAATAAGAAAAAAATATTATCTATAATCCAGTGTCCAAGACGTGGTTCCTGATTCCATTATCCAAGAAATTGAATTGGGACTTCTTAAAGAAATGGCTGATTCTAGGTATGGGGTGGGGAATGTACAAGATGAACTGGAATACCTTGTAATGCTAGAAAGTAAGAAAGTGCTAATGCACACACACACGTACGCTCACGCTGTGATAACAATATGCCAAGGGGACACAGGAGCAAACTGAAATAGCCCCTAGTGCCAAAAGCAGGAAAAAATCGAGCAACAAAATAAATGACACTGAATTGAAATATAACTCATAGTATTAAAAATTCATGAGTTCATATTGATGTAGCAATGAAATAAATAGCTAATAAATAGGGGGTAATAGACAAATCTCCCATAAAAAAGAATTCCTAATGATTATGTAGGTACCCTGCGCTCAAAGAGTCATAGGATAACTCTCAATCCTTCCAAAAGGCACATTGTGGAATGGGGCAGGGTGGGGAGGTAAATTTATAGGGAGAAGAAATGTGACAAACACTAGCTCAACTAGGTGATCAAGGTTAACATCAACAGTGATGAGTCCCATTGAAAGTATATACTCACTTGTACGAAGTGATGAACATGGCACTTTTCCTCTGTGACCTCTCTCCCAATAACCCACAACACCAGTCTAATCTTGAGTAAAATATCAGACAAACCCCAAATGAAAGTTTTTATATAAAATGTCTGGCTAGTTCTCAAAACGTCAAGTTCACCAAAAAAAAAAAAAAAAAAAGAAAAGTTAAGCATACACTTATGATCAGCACTGAGGAAGGTGTAGCACTGTTGAATCGTTGTATTACACACCTGAAACTAATATATAATAAAGTATGAAACTGTATGTTAGTTACACTTGAAATAAATAAATAAGAGAACAGTCGGAGGAACTGTCACTGCCTGGAAGTGCTGAAGGAGACATTGACAATGGAGTGTAAGGTGGCATGCTGGATGGGGTTCTGGAGAAGAAAAATGGCATTAAAAACAAAGTACGGTAAAACCTTGGATTGCGAGTAACTTGTTCTGTGAGTGTTCTGCAAGACAAGCAAATATTTCAAATAAAAATTTAACTTGATAAACGAGCGATGTCTTGCAATACAAGTACTACATCATGCCTAACATCACACGATCACAACTGAGCCAATGGTTCTTCTCTCTCTCTCTGTCTCTCATTGTGAGATTGTGGGTGATCATCTCCTATGCTCAGATGCTTGGTCTCAGGCCATGGTGTTTGGTAGAAATCAGTGATTTTTCAGGAGATTGGAAGGTGCCCGCAACTGGAACTAGTGTATTTTTTGTCACTCCAAAGCATCTATGGACAGTCCTTTGCTTTTCCATACAAGAGTAAGCTGAGGAATCCTTTGTTTCCTTCTAGGTCAGGCTGCCTGCAGATACAGACCCTTTCCTCTGCTGTCTTTTTGACAGTTATAGCAAATACAGTATATGACAAGTGCTTATTAATATTGTACTACAGTTAACATCCGTGCTAGCAAAAGATGCAGAAGAAGATTCCATTGAGCCAATAGATAGCAGTGATTTTGTTACTGATAGTGAAAGTCATCCCGCGTAATAATTCTCCACTCTCTTATTACCTTCACACCAGCCACGAAGATTTTCAAAGGAGAGTGCAGGTTAATTTGTTTATTTTTCTTATATGTTGTATTTTCTTTATTATTTGGTACTATATTACAGTATCGTAATCATTTTTATAAGAATATTTTTTGGTTTGTGGAATGAATCACCTGAGTTTCCATTATTTCTTGCGGGGAAATTTGCTTTGATATACAAGTGCTTTGGGTTATAAGCATGTTCCTGGGAATGAATTATGCTCACAAGCCAAGGTTTTACTGTACCCTGAATAAAGTATGGATATTAGTTAAAAATCATGTGTTCACATCAAGTGAATTAGTTGTGACAAATGTACCATAGTATGTAAGATGACAACAGGAGAAACTGAGTGCACGGTATATGGGAATTCTCTGTATCATTTCCACAATTCCCGTGTAAATGTAAACCTGTTATAAAATATAAAGTTTATTAAAAATAAACAGCTTATTTCATTTAAAACATCATCAAAGTTTACCTGTGTTTTAGCATGGCTCAGAAATTTCTTCCTTTTCAATGCTGGGTAACATTCCATTGGATGTATGCCACATATTATTTATTCATACGTTGATGGACACTTGGGCTGCTTCCATATTTTGGCTATCATGAATAATGCTGCAATGGACATGAGTGTACAAATATCTCTTCCAGTCCCCACTTTCAATTCTTCTGCTATAACCCAGAAGTAGAAATCCTGGATCACATGGTCAGTCTATTTTTAACTTTCTGAAGAAAGTCATAGTGTGATTCACAGTGGCTGTGCCATTTTTATATCCATTTTTTTTGTTTTTGAAATTTGTTTAATGTTTATGTATTTTTGAGAGAGACAGAGACAGAATGCGAGTGGGGTAGGGGCAGAGACAGAGGGATCCAAAGCAGAATCCGAAGCAGGCTCCAGGCTCCGAGCTGTCAGCACAGAGCCCAACGCGGGGCTTGAACTCACGAGCTGTGAGATCACGACCTGAGCCGAAGTCGGACGCTCAACTGACTGAGCCACCCAGGCGCCCCACAATTTTTATATTCTTATGAACAGTGTGTACACAAGTGTTTACTGATGCTGAGTATCTTTTCATGTGCTCTTTACCCATTTGCATACAGGTATGTTTTGAGAAATATTTATTCAAGTCCTTTGTTGATACTGAGGTGTCAGAATTCCACGAGTTGCCATTTTACTCTGTTGACATTGACCTTTGATATGTAGAAATCTTTAATTTTGAGGCAGTTTAATTAATTAATTGATTTCTTCTGGGCCTGTGTTTTGGTGTCATATTCAAGAACTTAATGTGTAAGCTAATATCCTGAAGCTTTTTTTTTTCATTTATATTTTCTTCTAAACATTTTATAGTTTTAGCTCTTATATTTATGTCTTGATCCATTTTGAGTTTATTTTGGATACGGTATATGTTAAAGGTCAACCTTCATTCTTTTCCACATGAATATCTAGTTTTTCCAAAACCGTTTGTTGAAAAAACTCTTTTTCCCCTTGGATGATCTTGGCACCCTTGTCTTTTCACCATATTTATGATGGTGTATTTCTGGGCTCTCGAATTGATTCCATTTGTCTATGTGCCTGTCTTTATGCCAGTACCACACTGTTTTGATTATTGTAGCTTTATAATAAGCTTTAAAATCAGGAGATGTGAGACATACAGCTTTCTCTTTTCAAGAATTTTTTTAAGCTAAAGATCACTTGAGGTTCCATATGAACCTTTCAACTGAGTGTTCTCTACCTGTAAAATTATCATTGAGGTTTTATAGGGGTTATATTAAATATGTATTGTTTTAGATATTATCGACATCTAAACAATTATTGAATCTCCTGATCCATGAAAAAATGTGGTATCTTTCAGAGTACACACACACACACACACACACACACACACACATACATATGAAGAGATTTATTATCAAGAATTGGCTTTTGTGTATATGGAGGCTGGAAAGTGCAAAAGCTGTACAGTCAATGTCCCATTCTGAGCCTAAAGACCAGAAACTGCTATAAACCAGTAAGAGCTGATGTCCCAGTTAGGGTCCAGAGGCAGAAGGCTGCTGTAGAATGAGGAAGAATAATGTGTCAGTGTGCCAGCCATCAGACAGGAAGAGATAATGGTTCAGTTCAAAGGCTCATGGGCAGGAAACTTCCCTCTTACTCAGGGGAGATCAGCCATTTGTAATTTTCAGGTCTTTATTTGGTTGGATGAGGACCCTACATCAGTGAGAGCAATCTGCTTTATTCAGTCTACCAATTCAAGTGTTAATCCCAGCCAGAAAAACCTCATACTCATGACACAAAGCAATAGTCGAAAAAATATTTTGTGCACCCTGTGGCCCAGGCAAGTTAACGTATAAAATTAGCCAACACAAGTCCATTGTTTATCAATCTAGCACCTATACATATCACCTTAAGCCATACTTAATCTCTAAATAAAGACAACACAAGGTCACAATTCCACCTAACATTATACAACTGTCCTGCATACAACTGAAATGCACTAAACTCTCCACAAGAAGGGAAGGTAAAGTTTTGGGGTGATTATTTTCTTCTTGATATTCAGTAAGTTAAATACTGTGATAGAAACTAAGAAATACAAAAATGGCATTATAGAAAGGAAGCAACATTTTTGCTAGTGAATCACTAAGGATAACAATGTGTGGTGCCTCTCCCATTTCTATCCTTTGATTACAGGACCTGGCTATGGGAGGAACAGCAGCATATAATGGGTGCTGATTCAGAACACACACGGCCTTCCAGAGAACTGAAGACTCTTGCTCAATCCCTGCAAGGTATTGCCACCCAGCTGGTACTATAACTAATTCTGTAAAGGGTCATCCCACCATTTTATCAGGACAATTGCCTCAAGATAATGGCAAATATGGCAAGACCAGTGAATTCCACGAACATGAGTCCATTGTGACACTTCATTTGCTGTGAAGTGAAATCACTGATAAGAAGCAATGCTGTATCTAAAACTATGATGGTGGATAAAAAAATTCTTTAAGTGCGTGGATGGTAGTTGTGGCAGAAGCATTGCATGCAGGGAAGGCAGATACATATCCAAACAAGTGCCTATCCCAGTAAGAACAAATTATTACCCTTCCATGATGGAAGCAATCCAGTGTAATCAACCTGAAACCAGGCTGATCATGCTGAGTAATGGTGCCATATTGAAGACTCAATGTTGTTTCTGTTGCTGGTGGACACTTATCAGTGGTCATGGCCAGGCTAGCTTTGGTGGGTGGAAGTCTATATTGTTGAGCTCATATATAACCTCCATCCCTGCCACCATGGCCACTTTGTTCATGAGTCCATTGGGAGATGATGGGAGTGGCTGGGGAAAGAGGCTGACTGGTATCCACAAAATGGGTCATCCTATCCACTTGATTATTAAAAATCCACCCTTGCTGGTCAGTGTTTGGTGAGCATTCACAAGGGACATAAATATCTTCATGTGTTTTTACTCATTCATAATGGTATGTAAACATGCCTCTTCCTCAAATTTTCTTGTTACCAATTTTCCAATAATGTTTCTTATAAGTCCCTGCCCATTTAGCCAAACCATTGGCCAAAACCCATAAATAAGTATACATTGCACATCAGACCATTTCTCCTTCCATGAAAGTGAAGAACCAGGTACACTGCTTGAAATTCTACTCATTGAAAGAATTTCCCTATGACATTGACCGTTAGGGATTTTCCGTAATGGGGCTGTAGTGCTGCATCTATTCACTTTTGAGCTGTGCCCACATATTGCTGTAGAATTATCTGTATAATAGCCCAAGTCGAATTATCTAATAGCCCAATTATCTGTATAAGGCCCAAGTCTTTTTTCCTTCTGTCAATTGATCACAGTGAACTCCCTGGCCCCGCCCCCCCCCCCCCCCCCGCCCCCGATAAGGCCTTGGGTGTAGGCTGGGAAAGAGAAGGCATTGTAGCAAAAGTGGGGACTGTAACATTTGGCCATTTTTTTCATGTAATTTTGCCTTCGGTTCCTGCTTGGGTCAGATCACATATACAGCAGTCTCTTTATTTTGGGGGAATATGTTTCAAGATCCCCAGTGGATGCCTGGAACTGGATAGTACTGAACCCTATACATACTATGTTTTTTTTTCTATACATACATACCTGTGATAAAGTTTAATTTATAAATTAGGCACAATAAGCAGTTAACAACAATAATAAAATAGGTATGGTTATTCCTTTTATCCAGTGCACAATTAGGTTAATAAAAGACCATAGGCCCCTATTGGAGAAGACTGAAGGAAGGATTAATATATACATTTTTGGCAAAAAAAAGTGTATACATACACACACACACATTTTTGGCAATGTCCTGGGGTTCTTCTGCAAGAGATCCAATCTCCCCTTGATTCAAGGAATTTTGAGTCTATAAACTGGTTCCGGTCTGGAAATTGATTGCCAGACCATGAATCTCTGTCTGTATGATTAAGTTACACTTTTGTTTACTTAACCTAGAACTTTTTTGCTAACACGGATCAAGTAAGACTTGAATAGGCTTCCTCTCGATTTCGCTTCTAGGAACACCATCATGAACTAGTGAACACTTTAAGTTGGCTTGTATTGATTATTCTGACTGCTATTTTGATTCCGCTGTCGTTTATGGGGAGCACACCCACCTTGCCTTTAAGGAGGCTGAGTATTGGGGCACGTGGATGGTTCGGTCAGTTAAGCATCCAAGTTTTGATCTCGGCTCACGTCATGACCTCACAGTTCGTGAGTTCGAGCCCTGTATTGGGCTCTGTGCTGGCAGCATGGAGCGTGTTTGAAATTCGGTCTCTCCCTGTCTCTGCTCCTCTCTCTCTCATGCTCTCTTTGTGTCTCTCTTGAAATAAATAAATAAATAAATAAATAAATAAATAAATAAATAAATTTAAAAAATTAAAAAAAAATAAAAAGGTTGAGTGTTAACACTTGGCCACTGTTACCTGGGATCACATAACTCCCACTGCACTGGGATTTCCCAGTTCAGTGACCCTAGCTCCCATGAGAGTTTTGGCCTACAGAAAGCAGTGTTGCAGAGCTTTTCAAGGGTGCTGGGACTCACCTGACAAATTTATTTCTTATGGTCATGATCAAAGATGTATCTTCTGGACACTCCCAGGATGGTTAAGTATCTTAAATGACAAATCCATTCTAACCCTACAATTTCCCTATACCTTTATTTTATTTTGAGAGAGAGAGAGAGCATGGGGTGGGGCAGAGAGAATGGGAGAGAGAGAATCCCGAGCAGGGTTTGCACAGTCAGCTCAAAGCCCCACTTGGGGCTTGATTTCATGAAACGTGAGATCATGACCTGAACCGATATCAAGAGTCAGACCCTTAACTGACTGAGCCACCCAGATGCCCCTTTTTTATACCTTTAAATCTCTCCCTCCACATTAAACCAAAGAAGGTGTGGGTTTCTAATTTGCTTACCTTTGGTTCATGTTTTAGCTAACAAGCTGAAAAGCTGTTAGCTTTTCCTCAGTCCCCCAGCTGCAACATTAAATGAAGAATCTCGGGGTGCCTGGGTGGCTCAGTTGGTTGAGAGTCCAACTTCAGCTCGGGTCATGATCTCATGGTTCATGGGTTCGAGCCCCACATTGGGCTTTCTGCTGTCAGCTCAGAGCCTGGAGCCTGCTTCGAATTCTGTGTCTCCCTGTCTCTGCCCCTTCCCCGCTCGTGCTTGGTCTCTCTTTCTCTCTCTCTCAAAAATAAATAAAAACATAAAAAAAGTAAAAATAAATAAATGAGAATCTCTACTTAGTGAACCCATATCGATGAATTTGGTTTGGAGTGCCTGGGTGGCTCAGTCAGTTAAACATCCAGCTCTTGATTTTGGCTCAGGTCATAATCTCACAGTTTGTGAGATCAAGTCCTGTGTCTTGTCCTGAGTGGGGCTTTGTGCTGGGTGTGGAGCCTGCTTAAGATTCTCTCCCTCTACTGCTCTCTCTATAAACAAACAAACAAATAAATTTGGCTTCATTGAATTTTGTTTCTCCCATGATTATCCTATCCTTTTTTTTTTTTTTTTGAAAGAGTGGGAGCAGGGGAGAGAGGCAGAATGAGAGAGAGAGAGAGAGAGAGAGAGAGAGAGGGAGAGAGAGAACCCTAAGTAAGCCTCACACCCAGTGTGGAGCCCAGCATGGGGTCCAGCGCGGGGCTGGATTCCACGACCCGGGTCACCTTAGCCAAAATCAAGTGTTGGATGCTTCCCCACTGAGCCACCCAAGAGTCCCCATCCTATATTTTTAGTATCCGTTCCCACATGTATTCCACAGATTTCTGTCTTTAAAAATTGGAAAACTCAAGTTGTTATTTTGGAGTGTAATATGCTCCTCATGGATTATACTTTGTACCTCACCTTTAGGGGCCTGCAGGGACTCAAGTCTAGTTATGGGTCTAGGAGCAAAGAGAGTGGAGGGGTGGGTCCTGAGGAGAATCAGCCAGTTCTCTCAGGGAAACCGCCTCCGGAGGGGCCATTACAGTTTCGTCAGGCAATGCACAGTTAATCCTTTAGACTAAGAGGGAGAAGCCACTTCAACTGGCAAAGAAGACCCATATTCTCTGTTTGTTCCCTCCTCCTCCCTGTAATCTAAGGAAGAATCTGGCTTTCATCCATGACTGTTTTTTCTCAAATCGTCATCCTATATCAAGTTCTTTTGTTTATACTCTTAAATATTTCTTAAACTCTTTTCTATCTTTCTGTGTCAGTCTGGGTCCCCTAGATGCAGACTCTGCGAGGGGGAGTTTTAGAAAAGTGATTAACAAGGAGAAGGGCTGAGAGAGAAGAAGCTGAGGAGTGTAGTAGGAGAAGAAAGTTGGGGTCCCAACTGGAGCTTGGCTTCAGCCTCGAGCCATGGGAGCTCTGGGGTTTACGTTGTAATACAGGACTGGTTCCGCCTTGAGTCAAAGGAATGAGCCTTTTTTACCCTTGTTCCTCTCATTCATTGGCCACTGCTGGGTCCTGGGATGGTGGGCATAGCCTACAATTTTCTCTGGTGCAAATGTACAGAAAATATGGGGCTCTGAGCTCTGAGCTGTTAGTAGACCAGACACACAGCAGCTGGGGGCACTGGAGGATTGAAGAGAAATGGAGACGGACACAGCAGTGCCCACAGCATTCCGCATCCCCACTGGCGCCACCAGAGTTCAGGCCTCCATCCTTTCACACCCAAATTACCACAGCAACATCCCAACCTCTTCTGCCGCCACTCTTGTCCCTTTCAGTTTCCTACACTGACAACCCATATAGTTATCTTAAACTCATATTAAAGTGCATCACTCACTGGCTTAAGAGGTCTTTCCGTATTTGCCCCGTGGTATTTAGCGGTAAGATTGAACATGATTCTGAGACCAGTCTTCATCTTCCCTGTTCCTGTCTATCCAGGTTCATGTCACGCTGCCGACCATTTTTAAGCTCATTGTCCAGCACATCGCCTGGCACGCGGTGAGAGCTCAATAAACAATTGTTGAATGAACAGATGAATTAACAACCACATGCACACTGATTTTCACCCTCTGGCCCTCGTTATATATTCTCTCTGGTAGGAATGCTCTCACTCCCCCTGATGCATACATGCTCATTCTGCAAACCTGGTTTCAAGCTTGAAGTTTCATTTTTTATGTCCTTTCATCTTGGGAACTTTCCTGAACCCCTGAGTCTTTGTCGTGTGTCCCTCCAACATGCTTTCATAGCACCCTGTGCTGCCACTATCTTACCATTTATAACACGGTGTCGTCATTTTCTGCTCCCCTCCGGGTGCCTCTCAGTGGAGCCTAAGCTCTGTGAAGAAAGACCCGGGTTCCTCTCTATTCACCACTGAAGCCCCAGCAACTATCAATCTGTCGGAGCTATTCTTTGGGCTCAAGAAATGTCTGTTGATTAATGAGGGAGGGATGGAAGGAATAAATGGGATATATTTATCCTGAAGTTGTTTTGTGTGTAGGGAGAGCCACGTATGTTTACAAACACCTTTTCATAATGAAATGTTACCAAAAAGTAATCTAACTGATGGAGAAAAATAACAGAAACAGCTCACATTCATAAGATGATGAAATCTTGCTGAGAGCAGGGGGAATATCAAGGTAAGCTATTCTCGTACTGAACACCTCAGGTTCAATTTTTTTCCTCATTACCCAGTTTAAGCAGGAGTAAAAAACAAATTGTGGTTTCTCTAAGAGATCTAGCCAGAGTTCTGAGTCGGAATCAGATAAAAGGAGGAAAAAAAATTCCCTACCCACCAGTATTTTTTTTCTCTACATTTTATTGACTTTGTTCACCTTCTTTTATACTTTTATTTTTTATTCACTATTTATCACGCACTATACATTATTCTACTTGTAGAAGGTATTCTGAGTTATCAGGTAAATACTTTATGGAGTATAAATGTATATTAAAAAATAAAAATTTCTGTCTGACATTACAATATTCTTTTATTTGAGTCATTGCATTTTCTATGGCTTACCAGCATAAGATGGGTGACGTGAACAATACAAAATGATTCTGAAGTCTGCGAGGAAATTTGGACACATGGCATAATATTCTTCACTTAGCTCTTAGAGTTTAAATGGGTACATACCACAATATCACAGTGAACTAATTATCATAAACTATGTTATAGTTTTCTATAAAATTGAGTTAAGTTATTAATGAAAAGTTCTTAGAATTTATAGTTAATGAATTAATATAAATATCATATACAATAGTATAAATAACTATATATAATTATGATATATAATATATGTATATAATAATATGACATGTGTACGTACACCACATTTTACATATTATATATTATATATGTGGCATCCGGCATAGCCTTTAGTTCATGGTAGCTATTATAATTATCTTTCTATCATCTTTGCCTGGTGCTGTATCAGAGCGTGTAAGAGCACGGTCTTATAAATCAGGTATATTCTGATTAATGACTCTCATATACCTATTTTGATACTTCCCCCTTCCGTTTCCTCACCTATAAAGTGGGGATAATAACAGTGCCTATTTCTTTGGATTGTCCTAGAGATTGGTGCTCAATATCAATATAATTTTACATTAGAATTTAATTTTTAATTTCTTAATTAGAATGAAAGCTTATGAATCCATATACATGAATGAAGCTAGGAAAACTAAGCCCCAATTTGGTAGAGTTGTCCAAATATGCAAAGAGTGATCCTGGGTTAGTTTTTTGTCTTTTTCTTGCACCCATTTCTGCTCTTTTCAATGCAGCATCTATGATTCATACCAGTCATTTTTTTCCTTCTATATCTTATAGGTATTCCTTGCTGAGATCATCCAAAATGTCTTTTCGATCCTTGCTTCCATTGAATCAATGTTGTGCTTCACGCATATTTATTTCTCCCCTGAAATAGCTTTCCTACTACACAATTTCCTAATGGCATTTTTCATCTGGTCATTTCTCAAGGTATAGATTAGAGGATTTAACATGGGAGTTATCGTAGTGTAGAACACTGCCACTGCTTTGTCAATAGATAAAGTAGCTGCGGGTCTCATGTACACAAATATGCAGGGCACAAAGAATAAGACGACCACCGTGATGTGGGAGGCACAGGTGGAGAGGGCTTTGCGCCTTGCCTCCAAGCTGTGGTTCCTTAGGGAGCGCAGAATGACCACATAGGAGACCATCAAGAGGAGGAAGTTTAACAGACAGATGAATCCACTGTTGGCAGCAACGAAGAGCCCTAGAGTGTGCGTATCAGTGCAGGCAAGATTGAGCAAAGGGTTCAGATCACACATAAAGTGGTCTATGATGTTAGGGCCACAGAAGGGTAATGGGATGATGAAGAGGATCTGTATGGTTGCATGAAGAAAGCCTCCCACCCACACCACTCCCATTAACAGGCCACACACCCGCCGATTCATGATGGTCGTGTAGTGCAATGGCTTGCAGATGGCCACATAGCGGTCATAGGCCATCACAGTAAGCAGGATGACATCAGCACCTCCAAAGAAATGTTCCCCAAAGATTTGGGTAATACATACATTGAATAGGATGGTCTTCTTCTCACGGAGTGAATCTACAATCAGTGTAGGGGTATTGACAGAGGAATAACAGGCATCAATGAAGGAGAGATAGGCCAAGAAAAAGTACATGGGGGACCCCAATAATGGGCTGGCAGTGATAGTGACCACGGTGAGCCCATTTCCTACCACAGAGATGATGTAGATGGCCAAAAACATAACAAATATGATTTTCTGCATCTTTGGATTCTCTGTGAGCCCCAGTAGAACAAACTCCGTCACGTTGTTCCTATTCTCCATTATTTCATATTATGGTTGATTACATTACCTGAAAAGAAAAAGCTTTTTTGATTAATGCAACCTTGAATTTGAGGCTCTTCATCTAGTAAATAACAAATGCCTAGATTCTGTAGAGTTGTGGATTCTCACGAGGTTTTTTTGAGATAGAAAGTAAGATCTGAGTTTTTGACGATGACTTAAAATATCTCCTGGGTGAAGATTCTGTTAAGAGCATTGACATGAGAAACTTTGTAAACACACAGGCAGGAGATCACCTGTGCACACCTCCTCATCTGAGAAGACTTAGGGCCTATCTTGAAGTTGTCATATTGCAGCTAAGTGTGAAAAAAGTGGTAGGAAATGGATGTAAAGGCTATGAATGCAACGCTAGGAATTTTTCCTTTATCCTTAGGAAATGGAGAACCATGGAAGGTAATTGAGAATATGAACGGGAGGGCGAAGAGGAGTTGGAGGAAGGGTGAATCTTGGATACAACTCTCGTAAAGACCTTTGTGCGTCTTGGATGAAGTCGGCTGAGGGTCAGTAAGGGGATGGAAGTCAGAGAAAGAAAGCCCCATATCCAAACTATTTATAATAGTTGACAAAAAGTGTAACAGGGTATTTCTTAAGAGAATAGTATAAAGGGCTCTAGGAGTTACTATAAAGTAATTGATAATGCATGTTACCAAATGCCAGTAATATTATAAAAGATAATAAGTATATTTTTAATGATTTATTGCTATATGCATGGTATGGTAGTAACCTGTGTGATTTACATTATTTCATCCATTTTGCAAATGTAGAAACAATCTCAGAGACTGATGTTAACAGTAATAATAATGATACTATTAACTAAAACTACTAGATACTTGTTGTGTTCTGGTTTTGCAGAAATGTGGTTGTTTCATCGTCACTACAAACCCATGAGATGATGGAGCACCTTGATGGCTCAATTCGTTAAGCGGAGCCCTTGGTTCCATCTCAGGTCATGGTCTCGCAGTTGTGAGATCCAGCCCCGTGTCAGGTTCCACGGGGAGCCTTGCTTGAGTTTCCCTCTCTCACCCTCTACTGCTCGTGCTCTCTCTCTTTCTTTCTCTAAAAAACAAACAAACAAACAAACAAACAAACAAATATATATATATGATTACCACTATTATTTTATACTTACTGTATACAGTAGGAAATACAATATAGAGAAGTTAAGGGTCCTGTCCAAGATCAAGCAGAGAATAAAGGGCAGAGCCAAGATTATATCACATTATACTTGTTGACTTTTTTCTTCCAAAATTTTAATACATTCCCTACATTGTTATGTTACTACAAACAATGCTGAACTCGTTATCTCTTTTTGATATGACCATAATAATTATAATGACTTTAATACCACTTCAGAAGCAAGTGTTCATGAAGCAATTTCATCAACAGACACACAAACACACACACACACACACACACACACACACACACGATCACCAAGTATCAACACATCCAAATCACTAAATACATCAGAATCACTAAATATTAACAAAAATGTGGTGCTGCTTTCATTGAATATCCCTTTGACCTTGGCCTCTTCCACAGCCCCATTTCCTCCCTTCCCAATCTGCTTGCAAACATGGGTCCCCAGACTCTGCTAAATGTTGAAAATGACTACCACAGTTGTTACGTGTAATGTATTGGTTGTAGAACTAGAGAGACCATATTGGAATCTTGCCTTTTCCACTTGCAACTTCTTTTATCCCAGGTACATTTCTTGGCACCCTACATCCTTGTTTCCTCAGGTATAAAGTGACAATGATAATATCCATGTCCTGGGTGTTATGAGAATTGATTGAGGAAACATACATGAACATAGCCACCACATTACTGTGGGCACACAAAAAACTTACACCAATTTTTGTGACTGTGCCTGCACCTAGGAGATAGAGAGAATTGGCGTTTTGAGTGAAATACAGAAAAACATTTGACCATGCAACAAGCTCAGGAAGATTAATCTCTAATTTTACTTTTCAGGAAGGCACAGAGACCCACATTATCTGTAGCAGTTAATCTAAGGAAGGGCTGTCCCTGTTCATGCTTGGGCTAAATGACAGATGATCTATTTCATGTATTACTCATATGTATGTCTTTTCTGTGTTTGGAGTGTATTTACATTTGATTTTCATGCTCATGATTTGTCTTGGATGTTAAGGGAGAGGTCTCATGCAATACCAAGTGCCTGGTTGGTCAGAGAGCTGGGTCCTACAACATTTCACAATCTCTGTGAGCCTCAGATTGTTCATTTGCCAAATTAGGCCAATGACACTTATCAACTATCTTCTGAAGAACCTGGGAGAGGATAAAATATTACTATACTTAAAAGTGTTGAAACATAGTGATTACTATACAGAGAAGGTAACCCTCTTTAAGATGCTTCAACGCTGTTGAAAAACTTACCTTGTACTCTTAGATGATCTTAATGATGTTTGGGGGTTCTCAGAAATAATCCCATCTTCTAACTGACCTCTTCTTGGATAAGAAACTTACACTATGAAAGTTATGGCACACTCAGACTGAGACTACTTAGGTAATTCAGTAACAAATCAATAGCTGTGCAGAAAGTGTTTCTATTAGTCCAAATCTTTCCTTCTAGCCTAAAGCCCCAAAATTGTTCATAGAAAGCTTGGGATTTAAATTTAGAGTGAATTCTTTTGATACACTGTGGAGAAATGACCTACAGATGGCTCTGGTCCTAGAGGCAAAAGGTAAGAAGTGTGGAGGAAACACTTTCAAATGAATCATTCCTACCATAATGAAACTTGCTCTGAAGATGTAACTTCTCCAAAATATTTTCACCTTGCACTGCATGGATATTTAAAGAGGTTTCCATAAAGGCTCAAGGACCTTGTCTTTTAACTGCTGCTTTCTCTCTCTGGAATTAATTATCCCCTCTGACGGAAAGGCTTTGTCTTAGAAGTAGGTATGCTGAAGAGACATGTTTGAGAAATGTCCGATTTTGAATAGGGAATTGCATTCCCTGTGTTTGGAACCTGAACTTACGAGAATTCCCTTTCTCTATGTGAATCCGGATTTCCAAGAAAGCTGGATGTCAGGGGAATAGGAAAATGACATAATTCCAGAGTGGGGACCTGTGATGGAGTTAATCTGTTGACCTGTGTCACAGACAGAACTTCTGCCTTCTTAACAATATTAACACTTTTCTGTAAACCTGTTCCTGATTGCTTGAGTGCTAGAGCGGTGAGGGCATAAAATCAATGGAATGGCAGCCATGAAAGAACTTGACTCCAAAAGTTGTTGGTCATATTCATCAGAGGGCTATGGAAAGTAAATAGAAATTCTAAGTCTCCCAGTTAGTAATTGCTGGGACTTATGGTCTGGTCAGTAAGGAATACTAGGCAACATTAAAATTGTGGAGTGATATCAAAACACAGGCAGAAAGTTCTAATTTTAACCACCAGAATTGTTCCACATTCTTGTCACTTGCTGTTATTAATTATTTTCCTTTTAGTCAGTCTAGGAGGTTTGTAGTGTTATATTATTGTGGTTTTAATTTGCTTTCCCTGATGACTAATGAGGTTGAGCATTTTTTTTTTCATATTATTGACCATTTGTGTATTTTTTAAAAAATTTATCTTCAAGTCCTTTGTACAATTTAAAAATGGCAGTTGTAGGCTTTTTATGACTATAAAAATTCTTTATACATTCTAGATATAGATCTTTCTTCATATCTATTTATATATATATATGTAATAAATATAGAACATATATTTATAGTTTGCCTCCTTCCAATAAGAGACTCTTAAATACAGAGAACAAACTGAGGGCTGATGGGGGGGGGGGGCAGGAGAGGGGAAAATGGGTGATGGGCATTGAGGAGGCCACATGTTGGGATGAGTGCTGGGTGGTGTATGTAAGTGACGAATCATGGAATCTACATCTGAAACCAAGAGCACATTGTATATACTGTATGTTAGCCAACTTGACAATAAATTATATATTAAAATATATATATTTATATATAACTTATATATAATGCCATGTATATAAGTTGTACATAATATAAAATATTTATACATAATATATTTATATAGTTTTCTCCTAGTCCATGGGTTGCCTTTTCATTTAAAAAAATTTTTTTAATATTTATTTTTGAGAGAGACAGAGACAGAATGTGAGTGGGTTAGGGGCAGAGAGAGAGGGAGACACAGAATCCAAAGCAGGCTCCAGGCTCCGAGCTGTCAGCACAGAGCTCGATGCGGGCTTGAACTCAGAAGCTGTGAGATCATGACCTGCGCTGAAGTCGGACACTCAATGGACTGAGCCACCAGGCGCCCTGCCTTTTCATTTTTAATAAGATAACATCTGACCAGTAGAAGAGTTAAAATATTAATGTTTCAACTTTCAGTTTTTCTTATAGTGCTTATCGTGTGATATTTAATAAGTATTGATCTACTCCAAGGCTAAAAATAAGTTTTCTAGTATTTTTATGTGTTTAGCCTTCCACACCTAGATCTCTGACTCATTTTGAGTTAATATTTGTGTGTGGTGGGAAGGTAGTAGTGGAGGTTGGTTTTTTCTCAGATGGATATCCAATTGATCCAGCATAGTTTTTTTTTGGAAAAAAAAAGTCTGTTCTTTCCCTCACTAAATTACTTAGTACTTTTGTAAAAAATTCACCCATTGAGGTATATTTATGGACAGTGTATTTTGCTTCAAGGGTCTATATGTGTATATATCAATACCACAATGTTGTTTACAGGAGCTTAATAAGGCTTTTTTTTTTTATTTAGATAGAATCAGCTCTCTACCTGTGTTCTTTTTATTGAGATTGATTTGTTATTCTAGATTCCTTTAATATTGTATATTTCTATACAATAGAATACATTTTCAGAATAGGATTGCCAGTTTTTCCAAGCATTCTTTTGGGAGTTTTACTGGAATTCTATTGAAATTATGAAATTAATGTAGTAAATATATCAAGTCTTTGAATCCATTAACATTGTTTGTTTATTTATTTATTTATGTATTTACTTTCACACATTAGTAGTGTCTTCTGAGTTTCCTATACGGGTCTTGAATATATTTTGAAAATGTAATTTTCAAATGTCATGATTCTAGTAGTATTTTATATAACATTTTATTTGCAATTTTAATTTCTAATTGTTGTTATTATAAAAATACACTTGATCTTTTGGATTGGCATTGTATTTGGTAACCTTGCTAAATTAACTGATCAGATTTATTAGATTTTTTTTTTGTAAAGCCTTAACATTTTCCACTTATACAATCGTGTCATCTGCACATACATATATTTTTACAGTTTCAATATTTTTCTTTCTAATCTGTGAGTCCTTTATTTCTTTTCCTTGCCTTATTGCAAGGGGTGGAGACTAGGGTACAATGCAGAAATGAAATGGGGAGTGGGAAGACTGTCGCTTCCAATCTTAGTACTCACCATAAAGTAGGATGTAAGTTGTGGGTTTTATGCAGATGCTTTTATCAGGTTGAGCAAGTTACTCTTTATTCTTTATTTGTTTAAAGATTTTTTAAAAAATCATAAACCTAAGCTGGAATTTGTCACTTTATATGCATCTATTAAAAGGGTCGTGTGTTTCTTCTCCTTTTTTCTAGTAATTCAGTGAAAATCATTGATTGATTTTTGAATGTTGAATGTTTTATTCCTGGCAGAAACTCTACTTGGTCACAGTAAATTATTATTTTTAAAAAATGACCGATTTCATTTGTTAGTGTGTTGTTTAAAATCTTTGTGCATATGTTTGTAAAAGATATTTATTTGCCATTTTCTTTCTTGTAACGTGAGGACCTTTAGACGATGCTGCTTCATAAAATGATGTGCTTAGTATTCTTTCCTCTATTTCTGAGACAAATTATGGAGAATTTTAGGGTCAACTTTATCTTTCTACCAACAGGGTTATTGATATTTTGATAGAAATTGCACTAAATCTGTAGATCACTTTGAGACGTATTGCTATCTTAATTATACTAATCCATGAATATGAGATTTTTTTTATTATAAGGCTTCTTTAACTTCTTTCAAAAATGTTTATGGGAAGAGCATAAATGTCTACCAACTGATGAATGGATAAAGAAATTGTGGTTTATATACATAAGGAATACTACGTGGCAATGAGAAAGAATGAAATATGGCCTTTTGTAGCAAAGTGGATGGAACTAGAGAGTGTTATGCTAAGTGAAATAAGTCATACAGAGAAGATTCCATGTTTTCAATCGTATGTGGATCCTGAAAAACTTAACAGAAGACCATGGGGGAGGGAAGGGGGAAAAAACAGAGAGGGAAGGAGGCAAACCATGAGAGACTTTTAAAAACTGAGAATACACTGAGGGTTGATGGGAGGTGGGAGGGAGGGGAAAGTGGGTAATGCGCATTGAGGAGGGCACCTGTTGGGATGAGCACTGGAAGTTGTATGGAAACCAATTTGACAATAAATTTCATATTAAAAAAATAAATAAAAAGAGAAAAAATGTTTTGAAACTTCTTTATTTTTTCCTTTCTCAATAAGATGCCTTTCATTTATTTTTTAAATCTAATTTCTGTAGTAAAAATATCTTAAAATTTTTATTTATTTATTTATTTATTTATTTATTTATTTATTTATTTTTAACCTAAACTTTATTTAGTGAGCATACAGTACAATGTTGTCTTCGGGAATAGAATTCAGTGATTCATCACTTACATACAACATCCAGTGCTCACCGCAACAAGGGCCCTCCTTAATACCCATCATGCATCTAACCCCACTCCCACTTACCTCCTCTGTCAACCCTCAGGTTGTTCTCTATCGCTAAGAACTTCTTGTGACTTGTTTCCCTCTGTCCTCTTTCCCCTTACCTTCCCATATGTTCATTTGTTTTATTTCAATTCCACATGTGAGTGAAATCATGTGCTGTCTTTCTCTGATTGACTTATTGTTCTTAGCATAGTACTCTCTAGTTCCATCCTCATCATTGCAAATGGCAATATTCAATTCCTTTTGATGGCTGACTAATATTCCATACATCCATTGTATGCATATATACAATTACAAGTCTCACATTTTCTTTATCCCTCATCAATTTATGGACATGTGGGCCCTCTCCATAGTTTGGATATTGTTGTTGAAGCTACTATAAACATTGGGATGTATACACACCTTTGAATTCATATTTTTGTATTATTTGGGTAAATACTTAGTGAAATTGCTGGGTAATAGAGTATTTCGATTTTCAGTTTTTTGAGGAACTTCATACTCTTTTCCAGAGTGGCTACACCACTTTGCCCTCTCACCGACAGTATCAGAGGCTTCCCTTTTCTCCTCATCCTCACCAGCACCTGTTGTCTCTTGTGTTGTTAATTTTAGCCATTCTGACAGATGTGAGATGGTGTATTATTGTGGTTTTGATTTGTATTTCCCTAATGATGAGTGATGTTGAGCATCTTTTCATGTGTCTGTTAGTCATGTGGATGTCTTCTTTGGAAAAGTGTCTATTCATGTCTTCTGCCCATTTCTTAACTGGGTAATTTACTTTGAGTTTGATAAGTTCTTTATAAATTTTGGATACTAGACATTTATCAGATGTGTTATAAAGCTGTAGTCATCAAGACAGCATGGTTCTGCCCCAAAAACAGATACATAGTTCAATGGAACAGAATAAAAAAAACCCAGAAATGGACCTATAACTCTATGGTCAACTAATCTTCAACAGAGCAGGAAAGAATATCCAGTGGAAAAAAGACATTCTCTTCAGCCAATGGTGTTGGGAAAACTGGGAAGTCACATGCAGAAGAATGAAACTGGACTGCTTTTTTATACCATACGCGAAAATAAATTCAAAATGGATGGAAGACCTAAATGGGAGACAAGAAACCATCAAAATCATAGAAAGAAACACAGGCAGCAACCTCTTTGGCCTTGGCCAGAGCAGCTTGTTACTAGACATGTTTCTGGAAGCAAGGGAAATGAAAGCAAACATAACTTTTGGGACTTCACCAAGAAAGAAAGCTTCTGTACAGCAAAGGAAACAATCACCAAAACTAAAAGGCAGCATATGGGATTGGAGGACATATTTGCAAGTGACATGTTTTTTTTCCTCACACTGCATGGAGCCGAATGCATAACTTGAACTCATGACCCTGTGATCAAGACCTGAGCTGAGAGCAAAAGTTGGAGGCTTAACTGACTGAGCTACCCATGCATCCCTCTCTGGTAATAATCTTTAGTAAAATGTTGAATATAAGGAGTGAGAGTGAGCATCATGGTATTGCTCTGACTTTCTGAGAGAAATATTTTGTGGGATGTGGATGTTTGTTGAGTGATTTGTCTAAATTATTTTTCTAAAATCTATATTCTTTGCTATGTGTGGTTATGAAAACTTCTCCCTCTCTCTCTCTCTCTCTCTGTCTCTCTCTGTCTCTGTATCTCTTTTAAGTAGGCTTCACACCCAGTGTGAACCCATTTCAGAGCTTAAACTCACGACCCTGAGATCAAGACCTGAGCTGAGATCAAGAGTCGAACACTTAACCAACAGAACCATCTAGGCGCCCTGAACTATATCTTCTATTAGCTTAGTGGTTAGCTAGGTATTTGACAGAGACATCTTTGAACAATTCACACAAAAATAATGGTAACACTGATCTAGATCTATCTTCGGTTGTGTTCAGACTTTTGTGTAATGTCGCTTCTTCACAATATATTGGGGCTTTTTTAAAAATGATCTAATACTTAATTGTGTAAGTCTTCCATTTACACAAGGCAAATAATGTGTATTCTTTGTTATTTATATAATTTTATATATACATTTATATCCTTTTAAACTGCATTGTCTTTTTTAAAATGTTTATTTATTTATTTTGAGAGAGGGAGTATGTGCGTGCAAGTAAGGGAGGAGCAGAGAGAAAGGGAGGGAGGGAGAGAATCTGGGGCAGGCTCCCCACTGTCAGCACAGAGCCTAATGCCGGGCTCCACCTCACAAACCATGAGACCATCACCTGAGCTGAAATCAAGAGTCGCTTAATTGACTGAGCCACCCAAGTGCCCCTAAACTGCATTATTCAGATCTTTTCTATCCTTCCTGACATATTGCCTGCTTTTCTCATCAATAATATAAAAAGGAACATTGAAATCTTCTACTGTGAAGGTGGATTCATTTTTTTTTAATGGACTTACCTAATTTTGTTTCATGCCTTCTGAGGCTGTATTACTAAGTGCATGTGTGAGTGATGGTCATGCAGCAAGGAGAAGACAAATGCTGTAATTTAAGGGCAGTTTGTAAGAGGTAATTTTCATGATGTGGACCACTGTAGGAGAACCCAAGGAATGTGCAATGTTTCAGGCTAGTGGAGTTGAGTGTGTGAGAGTATGGTGCGTGAACAGAAGGGATGAGCAGAAGTGGAGATAAGCAATGCAAAAAGGAAAAATATATTATGAAATGAAACCTTAGATGGACCTTGCATGGACCTAGGAGGATCTTCTGCTGTGAACTAAAGACCATGATTTATTCAATCTGTTCCCATTAGGTTCCACTGACACGCTATTTCTCTCTCACACAACGTGGAGAGGGAGATAATACAAAGCAAAACAAAAACAAACCAAAATAAGAGGAGAAGATGTGCATTGTGGCACTTCCAAATTCTAACCAGTATCCTAAGTAGGCAATATCCAATTAAACAAAAGGATTATACTTAGAATGATAAATAATTCTACATTTATTAATTATTATGTATCACGATAAACAACAGACTCTTCAGTCTTCAAGGAAGTTATTCTAGGAGAGGAGAGGAAGAAAAACAAAGACCTATATTATTACATCAGTGCTATAACATTACAGAAGTATTGAATCACTCAGGTAATAACTCTCAAGAGATAAATGAAATAAGCCTCAAGCCCATGTATATGACCTTATAAAAATATAGGCTTTGTTTCTCAAGTTATAACCACACACACATTGGCCACCGTACGATGCCCACGGGAGTTTTTCCCTCGGGTCCCTCTTGTGCTTTCACCTCAAGATATTCCCAACAATGCTTTCCTGAAAGGTTCATCGGCTGGAAGCTTCACAGGAAAGGCAGGGGCCTTCCTCATCTGTTTGCAGTTTTATAGCACAGGCACAGAAAGTAAAAAGCAAAACAAAACAAAACAAAACAGCCTGAAGGATCATCTTCACATTCCAAAGAGACGTAAAATGTTGCAGAAGTGAGCCTCCTGATCAGTAAGTACGTGTGTGTGTGTGTGTGTGTGTGTGTGTGTGTGTATACACACACACACATATATATATTAATATAAATATATAATATATTATATATTCATTTATATAAAAATATGCATATATAAACTTGGAGAAAATAATTGGGATTTTTAACAATAATTCATTTTATATAAAAATTTGATCTTATAAAATTCCTATCTTTAAATTTAAATTCTTCCGGAATACATTTTCTTTGTGGTTACTTGCAAGAGAGGGCATTCAGAATATTCAGGAGAAAATATGGATAATTTGAGGGAAAATTGAGGCTTTAAAGCTTTTATATGTATTTGTGAGAGAGTATTAAGCAAAATGAATAAAGTATGAGCTTCTAAATCATACAGAAAAAGGTTTACATACAGATTTCCGCTTAGTACTTGTAGAACATTGGGTTGAAGTTTCTTTATTTGCAAAAACGGGGACAATAGTATAATAGCTGATCAGGTCATGCTGTAGATGAAATGGTTTTTAAATTAAAAATATTTACTAAAGTGCCTAAAATATATTATTACTTAGTATTTTGTGTCTAAACATTTTAGTCTAACTACAGCACCTAGTTAAGACCATAACTTTTTATTTCACAATTTTTCCTTTATTATGGATACAATAGATTTTTTAAAATTTATTTATTTGTTTTTTGGTGAGGAAGGGCAGAGAGAGAACAAGAGAGAGAATCCCAAGCAGGTTCCACACTGTCAGCGCAGAGCCCTATGCAAGGCTCAAACCCATGAACTGTGAGATCATGACCTGAGCCGAAATCAAGAGTCAGACGCTTAACCAACCGAGCCACACAGGTGCCTCATGGATGTGATAAGTAGTTTTTAAAAGCCAGAAAAATCATTTCAGATTGTCCTTGGTGGATGTTTACATTATCCACAGACTCTCATCTCCTTTAGTCATAAATCCATCTTCCAAATCACCTTATGAACCTTTTTTTTCCCTTTCAACCTATGGTTGTGTATTTGCAAACATTCCTCACAGAGATATTTCTCAAGTAATTTAAAGTTTAAGGAGAGATTCTTGAAAGAAATTCTTTAAATAAAAGGTATGTAAAAATGTGGACTCAAAAAATTCTTTACTCCAAATCCCCTGTGCATCTAAGCATACATATGGTGATATATATATATGTAATTATATGTGTGTCTCTTTCTATATATTTTTTTTCTATATATATTCATTTATATGTAATATATATTTAAATTGGGAGAAAACAAGAAGGATTTTTAACAATTCATCTTGTATAAAAATTTGATCATATGAAATTATATATATAAATTATATATATATAAATATTTATATATAAATATATAACACATATAAATATTTATATATAAATATATAATATATATAAATACACACACACATATATATACATATATATGTATGTATATTTATATATATATGTATATATATATTCTGCTTTGGAAAATATTTTTCTATATGGGCCTGTGTTTTCCCAACTGATGTTCAATCTTTGTACTCTAAGCAACACTGGACCAAATGTTGAGAGATGTTGAATCTTGCACAAGAATGCAAGTTGAGTCTTGCTCAGGATGCATTCTAAACCAACAGCTGAACTTGCTACAGGTTCATTTGACAGCTTTTTGAAAAATTATCTGTGGATCCATATATGTCCTTCGACTGATCATATTCTTCCACAAACAAGATTGTGGAATATAACAACAGGGTTTGTTGTTGTTATATACATATAACAACATATAACATACATATACATATATATACATATAACAACAACATATAACAAACAAGGTTTAGATATTCTCAATTTACACATAAATACGTATTTGACTAAGCTCTGTTTTGAATGCAAGACAAATAAATACCAACGCTAAGTTTTTCCTTGTACTTACTGTATATCTAACATGAGTAGTTCAAACCATACCATTGTGGCCAAATATAGAATCCATAGGTAAATCCAATGAGCTAATGAAAGTTCTGATATCTATTTGTTTATATAACAGTTTGTTCCTCTCCAAACATTTTTGGGACTTGACGAGTTACAACTGTCAGGCCTTCTATTGTATATTCTTAAATGAACTTCATTTTGCTCTTGGATCCAGAAGTTTTAGTTCCACATACCAGCTGAAGGAGTAGGATCAGGGAGAATGAACTGCTCAGTGTGAACAAGAAATACTTAACAAGACATGGGAGCCTGGATGCTCACCTTCACAATCATCAGATGAAGAATCTGTCCACTACGTCATATGTTTCCCCCGTTGGCACCATTAAAATAATTCATAGACATTAATAGTCTTTTAGGCAAATCATGATTTTGCTGTGGAGGATGCTTGGCTATGGGTAAAAGGTGATGTTTCCACATATTCACTCTCTGCTCCTGCGTCTACTGCGTCTAAGTGGTTGCACTGTTCTAAATGTACCGTTAAATATTCAGGACATTCTTTAATCACACTGGGTTCTTCAATATGGCAACAGAGAACACCTAGCTCTCCACAATGTTTCTAACATGTTAACAACAATCTCTAATATGTGTCTTTAGAATGGTTAGGAAAAAGGGAAAGCTTTTACATGACAAGAACCTGTGTTCCTATTTCCAGATGCCCAAACAGGGTTTCCAAATCCCTATTTCCTGTATCTCCTTGCTCTAAATCTTGACCAAACCTGTCAAAAAGGAGAATCACTGAAACTATTATCCACTAATCAAGGATATTTCTCTGCTATGATTAAGAGCCTTGATTTTGTTCTTATTTTAAGAATATATCTTCAGTTTCAATGGATACATGCAATGTTTGTGTGTATTGGGACACTATATAGAAATTATATACAGCATAGAGAAGGGGAGGGACTTGTTTAAAGTTATACAGGTAGTAAATGGCAGAGATAGGTAAAACCCACATCTTTTAAGGAGATGGAAAACAGCTGGAAGTCCATTTGCTCAGTGGGTAATATGGCAGAGTTGTTAAGAGCATGGACATGGCATCTGAAACAGGTTCATATCTTTGGTTGCTACTTGATACCTTAACGATTTGGTGGGATTAACTGAACCCACCTATTTTTCTGTTACCCCACATGTAAAATGAGTATCAGCATAGTAACCATTGGTCTGTTATGAATTAAATGAATGCAAAATGCTTACAGGAGTTTCAAACAGAAAATATGCTTTCAGTGAATACCATTTACAGTCCCTACTGGTACAGCCACTCTGGAAAACAATATGGAGGCTCCTCAAAAAGTTAAAAAATAGAACTACCCTAAGACCCAGCAATTGCACTACTATTTACCCCAAGGATATAAAAATGCCAATTTGAAAAGACACATGCACCCTGATGTTTATAGCACTTTATCAACAATAGTCAAATTATGGAAAGAGTCCAAATGTCCATTGACTCATGAATGGATAGAGAAGAAGTGGGGTATATAGAGCAATGACATGGAGGGAGCCAGAGAGTATTGTCCTAAGCAAAATAAGTCAGTTTGAGATTCATGCCATATTATTTCAGTCATATTCGGAATTTAAGAAACAAAACAAATGAAAATAATGGGAATCAGAGAGACAAATCAGGAAACAGACTCTTAATTATAGAAAACAGACTGATGGCTACTGGAGGGGAGGTGGGTGGGGGTGGGTTAAATGGGTGAATGGGTGTTAAGGACTGCAATGTGATGAGCACCAGGGGTTGTGTGTAAGTGACAAATCACTAAATTCTACAACCGAAACTAACATTATACTGTATGTTAACTAATTGGAATGTGAATAAAAATTTGAAGAAAGAAAAAATTAAACAAATATCATTTGAAATATAATGACTCCCTTAACCCGAAAGGATTTCAAAGATTGAGCCTGTGACAAATTCTCTATGACCTGCGTCTTTTTTTAGTGTGTAAATACCCCCAAACTCAAAAGGTACTATTGGCAATGTATGTTCTGTATTGTTTCAGGTGAATTAACTTTCTGTTTAACTCTGGACTCACCTCAACCTCATGGATAATCGGAACAATGTCACAGAATTTGTTTTCATGGGTCTGTGGGGAAATAAGCAAATGGAACTCCTGTTCTTTTTCTGGTTCCTGCTCTGTTACTTGGCAATCTTAATGGGCAACTTCATCATCTTGTTCACAATCACCTGCAGCCATCTAATCGAACAGCCGATGTACTACTTTCTCTGTCACCTTTCCCTCATGGATCTCTGCTACACCTCCACCGTGGTCCCCAGGCTACTCAGGGACTTAGGCGCCGCAAGAAGAAACATCTCCTATAACAATTGTATGACCCAGCTCTTCGCTGCCCACTTGCTGGCGGGTGTGGAGATATTCATCTTGGTGTCCATGGCTTTTGACCGCTATGTTGCCATTGTCAAGCCCCTGCACTACACGGTCGTCATGAACCGGCAGAGGTGTAACATGTTGGTCTTCACGGCCTGGGCCGTGGGTTTTTGGCACTCCATTGCTCTGTTGCTCATGCTACTCAACTTACCTTTCTGTGGTCCTAATCAGATAGATCACTACGTATGTGATGTGAAGCCTCTTTTGAAACTGGTGTGCAGAGACATTCGTGTTGTTAGTATCTTAGTGATTGCTAATTCAGGGATGGTGGCGGCTGTCATTTTTCTTGTCCTGGTGGCTTCTTACATACTCATATTATATAATCTTAGGACCCGCTCCTCCGCAGGGCGACGCAAAGCTCTCTCCACATGCAGCTCTCACATAATGGTGGTGGTTTTATTCTTTGTGCCTTGTATCTATATTTATGTTCTCCCTGCGGGGAGCGAGAACAAGGATAAGGAAATCTCCGTGTTTTACACGGTGATTGCCCCCATGCTGAATCCTCTCATCTATACCCTGAGAAACACGGAGATGCAAATCGCCATGCAGAAGGTGTGGTCTAAAATGGCACATTCAAATTTCCAGTAAAGGTGGTATTAACTGCACTTCCAACTTTGTGTCCCCAGAGCATATTATTTCAGGTGTTATAGAAAACATATAACTTTTGGGGGGAAGCTGGACCAAATGGCCTCTAACATAGAAGAGCCAAAGAAAGAAGTCGCTGCAGTTCAGATTGTAGTCTGCACTCTAAACTTTCCAACTGGTTCCAGATATGGTTGCATGGGTTTGAGGAATGCTAGAAATGCCTTTCTAAAACACATGCCCAATCATATCACTACTCTCTCCAAAGATATGCAAAGAACTCTCTATTCCTTGGAACAAAATCCAAACCTTTCGCTGTTTGTGAAAGTTTCTCCTGGCCAAACTTGCTAATCTCAGAAGTCACTACATTGGTATAAAGCATGGTGTCACAATGACAGATATTGGGGCCAGGGAGAGGTGGGTGATTATTGACTCTGGTGTGTTTTTATCTCTGTGTCTTGTTAATTTGCTTCATATATGCATCCTCCCCCCTTTTAAAATATTTAGTTAATTTTGAGAGTGAGGGAGAGATAGAGAGAGAGAGAGAGAGAGAGAGAGAGAGAGAGAGAGATAGTGCAAGCGAGGGAGGGGCAGAGAGAGAGGGAGACACAGAATCCGAAGCAGGCTCCAGGTCTGCGCTGTCAGCACAGAGCCAGACATGGGCCTGGAACTCATGAACTGTGAGATTATGACCTGAGCTGAAGTCCAACGCTTAACTGACCGAGCCACCCAAGTGCCCCATATGCCTCCCCTTTTCTCAAATATCTACCAAATGAGTACTATTGTACTTAAGAAAGTTGCAATATTACTTTGACTAACACATGTGAAGATTTAGCAGGCCATATGGCTGCTGGAAACGTTACATATTTTCGTTCTTTCTCTACCTTTCTTCATTTATTCCCTGTGCTTGGATGCTTTCAACCAGCTGCACTGGACTTCTCTACATTCTCCAAACATACTCTAAAGTCTGTCAGCACTATGACTATTTCTTCTCTCTTCTCTGCTTATGTTGCCCCCACTATGCCTTAGTGTTCATGTCTTACCTATAAGTCAGACTCTTGATGTTTTCTTATTCCAGAAGATTTTGCTGACTCATGGACAGACCAGAAGCATATCTGATTTCCTCCCTGTTCTTTTGTTGATATGATACTGTACATCTACTCTTTTTAAAAAAATCCCATGCCTCATATTAGTGTTTCTTTTTATGTGTTTTTCCAGTTTGATTGAGCCAACTCAAAGAAGTGGTATATATTTATTTTCTTTTATCTGTTTTCTAGCAATAAACCCATGCAAATTTGGAAGTTAACAGGTAATGAATTACTTTCAAATATCCTATCTTCTCTTTTTATTGGCCTTTATACCTTGTTCTCACATATCCAGCACCTCCCCTTATGTTATGAGCTATCATGCATTAATAATAAAATGTGTAATGTCAGAAAGGTTAGAACTTCAACATACATTTCCTGTAGCAATCAGGGATGAAGTCCAACAGACTCTCAGCCCCCTATAATATCTTTTTTCTTATTTTCTGCATTTTGAGGTACTACTATTTTAATTTTCATTTATTCCTTGTCCTCTGAATCACATAGCCTGGGTCTTGGATACCATTTGTGTAGACATTTCTCTCTGCGAAAGTATTTGCCTTTCTTAGCAGAACAATTGCATCGTTTTCACAGTTTCCTCAATTGAATTACTCCTGCCCCAGAGCCAAGGAGAAGTCCAGGACAAAACATAAATGAGGTAGTGTTTGCTCTAATGTCAGGAAATCTTCCTTTGATAGTTTTACTCTTGGAACTTTTCACACATCGAATTACTTTTTTGTTCTCCATGGGTCCAGGAAAACCTGTGGATTATCAAAGATAAACATTCTATTTCATAGGAAATCAAGTCTGTCTAGTCATAGTTTGGTTTGAACTGGCTTAATATAGTAATTCTCCAAAGAATATCTGGATTATTTTTAATATAGAAATGCAGTGTGTATATTTGTTCCTGTGTATGTGTGATAATTCTCTGTGTGAGTGTGTGTGTGTGTGTATGTTTGTGTGTGTGTGTAGTAGGGGGCAGGTTGATGGTCTTGAGGAGGGGTCAGAGATAATACTCAACCCATCAGAAAGAATGCTACACGACAAAACCAAAACATTTTCTTATCATTTGTTTTTTTCTCAAGAATTCATAAGATTTTATTGGCAAAAAATCATGACTATTTTATATAGTAAGCCCACCAAAAATATACTGAGCTAAGATTAGTTATCCAGTTGTAAGTTGTTCTTTCTAGAATTCTCTTTCCAGTCTGTAGAACAATACTTAATAACTTCAAAAATACCTGGAATCTCGTTTTTTTAAATCTTTTTTTAAATGTTTATTTATTCTTGAGAGAGGGACAGCGTGAGTAGGAGAGGGGCAGAGAAAGAGGGAGACACAGAATCTAGAGCAGGCTCCAGGATCTGAGCTGTCAGCACAGAGCCCAACGTGGGGCTCGAACTAATTAACTATGAGATCATGACCCGAGCAGAAGTCAGACACTTAAGCAACTGAACCACCCAGGCACCCCTAAAATCTCGGTTTTATAAGTAAATCCATGTACTCCATAAAACAGAAGGTTTTAGAAGGGGATTAGAAAAGAAGGGTAAAAAGAACAAAATCAATTCTCAGCAGAGAACTGAGACAAATGCAGGGATTGGGGTTGTAAGTGAGTCACTTATACACATGTCTAATAAGGATGATCCTGTGTTGTTGTGTTATGGGTAGAGATATGACCAGCTACCTCCTTCTGTGTGTTGACACAAGCCAGCTTGATGAAGCTTGGTCAACGAGATGCATTATACTGAAATGGACAACCAGTAAAACATGAGCTCTGATATCCATCATTCTGACATGCTAGAATCTCTCATTTCCTCAGGGTTACTCTACTTTAAAAGCCTGGAAGCCAGCAGTAAAGACGTAAAAACCTGTTTCTTTCACACACAGAAGGCACAGCGTTCTTGTTCTTATGCTCATTTGGTAGCTCTTTGAGTGAATCTTTTTAACCTCTGGAAGCTCGTGTTCTTATTGGAACCACAGAACTAACTCTATTTATCTCACAAGATGTTCAGTTGTGAGATAAAACGATACGAGGAAGTTAAAGCACACAATAAACTCTCAATAAGTTCTAGCTATTTTTGTTATTTTGTACCAGATAATTTCCTATAAAAGTTGATCTCCTAAAGTTTTACATGTATTAAGGAAATTTTTCATATATGAATTTGTGTATGAGGGAGGAGAATTGGTTCACCTCGTATCAGTGTGCACATTTTGGACTGAACCAACTAACCTGCAGAAATGAAGTAACACAGGACTAAGCCAAATGGTAAACAGAATAAAAGTTGGGCTATATATTGAGACTGGATATCCCTTCATATTTTATTATATTCTCACTTAATGATTATATATATATATATATATATATATATATATATATATGATAGATTGTTTCTTCTTGAATCTTTCCTTTTCTTCTGTTCTGTATTCCCCAACCATCTATTTCATCAGTATTGGTCCCTGGCAACAAATACCTTGGGTTCCAGTCCTGATATTACAGGTCACTAATTTTATTCATCTGTCTGCTCTACCCACATACATTACTCTGGATAATGATGCATATTGGACTGTACCGTGTGTGTTTGGTTCTGTGTGTCTCTCCCCTAGTCAGATCTTTCTGAAGCTACTAGAAAAGGAAAATTCCAAAATGGAGCAAGCAAGCCTACTTAAGATAGTCCTTTTTTACAAATAGGATCAGGAGGCCATAAGTAAGGAAGCGTTTAGGCACATCCGCATTGGAGAAACCATGAAGATTTTTGAAACTTCAGAGAGCTGGCAGCCTTTAGCCTGGACATGACTTCCTTCTTTCTCATGACACCTGAGTCATCAGCATTCTTTGCTTCTAAAAGCTTCCAATCCTTCATTTGCATATTAACCCAACCAATCCCAGTTACCCTAATTCCAATCTCTGTTTTGCAGAAGGGACCTGAATGTGAATTACACTCATAGCCTTTTGCCTCTATAACTCTGCCTCTCTTTGTCTTCCTGGGAACGCAGTTTAGGTTCCTACCAGAATCTGTGCCTCCCCAATTACAATTGCAGTTGCCCAAATAAATGTTTCTATGTTTTAATTTTCAGTGAATTTTTTCTTCGTCAATACTAGCTTAATACTATTCCACGCTATATTATTTTTCTTCGGAAAGGAAGACGAACACAAGGCAGGCAGAGCTTCTGAATTGCTCTGTCTGAATAGAGCATTGGGGAACCTTCAGGGAAACTGCTGGACACAGGCTAACACAAAGATAAGAAGTAAAGGGGTACTAGGGTGCCTTTCTCAGTTAAGAGTCCAACTCTTGATTTTGGCTCAGGTCATGAGATCAAGCCTCACTTTAGGCTCTGCACTAGGCCTGGAACCTGCTTAAGATTCTCTCTCTCCCTCTCCCTCTGCCCACTCCCCACCCCCCCACCCCCCTCACTCTCTTTATCTCTTAAAAAAAAGATAGATGTAAAAAGGATAAGATGTAAAGTTATATCCAGAAAATGCCCAAATGCCCACAGGCACCAGGGCCAGTCTCATGGAGAGCAATATAGAGGTCTTTGGTGAAGATCTGTTCAGGAATGCCTCTGGGAATGTAATTTCTTAAGACTTTCAAAGACCTATAAATTCTTGTGTTGTCGTATGTTATATTCTGCTTTTCCAAATCAGCTTTCCTTTAGGGATAGGCATACAATAAATGACATTCTAAAACTTAAAATGTGTGTTTGTTTTTGTAAGAATTTCAAAATACTTCATGTGTTTCTTTTCTTTTTCTTTTCTTTTCTTTTTTTTTTTTTTGTAGTCTGAAGGTCCATTTCTTACATCCCTGAATGTTAATGAATATTTAAACTCCACCCCCCTCCCCTTGCAGATGTATAAAATGTTCTAAGACATGCTGAGATTCTCAAGATAATTTTGGAGAATTGACCTACACATGTTTCCATGACTGGTGTATAAATCTCTGCCTTTTTCTTTCAGCTTTAGACACTGGAGAAGAATCAGTAGAGTGAGTACCTCAGGAGGGGGCTCTCCTGATTTGGTCTAAAACTAATCTTACAGCCCCTGAGATCTAATGATCAGTGAATTAACCATGCCGCTTCCTTTGGAGATGCTCCACCATCTGCTTCGAGGTGGTTCTATGCTATTTACATTTATTCCATTTAATTTCATTCTCACACTGTATTTTCTGTGGCAGCACAAGATAATTTGATTACTATAAAAATAATGTAGCTAACTTTAGTCTTATTGTACATTATTCGCAGGCAGAATTCCACGGGTGAACAAGAATAGGTGAGTCGAAGTGAAGGAAATCTTCAAGTTTCAGCAAAATTTATTGAGTCCTTTTCTGGTGCTTTTATATATTTCCCCCATATTCTTATGAAGGAATAGCCCAGCTTTTAGGACTGCATATCCCAATGATGAGGTATTTCCTAACTTTCAAAAATTTTGCTACCCTAAAATGGACTAGATTTGTTTGATTGAATTAAGTTAACTTTATAGCGGGCCACATTCTGGTATCATTAGGAGGAAATATGAACTTACAGTGGAAACTACTTTGAGAGCAATAATTCTTGTTGTTTTAATAGCACAGTCAAAATGCAGCATTTTTATGCAATACGACCAAACTAATAAAGTAATAAACTGACTGGATTTTTAGAGTACAGGAAAATTGCATGCTAATGGTTAGCATTAAGAAATGACCAAAGACCAGAAGCTTTAATGTTGATGGAGTCCAATTTACCAACTTTATCTTTAATGGATTGTGTTTTTTGGGTCATTCAGATTTATATATTACATACTTTTCTATACTTTGATAAAAAGTTTTAAACACACACACACACAAAAAGAAATGACTAAAGACAACTAATTGTTTAGAGTAATTTTGTCTCTTTTTACTAAAAGATTGCTCCAAATTGAAATTTATCCTGGTCATCCTCATTAACATATAGTGATAGTTTCAGGTTTCTTGTTTTCTTGTTAGACTGGTTATATATGTATGCATGGCAATTTCAGAAACTCCTCACTCAAAAAAAGAGAAAAAGGGTAAGGAAGATAATGTGTAGTTTTGAACCACATATGACCCTGGGGTATTTCATATTATTTTTTATTCCTCATTATATTTTTGCCTTATGTAATAGTTTATCGATTCTATAAATGTGGGCCATGAAGCTTTAAGAGGTTAGCAATAACTTCAATGTTCATAAATGACATGGAAGGGGAGAAAGTAAATTCTGCTTATGAGTTCTTATTAAAAGTTATTGGTGTATAAGAAAGGAAGACATTAATAAAGTTAGTAAGAAAAATGTTTGCATAGTGTCTTTACTCAAATGGGGTGATTGACTTCTCACAGAACATGGGCCAGATTGCCCAGATTTTAAACTCTACGCTTCAATTCTAAATAACTATATTTAAAGTGAAATAAGGCAAATATAAGGGCATATTTCACTTCATATTGTAGACATATTTAGGTAATTGGTTTTCTTTTTACGTTCAAATTATTACTCTATAGAAACACAATTTGAATCAAAACAGTTCACCATTCAGTAATTATACTTCTCCGTGTTTCTACATCTTTCTTGTTCTGTGATTCCAACCACCTTTAGAAGGAGTGCAGAATATTTCTTCCTCTCTTCACTTATGATTTCAATTATTTGACAAATTGGAAGATGTGCTCAAGAATCTACTGCATGTTTCAACGACAATAATCCTCTCACTGGGCTGCATCCACATGTCCCTTTTACTTCAGCTAATAGCAGTGATTATAATAGCACTTTCCCCAGATTTCAGGATCAGAGTTTAAGAGCTACTGTGGATGAAACATCTGTGATAATCTAGAAAACTAGCCAAAATCCTATCTGAAGGAATACACGTTTTGCTAAAAATGACCTAAAATTATTTCAAAATGATTTGGAATCAAGAAGGCTGGACCCCATGTTTATATCCCCCCAAATATTCATAAACATAGACTGGGTGATTGGTAATCTGTGACCTTGCATACTTTTTAAAATTGGGACGTGATTCAAAGTGTTTCCCCTCACTGCTGGCCTCTGGGACACCCCATTTTTTTGCTCTGCTCACAAGCGTGGGATACAGCCCCTGACTGACTGGGAATCCAGATATCTGTCCTCCACAGAATATTACTTTCTGATGTTAATAAATTACTTAGAATATCTTGATCTGAGTCTCTTTTATTGAAAATCAGGGGTTTGGATACGTCAAGTGATATCCATTTTACGTTGTTTACCAACCGACTTATCTCACAATTAACTTTAAGTCCATTTGTTTTAGGCAAACACATCTATCTGTAAAGTACACAGCATGCCATCTCCTACATTAGGAATCAGCATTAACTATAATAAGGTAAGGAGAAAATTGATCAATAAATCATAAAATTATGAACCTCTACTTAAGAACAGGTCACTATTGAACACTATGAACTTGATAATTATTTTTGGTTTGTTAAGAACAATACAGAGGTTAGGAAGCCTTGCAGCAGTAATAAGTCATCGTGGGAAGAGACTGAGTTTTTTTCTTCTTGATGAAATGAGGTTGAATGATAATTTAAAATAGAATTCGTTTCTCATAGTATAGACCATTTTAAATGCTACACCAATTACCCACTCACCATCTAAACTGATCTTAAAGACAAAAGTTTGAATTTGTGTGTCATGGGATTTGATGGCTTCTAAATAGTTTTGCTACAGTAGCATTTGGTGGTTTTATAAAAATGTTTATTTATTTTTGAGAGAGAGAGAGAATGACAGAGCGAGCAGGGGAGCGGCAGAGAGAGGGGGGACAGAGGATCTGAAGTGGGCTCTACGCTGACAGCAGAGAGCCAGACCCGGAGCTCACACTCATGAACCGTGAGATCGTGTCCTGAGCCCAAGTCAGACACTTCACCAACTGAGCCACCCAGGTGCCCCTATAGTCTCTGTTTTTTTAATAGTCATCCAGAGTGCCAAGATAAGGTGGCTACATCGGGTCAGACAAAGGTGGAAAGTGTGGAATAGTGTTTGCATCTCATGGAGTGTCAGTTCAGTCCTCAGCACTGGAGAAAACGGCTCCCGGAGCGCATTCTCTCTATCCTACCTACACACTATTTCCCCCTACATAAATAATATCTCAAGGTTGTCCAAAAGATGCAAATTTGCGAATCTTTGATCCATTCATTAATACAACATCTAGTTGCTGAGTGCTGAAACAAATCTCTCTTGGAGCTACCTTCCGTATCATCGTCTTTTGTTGAATTTTATCGCCTAGAGTGAAATTCTTAGGAAAAGTCATGAAATATGAACAATGCACGTATGCTTGGGCAATTTCCTTTTATCTTCCATTTATCACTTGCCATCACAAATTTAGATTAATTTTAACCATTTTTTTAAATTTTAACTTGTAAACTGTAAATTGGATAAATGAATAAATTGGCTTTATTTCTCACAACTTTAATCCATTGTCAGTCTATTTGCTGCTTAGTGTTCAACCATTCTTTGCTTTTAATGTACCTAAAACTATTTTAGTATAAGGTGTGCAACTGGTATGTTTATTGACGGGGCAAGGAAGTTCGTCCTTTAAACAAATTAAACAATTCAAGCTGATGTATTTCTTTCCTTTTTTTTTCAAGCTTTTTGTCAAATTCCAATTAGTTGGCATACAGTGTAATGTTCGTTTCAGGAGTAGAATCTAGCAATTCAACATTTACATACAACACCCTGTACTCATCACAGCAAGTGCCGTCCTTAATCCCCATATGTGGAATTTAAGAAACAAAACAGATGAACACAGGGGAGGAAAAAGAGAAAACCAAGAAACAGACTCTTAGCTATAGAGAACAAACTGACATATTTTTAATAAATTTTTATTCCCAAGGATACTCCCAAATCAAACAGGAAATTTGTCCAGATCTTTCTGAAAAAAAAAAAAAAAAAAAAAAAAAGTTGACTCTATGGATAAAAGCATGCATTTTTAATGTGCACAATTTTTTTAAAAGGACGTAAATTGTACTCTTTTTGTTATCTAATTTATACAATTAACAATAGCTAATTTCTTTAACATCAAACTAACATTTAAATGTTCCATAATCATCATTGTTAATGTTGAAAAGTTAACATCATTTTCCCCGTTATAGAATTATTTACAATAGATTTCTAAAATAAGAGAAATAGGGGTACCTGGGTGGATCAGTCAGTTATCATCTGGCTTTAGCTCAGGTCATGATCTCACAGTCTGTGAGTTCAAGCCCCACGTTGGGCTCTGTGCGGACAGCTCAGAGCCTGGAGCCCGCTTAGGATTCTGTGTCTCCCTCTCTCTCTCTGCCCCTCCCTTGCTTGTGCTCTCTTCCTCTCTCTCTCAGAAATACAAATGAATAAACTGAAACTAAACTAAACTAAACTAGACTAAAATAAAATAAAAAGAAATGTAAATCTATGTATCAGGAATAATTAATTTTACTCATTCAGTGGCGTCAATTTACTTTTTTAGTGAATTTTAATTATTGTTGCCATGCTGCTAATTTTTTTTATAAAGATTCATGTTTTCTTTCTTGTCAGGTATTTAACCCATTCGTTTATAATATACGCCAGTCTGAAACAGATGGAGAGTCGGAGGAATGTCTCAGAATTCATTCTTTTGGGACTTTCGTATGACCAGCGCACACAACTATTTTGCTTTGTGTTCTTCTTATTCTGTTATGCTGCTCTCTTGGTAGGAAACCTTCTGATCCTTATCTCTATTCGATGCAGCCCTCTTTTCCACCAACCAATGTACTATTTCCTCAGCCACTTATCCTGTATGGACATCTGCTTCACCTCTAGCATTACACCCAAATTCATTGCTGACCTCCTAGTGGGAACAAAAGCCATCTCCTATGGTAACTGTATGTTACAGGTCTTTACCATGCACTTCTTCGGAATGATTGAAGTCTTAATCCTCACCGTCATGGCCTTTGATCGCTACGCTGCCATCTGCAAACCTCTGCACTACCTGCTTGTCATGAACAGAACAAGGTGCAATCTCCTCGTCTTAGCTGCTTGGGCTGGTGGGGCCGCGCACTCCTTTCCTCAATTTTTTCTGGTAATCAGGTTGCCCTTCTGTGGTCCTAATGAGATTGATCACTATTTTTGTGACATTTTTCCTTTGCTAAAAGTTGCCTGTGCTGACACCTATGTTACCGGTGTCCTTTTGGTTGCCAATTCAGGAATGGTTACCTTAGTGGCATTTGTGGTCTTGTTTTTTTCTTATGTCATTATATTATTCACTTTAAGAAATCATTCAGCCAAAGGAAGGCGCAAAGCCCTCTCTACCTGTGGGTCGCATATCACTGTGATAGTTTTATTTTTTGGGCCTTCAATCTTTGCCTACCTTCGACCTCCAACCACTTTCCCTGAGGATAAGGTATTTGCTCTGTTTTACACCATCATCGCTCCGATGTTCAATCCCTTCATCTACACTCTGAGGAACTCAGAGATGAAAAACGCCATGAGAAATGTCTGGAATCAAACATTGGAGCTCAACATCTTTTTTACAAAACAGAGGGGCAGCTAGATACGGATAGGGGAGAAAGGAAACCATCTCACAGAGTAATTTTTCCACTGGTAACATTTTATGAGTGACAGAAATAGGACTTGGAGTTTAATAGTAACTATAAAGAAATAGTAAGTCATCCATACAAAATATAAGCTTAAGACTGAGTTCATTTTGTGGGCTTTGAGATGTTATGAACAGGTTGACATGCACAAAATCAGTTATATGCATAGTTAAGACAATGTTATAGGAGCCGAGAATTGTGATGTGAAAAAGAAAATTGGAGTTATCTTGCGTTAGAAAATGCAGGTTTGGTGGCCAGACCACACGATGAGCCATTCTGTATGGCAAAGAGACGGTTAAAGTCCATGATTTTAAGACCAAATTTTGGTTTATGATAGGATGGTCACCTAAATGAACTCCAGAGGTATTTAGAAATTAATTACATAGCAAGAAGTGGGCATAATGAAATATGATGTAAAGTGATTCTGTGGTTTTAACTCTGGACTTCACATTGGAAATAAAAATAAACTAGTAAAGGGGCACCTGGGTGGTGCAGTCAGTTGGGTGTCTGACTCTTGGTCTCAGCTCTTGTTGTGGTCTTGCCGTTTATGGGTTTGGGCCCTGTGTTGAGCTCTGGGCTGGTGGTGTGGAGCCTGCTGGAGATTCTGTCTCTCCTCTCTGCCCCCCCCCCCCACCCCGCCACTGTGCTCACTCTCTCTCTTTCTCTTTCTCAAAATAAATACACTTAAAATTTTTTTTAATGATAAGAAATAAACATATAAGATATGTTGAGAAGAACATATAAGAAACATAATGATAAGAAATAGTAAACATAGAGTGAAATCAATTACTCAAGATATTAAAAACACACTCACTGATTTTCTACATATTGGTCCATTAAAAAAATCTATACAGGAACTGAATCATAAAATGCCAGAAATTAGGAGGACAGACACTGTTTATGAGATCCAGAGTCTTTCTTATTTACACAAGAAGCTAGTTGAAACAAACAAACTTCAATCAAAAAACCCTCTGATACAAATCATGGAAATGAGTGGAAATGACAGACCATCTTTGAAATGAACATGAGGATTCTCTAGAAGAACCTAAAACAAATTTGATGAAATGTGTTCATTTGTATCTCTAATAAGATGCAAAAATAAATGCTTTCTTTGAAAACAGGAAATATCACAAACGGAAGAGATTGTGTAACCAGATTATATGAACAGAATGACAATGAAAATACACGAATAGTTTTAGCCTATGTAAATGCAATACTAAAATTACAATGATTATAAAGGCCTTATATACAGAAGGATAGAAAAGTAGAAAAGTTTATGAGGAAGATCTAATTCAATAGAGTTTTTATAACAGAGAAATTGGACAGATAATCTGTCAAGTTACTAATATATTGCCAGATTTAGAAGTTCAAGCTTTACCTTTTATTTAATGTGTTGCTTTTAACCAAATTTACTCAACTTGCCTTTCGGGGGTCCTAACCAGGTAGATCACCACATCTGTGATGTGAAGCCCCTTTTGAAACAGGTATGCAAAGATATTTGTGTTGTTAGTGTCTTCGCGATTGCTAATTCCGGGATGTTGGTGGCAGACATTTTGTTGCCCTGCTGGCTTCTTACCTACTCGTGTGATTTAACCTTAAGACCCACTTCTCTTCAGGCTACTGAAAAAGCTCCACCTGCAACTCTCACATAACGGTGGTAGTTTTGTTCTTTGCCCCCTGTGTCTATCCTTATGTTCTACATGTGGGGTTTTACACAGTGATTGCCTCCATGCTGAATCGTCTCATCTCTACCCTGAGAAACATGGAGATGAAAACCAGCATGCGGAAGGCATGGTCTAAAATGGCCCATTCAGAATTCATGTACATGAATTCTGAATTCTCATCACATGATGAGTGATAATCATCGTGCTTTTGATCCTGTGTAGCAAAGGCATTTAACATTTGAGGTGTGGTTGAAAGTACATAACTTTGCCTGGACACTTGGGCCTAATTACCCATGACTGCTGTCACATGAGCCAAAGAAACAAGTTACTGGGAATCAGATTACAATCTGCACCTTAAAAGATCCAGCTGGTTCCACGTGTGCCCACTTGCATGTGAGGAAGCTAAAAATGTCCTGAAGCATCTCTCTGATCCTATCACTCCCCTCTCCAAAAGTTTGTAAGAAATCCCATTTTCCTTGGAATGAAATCCAACCTTCCTGCTTATTAGAAATCTTCCATAAGTTATCTGAGTCTAATTTGCCGATCTCAGAAATCACTACGTTGGTAGAAAGTGTGGTAGTACAATGATAGGCTTTAGGGTCAGGGAGAGCTGGGTGATTCCTGACAGCTTTTATCTCTGGGTCTTGACATTGTGCTCTAATTATATTAGTCTCTCTTGTAAAAAGATATTGTACTTCGCAAAGATGTAATATTACTTTGGCTAACACGTGTGAAGTTTTAGCACGGCACGTGGCTACCAGAACCTCATGCGAGTTATTTTTCTTTTGTTTGCTTTTCTTTCTGTGTGTCCCTAAGCTCAGAAGCTTTCATCCAGGTACACTGGGTCCACGTCCATTCTCCAAACATATTCTAGAACCTATCAGTTCTGTGGCTTTCCTTCAGCCATTTTTCTGCTTAGGATTCCCCACCCTCAGGCTCGAGGGTCCATGTCTTACATGTAATTCACACTCGTGGTGCCATGTCATTCAGGAAGACTAGATGTATGAATGCAATATGAGTGTTATGTGAAATGTAAAGGTACAAGACATGTGGAGTAACACGTAGAAGATCTCTGTGACCTTGAATTGGAGACAAAAATTTTCTAAACGTGTGGAGCAAAAGTGTCTGTAAAAGAAGATGATTTGTGTTTCACCAATATTAAGACTATGCAGGAGAACTACTATATAGAGAGGAACTAAATAGTGGCAGACGTAAATGCAATTAGTATCTGTCTCTGAAGGTGTGTACAGGGCAAGGTTAGAGATACGACTGGCTATCTCCTGCTGTAGATTGCTACAGGCTAGCTCTTGAGTACAGCTCGGCCAACACTGGGCATAACGTTGAGGTAGACTAGTTGGAAATCACTGGGCCCTGATGTCCTTGATGCCGAAGTTGTAGAATCTTTCATTTACTCAGGGTTCTTAACCTTTTAAAGCCTGGAAGCAAGCACTAAACTTAGAACAACACGCTTCCTTGCTTCAGATCTTTACTGGCTAGTTGAGCTAGTTACTTAACCTCCAGGACCTTCCGTGTTTTTATCTACCAGTAAAGCTAATAATATTTGTGTCAAAATATGTGTTATTATAAGCATTGAATAATATGATGAACCCGATCCGCCCAATCATCTCTCAGTGTATTTTTGCTACTGTTTGGCTAAGTTGTTTGATCTGAAACAGATTAAACATTATAAAATTTGATTTTCTGACATTTTTTGCGTGAGAAAACTTTACATGAATGGTAGAGAGAGACTGTCTGGTTTCAGTGCCTGCAGATGAGACTGAGTCTGAACCACATGTGAAGAGTCAGTGAGCACAGAAAGAACCGGATGTTAAACACAATGAAAGCTCTGTGGTTCTTTGCTCCCTTCCTCTGATTTTCCCATATCATGTTTGCTTTTCCTCCTTGCCAAGTTATGAGGAAGAGATGTTTACTCTTATCTTTTCTTTTGTCTTCCATTTTTCAACATGTATGTCATCAATGGTAACCTCATACCAAGTACGATATCACAAGTCATTGATTTTATTTATCTATCTGCTCCGCACACCAAGGATCGTGATAATCCCCGCAAAAAGACTGTTAGCGGCCATCTTTGGTTTTCCTTGTCCTACCTCATCTCAGATTTTCCAGAAAGAGAACCTGACCCTATTACAGCCCAAAATTACCCTCCTATTCCTCAGAAATTTGGAAGAACACAGGGCATTCAGGGTTTCACGAATTGCTTTGACTGTAGCCTTTTTGGGCGTGCAGGGGAAACGGGCCAAGTTATTTTCCAAAGAGGCAAATATGGAAAGTTCATTCTCAAGAGCACCAAGCACATTACTATCGATGGTGGCTTTGGCAGCACTTGGGCTAAGATCTGTCTAGAAATGCCTTTGGGAATATAATGACACAGAGCTTTCAAAGACCTATTAATTCTTGCCACGTCAGTTTGTATTCTGTTCCTCTGAACCAAACTGTCCTCGGGGGTAGACATAAAATAAATGCACGATTCCTGGGACCTAAATACTTGTGTTAGCTTTTGCAGGAATATAAAAATACATGTTGCTTATTTTTTCTTCCGAGCTCTTACTAAGAAGTTAAATCAGCCTTCAATATTCCTGCTTTTCTGGGGGCTGAAGATCCACTTCTTCTTCACTTCGTCTTAGTGAATGTTTGAAGTCCGCTTCCCTGGTAGACTGAAGACGGTTTGAGATACGTTGAAATTTTCCAGATATTTGCAGAGAATTAACCTGAATGTGTTCGAATTATGGGTTTGTAAAGTCTCTGCAATGTATTCCAGATTTTGGTGCTAGAGACGAACTGGCAGAGTGAGTGTCCGAGGACGGAATGCTTCCTGATGCATGCCCAAGCTAACCCGACAGCCACTGGATCTCATGGTTAGTGAATTATCCTTGTCACCTTGGTTTGGGAACGGTCCCACAACACATGTGCTAGGCTAATTGTGTGTGCATATGTGTGTGTGAGACAGAGAGAGAGAGAGAGAGAGTGTTTTTAAGTATTTTGTTTGTTTCTTTTGTTTTTTGAGAAAGAGGGAGTGGGGGCATCGGAGAGGCAGAGAGAGAGGGAGAATCTCAAGCTGACAGCACAGAGCCCGACGCGGGGCTCGAACTCACGACACTGAGATCATGACCTGAGCTGAAATCAAGAGTCAGACACTTAACTGACTGAGCCACCCAGGTGCCCCGATTATGTGTACTTTGTATTTATTGTATATAATTTCATTTGAGGGCTATAACTTCTTTTGCAGCATAGGATAATTAGATTACGATAACAATGTTTTGGCATCCTTTAGTTTCAATTGGGCATTACCTACAAGCAAAATTCCCTTTCTGGGGAACAGGAGTAGAGCTAGATGAAGCATTTTCAAGTGGGCAGTGAATTTCATCGTGTCCCCAACTCTTGTTTAACGGCATCCTTCATATTACTATTAAGAAACAGACCAGCGTATACTTGAATATGTACAATAACAAATTGTTTTCTTTTATTTCAAAACATCTGCCCTCCTAAAATAGTTTTATCTGAGTCAACTATGGTAAGTTTATCTACATTCTGTTACACTAAGAGAAGATTTGAACGTATGATAGTAACTTGGAGTTACGTATAAGACCTTCTATTCCTTTATGGACAGCATGATCCAAAAAGTACACATAATTTGGATTCAATAATACCAAAAAATAAAGTAATCGTTTGAGTACACTTTTAGACAAACATGCTAATTGTAACATGCTGATAATGTAACAAACAAATTGTTGTTTACCTGATCATACTTGTCAAATCCATGTTACGTATCTTCTTCTTTATTTCCTTAGTTTTTCTGCTGGTCGAATGTGTGTGCATGACAATCTGTGGTTCTAACCTAATCGCTCGGAGAGGAAAGACAGTGAGAGAAAAATGTTTTGAACCACACGTGTCTTGGGCTATTTCATATCACCTCATGTATTCCTCATCAAAATTCTGAATTTTGTAATGATATGTCAGGTGTAAAATGAGTGTGATGATGCTTAAAGAGATTAAAGAATTCACTCAAGGATTGCCCTGGTCAGTTTGAGATTCCAACTCTTTCTATGTTGCTCCTGTTTCGGCCACTTGTTCAGTGGTTGCCCGAAGTCCTTTATTTATCCATTGTGATTTCAGTTTTCTCATAAGAGGTTTCCTTGTATCGCTATATTGTTTGATGACAGTAATTCTCCTCAACTGATTTTTTCCCCTCTTCGCTTTCACCCCTGCTAACAGCATTGATCATACAGCATGGGCAGGGTTGCGAGCTATTGTAGATTAAATTCCAATAATGATCTAGAAAACAAGCAGGCATTTTTTTTAGTTTATTTATTTATTTAGAGAGACTGCATAAGTAGAGGAGGGAGAGAGAGAGAGAGGGAGAGAGAGAGAGAGAAAGATAGAATCTGAAGCAAGCTCCAGGTTCCCAGCTGTCAGCACAGAGCCTGATGTGGGGCTCGGACTCACAAACCATGAGATCACGACCTGAGCTGAAGTCAAACACTTAACTGACTGAGCCACTCAGGTGCCCCAGAAAACAAGGAGGAATCTTGACGAGGAATTTGCATTTTTGTAAGGCTGAAGGCAAAGAATTTCAAATGTTTTAGAATCAGAGAATTCTAGAATACATATCTATCTTAAATATTCCCTATCTCTTTACTTACAGAAATACTCGAAAGACACATGGGGTATCTGTGAACCCATCATCTTGCATATTTTTTTCTACTCCGATGAGGAATCAAAACAGTCTTTTCACTACTGCCCTTCATGGTATCTCTCAGCACTCTGCCTTGGACCATAACCCCAGATTGAGGAAGAAACAGGATTTCTGCCTTTTAACATTCATAGTGTATTACTTTTCAAACCCGAGAAATTACTTAGATTCTCTCGATATGTTTCTTCTATCTAGAATCAGAGATTTGAATCGGTCAAGTGATTTCCACATGTATATTGCTCACAGTCTACTGAAATAATGGTTGCCTGTAAATCAATTTGTTTTATATCAAGAAGTGTATCTGAAAATTAACATTATTCCTACCTAGTATCAGAGGCAACAGGTAGAAGGTGGGCCAATGCCCCTCACACTCCTAAAACTTTTCAGTACTCCTTAGTGACTGCTAACTTACGGACACTGTCACAATAGTTATTTTACTTTGTTATATCAAGGGGGATGGAGAATCCTTGTTAGCGATTCTGAAAGCAAAGTAGGAACAAACCGAAAATTTATACTTTTAGGAATGCAGAATTTTGACTAGTAATTTAAAATAGAATGGATGTCTTACAGTACGGGCCATTTTAAAAATGCCGTAACCGTCAACCGTTGGCTATCTAAAATCTTCTCAAAGACTATGAATGACATAGATATTAAATTTGTGAGTCCCTAGAGATGATAGTTTCTTTTTTTAATGTTTATTTATTTTTGAGAGAGCCACAGAGCATGAGCAGAGGAGGGGCAGAGAAAGAGGGAGACACAAAATCCAAAGCAGGCTCCAGGCTCTGAGCTGTCAGCACAGAGCCCGATGCAGGGCTCCAACTCACGAACTGTGAGATTATGACCTGAGCTGAAGCCAGACACATAACTGACTGAGCCACCCAGGCGCCCCAAGAGAGACAGAATTTTAAGCAGGCTCCACACTCAGCATGGAGCCCGCTGTGGGGCTTGATCCCATGACCCTGGGATCATGACCTTAGTTGAAATCAAGAGTTGCGTGCTCAACCCACTGAGCCATATTGATGATATGACAGTATATATTTTTGAAATTGTATTTAACTCATAAAATATAAAAATGATAAATGAATAGATTTCCTGAGTATTTTTCACAATTCCAGTCATTAATTGACATCTTCCTTTTGCTGTATAGTTTTCAAACACTCTTTGTTTTTTAATGTAAGAGCAATTCCATTTGTTTAACATGACCCATTGACAATGTTTGGCCAAAAAACAATGTGTAGTATGCTTTACACAAATTAAAGTTCAGGAGTTCAAACTGGATGTTTAAACAAATGTGAATCTCTTCGGGATTCATTTCCAGAAAATTAAGGAAGTGTACTCAGATAATTTTAAAAGAAGGAAAGTAGATTTTATCAGTAAGTTACAAGAATTGAGAAATACAGGAGTTTTTTTGTTTTAGGTCAATGCGACTAAATAATATAATTAGCAGTTCTTTATGTAAGTATACAATTAATGGTATTAATGCTTTATTTTCCAAATAGCATTTAAATATTTAAGACAACTGCTAGTAATATTGAGTAAACTATATAATTATTCTCATTACTGTCATTATAAAATTATTTCATGACACATTTATAAAAGACAGCATTAAAAAGTTAGCCTAATTCAAGAAATCAATTGTTATCAACTCCATTTATGTCAGCATGTATTTTAATAAATTTTGTATGATCGTGTTCATACAGTTAATTCTCACCTCCAATTATGTTCTCGTTCTTTCAGCAACAGAAGTCCTTGTGAAAGCATACACCAAACTCAAATATATGAAAAGCCAGAGAAACATCTCAGAATTCATTCTTCTGGGACTTTCCTACGACCAGAACATACAAGTATTTTGCTTTGTCCTCTTTTTAGTCTGTTACGTCGCCTTGTTGGCAGGAAACCTGCTGATCCTCGTCTCCATTCGATGCAGCCCTCTTTTTCACCAACCCATGTACTATTTCCTCGGCCACTTATCCTTAATAGACATCTGCTATACCTCTACTGTTACGCCCAAGTTAATTGCTGACCTGCTGGTGGAAAGAAAAACCATTTCCTATAGTAACTGCATGTTACAGGTGTTTACAATGCACTTCTTTGGAGGCACCGAGATCTTCGTTCTTACCGCCATGGCCTTTGATCGCTACGCTGCCATCTGCAAACCTCTCCACTACGTGATTGTCATGAACAGGACAAGATGCAATCTGCTAGTCGTAGCTGCCTGGGCTGGTGGGGCCGTCCATGCCTTCCCTCTCTTTTCTACCGCGATTGGTTTGCCCTTCTGTGGTCCTAATGAAATTGATCACTACTTTTGTGATATTTTTCCTTTGCTAAAAGTTGCCTGCACCGACACCTACGTCACTGGTATCCTTGTGATTGCCTTTTCAGGTCTGGTCGCCTTAGTCACCTTTATTGTCTTATTTGTTTCTTATGGTATTATCTTATTCACTTTAAGAAATCTCTCAGCTGAGGGAAGATGCAAAGCCCTCTCCACCTGTTGGTCTCATATCACTGTGGTCGTCTTATTTTTTGGACCAGTAATCTTTATCTACCTTAGGCCACCTACTACTTTTCCTGAGGACAAAATATTTGCTCTATTTTACACGATCATTGCTCCTATGTTCAATCCCTTAATCTACACTCTGAGAAACTCAGAGATGAAAAACATGATGAGGAAAGTTTGGTGTCACACATTATTTTCAAAGGAAACACACAATTAATGTGAAGAAGCTTATTGGCTACGCAACTTTGAGAAACAAAAGGGGGAGGTGTGAATGAAAAAGGTGGGGACTATCTCACAGATTTTGTAAACCATCACTCTTGTGAATGGAGTGAATGAAAGCAATGGGACTAAAGTTTAAAGTAATCACTAAGCAAATATTAATTCTTGCATGCAAAAATTAATTGGCAACTAAGTTAGTTTTGTGGTGTATATGTAGGGTAACCTACATGAAGAAAATAATTGGGTCAAAGCAAATAAACCAGTGGTATATTGATTAATGAATTATAATGGAAAATATTTTAATGATAATTTTATTAAAACTTCAGACGTAGAAGCCAGACCACACAATGACAGACATTCTTGGATAGTTCAGAAGTTGAAATCCAAAAAATAAGGCTATAATCTAAAATTAAATGAATTAACTTAAATTTCATGTACAACATACATATATACAGCCTCTAGTTGATGTAGAAATCAGTTGTACAAACAAATAAATATTTAGAGTAGAATCTGCTTTTAAGTGGTTCCTGGGGGTCAGCTCTCCTCATGTCCCATTGAAATCAATAATAATAAGTAGTGACGACAGAATGAAAGTCTAGAATTCAGAATGCTGAAACACACTTACTGGTATTCCACCTACTGGGCAGAGTTTAACAACATTTCCCATTAACTTCAGAAACTATATCTATTAAACTTTAAGTGTTGACTCACTGCTATTTGCCTAAAATTGGTAAGTACATGGTTGGTCACTGGATCCACAACTTAAGACTTTTCCTACTGAAATGACAGAGAGAGAGAGAATAGCAAAAGATAAATATGATGTGATCTAACCACAGAGTTAATGAAGAAACAAAATGCATTTTGGGTGCACACAGGTATTCATTGCAGGTTTATTCATAATCACCAGATGTTGGGAGCAACAACGATATCCTTCAGTAGGTGAATAAATCAACTATTGGAAATATGGAGAATGGAATATAATTCAGCACTAAAAACTGAGCTATTAAGAAGATATACGCAGGAAACATAAATGCAATTTCAAAGTGAAAGAAGCCAATGTAATGTGGCTTTTTTGTATGATTTCAACTACACGTCTTCCTTGACTTACAACGGGGTAATGCCCCAATAAACCCATCATCTGTTGAAAAAATTTTAAGTCAAAAATGCATATAATACACCCAACCTACCAAACTTCATAGCTTAGCCTAGCCTACCTTAACTGTGGTCAGAACACTTACATTAGCCTACAGTGGGGGCAAAGTCATCAAATACAAGGCTTATTTATAATAAAGTATTGAATGTCTCATGTAACTTGTTGAATACTGTACTGAAAGCGGAAACCAGAATGATTGTACGGGCACAGAAATGTTACAGGTGTGTTTATGGTTGACCGTCGCGATCGATTGGTTGACTGGGAGATGCAGTTCTCTGCCCCTGTCCAGCATCATGAGAAGATATCATAATTCACATCACTGGCCCAGGAAAAGATTCAAATTCAAAGTTCAAAGTACAGTTTCTACTGCATGTGTATCACTTTCGCACCATGGGAAAGTTAGAAAAGTAGAAGTCCAACCATTGTAAGTGGGGACCACCTAGACATGACATTCTGGGAAAGGCAAAACTATGGAAACGGCAAAGAGATCAGTCAGTGGATGCCAAGGATTAGGGAAGGGAGAGGGGTAAATAGGTGGGCCACAAAGGATCTTTAGGGTAGTGAAACTGTTCTGTATGTTACCTCATTTGGATATTGTCATTATACGTGTCAAAAGCCACAGAATGTAAAACATCAAGGATGAACTCTAATGTAAACTGAATTTGGCGGGGGGGGATAATGACGTGTCGATGTAAGTTCATTTACTTATAACAAATGTAACGCTTTACAGGGAGAGATTCTCCCAGTAAGGGGGAGAATAGCGGCACTTTTATTAATTAAAAGTACCTTGTGGCACAATACCTAAACGAAGTCATCTTGTCACTAAATGAAGAAGAGTCTTCTTGAAAAGATTTTCTACTAGGACCAGATAAAGCTTTTCAACTTTAGTGTAAAGTCTTTTCCTCATGCTTAACAGTTTTAAACTTAAGATTGCCTAAGAAACACAGCAATTATAACAGAGAAGGGACTGGATAGTGGAATTTTCAGAAAAGGAAGATAGTTACCGTACTGAAAGAGTTTTAGGTTAGACAAGTGCGATGCGGGAGGTACAATCATTTTGGGAGAACTGTGCAAAGAAACATAAAGAGCAGGCAAAAGTGATGAGGGAGATAAAATTAGAGTTTTTATAGCAAAGAGAAATTGGGTGAATTGCTATCACAGCGGCTACTAAGGGAAGAAAGAAAATATTGCAAGATTTGATGTTATCTCTTAAAAAAACATCACAAAAACATATTTCAGTCGAAAGGTTGGAGGGGTACGTGCTTAAAATGACCAATTTCAAGGACACCTGGGTGGCTAGGTCACTTAAGCATCAGACCCTTGATTTCGGCACGGGCCATAAGCTCAGTCATGATCTCATGGTCCTGAGATTGAGCCCTGCATTGGGCTCTGTGCTGGGTCTGGAGACTGCTTAAGATTCTCTCCTTCTCCCTCTCCCAACAAAACAAAGCAAAACCAATGTCATTACTAGAAGAAAAATAATTTTCATGTTTAGAGTAGGTAGATCATTCAAATGAGCAGTATCATGTAATCAGCAATCAGATTCAGTCACAAGTTACCAGTAGACCACACCACAAGTCTTCTTTGTGCTTCTGTGAAATCCTCACCTTCTGAAAGTAATCACTATCTTCACCTATAAAGTCGATTAAAATTACCTAGTTTTTGATTCTGTAGAGAAAGAGCAGTCATACTGTGTTCCTAAGGGTCTCTTTTCTCATTATCAAGTCTGTGAGATTCAGTCTTCATGCTTTATCTATATTCTGGTCGTTTTCATTCCTTTATAGTCGCTCACTGCATGGACATGTGACAGCTGATCCATTCTCTTGTTGCTAGACATTGAGGTCATTTCTAATTTACGGATAGTATGAGTTGAGCTGCTTTGAACATTTTGAAACATGTTTTGGTGACTCTCTATCATCTACTGATATGTACTTTTTACAAAAGATGCACCTAACCCCTAGGCCATTAAAGATTGAAAATAAAGGCATGAAAATGTTATTACAGTCAAAATGCTGTTGGTATTTGAAGAAATTATATATATGATATATATCATATTATACAAATATATACGTGCATATAGAAAACCAAACAGACTTTCAGATAAGAGCCATTCTCAATTCTTCAAATTCTTAAACATTGATAGAATTTGCAACATTGAAGCATTTACAAATCTGAATGTGTGGGCATACGGAAAGATGTAGAGGATTTGATCCAAACCAATAAGCAGCCAACTCTGGATGTATATAAAAATGCTACACTCATCAGCTTGTGACTAAATATAAGTTATTTAAAAGAACTCATCTAATTTGATGCCACAGATTTATTCTCCACAAGTGTCAAATTCTCTGCCCCACCAGAGCAACTTATCTGATGATAATTCAGTTAAAGTAGGAAACAAAAAATAAAGGCAACTTTCAATCTCAAACAAATGGTAATTTAAAAACTGTTTAAAATAAAAAGTGAAAATAAATCATAAGAGAAATTAGAGAATAACTAAAAATAAAACTATAAAAATAGGATTTATCAAAGAAAGTATACCAATGCTTAGAGGTAAATTTCTAGCACAACACCATACATTACAGCATCCATAGATGATTTGTTTCCACTTAACTGTAACTACACTTGATCTTAGCCAAAGTACTGGGTGTTGTATGTAAGTGTTGGATCACTAAACTCTACACCGGCAACTAATACTACACTGCATGTAACTGGGATTGAAATAAAAACTTGAAAATAAACCTAATTGTATCTTAATCCCCAAAGTGTTCCCTATAAATATTTAAAATAATTATCTACAATTGTTTTAATGTTTATTTATTTTGGGAGAGAGAGAAAGAGAGAGCAAGCTGGGGAGTGACAGAAAGAGGGAGACAGGATCCAAAGCAGGCTCTGAACTGTCAACTCAGAGCCCCGTGTGGGCCTTGAACCTACAGACCACGAGATCATTACCTGAGCCAAAGTTGGATGCTTAACCAACTGAGCCACCAAGGTCCCTCACCTAAAATCTTGTAGAACAAACAACATATTGAACTGCGAAATACTAAAAGTTATTCCTTTGAAATCAGGAAGAAGTGACACTTGGTATCACCAGTTTAAACTTAACAAAATTTTTAAGTTTATTTATTTTCCGAGAGAGAGAGAGTGGGGGGAGGGGAAGAGAGAGAGAGAGAGAGAGAGAGAATCCCAAGCAGGCTCTGCACCATCAGTGCAAAGCCTAATGTGGGGCTCAAACTCACGAACCCTGAGATCCAGACCTGCGCCAAAGCCAGACACTTAACTACTGAGCCACCCAAATGCCCCTTAGTATCAACAATTTAAATTGACATTATTCAATATTATACTGAAGGTCCTAGCCAAGCAATAAGGCAAACAAGGAAACAGACAAAAGAATGGAAATAAGAATTGTATCAAAAATGAGTGGGATACTCTTTGTGTAGACCTATAGAAATTATGAGCCATAAGAGAATATTTTGAACAATTCTATGCTAAATTTAAAAAGACAGACAATGCCAAGTGTTGGTGAGGTTGTGGAGAAACCGGGAGCTCTCAGGCATTGCTCATGAAAAATGTAATATAGCGCCACCACTTTTAAAATGCTAATATGCAGTTAACATAAAACCCAGCAATTCAACTCATAAGTATCAGTCCAAGAGAAACGATAATATATCTCCACACTAAGACTTGTACATGAATGTTCACAGCGGCATCATTCATCGTAGCCATTGACTGTACACAATTCAAATGACCACCAACTGGTGAATAAGTCTACAAAATATGGCGGAGCCATGCAGTGAATACTATTCGGTAATGAAGAGGAATTACCATAATACAACGTGATAAACCTCTAAACCATTATGGTAAATGAAGAAGGTAACAAAATTACACCCTACGTCGTTTTTTTAAGGAAGTCATTTCTCTCCTGGTTGTGTTATATGGTTTCAATATTTCACATACGAATCGAGGGAAAAACTGGTGTATCTTTGAGGTTCTCTAGTCTCTGACCAAAGCTCTGCTGATTCCTATATGTCTCAGCAGTAGCTGTAAATGTGTATAAAAACTTAGAACCTTGGGGTGCTTGGGTGGTTCAGTCAGTTAAGCATCTGACTCTTGACTTCAGCTCAGCTCATGATCTTGCTATAGGTGAATTGGAACCCCAGGTTGGGCTCTGTGCTGACAGCACAGAACCTGCTTGGACTCACTGTCTCCTTTCTCTTTTCTCCTCCAATGTTAGTGCTCTGTCTCTCTCTTTCTCTCTCTCTCAAAAATAAATAAACTTAAAAAATAAAAAAAAAACACACACTTGGATCCTCAGTTCCATCCTATACCCAGAAACGAAAATTCTCAGGGTAAATGTAGTTGTCGCTGTTCACCTCAACTCTGTGTTTACCACCTCCCCCCCCCATTATTCATCTCATTCCTTCTAGTTCTCCTTCCCTCGGTAGCTCTCCAGTCTCTTTGGAGATGATTCTCTGTTTCCATCTTTTCCACCTTTTCATGTGGGAATGCGTGTCTGCTGTCAGTCACTCCATCCCACCCAGAAATCTGACATTCATATTTGAATCTGAACTGTAAAGGATCTACCTGTAAAATGTGAGTCTGTAGAGTTGAAGAATGAGGGAAACAGCATTCTAACGGACAAATATGATCCCATTGCTCCCTCCTTGGAAAATGTGGGTAATATCCCATTACCCCTGGGATAAACTCTTACTTTGTATAAGAGCAGTGTTGTAAGTAGAATTCAACATAAGTTGACCAAAACACACTAATTTGATCTGAGAATTCAAAATGATGGATGGGGCTGGGGTTTATGTCAAGTCAAACATGACATAGATTCTGACCCTGTCATATTTTAATTGTGAGGCTTCGCCCAATTAGTTTCAACTTCCTGAGCTTTCTTTTATTAATTCATCTGCACGTTTTGGATAAGTGGGTGACTCACGTATGTTTTCCCACAATACACCTATTAGATTGGCCAAAATGTGGGACACTGCCACCAATGCAGCTGATGGGGATGTGGAACAATGGGAACTCTCATTCATGGCTGGTGCGAAGGCAAACTGGTGCAGCCATTTGGGAAGACAGTTTGTCAGTTTCTTCCCAAACCATCATATTCTTACTGCACAGTCCAGCAACCTCACTCCTTGGTATTTACCCAAAGGAGTTGAAAACTTATGTCCACATAAAAAACTTGCACACAGATCTTTATTCATAAAGCTTTATTCATAGCTGTCAAAATAATTGGAGGCAGCCAAGATGTCCTTCAGTAGGTTAGAAGAGATAAACTGTGTGATATCAGGCAATGGAGTATTATTCAGTGCGAAAAGAAATGAGCTATCAGGCCATGAAAAGATGTGGAAGAACATCGCAATGTCTTCCCCGTGTGCAGGCGTTCAACTTTAACACACAAGATTCTTCTTGATCTTCTCTGTCGCTAATTTGCCAGTTTCACATCTTACTAATTAGACTTTTACAAGCGCAGTGTCCAGCTTATAACCTGACACACAGGAGGGGCTCAGTAATTCATTATTGAATAAATAGATGAATTAATAGCCACAACCATATTGAAATGATAAGGTTTTCTGCTTATTCTTTTCCACCCAGTGGCCTTTGTTATGGACCCTCTCCTAGAATACTCTCATCCCAACACATGCCTCTTCACGCTGATGATTTCCTTTCATGCTTTGTATCCCATTTTAGTTGTGTTTTCATCTAGGAAGTCTCCTCGAACCCCCAAGTCTTTGTCGTGTGTCCCCCAAACATGCTTTCATAGCACCCTGTGCTGCCCCTCTCTTACCATTTATAACATGGTGTTGTCATTTTCTGCGCCCCTCTGGGTGTCTCTCAGTGGATCCTAAGCCCTGTGAAGGCAAGATCTGGGTTCTCTCTATTCACCACTGAAGTTCCAGCAATTATCAATGTGTCTGATGTACCTTTGGGCTCAAGAAATTACTGTTGACTAATGAGTGAGGGATGGAAGGAACAAATGGAATATATTTATCCTGAAGTTGTTTTGTGTGTAAATGGAGCCACATATTTTTAAAAACACCTTTTCATAATGAGATGTTACCAAGAAGTAAACTAATTATCAGAGAATAATAACATAAACAGCCCACAATCGTAAGATGATGAAATCTTGCTGAGAGCAGGGAGAATATCAAGGTAAGCTATTTTCCCCTTCACTGAGAATCAGAGTTTCAAATTCTTTCTCATTACACAGGCCAAGCAGGAGTTAAAAGAAATTGTGGTTTCTCTAAGAGATCTAGCTAGGATTTATCAGATAAAAGTCTTTATCAGATAAAAGTAGGAAAAAGTCCCTTATCTCCAGTACTATTTATTGGTTCAACATTTTATTGACTTCATTCATTTTCCTTTATACCATTATTCATTCATTCCATATCTATTGTGCACCAGACATTAAACCTTAGTGTAGAAACTATTTTTAGCAAGTAGTTAAGTACCCTAAGGAGAGTGACTTTATTTAATAAATAGAAATTCCTGTCAAATAATAAAATATTCATTTATTCAAGTCATTGCTCTCTCTGATGGGTTAGAAGTCTATAGTGGGTGGCATGAACAATTCAAAATGGCTCTGAAATCTGCAAGGAAATTGGAAACATGAGGTATCTTTGTTACCCCTTAGAGGTTAAATGGCCCTTTGCTTTTACCACCCCATGGTATTTTTTTTGCCATAATTTTATACACAACATATTACTGTCAACCCCGAGGTATAAAAATGAGAGAATTACTAATAAAATATATAGGATTTTATACATAAAGAATATATATATATATATATATATATATATATATATATATATATATATGTTTGTAGTACAGTCCATGTTTATGCTTTATTTCTCTTGTACACATTTTGCTCCACTAAGTGCAGTATTTATAATTCATAGTGGTTTATTTTTTCTTTATTTGGTAAGTATTCCTTGCTGAGATCATCCAAAATGTGATTTTGATGCTTGCCTTGGTTAAATCAATGTGGGTGTCCAGGCATATTTATTTCTCCCCTGAAATAGCTTTCCTACTACACAATTTCCTAATGGCATTTTTCATCTGGTCATTTCTCAAGGTATAGATTAGAGGATTTAACATGGGAGTTATCATAGTGTAGAACACTGCCACTGCTTTATCGATAGATAAAGTAGCTGCGGGTCTCATGTACTCAAATATGCAGGGCACAAAGAACAAGACAACCGTTGTGATGTGAGAGACACAGGTGGAGAGGGCTTTGCGCCTTGCCTCCAAGCTGTGGTTCCTTAGGGAGCGCAGAATGACCACATAGGAGACCATCAAGAGGAGGAAGTTTAAGACACAGATGAAACCACTGTTGGCAGCAACAAAGAGCCCTAGAGTGTGCGTATCAGTGCAGGCAAGTTTCAGCAAAGGGTTCAGATCACACATAAAGTGGTCTATGACGTTAGAGCCACAGAAGGGTAATGGGATGATAAAGAGGATCTGTATGGTTGCATGAAGAAAGCCTCCCACCCACACCACTCCCATTAGCAGGCCACATACCCGTCGATTCATGATGGTCATGTAGTGCAATGGCTTGCAGATGGCCACATAGCGGTCATAGGCCATCACTGTAAGCAGGATGACATCAGCACCTCCAAAGAAGTGTTCCCCAAAGATTTGGGTCATACATGCATTGAATAGGGTGGTCTTCTTTTCACGGAGTGAATCTACGATCAATTTGGGGTTATTGACCGAGGAATAGCAGGCATCAATGAAGGAGAGATAGGCCAAGAAAAAGTACATGGGGGACCCCAATAATGGGCTGGCAGTGATAGTGACCAGAGTGAGCACGTTTCCTACCATAGAGATGATGTAGATGGCCAAAAACACAACAAATATGACTTTCTGCATCTTTGGATTCTCTGTGAGCCCCAGTAGAACAAACTCTGTCACATTGTTCTTCTCCATTTTTTCATATTATGTTTCATTACATTACCTGAAAAAAATCCTTTGTGATTAATGCAACCTTGAATTATTTAAGCTTCTTCATGTAGTAAATAATAAATTCCTAGATTCTACTTAGTCATGAATTATCATGAGGTTTGTTGAGATAGAAAATAAGTTCTGAGTTCTTGGAGATTACTTACATTATCTCCGGGGTGAAGATTCTGTTGCATATAGACATGAGAAACTTTTGGAAACAAATAAGTAGAAGACCATATTTGTGCACATAATCACCTGAGAGGACAAAGGCTAACAGAAAGTACTGCATCATACACATAGTGGCAGCTAAGTAAGAAAAGGGAGATGGAACATAATGTAAAGGCTATGAATGCAAAGTTAAGGAGCTTTCCCTTTATTCTTAGGAAATGGGGAACCATTGGCACAAATTGAAAATACAAGTGGAAAAATGAAAAGGAATATGAGGAAGGGGGAATAAGGGATATGATTTTAGTATAGATCTTACTGTGCCTTGGATGAAGTGGGGTGAGGTTCAGTAAGGAGACAGAAGCCAGAGACAGAAAGCCCAGTTAGGAGATTATTTATAACAGTTGACATAAGAGGAACAGGGCATTGGTGGTGGGTATGTAAAGAGAGTATACCAAAGCTGCTATAAATATAATTCATAATGCTTGTTGTCTAAATACAATAACATTACAATTGCTAACAATTTTTATATACCTCAATAACTGATTTCTATGTTCGTGGCATTGTAACAAGTGCTCTGTACATATGATCCTACTTAATATTGGTAACATCCTGTGTGGCTGGTATTATCTCATACATTTTGCGATGAGGAAACCATCTCAGAGACTTATGTTGATGGTAATAATAACAGTAGTATTAACTAAAATTAAATGTTTAGTGGATCTAAATATTTTGTAGACATCTGTTGATATAATCCCCACTACAACTTTGTAAGATAATTACTGCTATTTTTTAAATACTTGTCTTATACATTATGTAATAGAAACATAGAAAAGTTAAAGATCCTGCCAATATCAATATTCTAATTAAGGACAGAGTCAAGATTAGTTCAGATTATATTTGTTAATTTTTTCCTTAAAATTCTTACCCGTGCCCTATTTTCTTATAATTAACAACCTTGAACTAGTAATTTCCTCTTTATATGACCACAATAATTATAATTGCTTTATTACTACTTTGGAGGCAAGGGTATATAAAATAGTTTCATTAGTAGACACACACACACACACACACACACACACACACACACACACACACTGACATGTTTAAATTCCCAATTATCAAATGTGGTATTACATTCACTGAAAAATCTTTTTATCTGGACTTCTCCCTCAGACCTAGTTCTCCCTACTATACTCCACTTCCAAAGCAAAACACCTGCAAAATGTTGAAAAGGATTGCCATGTGGTTAAGTGTTTTGGTTTGAAAATCAAAAAGACCAGATTAGAATCCTGATTCTTCTACTTGCATTTTCTTTGATCTGGACTATATTTCTAGCACGTCACATCTTTGTTTCCTCACCTATAAAGCAAGATTAGTAATATCCATCTTACAGGTTTTTATGAGAATTGATTATGGAAATATATTTGAGCAGATTACCACAGTGTTGCACACACAGAGGGCTCTCATCTATTTTTCAACGTTTATGCATCTAGGATAATGGAATGGTTGACATGTTGAGTGATAATTATGCAATAATTTAATTATTCAAGCATTCAGGAAAAATCAACGCCAATTTTACTTTTAAAGAAGGCATACAGACTCCATTATCCATAGCCTTTGTTACCAAGAAGAATTCTCCACTCATGCTTGGACTAAATGGCTGATGATATATGTCATTTGTATTCATACTTCAGTCTTTTCTATGTGAGAAATATATGTATATTTTTTTCTCTCTCATGATTAATCAGATAATTAAACTAGATACCTCATTGCAATTGTACGTGGTCTGGTGACAGAGAGCTGGGTTCTACAATTGGCTTAAATTCCATGAAGTTCAAAGTCTTCATCTGTCAACTTAGGTTAATTATATTCACCAACTATCTTTTGAAGAAATGGGGTGAGGATAAAATACTCCATTACTATGTTTGAAGAGACTGAAACAATGTTTAATACATGTGGGAAGTAACAATCTTTAAGACACATCAGCAATATTGAACACTTACCTTACAGACATAGATCTTCCTGATGTTTGGAGAGTTTTGGAAATAATCCCATCTTCAAAGTAACCTTCTCTAGATAAGTAACTTTCAATATGAAAGATATGACACGCTTGGAAAGAGACTCTTCAAATAATTCCATATCAAATTACCAGTTTTTAATGAAGTGTTTTTATAAGTCAAAAGCTTCCCTTCTAGCCCAAAGCCTCAAAAAGTTTTTACAGAAGACCTGGGATTTGAACTTAGAATGGATTCTTTTGAAACACTTTGGAGAAAAGATCTACAGATGGCTTTGGTCCCATAGGCAAGAGGCAAGAAGTATGGAGGAAACACATTCAAATGGGTCATTCCAACCATAATGAATCTTGCTCTGGAAAATGTGACCAACAGAAACCATTTTCAACTTGCACTGCATGGATATTTAAAGAGGTTTCCATAAAGGTTCAAGGACCTTGTCTTGTAGCTGCTACTGTCTCTCCCAGGAATTAATTATCTTCTCAGATGGAAAGGCTTTGTGTTAAAGCCATGTTAAAGAGACATGTTTGACAAATATCCAATTTTGAATAGGGAATTGCATTCCTTGTACTTGGAACCTAAATATGTGAGAGTTCCCTTCTCTATGTGAAACTTGGTGTCTAAGAAAGCTACATGTCCTGTGAATGGAAAAATGCCATAATTCCAGTGTGGGGGCTTGTGGTGTAATTAATCCATTGACTCACGTCACATAGAGAACTTCTGTCTCCTTGGCAATAATAAAACTTTTTTGGAACCTGCTAAGGATTGCTCGAGAGCTAGATCGATGAGGGCATAAGATCATGCAGCCACTTTAAAGCCAAAACTCCAAAAGCTGGTTTTCACATGTATCAGGAAGCTACGGATGTGAATAAAAACTCTACAAGGCTCCCAATGAGTTATCTTAGGGACTTATGGTCTGGTCAGTACAGAATACTAGGCAGCATTGAAATTGTGGCGAGGCAGCAGAACACAAGTGGAGAGTCCTAGATGCTCCGCATCTTTGTCACTTGGTACTGTTAGTTTTTCCTTGGAGTCATTCTAGGAGACGTGTGGTGATGTATGGCTGTGGTTTTAATTTTCTTTTCCTGATGGCTAATGATGAGAGTTTTTTTCATATTATTGACCATTTGTAACCCTTGTTTTGTCTAATTTTGTTCAAGTCCTTTGCATAATTCAAAAATAACGGTTCTGGTTTCCTCATCACTGTGACAATTGTTCTCTATATATAGTACAGGCCTTTGTCATACATATGTTATGTATATATACAAAATTTTCTCCTAGTCCATAGATTGTTCATTTAAAAAATGGTGTTATTTGAATAGCAGCAGTTTTAAAACTTTGATGAATACTAATTTTTTTCTTATGATTAATGTTTATTATTTTGTATCTAATAAATGTTGGTGTACTGCTTAGGTCAAAATGGTTTCTTCTGGAATTTCTGTGGATTTAACTATGGATATTTAACTTTGACATGTATATCTCTGTGTCATTTTGAGTTAATTTTTGTGCATGGTATGAAGTGAGATTGTGGTTAAGATTAATTTTTTTTCTCATGTGGATATACAATTGATCCAGTATAATTTGTGGAAAAGCTTATACTTTACCCATTTTATTACTTGACATTTTGTAAAAAGTCACATAATTATGCCTTTTTCTGGGCATTCTTTTGGTTTCAGGTCTCAATGTTTACCTCTTCGTCAATACCAAACAGCATTGATCATGGAGCTTTATAACAATTCTTGAATTTATGTTTATGTGCACTGGGAAACCAAAATAGCCACTGACTCACTTTGTTGTGATATTCACTTTATTGCGGTGATCTGGACTTGAGTCAACAATACCTGAAGTATGCCTGCACTTTGCCAGGCTGTTTAAAACTCTGCCTTAGCCTTCACTTCTTGCTTTCATGAGTGGTGAATATTTTAGTGTCTTCTTGAACATTTCTCAGCCCCCATCCAGCCCTGAGCATCTACGGATGGTTTTCTAGATTCCCTGGTATATACATAGGTGGTTCTCATAGCCCTTATTCTCACATGTATCTACTTTCCAAACCTCATTCTTCCTAAATTTTTCAGTCGATTTACTGCTTTCCTTATCTTATACTTTGCCTCAGGCAGTTGTAGCCAGTACATTTGCTCAAATGCTTTTGATAAAATCTGTCCTGCAGGCCTTTCCAGCCTCTAGAAGTCTCTAAGGGAGATGAAACAAAATCAAGCTAGTGAGCCAATTCTTCAGGGCGCCCCCAAAAGTGCAAAACATACCATCCCAAGTTTTCGAGGTCAAGTTGTGGCACCAGCAAAGCCACAGGAGGAAGGTGGGCCATCATCCCCATGGCTGCAACAGAGCTGCGAAGTGGGAAATGCTGAGTAAGTTAAAATTCCACAATGTTTTCTTCCCAAGGCATATCAGCTTCTTTCTTCATGAATCATTCCACTGGTTGTGGTAGCTTTTAAATAGGTTTAATAGTTCCTAAACTTTGGGAAATCCTAGGCAGTGATTTAAATAGCTAAACAGACACCTATCATGTGGCCCAGACATTCCGCTGGTATTTATGCAAGAACAACAAAAACTTATGTGCATACAAAGACTCTAACTTGGGCTATTTGTAATAGCTCAAAATTGTAAATAATCTCAAAATTTACTAGTAGAAGAATGAGCAAATTGTGACATAGCCAAACAACAGAATACTACACAACAAATTAAAGAAAATCTTAGTTGCTTGATATTTCATTATCTAAGACAAGTGTAAATCATGTCTATTTTAATTACATGTCTTATTGTTTATTGATGGCAAATAGACATGTATTTGAATATTGTATATTAATCTTATGGTTGGCACTATGCATCTCTGCTATTTCTAATCATATCTATAAAATTTTTGGATTTTGCATGTGAATGATCATGTCATCTGCAAATAATATCAACTTTATTTCCTCCTTCCCATTACCTGCATATCAGATTTCTGTCTTACTGTGCTGCATAATAGTGTTGAATAGAAATCGCGGTAGAAATGAACATTTTGTCTCATTCTTTTTTTCTACACTTATTTGTTTATTGTGAGACAGCACAAGAAGGGGAGAGGCAGACAGAGAGGGAGAGGGAGGATCCCAAGCAGGCCCCGCGCTGCCAACATAGAGCCCAGTGTGGGGCTAGAACTCACGAACTGTGAGATCATGACCTGAGCAGAAACCAAGAATCCGATGCTTAACTGGCTGAGCCACCCAGGCGCCCCATCATTTTGTCTCATACTTGATGTAGGCAGAATATATCTAACTTAATCCCTTTAGGACAATGTTTTCAGTAGAGCTTTTAAGAACCATTATTTTTAGCGTCAAGAAAATTCCTTTATATCATTAATATACTTTTGAATTTAATACTGGTAAACATTTATATGATAAACATATAAGTTTATTATGTACTTTTTCTGCATCTGTTGAAATGACTATTTGGTTTTTCACTTTTAATTTCCAATTTTGTGGATATATTTATCAAATTTCTAATAATAAACGTATTATAGAATGGATAAAACTTGGTAATGGAATGTTAATTTTTATACACAGTTAAAGTAATTTAATATTTTGTTAAGACTTTTACAGTCTTAATTTCAGGAGGAAAAGCACCAGTGAACAATTGTATTTCCTTGAAACCTAGTCTTTCACAATGAATGGATGAAAGTTTGATTTTTACTCATCTATGAGAAACTCTATAAAAGAGTGGAGTAATCTATTTTGATAAAATGTTGTAAATCCATTTGTGAAGGGTATTTCTTTTATGGGATTAATTTTAAAGAATTCTGTTCTTTACTAGTTATAGACTAGCCATCTTTTGTAATTCCTCTGAAGTTAGTTTGGGTATAATTTTTTGTAGAAACATCTTTGTTTGTTTGTTTGTGTATGCCTTCAAAATTATTGGCATTTAGTTGTTGATAATATTTTATATTTTTCATCTCCAGTTTTATCAGTAGTTATGTTATCCTTCATTAACGTTATATATTTATCTTTTTTATTTTATACTGATCCATATTGATAAAAGCTGAACTATTTTGAAAGGCTTTTTCCAAGATCCCACATTAAAATTTGTTGCTCTTTCTTTTGTATTTTTTGTTTCCTTTTAATTTCTACCATGATTTGCCTTGTTTTTTCTTATTACTTTTTAAAAATTTCTTATATTTATATTTTCTTTAGTCAACATACAGTACAATATTGGTTTCAGGAATAGAATTCAGTGGTTCATCACTTCCGTGCAGCACCCAGTGCTCATCACAGCAAGAGCCCTTTTTAATACCCATCACCCATCCAGCCCCTCTCGCACCCACCTCCCTCTACCAACTCTTAGTTTATTCTCTATCATTAAGGGTATGTGGTTTGTTTCCCTCTCTTCTCTTCCCCCCTTCCCGTATGTTTATCTGTTTTGTTTCTTAAATTCCACACGAGTGAAATAATATGGCATTTGCCTTATTACTTTTTTATGTGCTCCTGTCTTCTAAAGATAGCATCCTTTTCAGATTTTCTTTGTTTCTAATGAAAATGTTAAGGTTATAATTTTCTTCAAAAGCATCACTATCCCTGCATCCTATAAACCTGGACAGGTAGTAGGTTCCTTATAGTTTAAGTCTAGGTAGGTTTTTAATTTTCCAGTATTATTTATTTCTTAACTTGTTAGCTATTTTGCAGAATATAGGTGTAATTTCCTAATAGTATATATGTGTGTGTGTTTATATTCAGAACCACCTATATCTAAATCTAGACCTACTTATACTATTTATTGTGCTTAGAACTTTGTATTGTTTCCTTCTTTACAATATGGTGAGACGTTTAAAAATAATCTAATAACCAATTTTATGCATATTCTATCTATGCATGCAAAAATATATACTCCTTGCCAGATGTGTAATTTTACATACATTTCTACATATTTTAAGTTCTGTTGTTCAGATCTTTTAGACCCTCTGAACTTCCTGCCTTCTCTCCTCACCAATAATTGAAAAAGGAACATTGCCATCTTCCACTGTGAAGGTGGATTCATATTTTTCCTCATGTGGATTTCTCTAACCTTGTTGTGTGCATTTAGAGGCTACATTACTAAGTGCATGCATGAAGCAGGGTCTGCAGCCAGAAGAGAGAGGCAACTACCATTATTTAAGGAGTGTTGCGAGAGGTTATTTTTAAGACGTGGACAATTAGGGGAAAGTCACAAGGAATGTGCAAGGTCCTGGGGCTCATGGAGTTGAGTATGATTGAGTACAGTGGGGGCACAGAAGTGGCAAGCAGACGTGGAAATGAGCAATGCAGAAAAAATAAAATAAAATTAGACCTTAGATGGACCTAGCGTGAACCAAGGGCTTCAATTTATTAAACCTGATTTACTCAAAGTAAAACAAAAATAAACTAAAATAAGGAAAATAACTAACGATGCATTGTGGCACTTTCCAAATCCTAACTGGTACCCTAATATTAGGTGATACCTGGTAACACAAAACAATGTGCATGACTTCTAAGTTTCCAATGGGTGTAATTAACCATTGAGGATAATTTCAAACTCTTCACGCTAATGGCAGTGATTCCATGTTGATGAGTAAAATATTACTACTCTTCTATACTCTCTTTGCATATTTACCTCATTAGATGATATGAACAATTTAAAATCTATATGTGTATGTAATACATATCTCCAGGCTTTGATGAAATTATTCTAGGAGAAGGGGGACAGAAAAATAGATGCCCATATTACATCAGTATTACAACATTCAGAAGTATTGAATTACTAGAGATAAATGAAGTAAGCCTCAAGGTCGTCTATATGACCGCTATAATAACATGGGCTGTATTTTTTAAATTATAATCACACACACATCGGCTTCTGTAAAATGCCTGTGGGAGATTTCCCCTCAGGACCCTCTCATGCTTTGACTCAAGGTATTCCCAACAATGTTTTCGTGAAAGGCTCTTTGGATGGAAGATTCACAGGAGAGTTGGAGATGCTCCATGTCTGCTGTAATATAACACAGACACAGAGAGTAAAGGGAACCACCAGAAGGATCACCTTGACATTTGTATACAATATTATATATAAAAATACATATAATATATAGATAAAGATGAAATCATTATGATTTCCACAAGTCTTCATTTAATACAACATTTGATGTCATACTTAAAATTTTTAATTTCTTCTGTAATTTCATTAGTGTTTTTTAAAGTTTATTTATTTATTTTGAGAGGGTTGGGGGACAGAGAGAATCCCGAGCAGGCTCCTCACTTTTAGCACAGAGCCCGACACAGGACTCGAACTCACAAACTGGGAGATACTGATTTGAGCTGAAATCAAGAGGCAGATGCTTAACTGACTGAGCGACCCAGGCTCCCCTTCTTGGTGGCAATTTTGAGAGGGCATTCAGGAAAATGCTGGAGTGCAACTGATGAGGGTTTTAAGCCTTTATTTTCACTTAGGAGAAGACATCTAAGCATAGATGAAAAAAAGCATAAGCTTCCAAATCATACAGAAATGGTTTAGATGGAGATCTCCCCCTTAGGATTTATGTAACCTTGGATGCAAGTTCCCTTATTTGCAAAACAGGGGCAATAATACAGCAGTCCCCTTTACCCATGGTTCATGTTCCATGGTTTCGGTGACCTTCTGTCACCCACGGTCTGGAGGCAGACGATCTCCATCTGATGTACTGTGAGAAGGTCAATAGTAGCCTAACCCTACTTCCCTGTGCCTATCTCATCCACCTCACTTCCTCTCATCGTGTAGGCATTTTCTCATTTCCTATCATCACAAGAAGAAGGGTGAGTACACTAAGGGTGAGTATAGTTGATATTTTGAGAGTGAGAAGGAGAGAGAAAATGGGAAGGGAAAGGAAACAAAGAGGCACAGGGAGATTTTGCGAATTCGTTTTTTTTTTTTTCCCCAGAAGATTCCCGGCACAGAGTTTATGGGAGCTGCTTGGAAGGATCTTTTTCTATACTGATCTCTATTTTTACAATTGATATTTAAGCATTGTAGGTTGAGAAGCACTGGACCATCTGTTAGATGTTGAGGCTTATGCCAATGTCGGCAAACATTCTAAACCAAAAGTTGCGTTTTCTACGGTTTTGATTCTCTAGTTCTTATTCTACAACTTTAACGAAAACCTACTCTGGGATTTCTATATGTCCTTTAACTGATCATATTCTTCCATGTAAACAAACATTCATCTTGGATATTCTCAATTTTTACATAAAAGTACTTTGCTAAACTCTATGTGGAAATCAGAACAAACTTACACCAACAGAATGTTTTTTCCTTAACCTCAATGTATGTCTAATATAAGTTCTTCAATCCGTCCCGTTGTGGCAGAATACAAAATCCACAGGTAAAGGCAATCAGCTGATGAAAATGCTGGTACGTATCTTCTTATATAACCATTTGTCCTCTTCAAACATTGTTGGGGGTACTCTTCTGTGGACCTGACAAGTTAGAATGATAAGGCCTTCTATTGTATATTCTTAAATGGACTTCCTTTTGCTCTTGGATCCAGAAGTTTTAGTTCCACGTACCAGCTGAAGGGGGAGGATCAGGGAGAATGGATTGCTCAGTGTGAACAAAAAATAGTTAACAAGACACGGGAGCCTGGATGCTCACCTTCATGATCATTAGATGAGGGATCTGTCCACTACATCATATTGTTCCGCCGTTGGTACCGTTAAAGTAATTCCGAGACATCAATAGTCTTTTAGGCAAATCATGATTTTGCTGCGGAGGACGCTTGGTTATGGGTAAAAGGTGATGTCTCCACATATTCACTCTCTGCTCCTGGGTCTACTGCGTCTAAGTGGTTGCACTGTTCTAAACGCATCGCTAAATATGCAGGACATTCTTTAATCACACTGGGTTCTTCGATATGAACCAGACAACAACTACCTGTCCTCAGTGTTTCTAACATGTTAACAGCAACCTCTAAAATGTGTATTTAGAATGATTAGGAAAAAGGGAAAGCTTTTATATAACAAGAACCCGTGTTCCTGTTTTCAGATGCCCAAATAGTGTTTCCAAATACCTATTTTCTGTATCTCCATGTCCTGACTCTTGACCAAACTGCCAAGAAGGAGAGTCACTGGATTTGTTATCAATGAATTCAGGTTATTTATCTGCTACAATTAAGAACCTTGATTTTGCTTTCATTTGAAGAATATTAATTCCACTCAATGCACAGAATGTGGTGTTAGGTTGGGATTTTATAAATTATTATATGTGGCATAGAGAAGGGGAGGGGATTACTTACAGTTATTTGTGTGTTAATGCTAGAGATGAAAAAAAAACATACTGTTTAAGGAGGTGGAAAATGGACGGAAGTCCATTTGGTCAGTGGATAATGTAGCATAGCTCTCAAGAGCATACAATTTAGCATCAGATACAGGATCATATCTTAGGTTGCTACTTAACATCTGAAAGAATTGGTATTATTATCCAAACCCACCCATTTTTGTTCCCCCACTTGTCAAATGAGTATCAGAATAGTAACTATTTGGATATTATGAATTAAATGCATGCAAAATGTTTGTAAAACCTCCCAGCATAAAGTATGCTGTCATTAAGTATCATTTGAAATATAATAATGGCATCAAACCAGAGGGATTTAAAAGATTAAATGCAATAGTTCCTTTGTGACCTACATATTTTTCAGTGTAAATATCCTCCAAAAAAGCAAAAAGGACTCTTAAACGTGTCGTATGTTCTGTATCATTTCAGATGAATTAAATTTCTATTTTGTCCCTGGACTCACCTCAACCTCATGGAAAATCAGAACAATGTCACAGAATTTGTTTTCATGGGTCTGTGGGGAAATAAGCAAATGGAGCTCCTGTTCTTTTTCTGGTTCTTGCTCTGTTACTTGGCTGTCTTAATGGGCAACTTCATCATCTTGTTCACAATCACCTGCAGCCATCTAATCGAACAGCCGATGTACTACTTTCTCTGTCACCTTTCCCTCATGGATCTCTGCTACACCTCCACCGTGGTCCCCAGGCTAATCAGGGACTTAGGCGCCGCAAGAAGAAACATCTCCTATAACAATTGTATGACCCAGCTCTTCGCTGCCCACTTGCTGGCGGGTGTGGAGATATTCATCTTGGTGGCCATGGCTTTTGACCGCTATGTTGCCATTGTCAAGCCCCTGCACTACACGGTCCTCATGAACCGGCAGAGGTGTAACATGTTGATCTTCACGGCCTGGGCCGTGGGTTTTTGGCACTCCGTTGCTCTGTTGCTCATGGTACTCAACTTACCTTTCTGTGGTCCTAATCAGATAGATCACTACATATGTGATGTGAAGCCTCTTTTGAAACTGGTGTGCAGAGACATTCGTGTTGTTAGTATCTTAGTGATTGCTAATTCAGGGATGGTGGTGGTTGTCATTTTTCTTGTCCTGGTGGCTTCTTACATACTCATATTATATAATCTTAGGACCCGCTCCTCCGCAGGGCGACGCAAAGCTCTCTCCACCTGCAGCTCTCACGTAATGGTGGTGGTTTTATTCTTTGTGCCCTGTATCTATACTTACGTTTTACCTGCAGGGAGTGAGAACAAGGATAAGGAAATCTCCGTGTTTTACACGGTGATTGCCCCCATGCTGAATCCTCTCATCTATACCCTGAGAAACAGGGAGATGAAAACCGCCATGCAGAAGGTGTGGTCTAAAATGGCCCATTCAGAATGCAAGTAAATCAGGTCATATTCATTATGTTTTCAATCCTGTGTGCCCAGAGAATTTATCATTTGAGATGTTATAGAAGGCGTATAAGGTTTCTTTGAGGGAGCTGGGCTGAATGATTTCTGACATCATATGAGCCAAAGACACAAGTCACTGTAATTCCACATTGCAGTCTGTCCAATTAGTTCCAGACGTGAGCACTTGATTTGAGGAATTTAAGAGATGCCCTTCTACAGCACATCTCTGATCCCATCACTGCTAGCTCCAAAAATATATATAGGGAATCTTATATTCCTTGGAATAAAATCCAACCTTCTCACTTGTTTATCATAAATCTTCCCAAATTGGACCTGGTCTGACTTGCTAATATCAGAGGTCACAACATTGGGAGAAGGTACGACGTTACAATGACAGGCTTTGGGTCAAGGAGAAATGGGTGACATACTGTCTCTGGGTCTTGGCAATTTGCTTTAATTATTTAAGTCGCATTTTCAAAGTGTCTATGAAATGGGGTGATATTATATCTCGTGAAGGTGTAATATCGTTTAGACCAACACATGTGAAGCAAGCTTTAGCCTGGCATAAGGTGTAATGAAAACTCAAGTTATGCACTTCCCTCTTTCCCTACCTTTCCTCCTGTATGTCCCTTTGCTCGGATGCTTTCATCCGCCTACACTGGGTCCATCTATATTCTCCAAACATACTCTGGAATCTATCAGCTCTATGGCTGTATTTCAGCTCTTCTTCTGCTCAGAATTCCCCACCCCCATGCTCGAAGGTCCATGTTTTGCGTATAATTCACATATTTAATGTTTTCTTATTCGGGAAGATTTTGCAGATCCAACAGACCAGATTTCTGCCCTGTTCTTTTGTTCCTATTCAGCAGTATGTTTTCTCTGTTTCAAATAATCCTATGTCCTATACTAGTGGCTTCTTCGTGTGGACTGCGTTTTTTTCTAGTTTGAGCAGGAAGAGTATGTGGTATATCTTTAGTTTTTTATCTTCCTTTTTTCTTTGCTTTTTTTAATTTGAGAGAGAGAGAGAGAGAGAGAGAGCGTGAGATAGTGTGTGAGTAGGGGAGAGGGGCACAGAGAGAGAGAGAGACACTCTTAAGTAGGCTTCATGCTCAGCACAAAGCCCATCACAGGACTCGATCCCATGACCTTGGTATGATCTGAGTCGAAATCAAGAGTTGAATGCTCAACCACACAGGCACCCTTTTCTGTTTTTCTAACAATAAACTTGGCACAAATTAAAATGGTAAACAAAGTAATTGAATTGAAGTAAATTCAAGGTAATATCTTTTTTTTATTTGATTGCAAGTATTGTTCTTACATATCTAGAGCTTCTCCTTGTGTCATGAACAATCATGCATTAATAACAAAATAAATAGTATCAAAAAGCCTTAAGATTTAACATATAGTGCCATGTACCTATTAGGGATATAACGAAATTCAGCAGACTACCAGAACTTTAAAATATTTTTACTTATTTATTTTTTGTATTTTTTAAAGTTTATTTTTTTTTTTATTTTTGAGAAAGAGGGAGAGACAGAGAGAATGAGAGAAGGCAAGGGGCAGAGAGAAAAGGAATCCCAAGCTGACAGCATGGAGCCTGATTCAGGGTTTGAACCCACAAACCGTGAGATCATGACCTGAGCCGAAATCAGGAGTTGGGCACTTAAGAGAGATACCCACGTGCCCCTAGAATATTTTTACTTATTTATTTTATGCATGAAGGAGGACTTCTCTCCTAATTATTGTTTACCTCTTTGTCCATTGAATGACATAAACCAATCTCAGCTCTGTGCTTCCATTCGTATTTGTCTGGCCATCTCTCACTGCCCAGAGACTTGTCTTTTCTCAGCAGAATGATTACAATGCTTCCACACAAAGTTTGCTTGATTCAAATATTCCTACCCCAGAGCCAAAGCAAAATCCAAGGGAAATCATGAAGGTAATAGTGATTGGCTTAGTGGCTGGCACCACTCTTTTGATTCTTGAACTCTTAGAAACTTTCACAGATGTAACTAGTATTTTTTTTTTCCTCCTGGAGCCATACAAGCCTCTGGAATATGATGGGAAAAACTTCTGTCCCTTCCGTAGGAAATGAGCTTTGACAAGTCGATGGTTTAATGTAGAATCTGTCCAAAGGGGTTTTGGAATTTCTTTTTAGTATACAAATGTCACGTGCCTGTGTGTGCATACATCTGTGCATGTGAGTGTATGATGATTGTGTCTGTGCATGTGTTGTTTGGAGATTCTTGGAGTTCTTTTTTTTCAACGTTTTTTATTTATTTTTGGGACAGAGAGAGACAGAGCATGAACGGGGGAGGGGCAGAGAGAGAGGGAGACACAGAATCGGAAACAGGCTCCAGGCTCCGAGCCATCAGCCCAGAGCCTGACGCGGGGCTCGAACTCACGGACCGCGAGATCGTGACCTGGCTGAAGTCGGACGCTTAACCGACTGCGCCACCCAGGCGCCCAAGGAGATTCTTGGAGTTCTTGAGGACAGGTCAGGGAATTTCCCACCCCATCAGAAAGCATGCTATGCAACAAAACAAAACAAAAAATCTTTTACTATCATATTTTCTTCTCTTTTTCCAAAGGTCCACAAGATATCATTGGCAAAATCTGATGATATTATATAAAAATCCAAAAAAACAAACCACAGCAAATTAAATTACTAATCAACTTGTGAGGTAGACTCTATCCATCTACAAAGGAATTTATTGCTAATTTAAAAATTCATCTTTAATTAAAGGAATATCTCTAATCAGTTAGGAAACAGTTATGTTACATGGGCTCTTTCTTTAAGCCTCAGTGTTATCAGAAAACACCAGGCTGGAAGAAGCTTGATATCTTGCAAGAGGCCTAAGAGAAAGACTGGTGGCCCCATCTAGCTGCGGGTGACATAGTTTTATGTGATTTCCCATCCCAGCACTCTCTCCTAATCCTTCATCCCTTCTCAACCACATATTTGTCTTCAGGCATCCATTGTGAGGGCTGATTTAGATACTTCTAGACTCTTCTAGTATTCTTGTCAACACCAGAGAGACCCTCATGATCATGGCGTCACATAAAATAAATATATCAAAGCCATCAATTTCAAATCCTTCATCCTTTACTCTGTACCCAAATCATCAAATTTTCCAGAGAATTTGGATTTTACCATAAATATTTCTTAGACGAGCTGCTGCATCTGAAAGTGTATGAAATAGTCATATTTTACTTCAAGTTCTGATATTTTTTACTGTCCAATGAACCACAATCTGAATTGCAGCCACCACAGTAACAACTGGTCTAGCAGTTAATGGTGTCAGAGGAGCATGGAAAGTCTGTGTTTGGCTTTGGGCCTTCACATTTCTGTCCAGTTCATATATTAGAGCCTCAATTATTAGAATAAGTTCTCACATGCAGGTGACTCTGAGGGGATGTGATGTGCCAGGTGCATTGTGGTGGCCAGGAACTTAAGGTATCAGTTAGCAAGACCTGGGTAGGACGGGCTAACTGTGTGATTTTGAATGTAATTGACATGACATTCCTAGTTTAACTCCTGGGATATAGTAAATATCCAAAGACCAGGTATGAATCCATTTCTAATGAAGTTCCATCTATATCTGACGATAACTTGGTGCTAGTCATGCAGTGTTATGGTATTTTACACAAATATCTAGAGGTGGAATTGCTGGAGAGTAGCTTATAATTTGCTTGAGTAGATATCGTCAACATGTATTTCAAAGATTTTGTACAAATTAACCCTAATTTTCAGCAATGTCCCATTCTTCATATTAGTAATCTGCGTTTTTTCTTTCTCTTTTCTCTTAATTGATCTTGATGGCATTTTCTGAATTTTTTCATTCTTTTAGAGAACTAACCTTCAGCAGTTTTTTGCTATTCTCCATATGAGTTAGTTAGAATTTTAGCAATGTCACTGATTTCTTCCCTTAGTGTATTATATCATGATTTCTATTTTGTTTGGATTTAATTTGTTGTTAGTTTCCTGGATCTCAATTCCTGGGATATATATATAATGCTTAGTGGTTACCACACAGTTTTTCTTAAAGTTTTTATTCAAGTTCCAGTTAGCTAACATACGGTGTAATGTAAGTTTCTGATATACAGCCGAGTGGTTCAACATTTCCATAAAATAGCCAGTGCTCAACACAAGTGCACTCCTTAATCCCCACCACCCCATCCACGTCTCCTCTGGTAACCATCAGTTTGTTCTCTATAGTTAAGAGTCTATTTCTTATTTTGCCTCTATCTCTCTCTAGAATATTACACTGAGTGAAATAAGTGAGAGAAAGACAAGTACCGTATCATTTCACTCATATGTGAAATTTAAGAAACAAAACAAGAAGCGCACATAGTTGTTTTCAATAAGAGAGGTGATATCAGTACACATTCTCCAGGTTTTTTGTTTTATTTTATGTTATTTTTTATTTTTTAAAATTTACATCCAAACATATTCTACAGGTTTTTAAAGGAATAATAAAAGGTACAGTGATCATAATAAGGCCAATAAGCTCGACACTTTAGATTGAAGGAAAACATTCTTGAAATGATATAAACTACCCAGGGTCCTTAAAAAATAAAGATACATATGCTCAATAGTTCATTTGCATCTCAAAGTAGTTGAATTTATTGTATTATCTTCATACACCCATCCAGAAAACGTTGGTGGTGAATTCTACTTAACATTAAAGAAAAATAATTCTTATTCTCCACAAACTCTTTTCATAAAAGTATTTTTCACAAAAGTAAAACAGAATTGAATATATCTAAACTAATTCCATCTGTCCAGCATTTCTCTGATACTGCTAAATTATGATAGCTTTTCTATACATTCCTTATAATTTTTTTAATTTTTTAAAATGTTTATTAATTTTTGAGAGAAAGAGAGAGAGAGAGAGACAGAGCTTGAGTGGGGGAGGGGCAGAGAGAGAGGGAGACACAGAATCCGAAGCAGGCTCCAGGCTCTTAGCTCTTAGCACAGAGCCTGACACGGGGCTCGAACTCACATGCTGTGAGATCATGACCTGAGCTGAAGTTGGACGCTTAACCAACTGAGCCACCCAGGTGCTCCGTTTCTCAGAATTTTCTATATATACAATTGTTTCATGATGAAAACTGTCAGTTCCACCGCTCTTATGCAACATGAGAGACTTTCTTTTTAATGTGAGCTTAGCCTGGTTGTGACATATAAGATCAATATATAACATCAGTTGCATGGTTTGTACTGGAAACTACCAAACAGAAATTGGATTTTTAAAATTCCTTCTCCAACAGCCTCAAATATACAATGTACCTAAGGAAGAATGTGACAAGAGAGGGGCAAGACACATACTGAAAACTAAAACCTATGTTGAGAATGTACGAAGAACTTAATAAATAGAAAGAAATATTGTGTTCATGGGCCAGACGACTCAATACCATTTAGATGTGAATTATCTCCAAATAGATCTTTAGATTCCAGCAACCCCATATAAAATGTGACCGGGAATGTATTCATTCTTTTTCCAAGGTGGTCTAAAATGTATATAGAAATGTAATGAAGATGAACTCACACAACTGCAAAAAGAAAAAATCTGGAGCACTTACACTATCTCATTTCGAGGTGTATTATAGAGCTGCTGTGTTCAAAATGGCGTGTTGTTTTCACGAAGATAGACAATCCTGTCAATGGGCTGGACCAGAGAGTCCGAAATAGACATGCACATACTGGCCAGCTAATTCTCATTGGAGGTCTGTAGGCAATTTCGTGGAAAAAACATAGTCTTCACCACAAATGGAAGTGAAGTGTTGGACATTCATATGTGCCAACAGCAACAATCCCACAAAAAAACATGTATCACAGCTCGTAAAAATTTATTTCCAAATGAATCATAGACCAAGACGTAGAATGTGAATGCATAAAATAGAGTAAAACATGAGGCAAGGTCTTTGTGATCTTTGCTTAGAAAAACAATTTAAAAAAATTTTATGTTTATTTATTTTTGAGAGACAGAGAGGGGCAGAGTAGGAGCAGGGGAGGGGCAGAGAGAGAGGGAGACACAGAATCTGAAGCAGCTCCAGGCTCCGAGCTGTCCGCGCAGAGCCCCACATGGGGCTTGAACTCATAAACCGTGAGATCATGACCTGAGCCAAAGTCGGACGCTTAACCAACTGAGCCACCCAGGCGCCCCAGAAAAAAAAAAAATTTAAATATAGCATCAATAGAGACACCAGAGTGGTTGAGTTGATGGAGCGTCAGACTCTTGATTTTGGCTCAGGTCATGATCTAACGGTTTGTGGGTTTGAACCCCATGTCTGTCAGTGCACAGCCTGCTTGGGATTCTCTCTCCCTCCTTCTCTCTCTGCCCCTTCCTCGCCTGTACACACTGCCTCAAAATAAATATAAATAAACGTTTATAAATAAATACAGAAACAAAAAAAGTGTCAACAGTGTGGTCCGCATTAAATAAAGATAAAATGCACCTCATCATGATTAAAACTTTTTCAGCAGGGGCGAATTTATGACCGGGGGGCGAATTCAAGATTTGAGGATGTTAATGGAACACCTGTATATGTCTCTAACCGGAGTCCTTGGGCGTGTCTCTTAGGGGAGGGTATTGGAGATGTGACCAGCTATCTTCTCTGGGGACTGATACAGGCCAGTTTGAGTAAAGCTCTGTCAACATGGGGCTTAATGTTGGAGTGGGCGATCCGTAAGTCATCTGGCTTTGATAACCTCTGTGCTTGAGCGCTACATAGGGGATAAAAAACTTCTCCCTTCTTCCCTTTTCCGTTCTCTGGCTGGTCTAACAATTAAATGGACATGAGACAAATTAACAGGAGAAAAACAAATTTTAATTTCATATGTATGGGAACCCCAAAGAAATGAGGTCCCTGATAGGTTTATATGCTATCCTAAGCTATGGAGAAGGGGGTAGGGATTTAATGGGCCACCGAGGGGAATTTGAACCAGGAGGCCCTGCAGAGTCCCCCTGTTTACCAAGCCCACCCCACACTCTTTGTAGTTATCTCCTTCATAGACCTTGTAGTTATCTCCTTCATAGACTCCTTGTAGTTAGCTCTCTTCATAGACCAGACCAGACCCTCCATCTAAATTCTCCAGGGCAGTAAGTGGGGAAGAAAAAACTCCTCTTCAATCCTTTGGGCCGGATTCTTTTCAGCTCGAAACAATCCACATGTCAAAGGGGTACGCTCTGGGACACCTGTCCTGAAACCCTTCAGTTACAATCTTCATATCTCTCAGGATACTAAACTTTCAAGCCTGGAAGCAAGTGTTACATTTCCACATATCCATTTTCTTGCTTCTGTTGCTGACTGGCTGTTTGAACTAGACATTTAACTGCTAGAATCTTCTGTGTTCTTATTTGCATAATAGAAGTAATAATACTTATGTCAAAATATGCATTAGTGGAAACATTAGATAATTTAATGAATTTAAGGTAAGTTGAACCAACCAAGGCTTTTTTGTTTTTTGTTTTTGTTTTTGTTTTTATGTTTATTTAATTTTGAGAGAGAGAGAGAGGGTGAGAGTGAGCTGGGGAGGGGCAGAGAGAGAGGGAGACAGAGGATCCAAAGCAGCTCTGTGCTGACAGCAAAAAGCCTGATGCTCAAACTCATGAACTGTGAGATCATGACTTGAGCTGAAGTCGGACGCTTAACTGACTGAGCCACCCAGGAACCTGATTTTTCCTGACATTTTCAATACAAGAGAAAACTTTAGGTGTGGATTTGTATATGGTAGAGAGGTAGAGACTAATTAAACTCAATATGGGCTGATGAAATGGAGTCTAAGCAACTACTGAATTCTCAGTGACAGAAGAGAGAACTCTATGGTGAAGAATGATGCTTTGCTGTATTTGAATGCTTCCCTCCTCTGAATTGTTTTTTCTTTTTTTTCCTTTCCTTTCCTTTCCTTTCCTTTCCTTTCCTTTCCTTTCCTTTCCTTTCCTTTCCTTCCCTTCCCTTCCCTTCCCTTCCCTTCCTCCCCTCCCCTCCCCTCTTCTTTTCTTTCTTTCTTTCTTTCTTTCTTTCTTTCTTTTTCTCCTACCTTCCAAGTTTCATGGGGAAAGAAATATTTCTTGTTTTATTTTTCCTTCTTTTTGCCTCCCATCATCCAACCGTCTATTCCAACAATGTTAGTCCTGAACAAGAAATAGTTTTGCAGGGTGCCTGGATGGCTGAGTCAGCTAAGCATCTGAATCTTGAATTCGGCTCAGGTCATGATCTCACAGTTCATGAATTTGAGCCCTGCACTGGGCTCTATGCTGATCATTGGGAGCCTGCTTGGGATTCTCTCTCTCCCTCTCTCTGTCCCTCTCCTGCTCACTCATGCATGTGGTCTCTCTCTCTCAAAATAAATAAACTTAAAAGAAAAAGAAATAGTTTTTCACCAGTTCTGATATTGCTGGTCATTGATTTTATTGATCTGTCTATTCTACTCGCATAAGATCTTGATAATGGCTCGCACTTGGACTACAAATGCTTGCGTGTGATTCTCTTGGCTCTATTTCGTCTCACATTCTTCCTGGAAGCTAACCAAATACTGCTACAGGCTACCCTGGTTTCCCTTTGATTATTCAGAAAGCTGGATGAATACAGAACAGTTTCTTGAACTGCTCTATGGCCTTTTTGGGTCTCCAGAGAAATGGTGCCTGAGGCAAGCTAGTACAAAGATGGAAAAACACCCAGGAGAATCAGGGACGTTACTCTGGACAGTGGTTTAGCGATACTTGGCCAGAATCTGTTTAGAAATGCCTTTGGGAATGTAATTATTTACAGCTTTCAAGGAATTATGAACTTCTGTGCTGTCACTTAGGTTTACATTCTATTTTTCCCAACGAAATTTTCTTCAGGGATAGGTATAAAATAGATGATTTTCAGGACCTAAACACTCTTGTTAGCTTTTGCAAGAATTAAAAAATACTTAAAAAGAATTTTTTTTTTAGTGAGCTAGCATTGAGATCTAAAATCATCCTTCAAAATACCTCGCCTGCTTTCGTGGGACAAAGCAATACATTTCTTCATCACGGATAGTTTCAGTAAATGTTTGAAGTCCGTTGTAAACCTGTCGAAGGTTTAAGTCATATTGAGATTTCCAAAATATTTGCAAAGAATTAATCTGGATGTATTGAAATTACTGACTTATCATTCTCTTCATTTTATTCCAGATTTTGATACTAGGGAAGATTTGGCAGATGGAGTATCGGGGGGTGGAATTCTTCCTCATGTAGCCTAAAACCAACCTAACAGCCACTCAGATCCGATGGTTAGAGAGTTACCCATGTCATGTGGGTTTGTTAGGGTCCCGCCAACCATGTGCTTAACTATTTATATGCTCGTATTCCATATAATTTCATTTTAAAGACTGTAACTTCTTTCGCAGTGTGTGATAATTTGGTTACGATAAAAATGGTTTAGCATACGTTAGTTTTAGTTATGCATTATTTATAAGCAAAGTTCTAGTTAAGAAAAATTAAAACATTTTCAAGTTGGCAGTGAATTTCCTTGTGCCCCGTTCTTGGGCTTGTCTACAATCCTCCATATTGCGGCTAAGATACAGCCTTGCTTATGCTTGAATATCTACAATAATGAAGAATTTCCTGTATTTCAAAATACTTGCCATCCTAGAATAGACTAGTTTCATCCGAGTCAACGAAGGTAAGTTCATGCTACATTCTGTTACACTAAGAGAAAATATGAACTCAAGCCAGGAACTGTGCAATCATGACCTGAGCCGAAGTCAGACGCTTAATGGACTGAGCCACCCAGATGCCCCTAACTATACTTTTATAGTGTAAAAAAATCAGGCTAAGGATTGGGGTTAAACATTCCCGAAGAGGACCAATCTGCCATTAAACTAACCTAAATGTTTTCCCTAGCAGATTGTTGAAATTGAGGTTTACCTCATCAGTTATTAAATCTGTGTTATGATTTTTTTTAATTTTCCCACTGGCCTTGGTTGCATATGTGTGCCTGATGCTTTCTGTGGTTCTAAACTAATCACTCAGAGAAGGAAGTTTGTAAAAGAAAGATGAATGTTTTGAACCACGCGTGTCATGGGCTATTTCATATTGCCTCATTTATTCCTCATTAAAATTCTGAATTAGGTCATGATATCTTAATTGTAAAATGAGTAAGATGAAGTTTAAAGAGATGAAGTGATTCTCTCAAGGATCCCCCTGGTCAGTTTATTGAAGGTGCCTCAATGTTTCCACCTCTTTCTCTGTAGTTACTATTCTAACCATTTGTACAATGGTTGGCTGAAGTTCTTTATTCATCAACTGTAACTTTAGTTTTTACACAAGAGGGGTCCTTAATATCTCTGTGATCAAAATGTTTTTATGACAATAACTCTCCTCTCCTGACGTTTCCCTTTTACATATTCTCACCGCAGCGACCATGTCTAATGTTGCATCAGATTACAGGATGAGATACATATTAAGAACTATTGTGGATTAAATGCCAATGATGATTTAGAAACAAATAAGAATTCTGATTTAAGCAATTTACATGTTGGTAAAACTGAACGGACATTGTTTCAAAATGATTAAAAATGAGAGAATTCCAAAAACATGTATATTAAATAGTCCATATATCTTTATTCACATAAATACTCAGAAAGACAGACTGGCTGTCTGTTAACCCATCGTGCATATTCTTTTCTCCCCAGATAAAGATTCAAAATGGTCTTTTCACTGCTGCCCTTTATGACATCCATCGCGTCCCTCTCAGTTGTCCCCATGAAATTAGCCCCAGATTGAGGGAGAATCAGGATTTCTGTCTGCCCACATCTCCAGTGTATTACTTTCACATCCTGAGAAATGCTTAGATTCTCTTGATCTAAGTCTTTTCTATATAAATTCAGAGATTTGGATTGGTCAGGTGAATTCTGCCTTTAATCTGTTTGCAGTCTTATTGTATAATAATTATTTTTAAATCAAATCATTTCAGGTAAATAAATGTATCTGAAAAATTCACATTGTTTCCACTTCATTATCAAAGAATCAACATCAATTGCCATGAGTAGATTTAGGTCAATGAACTCTACCTTCCTAAAACTTGTCAACGCTCTTTAGGAAAGGTGAACTGCTGAATACTCTGTAACTGATAATTATTTTCAAAAAAAGTAGGAACAAACTAAAAATTACTCTTTTGTGAAGTTAGAGTTTTGAATAACAATTTAAAACAGAATTGCTGTCCTACAGTAAGGACCATTTCCTAAATGTCTCTTTCTTAAAAAGAATATATATCTATATCATCTGTATCTAAATCTACATCTGTAGAGATATACTGCACATATATGTGTATATATGTATGTGTATATATAATAGTCTCCAAAACTATGAAATGCATAGATACTGATTTTGAGAATCCCTAGAGTTGATGGTTTCTATATAACTTTGCTACAAAAGCATTCTCTTGTTTTGTTTTGTTTTAAATAGACACTTGATGGCTCAGATATGACTGTCATATCAGGTCTGGAGAAATGTAGAAGGTGCACTAGCTGTCCAAACCCACTGGGGACAGAGAATTCCTCATCAGTGAGGAAGATAACTCCTGGAAGTCCATTCTGTCTCAGTTCTTGACTAATTTTGTACTGATTAAATAATGTCTTAAAATTATGTATCGGATACAAAAGATTCAAATACAAGAGCCATGATGTGTGCACCATTCAAATGTACTTGGGCAACTTATTTTATTTATTTATTTATTTCCTGAGAGAGAGAGAGAAAGAGAACAAGGGAGAGAGGCAGAGGGAGAAAGAGAGGACCTTAGCAGGCTCCACACTCAGCACAGAGCCTGATGCAAGGCTCAATCCCACAACCCTAGGGTCATGACATGAGTCCAAAGGACACTCAACTGAGCCACCCAGGCACCCCCATAATTGGGCAATTTAATGATTTTTATCCAATCTTTAATGTTTGTTATCACAAACAGTATTTGTATTTTTAAAATTGTCTTTAACACATGAAATGTAAATAGAAAAAGGAATGAAATTGCTAAATATTTTCCACAATTTTCAGCCATGAGTTGACATTCTTGTTTTCTTGTATACTTTTTCACCGTTCTTTGCTTTCTAAAATAACAGCAATTCCATTGGTTTAGTATGACCTATTGGCAATGTTTGGTCACATAGCAAAAAAAGAGTGTGCTTTAAACAAATTAAGTTTAGCAATTCGGTCTGGTATATTGCCATTTCCTGAGGATTCAGTGCCAGATAAGTCAGGGAATTTGACCAAAAAATGATAAAAATAGGAACTTTCAACACACATTTAAAATACATGCAACAAAGCATTTTTTGACTTAAGCTCATTTTTAAAACTCTTCTTTGCTACATAATAATGTAATTAACAATGATAAATAGGTTTTAATTTTTAAAATATTTAAATATTTAAAAATCATTACCAGTAAGATTGAGAAAAATACATCATTATTCCCATTATCCCCATTATAGAATTATTCTGCAATACTTTTATAGACTAAAAGACTTAATGAAAATGATAAGACAGCTTAATTTAATAAATTGAGAATAATTAATATTAATATTATATTCATGTCAAGCTACTTAGTAAATTTTATATCATTGTGTTCATACTGTGTCCAACAAATTTATGTTTTCTTTCCTTCAGATACCTAATTCATTTCAGTGTCACATACAGCAAACTCAAGTATATGGAGAGCCAGAGAAACACCTCAGAATTCGTTCTTCTAGGACTTTCGTATGACCAGAACGTACAAATATTTTGCTTTGTGCTCTTCTTATTCTGTTATGTTGCCCTGTTGGCAGGAAACCTGCTGATCCTCGTCTCCATTCGATGCAGCCCTCTTTTCCACCAACCCATGTACTATTTCCTCAGCCACTTATCCTGTATGGACATCTGCTATACCTCTAGTGTTACACCCAAATTCATTGCTGACCTACGAGGGGGGACAAAAACGATCTCCTACGGTAATTGCATGTTCCAGGTCTTTGCTATGCACTTCTTTGGGAGTACTGAGGTCTTTGTCCTCACAGTCATGGCCTTTGATCGCTACGTGGCTATCTGCAAACCTCTCCACTACCTGCTTATCATGAACAGGACAAGATGCAATCTTCTAGTCTTGGCTGCTTGGGCTGGTGGGGCTCTCCATTCTCTTCCTCAATTATCGATGACCATCCAGTTGCCATTTTGTGGACCTAATGAGATTGACCACTATTTTTGTGATATCTTGCCTTTGTTGAAAGTTGCCTGTACTGATACCTACATCACTGGTGTCCTTGTGGTTGCCAATTCAGGTCTGGTCGCTTTAGTGACCTTCGTTGTCTTATTTGTTTCTTATGTCATTATATTGTTTAGTCTAAGACATCGTTCGGCCGAGGGAAGACACAAAGCCCTCTCCACCTGTGGGTCTCATATCACTGTGGTCATCTTATTTTTTGGACCTTCAATCTTTGCCTACCTTCGACCTCCGACCACGTTCCCCCAGGACAAAATATTTGCTCTATTTTACACCATCATCGCTCCTATGTTCAATCCCTTAATCTACACCCTGAGAAATACAGAGATGAAAAGCGCGATGAGAAAAGTTTGGTGTCAAACATTATTTTCGAAGGAAGCACACAATTAATCCGAGGAAACATACAGCTAAGCATCTTTATAAACGAAAAGGGCCTGATGTGACAAGAAAAGCTAAGAAATATTTCTGGGTGGAGCCTGGGTGGCTGATTTGGTTAATCATCTGACTCTTGGTTTTGGCTCAGGTCATGACCCACAGTTCATGAGTTTGAGCCCCGCATCAGGCTCAGCATTGACAGCGTGGAGCCTGTTTGGGATTCTTGCCCCTCCCCCCCACCCTGCTCTCTCTCTCTCTCAAATAAAATTTTATATATTGTTTTTTATTTTTAATGCTTTGTTTATTTATTTATTTATGGAGAGAGAGAGAGAGAGAGAGAGAGAGAATGCACAAGTAGGGGGGAGGGACAGAGAGAGAAACTGAAATAGAATCCGAAGCAGTCTCTGAGCTGTCAGCACAAAGCCCAGTGCGGGTCTTGAGCTCACAAGCTGTGGAATCATGACCTGAGTCAAAATAAGATGCTTAACCAACGGAACCACTCACGTGGTCCAAAATAATTTTTTTTTTTTTAAATGCTGAGATGGGGCGCCTGGGTGGCTTAATCGGTTGAGCATCCGACTTTGGCTCAGCTCATGATCTCACAGTTTGTGGGTTACAGCCTGTGTCAGGCTCTGTGCTGACAGCTCGAAACCTGGAAACTGCTTTGGATTCTGTGCCTCCTTCTCTCTCTGCCCCTCCCCTGCTCGCACTCTCTCTCTGTCTCTCAGCAATGAATAAACATTTAAAAAAAATAAAAATTTAAATAAAATTTAAAAATGCTGAGAAATATTTCATAGACTTTATATAACATCATTATCATGAATAGAATGCATAAGAAAAAGAATTAGAAAGAAATTTAATGGAATAGCTAAATGAATATGAATTCCCACTTACCAGAATTAATTAAAAACTTAATCTTATGGAGTATTAAGGAGGTGTGGATAGAATCACCTGCAGAAAAAAACTGTCTGAGCCAAAGCAAATAAGGCAATGCTATTAAGTCAGTGAATTATAAAGGCAAAAAAATTTTAATGATAATTATAGTAAATAAACTGGGCTTATACACCAGTCCTCAAAATGATACATGTTCTGCAGTAGTGAAGTTGAAATCTACAATTAAAATAATGACTTTAACTCATCATGAATGTCTTTATGATAGAACATTCACTTATTTCTCCTCTAGTGGCACCCAGAAATCATCTGTGTTACAAAGTGATCAATAGTAGAACCTGTTTTAAAGTGCTTCCTGGTGATCAGTTCTTCTGATTTATATTAAAAATAACAAAAATATCTAGTTAAGACAGAACAAGAATCAATAATTTAAGATAATCCAAACATAACTATTTCTTATTCCACCTACTGACTAGAATATAAAACATTTGCCATAAAACTTAAGGGACTGAATAATAAAATGTAAGTGCTGACTAACCCCTACCTGCCTAAAATTGATAAGTGGAAAGTTATTTGATCCAGAACCAAAGACCTTTTCTGTTATAAAGAGAAAAAAAAGCCTAGAAAAAGACAAATTAAGATATAGTCTAACACCTAAAACAAACCAAAGTACATTTTGCAAGCACATTTTTGGCTGCATATGGATGTTTATAGCTGTTTTATTCATAACTGCCAAACCTTGGAAATAAGCAAGATGCCCTTCCATAGGTGACTAGATAAATAAATTGTCATCCATGTGGATAATTATTATTATTATACTGAATATTATAATTATATACTGAATAATATAATTATATATTATAAAGTGAATGAAGACAATCTGAAAAGACTACATAGTTACATGATTTGAACTGTAGGAATCCTGGAAAAGGCAAAGCAATGGGGCAAAGCAATGGAGACATCAAGAACATCAGTGTTTGCCAAGGGTTAGCAGGGGGATCACAAAGCATTGTTAGGTATGTTACTACAGTTGTGGATACATAAAATGTACTACACCAAGGGTGAAGTCTAATGGAAACTATAAATTTAGGGAGATAACGATGTGTCAATGCAGATTCTTCTGATTGTAACTAAAGTATCACTCTGGTGGTAGGGCTTGTCTGTGTGTGGGGACAGGGGGTATATGGAACTCTTTGTACTTTCTGCTCAATTTTGCCGTGAACTTAAAACAACTTTAAAAGATAAAGTTGGGGCGCCTGGGTGGTTCAGTCGGTTAAGCCTCTGACTTCAGCTCAAGGTCATGATCTTGCGGTTCGTGGGTTTGAGCCCCACATCAGGCTCTGGGCTGACAGCTCAGAGCCTGGAGCCTGTTTCAGATTCTGTGTCTCCCTCTCTCTCTGCCCCTCCCCTGCTCACACTCTGTCTCTGTCTCTCTCTTTCTCAAAAATAAATAAAGATCTTAAAAAAAGTAAAAAAAAAAAAAAAAGATAAAGTTTATCGGGGTAGTTAGGTGGCCCAGCGGTTAAGCATCTGACTCTTCATTTCAGCTCAGGTCATGATCTCATGTTTCCTGGGTCTGAGACCCACTTCCTGCTTTGCACTGACAGCATGCGGAGCTGCTTGAAATTCTCTTTCTCCTCTCTCTGCCCCTCCCCCTGCCCACATGTATGCTCTCTCTCTCGCTCTCAAAAGAAACTTAAAGCAAATTTAAAAATATACACTTTATTAATTAAAATATACACTATGGAACGGCAGATACATCAAATCATGTTGTAACTGGAATGAACAGACATCTGAAAAAGACTTTCTACAGAAACCAGAAAAAAAATTATGAAAGACCTTTTTTGCGTGCTTAATAGGGTTTAATTAAAGGTCACTTAAGAAACACAGCAAATATCATTGTGGAGAAGATGCTAGATAACAGAATTTTATTAAAAAGAAGATGGTTATAAAATGGAAAGTGTTTTAGAATATGTAAATAAAATGCAAGAGGTACAATGAGTCTGTAGACAGTGTATAAAGAGGCATAAAGAACAGAAAACACAATGAGGAAGGTAAAATTAACCAGAACTGTCACAGCAGAGAGGAAGTGGAAAGATGGTTTCAGGATTTATTCATAAAGAAATAGGGGCGCCTGGGTGGCGCAGTCGGTTAAGCGTCCGACTTCAGCCAGGTCACGATCTCGCGGTCTGTGAGTTCGAGCCCCGCGTCAGGCTCTGGGCTGATGGCTCGGAGCCTGGAGCCTGTTTCCGATTCTGTGTCTCCCTCTCTCTCTGCCCCTCCCCCGTTCATGCTATGTCTCTCTCTGTCCCAAAAATAAATAAAAAACGTTGAAAAAAAAATTAAAAAAAAAAAATAGACATTAAAAAAAGAAATAAAACTATCGCCAGATTAAAACTCTTCTTCTAGGCATGTTCTAGAATGTTTAATTACTTAGTTGGACCAAATAAAATTGTCACTAAAAATGAAATAATGGTTCAGATAATTAAACAACAGATTCATTTTAATGGCCTCTTTTAAATGGTGGTTATTTATTTTCATGATCATGCTTTCTTAATAACATGACTTTCTCTTTTAAAACATGATTAGTGGTGAAAATTATTATTTGCAATCAATATTGATCTGGTGTTAATGACGTTTTCTGATACAAATCTAGACACACATTCCATGTTAATGAGGCTTTAGCATTCTATAATACTAACAACTTTCATAGAAATCACTTTGGACTTCTTACAGTGAATGTTATGTTTAATAAGTTGAGAGCATTTTCTTTTTTTTTTAAAATAGAGATATAAATGATGTATAGCATTATATTAGTTTCAGATGTACAACAAAATGATATGATTTATTGCAAAATAATCACCACAGTAAGTCTAGCTAACATCCATCCCCACAGATGTTTGCATATTATTTTCTTGTGATGAGAGCTTTTAGATTCTACACTTTCTCACTCATTTTTATTACACAAACTCCTGCCAGAGGATTTGAAATTGTAGAGTTTTTAATTATTCCATATCAGAATTTAAGATACATCTCGAGATTTCAATAGTAAATTCCAAGCATATTTTGCTATCATTTGAGGCTTAAACTATTTACAAAAATTATATCCACTTCTATGTTTATGGATGTGAATATATTGACAAAAATTGCATGTTATAAAAAGAAAGAAAACATAAATGGAAAAAAAAAGAGAAAGACCTATTTTTGACATATAAACTCAAAGGTATTAAAGACTATCCTGTGAAAAGTAGCTAAAGCCTTTTGGGGCAAATTCTTCTTGAGTTGTTAACAGCATTCAAATTCATGCTTGCAACTTTAGAATATCTCAATTTTTTTAAAGTTACACGCAGAAAATATGCTATTTTATATTCATGAGTGAGCTTTGTACAGCGCATCAGCATAAACTGTCAAGGATTTCAGGGCATCAATATGGACTTAAAAGAAGTACTTATATGATACATTTGTATAGAATTTTAAATAAAATATCTTAAACATTGTAATGGCATATTCTCATGAATAAGTTTTTACATGGATTTAATTTTTTAATTAAAAAAATTTTAATGTTTACTTTTATTTCTGCGAGAGAGAGACCAAGTGCGAGCAGGGGAGGGGCAGACAGAGAGGGAGACACAGAATCGGAAGCAGGCGTCAGGAAGATTTTATTTTTTAACCGATTTAGGTTGGCAGAAACATTACACAAAAAGTACAGTGATTTCCCATATAGAAGTTCAGCCCCCTCACAATTTCTATCACCTAACATTTCATATTAGTGCGGTACATTTGTTACCACTGACAAACCAATATTGATGCTGTTTTCCTAAAGTCTGTAGCTTACTTTAGGATTTGCTCTTGGTGTGGTTGGGTTTTGTGGATTTTGACCTATGCATTATATCACATATCCACCACCGTCCAAAACAGTTTCCTTTCCTGAAAAATGCCCTGTGCTCCACCGACTTATCCTTTTTTCTCTCATCCTGAATCTTTATCACCCACTGATTTTCTTTTTTCTTTTTTTTTTTTTTTTACAATTTCCACAGTTTTTCTTTTTCCAGAAAGGGAATTCATAATTCATTTCTGTGATATCAATATTTCTGTTTCAAAACCTAAATATCCTCCTTGGGATTATCTCATGTATTGCTTTAATAATTAATATTTTAAAATTCACTATTGTCTATTGCTTGCACTCTCCCCTTCTGCCACATAAATATGTCAATCGTCCTTAATTTCGTTCATCTATGCTACAGTCCTAATAACTAATATTATAAACAAATTACTATAATTAGTATGATTCAAGGGGAACCTAACACCCTCAAAGTTAGGTGGAATCAGTATGAAATCATGTAGATTTTACCAAGAGGATACAATTATGATAATAAACCCAACCATCAAAGCCTTCCCAGTATCAGAGAACTACCTCAGAAACATGAATTTTCTCACCAACTCCTGTTACTGTTCTAGAAGGATGTCGGTAAACACATCATAAGATTTCAGAATATAACCCCAAGGACTGGAAGGGAGATTATTAGATTGCATACTATCCTTTACAACTTGAAGCTCCTATTATTACTTGAACAATTTCTTTAATAATTATTAATATTTAATACTTTAATAATTGATAATTCAAAATCATTAAATTAATAGTTTAAATTTAAATTTAATAATTTAATAATTAATATTCAAGTAATAATTATTACTTGAATAATAATTACTTGATACTTTCTGTCAAGTCAGGAAGAACAACTAAATTGAAGGTTAACGGTCAGATATGATGAGATGGAAATGCCTGATGAAGGACACTGGATGAGAGAAAGCCTGCCAGTCTGTGGTTGTGAGTCTATAGGGTGGTACAGAAGAGCAGAAGACACCAGGAGTCGACACGAAGAGGGGCAGGGAAAGCACTAGATCAAAACCACAAATTTTTAGACGAGACAGGTGGAGACAGAACGGTGAAGGGTATCTAAGTTGTAGACCTTAATATCTGTTTGTACCTTATGCTAAGCTATTCCTCTACGTAAAACCGACTTAACACCAACCGGTCTGTCTTCAGATTGCTTATTTTCCTGAAAGAAGTAGTGTTCATGCCCCCAGGACAGGATTATATTAGCTCAACCATAAGAAGATTATATTCTTGGGGCATCCGGGTGGCTCAGTCGGTTAAGCGTCCGACTTCAGCTCAGGTCATGATCTCACGGTTCATGGGTTTGAGCCCTGTGTGGGGCTCTGTGCTGACACCTCGGAGCCTGGAGCCTGCTTCACATTCTGTGTCTCCCTCTCTCTCTCTCTGCCCCCTCATGCTTGTGCTCACTCTCTCTCAAAAATAAATAAATAAACATGAAAAAATATTATATTCTTTGTAGGCTTCTAGGTATGCCCAAACTATGAAGAAATACTTGAAACTTCCATTCGTTTTTAGCCATCTGAGATCAACTTCTTGCGCCATAATTTCCCATGGTATTTTTCACTGCTGCATTCTTCAGCATATAAATCAGAGGGTTTAGCAAACATTTCCCATTTGTATAAAACACAGCTATCATCTTTTTTTTTTTAAGTTTATTTTTGAGAGTGACAGAGCGCGAGTCGGGGAGGGGCAGAGAGAGAGAGTGAGACCCAGAACCTGAAACAGGGTCCAGGCTCCTAGTTGTCGGCACAGAGCCGGTGGCAGCCAGAAGCTGCTGGTTGCAGCCCTACGGTGGGGCCTGATCATGGGGCCGGACCCTGGGGCTTGAACTCATGAGCCAGTCTCATGACTCAGGTCAGATCATGACCTGAGCTGAAGTCGGACCCTTAACTGACTGAGCCACCCAGGCGCTCCAATCACAGCTATCATCTTATCCATGGGGAAGGTGGTTGCAGGGCGTGTGTATATAAATAGGCAAGGACTGAAGAACAAGATGACCACAATGATGTGGGAGACACAGGTGGAGAAGGCTTTTCTCCTCCCTTCAGCACTGTGGTTTCTCAGAGAATACAAGATATTAACATAGGAGCACATCAGCATGACAAAACTCAGGGTACAAATGGCCCCGCTATTGGACCAAGAGTAGATTGATTACGTAAATGTCTGTACAGGCGAGTCTCAACAATGGCTGCAAGTCACAAAAATAGTGATCGATCACATTGGGACCACAGAAGGGTAAACTCAAGGCCAGAAAAATCTGAGCTAAAGAACGTACACAGTACCCCACCCAGGCCATAGCCACCAGCACAGCACAGACCCGTCGACTCATGATGGTTGTGTAGTGCAGGGGTTTACAGATGGCCACATAGCGGTCAGCGGCCATGAGGATAAGAATGAAGATCTCCAGGCAGCCAAAGAAATGGAACGAGAAGACCTGTATCACGCACTCACTGAGATAGTGGTCTTTTTTGAAAGGGCATCCACAATCATTCTAGGGGCTACGGAAGTACAGAAGCAGGTGTCAGATAAGGATCGGTGGGCTAGGAAGACTCACACGGGACTCCTGAGTTCCCCGGGGGGCCTTGACAGTGGTAATGATCAGAACGTTACCCAGCAACATGCCCAAATAAAGAAGCAAGAAAATGACAAACACTGTTTTCCTCCTAACAGGATCCCCTGTCAACTGGAGCAGAAAAATTTAACATTATTCAGCTGCATGATCATGAGTGAGAAGGGGAAGTCTGAAAAGATTTGTCTGTGAAAAAATAAAGAAATTGATTTACGGTGTGCTAGGAGACGTTATGGAATATTTTAAGCAAAATAATTCATGATACCGTGTGTGATTGTGGGATATTTTCAGCAAAAATAAATATTCCTATCAGGTACACTTTGTGGGTGTTTTTTTTTTCCATGTCAATACAGTATTTTGTTTTTAATTTTTAATGACCACTTCAATGGGCATTATGAGTCCCAAATTATCTTACTAGTGTGATACCTTTCTCAGCACTCCTCAATGTTTATTTACTTTGAGAGAGAGAGAGAGAGAGAGAGAGAGGGAGGGAGAGAAGGGGCAGAGAAAGAGGGAAACACAAACCAAAGCAGGCTCCAGGCTCTGAGCTTTCAGCACAGAGCTGGACACGAGGCTCAAACTCACAGACTGTGACAGCATGACCTAAGCTGAGGTCAGATGCTTAACCCACTGAGCCACCCGGGGAACCCCTAGCACTCTTCAAATATAGCCCCCTGCTAGATTTGACATGATTCGGATTGATTTTGCCAATTCAGTGATTATAAAATTATGTGGCCCCATACTATTATTTCCTTCTTTATTTATATTTTAAATACATTTAATAAATACTGGGGTCCTGTTTTGCATCGTATATGGCTCAACTTATAGGATTTGACTGTTCTTGGAGGTTCATGAAGATTCATGTGACCTCACATGCCACTCCCAATCTTATAAAGAATGTCCTTTTGATGCATATGTTTATATATCACGTATTTGTTACACGTATTTTTATAAATGTATTATTTGTAAATCCAACATCTTCTGCTTCTCTGCATACCTTCTCACATATAGCAGCTTTAAAGGAGGAACAGGAAATACAACATTTAAATAATATGCCGGAAATTTCAAACATATTTGTAATATGTAGGACTTGATCAATACAAATGAACAGAAGTGAATATTCTTTCATATTTGAAAATATCTCACATATCCCTGTTTCTGTTTTTCTTTCTCCAATTTCTGAATGGCAACCTGAGAGCCCTCAGAGCCTCTGGATATACATTTGTAAGTGAAAGGAGAGAGATAAACTTCATCGTTAATATACTCACAAATCAACTTTTAAAAAAAAAATTTTTTTTAATGTTTATTTATTTTTGAGACAGAGAGAGACAGAGCATGAACAGGGGAGGGTCAGAGAGAGGGAGACACAGAACCCAAAATAGGCTCCAGGCTCTGAGCTGTCAGCACAGAGCCCCACGCAGGGCTCAAACTCACGGACCGCAAGATCACGACCCTAGCCGAAGTCGGAAGCTCAACCGACTGAGCCACCCAGGTGCCCCACAAATCAACTTTTTAACGTAAGTGTCTCAGGCCTTGGGTGGCTGTGTATGGGTATCACCTGGCATTTGGGTGTAGGACCAGATCATGATTGTAGCCCCTTAAGCTGCACATTCACGGAATAGAGCAGAGAAGCAGAAATGAGAAGAAGATGTGATTTTAAAAAGAACATAGCATATGGTCAGTAACTGATTGATTCCTAATTCTTTTCAGTCCTGGAAAAGTCAATGATCACTTTGAAATGTTGGGGTGGTTGAGTGACTCAGTCGACTGAGCATCTGACTTCGGCTCAGGTCATGATCTCGCGGTTCATGGGTTCAAGCCCCGAGTCGGGCTCTGTGCTGACAGCTCGGAGCCTGGAGCCTGCTTGGGATTCTGTGTCTGCCTCCCTCTCTGCCCCTCCCCTGCTTGTCTCTGTCTCTGTCTCTCTCTGTCAGAAACAAACATTAAAAAAAAATACTAAATGTTATTTCTTTCAATGAAGATTTTTTTTTTAATTTGAAATGTTTTCTGGACCAAAATTTCAAGAAAAGCCTTTCTTTAACGTCTTGCTTATCAAGATGAGGTTGGAAGGGACACTATATGCAAATACCAATATAAACTGAAATGTGGTGTATTTAAATATAACCTGGGGGACTTCCTCTTCCTATTGTGTTCCTCCCCAATCTCATATCTCATCCATACTTCCAATAAATTGTCTTACAATATTTTCATGACCATCATTTCAAGAACAAAACCCTTTTCTTTTTTTTTTTCAATTAATTATGTATGTGCTTGTGACAATTTTAGAGACTCTCGCTCAAAAAATAAAAAATAAATAAAAAGGAAACTAACACGTGTGGTTATGAACCACGTATGACACTGGGGTGTTTCATACTATTTCTTGTATTCCTCGTTGTATTTCTGAGTTATATGATATTACCTAATTCTATAATACAGGAAATGAGGCTTAGAGAGTTTAGCAATTAGCCCAACATTCACAAAAGTTATGGAAGAGAGCAAGTTAATTCTGTTTCCTGAGCTCTTTTTAAGATTTGGCATCTAGGAAATAAAGACATTTAATAAAATTGGTAAGACTAATGTTTGAATACTATCCTTGCTTATACTTGGTAGTAGATTTCTCTTACAACCTTGGAAAGATTGGCCAGGTTTTAAATTCTACATATCAACTCCAAATAATTACAATAAAATAAAAAAAAGAGATAAATCCAAGGGGACATTTCACTTAATATCAAACTTCTTAATATAATAAATATTTGACCCATATCTTTCTATAATAACACTGAATGTAAATGAACTAAATGCACCAACCAAAACACATAGGGTATCAGAATGGATAAAACAACAAGACCCATTTATTTGCTGTCTACAAGAGACTCATTTTAGACCTGAGGACACCTTCAGATTGAGAGTGAGGGGATGGAGAACTATTTATCATGCCACTGGAAGTCAAAAGAAAGCTGGAGTAGCCATACTTATATCAGACAAACTAGACTTTAAATTAAAGGCTGTAACAAGAGAGGAAGAAGGGCATTATATAATAATCACAGGGTCTATCCATCACAAAGAGCTAACAATTATAAATGTCTATGCACCGAATACAGGATCCCCCAAATATATAAAACAATTACAAACATAAGCAACCTTATTGATAAGAATGTGGTAATTTCAGGGGACTTTAACACTCCACTTACAGAAATGGATAGATCATCTAGACACACGGTCAATAAAGAAACAAGGGCCCTGAATGATACATTGGATCAGATGGACTTGACAGATATATTTAGAACTCTGCATCCCAAAGCAACAGAATATACTTTCTTCTCGAGTGCTCATGGAACATTCTCCAAGATAGATCATATACTGGGTCACAAAACAGCCCTTCATAAGTTTACAAGAATTGAAATTATACCATGCATACTTTCAGACCACAATGCTATGAAGCTTGAAATCAACCACAGGAAAAAGTCTGGAAAACCTCCAAAAGCATGGAGGTTAAAGAACACCCTACTAAAGAATGAGTGGGTCAAACAGGCAATTAGAGAAGAAATTAAAAAATATATGGAAACAAATGAAAATGAAAATACAACAATCCAAACGCTTTGGGTTGCAGCGAAGGCAGTCCTGAGAGGAAAATACATTGCAATCCAGGCCTATCTCAAGAAACAAGAAAAATCCCAAATACAAAATCTAACAGCACACCTAAAGGAAATAGAAGCAGAACAGCAAAGACAGCCTAAACCTAGCAGAAGAAGAGAAATAATAAAGATCAGAGCAGAAATAAACAATATAGAATCTAAAAAAACTGTAGAGCAGATCAACGAAACCAAGAGTTGGTTTTTTGAAAAAATAAACAAAATTGATAAACCTCTAGCTAGGCTTCTCAAAAAGAAAAGGGAGATGACCCAAATAGATAAAATCATGAATGAAAATGGAATTATTACAACCAATCCCTCAGAGATACAAGCAATTATCAGGGAATACTATGAAAAATTATATGCCAACAAACTGGACAAACTGGAGGAAATGGACAAATGCCTAAACACCCACACTCTTCCAAAACTCAATCAGGAGGAAATAGAAAGCTTGAACAGACCCATAACCAGCGAAGAAATTGAAGCGGTTATCAAAAATCTCCCAACAAATAAGAGTCCAGGACCAGATGGCTTCCCAGGGGAGTTCTACCAGACGTTTAAAGCAGAGATAATACCTATCCTTCTCAAGCTATTCCAAGAAATAGAAAGGGAAGGAAAACTTCCAGACTCATTCTATGAAGCCAGTACTACTTTGATTCCTAAACCAGACAGAGACCCAGTAAAAAAAGAGAACTACAGGCCAATATCCCTGATGAATATGGATGCAAAAATTCTCAATAAGATACCAGCAAATCGAATTCAACAGCATATAATAAGAATTATTCACCATGATCAAGTGGGATTCATTCCTGGGATTCAGGGCTGGTTCAACATTCGCAAATCAATCAATGTGATACATCACATTAATAAAAGAAAAGATAAGAACCATATGATCCTGTCAATCGATGCAGAAAAGGCCTTTGACAAAATTCAGCAACATTTCTTAATAAAAACCCTCGAGAAAGTCGGGATAGAAGGAACATACTTAAAGATCATAAAAGCCATTTATGAAAAGCCCACAGCTAACATCATCCTCGATGGGGAAAAACTGAGAGCTTTTTCCCTGAGATCAGGAACACGACAGGGATGTCCACTCTCACAGCTGCTGTTTAACATAGTTCTGGAAGTTCTAGCATCAGCAATCAAACAACAAAAGGAAATCAAAGGCATCAAAATTGGCAAAGATGAAGTCAAGCTTTCACTTTTTGCAGATGACATGATATTATACATGGAAAATCCAATAGACTCCACCAGAAGTCTACTAGAACTGATACATGAATTTAGCAAAGTTGCAGGATACGAAATCAATGTACAGAAATCAGTTGCATTCTTATACACTAACAATGAAGCAACAGAAAGACAAATAAAGAAACTGATCCCATTCACAATTGCACCAAGAAGCATAAAATACCTAGGAATAAATCTAACCAGAGATGTACAAGATCTGTATGCTGAAAACTATAGAAAGCTTATGAAGGAAACTGAAGAAGACATAAAGAAATGGAAAAACATCCCGTGCTCATGGATTGGAAGAATATTGTCAAAATGTCAATACTACCCAAAGCTGTCTACATATTCAATGCAATCCCAATCAAAATTGCACCAGCATTCTTCTCGAAACTAGAACAAGCAATCCTAAAATTCATATGGAACCACAAAAGGCCCCGAATAGCCAAAGTAATTTTAAAGAAGAAGACCAAAGCAGGAGGCATCACAATCCCAGACTTTAGCCTCTACTACAAAGCTGTCATCATCAAGACAGCATGGTATTGGCACAAAAACAGACACATAGACCAATGGAATAGAATAGAAACCCCAGAACTAGACCCACAAACGTATGGCCAACTCATCTTTGACAAAGCAGGAAAGAATATCCAATGGAAAAAAGACAGTCTCTAACAAATGGTGCTGGGAGAACTGGACAGCAACATGCAGAAGGTTGAAACTAGACCACTTTCTCACACCATTCACAAAAATAAACTCAAAATGGATAAAGGACCTGAATGTGAGACAGGAAACCATCAAAACCCTAGAGGAGAAAGCAGGAAAAGACCTCTCTGACCTCAGCTGTAGCAATTTCTTACTTGACACATCCCCAAAGGCAAGGGAATTAAAAGCAAAAATGAACTACTGGGACCTTATGAAGATAAAATGCTTCCGCACAGCAAAGGAAACAACCGACAAAACTAAAAGGCAACCAACGGAATGGGAAAAGATATTTGCAAATGACATATCAGACAAAGGGTTAGTATCCAAAATCTATAAAGAGCTCACCAAACTCCACACCTGAAAAACAAATAATCCAGTGAAGAAATGGGCAGAAAACATGAATAGACACTTCTCTAAAGAAGACATCCAGATGGCCAACAGGCACATGAAAAGATGCTCAACGTCGCTCCTCATCAGGGAAATACAAATCAAAACCACACTCAGATATCACCTCACGCCAGTCAGAGTGGCCAAAATGAACAAATCAGGAGACTATAGATGCTGGCGAGGATGTGGAGAAACGGGAACCCTCTTGCACTGTTGGTGGGAATGCAAACTGGTGCAGCCACTCTGGAAAACAGTGTGGAGGTTCCTCAAAAAATTAAAAATAGACCTACCCTATGACCCAGCAATAGCACTGCTAGGAATTTACCCAAGGGATACAGGAGTACTGATGCATAGGGGCACCTGTACCCCAATGTTTATAGCGGCACTCTCAACAATAGCCAAATTATGGAAAGAGCCTAAATGTCCATCAACTGATGAATGGATAAAGAAATTGTGGTTTATATACACAACGGAGTACTACGTGGCAATGAGAAAGAATGAAATATGGCCCTTTGTAGCACCATGGATGGAACTGGAGAGTGTTATGCTAAGTGAAATAAGTCATACAGAGAAAGACAGATACCATATGTTTTCACTCTTATGTGGATCCTGAGAAACTAACAGAAACCCATGGGGGAGGGGAAGGAAAAAAAAAGAGGTAAAGTGGAAGAGAGCCAAAGCATAAGAGACTCTTAAAAACTGAGAACAAACTGAGGGTTGATGGGGGGTGGGAGGGAGGGGAGGGTGGGTGATGGGTATTGAGGAGGGCACCTTTTGGGATGAGCACTGGGTGTTGTATGGAAACCAATTTGGCAATAAACTTCATATATTGAAAAAAAAGAAATATCTGGGGAACTGGTTTCCTGTTTTAAATTTTCTATCTATCTATCTATCTATCCGTTTGGGGGGAGAGAGAGAGAGAATGGGGGAGGGAGAGAATCCCAAGCAGAGTTTGTTTTGTCAACACAGAGCCTGATGTGGGGCTCTCTCCCCCAAATTATGAGATCACGACCTGAGCTGAAATCAAGAGTTGAACGTTTACCTCACTGAGACACCCAGGTGCCCTGGTTTTCTTTTTATATTCAGATGGTTACTGCTATAGAAATATAGCAGTAATAAATCAGATCAATTCACAAATCCTTTTATTTTCTACATCTCCACATTTTCACCTCTTTCTTGTGGCTATTGTCCCCACTTTTGGAAAGGGATAGGGAAAAAGGATGAAGCAAAATACTAACATATTTCTCCCTATGTGCAAACTCATCTAGATGAAAATGTGGATAATCTTGGAAAACCTGTATAGGCACAGAAAGTTTTCTGTATAGATTTCTCCCTTAATTTCTTGTCAGGGTCCATTTACTGTGGAGCCAACCAGAACCTTGATTGAATAGTCATCATTTAGGGGCACCTGGGTGGCTCAGTCGGTTGAGCATCCGACTTCAACTCAGGTCATGATCTCATGGTGTGTGATTTCGAGCCCCGCATCGGGCTCTGTGCTGACAGCTCGGAGCCTGCAGCCTGCTTCGGATTCTCTGCTGTGTCTCCCTCTCTCTCTCTCTCTCCTCCTCCCCTGCTTGCACTCTGTCTCTGTCTCTGACTATCTCTCTCAAAAATAAATAAACATTAAAAAAATTTAAAAAAAATAGTCATCACTTGATGTACTTTGAAAAATGATATAATACTGTAGGGGGCTTACTTTGATGTTGGTTTTTACATGTGAGTGAAAAGGTAAATTGGGAAAAGTAAGCTGATCAATGAGAGAAGCAGATGTCTAAGACACTACAGAGATTAGGTTTTCTCCTCAAGGTTGGCATTTATCCATGTGACACTCTTTGAGCAAACGTGTGTTGTGTGCCTAATGCCAAACACAGACATCAGTGTCATGATATTCAGTGTCTTGAAAATATGGGCAGTCTAGCAGAGGAGAAAGAGAGAGAGAGATGCAAAAGATCAAACGGAGGTCCTGAAAGGTGGTACAAGAGTATCTGTGATAATTAAGAGAACGTGCTCTTTTTGGCCAAGAGGAATGAGAAGTCCTCCTGCAGGAGGTGTGTTTGAGATCAGCTTTAAAAAAGGATAGGTCTGAAATAAGAGAGCATGCTCACTGGAAGGAAACCACAAGCAAGAACCAAAGGGAAAGAACTACCAGGCTTGAACGGGCAAGAGTTGAGAAGGTCAGTTTGGTTGGGGTTTAAGGAACAATGCTGGGGAAAAAAGCTGAAAATCCAGATGTGACCTAATGTGCATTTTGCATGACGTTGGGGATAATAACAATAATAAGAATAATAATATCCTCCCAGAGTCTTTGGAAGCATTGGGCATAATAAAGGAAAAGTCCTTGTGCAGTCCCTGGTACTGAGCACACGTGCAGTAATGTTACTATGACTGGTTTTAGGAGGGCAGGGGGAGGCTGTTCCCTGCATTTGAGCTGAGAAGTGCCACAGTTGAGGCTGTGTGGTGGCTAAAGCAGGAGCCCAAAGGGATGGGCGGGTGGGGAGAGAAATGAGGCGGCTGAGAGACCAGCGAGGTAACAGGTATGCTCTCTGCCTGACAGAATCCATTTCTGGACTTGGCCCCTCTCTTGAGTTGGAACTCAGGGATAGACGATAATGAGAGAATTGGTGAGAGGGAAGAGGAAGAAGAACCAGCGGAAAACAGGGGAGGCAAAAAGCCCTCATCCTTCTTGACCTTTGATGAGAAAATCATTTTTTGTTTTCTTATTGACTCTCCATCCCCATTTGCATATTCTGTCTCAGAATCTGGAAATGGCTTGCACACTGTCAGGGCTGGGGGCATGACTCAGGGCTGAAATTAGGTTTGCATCTTCTTTGTCTGGCAGAAGCATGAGGAGAACCCTGGTTGCCTGGGGACTCCTTTTCTCCCCGGAAATGGCTGCCTCGGCATTGTGGCTTCCTGTTCGTACTGATCAAGCTGATCAAGTCCCTTTTACGTCCTCACATTCTCATGCCCATTTTGAAGCCTGAAGTTGTAAATGATACTGAGTTAACCACAAGGTAAGCTTGTCTTTCAGGGACATAACAAAGTGGGGACCCTTCCTTGCAAGAATATTGATTCTATCATGTTCTTTCTGTCTGGCCCGGCTTTCCTGTGAACTTACTTACGTGGCTCCTCAAAATGTAGTCGAGTTGGAGGCTAATCCAGGCAAAAGGCTGACTGGATGCAAAGGAGTGTTTCCAAATGGTGCTTACTTCGGCATTTCTGTTACACTGGGATTCTCACTGGGGATGGGCAAGAATCTTACAGCTTCAGTAACAGAGCTATTTGCAGACCTTGCCCAGGGTGGAGAGCCACTAGCTCAGACATGGCTGTGCACCTTGCTGAAACCAGATGTCTTCTTTAGCTTCCTGGCATGACTTAGAGGGCGCATATATATATATATATATATATATATATATATATATATATAATAAAATAATAATAAATAATAATGAAAAACATATATATATAAATAAATATTATTGTGGCTTATTTGGCTGGGAAGGTTAAGTGTAAGAGGCAGAAAGCAGATGTCTGCAGGTGTTTCTGTGTTGACGTTGCCTTTGTATAAACTGATGGAGATTCGGCATATTTACAACCAAAGGAATTCAGAAAAAAAAAAAGATGTCATAGGGGATTCTTGATAGGTAAATGTAAATGTAATTGCTTATATTTTTGAAGTACTTTGTGAGGCAATTTGTATGAATTTCTCATCTCTTTTGTAAAGGTAAGGAGACTGAGTTTGGGAAGCTGGATATTCAGTTCAAATGGACTCACCAGCACGCAGTGGAGCTAAGATTCAAACTCAAGTCTCATCATTGGTTCGCTGGAACTCTTTTTTTTTTTTTTTTTTAACATTTATTTATTTTTGGGACAGAGAGAGACAGAGCATGAACGGGGGAGGGGCAGAGAGAGAGGGAGACACAGAATCGGAAACAGGCTCCAGGCTCTGAGCCATCAGCCCAGAGCCTGACGCGGGGCTCGAACTCACGGACTGCGAGATCGTGACCTGGCTGAAGTCGGACGCCCAACCGACTGCGCCACCCAGGCGCCCCACTCTTTGTTTTTTAAATTTGCTTATTTATTTATTTTTGCGGGGGGGGGGGGAGGGCAGAGAGAGAGGGAGAGAGAAAATCCCAAGCAGGCTCCACACTGTTAGCAGAGCCTGACAAGGGCCCCAACTCACAAACTGTGAGATCATGACCTGAGCCAAAAATCGAAGAGTCTGATGCTTAACTGAGTGAGCCACCCAGGTGCCCCACGTTTGCTGAAATTCTTAAGTGTGATACTATACTACCTTGAGACATTGCATAATAAAAGAAAGAACAAAGTATACCATTATAGAATGCTTAATGAATTGTCATTTCTTTAATAAATAAAGAAAATAATATCAGTTAACACCTACTATGGGTAGCTTAATAGTGATTGGTGGTTTGCTTTAGGGGTACATGCTGTGTAATGCATGAGATTCTTATTTCTTGTTGTATCCTAACGGTAACTTTAAAAGGTATATGTAATTATTTCCACTTTACAAAGTTGAAAGCTGAGCTCTGAAGAAGTAAAGTGACTTCCTTAAGATCACCCACAGTTTGTTGCAGAGCTCAGCTTTCACCCAGATCCACCTGCCTATCTTGCTCATTTCCGCTCTTTCCACTGTGTCACGATGCCTTGAGGTAGCGGGTTAATAGGAAAGCAGCACTCAGCATTAAACTTTTTCCATGGGGGAGGGGAAGGAAAGAAAAAGAAAAACAGAAAAAGAAAAAAGAAAAAAAAAGAGGTTCGAGTGGGAGAGAGCCAAAGCATAAGAGACTCTTAAAAACTGAGAACAAAATGAGGGTTGATGGGGGGGAGGGGAGGAGGGTGGGTGATGGGTATTGAGGAGGGCACCTTTTGGGATGAGCACTGGGTGTTGTATGGAAACCTATTTGGCAATAAATTTCACATATTGAAAAAAAACTTTTTCAATAAAAAATACAGATATAATGTATAATATATTTTTGATAACAACAGGATTCTATTTATGAAAAAGAATACAAGAAATGAAAATGAAAGACCTTTATTTCTCTTGAACACAGACATGAAAAACTTTAACAAAACATTAGTAAATCAGATCCTGCAATAAAAACCAATACACCACAGTCTAGGGGGTTCATCCGACCAATAAAAGCCTTGTTTGACAATTAAAAAACAATCAATGTAATTCATCATATTAACAGACCAAATTAAGAGAACCATGATATCATATCAGGAGATGTAGAAAAAGCTTTCAACAGAATTCAACATCTTGTTGTGATTAAAATCCTTGACAATCTAGGAATAAAATGAACTTCATTAGCCAAATAAAAAATATCTAGGGATAACGAAGAACTAATACAATATTTAATGGTAAGAGACTAACTTATTCTCCTCTGTGATCTAGAACAAGGCAAAAATGTCCTTTTTCACCACCGACTACTCAACATTGTTCTGAAAGTTCTAGCTGATTTATTAGACCAAAAAAAAAGTCATACAAAGTAAAAAAACAAGTAAAACTGTCTTTATTTCTATGCAACACAAGTGCCTATGTTAAAATCTCAAGGAATCTACAAGTATCTCGTGAAACTAATAAGTGAGTTAGCAAGTTCATAGGATACACTATCAACATGCATAATTGATTGCCAACAATAGAAAAATAAAATATAAAAATTTTTAAAATTATAATAAAACTTGTTTGCATATAAATTTAATGAAATATGTTCAAGATCTGTATGCAGAAAATTATAAAACAATATTGAAAGGAATCAAGAAGATCTCAGCAAATGGAGAATATACACAATTCATAACTAGAAGACGCAGTAGTGTTAAGGTGTCAATCCTAGCAATTTTTATTTTTTTAAATATCAACAAGGTGATTCTCAAACTGATATGAAAAGGCAAAGCGACTAGAATAGCCAAAATAATTTTAAAAAAACCCACATGTTGCAGGACTCATATTACTATTAATTTAGAATTAATTACATATTATTAGAATTAATTACATATTAATTTAGAATTGCTATAAAGTTACAGTAATCAAGATAGTGTGCTATCAGTGGATGGTCTGGTATTGGTGAAAAGCGTATACACAAAGATCAATGGAACGAAAAGAAAAAGGTGATTTGGTGGAGAAAAGATAGTGTTTTTAACAAACAGTGTTAGAACAACTGGATGTCCACATACAGAAAATGAACTTACACCCGTGACACAGTTTACACAAAATAGCTCAAAATGCATCATAGATATGAAAGTATTTTAAGGGACCCAGGAAGATACACTTAGATTCTTTTTCGAAGGGGAAGAGCATCCACGGAGTAGATGAGTTTTTTGAGCAAACAAGTATGTAGCTAGAAGGAATGGGAGAGTGAAGGCAAAGGTATGTAAGAAAAGAGAAGAGGGATAGGGGATCCCATGGAGAAAATTCTGAGGTCTGAAGGAGATGTAAAAACATACTAAATCAAGTTTGAGGGAGACCTCTAACCACAAGAGAAAAAGATTGGAAAAAGAAAGGTTTAGTTGGATTGTAGGAAATAGACTGATGACGAGGAGATTCCCAGAATCCCTTGGTAATTTGTATTTCAGAAGCAAAACATACTAACAACTTGTGCCAATTTTCAAAGGCTATGACCTCTGGTTATTTTTATACTTTTTATAAATAAGACCCCCAAAGAACCACTAATGTAGAAAATAACAAATGATTATAAACCCATCAACTCTTAGGACAAAAGATAGCATTTCTGTCCTTCCACAGGCTCGTGCTCTATCTCGTTGTGTCACCTCTGTTTTACAGGAATCCTATGTATTATCACATTGTTATGCCCCAGTTCCTTCATATGTGAAATGAGGTTGGTAATATTATTTATTGCGTAGAGTTGTTATAAAGTGAAATAAGCTCAACCCCACCAGTGATTCGTGGCTGACATAAAGCACATGTTTACTAAGTGTTTCCTACAGTTAGTGGAGCTCAGAGGGCAAAGCAGAATCAAACATCAGTTTTGAATATAAATGTAAACAGAAGAAAGGTTATTGAAAATGACATAAGACTAGAGCAAAATTATAGAATGTTCATCTCCACTGTTGGCAAATTATTTCAGTGAGCCTTCCGTAACCCTCAAAGGACATGAAAGAAAGTTCTGTCTGTAAGTTTCCTTAAGGTTTGCCTAAATGGAAATTAATTTACCTTAAATGGAAATTTACCTCAATGGCAATACATCCTTAAAAAACTTACCTCAAAGGGAAGTGTGTTAAAGAATACATGCATCCTCTTCCCCCAGAGAATGATAAAAACACTATATGGGAATGGAAGGGTATCATTTCTTAACATAATGGCCAGATCTAGAGTTTGATCCCCAGATGATAGCAAAGGGTAAAAGAAAGTCAAATTGCATCAACAGCAGATCTCAGTCACTAAGGACCAAGGATCTCAGTCACCAAGGACCAAGGATCTCACGCTGCAGAGGTACCTTTTTTTGCAGGGCATTTGCCATCTGGTTGTGAATCTGCTGTAGTAACTTGGATCTAAGAGGATAATGACCGGTGAATTGATTACTTGGGGACATAAAATAATTAACTCAAACTAAATAAGCAATACCTTGGGAGGAAACACAGGTACTTGGAGGATACAAACAATATTTGAAATTTTATTTAGCATTGGCTCCAAGGCTGAAGCCCTGAGGAATAATGCAGTAATACAAATACTGGGTCTGTATAAACTAGGATTTGACTAGTTTTGGAAAACTAAGTACTCGTCTTGCCTTCAAGCTTTTTTCTTTCCTGAGGTGTGACCTCCTATCATTTGTTTGAAACGAAGTTATGATAGGTGGTGGTAGTTACAAAAAATGCATGAATTTTCTAACTTTTTATGTGTGCATCGAAGGAAATTAGGCAGTGAAACTCATGGGTAACACTCACTGAGCTGATTAAAATTCCAAATCAGAAACTTGAAAGGTAGTCATCCAAATAGTTAAAGAATGCAATTTCAGTGAAGAGGGGACATTAAAAAAATATAAAAGGACAGACTCAAAGTCAGTGCAAAGAAAAAAAAAACGGTGAGTAATTTTTTACCATTATTCTGCATAAATCTGTAATACTTTTGAAAAAAATATTTTTAACTACTATGTTAGGAAAACATTAATTAGCAGCTAATTTTAAAGTAGACTTTGCTGTGAATTCTATAGTCTAAAACTTTTTGGTTTAAGAGAAGACTAAATTGAAAGATCTTGGTTGTCTACTGAGGGTAGCATGACACATTCTAGAAAACTGAGATCAAAGTCATGTGCGAATTCTGCCTTTTTTATTGGATGACTGCACATCAAAAGGACCAATTATTATAACTTTAGGGAGATGGTCAGTAAGACATTGACCACAAATAAAGTAATTTTATTTCTGGAAAAGACATAGGATAATCGAGGCTAGTGCCTTCATTCTTCCTAAGAAACTTATTATCCAAGAGTGTATGGGGTCCCAAATGCAAGGTGTGGCCATATTAGGGCATGCACTCAAATTTTTTTCTCCAACTATTTTTGTTATGTGGCCAATAGCTAAGCATGCAATATCGCTACTCATGCTTGAGAGAATAAGAAATATATGGCTTCCCACAAAAACACGTGAGCTGTACATTTGTTTCTTTCTAGAGTTGGCTTATTTATTCCAGAATCCTGAACTGATTTGGCTTGTGGTTTTTCATGGAGACTTGAGCCTATCTTATAGTTATGTGTTTCCATTGACACATTTTCCATTTAAATGTGAGTGGCTAAAATGGGACCATGAGCCATTCAGGAGAGATCCTGGTTTTGTCTGGAACACTCAGAGATGTATGCAAATTTCCGAGTTGGGCCAGCCAGGGTTCGTGTTAAATTTATGTTGTTGCTTCATTATTTCTCCCTTGAAAGGATGTAGAGTGAGGTATTAAGAAACACAAGCACCGGAGTTGGAAAACTCAGGTTATAAACCCTTGTTTGCTATATACTAATGTGCTACTATGTACAAGTGCCTTAACCTCTGTAAACTAGAGTAATTCGAAGTTATTTTTCTTTGTGTACATTAATTTTAATACAGTAATACTGTCATGTGTGCACTATTTTATTTTTTTAAAAGATGTTTCTCATCTATAATCAAAGCTGAGTCTCAGAACCAGTCTGAATTATATAGAGCAGGGTGTATTTTCCCAGGTTTCAAATGAAGAGAAACTTCTTAAAAGAAATTAACTGCCTTGCGAAAGTCCTATATGAAGTTAGTGGCTAAATTAAGGTGTGTAACCAGGGATTTACCTCAAATTACAATGAATGATTCGATTATACACATAATATTTTTAAAGAGATTAAAATATGTGCCAGGCAATCATAGTATAGTAGCCGTATATCTGTGAAGAAGTTGAACTGATGTCAGGAAATTAAGCATAGCTGTAGCCTTCTGAACCGAGACAAATAGAGATTAAGTAATATTACTAGCGAAGTCCTTACAAATGCAGACGGACTGATGAAATGGCTTTGCTTGAGAACATTCTAAGCCTTTCTTTACTTATAGACTTAAAATTATGTAAAAAGCCTTTATGCTTGACCAAAGATAAGAAACATATTTCAAGTATGTTTAATGAAGGATTCAAGCCAGTAATATATTCAGTATTATAATTTTATGCAAATTAAAATAGCCTCTTTAATTTATTGGCTAATCTCAGTATAATCTGATTTGGAGAATCATCCTGAAGTTATTTCTCTATAATTTTTTCTTAAACTCATTCAAGTTCTTAAAATTCCACTATGGAAATTAATGTTTTTGTTTTAAAATTCTGTCTGCCTTACAGCGGGATTATTCATTGCGTGGGTGACCATGTTAATTTGTTCAGTAATAGAAAGGGTTGAAGAAGAAACTTAAATAGGAATTGATAGAGAAGCCAGGTATGGTATAAAGTTAGGGCTGAAAATACATAGGATGAAAATGCAAACCTCATGAAGATATCTGGTCAAGGTTGAGCATAAGATTTTAAAAATAGTTGGTGACACACATTGCTAAACAGTCAGTGCCATGTTTTCAGGAGCATCTAAGATTTGATTGTGTATTGATCACAGGCAATCATGTTGACTAAGCTAGACATTGATCACAATTTGCTATTAGGTCGTGGAGTCTCCTTAGAGAGTCATTTTAATGGAATACTTGATTTTTTAAATATTTATTTATTTATTTATTTATTTATTTATTTATTTATTTTTCGGGGGTGGGGGGAGGGTCAGAGAGGGAAGGAGAGAATCCCAAGCCTGCTCCACAGTGTAAGTGTGAAGCTGGATGCAGGGCTTGATCTTATAAACCATGAGATCATGCGTGACTTGAGCCAAAACCAAGCGTCAGTCACTTAACCGACCGAGCCACCCAGGCGGCCCTTTGAATACTTGATTTTTATTCTCTGACATATTTGAATGAGGCATATTAAACCTAGTAAATTCCTTGAATAGGATATGATTATCATTCTACCCACGAGACACTTCTAATATGGCCTCATGAATTGTATATTTCAGATGATTTCATGGATGCTATCTACGTTGGACCATGGATCAAAGCAATAATGTCACTGTATTTATTCTCTTGGGACTTTCCAAAAACAAGAACATCGAAACCCTTTGTTTTGTATTATTTTTATTTTGCTACATTGCTATTTGGATAGGAAACTCACTCGTAATAATTTCCATAATGGGCAGTCAGCTAATTGAGCAACCCATGTATTTTTTCCTTAATTACCTCTCACTCTCCGACCTTTGCTACACATCCACCGTGACACCCAAACTAATGACTGACTTGTTGGCAGAGAGGAAGACCATTTCCTACAGTAGCTGCATGACACAACTCTTTAGCACACATTTATTTGGAGGCATCGAGATCTTCATCCTCACGGGGATGGCCTATGACCGCTACGTGGCCATCTGCAGGCCCCTGCACTACACGGTCATCATGAGCAGACAGAGGTGTAACACAATCATCACAGCCTGCTGTACCGGGGGGTTTGTACATTCTGCCAGCCAGTTCCTTCTCACCATCTTCTTACCCTTCTGTGGCCCCAATGAGATAGATCACTACTTCTGCGACGTGTACCCTTTACTGAAACTAGCCTGTTCTAATACACACCTCATAGGTCTCCTAGTCATTGCCAATTCAGGCCTAATTGCTTTGGTGACCTTCGTCGTGCTGATGTTGTCTTACTTTTTTATACTGTGCAGTGTCAGGGCTTACTCCGCGGAGAGTCGCAGCAAGGCTCTTTCCACCTGCAGTGCTCACATCACAGTTGTGGCTTTGTTTTTTGCACCTGCACTGTTCATCTACATTAGACCAGCCACAACGTTTCCAGAAGACAAAGTGTTTGCTCTTTTCTATACCATCATTGCCCCCATGTTCAACCCTCTGATCTACACGTTGAGAAACACAGAGATGAAGAAAGCCATGAAGAAAGTGTGGTGTCGTCATATACTCTTGGAAGGAAAGTAGTTTTGCAGATGCTTTTCGGATTTTCAGGCCATGGTTCCTCGAAACCCAGGACTTGGATGAGATCCATTGTTATCAGCTCCTGGCCTTGCTGCTTGGAGAGATAAGTGGGCAAGCAGGAAGCACACCCTTCTGTCGTTTTATGATCCTATGGTAACAGCTCACCAACAAATTGAGTATCATTCTTATTCAGATGTTCTTCCACTTGACATAGTCATTAAGAATTGTGTTTATGTGATATGAAATTAATGATATTTTAAAGACGAAAGATTATAGCACTATTTGGCTCTTGTGCCGGAAAAAAAAGGATAAAATGGAGCATGCGTGTTTTCACACCTTAAAATGCTAAAGAGCTGAATAAAATATCACCTTCCATTTTTCAGCTTTTTACTCAACTCTAAATACAGAAAATTGCACTTCTTGTTTTTGTATGGTTCATGCATTCCCACAAACTGAGCGGTATCCGGTAATCAGTAACCAGATGAAGGGTTAGAAATTACCAGTGCACCTGAAGTCCTCCTCATTTCTCTGCATAATTACTAACCTCCCAAAGGTAATTGGTATCTTTGTCTCTGAATCAACTGGTTTTACATACTCTTGTATTTTGTGGAAAAATAATGATGCTGATCACACTCTTAGTGTCTGCTCATTACGTTTGTGAGATTCATTCGTCATGTTTTGTGTATTTTCTGAGTGTCTTCATTGATATATACTGTTTCATTGTATGAGTATGTAACAGTTAATTTATCCATTCCCTTGTTTCTAGACATTTGGGTAGTTTCCCATTAAGATCATTATGAGTAGCTGCTTTGAATATTCATGAACATTTCTTTTGGTGAATATCGACCCTCTAATTGTTTCTTTAACAAGCTTTATATTGTAATTAAGACTTAACATTTTAAGGCAGTGGTTGTATGCTTGTATTAATACTTTCCTAATACATTACTGGCATAAAACTATATAAATAAAAAAATTATCAATAGAAAACCACTAGAATGAATGCAATAAATGGCTTAGAAATATGTAAAACTTTTGGCACTTCTAGGACCCTCACAATAGGGTATGTAATATGTTAATTAATACAAACCAACCTGTCTATCATAGATACACAGCTCTTAGAAAGAAGAAAACTCTTAGAAGATCATTCATAACTCAGAACAACCCCCAGAAACAGAGCATTAGGTTATGTTAGCAAGATTCACACATAAGTGGTCACAATTGGGAAATTGTAATATGTAAGATATTCACTGGAATATATGAATTTGTTTGTCATAATGAGCATGACTAGCAACATTCTTTATTTAGCTCCTGAAAGTGAAAAAAAATATTTTGGGGGGCTCCAAATAAGGGCAGTGGTTCCAGATAAGAAAGGTAGGCTGTACATAACATGCCATCATTGGATTGTCACCCATCCATATACATGTGCAGAAATGCACAGTATAGTAAATAACATCTTCCAGGGACTACTGTCTCTGCCATAATTAGAATAAACAGGCTTGAACAGAACAAAATGAGAGAGGTAATGTTTAATTTTTGTTTAAAAGTACCTGATCACACAGCAAAACTACCGATAGAGGAGGAAGTAATGTGAGAAACAGCTTTAAGCGGAATACGTCATACAATGACAGCTTTTATGGCAGTTATCAGAGACAAATAGAATATGATTATAGTTATTATATAAAAATAAAAAAATAATATGAAAAGCATGATATTGTATTAGGATTCTCAAAATTGTCCAGGGTGTTAAAATAATTTAGGAAATAAAAAAAAGAATATTTTAATTGTAAACTTGATGGATAAAACAGAGTAGCTATATCTTAAGAAAAACTCAGTAAATAAAATTTCAGATGTTAACAAATTACCAGAACACAGAATTAGAGAGGAGAGTGATAGAAAAAAAAATAGATCTCTTAAGAGACATCATGAATGAAGTAAGAGAAAGCAACCTATGTTTGTCAGACTCTAGTGTTTGGGTAATAGTGAGACAAAAATATTTTTAAAAAGACAAGTATTAGTAATTTTTGAGAACTGATGAAAATAATCTTTAGAAAATATTCAGAGGAGGGAGAAAAAGTTGCTTTTTTTAAAAAATTTTGTAAACATTTATTCATTATTGAGAGAGACAGAGCATGAGCAGGGGAGGGGCAGAGAGACAGAAGGAGACACAGATTCTGAAGCAGGCTCCAGGCTCTGAGCTGTCAGCACAGAGCCCGATGCGGGGCTCAAACCCACAAACAATGAGATCATGACCTGAGCCAAAGTCAGACGCCTAACTGACTGAGCCACCCAGGCGCCCCAAGAGTTGCTCTTACGAAGAATCATAGAAAACACTATTACCAATTAATAATAATTTAAATCATTGAGTAGAAAACAAAATCATTGAGTAGAAAACAGAAGATAATGGAATTGCATAATGAAAGTACTAAAAGAAAAATGTCACCCTTGGCTTCTGTATTTTTGTAAGAAGAGTAAAATGAGGACTTTTCAGTTCAATGAAACAAAAGTGAAAAACAACCAAGAATTGACTACAAACCTACACTCACTAAAAGAAGTTGTGAAGGATGTTTTAATTAAAAGGGAAGAAGTCTGAGAAGAAAGAGGATCCCTGGAGGAACGGATAATGACGGAAATGGTAGACTTATTTATAAACCTAGAAATTGTATTAAAATAGCCATCTTGTCTAAAACATGAGATGAAACATAGAAGAGAGGACAAGATCCTGGCCCACGACATATTATGAGATGGAAGAAAATGATCAGAAGAAAAAGGTTGTAAGTACCATGTACCATTCAGCGGGACGGGGGTGGGGTGGTGATAATGTCAGGTTCAGACACTTTTTAGCATCAATGTACAGCCATGATTTCTTACATGTAGCTAAAATAACAGGAAAGAGACAGGCCGGTAGGAAGGTTGTTCAGCAGGTAGACAGGTAAAAATACACTGGGGGAATGAAAGGAGACCCATCCAATTAAAAAGTAAAAAAAAAAAAAAAAAAACAACAAACAAAACCAAGGAGGGAAAAAATAGACATATTGGGAAAAGTTGAAAAAAAAAAAAGGAGCAAAAGTCATGGTAAGAAGGTAGTCCAAATATATAAGACAAAATGAACACAATGGACTAAATTCTCTAGTAGGAAGACAAAGATTATCATAATAGATTAAAATATAGTCCTGCGCTTTTACAAAGGATATTACATGGCATGAAATTTGGAACTACAATCATGAAAAGGAGAGAGCAGGCAAACGCATTAGCACTTGACCCTCCTGATGCCTCGGAAGCAGACATTTGCCGAGAGCCTCTTGGTTCACAAGGCCTGACTATATCGGAGCACCCCACTCAGCACCAGCCAGCCTACAGCCATGCAAGTTTGTTTACTAAACTCTTCTGTGAAAGACCACTGCATACTCCAAGCCTCGTGCAGCCCCCCATTTAGCTGCTTCTCTGCACTCAAGCTAAGCAGAGCAGTCCAGAAGCCTGCACAGTACTGCATTCGAGAGGCACGTCCCGCTTTGCTGGGTGACTGGCTTTTCTGGCAGCATCTGCAATCTCACTTTTTCCAACCATGTCTGAATCCCAACCTTGGCAACGGTTCTCCTCTTCCAAGTTCATTCTTTGGGTACTCTTCCTCAGTCCTAGGTTACTTTTAACACTTGTATTCAAGTATCACTGACCTACAACAGACAGCACATATTTAAAATGTCCAATCTCATTAAGTTGTGACATAAGTATACACCTGGGAATCCACCACCATAATCGAGATGGTGAGCGTATCCCTCCCTCTGAAAAGTTTTCGATGTGCTTTGTGTCTTTATAGACGAATTTGTGTCCTCTAGATCTTTGCGCAAATTTATCATACAGTATATATTCTATGTTGGCCGGCTTCTTTCTGTATAATTATTTGGAGATTAATCCATACTGTTGCATGCCACAGCCGTTGATTCCTTTTTTATTGCTGAGTAGTATTCCACTCTGCAAATTCCACAATCTTGCGTTGTTTCCACTATTTGGCTATTACAAATAAAGCTGCTCGAAAACATTCATGTGTAAGCTTCTATGTGAACATATGCTTTCAGTTCTGTTAGGCAAATATTTATGTAGGGAATGGTTGGTCATCTGTAGGTATACGTTTAACATTTTAAGAAACCACCTAACTGGTTTTTCAAGGTGGTTATACCCGCCTTGTGTACCTCCCCACAAGAAGTTTATGAATGTTCTCATTGCTCTTTCGCCCTTCATATACTAAGTTTCTTAATTTTCGCCATTTTGAAACCTGTGAACTGATGTTTCGTTGCTACTTTAATTTGCATTTTGTAAATAACTAATGACATTGAGCAGATTTTCATGCACTTATTTTGACATGACTAAAATGCTGTAATGTCTTTTGGTGAAATGTCTTTTCAAACATTTTGCCCATCTTGAAGATTTTCATCTAAGTGGCTGAATTTTTAGACATAAAATAGTTTATACTATTCTTATGTAGACTTTTAATATTGCAAAATTTGTAGTAATGCCAATTCTCTCATCCTTGATATTGATAATTAGTGTCTTCTTTTCTGTGCTCCTGATCAATCTGGCCAGAGGCTTATCAACTTTATTGAATTTCTTTAATAGATTTTTGTGTTCAATTTTCCCAATTGTTTTTCTTTTGTTTTTCATGGATGTTTACTTTGATCTTTATTATGTCCTTTTTTTCATGCTGGTGTACTTTGCTCTTCTTTTTCTAATCTTAAACTGGCAGCTGAGGACATTAATTTGAAACCTTTCTTCTTTTCCAGTATAAATATTTAGTGCAATAAATTTTTCTCCACGTCCTGTATTCACAGGATCCCACAAACTCTGATATATTTTGTTTCCTTTCCCATTCATATAAAGGGACTTCCTAATTTCCCTTTTGATTTCTTCTTGACCCATGAGGTTACTTGGAAGTGTGCTATATGATTTCCAGATATTTGGAGATTTCCTAGATTTCTTTCTATTTCTAATTTGATTCCACTGTAATCAAAAAAACATACTTTGAAAGACTAGAGTCCTTTTATTATTGAAACTTGCTTCAGGACCCAGAAAATGATGTGTCATAGTAAATGTTCTGAGTACACTTAGCAAGAATATGTATTCTGAAAGAGTTATATGAAGTACTTCATGTAGACAAAAGTCAAGACAGTTGATGGTTTTGCTCATCCACTATATTTTGCTGATTTTCTACTTGTTCCATTAATGAGTTCTGAAATATTCAACTATATTGTGAATTTGTCTATTTTCCCTTAAGATTCTATAAGTTGTTGTTTTATGAATTTTGAAGCCCTGTTATTGGGGTCACAAACATTTAGGTAGTTATGACTCCTTGATCACTGGACTCCTTTCCCATATGACATGAACTTTTTTATCTTTAGTAATATTCTTTAATCTTAAATTATCTTTGATAAAATAAAAAAAACCTTTACATCTCTTTTCACTAGCATTATTTATCTTTTCTATCCTTTTACCTTTAAACTATTATTTGTACCTTCATATGTAAAATACAATTTTCTGTATCCAAAATGTAGTTAGGTTGTAGAGGTTTTTTATTTTTGTTTTGTCTTTGTATACTACCTGACAAGGTCTGCTTTTTAATTTTACTGTTTAGACTATTTCCATTTAATGCGATTATTGATAAGGTTGAGTGTCAGTCTATCATCTTGTAATACCTTTCTATTAATTCTATTTGTTCTTCTCTGTTTTCTTTGTCTTCCTTCTCTTGAATCAATTGAGTTTTCCTATGATGCCATTTTATGTACAGTATGATAGCTTTGCAATAATATCCTTCTATTTCTTTCCTTCCAGCCTTGATGGAATATTTTTACACACTTGACGTCTACGTATGTTATGAACACCAGACATATTGTTATCATTTTTGAAACCACCTCTGTTACCTTGAACAAACTATTTAAACTCTAGAAGATTCCTTTTTTTTTTTTTTTTTTTTTTGCTTTGAGGAATAGAGGCAATAATTACCATGAAATTTTTTTTTAAGAATTAAATCAGATAATGCATTTAAAATTCTTAAAACAGTGATTGACATATAGTAATTAAAAAAATGCTTATAAATGTTATGATTAGCTTACTAAGTGAATTGTTCTGATCTAGCTGGGATGCTACAAAATACTGATTTTCTGAAGTCTTAAATGAACTCATATGTATATAGACTTTTTGTGCAAAAAGGGAGTCCACCCGAATTTCAGTGCACATGATCCTGAATCTATACACCTTGCAGCCCTGTAACCACACAAAGGAAAGTGCCTGGTAATAATTAGAATAGATGTGTACATATTTTGTTGGTTCCGAACTTCATTATGCTCTCCAATACTTTTCACCAAACCTGGTGGGTCCTTTTCCAATCTACCGATAGGAGCGGGGAATTTGTTTTAAGTTTTAATTAATTTGCTATTTTTTTTCTTTGCACAACCCAACCTTCCATTGGAGCAATGACAGTTAATTACTGTAGAGTGTGGCTACTGGTCCAGGGGAATAGTGGGGTGACAGTCTTTGACTTAATTGTTAACTGAATATTATGCATCTTATGTTGCTTTTGTTAATGACTTTTGTTAGGACTCTGGATCTCTCTCTCTCTCTCTCTTTTTCTTTTGCCTTCTCCTCTCTGGAAATAGGGACCTCCTCCAAAAGAATCCCAGTGCTCCCATAGGATTACCCAAATTTCCATCCTGCTTTTCAGAGGAAGAAATTGATCAGAACTGGCAGAATTTCTTTATCTACTTTGGATCCGAATAACAATAGCAGTCTCTAGAGACACAGTGCCCAGAACTTGGCTAATGCTAAAAGAGAAAATAAAGATAAAGCCTGAAAATTCCTATGAGCCTAGGGAATATGACCTAGGGCAGCTGATTAGTATTATTTGCTGAGGATTTCTTAAGAAATGCTTCTGGGAAAACAATTTCTTAAAATTTCAAAGTCAAAATGTTCTTATGATCTCCTCTCAGTTTATGTCTCTTGCAGAGAAAATTTCCTGCAGCCATACACTCAAAGAAGGTGAGTGACTCCTAGGGCATATATATATATATATATATATATATATATATATATGCACACTGCACATATATTTTGAAACGTTCTTGTTTACTTCTGCGTATGAGCAGGTGCCAGGGAGATCTACTGGCATTTAAAATCCTAGATCACTCGTGGAGTGAATACATGCTTCTGTGTGAATCAGGATCATTTTCAGCAATATTTAAATCTTCATTCACTTAGCAAAACAGTGCTACTTTCCTCCTGGAAATTCAAGGAAAGCAGTGCTTGTAGATACTTTTAGAGAATGTACTTAGGTTTGTTTCAATCACTGCTTTCTAGTTTCATATTTTCAACCATAAACGCAAGTGAAGCATTACCAACTGTAACTGAAGGGGGGTATGTGTGACCACGACATTTTCCTGAGTAATTTAAAACTACCTTGAAGACCATCTACAACTGATGTGCAGGTAATCACTCTTAAAATCCTTCTTTTAGGCTCACTAGATCTATTTGACATTTATTGTGTTGTTTTAAGGATATACAATCTTACATGGTATGTCAAAATTTAAGCAAGACTAAAGAGATTTTGCAATATTTATTTCTTACTGTGTCTTATAGAGTTTGTGCTTTTGAAGAATACATGTTACAAATAATAAAATTTTTAGGTTGCCAGTGACCTTCCAGCCTTCCACCTTTGAAGAAATTCCTATCTTTCAAATGACTCATCACTTTAAGTTTTCTAGATTCATCATAATCAGGAAAGGTAAGTTTGTAGTAAGACACATGTTGATCACATCAGTAGAAATGTATGTAATTAGTATATACAGACCCCAGTTGACTTGTAGGAAATGTAGTTTTACAAAGCTGGTCTTAACTCCTGGGGTGAACAGGACTGTGAAACAATACTACAAAAGGCACAAATTGACTTTTTCATTTAATTTTGGTAACATGAAAAACAGTCAACGTATTTAAAACTACAGGTAAAGAAATTCCCCCAGGTAACCAGTATTTCACCCAACTGATTTTATTTTCCACCAAAATATTATCCACATTGAGGTTTGTTCTGATGGTCCTTCTAAAATCTCTGTTGCAGTTTTGCTTTTGTTTATTTCAAGGGATTTGATTCAGGATGTATGTGTATTTGGAGGACAATTTAATTCTTAACCCTTTCACTCAAAGAACAGAGAACATAAGGAAAAGGTATATAATTGCAATGTAGTCTCAATTTTCTTTGGTGATTATGTTTCATAAACTCATGCATTCCTCATTTTTTCCTTGGGTGATGTGTCTGGACCACAGTTATAGATGTTGAAGTCCAAGATTAGAAAGGATCAATGCCCTGCAGAAGTGAGAACTGCTTGTGTGAATGGGGAAATCCAAAATGGTCTCATTTATTCTTGTTAAAATTCCACCATGGATAGTAACAGAGTACAAAACACATAAATTTGGGGGAATAAGGTGTGGCAATAGTCTAAATTCATGCTGGATGATTATTGCCTCTTCTGATCTGGAAGGGTTTTTTAGATTTAGATGTCAGCTTCTATATAAAGCTTAAATATCGAGATTGAAGACAAAGAAAAAAAAAAGTAGGCACATATCAGTTCACATGATTTCACTTGATATCAAACAGGTGACCGCTGAAAGCCTTAGGTGACCAATAGCATCAGTTTACCGAGGTATAAGCAACGCTTGAATACAAGTCGTTTGCTCTCTAAGTTCCTTTACCCTCTGCGTCATTCCTTAAATGTTTTATTTAGTTTTGAGAGAGCACAATGAGGGAAGGGCAGAGAGAGGGGAAAGAGAATCTGAAGCGGGCTCTGGGCTGACAGCAGCCAGCCCGTTGTGGGGCTTGAACTCATGGACCGTGAAATTCACGACCTGAGCCGAAGTTGGAGCCCAACCGGCTGAGCCGATCAGGTGTTCCTCCCTCAGTTCGAATCCTGTCTATATTGCTTTTGTAGGATCACTTATTGTTTTACTCGGTAATGTCTCCTTTGCTTCATTTTTGTGTTATGCTTTGAGGGTCTCAAAACATGCCATTTATTTTTCTTACTACAATTTCTCTCTCTGGACGTTGGTGCCGTTGTCATTCTGGTGCCCCCAAGGAGTGACGATATTTCCATAAACACACAGATTGGAATAGTTACAGCTGCGGTGGTCAGATTGAAAGGCTGATGGTTTCAAAGAGGACATGTGCTACACCACGCATTCACTCGTAGAACTATCGTATATTTTACAGCGATCTGGGAGTCTGTCACCTCTCATGAGATGAAAATTATGATATTTCCTCCCCTGCTGTCTTCTCAGATGCGTGCCCCTTTGCTGTGGGAAACTGCACTAAATGAACAAGAATTAGGGGATGAGTTCATAAATTTTTCAGTGTATTGGCTCTCTGATTTGGGACATTCACTTAGTTTTTCTTAATCTGTTCTTTCCATACTGAAAAGAACACGGTGGGATTCGATGAATACTAAGATTTAAGTCATTATCATAACAGGACTTATTATTTAGTAATAATTATTATTTAGTAATTATTATTGAGTAGTAATTATGTAGTAATAATTATTTAGACCTGTTATTTAGTAATTATTTTAAAAACTACCTCGGTTTCAGATTTTATGTATATTTACATGAAGGAATGCAATATAGGTAGGGGTGCTCGGTCGGTTAAGCATCCAGCTATTGATTTTGGCTCAGTTAATGATCTAGCAGTTCCTGAGATCGAGCCCTGTGTCTGGCCCTGCACTGACAGCACAGATCCTGCTTGGGATTCTCTCTCTCTCACTCTCTCTCTCTCTTTCTCCGTCTGTCCCTGTTGCACACTCCCTCTCTCCAAATAAATAAACATAAAAAATAATAAAGGAATGCAGTATAGTATTTTCCTAAGTTAGTTATGATTTACAACTGCAACTCTAACAATGTACACAAAGATATAAGAAACACATTAACTTTTATGAAGGAAGCATAACTTGTGCACAATTTTGAGGCTAAGACCTGTTATCTTCCTGTTAAAAAAGGGAGACTACAAAGTCTTCCATTTCCATTAGTGCTTTCTTTTTTTTTTTAATTTATGCCCATTATTAAGTTTAATGACGATGGAGTTTACCTTAAAACATGCATGTACACTAAAACCAAAATAAGAGATGTACATATTTTTTCTAATTCTTTTTCAAAATGTCACTGATAAAACTGCTCTGTGCTGTGTTTTCAACTATTTTTGTGCCATAACATAGCCAGCAAGATTGACTTTTGGTTATGTGCTACCCATTCCATTCCCACCCTTGTATTTCAAAGAATATTACTTGCAATCCGAATCACTCAAGGCACAATTTAGGCAAATGTGCTTTTGTTTTTGTTTTTAAATGCAACTGCATTCCTTGATTGTATGCCTTCAGGCAATTCAGGAGAATGTTCCATATCATGCTGGGGAAAGAGCGTTACCTGGAATGAAAAGCCTGTTGTGAGTAATGAACACAAGGGAAATGAGGAATAAGATAAATTTTATGCATTAAATTAATGCCACTGTTATCTCAATGTTATAAATAAGAGTAGTAGAACTTCTGTTTGGAAAATAGTAATTTTTAAATCATGATATTTTCAAAATTTAATCAAATGTACTTTTAACACTATCAGTATGACAGACTATTTGAAAAAATTAAAAAATCATAGCGGAAGCAGTTGATTCCCAAGAAAAAAAAACATAATAATATTGATTTATGATTTACCTTCTGTGATTTGTTGAGTTAACCTTTTGTTTTATTAGAAATTTATTTATGATTGTGTTAATATTATCAATGTTTTCATTCAAATTTTTTCTTTCCAGATACTCAGTTATCTGTGCATAGCACACAATTTATGGGAAGTCAGAGGAACATCTCAGAATTCATTCTTTTGGGACTTTCCTATAACCAGAACATACAAATTTTTTGCTTTGTATTCTTCTTGTTTTGTTATGTTTCCATTTTGGTGGGAAATCTCTTAATTCTCGTCTCCATTCGATGCAGTGCCCTTTTTTACCAACCAATGTACTATTTCCTCGGTCACTTATCCTTTATGGACATTTGCTACACCTCCTGTGTGACACCCAAACTGATAGGTGATCTGCTGCTGGCCAGAAAAACCATCTCTTATGGTAACTGCATGTTACAGGTCTTTTCCTTGCACTTTTTGGGAATGATTGAAATCTTCATCCTTACAGTCATGGCCTTTGATCGCTACGCTGCCATCTGCAAACCTCTCCACTACCTGCTTATCATGAACAGAGCAAGGTGCAATCTCCTAGTCTTGGCTGCTTGGGCTGGTGGGGCCGTCCATTCTTTTTCTCAGTTTTCTATGATATTCCAGTTGCCTTTCTGTGGCCCCAACGAAATCAATCACTACTATTGTGATATCTTCCCTTTGCTGAAAGTTGCTTGTACTGATACCTACATCACTGGTGTCCTTGTGGTTGCCAATTCAGGTCTGGTCGCTTTAGTGACCTTTGTTCTCTTGTTTGGGTCTTATGTTGTCATATTATTCACTTTAAGAAATCAGTCGGCTGAAGGAAGACGCAAAGCCCTCTCCACCTGTGGGTCTCATATCACTGTGGTCATCTTATTTTTTGGGCCTTCAATCTTTGCCTACCTTCGACCTCCGACCACGTTCCCTGAGGACAAGATATTCGCTCTATTTTACACCATCATCGCTCCTATGTTCAATCCCTTAATCTACACCCTGAGAAATACAGAGATGAAAAGCGCGATGAGAAAAGTTTGGTTTCAAATGATATTTTTAGAAGAAAAACACAATTGATTTGTCCTATTCAATATGCTAAAAAGTTTATGCAGGAGTAAAAGTGGACTCGGAATCAGAGAGCTCTGTTGGTGTTCAGATCACCGAAACCAAATCGTTCACTTTATGAATGTCAGAGATGATGAGCCGAAGCATTGTGAGCAAGGTGACAATTTTACCAGCCGAACTGAGATTGGCTTAGGGCATCTGCATATTAAACATATTCCAGGCTGAGTGAACGGTGGGGCTGTCATACCCAGTAGTCAGTTATGGAGCTGTGAGGCTGACGGCGAATTTTAACATTCATTTGCATATGAAATTGATACACGGGGATTTGACAACATTTTGGCCCTCTGGAGAAATGAACAAGATTAAAAGTGCTTTTCCGAAATTAAAACAGAATGTTTTTAATTATCGAATTTTATTTCCTGTAGAATATTCATCCGAATCTCATGTGATGACACTCTGCAATAAATTATGTGATGAAAAAAAATCAGGCAGATAATTTGCTTTAGAGTTGCCAAGAAGAAGGCGTGGCTACACTGGTCCTCTGGGGAGTTACAGCAACTTTTCCCAATCCCATCTGCCTTAAAATTTCATAGGCGGGGACAAAGGGACAGGTGGTAATTTACATTTCCGTTATAGTGTTTATTACATCATATATGTTCAGAATGTGGAAAGACAGAATGAGAAAATTAATAGATCTTCTCTCTTTCCAGTAAAGCTCAATTAGTTGAATGACTTCAAGACTGTGCATTTGTGGGGGCGCCTGGGTGGCTCAGTCAGTTAAGCGTTCCACTTCAGCTCAGGTCATGATCTCATGGTTTGTGAGTTTGAGCCCTGCATCAGACTCTGTACTGACAGCTCAGAGTCTGGAGCTGCTTCAGATTTTGTGTCTCCCTCTCTCTCTGTCCCTCCCCGACACACACTCTGTCTCATTCCCTCCCTCTCTCTCTCTCTCTCTCAAAAATAAATAAATATTTAAAAAACTAAAAAAAAAGGACTGCATTTTTGGGGGTGGCCGGTTGGGTGGCTCAGTCAGTTGAGCCTCGGACTCCTGATTTCAGCTCAGGTCATGATCTCACAGTTCATGAATTTGTGTCTGCAGTTGGGCTCTGCTTGCAATTCTCTCTCTTTCCCTCTCTCTCCTTCTCTGTCTCTCTTCCCCTCCACTGCTCATGCTCTCTCTCTCTTAAAATAAACACATAAAACTAAAAACCAGAGACTGAATTTGGGAGAAACTGCACATATCAGCTTGTCTTGATATATAGACAGGAGAGATGAATTCAATTTCCATCCTAATGAACAAAAATGGAGCCGTTTGAAAAAAAAATTTAAATAAATCTTCCATTTGCATAGTTCTTGCATATATCTTTGTTTCCATTTAAGGTGAGAAATGAAATAATAACAACAAAATACAGTTATTTGTGATATTAAAAGATTTACTACCATGTCCATGAATAGAACACATTATTTGTAGGTATTGAGAAAAGCAAATTTAGGAGAAAGATTTCTCAAGAGAATTAGAAAAAAAAATTATAAGAACATATTTTTGTACTATCAATAAGATACAAATAATTAAAATCTTTCTGGAAAAAAATAGACATTCACAAGAAGGTGGGTAACACTGTAGTATTATCAAGGGAATTTTTTTGAAAACATGAACTATATTTGAAAACAAAATGCAATAGAATTTCAAAAAATGATGTCAATAGTAATACAAAATGAAAGGGAAGGACAGGGAGAGAAAATGATAAGAAATGCAAATTGTAGCAAATTTATATGTGAGAAGAATTCTATAAATTGCAATTTTGACAAATTACTAATAAAAAATGAGTCTTGGGGCGCCTGGGTGGCTCGGTCAGTGGAGCGCCCGACTTCGGGTCAGGTCATGCTCTCACGGTTCATAGGTTCGAGGCCCACATCGGGCTTTGTGCTGACAGCTCAGAGACTGGAGCCTGCCTCAGATTCTATGTCTCCCTCTCTCTCTGCCCCTTCTCTGCTCACACACTCTCTCTCTGTCTCTCAAAAATAAATATATGTTAAAAAAAATTAAAAAAACAATGAGTCTTGTGCTTGCTTAGACGACATCACTTACTACCAAGTATTAGGAGAGAGTGTAACAATGTCTACAGGTTTTGAGAGAAAAAGATTGACAGGGAGGGATAAGCCTTATTCTGTGTCCTACTGTCTTTCATTTATGCAAAAAATAAAAAGACACCTGCATATCAATTGGGCTTCATAATTTTACTAACCACATATTCTTTTCGATCAAATATTTTACTTTATTGATAAGTTGCAGAACACCATAAGGGATAAATCAATATAAAAACCTTAAAGGGAAATCAGAATATAAATAATTGGCATATTTTGCCTTCATCCTCACGGGCCACATTTAATAGCATTTAGGACAAGGAGTCCTCACACTTTGAAATGCATGGCAGTCTACCAAGTTTTTTATGGCATGACTCTGGTCAAATCAACAAACATCTATGCATCATCTGTTCTTCATTTATAATATAAAACTGATAAGGAAAGTCATTAATGTCACTTGAATATGAAATTATGAATTGAAATTGCATTTGAGAAATAGATTAGTGGTTAAGATACATGGAACAGGTTTTAATTAAGACTTTAAACATCTACAACAGAAGTCATATAACTATTTCCATCTTTCTTACTCAATGGATGTGTCTTTTTTTTTTTAACATTCATTTTTGAGAATGAGAGACAGAGAGAGACAAAGTATGAGTCGGGGAGAGGCAGAGAGAGAGAGGGAGACACAGAATCTGAAACAGGCTTCAGGCTCCGAGCTGTCAGCACAGAGCCAGATGTGGGGCTTGAACTCGTGGATGGTGAGATCATGACCTGAGCTGAAGTTGAACACCTAACCAACTGAGCCACCCAGGCGCCCCTCAGTGGCTATGTCTTGATGCAGATTTCTTCTGTTTCGTGAGGAAAGGAACCCACCAAGAAGATAACATGTTATTTAGAGAAACATAATTTATAATGAATTCTCCAAATGGCTAAAATTGAGGTTTAACTATACAAGATAGGCAGCTAGCAAATGCTTGTTTAATTAACCTTCAGAGTTGCCCAGATTCTGTCTAAGCTTTACCTATTCAAAATGTGTTCTGTGGATAAAACCAGCTAGACTATGTGCTAATACATCACAACAGCCTTTATTGAAAGCATATTCTTCTCCCTCCTGTGATTCATGAGTTAATATTAGCTCATTCATCATTTTTAAGTCACAGACTACTTATGTTACATTGACCTCTCAAATTCTACTCTAACTATTAAGATTCTGTAGTGAAATCAATCCCCAAGGCGCTTTTGATTCCCATTTTCACTGACAATGTGAGCAAGAAAAAAGGTATTATTGATTATTTAACTATATTTCTCATTGACATCAATATACAACATTTTTATTAAATGCATTGTATCACCAAAGAAACTGAAATTTTCTACTAAGGTATTTTCCATTAAGAATTTCATGCACAGAGGAAAATGCTATAACATTGATTAATAAAGTTAAATAAGAAATTCATGATAAGAAGATATAAAACTCATAGGATGTTCAACTATGTAAAAACAAAAGGCAGAAAGCCAAGATTGAAAGCCATATTAAAATATTCCAAAAAGTTGAATGTAAGTTATTACTGTTGGAAGAAGAAGTAGAGAAACTGGTTTTATTTGGTCTTTATGCCTAATTCAAGAATTAGTGATGCTATGATGCCTGAAAGAGTGGTTTGAAAAAATGTACATGTGTACACATATGATATATATTGATAGTGTTTTTATCTGGCTAGACGGATACTAAATGTACTTTTTTGAATTGCTATTTTCTAAAAAGCCAGTACAGCAAGACACATGTGGATATTTTCACCCTGGAGGATGGTGAGTCCATAGGAACAAATGTCCTTTTTTGATGAGGAAGTAAAGCTAGAAAGATTCAGGGGTAGGGGTTGCAAAACAGACCCTGGATATGGCTGCCTGGTGGGGAAACTGGAAGCCCAGAGGGGATCTGATGGAAGTTCTGGGCTGAGAACAGGAATAACTGTGAAAACATGACCTAGACTGGAGAAAGTATCTTTAAATAAAATGTCAGAATGTCTTAAATCAGGTTTCAATGGTCAAAGGTAGAAATTTCAGTTATGAGAAGGATCAGTTCTGAGAATGTAACCACAGAATGGTGAGTACAGTTAAGAATATGGTTTTGTATACTTGAAAGCTGCTGAGTGTAGATCCTGAACATTCTTACCACACACACACACACACACACACACACACACACAGTGGTCAACTATGTGAAATGAGGTAATAATGTCTTGATAATAATTCCACAATACATATGCGTATGAAATCATCACAATGTATGCTTTATGTTTGTCAATGATTCCTCAATAAAGTTAAAAAAACAGGTTTCCTTAGGAGGGTGGGGAATAGACTGGACCAAAATGAAATACCTAGACTTGTTTTCAAGTTAATTCTTTGAGGGCAAACCCAAATTCGCACTTTGCCCTGAGTAGCTTCAGTGCCTTGGATATGGTTTTAGGGTTGTCTTGTTATGTATTTTTCCCATAGAAATAAAAGATACAAAGAAACTTGTAAGAGAGAGAGAGAGACAGAGAGAGAGAGAGGTGGGGGCCAGGGTTGGGGAAAGAACTGTAAAAGAAATATCCCTGTAATCTCCATATGAACCAAAGAGTAGAACAATGACATCATCTCCAGAGTCAACCATAGATGCCTTCCTGTCCTCACTCTCTCCCCTGCCCCCAGAATTACCTATTCTCTTGACTTTTATCTGCATCTCCTTGCCTGGCAACCTCAGGCAAAGTATTTATCTTAGCTGTTACAGAGATTTTTTCATGGGTAAAATAAGAACACAGGGTCCTCGTGAAAATTAAACAAGAGTACTTAGGACATGATACACGGCAAACCCTCAGTGTGAATTTGCATTATTGATTCTGCTCACACAGCACATTAGAAGTCAGCTCAACTTTACATACAGACAGAGAAAAAGGAGGAAAGACAGGTGTGCAGGAATGATAGAAGGACTTGGGAAACAATGAAAACGTTCAAATGCAACTTTTGTTTTTCAAATTATTATTTTTTAATTTTCTAAACCAAAACTAGTACATAATAATACTAAGCCTTATTAGTTTACAAGTTTTCCAGAAATTTACCTATACTCTTGGAAATGAAATAAAACTCATTGTAATTCTCGTAGAGAATACAATAGGACAGTTTTTGAGGACAGGTGAAGACCATTAGCCACCGTGAAGGCCAGGGCTGTCCTTTACTCCTGTCCGTTTGCAGAGATTAGAGAAAGGATAGGCCCTTGAAGAAAAAAATCCCTCAAGTTTGTTTTCATGACACAGTTCCTCAGGTGCGGAGAATTCAGTCATCAGGGCCCAGGAGGAATTTCTAATGACAGATTCCTAAATCACACGCAATGTTAATTGTGGCTTGCATGCTGTTTATAATCCAGATCATATGTATCCTCATTGCACTTGGTCTGATAACTCAGATCTAAAGGAAATCTACATGGTGGACTTATGATTTGGGGAAGGTAAATCCAAACTCCTCAGAAAGAAGTCAGTGCGGTAGAATAAAAGAAATGTAGTTTTATAATGCATAGTCTATTAAGTATTATTCATGCGAGCTTGGACATCTCTAGGAGTAATTTAGAAGATGAAAATATAGACCGTGATTTGATCCCTGTGAATATAAAAAATACGCTGCTTGACTTCAGACTGTCACTCAGAACATATGACTTCTCATCGTTTGTGTGAATGTTGCTTGAGTGATTGGTGTCAGTTGTCTCTGAAATGATACAAGGTTGTTTTTTTTTTTTTGTTTGTTTGTTTTTTTTCCTGAGAATGGCTAACGAGTTATGCCAAGTGAAATGTGAATTCAAGAAGCTGAAATGAAATAGCAGAGGCGAACGACTAGAATTTCAGGGAGGAAAGAGAAAACGCTGAAAAGAAGAAGTACGGATGGAACCACAGCAAAGTGGAGGAACGTGTGTGGTGAATTACTTCTCCTCCCTTCCTGTTTTCCTGCCTGAATGTGTGCTATCAGCTAAATTTACTTTTGCCTCCGTGTTATAGCTAACAGACTGTCATTTAAAGTTAAATACAGGCATCTTCTCTGAATTTTATAGCCTAATTTGTTTTGAGCTTGGGGCAGCGATAAATTCAAAGAGCTGCCCATTGAGAGTGCAATATGACATTTGAAAGAGACAGGCAGACAGTGAAAGGGAAATGATGCTTAGGTGGATAGCAAATTTCAAATGAAAAAAAATAAAAGGACTCTTAGAACTCTCGCTGGAAAGTTGATAAAGTATTGATCTAGAAGAAACGGGTTCACAGGTCACCAAGGAAAATGATAAAACTCAAATTCAGAGGACAAGTACACCCCCTCCAGTAACCACTATTATGATAACTGATTTCCCCTTTCTCCTTTAACAACAACAACAAATATCCCCAAGCGTTATGTTAACTGAATACCCTCCTCAGGTCACTGAAAAATCAAATGAAAGTATCTCAAAACTTGAGTCTCTGTTTACCTTACCTCTGTTTATTTTTCTTGCCCTCCCTTATTGACTGCAATAACTGTAGTGACAATAATTTCAATTATTATAGACCATTTGAAATCATTGCCATTATTTCTTTTAATCATTTACAAACATTTACTGATTATTGGTTAAATAATGGTAGCTTGTATTTGACAAGAGACAGAACAAAGATAAAATAGTTAGAAATATTTATTGAGTCCCTACCATGTATTGGGTGACTTACCCATTTTATCCAATTAATTCTCACAACAGTGTTGGGAGGTAAACGTACTCACCAGCGATGGACTCATCCATTGGCAGTATGATGGTCTGAGGAAAAACAGTACATGCCAAAGATCATACAGATTAGACGGCTAAAATTCAAAATTAAATTTGTGCAAGCACTTCTTAACTATTTCAAGGCAGAATATAAAACAGTCTCCTCATCCTTGAGGAATTTAGGATTACAAAAAACAAGAATGTATAGGGTTTATTTTGGCATAGGGCAAAAATGGAAATATTGGGGTCAGTGAGACAATCTTCTAAGTAATTACAACATCAAATATTTATTGAGTAAACACTAAGTACCAGTAACTGTGGTAACTACGTAACATTTTGCTAAGTGCATTGCAAAGTGAGATATATATTATTTCAGATTTTGACTGTACTATTTGCATGTATGGTCTTGGGCTAATTATTTAATTTCTCTATGAGTCAGCTTCCTTTTTAATAATAAAATAAGTTTGTTAGTGATATTTCCTTGTGAGAATTATTGTGAGTGTTTAAAACTTTATGGTAGGCACATGGGAATGCTCAAATTGGAAGGTAATATAAGAACTATTAGACTTACTGATAGCATAGTAAAATAACGGAATGGGTCCATGGGCTCGTTCATGGCAGTCAGAATATAAACCCAAGCAAGTTCACCTCATTATGTTCAAGGTTTCCCCAAACTTTAACAAGAGCAGACAGCCCAAGGGTTATGCAAAATCTTAACCGAAACAGATAAATTATCAAGACTGGATTTATCCTTTTTAGGATGGGGACCCTGAGTACAAATGCCTAAAGGGAGGGAAGAGCTATAGCAGAGAATAAATTACAATCTCTTTTTTTCTAACCACTGCTCTTACAAAGGGACTATTTGTGGCTAGCATCACTCCTCATGTATGAGAGCATCACAAGATTCAGTGCATTTTATTCACTTACGTGAGCATAACGTTCTTCCTCTTGATAACTGGGCTACATATGCAGGAGAGAGGAACAGAGGGAGTTTATGGTTTCGTTTGAGTATTTTCTGTATGGTATAGACTTAGAGACTTTGGCTTCATTCATCATCTCTTTGGCCATCTGCATATCAAAATTACAATAGTTGAAAGGGTTTAAGGACCATGATTTTGGAGGTTATTTGGTTTTGCATGAAATAATAAGAGAAAGGGGGTTTTAAACATTACATTTCTTCTGTTGTTTTGATTCTATACCCTTTATGTATGAACTCAGGCTCTAGATTCAGAAAACTCTGGTTTCAAATTCTGTTTTGCTAAATACTAGTTGGATATTCTATGTATACTTTATCAGGAAAGCTTCAACTAATTTCTATCTCCGGAAGCTGTTATTACTCTTGCACGTGTGTCAAACTGCGCTTACTACCGTATTCATTTAGATGGTGTTTTTTTTTCAAAGTTCTCATTCATCTATTTTTAAATTTGAAATTCAGAACTCTCTGATTTATTTAGGGAACAAATAATTTGTCTACATTTTAGACAGTTGAAAGTATTGAGGGGAATGAAGTTCAGAGTTCACACTTAAAATTGATAACTGAATCAAAAGTAGAAACTAGTGGGAAACCTGGGTGGCTCAGTCAGTTGAACCACTGACTTTTGATTTCAGCTCAGGTTATAATGTCATGGTTCGTGGGATCGAGTCCCATGTTGGGCTCTGTGGTGAGCATGGAACCTCCTTGGGATTCTCTCTCTCTCTCTCTCTCTCTCTCTCTCTTTCTGCCTCTCTCCTGTTCATGCACACTCTCCCCCTCTCTCAAAATAAATAAATAAACATTAAAAGAGAGACTAGAGATCTTCTTGCACTCTAAAATTGAGAAGCTAGAAATATAAGTGGTAATTTATACTTGGTGAACCACACAAGTTTGGGAACATTGAAATGAAAGAAAAAGAAGGGAAATTAAGTGCTTCCTATGGACCCGAAAATAAAGAAAATTGGAAATTGAACCATATATTTAGCAATATTGTTTGGTTAGAAGGTTAGACCTAATTTAGTTAGTTGGAAAATTGATTTTGTATCGAGTGAAAACAGATTGATTGATTTTGCCTGCATAATCCAACAACTAGTTTCTACAGAGAATTAATTTCATGTTTGAAGCAAAATTTTCTTGCGTCGTTTTGGCAGAAGGGAAGAAGAAAAACAATTCAGGTGGTTATTCATTTCTATGTACATGATTAAAATGATGGTTTTATTTATGTTCATTCAAACGAACAAGCAATTACTTTAAGAATTGGCTGAACCAATATTTTAAATGTTATTTTTAAGATTGTATATTTGTTTACATGTAAGAAGACATTATGATGGCATAATTGGAGTCATGAAAACTTACTTTTCAATGGTTCTTTCTAAGCTCTTTTTTTTTTCTTAAAGTTTATTTATTTTGAGAAGGAGAAAGCATGCATGCAAGTGGGGGAGGGACAGGGAGAGAGAGGGAGAGAGAGAATCCCAAGCAGGCTCTGCACTGTCAGCCCAGAGTCCAATGTGGGGCTTGAACTCATGAACCAGGAGATAATGAACTGACCCCAAATCCAATGCTTACCCAACTGAGCCATGCAGGCACCCCTCTGTAAGCTAATCGTAAATCTTAAAATTGTACCAAAGAAATAAATTCATTTGTTTTAAGGCCCTTTTGTAAATGAATGTTGTAATTGGTGGGTGGCACAGTTAACTTAATCTCTTTAAAAGAGAGTTATGGGAGAATTTAAAAATTAATCGAGAAATTGTCGCTACAAGCTTAGAGCAGAAGATATATCACAAAATGTAAAGAAAGATAAGTATTAGAGATGCATTTTGAGGTCAAAATTTATACACAAAACAATTGGATCATGTGGTTACCATTCTATGTTCTTTTTTTTCCTTTTTAAAAGTTTATTTATTTATTTACTTACTTACTTGTTTGGAGAGCATGAGCCAGGGACGAGGGAGAGAGAGAATCCCAAGCAGACTCAGTGCTGACAGCCTGTTCGTGGGCTTGATCCCACAAACTGTGAGCTCATGACCTGAGCCAAAATCAAGAACCAGACTCAGCCACCCAGGCACCCTTGTCATTTTTTCATTAGCCCAGAGGCCCCAAGTAAGTTAGCAGAAAGTATGGCCAACCCCAACTAACTTGCATGCCTTTTCACATATCAAATCTTGTAGGTTTAGCATAATTGCTGAATGATAAAGAGATTGAGATTGAACCTACCCTTATTCCTTTTATGTATTTTCTATATACTTTGTTAAAAAACTTTTTTTAAAAGATTTTATTTTTTAAAATAATTTCTATGCCTAAGATGGAGCTTGAACTCACAACCCCAAGACCAAGAGTCGCATGCTCTACTGACTGAGCCAGCCAGGCACCTCCGTATTTTCTATATACTTTTAATTAAAATCACTCCTATTTATTTATTTTTTAAATTTTTTAATGTTTATTTATTTCTGAGGCAGAGAGAGACAGACAGAGCATGAGTGCGGGAGGGACAGAGAGAGAGGGAGACACAGAATCAGAAGCAGGCTCCAGGCTCTGAGCTGTCAGCACAGAGCCTGACGTGGGGCTTGAACTCAGGGAGTGTGGGATCATGACCTGAGCTGAAGTTGGTTGCTCAACCGAGTGAGCCACCCACGCGCCCCCAAATCACTCCTATTTAAAACAAAATGATTTGGTTAGTACAGGTCTCAAAGTTATTTTACCATTCTAAATAATCCACTTTCTACATGGGAGTAATATTTATTGGACTTAATTATTGACAACTTTACTGATTTGGTAACACTAGCACTAATATAATAAAATCAGCAATGAAAACTCCTACGCTTAATAAAGCAAGAGCCATTTTTTGATTGTTTGAGTTTCTCCACCGTTTTGTGGCAAAGTTCAGGCAGATTTCCTTATTTTACAAGTGAGACACTTTAAGTTGAAAAAAAAAAGTTGGTAGGTATCTAAATTCACAGACTCGTATAATTAGTAATGGAGCCTGGGTCTCAACCATTTGTTTTCCATATAAACACTTCCCAAAAGTATTTTCTTTGAGTTATGTGGCAACAAGATTCTTTGGCAAAGGGCATGCATGGGACAGGTATGGGAAACAAATTCGTACTATAATTCAACCCACTGTGAAGAAAATGACTTGCAAATTATGATACACTGAGTCAAGAGCAAAACCATAAAGGTGAAACTGACTTCTGCTTTTCTTTTCAGTTTTAACTTTGCTTCATTCTGTGGTTCATTTAAGTATGTGATTTTTATTGACCTGCCTATAGAAATAAGTGTACTTTTGATATAAAATACCGTCATCTTACTGTCACGAATCACTAAGACAAAGATAAACAAGCCATCAAAAAAAGTATTCAAACCAATTCAGGGGCCTCCTGCCAAGAATTGTTTGTCTTTCACTTTGTAAAAGTATACGTATCATATATGGATCATTAGTTTTACTTTCTACCTCATTCTGAGGCTATTTGGGGGAAGCATTTATTCTACTAGTGACCACTGTCAAGCTTCACATTTACTTCCATATCATTTAACAAAAACTTTGATGACTTATACTTGCATCTTTGACAAATCTGAGTTTGTCAGGGACCCAGAGATATGTCCTTTACGAAGACTTAGCTGTATAGCCCTTTAGAATTGGAAAACATTTGGCGACTACTAAGAATTTTTACACTTCTTTTTAAAAAAATTTACTGATTAACTGCATTAATTTTTGTTAATGTCAAGATTGAACCTAATGTCCCGAAAGACTGACCTATGGAAGTCATCATGAGATTAATCGGAAAAAAATTTTTACATATTAGATTTTATTTTCCCAAACGCTGGGATCATATCTATTAAATATCCCTTCATGATATTAGTGCCATCATCTATATTCTCCATGCACGTTTCTGACACTGACTTGTGTGTTATGTCTTCCCAGGGGGCTGTTATGCATTCTTACTGCACTGGATCATGGGAAATAGAAACAACGTCACCGTGTTTATTCTCTTGGGACTCTCTCAAAACAAGAACGTTGAAATCCTCTGCTTTATATTATTTTCATTTTGCTACGTCGCCATTTGGATGGGCAATCTGCTCATAATGATTTCCATCACATGCAGTCCACTCATTAACCAACCTATGTATTTCTTCCTTAATTGTCTCTCACTTTCTGACCTTAGCTACACATCAACAGTGACACCCAAACTTCTGATTGATTTGCTGGCAGAGAGGAAGACCATTTCCTACAGTAACTGCATGACACAGCTCTTTATCCTCCACTTTCTCGGAGGCATCGAGATCTTCATCCTCACGGGGATGGCCTATGACCGCTACGTGGCCATCTGCAGGCCCCTGCACTACACGGTCATCATGAGCAGACAGAGGTGCAACACAATCATCACAGCCTGCTGCACGGGGGCATTTCTACACTCTGCCAGCCAGTTCCTTCTCACCATCTTCTTACCCTTCTGTGGCCCCAATGAGATAGACCACTACTTCTGCGACGTGTATCCTCTCCTGAAACTGGCCTGCACTGACACGTACAGAATTGGCGTCTTGGTAATTGTCGATTCAGGTCTGATTGCCTTACTGGCTTTTGTGATTTTGATGGCGTCCTATTTTCTGATTCTGTACACCATCAGGGCTTACCCTGCAGAGAGCCGCGCCAAAGCTCTGTCCACCTGTAGTTCCCATGTGACAGTTGTGATTCTGTTCTTTGTGCCTGTTCTCTTCATTTATATTCGACCAGCCACGACACTTCCAGAAGACAAAGTGTTTGCTCTCTTCTACACCATCATTGCCCCCATGTTCAACCCTCTGATCTACACGCTGAGAAACATGGAGATGAGGGATGCCATGAAGAAAATATGGTTTCGTCATTTGTTCTTGGAAGGGAAGTAACTTCTATGCAAAGAGTTCTAGAATTTCACCTTAGAGCTCCATCCTGACCCTAGAATTAATAAGAAATGACATACAGAGAGTATATAGTGATTGCAAAGCCAGCCTCAGGTTGGAGCTCAGAAACTTTAGCATTTTCAAGACTTCTCCTGATTGGACAATTTTATTATTTTTTAAGATGTTTTTTCTTTTTTTTTAATTTATGTATTATTGGTATACAGTATCCTATTCATTTCAGGTGTACATCACAGTGATTCAATGTTTTTATACATTTTGAAATGATCCCCAGAGTAAGTCTAATTACCATCTGTCACCATACGAAATGAATACAATATTATTGATGATTGGACAGTTTTCATTTATGTTTTTCAATTCATTCTTCCTCCATTCTCCTCAAATACCTGTCCCAAATTCTCCTTAATATGATAGTTTATTGTGAACGTGTAATGAAGCCTTTTCTTCCCTCCTCTGGACTTCCACTGTCACTAAAGTGTACTCCTATTGACAGAAACTAATAAGTCTCCTGGTAGATAAGAACTATAGGTAGATTTTACTCCTGGCATCTCAGAGGAGAGCATAAAAGTAGGTTTTTTGAGCTGAGGGAAATAGGTACATGAGCTGTACAGCGTTCATAAACACTCTTTTGTATGGTATTTGAACTTTATGAAAGGAGCTTATATTTATATTTTCAATGAACAAGATGCTGCTGCTAAGGTAGTCTCACTCTCTTCCTTCCAAAAAGGAAACAGAACATCCTCAACATTCTGGACGAAGTTAATTCCAATGTTAGTTTCCTTTCTAGGTCAGGTTATAATCCTCCCTAGAAAATCTGTAACACTAAGAACAGATTGTAAAATTAGTACATTGCTACATTGCTTCACCTGTCATGAGATAATTCATGATAACTGGCAATGAGATTCTAGTTAACTTTTATACCTTTATTTCTTGTCCTTTCTATTCATTCTTTCCTTTAATTTCAGGTTGACCTTTATTATTGGGGTTCTTTGTCTACTAATGTGAACCAAATCATCATTCCTGATATTCTGTGTCTTTAATGATCTTGTCATTTTTCTTTTAATTTTTTTAAATTAATTTTTACTATTAGCTATGGAACTTTTAAGAGATGCCCTGGGTTCCAGATATTGGTCATCCATGCACCATTGTGTCAAACAAACAAATCGGACCTTATCATCAATACCAATTGCGCCAGCCCCTTTTTGTCTTTTGGTTCCGTAGAGGCAGGAGGAGCCCAAAATGTCCAAGTGACTTCACTTTCCACTTCAATAAAATAATTGTTGTGTTCCCTGATGAAAGCATAACCTCTATAAGTAAAACCTATAAACCTGCTGAGTTGAAAAATGCTGGCACAGGGAGCAAAAAAATTCTATAATGATTTTAGTATAATAATAAAGGAGGTCCTTGCATACACATTCTTTTATTCCATAAAACTCTGTAACTGTTTTTATCATGACTATGGATTGAATAAAATCATATATTGCTTAACACATCCTTAAATATAGAACTCCAGCTTTTCAGCGTGCTGTTTCTGAATTGACACTGTTCAGTAAGCCACTTACTCACTGCTTCTAATCAGTTACTTAAGAGAAATGGGTTATGAATTGTTTGCTAGGGCTACCATAGCAAAATGCCACAGACTGTGTGACTTAAACAAAAATATATTTTTGGGCAGTTCTGGAGTCTGGAAGTCCAAGGTCAAAGTGCTGGCAGGTTGAGTATCTCCAAAGATCTGTGTCCTTGGCTTGTAGATGACTGCCTTCTCTGTGTGGCCTCACATGGTCTTCTCTCTGTGCACAGATATTCCTGGTACTTTTTCTGGGTGTCCAAATTTTCTCTTATAAGGATACCTGTAATATTGGATTAAGGCCCACCCTAAAGGCCTCATTGTAACTTAATTGCCTCCTTAAAGGCCTTATCTCTAAATAATCACATTCTGAGTTACTTGGATTCAGCATATGAATTTTCAAAACCACAGTTCAGTCTATAACAGGGTATGTAGTAGGATCAGTGAATTCCTGTGTATATGTCCCCTACCATGCTTCTTTTTTAATTTTTGTAATGCTTATTTTTATTATTTTGAGAGAGAGAGAGCGCACTGGGGAGGGGCAGAGAGAGAGGGAGACACAGAATTTGAAGCAGGCTTCAGGGTCTGAGCTGTCAGCACAGAGCCCAACATGGGGCTTGAACTCGTGGACTGTGAGATCATGACCTGAGCCAAAGTCAGACGCTTAACCAACCGAGCCACTCAGGTGCCCCTACCATGCTCCTTTTACTCTGAAATAAATTACTTGATCAGAATCAATCCTAAGTGAAATAACGTGGTGGTGAATAAGACATTCCATAAGTCGATGCATTGTGCTGCTTGTACAAGCATTATAAGCAAGAAAGAGGAATCCATATCCAGAATAAGTGTCTATTTATGTGAACACAAATTCTGTTTCTTCCATGTTGGAAGGTTTTCAGTGTAATCCACTTGCTACGACAAGACTGAGTAACTGAGTAGTCTCCCTGAAGAATGTACATGTTGAGCACTCAATGTTGGTGTGACAGACAGTAACTTCTAAAGATGGCCACAGCAGTATTTCCTAATTAGTCCATATGGAGAGACCATATGAGGAATTTTACGGCCAGCAGCTCGTCTGGTGTCTGGGCTCAGAACCAGTGTCAACTGCCAGACATGTAAGTCAAGATGGCCCCAGATGACTTCAGCTGCTAGCTAGTGAGCACCCCTCGCCTTTGAGTTTTGTCATCTGAGACCCAAGACATCATGGAGCATAGCCAAGCCATCCTCACTACGTCTAAATTCCTGATCCGTAGAGTCCAAGTGCATAATAAATTGGTCGTTTTACACCACAAAATCTGGGGTTGTCTTACATAGTCGTAACTACAAAGTAGTCACAGAAGCCAGATGAACCTTCATGAGGTAAATTTCATATTGTTCATCCCTAGCAATAGCATTCGTAGGGATGCTTTCTAGGCCACAATGGCCACTTTAGACCTAGACCAAAGAGTTTGAACTTGTAGCTGGGAATAGAGGATGGCTGAGATCCATGAAACATATAATCTTGTCTACCATCATTGAGAAGTTCCTCTGCAGTAGACACCGACGTGTATGACTCACATTTTGTCCATTCCTATATCCACATCTTCTACTCATGCTTTCTAAATCTCTAAACACCAGTAAAACCATTAACGACTGCCATGAATTGGAACAGATCTATGCCTCTGGTTATCTCTTGGTCTGTACAAAGTAGACAACAAGATGAACTGGCTAAGCTTTTGCCAACTAAGAAGGTCTTCCTTAACCCCTATCATTTTGGGGACATTCATATTCGGGGATTTAATGCTACAACATTCTATTCCAGTTGGTGCCAAGTTTCCATGTAGAACTAAACATAAACAGAGAGAATCATATATTTCCTTTGCAGCCAGCTCCCCATAAAGCTACATGTGCTGACTGAGACAAAAGAGATGAAATCACAGGAAATCTCCTCAACGTTTCCTGAGCCTATCATACCTTAAGGAAATAAACATCATGGCGCCAGGAAATAACTGAGGTGAGGTTGTTATATAATCCCCAGGCCATGGGACTCTCTGCTACTCTGGAAAGGAGTAAGAAGCAGATTCTGCTTGTACAGAGGTTTCAGGGCATGTGGGTGCTCAAAATTCTCAGATTCAACCCCAAACATCACTATCTTAGCTTGCAGTTTCATTTTCCTTTTTTAGGGTTCTGTTGTTGACTTAAGAGACCATAAAGGCTGTACTTTTCTGTTCCCTTGACAGCCCGCCCTGCTGTGCTTGTGATCGAATCCTTCATTTTCCTCAGGGTCTGTGTTTTGTCTTCTGGAGACCAGAGCTACGACAGAAAACCTCTCATCCTGATAAGTTGTGTAGGTGAAGTAATAGCTACTCTATACTTTATATAAGGTTTCTGATACCAACAACAGAAGGCGGGCCATTTCACAATCCTTATAATTTTGTGCTTCTCACACCACACACCTTTCAAGCTCCACAGACATTGTGAATCCCAATACATCAATGATGTTTGTGGAAAATCACTAATTTTTTTTTTTTTGCATGGAAAATAAGAAAAATGTTCTCTTCAAATATAAGGTCAAAATTGTTAATAGCAGAAGCATTATAAGAGTTTTCTCTCAAATTACTAATTTATATGTTCTTCCACTTAATAACTATTTTTTTCTACAGATAGGAATAACTAGCTTGTATGGTGTTCAGTCTTATTCAGACTATGGCTGCTCCAATACAACCAAATTCCTCACTTTTTTTCTAAATTAGTCAGCATACTTTTCTTCTCCAATCCTGACCACAACCTATGCATCATTTTCAGACACATTCAGTCTGCCCCAATTCTTTACTCATATTTTGCACCCAGAAAGTCCCCAGTTACGCTTTGCATAACCTACAATTGACCCTTGAATAATGTGGGGATTAGGGATGTGCACAACTTTTGGCCCCACATCCCCTCAAACTTAACTACTAATAGCCTACTGTTGCCTCGAAGCCTTACCAATAACAGGAACAGTCAATTAGCACATAATTTTGTATGTTATACATGTTACATATGTTATATACTATATTATTATAATAAAGTCAGCTAGCTAATAGGGAAATCCTAAGGAAGAGAAAATACACTTATAGTATTGTAATATATTTATTGAAAAAAAATCCGCATATAAATGAACTCACATAGTTCAAGCCCATGTTGTGCAGGTGTCGACGGTACTATGACCTGTAGCTCAAGCTTCACTTCGTTATGCACCATTTTCTAGCTATTTTGACCATGCTTTCCATTGTATATACCTTTTTAATTGATTTCCTGGATTACAAAAACATCCTTTTTATTTTAGAGGAACATTTTCTAAGTTTTATTTAGCACAAATCCTCATTGTGGTATTTGTAGGAGAAAGTACTATAAAGTTACGCCTGCTCTCAGAGTTAAATATGTGGAAAATGGTTGCCAAAGCGGAGGCTAGAGGAAGAAGTAGGGCCATTGGGATGTTCAGTAGGACACAAGAACCTTGCCACCCACTGTTCCATCAATTTCTTCTGCACTAAGGCAGACTTCAAATCCTGGCCTTAGGCTTCTTCTGCATTTTCTAGTTCAACCTCTGTAAAGACGTTACATTATTCCCTACTGTTTCCTCAGAACGTGTTTCAAAAAAAGCACATAATTTATTGTCTATCAGTATTGGATAGAGGTGAATTCTTGGTTTGTGCTCAAATTCCTCAGGGTATAAAAAGTTCTTAACCATGGCATAACTATTTTTTTAAGTACTGAAAAGGAATTAAGTCATTTTCAGCTGTCCATTGGCCAACTTTTCTTTTGGGAAATGTCTTACCCCATAAAAAAATGAGAGGGAGGTCTGGGGCTGTAATCTCCCAGGTAATCTAGTTTAAATAACACTTGGAAATTAAACAGCATTATATATACAGGTCCAATGCTGAAACCAACGAAGAGGCACCTTTTGAGTAGAAAACACACAAGAGCATTTTTCAACATAAATGCCAATGATGATTTTATTTCCTTTTAGTTTCAAAAATCAGGAGAAAATGATTCTCTTTATAAGAGAAATAGGAAAGTCCCAGAACCAGGACTTACATGGGCTGCTCGTGTGATGAAATTCATTAATCTTCAGCAGCAAAATTAAGCATTTATTTTGATCGTGTTGAAAACACCAAATGCCACCTTTTACTCAGAGATAAAGAAATTTGTCCAATGAGATAATCGCCTGGTAAGTAAAATTCCAACCACTTTATAATAAAAAAAAAAACCATGACTTTCAAACTTTACAAAGCTTATATATACAGCATAAATTAAATTTTTATCTATAAGTATGCTGATTTTATAGGCTCATTTCCCTCTTCAAGTTTTGTAAATATTTTCTATAGCAACTTTCTGTTACATTAGTACTGAATTCAGTGAATGATTGTGACTATATCCCTGAGAAAACTTTGGAGCTGTTGTAAAAAAGTTAGCTCAACCTTGATTTCTTGAGTGAGGCAACTTGGTTACAGAAAGAAATAACCAAAAAGGTAATATGCCCCTGGAATAATTCTAAGAATAATTTGAGCTTGACAGCCAAATTATCAGTATCCAAAATCATTTATTTTAAAAATCAAAATATTCTTAAAATTAGTCTTCAGAAGCTATCAATATTTTATCCAAAATTTAAAGAGGCTTGGTTTCCTTTTGGCAAAAGAGAGATAATGAAAGAGTCACTGGGCCTCTTAGGATCAACGATTAATACAAGTGGAAGATTTAGAACTACCTGTAAAGTATGGTAAGCACTAAATAATATTAGATATTGTCATTATTTCTCTTTTACGTCTGCGAAGGACTCTACTAATAATAGCAATCTATTTGATATAAATTGTAATAGCTTACATTTTTATCTATTAACATTTTAGTGTACTTTTGTTTATTTTTCCCCATTATATATTGGGTACCTAATCCATACATAATGATTTGAGGGAAAAAATGTGAAAGAGAAAAAAATTAATGCCTGTTGCATACTTTGTACCTGATTATTCAACCTACACAATTATGGAACATTGATGTTAGGAATGCCCATGTTAAAGAAGGAAAAACTGCCAGACGAGTTAATTACCTTACTCCAGACCATATGGCCAGATCTCTAGCCTGGTTTTGTGTAAATCCAAAATGAATCCACTGAGTGTAATATTAAATTATCAAGGGTAAGAAGAATACAAGGCACTGTCATTGCCTGTCTGATGAACTGCCTTGAATCAATGTAATGAAAATTAATTTCCTGGATGTTCAAATTTAAATTTTAATAATGAGATAAATGGAAGTATTTCAGGGAGGCTTAATGAGGTAAAGATTTCCACAGGTTTAAAGACCCAGCAGTTGTATACATTTTTCAGTGCTCATCAAAATAATCCCCTTTGCCCATTTCGCCCATCTCCCCACCCATCTCTCCTCTGGCCACCACCAGTTTGTTCACTGTATTTAAAATTCTGAGGTTTCGGGGCGCCTGGGTGGCTCAGTCGGTTAAGCGGCCGACTTCAGCTCAGGTCATGATCTCACGGTCCAAGTCCCGCGTCAGGCTCTGTGCTGACAGCTCAGAGCCTGGAGCCTGTTTCAGATTCTGTGTCTCCCTCTCTCTGACCCTCCCCCATTCATGATCTGTCTCTCTGTCTCAAAAATAAACGTTAAAAAAAATTTAAAAAAAAAATAAAATTCTGAGGTTTCTGTTGTTTTTTTTTTTTGTCTCTTTTTTCTTTGTTCATTTGTTTGGTTTCTTAAATTCCACAGATGAGTGAAATCATATGGTATTTGTCTTTCTCTGACTGACTTATTTCACTTAGCATTATATATTCTATGTCCTTCTATGTTGTTGCAAATGGCAAGATTACATTCCTTTTTATGGCTGAGTAATATTCCATTGCACACACACACACACACACACACACGTGTGTGTGTGTGTGTGTGTGTGTGTGTGTGTGTGTAAAATCACATCTTTATCCATTCATTTACTGTTGGGCACTTGAGTTACTTCCATAATTTGGCTATTATAAATAATGCAGTAATAAATATAGGGGTAAAATATTTGCAAAAGAGTGGTTTTTAAGTGTGGGTATGACATAGAAAACCATAATTTTAGAGATTAATTTAGCATGGTATATTGAATAAACTAAAAAGAGACAAAGAGTTATTAAAATAGAGGTGGAATATCTCTGTCACACAAGGTGACTAGCCTGGGTGCTGTTATAGGACCCTTTGCTATCAGAAAGGAGAGAGGACTAAGGACAGGGGGAACCTGAAATATATCCTCCAACAAGTGCCTTAAAGTATCTATTAGTTGCAAAAAAGGACAGGAAACACAGTCTGTTACCCCCTACATCCTTTAAAAAAAGGATACGTTCCTTTTTTTTTTTCAAAATCAAGGAATCAATTAGTGACAGAAACTTGAGTTCTTTAAAAAACATTGGTATAGTTCTTACATTTTAAGATAAGAGAAAAAGAGTCTAGGTAAGGGTTGGATTTTATGGCCTACAAATTAGTAAAGCAAAGCAAGTTTAAATACAAAAAAATGTATCTCAGCCCCTACACTAGCTCTTTGACTGTATGTAAAATTGGGATTAAAATATCCTTGCTCCTATTTGAGATAAGTCTGTTGAGGCTAATGCTTCCTACACAAGCAGGTAGGTTGTACCTTCCAGGATTTTTATAGATTTTTTTGCAGAATTGAAGAAGATGAGGTGACTGAATCAATTAGGAAGGGCCAGCTTTCATTTTTTTTATTTGTATTTCATATATTTATTGTGTGCATATTTGTAAAAGTGGAGAATATTTATGTAATGTTTCCATACTTAAAGCTAAGTTTAAATGGCCGAGTTCCATGTTCTTCCTGAAATTTATTTTGCTTTTCTACACGTCACCACCATGAGGGCCAGGACCTTTCACATCTAATCCTAAAGTCCATTACACTACACGGTAGGAACTCAAAAAATATTTGTCAAAGAAAGAAATACAGTATTCATCTCTCTTTTTGTACACACCATCTTGAAACCCTTACTACGTGCAATTGATTTGAAACTTTGAAAAGCTCCATGTAGTATAGAGAAGGGAAGTGTCTTTTCTTTGACTTTTTTATTTTATGTGATTATTTTATGAAAGTTTTATTTCAATTAACAGATGAGAGAAAGGAGGAACCGGGGGAAGTGAAGAAACCCAGCTATGGTCATAGCTTGTGCTATGTGTTTGCGCCAAATGAGTCCTTCCAGCTCCTGATACGAGGTTCTCTCTCTAAGCCACATAAGCCTGAAATCGGGATGTTGTAAATCTAAAATTCAGCGACTTTAATATTAACAAGGGAGGCATTGTAAATAATATGAAGGAGTTGGGAATGTAAGTTCTTTTTTTTTAATTTTTTAATGTTTATTTATTTTTCAAGGAGACAGAGTGTGAGAGGGGGAGGGATAGAGAGAGAGGGAGACCCAGGATCCGAAACAGGCTCCAGGCTCCGAGCTGTCAGCACAGAGCCCGACGCGGGGCTCGATCTCATGAACCCGCGATATCGTGACCTGAGCCCAAGTCGGACGTTTAACCGACTGAGCCCCCCAGACTCCCGGAAATGTAAGTTCTAATTTAAACAGCACGTTTATGAATTCTTTGGGTATCTGATGATGCGTTGGAGAATTGTCACAAAGAAACGTTCGGCTGGGGCAAACAAGGGAACCAGGGAGTCATTGAATTTTTGCCCAGTTTGCCAGTTTGAGATTTAGTTAACGTGAAAGATCAACAGAGACAGAAAGGCAGTGTTTCAAACTATCTTGCTTGTTAATTAATGAAATTTTTCTACTCATTTTTTTTTTTCTTATGAAAACCATGTTTTTCTTCAAGGCTGTATGAAGAAAAGTATTAAAAATGAGCTTAGATTCTTGGAAAGGACTAATGGTAAGCTTTAACTACAGAGGCACGTTGGCAAATTCATTGAAAATAAACAAAAGAAAATAAGAAAACAAAAAAGGGGCATCTGGGTGGCTCGGTCAGTTAAGCGTCCAACTTCAGCTCGGGTTGTAATCTCACAGATCATGGGTTCCAGCCCCACATCGGGCTCTGTGTTGACAGCTCAGAGCATTGAGCCTGCTTGGGATTCTGTGTCTCCCTCTCTCTCTGCCCCTCCCCCACTCACACTCTGTAAATAAACATTTAAAAGAATTAAAAAAAAGAAAATAAGCATATTCACTATTTATTTTATTTTATTTTTTTTTTGTTTTAAAAATTTTTTTTAACGTTTTTATTTTTGAGACAGAAAGAGACAGAGCATGAGCAGGGGAGGGTCAGAGAGAGAGGGAGACACAGAATCTGAAACAGGCTCCAGGCTCTGAGCAGTCAGCACAGAGCCCGATGCGGGGCTCAAACTCACATACCGCGAGATCGTGACCTGAGCCGAAGTCGGACGCTTAACCCACTGAGCCACCCAGGCGCCCCGCATATTCACTATTTAAATTAAAGCTATTTTAAAAATATCTTCTATATATTTTTTCTGATTATAGGAATACTGAGAATATATGTAATAGCCTGAAAAATGGTCCTTGGGATGCACTTTTTATGGAATCGTCATTATTTCTACAAGAAATAATTCAGTCACCTTAAAAATATAAGAAAAATGGTGAAATCATGATTTATTCATGCAATCTTTCATTTATTAAAAAAATAATGATTGAAGTCCAGTATGTGTCTAGCAACTGCCATTCATGCCTGTTTGAATTGCTCTAGCATAGCGTGTGTGTCTCAATATTAAGTATTTAATTCTTTTTTTTTTTCATCTATTTCCGTCAAAAGACATGTCACAGCCACTTGCTCCTCAGCTGGTATCATATTTTCTTTATTGCTGGCTATACTGTTGATAAATATTAAATGGTTCCAACCCAGAGTCAGGACTTAGAGTGAGACAAATGAGTTACTCATCTTGTGTGCAAACAGCTCAATAATGAAGATAGTAAGATTTTTATGCAGTATTTAAAAAATGCAAATTCCACCATTAAAAAAAACCCAGAATTCTAAGAATTCTATTTATTTATTTTTCCAAGTTTGTTTTAAGGAATTCCAGCTGGCTAACATACACGTAATATTAATTTCAGGTATAGAATTTAGTGATTCAACCCCCCACCCCCTTCCAAAAAAAAAAAAAAACCCCGGAATTTTAAATAAAGACAGGATTCTATCTTACAATTGTGTAATTCACCTCACTTGCTTGGATTCCAGCCTGGCTATTTCAAGCCATCAAGCAGATGAGTTACTCCAGGAAAAGAAATGCATCCCCTCTAAGCTCACCTTTTGCATCTTCTACATAAGATGTCTGTGCATCTTTGTTTATGACATGAGCAAGTATGACCATTAATATTATTCCTTTTCACTCTACAAAGTAACCTGATCTGTTAAATTATATGTTAAGCCTATTCATAAAAGCTTAGAAGTACTTTAAAATGTACTATAGGAAGCTGATGAGATAAATGAATTTATTTTTACAACACTCATTTGAATCCACACCATGCTCAGTCAATATTTCCCATGAGGACTTGTCATTTTTCTTTTTTTCAGGAAAACCTGTTGAGACTTAACTGCATTAGACCATGGAAAATATGAACAACGTCACTGAATTTGTTCTGTTGGGACTTTCCCAGAACAAGAAAATTAAAAACTTGTGCTTTCTACTATTCTTATTTTGTTACATAGCTATTTGGATGGGAAACTTGCTCATAATGATTTCTATCACATGCAGCCCGCTAATTGACCAACCTATGTATTTCTTCCTTAATAACCTTGCACTCTCAGATCTGTGTTATACCTCAACAGTGACACCCAAGCTAGTCACCGACCTGCTGGCAGAAAGTAACATGATTTCTTATACTAGCTGTATGGCACAGCTTTTTGCCATGCATTTCTTTGGGGGGATTGAAATCTTTATCCTCACAGCAATGGCCTATGACCGCTACGTGGCCATCTGCAAGCCCCTGCACTATACCATCATCATGAATAGGCAGAGGTGTTATACCATAGTCACTGCTAGCTGTACCGGGGCATTTCTGCATTCTTTTTTCCAGTGTCTCCTTACCATCAATTTACCTTTCTGTGGCCCCAATGAAATAGATCACTACTTCTGTGATGTGTATCCTTTGCTGAAACTGGCCTGCACAGACACCTACCGAGTTGGGATCCTAGTGGTTGCCAACTCAGGCATGATGGGCTTGGTGACCTTTGTGGTCTTGGTGCTGTCTTACTTGTTGATTTTATACACCATCAGGGCTTACCCTGCAGAGAGCCGCACCAAAGCACTTTCCACTTGTAGTTCCCACATCACAGTTGTTGTTCTGTTCTTTGTGCCTGTTCTCTTCATTTACATTAGACCAACCACAACTTTCCCGGAAGACAAAGTGTTTGCTCTCTTCTACACCATCATTGCCCCCATGTTTAACCCTCTCATTTACACATTCAGAAACGTGGAGATGAAGACTGCCTTGAGAAAAGTGTGGTGCCAGAAACTATGTTTTATTGGAAGGCAAATCATCTGAAAGGCATTTTCCCTCCTCATTACATATCTTACTTACGTGACATTCATTGTCTTGAAAAACCGTGAACTCTGCTCTAAGAAAAATAAGCATAGACATCGGTGTCAGTGATATTCTCTCTACTTAAGTTCATTAAACCATGAATTTTGCTCTAGGAAATGTAAGCATAGACATTGGGGTGACTGCATTAATATAATAATTTACCTTGAAATACTTTCTTTTTTCTTTATTGTTTCTTATTTTTATTTTTCCCTTGTAATCTGAGTCCTCATTTCCTTGCTGAAGTTCCGTTACACTTTTCTTTGATATATTTTTCCTTTGGATTCTGTCCATAAGTTGCTAACTGAAAGTCCCCTTTTCTAATCTCCCTATACTTTGGATTCATGAATGAAATCTTCAGATGTACATAAACTGCAATCCTATTAATCAGCCCAGACATAAACGGTCCTCCCTGTGTTCTCATCAAAAAGGAGCATCAGAAACTTAGAATCATGTTTTCCACTTAGCTCTTTAGTTTCCATATTCATTGCAACAATTTAAAAAGCAAATACTATTTAAATAGGGTCTAAGGAATAAAAACATTATTTATGTAAGGAATAATGGTTGTATAAAAACCCGAAGAGTTTTTCTAAAATGACTTAATTAGATCACTTAAAAATCACAGCATTTTAATAATTACAGAAATACTTGCTATAAAAATCCTCTTTATATTGTAATAAAAAAGTGGTATTGGTAATAAATAAGGTAGCTACATAACTCATTCTCCAAACTGAGCCTCATTTGAGTGTAAAATGGGGGTCTACTGATACTTGTGCTGACACAGCAGACATAAAATGAGATTGCACCAGGAGAGTAGGATGTTTGGCTACTTTTAAATGAGATGTATGGATGCCTTAGACAGAAAGGCTAGCGGCAGTTACACTGTAGAATCTCCACTTAATATTACTTGGGGCCAATGTGACTGTAAAAACCAATATAAATTCTGGCATTGAAACTGCCTGTTTCAACATGCTTAATTTATTTAATTTAAGAATATGCTTAAATTTATTTTTTCCATTGCCATCAGAACAAAAACTATAAATTTCCAATTTCTATAGAGCATCTATAGCTCTGGATATCCATTGATGTCTGCAGAATTGAAAAGTTCTTCAAATAATTGAAGTAAATAACTGTTTTTGTCTTAATTATTTAATGAAGTCAGACACATTGGACATCATGAAAGTGGAACAAACATTATATTGCACAGCTTAGGGGGGAAATGAACAGAGACTGAATATATAAACAAATACATAAATAGAGCAGCAAAAAAAAAAAAGTCATAGCACAGTGTACAATGGAAAATTTTAGGGAGTTCAAATGGAAAGATATGATTGGTTGTTAACCAACTTGAATTTAAATAAGTAAATTTAAAATAAAAAATAAACTTTAATTCTCTGAAAAAAAAAATGACTGGAGAGCTGTCTTCAGAAAGGGCATGTTTGTAAAGGTATTAAAATTTTAAGAGAATTGTTACTACAGCAATTGATAAACTAACTGGATCTTTAGTGAAATTCTTATGCAGCCTACATCATGACACATGTCAGTTTATACGAGTTCATTAAAGGCAACTCTTGGAGTAGTAAGACAACTATTAACAAATGCTTTATTTTTAACACTTGATTTTGGTTCAAACTCTTAAATTTATTGTCTAATGAAAATTATTTTTGATTATATGTAACTATTATTACAAAGGAAAATAATAGCAGAGATGACAATTATGATTCAAGTGGTGTCTTATAACACTCAAAATAAAAAAGAAAATATGACATTAGCAACATAATTAAGCATGTAAATGAATAATATCTTCCTACATGAGAGACCCTGGAAAGACAACTAGTCTTCCCTCCTCTTTTTCTTCTTCTGTAAAATGGAGATAATAGTAACTGCCTCATAAGGTAATTATAAAAATGGAAGGATATGAGTATTGTTCTTAGAAAAGAAACTGCTCAAAATAATTTTTATTGTTGTTATTATCCCCTAGCATCTGTAAATTAATTTCTGTGGAACATTCAAATTAAAACATTTTAACATAAATATTTGATTTTATACTTTGAAATTTTTATTTTAGAATTATAAGCATAATGATTTTTGTGACTTACATGTGTAAGTAACATTATAATAAAGCATGATTTCAGTCAACACAAGTTATTTTTGAGGATCTTTTTCTTAAAAAGCTCTAAAACTGAGGCTCCTTGGTGGCCCGGTCAGTGAAGCGTCAGACTAGATTTTGGCTCAGGTCTGTAACTCACAGTTCGTGAGTTCGAGCCCCACATCAGGCTCCATGCTGGCAGTGTGGAGCCTGTTGGGGATTCTCTCTCTCTCTCTCTGCCCTCCTCAGTTCTCTCTGTCTGTCTCTCTCTCTCAGTAAATAAATAAAAATTAAAAAAAAAAAGCTCTAAAACTTTAATTTTGAATTAATTATCTAATTATTGGCTTTATTTTACAGATGAGTAAACTGAAATTTAGAGGTTAAAATTTTTCTAAGCATCAAACTGGAACCTAAAGAGGCAATTACATAGTTTGGTAAAGAAAAGACTTTTGGGGTGCCTGGGTGGCTCAGTCAGTTAAGAGTCCGACTTTGGCTCTGGTCATGATCTCAAGGTTCCATGAGCTCAAGCCCTGTGTCAAGCTCTATGCTGACAGCTCAGAGCCTGAAACCTGTTTCAGATTCTGTGTCTCCTTCTCTCTCTTTCTCTCTCTCTGAGCCTATTTCAGATTCTGTGTCTCCTTCTCTTTCTCTCTCTCTGAGCCTATTTCAGATTCTGTGTCTCCTCTCTCTTTCTCTCTCTCTCTCTCTCTCTCTCTCTCTCTCTGTCTCAAAAAGAAATACATATTATAAAATTTTTAAAAAAATAAAAATAAAAATAAATTATCGTATAAATTGATGTCAACAGTCAAAGTTTATCAGGCTTGCCAGCAAGAGGGAAATTTTCACAGTAGCCAGATCAAGATTTCACTTTTTTTTCTCTTTTTTTTTTGATGTTTATTTATTCTTGAGAGAGAGTGTGAGTGGGGGGAGGGTCAGAGAGGGGGACAGAGGATCCAGGATCCATAGCAGGTTCTGCGTTGACAGCAGCAAGCCTCATGGAGGGCTGGAACTCATGACCATGAGATGGTGATCCGAGCTGAGATCGTGACCTGCACCAAAGTCAGATGCTTAACCGATGCAACCACCCAGGTGCCCAAGAGTTCACTCTTGATGGTGTCATGTATAAAAGAAAAGGTAGAAGGGGTGCCTGGGTGGCTCAGTCAGTTAAGCATGGGACTCTTGGCCTCAGCTCAGGTCTTGATCTCAGGGTCATGAGTTTAAGCCCTGTGTTGGGTTCCACACTGGGTTTGAAGCCTACTTAAAAAGAACAAAAAAAAAAAAAAAAGAAAAGGAAAGGAAAGGAAAGAAAAAGACAAGGAAAAGAAGAGGAAAAGAAAAGTAAAGAAAAGAAAAGAAAAGAAAAGAAAAGAAAAGAAAAGAAAAAAAGTAGAAGACGACGGAGTCAGGATTTTCAGACTAGATACAACTGAGGAATGCCTTGTTTAAAACAAAACAAAACAAAACAAAACAAAACAAAACAAAACAAAACAAAACAAAAAACCACATAGTTGGGTGAGTGAATCCAACTTCTCCAAAGATACACTTCTTTCCATTAACTTTCATCAGAGAACTGCTTCAACATTCCATTCCCTTGTACTTGCTGACTCACTCTATCATTTATTTATCATTTATCCATCATCTTTCTCTCTCTTTTTCCTATCAGCATCCCCTACCTATCCCATCAGTAAACCTGCTCTATATTTTATATGAAATATTATTTTAGGATTATTTTAAACTTGAATTTAGATAGTAAGTGAAAATCTTTTACTTTGAAAAGGTCCTTAGTTTTGAGAGATTTATATTTTCTTCCTTCCTGCAGTACAAGTAGTTGTGGTTACTCCTTGATTATATATATTTTATGTCAAACCAGTTAAAATAGCCTGAATTCAGCCATACTAATCTTTGCTACCCATACACATTTTGGAGTATCTTGTCTGGATGATTGGATCCAGGGTAGAATCCTGTCTTGTCTGGATGAAGCCAGAATATTTAGAAGTAGAAAAATAAGCAGAGAAGGTACATATCAGAAGTATCTAATGTCTAAGTAGGTCATTAAGCCATGAAGGTGGTTCCTATAAGGGATGAGAAGCAGAGCTATGTGATAAGATATTTATAAATTCATTCAATAAATATTTATTGAGCTCCTATATGTGATATAGACTTTGCTGGCTACTAGGAAATTAGCAGTAAAATAAATACGATATGCCCTTACTTTCATGGAACTTAAAATTTAGCAAAGCAAGAAAACAAGGGAAGCACACCCGGAAAGGAATATGAAAGAGTAATCCACTGATGGCGTTTTGCTGTTTAAGGCTTGCCTTTTGCATGTTGTGACTGATTTTGCCATTGGCAAAGAAACAGAGAAAGGGGGTGTGTGATGAGATGATACCCATTTACATTTAAAGATGACGAGCCTTCAAATCATTGACTTCCCTTTCCAAAACCTTGCACCGCACCAAACTTTCCTTATGGCATTTTTCATCTCTGTGTTTCTAAGTGTGTAGATAAGAGGATTGAGCATGGGGACAATAATTGTGTAGAAGAGTGTGAACACTTTATCTTCCGGTAAAGTTGTGGCAGGTCGAATGTAAACAAAGATGACAGGTGCAAAAAACAGGATCACAACCGTGATGTGGGAGCTGCAGGTGGAAAGTGCCTTGCGGCGGTTCTCTGCAGAATATGCTCTCACATTGCACAATATCATGAAGTAGGAGGCCATCAAAACCACAAAGATCCCCAGTCCCATCAGGCCGGAATTGGCAATGACTAAGAAACCAATTTTGTGTGTATCAGTGCAGGCCAGTTTCAACAAAGGATATACATCGCAGAAATAGTGATCTATTTCATTGGGGCCACAGAATGGCAGAAAAATTGCAAGAAGAAACAGGCCAATGGAATGCAGAAACCCACCTGCACATGATGCTCCGAGAATTGAGTTACATCGTTGTCTACTCATGAGGATGGCATAATGGAGTGGTTTGCAGATGGCCACATAGCGGTCGTAGGCCATTCCTGTGATGATGCAGACCTCGACCCCCCCAAAGAAGTGTGTGGTAAACAGCTGTGTCATGCAGTTATGATAGGAAATGAACTTCTTCCCTGTCAGTAAGTCAGTCATTAGTTTGGGTGTCACAGTGGAGGTGTAGAGGAGGTCTGAGAGGGCAAGGTAATTAAGGAAGAAGTACATGGGCTGGTTAATTAGCTGACTGTAGGTGATAGAAGCCATAATAATCAGATTCCCCAGCCAGATAGCGAGGTAACAGAGTAAGAAAAATAAAAAGCAGAGGATCTGGACTTTCTTATTCTTAGAAAGTCCCAGGAGAATAAATTCAGTAACATTATTCCTATTTTCCATGATCCGATGCTCCAGAAAGGTATCTGAGAGGACAAAAGTAATGAAGCAAATAATTGATGAGACAATGGAAATCTAATATTCAATTAAAATGGCCTGATGCATATTTTAAGACCTTAGCCATTTGGAGATCCACTGAAATCACTCATTCATTTAACAAAATCCTTTTAAATATCTAGTGCCAATACTCGTCCAAGAACTTTGGATAGCATGGTGAATTAAACAAAGTCCGAGTTTTTGTGTAGTTTACATCCTTTTGTGAGAAGACAGGAAATTATGCTCCCTAAGAATAAAAGCGGGATATCTAATAGTGTTAAGTATTTATTCAAGTACTAAGTCAAAGTATACGTATTAATGTAAATAGCGTTACGTGTTAATTTCATCAATGTTAAGTAAACATAATGCATAATTTTAGGAGGTAAACTGGAGAATTTACTTGAACAGATGGTTTCTAATGAGTCACAAAAACGGTGGGAGGGCATGTGAGTGATTTATATAATGCATATAATGTTAAATAGATACTAACTAAAAAAAACTGGGGTCGCTTGGGTGGCTCAGTCGGCCAAGTGTTCTACTTCAGCTTAGGTTAGGTCATGATCTCATGGCTTGTGAGTTTGAGCCCCGCCTCTGGCTCTGTGCTGACAGCTGAGAGCTTGGAGTCTGCTTCGGATTCTGGGTCTCCCTCTTCCTCTGCCCCTCCCCTTGTGCTCTGTCTCTCAAAAATGAATAAACATTTTAAAAAATTAAAAAAAAAAAAAGAAACAACTGGCAAGTACACAGTTTGCTAGAGGCTTAAAGGAATAACAATACAGGACTAGAAATGACCATTAATCCACTAATCAAGTAATTCATGATAGAACTAAAGAGGAAGTTATTTTTCTAATTTGCCCTGTAGTTTTGAGGGGTTTATAAGAGAAAATAAGTATAGAAATTACTCCATGAAATTTTTGTATTACTTAAGAGTTCTTTGTAGCATAATGTAGCTACGTTCTGCTTTTCCTATTTCTTTCTCTTGCAGGATTATAAGAAAACCAACCTTACTTTTAAAACTTTCTTGTTGGTTCAGTAATTTTTATTTTATTCTTTTAAATGCTTATTTATTTATTTTGAGAGAGAGAGAGAGAGAGAGAGAGAGAGCACCCGAGCAGGGGAGGGGCAGAGAGAGAGGGAGAGAGAGAATCCCAAGCAAGCTCCATGCTGTCAATGCAAAGCCTGATGTGGGGCTCAATCTCATGAACCATGAGATCAGGACATGAGCCAAAATTGGGTTGGCTCTGGGTCAGTAATTTTTAAATGAATTAAAACATGTTTATACATCACTGATATCTTCTGCTTTTCTGTTAAATTGGATGTATTCTACTACAAGAGAAATTAAACTTAACAATAATTAAGAGCCATGTAGTTGAAAAATATTAACTTTAGAATTAATACTTAGGAGTCAACGGTGCTTCCTTATAAGAAATATATATCCAAAGTGCAAACATTCTTTAGTTTATATCAAGTTATGTTATATCCAAGATAAATTAATTTAAATATTTAAGTAAATTATTAACAATGGCTATTTCATGATAATTACACTACACAGATTTTAGTTTTCCAATTTATACTTTTTTTATTGCCCAAAACTTTTACCATGAACCTCTATTCATTTTTAGAAAAAGATATATTTTATGAATAAGTGTATTTTATACATCTAATGTTTATGATGTAAATGAATTTGAAAGTGTATTTGTAAATTTATCCTTTTATCCTGTCCATTTATCCTTTAAATGTAGTTTAAAATATTGAAGGATTATGCCCACTAGATTCTGGAAGCCCACTTAGATTTTTATAGGAAACTGAGGCCAAGGGTCACACTGAAAATTATTTATCCTTAAGTCAGAATTTATTGAGAAACAAAAATGTTTTGATTTTTATCAGGTTTTTTTTAGTTGAACGATAACACCCACAAATTTGCTAAATAAAAGGAATGTTTCAATTCTGTGTCAATAATACCAAAGATCTTGCAATGTCAGACAAAGAAATAAGGATTCAGAAAATGTCAAAGCATTACACAATTTTAAATACTGTTGTCACAAGACTGTGACTCAGCATGGGATGAAGAAATGATATGAGGGGCGCCTGGGTGGCTCAGTCGGTTAAATGACCGACTTCGGCTCAGGTCATGATCTCATGGTTTGTGAGTTCAAGCCCCGCGTCGGGCTCTGTGCCAACGGCTTGGAGCCTGGAGCCTGCTTTGGATTCTGTGTCTCCCTCTCTCTCTCTGCCCCTCCCAAGCTCATGCTCAGTTTCTATCTCTCAATAATGAATAAACATTTAAAAAAATTTAAAAAAAAGAAATGATAGGAAGATCAACTTAAATTTCCTTTGAATAACTCCATATTTTTTCTACTTATCAACCCCTTCAAAATAAGCAGTGTTTCAGAAAAGTTATTTGAATTGCCTTTTTTCAGGTGATCAATTACGGTTGCCTAAGTTGGAAATATACAAAAAAGTGGGCTCCTTTAATTTCAAAATACGTCCTCAATACTTTAAAATAATGGAGCTGCTTTCCTCTATCATTTTCTTCCTTACCTTCTTAGAGAATCTGCCCACACAAGTGGCATGATTCTAGAAAATGATTTCTTCATATTCTGTCAAATAGAAGCAGTTATACCACATTCCAGGTAATTATCTGGTAAGTGCACTGTACCAATAGATCTTTCCCCATTCTGTTAATTGCTTATTCCCTACAAATCAGACTCCCATCCATACAATAAAGAAGTTGGATTAGATAATCTTTGAAGATTAGATAATCTTTGCTCCCCTGACTTTGACTGTATGACTCCTGATTCATCAGTAGTTTGGGGAAGACATCTGTCTGCCTCCCTCATGCCTTCCCTGCTCCATTGGATAAATTGAAACTACAGAAAATATAGTATTAGTAAGTTCACTACCATTTCTGTGCCTCAGTTTCCTTCTCTGTAAAATTGAAGAAACAATAATACCTCCTTATAGGGTGACATTTTGAAATAATAAAGTTAATAAGTGGGACGTTTCTTAGAACAGTGTCTGGAAAGTATTAGACGTTTAATAACTGTTAGCCACCTTCCACAATGACTGAACGTAAGATCAAAGCCCTAGAGAAAAATGTAAGTAGACCAGATCAGAAACTGTTATCTGAGACTATCCCTGCCTTCACAATATTAGGAATAACAAACTTTGGAGATGGACCCTAGTTCTTAACATAGCCCTGATACTTAAATGCAAGATTCTTCACTTCCTTGAACATTTTCTTCCTTCTTCCATAAAATGAACATTGCAGTGCCTAACTTACAGAATTACTGAGAAAGTCAAGTAAAATAATGCATATGAAGCTCAATGTTAAAAAACATACTAGTTGCTCCCGTTTCCTCCTTGCAACTTCCTGTAGTGTTATAAACGTAGGAGATACTCAGGATATTCAAGTGGTAGGAGATCCCACTAATTAAGAAGTTAAGTTCTAGAGCTATATAAAATAAGATATAGGACTTGGCTCCAAAATTCATGGAAAAATCTCGGGAAAAATATGTAACCTCATTTCCTTCATTCACAAAATGAGTAATACTGTAACTCTGAGGTCTATTGTAAAGATTTGATGAGTTTATTTATGTAAAAAGCTTAGTACGGAACCTGGTATGTAAAAATTAGATATTTGATGAATATTGTTAGCATTAATATTTTCATTTTTGTCATTTCAGTGGACATAAATATAAATTAAGAATAATAAGTCAGATTATGATTCTTATTGCAAATTGTGAATAGCTTATTAAAAGCACATATTTCAACACGGGAAAATGAAGGTTAAGTAGATAAGACATAGCATAGTTTTCCCTGCCACAAACAATCTGTTTTTTTTCTTACCTGAGGGCTGGGGTTTCTCACATCAGGGTTAACATTCTCATAACATTAAATACAAAATCTTTCCCACCTTGTCAGCTGACCTTCAACCCAGAAACCTGAAGGTCAACTTCTCGCTCACTACAGTCATTTAATGCTTCTATTTTCTTTCCTTTGGATTCATCAACCTTTTCTAAATTAGATGGATGTTCAATTCCCCTTTCACCTCGAAAAAAAAATGTCTATATTAAACCTGGACAAAAAGAAATGTATCCCTTAGATATTATACAATGGAGCAGGTTGATTGAAAATTTTGCCATACACTTTTGCTTCTTCATTCTTAGAATCATATGGGTATTTTAGTGTTTAATCATTTTATATTCAGCTCCTTTACTGAACTTCTGTCCAGGGACCTCCTAAGGCAGTAAACCCCTCTCCATATTCAATTATCCTCGACTATGGAATATCAAGGCTAATGAATAACTACATTCATGATATTCTAAATGAGGCCAAACAGATAAACCCACAAATACTTTGATAGCTGTTGAGGATGCAGCACTAATGACTAGAGCATCCGACACGCATATCTTCAGCCCACATAGCTACCGTGTGTTATAGATGGAAAACAAGGCGGAACTTTCCCCAGATCGTAGAGGTTGTATTTTCAATGGTTATGGAAGTTTTCCCATGCAAAGATTTCTTAAAAACATCAGATACAAATTGCATTCGGAATGACTGGCGTATTCCCTTGAAGTAAAATGACTGGCGTCTTTATGAGCTGGATTTAACTTACCAGCTGCTTCGCTCAACAGACAGATTTCTTGTAAGCTGAGGCTTCACGCCTAAGATAAAATTGGAAGAGAAAAAAATTAACGTTGTTTTGCAATAATAAATCTTAATTGCATACAGTCTTATGGCATACAGTCTTATGAAGGAACTCTTGTGGTATATCAAGAGAGATACCATTGTAAACTGAGCCAGATTTGAGATCTTTGCAAATTATTTTTTCATTTCTGAAAAAGAAATGTGTCTCTCTGACATTCATCTTACCTTCTAAAAACTTACATATATACTAAGTATATATATACTTTTTGATATTTATATATTAATGTATTTTTATATATTATATATCACATATAATATATATACATTATATATACATTATATATATATATATATATTTGATATAGGTATCGAATTGGTATTTAAAGCAAATTTTGAGAAAACATGTTATATAGAATAGCTCTCAACATCTCTGAGGGTTTACAAGTTTCCCATCAGTATACTTTGCCACAAATATAAACCATTGCTTAAATTTCTCTCTAGTAACAAAGTTAATAATTATATTTCCCTCATGCATAGTATCCAAAGCACTGAGATTAGATGTGGGACACGGGACTAGAGGGAAACGTCGAATGCAATGTTCGTATGTCAGTACAGGGCAGAAGTGGGTGACTGAGGGAATAGGAGAGCTAAAATGAGAAGCACCAGAGAACCTTATGACCCAGATGAAAAGTACAGACTGTAGACCAAGGTTAAAGAGTTATTTTTTTTCCTCAGAAAAACAAGCCTATTAAGGTGTTGGGATTTCTAACTGATGCTTGGAAAAGACTCCTTTTCTTTGCCACTATTCTTTCATGAAGATTGTCTGCTCCCATGGGTTCTCTAGCTTGGTGTGCATGTAGCTTAGAAGTTTGTCTCTGTATGACAACCTCCTTTATTAAATTAAATTCTTTTATATTGTTATATGATTATATTATTAAAATTTCACATATGTGTATTTTTGAAAACACAGAAGAATATTATAATAAATAAGATGGTTTCCTCAATTTCTTCATTTAAAAAATATTTACTGTCGCCGGGGTACCTGGGCGACTCGGTTGGTTGAGTGTTCAACTTTGGCTCTGGTCATGATCTCGTGATTCATGAGTTCAAGCCCCATATGGGGTTTACTACTGTCAGCACAGAGCCTGCTTAGGATCCTCTGTCCTTGTCTCTCTGTCCCTCCCTGCTTTCACCCTCTCAAAAATATTATGGAAAGAGCCTAAATGTCCATCAAATGATGAATGGATAAAGAAGATGTGGTTTATACATACAATGGAATACTACTTGGCAATGAGAAAGAATGAAATCCTGCCTTTTGCAACAACGTGGATGGAACTGGAAGGTATTATGCTGAGTAAAATAAGTCAGAGAAGGACAGATATCATATGGTTTCACTCATATGTGGATCTTGAGAAACTTAAGAGAGGACTGTGGGGGAAGAGAAGGAGAAAAAAAATAGTTACAAACAGAGAGGGAGAGAGGCAAACCATAAGAGACTCTTAAATACAGACAACAAACTGAGGGTTGATGGCGGGAAGGTGGGTGGAGGAGAGAGGAAAATAGGTGATGGGCATTGAGGAGGGCACTTGTTGTGATGAGCACTGGGTGTTGTATGTAATTAAGCTAATTTGACAATCAATTATATTCATAATAAATTAAAAAAACATATATGTTTACTGTCACCTACATCTAAAAAGTGTGAGTTGGATAAAATTCAGTATAAAGAATGCATATATTGGTGGACAAGACAGTCTCTGCCTTTAAGGAGGCTAGAGACTAAAAGAAGAGGCAGATAATAAACCAAACAAATATATGATTACAAACAGCATATTCAAAAGCGAAGAATAGGGAACTGCAATTTTTTTTAAAACATATGGAAACTTTATTAAACAGTAAATCTTTGACTTTTCTATGTTTTTTGGCTACTGCAACTTGGTTGTCTCTTGAATTTGCATTGAAGTAATTCTACAAGACAATTGTATTTTCTCATCTTTTTTACATCTAAAAAGTCTTGTCTTTCTATCTGTTCTAAAACTGTGAAGACACGATTAAATTAACAAAAAATTTACTTTCTCCTTACCGTCTGCCTGAAAGCTTAATAGAAATTGTCATTATTATTGAAATTGTTTTAAACAGCATATGTCTATGAATGCATCTATTTTTATAGATTGTTTTTTACTTTCTAACAATATTTTAAGACATCTGCATGCTCCAAATATTAATGTTCATGTTTTCTTCCTCATTTCAAGAAAGTTACGTTCAGTGGGAAATTCCTCTAATCTATTTGTGTTCTGAAAGTAATAAAAGAAAGAGTTACAATTGTATTAGTATGTCTCAATTTCTATTTTTGAAATATTAATTATAATCTACACTATGTAGGAAACAGGTGTATGTTTGAGAGAAGGTGGGAGGCTCTAAACTCAGACTGCCTGGTTTCTTTCTTTCTTTCTTTCCTTTTTTTTTTTTTTTTTTTTAATTTATTTATCTATTTTGAGAGAGAAACAGAGCATGAGCAATGGATGGGAAGAGAGCGAGAGAGACACAGAGAGAGACAGAGAGAGAATCCCAAGCAGGCTTTGTGCTGCCAGCATGGAGCCTGATACAGGGTGTGACCCCACAAGCCAGGAGATCATGACCTCAGCCAAAGTCAAGAGCCAGACGCCCCTCAGACTGCCTGGGTTTAAAGATCACACGTTCTACTGGTTCTGAGAGACTTTACTGTAGGCTTAAAATAATAAATGGATTTGACATCATAGTAAAATATTTTAAAACTCTACAATACAGCAGAGGCTGGTAAACATAGCCTACATTTGTATCACCCCAGAATCCTTGATGATAGGATTAAATTCTCAGTTTCTTCAAGTTTATTTCAACACTCTAAGTTTACCAGGTGTTACATTGTTAAAACGCCTTCCTTGTTTGCCAATTTAGCCTGTAGTCTCTTCCTTTCAAGCTGAAATTTTCCTGGAGAACATTTTAAATATGCCCATATGCTCCACCCGTAAAAAAAGCATTTTATAAAATTACAGTATTAGGCTTTCAGCCCAGAAACAATTTATCTCATACGTAGCTTTATTTATTTTTTATTTTTTATTTGTTGAGAGAGAGAAACAGAGTACTAGCAGGGGAGGGGCAGAGAGAGAAGGGGGGACACAGAATCTGAAGTAGGCTCCAGGCTCTGAGCTCTTTGCACAGAGCCTAAGGCAGGGCTCGAACTCACAAACTGCAAGATCATGACCTGAGCTGAAGTCGGATGCTTAACCAACTAAGCCACCCAGGCACCCATAACTTTCTCTAAAGCAACCAATGGCTGCAATGATTTCATGAAGCATGCCCCAAACTGGGAATTAAAGATAATTTGTTTGCTATTAATTTAGTGAGATAGATGCTAAAATTCTGCAAGACAGCTTGATTCATCTATAAAATGGAGTAGATTATACTTCTATAAAAATGGAAAATGGGAAAAATGGTAAAAATATCTAGAATTAATAAGAAAATTTGTAAGGTAGCTAAATCTAAGATATGTATACACAAAATAAATAGATTGTATTTCATCTAGGAATAAAAATAGAGAAATAGAAATATTATTCACAATAATGAGAAAACAATGTTATTTAAAAATATATTTTACTAAGAAACTCTGGATCGATAGGAATAAAATCACATGACCTTAAGTAAAGCCATATAATAAACACTGACAGAATCAGATCTCAAAGATTTAGATCAGGAGATATCATAAAAATAGCCATTTCCTGAATTAATATATAAATGTAATTACGTTTTCCATTAACATCCAAGGATATTTTGTTTTCGTTTTGATAACATAATCCTAAGGTTTCTGAAGAAGGATAAGTGCTCAAACCCAAAAACAAAAAACCCCAAACCCAGATCTCTATTAGTTGAAATTTCCCTCAGTTAATTGGGAACTATTCCCAACTGTTAATAGAAAACAGGTTAGGAACTTAAGCAAATATTTCTTAATGTAATAATAAGTCAATAAAAACAGCATATGCGCACAAAGATTGTATTTAAAACCACGATATAGTTGATTGAACGATGTAGTTGCTGATCTAGTTGGGACCCACAATCCTTCTAGATTCTTGCTCTGCCATGTTTTTTGTGAAGCACTTGTCCTTCTGGTTGCAAAATGGCTGCTCCCCCTATAGCTTTGGAAGATGCTGTCTCTATTTACAGGCTAATAAAAAAGTTTAAGTTCAACAAGGTATAATACATTTGTCATAAATCCCATAGATTTGAAGCTGGCCCTAACTGGAAGGCTCACTGAGTCGAATAGTGGTTTTCATAATATGGATGTCAAATAATGTGCAATTTACACATGAATCAATATATTTTGTTTCTAAACATGAAAACAAAATAAGTCCACTCTGTGAGGAAAAAAAAAACAAAACAGCACCAGTGGGGCACCTGGGTGGCTCAGTCGGTTGAGCGTCTGATTTCAGCTCAGGTTATGATCTCACAGTCTGTGAGTTCGAGCCCAGCGTCGGGGTCTGTGCTGACAGCTCAGAGCCTGGAGCCTGCTTCGGATTCTGTGTCTCCCTCTCTGCCCTTCTCCCGCTCGTGCTCTGTCCCTCTCTGTCTCAAAAATAAATAAACGTTAAAAAAAATTTTTTTAATAAAAATAAAAAAAAAAAACCCAGCACCAAAGACAAGCTGTGTTAACTTTTGACAACTGTTCGGTTGTATTCACGATGGATACTGTAGAAGAGAATTTAAGGGGCTAATATGTAATTACATATACACATATACACAGCCCTCACATTCTATCGAACATTTTTTCTCAGCTATTCTGTCTGTGTGCGCATTTGCATATTTTTCTTTTTTCCCTTTTTAATTGTAATGGCTTTGCAACAGTTCTCTCCTTGTCTGTTTGGTTTTGTCCTAGAAATTTGAGGGTTGAGAGTTTCTTTCCCATAAATGTGAAGATATAAAAACTGCTTCTCTTTCAGTTTATAGCTCTTGGCTCATCCCCCAGAGACCATATATTTCAAAATGAACTTTAAAAAAAAACACGTTTATTTTGTTTTTAGAGAAGAGGTGTGAGTGGGGGAGAGGGGCAGAAGGAGAGAGAAAGAATCCCAAGCAGCCTCCATACTCAGTGCAGAGCCAGATGCAGGACTTGATCACATGACTCTGGGATCACGACTTGAGCCTAAATCAAGAGTTGGACACTCAACTGACTGAGCCACCCAGGTGTCCCCTGAAATGAACCTTTAACTGGCTATACTTTCTAAGCATCTGACAGGAAAGCTCACAGTAGCATCTGAAGAAGAGTGTTTTTGTATAGACTTCACAGACCCAGGTGACACAGGAATGAAATGAAAAGGGAACTGACTTGTGTATATACCGATGCGGGGCTCAAACCCACAAACCTAGAGATCATGACCTGAGCAGAAGTCGGATGCTTAACGGACTGAGCCACCTGGGTGTCCCAACAACTGGCTCTATTAATGTCTCTTTGGTATAACCATTAAGCCTCAGGACAGAGAAATACTTTTCTAGTGATAGACTTTCAAGCGTCATTGATAGGCTAAGGAAGAATTATTGAGAAGCAAGCTAAATACATCTTGTTTTAAAGATTATAACCACATGAATGCATCCAATCCAGTTCGTGAGAAAGATGGAAAAAAAAAAAAGATGTGGACAGGACCTACCATTTAATCATTTAATTTACCTTTTGAAATACAAAATCTGTGTAGTGCGTGACTCAAAAACTATAATCTATGTTCCTGAACACTTCAAAGTATTAGTTCCCTTATTGTCAAGTATTTCTATAAAAAGTTGAGAAGCGATGACTCCTATATTCTACAAGACTCATTCTGCATTTTTACAGCATAGATAATAATACCACTGCATCAGTAGATATCCCTTAAAACACTGGGCTGTTTGTAAAACAGAACAAAACATTATCTCCTTCATCTGGATGCATTACTTCTTAACTGGATGATTTTAATATGCTGCATTCCTTTTATTCAGTTTCACCCTAAGTGAACTGGAGGGGCAGGGGGGTTGTTAAACCAAATCTTTTAAGGACGCGTCTTCTGGGCCTGACCTGTCTGTGATTCTGACCTCCCTTAGGAGGAGTCAGCAGCTGGCTACTGATGGCTGGTTGTCTTTCTTCCAAACACATCAGAATAAATGAATAGCTTCAGCTGGTTGTCCCTCTTATCTCCTTGAAGGGCAGTTGAGTTAATTGTGCAATCAGAACAAAATGGCCTTTCTCCCCAAAAGAAGCAGGATCCATCATAGTCTGCTACTTTCAATTCCCTAAACACAGTTTTCTTTATGTACACCCGTATGCCGAAATCTCTAGCAGTGTCTGTAAGCTTAAACTTAAGTATCTTTTCCTGGAACCCCGAAGGGCTCTCTGCAGTACAGTAACTGGACCTTTACCATTCCCAATCAGGCCCTGTTCAGTCCTGCCGGTCAATTCAACTCCTCTTATTTCCAGAGAGATTTCACAGACTCCTGCAGCCCACCATGCAACGCACACTCAAATATTCCAAATCTTTCCTATTTAGAACTAACGATGTCATTCCATTTTGTTTATGTTTTTATTGTTTTTTTTTTTTATTTTTTTTACATTTATTTATTTTTGAGAGACAGAGACAGAGCACAAGTGGAGGAGGGGCAGAGAGAGAAGGAGACACAGAATCCGAAGCAGGTTCCAGGCTCCAAGCTGACAGCACAGAGCCCGACGCGGGGATCGAACTCGACAAACTGTGAGATCATGAGCTGAGCTGGAGTCGGATGCTTAACCGACTGAGCCACCCAGGCGCCCCTAAACATTTTTTTTAATGTTTATTTATTTTTGAGATAGAGAAAGTATGAGTTGGGGAGGGGCAGAAAGCAGGGACAGAGGATCTGAAGCAGGCTCTGTGCTGTGAGCAAAGAGCCCCACATGGGGCTCAAACGCATAAACTGTGAGATCATGACCTGAGCTCAAATCAAGAGTCAGCGGCTTAATTGAGTGACCCCTCAAGCACCCCTAGAAAGGTCCTTTTGATTTCTACCACTACCTTATTTGTCAGTAAACATTATTTGGTAATCATGTAAATCTCAGCCCTGTGATATTCCCTCCTTCCTTGCTTAGTCCATTGGCTTACTGTGGAGATGACACGGTTGGATGTAGTGTTATATGTTAACACTCGTGTTACTTTCCCGAAAACCACTGGTCTCCTCCCTTGTGGTCCCTGAAACGCACAGACGTAAACCTGGCTGTGTTTTATTCTCCACTCTTTCATCCATCCTCAAGGAATATTCAGATTTTCTTTATGCACTTCCTATTGTTGAATTTATTGTGTTTTACTCATGGGCTAAAATATACTCAGTTTTTATAACCACTCAGGTGCAATTGAAAAAATTATATTCTCTGTTAACTGGAGTTCTGTGCGATATTTGGGATTGTACAGTTTGCGATTGTAGCATTAGCAAATGCTTGCTGTGTTTCTTTTCTCTTGAATTAAGAGTCTTTCTCTACTTCTTGTCTCTTCTAGTTTCTGCTTTATGGAAATTGTTGCTTGATCATTAGATATATAGATATTAACTGCTGTAACGTCATTGTGAATTCTAGCTTTTGTAACTGAGTATTTGTTACTTTTACTACAGTTAAAGCTGCACGGCCTGCATTCTCCTTTGTCACGTGCCAGCATTTCGACGTGGAAATGTTTGGGGTCAGAGCCCAGGGACAAGAAACAATTCTTGAGATGTCTTCAGTGCAAAAAGTAGTTTTATTAAAGCACAGGGACAGGATCCATGGGCAGAAAGAGCTGTGCTGGAGTTTGCTCTATACTTTAGAGTTGGGGGAGATAAAGACAAGGGAAGTTTCCAAAAGGATTTTCGTAAGCTAAAGAAGATTCACGGGATCCTGGAGGCCTGGCTATTGTCAAGCTAAGATTGTTTTTCCCTAATGCCATCCTCTGCCAGCCTCAAGTATTTGTCAATGGGGTGCAGGTTATAAGGAAATTTAATTTTATCTACATTTCCCTTTTGCCTTTGTTCCCCACGGCAATTTTGGCACATTGTTTCTTTTTTTTTTCTTTTCTCTTTTTTTTTTTTTTAACGTTTATTTATTTCTGAGACAGAGAGAGACAGAGCATGAACAGGGGAGGGTCAGAGAGAGAGGGAGACTCAGAATCTGAAACAGGTTCAAGGCTCTGAGCGGTCAGCACAGAGCCCAATGTGGGGCTCGAACTCACAGACCGCGAGATCATGACCTGAGCCGAAGTCCGACGCTTAACCGACTGAGCCACCCAGGTGCCCCACATTGTTTCTTTTTATATGCTTAATATCTTTATTCAGTTTTAAATGTTTTCTTTTTTTTTTTTTTTTTAGGTTTTTTTGTTTGTTTTTTTCAGATGGATTTATTGTTTTTTTTAAATATAATTTATTATCAAATTGGCTAACATAGAGTGTGTAAAGTATGCTCTTGATTTTGGGGGTAGATTCCCATGGCTCATCGCTTACATATAACATCCAGTACTCCTCCCAGCAAGTGCCTTCCTTAAGGCCCATCACCATTTATTCCATCCCCCTACCCAACAACCCCACCAGCAACCCTCAGTATGTTCTCTGTATTTAAGAGTCTCTTAGGGTTTGCCTCCCTCCCTCTCTGTAACGATTTTAGCACGCACATAGAAAAGGCTACTAATAACACCAAAAATTTTAACAAAATGAACACACATCTGTAACCAGCATAGAGACCAAAAGCAGGACGTTAACAAAATGCAGAAAAATACTTGCTCTTTTCTCATTTACTAGCCCCCTTTCACCAAAATTCAAATTCAAATTTGTAATACCAATATTTTCTGTTTTTAACTTTATATAAGTAAAACTGTACAGAATATAACTCTTTTATTTGTTTGTTTTCTTTTTTTTTGTATCTGGCAGCTTTTGATCAACATTGTGTTTATAACATTTATTCATCTTGTTGTTGCAAATTCCTCTATTCTTTTTGCTGTATGATACTTAATGTATGAATATACCCCAAATTTTATCCATAAAGATGTTGATGGCTTTCTAAGTTTTGTTTTGTTCCATTTCTTACTTTTCAGGTATTATAAATAATGGCATTTTGAACAATCCTGCATATTGTTTGGTGAACATAAATATTTCTGTTGGTTATATATTTGGGTAAATTTTCTGGTAAATTATGCGTGTGTTCATCTATTTTAGATTTTGTAAAAATATGTACAAAGCAAAGTCTCTCTGAAGAAAGCTCATGCAGCTATGATAATATGAGACATTGTAGGTTTTAAGTAAAATAAAATCACTAAAGATAGAGGATTATTTCACAGTGATACAGGGATTTACCTAATAAGAAGAGATTACAATTCAAATGTCCATTCACTCAACCAGAGGCCTTCAAAATAAGTAAAGGAAAAAATCCAGAGCTATAAGAAGAAATAGACAAGTCCTTCATCATTGTGGGAGATTTTAACATACTTTTTTGAATTAATGAATAAATAAGCAATATGATGTCTAAGCTCTAAATGACATAATTTATGTATTTGACCTACTTAACCTATATAGAATACGACTATCAACAAAATCAGAACATATGTATTTTTCTGTGCATTTAGAAAATTTACCACAATTGAGTATTTCGTGGATCATAAAGCCAACCACCACAAATTTCAAAGGAGTCAAATCTTTCAGAATATTTTCTGTGAGAAAATTAAACTAATTTAGAAATCACTAATTTATTCTTTAATTTTAACTTTCCTGAATCTTTTTGCTTATGTTTCTCATGTTGATAGCACAGTGTTAGGTTTAACTTTGTCATTACATCTATTAATATAATCAATGTGTTCTGCTTCCATTTTGTTATATTTTATGTCATACATATGATATTTTACATCATGTATATGCATATGTATAGATATGGATATGGTGTGTGTATGTAAATAGATAAATGTTTTTTTCACCATTTAGCTTTGGCTTGAGTAAGGTTTGTATTTTTGTAAGGATTTTTATCCTTATAATAAAATCCTTATATATTATTAATCCCCTTTTGATTTGTGTATTTACTCATTACAAATAAATTATGATGGATTGTTAATGTTCTTTATTCCTCCAACTGTGTGATTGTGTAAGTGACCGAAAGCCGACCCACATTATTTCTAGCTCAAAATTAATCCATGTGAAAACAAAGATAAAATTAAAAGGGAGTCAGTGTTTGAATGTGGTCAAACGATTTACCATCTTTGAATATTTGTTCCCTTGTCTCTGAAATTAAGGTATGTGGAATGAATAGTCTTCAAGGTGTATTCAAGCTATGAATGTGTTTTCTATTGGTTTCCGTTCCTCTCTTTAAAGCAAATAATACACAGGGATTTTAATGTCTTGATTCAAATTTTGGTATCGCCCTGCCATCTAGTGGATATTCTATTTGTATCACTTATAAGAAAAAGACAACTCTGACTCTATTTTGACCACATGAAAAAAATCTACCAATTACAGTGTAATTTCTTTGAAAAAACACAAATAGATGATAATCAAATCTGCGATGTTGGGGGTAATTGAAACCAACATTTCATTTTCATTACGTCAAACTAGGATAAACTTTTAAAAAATTAATTCTTGTGTAATAAGAAATAATACTGGACTGGGATTTAAGAGATTCATTATCAAGTCTACCTTAACTCTTTCATCTTTTCTGAAATATATGCCATACTGGAGACTCAGCTTAGATCAGGGAAAGATGAAGAAAACTGCCTGTAATTACATTAATTGAGATTTATCTTAGATACAGAATATTAGTCACGGGCATATAATTTATACTTTTTTTCTATATGCCTGTATATCATAGACGGATATTGGAGGCTATTTTGAACTGAATTTCTAACTTGTTATGATATGCCATATTTATACACTTACATGTGCTTTTTTGAATAGTCCCCTCATTTATAGATAATAAGTAACAGAGATTGAATTGAACCAAATCCTTAAGGTAGCAAGATTAGAAAATGTCTATTTAATTATTATAATAGTTACTTTTATTGGAAGGGCAGTTAAGCCAACCTGTGAGATAGGTATAGATTATGGGTTTTGAGAAGCATAAAGACAATTTAAAAACAACAGAGTATTTTGAGAACTCCAAAAATGAAGTGACCTTAGTGAGAGCTCCTACCCAAAATGAGGATTAGTCACAGAATAGGACAAATACAGAAGAACGTTATGGAGTTTTATCTGCATTCTTCCTCTTGAATCACACCCTTCATTCTACTTACATTAAAGTTTATTTATTTATAGTCCCTACTAATACCCTATTAGTGAAATTGAGCAACCCAAGGACTCTAAAAATCATTCATGCTATTCTGGTTTTGGACAGTATAGAGAGAAAGTTCTTATTTTTTTTTGGTTCTAAAATTGTTTTCCCTGTGTTTTTAAAATTAATGGAATTAATTTTCTGTCTTGAAGACGCAGGAAACAAAGCCAGTCTTTTATTTTTATTTATTTTTTTTTACACTTTAGCCTTGAAATATATAAACATCATTGGTCAGAGTCCCCTTTTATTTTTCTTCTGTATTTCAGATGTCTTCAAGCCCCTGACTGGCTTATGATATATATATATATATATATATATATATATATATATATATATATACACACACACACACACACACACATACATAGGTATGTATATATGTATAGATGATATAGATATAGATTTATAGATATCACTGTTAACTACTTGACTTTGTAGAAACCTATACAAATACCAATGATTATTGGAAATGACAGCCTACCTGTATTGAGATGCCATCAAGAGCATTCTGCTCCCTTCCAAACTAGAATGAAAACAGGAGTTACCTGTATCTGTCTACATGATCTATTAGTGCAGCCAAATTGAATGCTGTGATTATATTAGAACTACGTCGGTTTCATTCACAATGCTTGTACCTTTTTACAACCAAGCTCTTCATTATTCCACTCTTGTCCTATCAGCATGGAACCCTGTTACAAGGTTCAATGACCTACAGTGGTTCCAATTGCATTCTTTATACCATTTGGCCCCTCTGATTCTCCAATCTCATCTGCTACGCTACCTGCATAAACTCTATTTCTAATTGATAGAAACGTAAGCATCCAAATTCCTACCTTGGCTCAGGCTACCTCTTCTGATTGAAAAGCTTTTGGTGTTCTCTCTTGTCCCTGTAATTCTTTCTTTTTTTTTTTTTTTTTAAGTTTATTTATTTTGAGAGAGAGAGAGAGTGCGCCAAGGAGGGGCACAGAGAGAGGGAGAGAGAATCCCAAGCAGGCTCTGTGCTGTCAAAGCAGAGCCTGATGAGGGGCTCAGTCTCACCAACCATGAGATCATGACCTGAGCCAAGAGCTAGTGTTGAACGCTTAACCGACTGAGCCACCCAGGTGCCCCTGGTCCCCGTAATTCTATTCTAACATTATAGTTCATCCCGAAGTTCAAATTCCTATTATGATTTTGCCAATCAGTAAAAATCTTGGACTTTATTTAATTATTTCAGCTTCTGAAGAGTACCCCTAATGTACTCAACGAAAGCTTAAAGTAAAAACCAAACCAAACTGAAATAAAACCGAAAAACCTTACGCACGGTGATGATGTAGAAAGGTGCAGTGTCTTCTTTTCAAGTTCTTGTTCCTCTCACAATACTTACATTATAATAATCGCATTATTATAAGCCACAATTTGGAAGCAGCCTAGGTCTCTCTATCACTACTCAGAGAATATCTGCCTACCAATCTGGAAATAACTTTGGAACTTACGCAATCAAGTAATAAATTTCTATTGCGTGGTTTAATAAACTACGTCCCACAAACCAAATCTGATTTTTTTGTGTTTTTTTTAAATAAAATTTTATTAAAACAGAGACATGCCTATTGAGTTGTGTATTGCCTATGACCGTACTCATGCTACAACACTGAATAGTGGGGCTTGGGACTATATGGCTCACAAAGCCTAAATTATTAACGCTATGGCTTTTTATGAGAAAAGTTTGCTGACGTGTTCTGTTACAACAAGTCACTGAGATGGAGATGTTTATATGTTAAGATATGATAGCTTCTTAAATAATAGATATATTACTCTTTCCATAAACCCAGATTATGAACTGAAAAATAGAGTAATAGTTTTTTTTTTCACTCTCAATAATAAGTGTAAACATTGAACAGTATTGTGGTCACATTTGGAAGAGTAAAGCAAACTGTCTCAGCTTAAGAAAACCAATGGTTTTCATAAAAATGAAGCTTGTGATACAATGTTAAATTTTTAAAAGGATAATGAACAATATAACTAATATGATTCTTATTGCATAAATTTCATACCTCAATACATACGGATAAATATATAACCTTATATAAAGAGTAATTCACAAGTACCACAAAGAATAAGAGTAGTTATCTCTGGATTGTCGCATAGCAGCTGATTTTTCTTTTTGACATGGCGGCATTTGACAGGTATTTAAAGACAAAATGTAGGGTCTGTTTCAACATTTTTAAAAGAGCGCTGGATTAAAGTTCATGATGAAATGATTCCCCAGTCTTCAGAAGAAATTATACGCAACTAAAATATCACATGGGACATTACTTCATTTAATTGCTTTTTGTCTGCTAAGGCAATACTTCCATCATATTCTCGAGGGTTGACATCCCTAGGGTCTTGGTGGAATATATGCAAGATAAGTTTAGTGTTCGGATTCAGCTTTCTGATCTCCCTTTCTCTCTGTCATCTCTGAACTTATTTTTAATAGATTAGAGGAAAATTCTTTTCTCTGAAATATTCATTACAATATACTGTAGACTTCTTTGACTATTTTTTCAGGTTTGTTACTTTTTTTTTTTATTTGAATTCTCAGCAGGAAGTTTTCTGGAGCCCATTAATCACAACAAAGAAGCTTCAGTAAATGAGTAAGCCCAATTATTCTGTGCTCAGGTGAGTTGATTCCATTCTTACGTATTTTAGTTTAGAAAGAAAATAGTGTGTACCAATAATCTTTGTAGGAGACAAACACATTTGTAAATCCAAGCATCCTGATATACAGTTCAAGTAACTAACTCAGTTCTTTATCTCTAACCACATTTACTATTATTCACTGACCTACATCACTAAGAAGTTATTTTCAGCTTTATTGCACCGCAGTATTCTCATCTTTCTCTTTATAAACAAATTGAATTTTAATAACAATAAGAATTACATGTTGCAATATATCATTTGTGATATGTGATACTCCTCAAAATAATTCTCAGAAAAAAAGAACAATTTTGAGGACGAGGCCTATATTTTATAATTTTACAGTTGCTAAGTGCCTATTACGGTGTCAAGTACATAGTAGAGGTGCAATGAGAAAGCATGATAGATGTCACTAGAGAGGAGGGAGAGGGTGTGCATAGCACCTTATGTGCTCATTCAGCTGAACGTGCTGGACACTTCTGGGAGCCAAATGGGGGGCTGTGAACTTTGACCCCAAGGCTGCTGGTATAAATATAAGGAGTGCGGGAGGTGGAGTGGAAAGCTACATGTGTGGAAAAGACACGTGGGTAAGAATGAGCTAAATATACATCAGAAATCATAGCTATCTTCAAATTTTTGTATTTGAGTAAATTGACACACAATATTGCATTAGTTTAATTTCAGGTGTACAACAGAGTGATTCAACATCTCTATATGTTGTGCTGTGCCCACCACAAGTGTATTACCATCTGTCACCATACACAAAATATTGTACAATATCACACCACATCATACATCAATGGACCTAGAAAGTATCATGCTAATGAAATAAGTCAGACCGAGAAAGACAAATACCATTCAATGCCACTCATATGTGGCATGCCAAACAAGACAAAACAAAACAAACAAAACAAACAAAACAAAAAGCCAAGTAAGTAAACTAACAACAACAACAACAACAACAACAAAAAAAAACCAGATTCAGATTCAACAGATTCAACAAAAACTCTCTATGAATACAGAGAACAAACTGATGGTTGCCAGAGGGACGTGCGGGGGCAGGCTAGGGACAAAATGTGTGAAAGGGGGTGGGAGATACAGTCTTCCAGTTACATTTATTTTTGATGGTGATGCTATCCCCCTTAGTTCTGAATTGCTCAGGCTTTCCTACCACAGACAGAGGGAACTAATACAAATTTTGGGAGAAGTGTGTTCAATTCTGGACTTGCCGCTTACTGAGTTTTATATTAAATTGAAAAATACACTCAGGAAAAGATAATAAATGTGGTGGAAGATGAAGTCACAAGTATCAAAGGACTCTTAAAAGAGCAATTGAAGAAGAAAAAGTGCAGGGGAATGGGAATGATGTCTTTATATATATGCTTTCCTTCATACTTCTAAGTGCTATATCTGGTCCTAGAGGATAAAACCGGAACAACTGAATGAAAAGCACGGAGAATTTCATTTTGGCTGATAATATGGCATAGAATTTTCACTGAATTCTATGTGGAATGGCCTTCCCTGTTGTGCCTTGTGCTATTGTAGATTTCAGTAAGTGATCAGGAAGTGGGTTTTAGAGTAACTAATTACACTGGCAGAAAAAGGCAGTTTAGGCATTTTGGAGGAACACAGGACAATTTAAGAGAACAATTCATTGCTTCCTTTCTTCCCTCAAAGGTCCTTGTTTTATGCTAATTCAGGAAGTTCAGGATTTTCACTATTTCTGCTTGTTTTGTAGGACTTAAGATGTGTCTCAGTGCATTGTGTGTGGTAGTGATTTAATAGGCATACCTAACTTTTTTACTATTATTATCAACTTTTACCCCAATACGTGTGTATTATATGCCTGAGTTTACTCTTTCACATGCTCGTATATTTATTTATTCAATAAATGTTATTGAGTATCCACTCTGGTTCTGGTGTCCCAAATTTGTTTTCATGAATTTTATTTTGCCGTGGAACAGACGATGATAAATGTTAAATGATTTTTTAAAAAGTAAGATGCAATCGTGTCACAAATGTGGATGAAATTTGTATTTTGAGGGCTTATCCTTTTTATAATGGCCCCGAGAGTATGACCATGGCCATGAGAAAAGGGTCAAGTGGAGAGAAAGATTTTGTAAGAGATAAGAAATTAAGAGAAAAGGGTATTGGAAGGATTATCTTTATGTTTATGAAATCAACTCAATACAAAAAAAAAAAAAAAAAAGAAAGAAAGAAAGAAAAATCCCTGGTCAAATAACAACCACACTGTAATACTTCAGGAAGCAGGTGGCCATCTTTGGAGGTTTTGAGGTGGACTAAGTTTGATGATAATCTGGTAGAAAGATTTCCAGCATAAAAAAAATAGCCTGCACATATTGTAAATAAGTTTATTTCTATCACACATCTCATGAAATATCTGATATTACAATGCACCAAGAAAGGGTAATAGATTTTCACAATTTTCCATACTTAGGGAAATGTGGCTGACCAAGTGTGCTACTTTTCTGTAGGACATAGCTAAAATGTGGGGACAGAAATGTGTGACGGAGTATAAGAAGTTTCCTGGAAAGGGAATTCAAAAATAATTACAGCAACAATAGTAAAAAAAAAATGTAATCTGGTCATTTCTCTGGATCATTAATTTTCTTTTGAGTTCTAAGTTCCCATAGACAGGTTAGGCAGGAAGAGATTGTAGAAATTTATGATATGTGTGTCTACCAAGAGAAGCATTTTTTGTTATTAAACATCTTTAAAGTTTATTTATTTATTTTAGAGAGAGAGAGAGAGAGCACAAGTGGGAGAGGAGCGGGGGAGGGGGGAGACACAGAATCTGAAGCAGGCTCCGGGCTCTGAGCTGTCAGCACAGAGCCTGACATGGGCTCAAATTCATGAACTGCGAGATCATGACCTAAGCCGAAGTCGAATGCTCAACTGACTGAGCCACCCAGGTTCTCCTAAGACCAGCATTTTAACTAAATTCTGATTCATGAAATAAATCAGACTGGTCTTTCTCATGAAGTCACCTGCCTCTGAAGATACTGGGTATGATCATTCGAAATATATCAGGGGCAATTCTGTTTTTGTTCTGTCTCTCTTGACTGCCGTCTTTTATTATTCTATTTGTGCAAATTTCATATTTACCCTGTAATTGTGATATTAGCAAATTCTAACTTCATTTTTCTTTTGTTTTCTTTTTTTTTTTTTTTTAGTAAATTCTAACTTTAAAAATAAAGGTTGAAATCAAGTATTTTCTACAAGACTATTTATGGATAATCACTAAGTTTCTCCTTATTTCCTCATTTTAACCTTCCTTATCCGGATTTTGTTTCTGACTTTTCTGAGTCAATTTTCTTGTTTTGTCCACAGGAACCAAGAAAACCAGAGTGCTGAAGTCACTTTCATTCTCTTGGGCTTTTCAGAATATCCAGAACTACAGATGCCCCTGTTCCTGGTATTCCTGACCATCTACACAGTCACTGTTTTGGGAAATCTGGGCATGATCATGATTATCCAGATCAATCCCAAACTCCACACCCCCATGTACTTTTTTCTCAGCCATTTATCTTTGGTTGATTTCTGTTACTCTACAGTAGTCACACCCAAACTATTAGAAAACTTGATTGTGGAAGACAGAACCATCTCCTTCACAGGCTGCATCATGCAATTCTTCTTTGCGTGCATATTCGTGGTGACAGAAACCTTCATGTTGGCCGTGATGGCATATGACCGATTTGTGGCAGTTTGTAACCCTCTTCTGTACATAGTTGTCATGTCTCAGAAACTTTGTTCCTTGTTGGTGTATGCATCATATTCCTGGGGTATAGTGTGTTCCCTGACTCTTACTTACTTTCTACTGAAATTATCCTTCAAAGGAAATAATATCATAAATAACTTTGTCTGTGAGCATGCCGCCATCATCTCTGTGTCCTGCTCTGATCCCTACATGAGCCAGAAGATTATTTTAATCTCTGCCACATTCAATGAAATAAGCAGCCTGGTGATCATTCTGCTCTCCTATGTTTCCATTTTTATCACTGTCATGAAGATGCCTTCCACTGGGGGGCGCCACAAGGCCTTCTCCACGTGTGCTTCCCACCTGACCGCTATCACAATCTTCCATGGGACCATTCTCTTCCTGTACTGTGTTCCCAATTCCAGAAGTTCATGGCTCATGGTCAAGGTGGCTTCTGTCTTTTACACTGTGGTCATCCCCATGCTGAACCCACTGATCTATAGCCTCAGGAACAAAGATGTGAAGGAGACAATCAAGAAGTTAATCAATACCAAATTATTGTGACACATAATGTAAAGTGGCTTGTCACGTAAAGACTTTTGAGTTAGTACACATGACCATTTGACCACCTACGTAAATCTTCGATTCCTTTTTAAGTCATTGAAGATTGAGTTTATAGAGTTACCCTGAAAACAAATGGTTTATCGTGGGGAAGGATACATCAAATGTAGTCTAGTCAATTAAGAGCTGATCAACACTCACACACTAATTTTAAAAGTAATATTTCTTCAATTTTACACAAGGAACATTGATACATTACAAATACAAAGAAGGCGTATCTCCGCCCCACTAAAGTTCAGAACACTGCTTAGTAAAATTGTATTTAATATAAATTTTATTTTCTCTTTTTGTATACAAAATATGAAAATAAAAATTAATAACTGTATAGTTCAGAAACAGCTTTTGCTAAATCTAAATTTATCATTCCTGCTCATCTTGCATTGTGAGTTAGCTATTGATGCATAAACACAATGACATAAGATTTTAGTCATATGTCATGTTAGGTAATTATTTATTGGTTGATTGATTGGATAGCCCTGCTAATATCAGCAAAATCATCTTGGTTAACTTGATATCATCTTGTCTAACTGGACAACTTACTTCCAGTTCATAGATCTGCATGGTGATTGGGTAGCTGTGCTCTGTGGATCTATGGTCCCCTTTGAACCACGGGGCTAGTTAGAGGATTTTCTTGCAGTGTTCATGGCTGAATCACAAAAAAGAACGCGATATAACAAAAGATGCTTTAAGTTCCCTTGTGTATCATGCCTATCAACATTCTATTAGCCAGTGCAAATCACATAGCTGAGCACAAAGTCGATGGTTGCCAAGGTATATCTAAGCTGCAAGACTGAAAAGTTTCATGCCAAAGAGCATACATACAGGGAGTCATGAAGAACTGGGTCCAATATTTCAATATTCCTGAAGTTTATGGTAAATCTTACTTCGTGGAAAATATCCTTCTCCTGTATTCCAGATAAATATAACTGTCTTAATTTGACAGAACTTTTAAATACATTGGTGCACCATTTGATTGGCTTAACTACGTGACTGTGTTGGTTATTGCTTGCAGATTGTGATTGATGACTCCCAGGAGAGGTAACGTCTTGGTAAATTTCCAAGTAGCATAGTTTCAATCCAACTGCACACTATATTACTGGCTTCACCCAAATCATGAGGTTTTTATTTCCAAATAAAATATTCCAATTTCCTTTATATAAAGCTTTGCTCTTTATAAACCTATTCATCTGATTGTTTAGCAATACGTAACAATATATGAGCAAATCATGATATATAATTATGGTCTCTTGTGATTTATTTAACTTTTAATTCTCTATTAACCAAGTATCAAAAGCATTCAACCAATTCCAGTAGAATACCTTTATAGGCTGTGTGTGTATGTTAATACAAATATTTTAAGGATAGAAAAAATGTATTTAGGGAGTGTGCGAAAACAGTATAGAATTAACTATATGTGGCATATGATATAGAGCTTTGGATTTAAGATGTTAACATTTAAAAAAATATCATAAATGTGAGGTAAAATGTTATTTTGAAACTAATTGGATTTGTGCTGTGCAGGACAAAAGTAAACTCTACAGAAAGATCTCCGAATAACTGCAAAATCTTTTTAAATAGGTTACTGGTTTATTCTGGAAAATGCTTTTGAATGGACACTTATTCACACAAATGTAATACAGAAGTTCTCCAAGAATTTCAAAATTATAATTTTAATCTGAATGTGCACATTTTAAGTGATAAGTGTATGATTCCTAATGTATATTATTTCATTGGGGGTTCTATAAAGTCATAATAATGAGCTATTTATTTCCATGTATGTTATACTCTTCTTTAACTTTTTGTTAGTAGTTTGGATAGAGGCAAATTTTTTGTTTGGTTTCTGAAGGCCGTGGCAAGACTCTTGGTAAAGATATTCACAAGATCATCTTGTACAACAAAAAATGTACAGAAGTAATAGCCACTTAATGGAGGAACTGTTATAAGTTGAATGTTGACCACGTTATGTACATATTAATTTTCATATTGTGTTTAGTAATAAATAAGAGTTCAGGAAATTTACTAATGTTGGACAGTTGGCTTATGATATGAATATTTCAGTGGCGATAGGTGATATTTTTATTGTGTATCTGGTATTTCCTACTTCATCATCTTAGAAATAGATGGAACCTGAAAGAGAAAAAGGAAAGCTACATGGACAATTAGAGGAAGGGATTGTGGCTCTCCTACATCAGTGCTCTGTTTTCTGGATATTACTGCTTAGTTACTTAGTTCATTCAAGTTGAGGATAGTCTTGAAGAAAAAAGTTGCATTCAAAGCACAAGGGATGTGAAAGCAGTCCTGAGTTTGTGCCTCTGATAGAAGCAAAATCCTGGAGTGATTTTCTGGTTGCATTTGGTGTTTATTTCCGTACTGCTATAATTGAAATTCCAGGAAAGCCTTACAAAAATAAAAAAATAAAGCCTTATCTCCAATGTAAATAGCACATTAGAGAAGATATAATTCCAACTTTACATACATTTATCCCAGCAGGCAAAGAAGGGAACACTTTCCAGTTCATTGTAGGCCAGCATCCCCAGATAAGGAAATTATAGAACAACATATCATAAATATGCATGGACAAATATTTAAAAGAACAAATAAAATTTAGTGGTATATAAAAAAAGCTAATACATCACATACAAGAGGGAGTTAATCCGGGAATGCAGGAATGATGTATAATTTGAGTCCATTATTATAATTTGTCCCATGGACAAAATAATGTAGCGAAACATATAGTTACCTCAACAGATGTAGAGAATGCTTGATGGAATTAAGCAACTATTCATGATAAAAATACTCAGTAAAGTAGGAATAGAAAGGACAGATTGTTAGAAGGAAGAACTCATTTACTTCTTTCTGGACAATAAGGCATCAATAGTGTGTAAGACTGGAGCACTAGAATTTTAGTTAGGATGAAAAAAAACTATTTTCCTTAGACATATTTGAGCTAATTACTGCAGACACTTGAGGCAGAGAGAAAACATAGGGTCAAAGTTCATTTCCTTTCGATAGCTGGCTTCCTTTATATTGAAACAAAATTTTCATAAAATTAACCATATTAGAGTCAAAAATTCAGTGCCATTAAAACATTCACTGTATTATTCAACCAACACCTCTACCCAGTTCCAAAATATTTTCACCATTTCAAAAGCAAACGTCATACCCATTAATCAGTTTTTCTCCATTCTGCCTCTCCACCCAGAACCCGATAGTGACCATTCTGCTCTCTGTCATAATGTATTTATCCATTCTTATATTTCATATCATGCATTTATCCATTCTATATATTTCATATTTCATGAGTGCCTAGCTTCTTTCATTTGTCATGTTTTCAAGGTTCATCCACGTTGTAACATACACCAGTACTTTATTCCTCTATATGGTTGAACAGTCATCCATCATATGTGCATATTACAGTTCGTACATCTGTTGAAGTACATTTATTGATAGATATTTGGATTGCTTGACCTTTTGGCGATTGTGAATAGTGCTATTATAAACATCTATGCGCAAGTATCTGTTTGGGTGCCTGTTATCAACTGTATTCAGCTACACCTATTCAGTTTTTGCCTAGAAGTGGAATTGCTGGGTACTTGGAATTACCCAAACTGTAAGGTTAAAAGGCCCCATACCCAAGACTACACTCGCTTTTGACACAAATTACAAGTTAGAGGAATCCCCAAAACCACCTTTAGGTTTATTAATTTGCTAAAAGTTTTCAAACAACTCACTGAAACTCTGTTTATCCAGTGATAAACCAAATAAACCAAAATAAGATCAATCATCTGAAGGAAGAAACACACAGAACAGAATCTAGAAGAGATCCCAAAGAGGAGCTTCCAGTGTCCTTGGACATGTTACCATTCCAGCTTCCACGTGCGACAATACACATGGATCATTGGCAATTAGGGAAGATCACACAAGCCTCAGTGTTCAGCTTTTATTACGGTTCTATTACATAGGGTTGATTTATTGACTGTCCACATGGTTGATCTCAGCCTCCAGGTTGACTGTAGACAAAAGACCACTATCGGCCAAGATTGACAAACGTGGTCAGTCCCAACTTAAGATCAGGTGTGGCACTGATCATAAAGAGACCCTCCTATCAGGTAAGAAATAGATCACCTCCAAGAAACTGAGACTAAAAGCCGGACTTGCATTTGTGCGAGACCAATTTTTTTTTTTTTTTTTTTTTTTTTTTTTTTTACTACACATTGAGTCTAATAGTCTATTTATGTGAGGAATAACCAAACTGATTTCCACAGTGCCTGAACCATTTTGGGCTTCCAAGAACAATGTACAAAACTCCAGTTACTCTATATCATCACCAATGTTTGCTACTGTACATTTTTTTTCCTTTTTAAATTGTAGCTCTCCAGGGGCGCCTGGGTGGCTCAGTCGGTTAAGCGTCCAACTTCAGCTCACGTCACGATCTCGCGGTCTGTGAGTTCGAGCCCCGCGTCGGGCTCTGTGCTGACAGCTCAGAGCCTGGAGCCTGTTTCAGATTCTGTGTCTCCCTCTCTCTCTGACCCTCCCCCATTCATGCTCTGTCTCTCTCTGTCTAAAAAATAAAAATAAATAAATAAACAAAAATAAATTATAGCTCTCCTAGTGAAGAAGTGGCATGTCATTGTGGTATTGATTTGAATTTTCTTAATCACTAAAGACGTTGAGGATCTTTTCATGTGCTTGTGGGCATTTTTAGATCTTGGGAGAAATGCCTATTTAAATCATTTGCACATTTTCTAACTGGAAAGCTTGACTCTTGGGTGTTTGTTGTAAGAGTTCTACATATGTTGTGGATTCTACTCCATTATCAGATATATGATTTGGAAATCTTTTCTCCTATTCTCTGATTTCAATAATAATGTGTGGTTGTTTTTTTTTTTTTTTTGATGCACACAAATTTTAAATTTTTATTAAGTCCAATTTATCTATTTTTTTCTTTTGTCATTTGTGCTTTTGGTCCCGTATTTAAGGATTCATTGCCAAATCCAAGGCTATAAAAATTACAGCTAAGTTTTCTTCTAAGCGTTCTATAGGTTTTGCCATTACTTTAGGTCTTTGTTCAATTTTGAGTTAACCACTGTATATGGTATAAAGTAGATGTCCAGGGATGCTGGGTGGCTCAGTCAGTTAAGTGTCCAAATTTGGCTCAGGTCACGATCTCACCGCTCGTGGGTTCAAGCCCCACATTGGCCCTGTGCTGACAGCTCAGAGCCTGGAGCCTGCTTCAGATTCTGTCTCTGTCTCTCTGCTCGTGCTCTGCCTGTCTGTCTCTGTCTCTCAAATATAAAATAAAACATTAAAAATATAAAATAAAACAAAGTCGATGTCCAACCTCGTTATTTTACACGTGAATATCCAGTTCTCCTTGCCATCATTTATGGAAAAAATTCCTTTCTCCATTGAATGTTCTTGGGATACTGTTGAAAATCAATGGTTCATGGATATATGGGTTTATTTCCGGATTCTTAATTCTATTCCTTGTATCTGTGGAGTAAGTTGTGAAATCGGGAATCATGAATCTCCCCCCATATGTTCTTTTCCAAGATTGTCTTAGCTTTTGGACTCCTTTTAATTCCATATGGATTTAAAAATCAGTTTCCATTTCCACAAAATTACCTTTGGAATTTTGATAGAGATTGAGTGCCCTGAAACTGTATATGACCTGTGATGCTATGGCCAACTTAACAACATTAAGTGTTCCACGCTATTGCAGGAGGGACAAAACTTCTCTGCTCATCTTAAATTTTCAGCTAGGCTTTTTTAGCAAAAAAGGTTAACAAGAGGGAAACAAAGTTTATTAACGCATGCAGTGCACATCACATGAGAGAAGTTTAAACATAAAATAACGCAGAGACAGCTTAGAACTGCAGCTTTGATAACATCTTCAACAAAGAACAATGAATGTGTAGAGAGTCGACAGGACAAAGGAAAACAGTTGTAGGCTTCCAAGGGTAGCAAACTGTGGGAAGGTCATGGAGAATATGTGCAGGAAAGGGAAGCCTCTTCCACTGTTGGTGGGAATACAAACTGGTGTAGTCACTCTAGAAAACAGTAGGGAAACTTCTCAAAAAGTTAAAAATAGAACTACCCTGTGGCCCAGCGATTGCACTACTAGCTTTTTACCCAAAGGATACAAAAATACTGATTTGAAGGGGCACATGCACCCCGATGTTTATTGCAACATTATCACCAATAGCCAAATCATGGAAACAGCCCAAATGCCCATTGACTGATGAATGGATAAAGAAGAAGTGGTATATATACATACAATGGAATATTACTCAGCCATAAAAAATAATGAAATCTTGCCATTTGCAAAGATGTGGATAGAGATGGAGAGTATTATGCTCAGCAAAATAAGTCAGTCAGAGAAAGACAAATACCATATGATTTCACTCAAATATGGAACTTAAGAAACAAAACAGATGAACAAGAGAAGGGGAGAAAAGAGAGAGGGAGGCAATCCAGAAGAGACTCTTAAAAATAGAGAATAAATTGACAGCTGATAGAGGAGAAGTGGGCAGGAGGTTGGGTTAAATGGGTAATGGGCATTAAGGAGGGCACTTGTGATGGGCACTGGGTGTTGTATCACAAGTGATGAATCACTAAATTCTACTCTGGAAACCAATATTACCCTATATGCTAACTAACTAGAATTTAAATAAAAACTTGAAACAAAAAAAAAAGGAAAGTAATGGAGTAAGATTGTTTGCAGATTTCTTTGGGCTGATAAGTGTCTGTCTCTAGTAAAAAGAAAATTTATATTCTGCTTTTTTGGCAGAAAAGGGGACGGTACAAAGAGCTTTCCCTGCATTTGTTGCTCTGCTTGCCTTCAGCTCAAAAAATTTTTTTTTAATATCAAAATGCATATTTTAGCAGGGCATATTCTGGATTCCTTCCCTATGAATGCACCGTAGCTTTTCATTTATTTAGATATTCTTTAATTTGTTTCAGCAATGTTTTGTAGTTACAGTATACACGTCTTTCACCTCCTTTTAAATTTATGTCTAGGTATTTGATTCTTTTGAGTGTCATTTAAGTGGAATGTTTTTCTTAACTTCCATTGAGGATTGCTCATTTCTGCTATCTAGAAACATCGCTGATTTTTGCATGTTTACTGTGTGCTGTGAAACTTTGCTGAAATTGTGTCGACTGAGATGATCATGTGGTTTTACTGCTTTGTTCTTAATGTGGTACATACGTTAGTTGGTTTTCCTATGTGGAACTACACTTGTATTTCTGGAAAAATATCACTAAGTCATGTGATATGACCCCTTTAGGATGCTGTTGGATTCAATTTGCTACCCTTTTGTTGAGGAGTCTACCAAACATTTTAAAAAGCGTTAACACCAATCCTTTTAAAACTCTTCCAAAAAGTAGAAGAAAATCTTCCAAAGTAATTTAGTCCAGCACTATTACCCCAATACTGAGGCTAGACAAAGACACTGCAAGAAAATTACAGATCAAGATCCCTGATGAACATAGATCTATATCGTTTTTTATGTGTGGATCCTCAGATGTATTGTTTCAGAGACTGCTGACTATCTTTTATCCTTGATTTTCTTATGCATTATATAAATTGGACTCGATAAAAATTGAGCTTCTGAAGGATGTATTTACAGAGTTTTTAACTGCCTCTTCTATACTTAGAAAAGAGACTCATAACCTCAGAAGCACCATGTTGAAGGTGAGCCAGGGGTTATAAGAAACCTGAGCCCCGAAATTACTATATGGAGCATAACTGCCTAATATTCAGGAATGCAATTTGAGTCTTCCATTAGTGAGAAAGAAATATGCTCTTACTGCATCTGGCTACTGGTATTTTTGATTTGTGTCTTTCATGCATGTTGGATAGAATTACCAAATTAATGAATATATCATCCTTTCCATAAATTGGTATTTTAGGAAACCTACAATCCAAAATTATTTCAGAGTCAACAGTAAATATAAATATCCGAGGACACCGTACCTGTATTTGACAGGCCAAAGCAGATTGTCTTCTATTAATAAAACCCATAGTGTGACTAGAAAAGGAAGTTTTCAGTGTATTGCTAACTAACTAATTAAAAATAGACAATGTAATTTATTATTTAGAAAGCTCTATATTACCATACACAGGGACATAAGTATACTTTCATAGGAAAATAGAAAATATAAATTCAACATGAATTACAATGACTATCTCTAGACTATTACCTATTTTTTTTTAATTTAAGAGACAGAGAGAGAGAGAGAGAGAGAGAGAATGCAAGTGGGGGAGAAGTCTAGAGGGAGAGAGAGAATCTTAAGCAGGCTCCATGCTCAGCATGGACACCAATATGGGGCTCGATCCCAAGACCTTGGGATGACTACCAGGGTGGAAATCAAGAGTCGGTGCTCAACTGACCGAGCCACCCAGGTGTCCTGCTAGACTACTGTCTTACAGGTTATTTTTTTCTCATGCATTTATTTTTTTTTAATCTGTTTAGTGTTTATTTATTTTTGAGACAGAGAGACAGAGACAGAGCATGAGTGGGAGAGGGGCAGAGAGAGAGGGAGACACAGAATCTGAAACAGGCTCCAGGCTCTGAGCTGTCAGCACAGGGTCTGATGCGGGGCTCAAACCCATGAACCATGAGATCATGACCTGAGCTGACATCAGATGCTCAACCGACTGAGCCACCCAGGAGCTCCTTTTTCTCACACATTTCTGTATTTTACATCAATGTAAAGATATATAGAATCTTGTTTATTTTCCTTAAGCTTAATGTTGATAATGCAAACACCTCAGGGCTTCAGGAAAATAATACACAACCAAGATATCACATGGGACGTGTTACAACTAATTACTTGAATTACAGTCTGCAAGGCAGTACCTCAGTGACATTCTCTAGTCTCTGCATCCCTAAGGTCTTACTGGCATATATTTGTGACACAGTTTGGTGCCAGGATTTAGTTTTCAGGTGTGATCTTATCTCTGTTATTTCTGAGTTGTCTTAATAAATTGGAAAAAAAACAAGTAACTATCTGAAACATTTAATGAAACATACTGTGGACTATTCTCGCTTTCAGCTCTGTTTCTATTAATTAAATACTTTGCAGGAACATTCCTGGAGTTCATTCATCCAAGTGAAGAATTCTTCCCTAAATGACTCACGCAAGCCTTTCTGCATTTAAGTGAGTTGATTTTGTTTTACTTTAGAAGGAAAATATGGAGTTCCAGTAATCTTTGCAGAAGACGAGCACGTGTGTAGGACAAAGTGCCCACAGACCGCTTAGTTCTGTGCGCAAAGGGTTTGTGGTATTGTATTCTAATTCCTTCTTTCTTTCAAATGTTATTCATCCTGTTTTCCTTATTTTGTAGTCACTCTGCAGCCAGCAAGGCAACAAACATTTGGCAAATCCAGAATAACAATAATAAAAAAAAATAAAATCTCCAAAGAAGAAAGTAATAATAACAACCTTATTTTAAATGATAAGCTACAGCATATGGCACTCGTCAGTTATAAACAGTAGAGTTTATAAAAAGGCAAGAAACAATGAGCAATGTCTCTAATAGTAGGTGGTAAAATAAAATATGACAATAGTGGGAATAAATTGGGAAAATAAACTATGGGCAAATGATCACCTATCATGTAACAGGTCTTCATAAGTCCGCCATGACTGAAGAAAAATGTGTCAGGTGGCAATGAGATTGAATTTCTAGATCCAAGAAGTTTTGGAAAAGCCAGCTGAACATTGTAAATTGCCTGCATTCACTTTTAAAATGTATTTGGAGTCTTAGAAGTCACTGGTTGTCAGGTTAAAGTAATCGTGGAAAATTATTCTCACAGTGTTGCACGGAATATTTCAAAGTGAAGGAATGCTCCTGGGGTATATGTCCATAATCTAGCTTTGCAGGGCTAAGACTTTTTAAGGGAGTGTCACAGTGGCTTTGCTGTGGGATCGGTCTTTGAGATATATCTTTCCTATAGGAACGAACACATGGGAAGCAGAGAAAGCAATAGTGTGTTAAGAAAACCTATAGCAGAATGGGGAAAATATAATTATGCATCTTAGATTAAATGCCCCAATGAAATTCTATAGCGTTTCTATTGTATGGATTCAGGAGGAAAGAATTTCTATATTGTATGTGCCCACCCATTGATAGATGTCCATACTTGGGCCTGATTTTTGTAACAATGTAAGGTTTTTGGAATCCTACCCATTACTCAAAATTTCATTAAATAAGAAAGCTGAATATCAAGTATGCATTGCACCATGTCTTGTAGCCTTGAATTCATTACCAAAGTATCTACATCCATTGTAGTGATTTAAATTTTATATTACAAATATTCTCATTTTACTGTTGAGAAAATGCCTCGTGGCAGCAAGTAATTTTCAAGAAATATCGTGTGTTGTTTGAGATGGGTCTTTGTCCTGACACTTGTCCTTAGAAGAGCTTTAAACTTAGTTCAAAACGACAGAATGCATTTTTCACTGCAGCATGAGATTTATGCACACTGTTCAGTATTTTGAGAGTTTTCACTGTGTACCACCTACCTAGTTTCCACAATTGACCACACTGGAGAAAGAAGAGATTTTTGTTCAATATCGTTTTAACTGTCTTCCCTAGAAATGCAGCACATATTTTGCTGTGAACCTATCCCGATGAATAATATAATATGACATGAGGGATAATATTAAAAAAATTTCAAGATTAGTTCAACATAAGTGTGTAAGTTTAGGATACTTCTACAGCACAGCTGTAGCTGTGTTGAGAATATTGGATTACCAGGAGTAACAAGGGCGTTGAAAGGGAGATGAGACAACCAAGAAAATCTTAAATTGACCATTTTGCATGAATGCTAACATTTAAACTTTTAAAAACCAGTTAGAAGTTGATTTTCTCACAGTTTAAGGGGAGAGGCAGGTAAGAAAGTAAAGAAAGTCATGTAATTCTTTGCTTCTACCGTTGACCCTTGAACAAGATGGAAGTGAGAGGCGCCAACCTCCATGCAGTCAAAAACCTACATATACCTCTTGACTTCCCAAAATTTAACTATTAATAGCCTAGTGTTGACTGGAAGCCTTCCTGATAACATACACAGTCGATTAGCACGTATTTTGTATGTTGCCTGGTTTATGCTTGTATATATGTATGTGTGTTTTGCATTAAATATTGTATTCTTTCCATAAGGTAAGATAGAGAAAAGAATTATTAAGACAAGTTGTAAGAAAGATAAAGTACTTTTACAGTACTATACTATATTTATTGGAAAAAAATAGCACATAAGTGGGCTTGCACAGTTCAAACCCTTGTTCAAAGGTCAACTGTATTTTTACTAAGCTCAAATTCATGCAAAGAGAGTGGCTTATGAAGTCAGCTGCCTATGATAATACTGATTTTATTATCTGAAATAGAGCAAAGTCTAGTCTGTGTTTTATGTTCCTGTTTTAACCTTGGTTTTGATGACTCTAGTCACACAAAGTTTTTACTCACTGTGTAATTGTTACATAAGTCAATACTCACTTTTTAAATGTAACAGTGGAAGGAAGTCTACTATTTTCAGCAACACTCGTAAGAGACCCATTGAGCCTCTAAACTTGTCTTTTCTTCTCTTATGTATTTCAGATTCTGGAACTTACTTTCTGGATAAACTTTTATATTTTGTCCACAGGAATCAAGAAAACCAGAGTAGTAGAGTCACCTTCATTCTGTTGGGCTTCTCAGAATATCCAGAACTCCAGATGCCACTTTTCCTGGTATTCCTGACCATCTACACAGTCACTGTTCTTGGGAATCTGGGTATGATCATGATCATCAAGATCAATCCCAAACTCCACACCCCCATGTACTTTTTTCTCAGCCATTTATCTTTGGTTGATTTCTGTTACTCTACAGTAGTCACACCCAAACTATTAGAAAACTTGGTTGTGGAAGACAGAACCATCTCCTTCACAGGCTGCATCATGCAATTTTTCTTTGCGTGCATATTCGTGGTGACAGAAACCTTCATGTTGGCCGTGATGGCATATGACCGATTTGTGGCAGTTTGTAACCCTCTTCTGTACACAGTTGTCATGTCTCAGAAGCTTTGTTCCTTGTTGGTGGGAGCATCATATTCTTGGAGTATAGCCTGCACCTTAACATACACATACTTTTTGTTGACTTTATCCTTTTGTGGAACTAACTTCATAAACAACTTTGTCTGTGAGCATGCTGCCATTGTCTCTGTGTCCTGCTCTGATCCTTACATTAGCCAGAGGGTCATTTTAGTCTCTGCCACATTCAACGAAATAAGCAGCCTGGTGATCATTCTTCCCTCCTATGTTTCCATTTTTATCACTGTCATGAAGATGCCTTCCACTGGGGGGCGCCACAAGGCCTTCTCCACGTGTGCTTCTCACCTGACCGCCGTTACAATTTTCCATGGGACCATACTGTTTCTGTATTGTGTTCCCAACTCCAAAAGTTCATGGCTCATGGTCAAAGTAGCTTCTGTCTTTTACACTGTGGTCATTCCCATGCTGAACCCACTGATCTACAGCCTCAGGAACAAAGATGTGAAAGAGGCAGTCAAGACGTTAATTAATGTTAAATTATTCTTTGATAAAATGTAAAGCCAGAAATATGAATTAGTCCTTTTTTTAGAGTACTGGTAAGACTTGTCCAATAGAAAATCAGTCCATAAGGGTATGATACACTTGTAATTGACAGTCCATAATCTGTTCACTCTAAAGTTTAGTGAAATAACTTTAAAATTACATATGATGTTAGGGATAAAAGATTAAACCAAGTGTTTGATTCATAAATTGAAATACAAAAGTGTCTGTGTCAGTATACATCATCATGTAATTGCTCAGACAAATTTCAGTTCAGTTTAAGTCATGGAAGTGTGGGATTTTTGAGATGGTCTGAAGAGTTATGGCTTATTACAAGGTAGTTTACTTCTTAATATAAAAACAGTACCTTAAAAGCTCTTCAACATAGGAGCTCCCGGGTGGCTCAGTCAGTGAAGCATCTGACTCTTGATTTCAGTTCAGGTCATGTTCTCATGGTTCCTGGGATGGAGGCCCATGTCAGGCTCTACGCTGACATCATGGAACCTGCTTGGGATTCTCTCTCTCTCCCTCTCTCTCTGCCCCTCCCTTGCTCATGCTGTCTCTCTCTCTCTCTCTTAAGTTAAATAAACATTTAAAAAGCTTTTCAACATAAAACTCTAAGGTTCTAAAAACAAAAATTATATTTAATTCCACAAGAATCATCTTGGTACTGGAAGATTCCCTGAAAAATAAAAATAAATAAAAGTATATCTCCCTTAAAAGGTCCAGAAAACAATGTAAATTATAACTGGCAGTATGAACAAATATAAAATATTTTCTATGTATGTCGTAGCACAAGAAACCAATATACATTTTGGAGATACATGCCCATCACTGTAGTTTTTCTCTTTGTGTCAATATAGTTGTACTTTTTTCATTTATTCAAAATTTTATTGTAATAGTACTAGGTACATTTTAGGTTGTAAGAAATAATTTACAGAGATCCCAAGTAGTTTTTACCGATTTTCCCCTATGATCATATAATACAACAATCAGGATATTAATAATGGCACAATGTACAGATCTTACTCAGGCATCAATTATTTATTGATGAAAAACAATCATAAATTCCAGAAGGATGCAACAATAGCAATCCTTTAGAACCAGTGAGTTGACGAAGGTACCTCGGCTGATAGCAGCTGGGTCACTTGAGCATCAATACTGAGCTAACCAGATCAGCTAACCTCAATCTACAGGCCTGTAGGTAGGTCATCTTTATTGGACTATTTGGTTAATGGTCTATGTTGTAAGTTGAGTCACAATAAAGTATGCATAAAGCAAAGGTATGTTATAAGTGCCTGTTTGGGTCTCACCTGTTAACATGTTAGGAGTTAAAGCAAATCACATGACTAAGCCCAAGGCCAAGGGGTGAGAAAGGTATCTACATCTTGTGGAACTGTTAAGTTATAAGTCAACAGGGTATATATAGGGAGAAGCAAAGAATCTGGCTCAAAATCTACTGAAGATTGACCAAAGCATTTGCCTCATTGAACGTATTCTTTGATAATGCCAGATAACTTTATGGCAGATAACAGATAACCCACGACTGTGGTAGGTTTCAGCCAAGTTTTCTAATAATCAACTGGTTATTGTATTGCTTTAAGCAAATGCCTGGGATTAAATATAATAACTCACGTTTTCTTTGTTGTCTTCATCATGACTAAAGTTTATAAGCAAAGACTAGAGAGACATTCACGTGTGGTTGCTCTAATTCAACCACTTAAACATTACTTGTTTCTCTCCACTATTTAGAGTCTTATTTTCATATGGAAATTAAATGCTCTTTACCATAATGCTTTACGTGGAATCAGGTATCTTGTGTCAATTAGGGATATATAACAAAATTATAATCACTCATTGTTTATCATAGCAATAACAAAGGATTTACTTTAATTTTTAATTGTTTGTCAACCAAGGGCCCTAAGTAAATGTTCCATCAGGTTCTTTCACTATGTGCATGCCTCTGCGTGTGTGTGATCTTTTAGGAACACAAAAATAAGTTAGGAAGCTTGAGCGTGTTATCATGGAATATATGGTATATTCAGTAAGGTTCTAAGGTTAAAAACTAGAATATATAATTTTTAAATATTGATTTTGAAGTTATGTAACTTGGGGTTTGGTAATTTAATTAGTTTTGTGTTTCTCAGTGGAAAACAAAATAAAAACAAGAAAAAGTGAAGAGCTGAAAAATCCTTTTAGAACATGATATTCTTTTATGTTGGTAAATGCTCTTACATATGCAGCTTATTTACACAAATGTAATGTAAAGTGATTTTCAAAAAGCCTCACGTTGTACGTTCAACCTGAAAGTAGACGTTCTAATAGTGAAGCTAAACACGTTAGATAATATATTAATTCACTAGTGGTTGTGTTACGTGATGGCTATGGGCTATTTTTTTTTTCTACCCATGGATTTATATGCTACTCTTCCTTTAAAATTTTAGATGTAGTAGGCATAAATGTGACTTTCTTTTTGTCCAAGGCCTGTGACGTAACAGGTCCATATTGAACACAATTTTCTTTCTTTCCTAATATGTGGCCTAGAAAATATTCCTAGAGGTACAGGAATAACATAGGTGGACTTAAAATATTAACACTATGACCTTTCTGGCTGAACTAAAGAATACAGCTGGCTTTATAGCCAAGATGATGATTAACTAACATATCCTAGCCCCCAGCTGAAGGCAAGCATGTTCAGCATGTAAGAAACAATAAGCCTTAATAGTTGAATGTAAAATATATATACGTGTGTGTGTGTGTGTGTGTGTGTATATATATATATACATATATATACATGTATATATATACATGCATATACATATGTATATACATATATACATAGTATATATACATATATAGTATAATATTAAGTGTTATATATATTATATATATGTATTTGTATATACATATATACATAGTATAATATTAAGTGTGTTTCTATATAAATTCATGTAGGAACAGATAAGCAAAATTAAGAGACTAAAAAAGCATATCATAGCAGCTATAAGTATGCTGGAGTCAATGGGATAGATAGGACTATAATTTTTCATGATTTTAATAAGTATAACCTCTATACAGAGGCACATTATTTTTTAAGATGTAAAGATCAGCATGTCAATGATTTAAAAGAAATTATAGTCTAAGCTGAGGAAGGAAGTTCCCTCTAATTATTTTGTTTGTAGCTCATTATAGCACACACTGTCAGGGTTCCCTGAGGTCTGTGCCCCCAAGGTTAGGCACTTAGAATAAAACAAACACCATCATGGAGTATAGTTTCCAGGTCTATCTACTCCTGAAGGACATCTCTATGTTCCCTCCAAAATTTCTTGACAATTGCAAAAGTGGCATTTCTTGGGATCTTTATTGAATAAAATTTTGCAAGAAACATCAACTCTGATCAAAGAACTGAAACATTTAAACAAAACTTTCAGTTTTGAGACAGAAAGTACAGGCAGCTTATTAATAGTAGCAAGGAAGTCAATAAAAATGCATCAGGAAAATCTGGCTTTTGGTAAGTTGATTCAACCTAAGATTATCTTTTCATTCTGATGTGAGGGACATTGGAACCCAGCATGTTGTTGGCCGGAGCCACCTACGTGAGCTGAGTAACAGCAATTTCGACTTGGTTTATGTGTATATTCAACTGGCTGCATTCTACTTGCGTTATTCCCAGAACCGTTGTTCTGAGCTGGAAAGTTCGTCTCCAATTGCTAAGCTAAACACATTGTGTGGTTTGACAAGAAATGTTAAATGCAAGTCTTCTCCTAAAGAAGTGATACTCTTCACGGAAAAAGCTAAGGCGCACATGCAAACATGCACATACACACACATGCCCATAAATGTAGCAAACGTGCCAGGCACTACACATACATTGTGGTAATAGACGTGGAAAGAACATAGAAGAGAAAAGGCATTTCTATTAACCAGCAGTTTTTTTGGAGGGGCTATGTGGTACTTCAGGAAATGGTGGCACAACGTACAACAACAAGGGTAGAGGTGCCATTTCAGAGGGATGAATGGTGGAAGATTAAGAGTTACAAATGCTTGTTTTTGTACAATAAGGATTTAAGGCCCCACTGTGAATGAAGCACTATGGTCATGGCAGACGATGTGGTCATATAGTGCCTGGAGATATTAAAGACATCTGGGCAGAAGTTTCGATTTGATTCACTTAGTATAAAATGCTCTCAAAAATGCTTACACCATTGCATTCCAGGCTAAGTGTGAGTCAACAAAAGTTAATCTCACAGACTGGACTCCAGTTGGAAATCTTATATACAGGTGAGAGGATAGTTGGTAATAGGAAAAATGAAGAGGGAGGGTGCACTTAGACTATTTCTCTCTTTTCAGCTTTCCCTGATTGCCTTTCCCACAGTCACACATACGACACGGCAGAAGAGACAGAAAGAACCAGGCAGGGTTAGGAAAGCAAAGGAAAATGAAGATTCTGCGTTGCTGGATTAGAAATGGATACGACTGTGAATCCAAGACTCAGTGAAACATCTCAAATTAAAAAGAGTCCAGGAGATACAATTCTTTTTAAAATAGCTTTCCGAATATGCACCGCAAGAACGTTTAAAAACTTGGAACTCGTACTATTTTCATAGAGATTAATGGCAGTAGAAAATTAACATGGAAGGAAGCCGATATCTGTGGAGATCTTAACCAAGTGTAGGATTTGTTGGATATTTTAAGGTCATACGTCATTTAATATGTTCGTGCTCAACATTAAATGAGCTAGCGTGGTGTTACCATCCACATTTTGTAGATGAGAGTATTGAGGCTCATATGATTAAAGAATTTGTTAAAGTTGCTTATGTAATATACAACATAGGCTGAAACTGAACTAACATCTGTTTCCTAAATTCACGTTCTCTATAAAATAACATGATGTAAGGCTGTCTTTTCTCCACCCACTCAAATTAGCCCCTTCTCTGAATGGGGCTAATTTTCAAAAAAAGTTGATAGTAGAATTTTATAAGAAAAGTTTCTGATATGAAAAGGTAAGTGAGATATTTTATTTTCCTTTTTCTGCACTGTGAACAAAGATATAGCTTCTTTATTCAATCCCAATCATACTCCCAGTACCAAGCTGAGTTAGTTAAAAACAATACCCTACTTAGTTTGACAAGCTTATCACCACAACATTACCTTAACAATTATTGCCTTTATGCATTTTTTTTGTACCTGTAGAATTGGTGAACTAATAAATCTACAATGGGAGCATGTTCCTCACAAGGGGTGTGGAATGGGCAAGGAAGTCTCACATTCTTTATGAGTAACCTGGAACTCTTAACTCTTGAACTCCTTAAGACTTCCTGGCATTCTTTCCTGACCTTGAACTCCTCTAGGTCGTTAAGGCATCCTGGAATTCTCTCACTTAAAGTTTACGTGGGACACGTATTGAACACAACATGTGCACTCTTGAGAAGTGGCAGAGAAAGCATATTTACCAACAATTTAACAAATAGCTCAAGTAGTAATGAGAATGGAGTGGTCACTGGTGATTAGTGATATGAATGGAACCTGAAGACCTTCTGGGTGGACAGAGTGGCTCGAGTAAAGGCAAGAAGTAGTGAGATTAGCAGCAATTCAGTTAGACTAAAAGGCCACGCCAGGGGTGAAGAGAGAAGTAAGGAGTCAACAGTGCATGAAATTTAGTAATAAATGCACAATCCTCAAATTTGTACAAATGTTTCAAGTACACGTCTGAGATTTGTTGCTTACTGGTAAATCCTGGACAAAGCTTGGCAGGGCAGTAAATTGACCTAACACAGTTCAAATATTTGAGTACAAATACCCAGGCACTATCTATGTATCTATCTATCTATCATCTATCTATCTATATCTATATCTATCTATATCTATACCTATCTATCTATATATCTATATCTATATCTATTTATATCTATATCTATATCTATCTATATCTATATCTATATATTTAAAAACTTGGAACTCATACATATATATACATATATATACACATACACATATGTATACATATATAGCAAGTGCAGATTGCAGAGTCCATTGCCTTTTGGCACTCCATGATATCTCTGAAAAGGTTAGTTTAGTTCTTAGTGTCAATATCAGCTCAAAGGGGTCCATGCTATACCTAGAATATTGACTAGGTTGTCTGAAATATTTAGAAACCCATGTGAGGAAGAAAATGGAAAAACAAAGCACAAACAATAAACCAACACTAACATTGTTTACCTAGAGAAGAAAAGAGCAAGAGATCTACCTTAATGTCTTCAAACATTTGAAAGTCTCTTTATAGAGAGGATTAGCTTCAAATCCTGTGAACTCCAGAGAGAGAGAAAGATCCATTTGGACTCTGAAAGCACTAGAAAATACGATAGGAGAATACTACTTAGGATAAACATAGAATTGAGTATGATGGTTACTGCTTTGATAGTTTCGCTGACGAGTTTGAAGAGAGATCATTAGGTGTGAGGACAGGAGCTTTAATATAAGGAAAGGGCAGTGGAAGTGTTACTAAAAAGTCTGAACACAAGACATATGAAAATACTCAGAAATTCTTTGTCTTTTAACTGTACTAAGTCTTGTCTTATCTTGGTTTAGAGTCCTCACAAAGATCACTTATTCTTTAGTAGGTAGAATATGACTAACAATTTAGGGAGTCTTTCACTTGAACTAGACCAAGCTCTACAACTAAACCATGATGTATTGGGTTTATCTAGCCTTCTGGCAATAATAGCAGATTGTATCTCAGAATTCTTCACTTGCATGAATGTGACCCAATAAAAGCAATCTAAGTTCCTGAATTTAGAGAGGATTTTTGTTTAAATCAATACACGTAACTACATATATGAAGTTCACAACAGGTAGACCCAATCTTCTATGTGATGGAGAATGTGACTGCATAGCTAATGCTCTGTTCCTGGATTAGTGGTAGATTTAATGATATGCTGTTGTGTGTTATAGACAAAGCTAAAGTTGTGCAGGTTCACAGATGTGTCCAAGATGGCAGGATCATGTTCATTATCTCTCCACATCCACTTCTAGAATCCGTTCTTTAGGATTTGACCTTGTGGAATTGGTAATATTTAAACTCCTGCTGTTTTACAGAAACCAAATGTTTATATTTCTTAATCTAACACATTTTTTTTTATTCTTCATTGACCACTACAGATAGACTTGCCACATTAGAACAAAGTTTTTGGTTGTTGTTGTAAGTGATACTTCTTTCTCAGTACCGTATTTTGTGTGTGTGTGTGTGTGTGTGTGTGTGTGTGTGTGTGTGTGTGTGTGTTATAATCACTAATAAATAAGCATATTTTTTTCATTTTAATACAATAAGCACTACAAACTGTATAGCCAACAGAAGAGGGTTGATGTGAAATTTTCAAGACTATATGCAAAATACTCCCTTAGAAAACAGTTATAAATCATTGAGTAGTTTGGGCCTTCAAAATGACCACATGGTGGGTATGTAATTGACAGAATATAGTCATCCATGGAATTTTTGACCAGACCACTTAAAGAAACTCTTAAGTCCTTGATAATGGGCTATATCTAGAATAGGGAAATACTCAATATAGCAATACAAAAATTGTGAAGGTCTGATGATACATTTTCCCCCAAAGATATTTACAGTTATGTTTTTCTTTATGCATTAAAAGTGTTTAATTTTCCCAACGTGGCTTCTGACATGATCATATGAGTACTATGATGTGCTCAGAGGTTTTTTTGTTTGTTTTTTTTAATTTTGCTATATGTCTCCTTTGTGCTCATATAATTATATTTTATCCTGGGATATTCAACGTTGTAAGGATCATATACGTCTACAGGTTATTTATATAACTTAATACTACTGATTAGTCCCATTTTTTTTTCTTATTTTCCAGATGAGGAAACTAAAGTACTGAAGGATACAGCTAATTGCACATAATTAAAAAGTCAAGTAAGACTCCAAAGTGAAACAGAGCACTCATGTGTATGCACTGACCCCATTGCCTTCACTGGCTCGCATTGACCTGTCCTGACTTCCTTTTACTCTTCCTTCTCAAGTTCTGCTGCTCAATTCTCTTTTCTTCTCCTTTATTTTTTAAAATCAAGAACCATGGCACTGGATGAGGGAAATCAGAGCTCTGTGACTATATTTATCCTCCTGGGTTTCTCGGAGTACCCACACCTCCAGGCACCCCTCTTCCTCATGTTCTTGACCATCTACACAGTCACTCTGGTGGGAAACTTGGGCATCATTGCGGTTGTAAGGATCAACCCCAAACTCCACACACCCATGTACTTTTTCCTCAGTCATCTATCCTTTTTGGATATTTGTTATTCCAGTGTATTTACACCCAAACTGCTAGAGATCTTGGTCATGGAAGACAGAAGTATCTCCTTCAAAGCATGCATGGTGCAATTTTTTTTTGTTTGTGCGTTTGTGATTACAGAAATGTTCATGTTAGCGGTTATGGCCTATGACCGGTTTGTGGCTGTTTGCAACCCCTTGCTCTACACAGTGGCTATGTCTCGGAAACTCTGTGCCCTCTTGGTGGCTGGAACCTATGCATGGGGTGGAATATGTTCCCTGACACTCACATACTCTCTTTTGGAACTGTCCTTCTGTGGTCCCAACATTATACATCACTTTGGCTGTGAGTATTCTGCCATCCTTTCTTTATCCTGCTCTGACCCCTCCTTTAGTCAGAGGATGTGTTTAGTCATTTCCACATTCAATGAGGCGTGTAGCCTCCTGATTATCCTCGCCTCCTATATTTTTATAGTTGTCACCATAGTCAAGATGCCGTCTACTGGAGGACTCCAGAAAGCCTTCTCCACCTGTGCCTCCCACCTGACCACCATCACCATCTTCCATGGGATCATCCTTCTTCTCTACTGTGTGCCCAACTCCAAAAGCTCGTGGCTCCTGGTCAAAGTGGCCACTGTGTTTTTTACTGTCATGATCCCCATGTTGAACCCTCTTATTTACAGTCTTAGGAACAAAGATGTGAAAGACACAGCCAGAAAGTTAATTCATACCAAACTGCTTTCTCACTCAATGTAATTTGGATTCTTTTCTTTTCTTTTTTTTTTTTTTTTTTATTTTAGAGACAAAGAGAGTTGTGGAAAGGGGCAGAGGGAGACAAAGAGAGAATCTTAAGCAAGTTCCATGCTTAGCATGGAGTCTGAAGTGGGACTCGATCCCACAACCCTGGGATCATGACCTAAGCCAAAACCAAGAGTTGGACACTCAACCGAGTGAGCCACCCAAGTGCCCTTAATTTTGATTTTTATACACATACACATACACAATTACTTTTAAATACTTTTTATATGTTGCACAAGGGTTACTAATTTTTCTTCAAATAACTGGAGAAAATGTATTCAGATAATTAGTTCATTCATATACATCTGTGACATTAAATCTCACTGTGCTTTAAAAAAATTGCTTAGAGGTTAAAAGAAAAGAAAGAATGAAAATTCTTCTCAAGTTCCAATCCCAGAGGGTAGTGTGCTAAATAATGGTCCTCCAAAGAGGTTTTCATCCTAACTCTCAGAACCTGCAAAGATGCTGCCCTTCCCTGCTCCCTTTGTTCCTTCTCACCTTATTCTTCCCTTCTCATCCTTCCTCTTGAATCATGAAATATGACAAACACATAGAGAAGTAATTCTGAATAATTATCCCATGTGTTACTTTCTGTAAGAAAGTAAAGGCAGAGTATTATCAGCATTTTTCAAAATTTCCATAAGCACTTTCTCATCACTGCCTCTCCAGCACCTCTAGGAGCAAACTCCTTTGTGGAATTTGTGGTCTTCAAACCTTCTTCTTTTTAGTTTAGCTACAACTCCTAAGAATAAGTCTGAGAGTATAAGTGCTAGCTTTCCCTCCTTTTGAAATTCACATAAATGAAATCTTAGAGTATATATTCCATTATGTCTGGCTGCTTTGGCTCAACATTTGTTTTAAGTGAATGTTTCAATTTATTAGCTGTAACCGTAGTTCATTTTTTCTTGTTGAAGAATGTCCCATAAAATAAATATGCCATCATTGGTGTATCTATACTATTAATGGCCTTTAGTTATTTCCTCTTCTTGGCTTTTATGGAAACGCTGCCATGAATGTTCTTGCACAAGCATTTGCACATAAGCAAGCACTTACTCTGTGGGATGTGCCTATGTGTGAAAGTTCTGGATCACAGAGAGCTGGTTTCTTCTCTTTTACTAGATCCAATCAAACAATTTTCCAAAGTCAGTGTACTAATTTACATTCCTCCTATATCGCGTGTGATTCTAATTATTGCCCATTCTTGCCAACATTTAATATGGTCACACTAGACATGTTAATATCTTCAAAGTTCATAGGTGAGTATTGGTATGTCATTTTGGTTATAATTTAAATTCCTCATAGTTTCAATGTGGTTGAATTTCTTTTAATAGGGTTATTAGTAGCCCTTTGGTTCTTTTTTCTTTGTAAGATGCCTATTTCGTTTTTTTGTCCATTTTCCTATTGGGTTGTATTTTATTATAAATATGTAGTTCATTATGCATTTTAAATAAAAGTCCTTTTTTTTTGGTAAAATTGCCATGACTATTTTTTCCTAAACTGTGCTCTCTATCCACTCTCTTGACGATGTATTGAGGGACACAGATTTCCTTATGTTTAATCAAACAGGGTTTATCAAACTGTGCTTCCAAGGTCCTATTCAAGATATATTTATTTCCTCTAAAATAATGAAGATATTCCCGTATTTTATGGGTTAAGTTGTCCTAAATTTAGTAAATTATTATGTCTTTTATATTATATTCTATTTACTCTTGGATTGTAGACTTTAATTTTCCTTTTACACTGACTTTTCAATGTATTTCTAAGATAAAACTGGAATTAAATTTTGGTGTGATATGAGAATCAGCTGATTTTGTATTTTTACTTGTGGATGCATATTTTCCCAGCAATATTTATTGAAAACCACTCCATTAGCACTGATCTATAGTGCCAGGTTTTTCATAATGTAAATGTCCCTATATGTACAGTATATAAATTTTCTACATGCTTCTCTGTTTTATAGTTACAACCATCCATAACTAATAAGATATGGTATCCAGTAAAGCCATTCCTGAAAATTTAATTTTTTTTTCTTACAGGTTAAATGAGATTTATTTATTTATTTATTATTTATTTATTTATTTAAGAGAGAGTCTCAGGGGAGAGAGGGAGAGGGAGAGAAGGAGAGAACCTTAAGCAGGCTCTACACTCACCACAGAGCCCAATGCAGAACTAGATCCTGGGATCATGACCTGAGCTGAAATCAAGAGGCAAACACTCAAGCAACTGAGACACCCAGGCTTCCCTAAAATCTCGCTTTCTATAGGTTTTTTGTATATTCCTCCTGCTTCCAGATTAACAAAGTTATCTGCTTCATTTGTCTGTGTTTTTGTGTGTATTTTGGGTTTTTGTGAGTAGATGTGGAATTTCATTAAGCTATTTTTTCTTCATCTGAGTTTCTTTAATATTTTCATATGGTAACTTACATTTTTTGAATTTTCTAATATCAACTCAAGTGATCTTTTCCTGAGAACATGAATTTAAAAGTTATAGAATAGAATATTTTTTTTCTATTAGCGGATCAGTTTGTGTCAATATTTTGTCTGTAATTTAAAATTCTGTGTTCATAATTGCTCTGCAATTTTCTTTTATTGCATTGTCCTTGTCAGTTTTGTACATCAAAGTTGTATTGGCCTCTCTAGATGAAATGGTAAGAATTTCTCCTTATTCAATTCAGTGAAAAATGTTCCTTAATAGAATTCACTGAAAAATAAGAGAATTTTTAACTGCATAGTAAAGTTTTAATTACTAATGCACTTTTTAAAATAGTGGTAAGAAAATTATAATCTCAATTTCTTCTTGAGTCAGTTTCATTGTTTTCTTTTTCCTTTTTCTAAGTTTTTAACTTAAATTCAAGCTGGTTAACATACAGTGTAGAATTGACTTCAGGAGAAGAATGTAGTGATTCATCACTTATATATAACACCCAGTGCTCATCCCGACAGGTGCCCATAAGATACCTAGGAATAAACCTAACCAAATAGGTAGAATATCTGTACCCTTAAAACTCTAGAAAGTTTATCAAAGAAATTGAAGAAGACACAAAGAAATGGAAAGACATTCCACGCTCATGGATAGGAGGAACAAATATTGTTAAGATGTTGATACTACTACCCAAAATAATCTACACATTCAATGCAATCCCTATCTAAATAACACCAGCATTCTTCACAGGGCTAGAACAAATAATCCTAAAATTTGTATGAAACCAGAAAATATCCCAAATAGCAAAGTAATGTTGAGAAAGAAAACCAAAGCTGGAGGCCTCTCAATTTCAGACTTTAGGAGGTATTGCAAAGCTGTAATCATCAAGACAGTATGGTACTGGCACAAAATCAGACACATAGATCAATGGAACAGAATAGAAGACCCAGAAATGGACCCACAAATGTATGGCCAACTAATCTTTGACAAAGCAGGAAAGAATATCCACTGGAAAAAAGACAGTCTCTTCAGCAAGTGGTACTGGGAAAACTGGACAGCGACATGCGGAGGAATAAACCTGGACCACTTTCTTAAACCATATATTGTTTTCTTTTTCTTGGAGCTCACCCACTCATCATTGCCAAGTTTTCAAAGTTGGTGGCACAACTTTTTTCATAAAAGTTTTTTATAAAGTTGAAATGGTCTATAGTTATGATCAGTTTTCATTACTGACATTAGTTATTAGTGCCTTCTCTCCCTGTCTCTCTCTTTTGCTTGTTTAGATGTATGAGAGTTTAATATTATCAGGTTTCTCCAATTTTGGATTTGTTGATTGCTTCTATTTTATATTTGCTATTTATTAAATTCTTCTGTCTTTGCCTTTTAATTCTTTTTTCTTTCTTCAGATGCTTTCCTGCTGAAAATACCTGTGACTCTATCTGAAGGCTCTTTTTCTCCTGTTTCTGGGAGTGCCCTCAATCCATACATAGGCCAGTGTGAAAGTGCCAAACAGTGAACATCTACAGGAATAGCTTTCAACCAGTGGTAGTATATGGTAGTGAGAACATAAAGATCCCATCTTCTTCATTCCTTGAGGGGGAACAAGTCTAAATTAGGTTTTACACAGTCTTCTAGGGGCCCTCAGTGGAACTGACACCCAATTATCCACACAAATAACCTGTTCATTTTTGGGTTGTCTCTCTTCCTTACTTAGTTACTGGTGCTTCCTAAGATCATCTTCCAAACAAACTACTTGCATCCAAATCTTGTTTCAAGGTCTGCTACTGAGGAAATCAACCTTGGATAGAATGGAAAAAATCTTCGGAACATCTGTAAGAGATATATGTAATAACTGTATAGAAAGAGCTCCTACTTACAGTAAAGTACAAAAACCCCAATAAACATTTGCAAACAATATCATAAACACACATTAAAAATAAATTAAAACAAATAGCAAGAATATGGATTAAATAAAACTTTCATAAATGCTGAGTCTGATTGCAAAATTGAACAAAGATTTTTTGAAAACTCTTTGGAAGTATGAACCCATAATTCCAGTCCTTGGTATTAACCAACAGAAATGCATATATATTTGCACCAAAGACAGGGACAAGAATGTTCACAACCACACTATTTCCAATTGCCCCAAAGTGAAAATGATTTATATATCCCTAAAAAAGATAAATAATTTTTGGTTGCGTTTATTCAATTGGATACTGTATAGAAATGAAAAAAAAAAAACCTACCGATACTCAGGACAACATTATGGATTTCACAGTCATGATGTTAAGTAAGAAGAATGCAAACATCAGAGTGTATAAATCATATTATTTTATTAACAAAATTCATGAATAGTCAAATTAGTTTACAGTAATGTGTCAGTATAGTTGCTGCTCTTTTGGGCTACTCACTGGGAAGGCATAGCAGATGCTTCTAAGTGATATTTTGATAATAACTGATATCATGATCTTGTTGGTAGGTATGCAAGGTTTTTTTAATTAAACAATTCATTGAGTTGAACTCTTAATTTTTCACGTCATTGGATTTAAGTTCTGAGTAGGGAAAGGGTTAACAGTGGGCAGGGATAGATAAGGGATCCTTGGGGAGGCTGTCTGCAGCTGCAGCTGGGTTTGGTGAAAAAAAAAAAAAAAGGATATCTTGCCATTTGCAACAACGTGGTTGGAACTAGAGTGTATTATGCTAAGGGAAATAAGTCAGGCAGAGAAAGACAAATATTATATGATTTCACTCATATAATTTAAGAAACACAACAGGTGAACATAGGGGAAAGGAGGTAAAAATAAGATAAAAACAGAGAGGGAGGCAATACATAAGAGACTCTTAAATACAGAGAACAAAGTGGGGGCTGCTGGTGGAGAGGTGGGTGGGAGGATGGGCTAAATGGGTAACAGGCATTAAGGAGGACACTTGTTGGGATGAGCACTGGGTGTTCTGTGTAAGTGATGAATCACTAGGTTCTACTCCTGAAACCAATACTACACTGTATGTTAGCTAACTTGAATTTAAATAAATAAATTTATTGAAAATAAATAAATAAATAAATAAATAAAGGATAAATGCATTCTAGACCTGCCAGGTGCTAAGCACCATGAATGGAGTCTCACAAACTGTTCCTGATAAGGTCCCAATAAAAAGTCAGAGAAGATTCCTTGGCGACAATCCAGTAGGGACCCTCTCCCTCTTGAGAGCTTTGTACTTTCACTCCATAAACTCTATCATTTTGCTCACTATCCATTTCCACGAGATTCATTCCTAGACTCCATGAGACAAAGACCAGTGTCTCTCCCACCCACCTGTAACAGTTCTACTTCAATAAGAATGTTCTCAAAGAATTTGGGGAAAAAAATGTAGAGTTGGCAATGTTGTAGCTGAATTCTCCGGACATAGATGTCGCGACGGAATTTGGCATGCAATTTTCATGGGATACATAGCAATAGAAGGAAAGGGAAGGAGGCAGAATGGAATTCGGGGACAATTTAGATTGTGATAACAGCCACCAAAGTCCTGCCTACCCTATGGGGAGTTTTGGCACACATATCATATATCAGAGTCGATCCACTGGGTCAGGTCCCCTACCCATGCATAATCTGTCATATGGGCATGATGGCTCTGTAGAGCTGAAGTCAATCTTGGAATTCACAGCTGGGAGAACATATCTTTCCTTGAAGAGGGATCTATCTGTACTGTGCATCTTTGTCCCACCACAGCAAGGTGTGGGGAGTCAAGGACTCTCACATTGCTGGTGAGCATGAAAACTGGTAGAGAGCAATTTGGTAATAGCTATCCTAAGAAAATATACACAGCAGTACTGCTTCTGAGAATTTATACTAGAGATACTTTGAAAAACAAAGTAGAGGTATACATTCGGATATTTTTAAAGTATTATTTAGAACAGCAAAAGACTAGAAAACCTGAAATGCCCATTAATATGTGTTTGGCTTATAAGTGATAGTATTTTTTTTAATGTTTATTTTCCAGAGAAAGAGTGCAAATGGAGGAGGGGCAGACAGAAAGGGGGACAGAAGATCTGAAGCGGGCTCTGAGCTGACAGAAGCAAGCCCCTTGCTGGGCTCAAACTCACGAACCATGAGATTATGACCTCAGCTAAAGTCAGAAGCTCAACTGACTGAGCCACCCAGGCACCCCACTAAAATGATAAGTTTTTTTTCTCTATTTAAACTCATTACCTCAAATAATTTTTTTTGCATTTCTTTTTTTATTCTTTTTTTAATTAATTAAATTTTTTAAAATTTACATCCAAGTTAGTTAGCATAATGCAACAGTGATTTCAGGAGTAGATTCCTTAATGCCCCTTACCCATTTATCCCATCTCCCCTCCCACAAGCCTTCCAGTAAACCTCTGTTTGTTCTCTATATTTAAAAATCTCTTATGCTTTGTCTGCCTCCCTGTTTTTATATTATTTTTGCTTCCCTTCCCTTATGTTCATCTGTTTTGTATCTTAAATTTCTCATATGAGTGAAGTCATATGATATTTTTCTTTCTCTGACTGACTAATTTCATTTTGCATCATACCCTCTAGTTCCATCCACATAGTTACAAATGGCAAGATTTGATTATTTTTGATTGCCACGTAATACTCCATTGTATATACATACCACATCTTCTTTATCCATCGATAGTGTTTTTTTTTTAAAAAGAACATACCATGTAGCCATTCAAAATGTTAGCTCATTTTTATATATACCTACATCACCAAAATAAAATGTTCCAGAAAAACTGAGCAAGAACCACACAGTAGTCTTAATTCAGCATCATTTATGTTAGGAGTGCATATACATTTCTCTGTACATATGAACATATTAAATGCACTGCAGTTTCTTGATGATTCAAAACAAACAAATAAACAAACAGAAACAGGTAGCACTGTTTACCTCATGTAGAAAAACTAATGGGTTGACAGGCAGAAGCATGTGGGAGATTTTTTTTAAACTTATCTTTTGAATCACATTAGGAAAATGCATTATCTAAAGGAAGACCATTTCATGTAATTCATCATAAATATCTTTAATGCAGAAATTGATGATTAAAAAAAGGTTGGCATGGTCTCTCAATGTTATAATCACCAAGGTATCTGCTTCTATCTTTCTCTTTTTGTAGATTAATTGATAGATGCCTATATACAGAGATATGAATACCCATATATACAGATAACATACAGATACAAATATATATTAGTATATTTGTATTTAGTTCATTTCAATATTTACATATTTGATCTATGTATTTCAGGTTGTAAATATATTATATTACAAATATCAGTATGCCGCATTGAGAGACAGATTATACAGATTATACTGAATCTATAAAAAATGAACTAAAATTTCATTGAGATTCATCCCACTCTTTTATTCCATAATTTTAGAGGACTTGCTATTGCCTTCTTTGAATTGTAATATGATACATCACTTCTGCTTCAATAATTACTTCAACCATTTCTGACAATGTTCATATTTTATACCCTTAGCTTGTTTCATGAAATTATAAACTTTCAATCTATTTTCAGATTTTGATTATTCTGTTACTTATAATTAGCTTAGACTTCCAGAAATTTTCCATTGCGATGTATTGTGTACAGGGAGTTTCAAATACTACAGAGAGTTAATGATCTGGGGAATGGTCCAATTTCTATTTCTAATTAGCAACACATGCTTGGAGTACTTACAATAACTCCCAGATCATTAATATCCAGAATGCAATTATCTTTATGAAAGTACATTCTCTGACAAGGTAGACATTAGAATCTCACGACAATCCCATTTTTATTCAAGAAACAACTGAGATGATATGCAAAGATGCTTTGTAAATTATAGTTGTAATTTGCAAATATAAATGGCTAAATCTATATTATAAAGTCTTGAGTTTCTTCTTTTCATAAATATTGAAAATAAGTATTAAAAATAGCCAATAGGTATATGAAAAAAAAATTATCGATGTCACTTAGTCATCAGGGAAATACAAATTAAAATGATAAGACTCAACTCACATCTCTGTGTGTGTGTGTGTGTGTGTGTGTGTGTGTGTATACAAGTGTTGGTGAAGATAATGAAGAAATTGGAACCCATATGCACTGTTGATGGGGATGCAGTATGGTGCAGTTGCTATGGATATAGTTACGGAGATTCTTCATGAAATTAAAAATTTAACTACCGTGTGATCCAGTAATCCTATTTATCCTAAAGAATTGAAATCAAGATTTCAAAGAGTTACTACCATTTCTGTGTTCTATTGCAGAACCATTAGCAATAGTCAAGATGCAGAAACAACCTAAATGTCCATGGACAGATAAATGGTTAAAGACAATGTGGTATGAATATACAGCGGAAGACAATTCAGCCCTAAAAATAAAGGGAATTCCACAAGGATAAACCTTGAGGACATTATGTAAGTGAAATAAGCTACTCAGAAAAAATAAATTCTGCTTATATGAGGTTATCTAAAATAATCAAACTCATAGAATAAAAGAGTGGAATGATAGCTGCTGGGGACTGGGGGAAGGGAAAAAGAGGAGTTACCAATCAGTGGTTATAAAGTTTCAGTTAAGAAAGATGAGTACGTTCTAGAGATTTGCGGTACAAAATTGTATTTGTAGTCAATGATACTGTGTTGCACACTTAAAAACCTCTTAAGAAGGTAGATCTCACATTAAGTGTTCTTACCACAATAAAATGAACATTTTAAAAAGAAGTATTAGTATGTTATGATCACTAAAATCTAAACTTTATATAGGTTCCTTATTTTTTCCCGTTAATGCCTTCTTCGTTTTCTGAGGTCCAATCCAGGATACCACACTGCATGCAGCTGCTGTGTGTCCCCAGTCTACTTTGGTCTGTGACAGTTTTTTTACTCTTTTATTTTTTTTTCTTGACTTTGACAGCCCTAAGGAATACTGGTTAGGTATCCCATAGAATGCTTCCAAATAAGAGTTTGCATAATGGTTCTTTTCATATTAAGCTGGAATTATGGAAGTAAGAGTGTCAGAAAGGTGAACCCTTTCTCATCACATCATATCAAGGGGTAAATGATACCCGCATTGTTTCACTGATAATGGTTGCCTTCTTTTTCCTTAAGGTAGCGTTGGGGCAGTATTCCACTCCAAACTTACTGTGGAATTTAAAATGCAGTTGAGTTCCTAACAGCTGTTTCTCAATTGTTCTTTTTTCCCCTTACTTATTTCAAACTCAACAGTTAACGTTTTCTTCAGTTAATACATATTACTTCAATAATTCAGAATTTAAAAGCAATTAGTGGAATAGATGTGGTGATGTAATTATCCTCAATGATTTAAGAGAAAATGCATATACCACGATGACCCAAGGGACGGTGTTTCAACTAACTGTAAGATTTGTGGTGCACTGAGGAACACTCCAATTGTAATTCTCTGTAATCTATATCTTCAGAGTTATGGAGGCAGATATAAGACCCAGAGTTTGGCAGAGTTTAGATTGTGGATTCAGCTTTTGGTTTTTTCTTTGAATTCCCAAAGATTTCTTTGGTCCTGGAAATAAAATGCCTTTTGACTGGTTATTCTTATTGAAATATACTACCATTGTTTTTCAAACCTCAAGCCTGTTGCTACTGTAAAGAATGTTTTATTACTAAGAAGAAAAATGCCTGAGATTCACTAATCATAAAAAAAAAAAATTCTCAGTAAAATAATCAAGAGCTTCTTGTGTCAGGTCAGTTCATTTCTTTTTCAGTAGCTTTCAATTTAGGAAGAAAACATGGAGCTCCAGCTCATATAGATTATTCCAAAAATTATACGTGGACCCCTTTCTCTGGTCAGAGACCTTTTAATTTTCATTCACGAGGCATGAATGCTTTTGAGAATTAAATTTCGTATGACAGAAACTAGCAACAGTGAGCAATGGGAAAGACACAGAAAATCATGGGGTATTTGTTGATTTTGTATTTCCATAGGCCTGGTCTCTGTTTGGATACAAACCTAATCCGGTCCCATTGGTTTTCACCAAAACCTTTGAAATTGCTAGGGTTGGGATACCAAGTCTTTTTCTGAATAACTTTTTGGTATTGACCTAAGAAGCGTGCCAAAAGGCCAGAACAGTAGTAGCAACAATGTCCCTAATAAGCCAGGGTTTTGCAAATAGTTTCACATGTTGAAGGGAACTCATTTATTAAAAAAGCCTGAACAACAATGGATGTTTCCAGTGTATCTGCCTGGTCCTTCTTAATGTTGGAAAAAAAAAATGTTGCTGCTGATGGATGCTCTATGTGTGGGGTTGCTTGTGGCACATGGAAAGATAGGCAGCCATGTTGCTGAGTCTGGAGCTTGACACTTCAGAAGATGGAACAGATCACCCTTCTAATTCTGTCATAGTCTCATGTCTAAATCTTGGGACCATTCATTTTATGGACTTACTGTTCTAACTTCCTTACCTTCCCCAAGTTTGCCTCACCATAGAAGAGGGCTTACTTCTATTGGTTAAGAAAATGTGTACTTTCCATTGTAACACAGGACATATTTTGTATGGAACTATTGTTGGTGAAAATAAGATACTTCTTCTGTTTCTCAAAAAATATACAATTTAATTATATATTTATGATTTTATAATATATAACAAATTTAGTTAATCTAAATTAATAATGAATTAAAATAATACATGGTAAGCAAAATGTCAGTGAAAGGCCTACACAATTACCCCTGTAGGCCATGCACCTTAGTGGAGGCTTTGATGGAAGCCAGATGATTATTTCATGAGTAAGAGTTTGTAATGGATTCTCAAGCATTAGGCAGATGGCACAGACTAGATACATTTTAAGGTTTATTCTGACTCATAAATTCCATGCATATTTAATTCTGTACAATGCCTGGAAAATGTTAAATATATAAAAACAATGAATACTAAGTGTTATGGGGCACCATTTGCAATGCCAAGTGATCTTGATCCTTAGTATGGTTCTTAGGACCATAACAAAGTACTCCGTGCTTCTTGTCTGCCTGTCTCGCTCTTACAATTTCTTTTTGTGCCCTAAGTTTATATTTCAGTCTAATAGTAATAATACTAAGAGGGCTGAATTTTAAACAATAGAATTATATATATAATATTATATATAAAATATTGTTTGATAATTATATATATTATATTTTATAATTATATTATAATAAAATATAATAATAAATATATATATATAAATAATAAATACATATACTTTTTAATGTGCCTAGTAGTTCTCATAATTTAGCAGGCAGCAGAATCACCTGGAGACCCAGTCAAATCAAGAATTGTGAGCCCGGGGTACCTGGGTGGCTCAGTTGGTTGAATGTCCAACTTTGGCTCAAGTCATGATCTCGCGGTTTGTGAGTTTGAGCCCCACCTTGGACTCTGTGCTCACAGCTCAAAGCCTGAAACCTGCTTTGGATTCTGTGTCTCCCTCTCTTTCTGCTCTCTCTGTCTCCCCTCCCCTGCTCATGTTCTGTCTCTCTCTCTCAAATTTAAATAAACATTTAAATTAAAAAAAAAAAAAAGGAATTGTAGGCCCCATCCCAGTTTTTGATTCAGAAAGCTGGTGTTGGGGTTGGAGACTTTGCATTCCTAACAACTTCTCAGGTGCTCCGGCTGCTATTGGTTTGGGGACCACACGTTGAGAGTCACTGTTCTGTGTCAACTTCACAGAGGCATATGAAGCCTCTTTCTTCTTTCTGTTTCTCCTTTCCATTCAGGTCTACTTTTAGAAATAACTTTTCAATCAACAGGAATCGTGATGTTATCTGAAGGAAATCAAAGTATCATACCCTTTTATTCTTTTGGGTTTTTCGGAATACCCAGCCCTCCAGGTTCCACTCTACCTGGTTTTCTTGTCTACCTATATGGCCACTGCGGTGGGCAACATGGGCATGATTATAATCATCAAGATCAATCTGAAATTCCACACGATCATGCACTTTTTCCTTAGTCACTTGTCCTTTGTAGATTTCTGTTATTCCACCATAGTGACACCTAAATTGTTGGAGAACTTGATTGTGGAAGACAGAACCGTATCTTTCTCCGGTTGCATTATGCAGTTCTGCTTTGCTTGCATATTTGGAGTAACAGAAGCTTTTATGTTAGCAGCAATGGCCTATGACCGTTGTGTGGCGGTCTGTAACCCCTTGCTCTATCTTGCTATTATGTCTCCAAAGCTCTGTGCTCCGCTGGTGGCTGGGTCATACTCATGGGGTATAGTGTGTTCCCTGACACTCACATATTTTCTCCTTGCATTATCCTATTGTGAGTCTAACATCATAAATAATTTTATCTGTGACCACTCTGTAATTGTTTCTGTCTCCTGTTTGGACCCTTATATCAGCCAGATGCACTGTTTTATTACTGCCATATTCGATGAGGTGAGCAGCTTGATGGTTATTCTGATGTCCTATACCCTCATTTTTGTCACTGTTATGAGGATGTCTTCTGCAAATGGGTGCCGGAAAACCTTCTCCACCTGTGCCTCCCACCTGACAGCCATCACCATGTTCCATGGGATCATCCTTTTCCTCTACTGTATCCCTAATCCTAAAACTTCTTGGCTCAGAGTTAAAGTGGCATCTGTGTTTTACACAGTAGTGATTCCCATGCGGAACCCCTTAATCTACAGCCTTAGAAACAAAGATGTGAAGGACACATTGAGATTAGTTGTTGCAAAATCGCTTTGTCCCTCAATATAATCTTGTTAGATTCATGATTTTATTCCTGAAAAAACAAACTGTTTTACTATGCTAGAGATTGTTCAACCTTTGTCATGCGGTTGATGATTCAAATCATTTTGCAATTAATATGTTTCAGCGAATATATTTATGGCAGGGCATTTTATGATGATTGATTTTGTACACATTCATTTTTAGGGAAATATCTCCAGACATGTAAACCAAAACTTAAACAAATAAATAAATAAAACTCTTGGATCGTAATATTTTTGCAATGTTTGTAAGTTATTTTAAACTATTTTATCATGTAGTATGATTTCATATGTATGTTTCCAAAATAAAACTAATCACCAGTTCATCAAATATGTGCAGGTAGAGAATGATTCCCTCGAATCACAATCAGGTGGCTCATGTTCCAGGACGGCTTTGGCAGGGTGTGTCAGCTCACTGTACCTTTTACAGAAGCCAACCTTTTGCTATTTGTTGTATTGAACGGCAGATGCTGACTTTTACTCATGAAACTTTAAAGGGACCCAAGCATATCTGGTCACTTAAAGATAAGACACAAATAGGATGGATCCTCAAAAAACTGATGAAAAGAACTTCACCAACATTAAAATCTGTTGCAAACGTTCCTTGGTGGTAAAAGACACTGTTAAGAAGTAAGCCACAGGCTATGAATAAATATTTGCTATATATACATCTTTGCCACATGTATGCACGTGCACATGTTTGACAAAGGATTTGTTTGTAGAACATATGAAAGAAAGCTCTTTATACTCAAGACAAGAAGACAAAGGATCTAGTAAAAGGTGAAATATTTAAGCAGACACTTGACATAAATGAATAATCGTTACGCACATGAAAAGATACTAAGTATTATTAATCAGTGAAATTCTTATTAACACTGAGATACTGCTGCACATCAGAATGGCTAAAATAAATAAAACTGAAATACCATGTACTGGTGAAAATGTGGAGCAAGCAGATTGCTCACACATTTCTGATGGGGGTAAAACATAAAATGACTTTGGGAACAGTTTAGCTGTGTCTTCTGAAGTTATGTGAACACTTCCCATGGGCCTCAACAATTCTCTTTTTCAGTATTCATCCATAAGATACGAAATCCGACTTATTTATTTTAACTGAAGAAAAAATTGTTCTCTCTAGTACATGCAATAATATAGGAAATGGAAAAGAATAGGAAAAATAGTGTGTGAGGGATATTTTTGCCTTTTATAAACTTTTTTTGACTTCTTTCCTTTAAAAAGTGATTTTTCTAGAAGGAGTAGTTTGTCTTTCATGAAGAGCTCTTTCTATAAACCTATCAAGGATAAACAAGAGTTGGCAGGAAAGATATTTCAAGTTTTTGTCAGTTTAACATAGAGAAACTTAAATTTACGTAAATAAATAAAATATGCTACTATATAAACTTGTTAATATACTTAAATCTTTTGCATTGTGCCTTTGGTAATCTTATAGCATCTATGTTACCCAGACTTTGAAAACTGTACCGATGAGGTATAATTGTCCTGTCATGTAATTGTCCTTTTGAGATTTGAGGTAAGGGTGACACTTGTTTATGGAAGAATGGTTTTCAAATTGTTATGAATTCTGAGAAAAGACAGATGCTGTATCCATGAGTAAATGTTTGGTGAGGACAAGAAATGAAGTACTCTTGGCTCTAAACAGAGGCAGATTAGAAGAATGATTTGTCATAAAAGTCATAGAAGTCATAGAAGTCTTGCTGATATAAGAGGGGGAAGAGAGGTTCTCCGAGAATAGGAAAGAAACCATTAAAATCATCCCATGATCCATCCCTGTTCCTTCAGCGTAGCTGGCTTTTGAGAGAGACCTAGCTCCTATGTAGCTCCCTCAGATCTTAAAATGTGTAGTGTTTGTGTTCTGTCCTTCTCGTGTTGGAGTTTAACTTTCTCTTCTGCAGCTTAATAGCCAGACAAATACTGTGAGAGGGGAGAGATGGTCAAGCCTTTGAGCAAGGTCTCAATTCTCTTGTGAGATATTTTTTTCTTAAACACCATGACATTTCCGTAGGACATTTCAGTCTGTCTCTCTGGTTCACATACCCAGCCTCCCACAGCAACCTAGAACATAACAAAGGCTCTGTAGGGAAAGATTACAGAGTTTAGGATTTCTTTACTTTTCAATTTACCAGTAAATTCTTTTTTTAAACATTTAAAAATGTTTATTTACTTTGAGAGAGAGATGGGGAGAAGGGCAGAGACGGAGAGAGAGAGAAAATCCCAAGCAGGATCCATATTGTTCATGGCAGAGCCAGCCAGACACGGGGCTCCATCTAACGAACCATGATATCGTGACTTGAGCCAAAATCAAGAGTTGGACGTGTAACCAACTGAGCCACCCAGGCACTCCCATCACTAAATTTTTAGACAACTTTATCAAATAAATTTCCTGTGTCTCCACAAAGCACTGCTAGATTATTTTCTCAGTATTGACCCTCTGCAAGGGCCAAATCTCCTCAGCTTGTTCCCCGAACCAGCAAAAAATGTGAATGTGAAGGAACAGCTGGTGACTGCCAGTAAAAGAAGTCATATGAAGAGTTCTTCAAGCAAGAGGCAACCAGATGGATCTTGGAGAATAACCATAGACCATGGAAAACTCAACCAAATAGTAGCCTCAGTCAGATGAATATGGCTTAAGGCACACAACACGCAAACATTGATTTGGCAAATGTATTATTTACCTTTCTAATTGTGAAAGGAAATCAGAAAGAATTCACATTTCCAGTGTGCAGAGGTGTAGTGGTGGGGAGCAGAGGCAGAGCGGAACTGATGCCTACCCCAGTGTGAGAATGACAATGCAGACCTCTGGGATTCATGTCACTTACCACAAATGTTTCTATTCCTTGTGATAAATAGCCTCTGTTGTGTTAGGGTCCCTGCAAGAGTAGGGTAAGAGATAGGTTTTCAGGGGCCCAGGGAGAGTGTTGAATGGATCTAATTGGGTGGTATTCAGGTAAAGTAGAACCAATGGATTGGTTGGAACCCATTGTTTTTAGAGAGTTAAACATGCTTCCAAAATACATTTGTCAGGTGAGTAGGTGGCTCAGTTGGTTAAGCATCCAACGTGATTTTGGCTCAGGTCATGATCTCGCAGTGATGAGATCAAGCCCTGCCTCAGGCTCTGCACTGACTGTGTGCAGACTGCTTGAATTCCCTCTCTGCCTCTCTCTCTGTGCCTCTCCCTGACTCCTGCTCCAGCTCTTTCTCTCTCTCTCAAAATAAATAAATAAATAAATAAATAAATAAATAAACTTAAAAAAATTAAAAAAACCAAAATACTTAGTCATTTTTAAAAACGTATGGACACAAAAAGATTATAATATTCAACTGTATTAGTACAAACTTGGAAGAATAGATTGCCCATATTTGAAACACACACACACACACACACACACACACACATTTATCTCAATGAAGCAAATCAATATTTCCAAGGACAAAAATGATTATTTTATGTTAAATGAAAAATCCAGAATCCAAGTTCTGTTGTTTATACATCTCACAACAAATATATTTTGCATAGAAAAAGAGAAAAATCATACAGTGAATGTTAATAACGGTTATCTCTGAATGGTTGCATATTGGCTGATTTATCCTTACCTTTGTTTACTGTAGTTACCATATTTTCCAAGTCAGTTTGTATATTTTCTATAATTACATTTTTAAAAGAAATTCATGCTGTAGACTTGGTGACATTGTCTCCAGTGATTTAGAAGAAATTGCATTCTTGTAAAACGCCACACAAGCTAGCACGCAATCTCATTTCTGAGTTTGTGATGTAAAAATAAAAGTTGAGTACTAATTCTCTAGGGTCTAAATCTCTGAGGTCATGGAAGCATACATAAACCCTACATTTCGGTCCTAGGAGTCAGATTCTCTCTCTCTTTCTCTCTCCCCTTTCTCTGAGTTTCTCTGGATACTAAGAAATATAATCCTGTCACACTAATTAAAATTTATTCTCTACTCCTGCAATATTTACCAACGACTTAATATGTTTAATAATGTTTGAATTCTGAGTTGGAACTTCCTTGGAGACTGTTAATAATAGCACAGGATCTTCAGGTGAGTTGGTATCAGGCTGGCTGATCTATTTTGTGTAATCTTTCATTTATATGGGGGACCTGCAGCCTTTGAGACAGGGAATACTCTTTGCTGGTCTAAATGACATAATGTCTCTGAAGTCGGTCTTTCTAACAGCTCCCGCTGATGAGCTGTGATTTCTTCCCCCTTCGCTAGGGTATCATCCCAATTTTTACTTCGAGAAGAGCTACCATGCTCCTAGCATAGTAGAATCACACTGAACATTTCAAAAGAATATTGTAAAAACTGAGACTGTCCTCGACATCTCAAAGTCCTATAGATAGGAGATAAGAATAACATGTATAAAGTCGTAGTGAACGCAACAGATCATGACATTTTGATCTCCTGAGAATAATGTCCGTAAGTACAGCAAGAATGTAGAAAATACTGCTGGAGTGAAAAGGGAAGGTTTCTTTGTGATAGTAGTTTTCATGTAATGCAAGTGCTGCATCAACACACAGGAGAAAAAGAGAGTATTTCAGGTCAAAGGAAAGAAAAATCACATAAACCATAGAACAAATGAGCACGTGTTGATGATCAGCCATGGATATTGGCATTAAAGGAGGTAAGATGTTGGGAAATGGCTCGGGTCAGGCCTTAGGTGGAATTGAGCATAGAAATTTTGATTTGATAAATTAGTCAATAGGAAGAAATCCAAGTTGTCAGAGCTAAAGGCTGTCCTAATAGCCACAGTAATCAAGGGAAGAAGAATTTGATGTTCTTCCAGTGCAAGCTAGAAGCACTCCAGGGAAGCTAGCTGTGTTTAAGCTACTATAATCCAGCTGGGTAATGATTGCACTTTGCCAAGTCTCCATGGGTGCCAACCTGATATTATAAAGAGAGGACAAGAAAGAATCAGATAATAATGAGAAAGCAAAGGGGAAAACACAGGGAATTTATTGAAAGACAGTAACTGGAAAATTCAGATGATCAGGGTCAAGTGGAGATTCAGGAAAGAGACCTGGGCTTCCCTGTGGCATCCCAGATGTACCCACCTATCTGCGGCTGCCCACTTTGGCCCTTGACCTATTTCTTAGATTTAAAAAAAAATAATACAAGGGCTTTAAAATAATATTAATTAGTGATAGCACTAAGAATTTTTTTTTAAACAGTGAGGGTGTGGAAGCCCATACCTACTGGATTCCACAATTTTCAGACTCAGTGCTAAGTACGTTAACATCATTCGCTAAAATAATGTTGATACACGTATGCAACATGTATCATCATGTCATTATTGCTGACAAAACTGAGGTTCAGAAAATTTAATTCATCAAAGATCACAGAGTAAGTGACAAAGCCTGAAATTGAATTCAAATCTAGGTTCCCAAGCACGGGCTTCTTTCATTATGCTGGACTGTCATTAGCTTTTGTCCCTTTCCCACCCATTCCTTCTCTGCACATAGAAAGCACATGTTGTTGAATATCAAAAACCAGCATTTAGCTATGAGGGAAATAATAGTTTCTTTCTACCTTGACCTGGTCAGACAAAACTAAAATGATGTCTTTGTTTATGAGATTCATGCTAATATATTTTAATTAACCTGAATATTTTAGACATGTGCCTGTTACTGGCTAACTTATTGTTTCAAAAAAAACAAAAAAATACTGTTAAATGGTTAAAGATACTTCTGTGGCTAAGGACTGCTTGTGAACAAAAATGCTTCTGCTTTCTCAAAATAACAGGTACAAGTAAACAAAGATGGCATAACTCAGAACAAGATAATCACATATATAACGTTAATCAAAACAAATGGCCCCACCAGAAATTTTCCGGGTCATAATGTAACCATTGCTGCTTATTGCTGTAATGTCTAGCTTGAGAAGCTTGAGCAAAACATGTCGTTTTTAATTTAATTTAGATATTCTATGAGTATTTAATATCATACATGCCTAGTAAAGTTATCAGATTAAAAATAATAGAAAGTTAAAAAGATAATAATTAAGGGATCTAGATGAGTATTGTTGAAAGCAGCAAGGGACACCTGGGTGGCTCAGTCAGTTAAGCGTCCAGCTCTTGACTTCAGCTCAGGTCATGATCTCACTATTGGTGAGACCTAGTCCCATGTTGGGCTCTACGCTGACAGTGCAAAACCTGCTTGGGATTCTCTCTCTCCCTTTTCCTCTGCCCCTCCCCTCATGCTCTCTCTCAAAGTAAAAAAAAATAAATAAATAATAAACTTAAAAAAAAAGGAAAGCATTAGTGACACTAAGTGAGAAAATAGTTAAGTAGGAAAGAAAACACAGAAGTGGGGGGAAAACATGTCACAAGTGCGACTTTATTATTTTACCAGGTTCCTGCATTGTTTTTGGAACACTGAAGTAATTATTGTAGCATTTGGATAGAATCAGTGGAAAGCTTGAAGATATGTGGGGCTATGTTCTGTCCACATCCACATATTTTTTTCAAAACATGGAAATTCTTGCGGTGCCTTATAAATGCTGCCTTCCCTGAGCCTGGGGTTGAACATCATAACTATTGAAGTATTATCGCCTCTAATGTTTTACATCTGATCCTTGCTTTATAAATTTGAGTGCTACATTTAGCTGCATTGTTATATTAACCCCCTGAAAAAGGGCAGATCTTCAGAATGATGGAACTGTGAAAAATACATGTGGTCTACAACAATGTGGTGTAGTTTTCTGTCTGTTCCCTAAATTTAATTGGAGTTCTTCCACTCAGGATCAATTTCAAAACCGAGCTCATCACTGGTAAGCTGTGCGATCTCAAACGAGTTCCTTAACTTATATATGCCTCCCCATCCTTAAGTAAAATATGAAGCTCCTTGTTTTACGATTCACAGTGCTATTTGAAGATTTCAATCAATGCATTTTAAGGTTTTAGCACAATGCCTGCCACGTGATAAGTGCAATAGAAATGCGTGATCACGATGATCATTGCTACTGTTTTTAGTATTATTTCAGATTCTTCTCCAACCACAAGCATGTTGCTCCTGGAAGGAAACCACAGTACTGGAGCCACATTCACCCTCTTGGGCTTCTCAGAATATCCGGATCTGCAGATTCCCTTGTTCCTGCTATTCCTGACCGTCTACACCGTCACTGTGGTGGGGAACCTGGGCATGATCATGATCATCAGGGTCAGTCCCCAACTCCACACCCCCATGTACTTTTTCCTGAGCCACTTGTCCTTTGTCGACTTCTGTTACTCCACTACAGTTACCCCCAAACTGTTGGAAAACTTGGTTGTGGAAGACAGAACCATCTCTTTCATAGGCTGCATAGTGCAATTCCTCTTGGCTTGTATATTTGCAGTGTCAGAAACATTCATGTTGGCAGTGATGGCCTATGACCGCTTTGTGGCAGTTTGTAACCCTCTACTCTACAAAGCTGTCATGTCCCAAAAGCTGTGTGCATCGTTAGTGGCAGGGCCCTACTCATGGGGTATAGTCTCTTCCCTGACACTCACCTATTTTCTCCTGACATTGTCCTTCTGTGGCTCTAACATCATAAATAATTTTGTCTGCGAGCACTCTGTCATTGTCTCTGTGTCCTGCTCTGACACCTACATCAGCCAAGTGCTTTGTTTTGCCATCGCCATGTTCAATGAGGTGAGCAGCCTGGTAATCATCCTCACTACTTATATTTTTATTTTTGTCACTGTCATAAAAATGCCTTCTGCTGGTGGGCGCCAAAAAGCCTTCTCCACTTGTGCCTCCCACCTGACTGCCATCACCATCTTCCACGGGACTGTCCTGTTCCTTTACTGTGTACCCAACTCCAAAAACTCATGGCTCATAATCAAAGTAGGTTCTTTATTTTATACCGTGGTGATCCCCATGCTGAACCCTCTAATCTATAGCCTCAGAAACAAAGATGTGAAGGAGAGTGTCAGGAAATTAATTAATCACTCAATGCAATTTTGTCAAAGGTGTGCATTTTCAAAAGAGATTTGATTTATTATACGGAGAATTACTCAATGCTTCTAGTAGAGGTGACAGTTCAAAGTATTTAGTCAATTCACCACATTTTGAAATCTACTGTTGTAATAAACCAGTTATTTGATCATTGATTTCTGGTCACTTCAATGTTTTGTAAAAGAACTATGAGCAACAGGTGAAGAAACATAGTGTTGTGGGTTGAATAGTGTCCCCCCAAATATCCAAGTCCATCCAGAAGCTCAGAATATGACCTTATTTGAAAACAGGATCTTTACAGATGTAATAAAGGTGAAGATTGAGATGAGATCGCCCTGGATGAGGGTGGGCCCTAAATCCAATGAGTGTGTCCTTATAAGAGACAGAAAAAGAACACACGGAGAGGTCTTTGTGAAGACTAGTGCTCTGCTGATACTGAGTAGGGGGCTCTAGGAGGATGCAAGGAAGGCTTCTCCCCTAGCATCTTCAGAGAGAGCATGACCCTGCCAGCACCTTGATTTCAGGCTACTGGTCTTGAGAACTATGTGGAAATGCATGGCCCTGGTTTAAGCCACCACATTTGTGGTAACTTACTGCAGCAACTCTGAGAAACTTATCTAACAGTAAAGAGCAGACCATAAAATTCAAATCTCTTGGATTACCATGCTGGCATGGTAAATCATTTTTCAATTCCATTTAAACATTGGGAATGTTAGGTGATGAGATGTTTGTTTATTTGTTGGTTGGTTGGTTGGTTGGTGGTTGGTTTTTTTGGTGGTGATGGGGGCGGGGTTTCCCAGGATCCTAAGCTGATGGCCAAGAAAGAATTCTTGAAGACGTCTTTGGTGCAAAAAGGTGATTTTATTAAAGCACGGGACAGAACCCGTGGGCAGGAAGAGCTACCCCAGGACCACAAGGAGAGACTAGTAATATACTATGGAGTTGGGAAGAGGTAAAGTCCAAGGGAAGTTTCCAGTGAGATTTTCAGATGCCAAAGAAGAGGCCTGGCTATTGTCACGCTAAGGTTGTTTTCCCCTCTAGCAAAGCATTAGCATTAAGACAGTAGGCAGTTCCCTGAGGAACATTTTGCTCTGGCTGCCTCAAGTATTTGTCAATGGGCTGCAGGTTATAAAGAAATTTAGTTCCTTTGCCAGTTCCTTCTGCCTTTGTTTCATGCATCATTAGGGTCATGGAGGAATTCTACAAAGTGGTGGCTGATTAGGAATGTAAATATGGAAGAATTAGTAATAAGCAGAGAGGCACTATTTCTAAGACCCGGCAAATTCTTTGTTCCTTCTTCCAAGGGCTTTTTGTACTTTTATTATAGTATTGGAAGTGATGTGAAACATGATGATGGAGTATCAAGTTAAAAGTATTTTATATGAGGGGCACCTGGGTGGCTCAATCGGTTAAGCGTCCGACTTCAGCTCAGGTCACGATCTCGCGGTCCGTGAGTTCAAGCCCCGCATCGGGCTCTGGGCTGAAGGCTCAGAGCCTGGAGCCTGCTTCAGATTCTGTGTCTTTCTCTCTCCCTGCCCCTCCCCCCACTCTTGCTCTCTCTCTCTCTCTCTCTCTCTCTCTCTCTGTCTTTTTCTGTCTCTCTCTCTCAAAAATAAACACTAAAAAAGATTTTTTTTCAAAAAGACATCAGATATGTTTAAGTTTAAAATTTTTAATTTAGATACTAAAAAAGAAAAAAAGATAATAAATCATTGGCTACTACTGAAGGTTGCTGGGGTGTCAAGGCATTGCTCTGAAAACTGATAAATAAGGGAAATAAATATTTATTTTGTCTTTCTATTATGAGTTGCATTTCAGGGTTACCTAACAGTTTGTGAGGGGAAATTCAGGGAGAGTAAAAGCAGAAAAGAGGATGGAATTAGAAAATCGCGATTTCAGAACTCCTAATGTTAAAACATGCACCAAGGCAATGGTTTCAAGAAATATTAAAACCATTATGCAAAATGTTGGTGGGGAATGCTAAAATGAGGTGATCTAGCTGATAGGACCTGCATCCACAGATGGGACCGAGGATCCCTAGAAGACGATCAGTTAACAGGTGCTTTTGTGATCCAATGCCACGGGAGGAGTCAGAACCACGTCTGAACAATGCTTGCCGAAGGGAAGCTAAAAGAATGAATCGGAACTAATAAAGCTTCTTGAGGTGTCAGTTTATAAAACCCAGGGCAGGAACATGTCAAATGACACCAATTAAAGCAGTAAGCCCAATGCAGAGAATGCAGCCTTCTGCAAAGGGTCCAAGTCTTCCGCAAAATTACCTGAACGCACATACCGGTCCGCATGTGTGTGCATGCCCAAGCGCCCCGCCCCCAGGGAACTGTTACATGATACATTGAACATTTACATAATAAAGGAAACTGAGTTATAACAACAGAATATGTGTAGAATTTTGTAAGGATATATTTTTTGTTAGATGAAATTTTGACGACGGTATTTACTCAAATGTTCATTTTACCAACTGTCACACTTCATAAGTTCCTATTAATGACTCACTTGTCTTAGCAGGTGGATTGATAGAGAAATATAATATTCTATAAATATTATTATATTGTAGAGGACTCAAATTAATAAGACTGGAAGTCAGGGACTCACTGTCCATTAAATGTTCTGGCCCTTCAGGACAAAGAGCAAGCCACATTAGTCTCGTTTTCCAGGCTGCACACAGGACTTGTGGCCAAGAAATACATTAGGAACGGAAAAAAAGCAATCAGCATGGCCAGCAGTTCTTGTGGATCTTGTTTTGAGGCTTGTAACATTGGCTCAAGGGCTTTTTGTTTCCTTGAATATTTTCAAAAGAAAAAAAATTAACTTTTAAAATAAGTTTTTCTAATTTTATTTTGAGAGAGACAGAAACAGTGCAAGTGGTCAACGGCAGAGAGAGAGGAGAGAGAGAAAATCCCAGGCAGGCTCTGTGCTGCCAGCACGGAGCCTTATGTGGGGCTCGAAGCCATGAGATCATTATCTGAGCAGAAACCAAAGTCTGACGCTTAACTGACTGAGCCACCCAGGCGCCCCGCCGTTAAACTTTTAAAAATTACATCGATAAACCTTTTTTATTCTTAAGCTATATCATCTCAGATTATTTCTGCAGAGCGGAAATTATTCAATGATAATTTCTTAATGAAAATGTACTATAAAAGTATTCCACTAATGGCATCCCATATTTTGTTATTGTTCCAATACCCACTTAGTAGCATAAATAGAGCTTTAAAGAACACCCATTGATATACCCAAGTAGGCTTCCTTCTTTTCCTTTCTGCCATGAATAATGTCACTTGGAAATCTCCAAGTTATAATTTTGCAAGCAGATTTAGAAAGCACAAAACATCACGACGAACTGATTAATTATTGGGATGCGTAAAAACACAGTGTGTATTTTTTTTTAAAGTTTTTACTTAAATTCCAATTAGTTAACATACAATGTAATATTAGTTTCAGGAGTAGAATTCAGTGATTCATCACTTACATACAACACCTAGTGCTCATCACAAGTGCCCTCCTTAGTACCCATCACCCATTTCACCCATCCCCCCACCCACCCCCGCTCCAGCAGCCCTCAGTTCCTTTCTATAGTTAAGAGTTTGTTTTCCTGGTTTGCCTCTCTTCCCCCCCCCCCCCCACATTCATCTGTTTTGTTTCTGAACAGAAACAAAATAAATAAAATAAATGAAATCATATAGTATTTGTCTTTCTCTAACTGACTTATTTTGGTTAGCATAATACTCTCTATCTCCATCAACTGCAGGTGTTGCTGAGGATGTAGAAAAAGGGGAACCCTCTTACACTGTTGGTGGGAATGCAAACTGGTGCAGTCACTCTGGAAACAGTATGGACGTTCCTCAATAAGTTAAAACCAGAACTACCCAACGACCCAGCAATTGCACTATTAGATATCTATCCAAAGGACACAAAAATGCTGATTTGAAGGAATACACATACTCTGATGTTTATAATAGCATTATCCAAAAGAGCCAAACTATGGAAATCACCCAAATGTTCATGGATTGATGACTGGATAAAGAGAAGTATATATATGTCTAGACATGTATCATAGACACAGACACTCACACAATGGAATCTTGCTCTGCCATAAAAAAAAACACAATCTTGCCATTTGCTGAGTATGCATTTGAAAATAAGTAGTATTTGCTGTTTCCTTTGCCCCAAACTCCACACTCTTCCCCCCAATCTTTGTACGTCTTCCTCTCTCACTTCATCATGGTACAGGCTCAAATAGTACCTCACTGTGGTCTTGTCTGGCCTCCTTATTTAAAATGGGGCACCTGGGTGGCTCAGTTAAGCTTCTGACTTTGGCTCAAGTCATAATCTCATGGTTCATGAGTTTGAGCCCCGCATCGGGCCGGCTCTGTGCTGACAGCTCAGAACCTGGAGCCTGCTTCGGATTCTGTGTCTCCCTCTCTTTCTGCCCCTCCCTTCCTCACACCATGTGTCTCACTCTCTCAAAAATAAGTAAACATTAAATAATTTTTAAAAAATGGTATCTTCAGTTATATACTTATAGCATTTATAATTACTAAAAAATGATCACATATTTATTTATTTGTACTCCCCATTAAATAGAAATTTGTTGACAAAGGGACATTCTTTCTCTTTTTCCCCAATATCTAAGATAGTACCTAGCTCATTATAAACTTATAATAAATAATTACTTACCCTCATCAGGTACCCAACTACTTTTCCCTGGTTCCTGTAGCAAAACACAAAATTCACAGAACAGTCCCTGCTTTAATTCTGAGCATGTACAACCTTCAGTCTTTATTCAATTGTATTGCTTGTTACTACAGAGAAATTATACATCTTTTGAAAGAAAAGTTTTAATGTGATCCACTTCCTTATTATTCTTATATCAACACTGTAGCCTTGCATTTAATGGATACGTAAAAAACGTTTGCCAAATGGATCAACGCGATAAAACTTTAGCAAAACTACCTGTAAATTTTTCTAAAGGAGAATACTTGAGATATTTTCCATTTGCCGGTAATTTCACCATGCTGCTCCTGATGTTGAAAAAGTCAAGATTTCTGATATAATAAACCTGATAAAGACAGGAAGTTGAGAGGAGTGCAAATTTCTTTTGGTTTGTTTGTATTCTGTTTTGTTGTGACTGCAGTTTCAAGAACCACTTCTAAAACATCCTTATCATTCTTTGTGAACTATCCCCTCACCGCACTGAAATTCCTCCTAGTTCTGGTAGTTTGGCTCTATTCCCAGTTCCTTTGGAAGGCCATATTTATTGTTCAATGAAGACTCATGGTGCACTGACTTTATGCTACTCATTCATCTAGGAGCTTGGGATATATTAGTGAACAAAGCAATGAACGATCTCTGCTTTCCTGGAACTTTTATCTTAGTAGAAGAAAACAAGCAATGTACAAATAAAGAAATAAGTAAGGATTAAAATATATATTTGAGGGGCTCCTGGAAGCCTCAGTTGGTAAGCATCCAACTCTTGACTTTGGCTCAGCTCATGATCTCAAGATTCGTGAGCTCAAGACCTGCCTGGGACTCTGGGCTGATGGTGTAGAGTCTGCTTGGGTTTCTCTCTCTCTCTCTCTCTCTCTCTCTCTCTCTCTGTCTGCCCCTCCCCCCAATCACACTCACGCACACACTCTCTCTCTCAAAATAAATAAATAAAGTAAATATATTTGAAACATGTGAAGTACTTTAAACACAATATTGGGTAGTAGAAGAGCCCAGTGGTAAAACAGTATGTTCTGGAGGGTATCACTGAAAAGCTGCATTTGAACAAAAACTTAAGGGAAAGCATTTCAGTGTGCAGGAAACATGAGGAGAAAAGACCATAAAGAAAAGAGTCGGTAATATTTTTTGGAAAACAAAAAGCAATACACAAAATCAAAGAGGTCAGACTAGATCAAAGAAGCAGAGGTGGTTAAGAGTAATAGAATAGGACAAGGTTTCAAAGGGACTATTTTCCCAACTCGATATTTAACTTTTTAAATATTTATGCTTTAACTCTCAGTGAATCATGATGACCTAAAGGAGGGATCTTCACCCTTCTCCAACAGGGTCAGAGTGGATGGCAGGGAGGAAGACAGTTACGCCTGCTATATGGTAGCCACTCAATATTTGATAAGGATGGTTGTTATAATTCCATAACTTTTATAATGGTTGTAGGTATGTATGCGAGTAATCAGGGGTTGGAGAAGTGATTTTAAAATATAACACTTGGGGGCACCTGGATGGCTCAGTCGGCTAGGTGTCTGACTCTTGGTTTTGGCTCAGGTCATGATCTCATAGTTCATGAGTTCAAGCCCCACACTGGGCTCTGTGCTGACAGTGTGGAGCCTGCTTGGTATTCTCTCTCTCTCTCTCTCTCTGTCTTTCTGCCCCTCCCACACTCTCTCTCTCCTTTTCTTCCAGACTAAATTAATAAAATCTAAAATACATTTATATAAATTTTTGTATAAAATTTTCCTAATGCTGCTCCAGGTTTTCAAGCATTACATCAGAGAAAAATGATTAATTTTAATTGTTTATTTCATGACCTCAAGAGAATGGGGCAAGACATAATCTCTAGGGCTCATGTCCCAAAGGTTGTACTATAGATATAAGAATGTATCCTTCAGTCCCAACCAAGAGTGGCCTTACCTTTGCCATCAGCAGGTTTGTTTTCAGATTCTAGAGACCGATTGATATTAATTTCAATGTAGGGTATCTGGGAAGCAGCACGGTGGGGGAAACTTACCCTTAGATCCAGACAGTTCTTGAGAATTATTTAGTCACTGCAGAAGTAACATATCTGGAACATGCAAGGAAGAGAAAGTGCATTTATGCTACACGGTTTTGTCTTAGAGGGCCTGGCTCAGATGCACAAGGGCTACCCTGGGTGGGAGGATAGAAGAGGTCTGAGAACTTTGGGAATGTGCATTGTTCTGTTTCTGTAAGTTATGGGAGAAATAGTCAAGGTAAGATAGAGAAGATTTAAGTAAAATGAAACTAGCAGAGATTGAATAGACTCTCTAGTGAAAAAAATTAAAAGGGGCCAGCTTTAATTAAGATGATAAAGCAGAGAAAAATTAGAGAAAAATTAGAACAAAATAGGGAAAACAAAGGTCAGATTTCAGCTGTTATATTTCTTGGACTCAATGGTAGAGAAAGATTTTACCAACAATTTAATAATAGTATTTGGGATGCAAGAATCATCATGTTGAATATCACATTCATTTAAAATGAAACCTGAAAAGCCTTAGTCAGTTAAATATTATATTAAGCAAGAAGTGTGATAATGAGAACGTCTAGCTTCAGGATAGATGTCTTTTGAGGTTGTCTTTAATACTCAGATGTATGACTGACTATAGGGACAGAGGTCCATTAAGCTCTCAGTCTTGAATATGATCTGATATCTTTATTGATGGGCCATCTGAAACTATCTCTTGGGTTGTGGGACCAAAGATAACCTTACCATTGAGATGATTAAGAGTTTTCTGCTATGGTAAGATCTTAGAGGTGTTGGGCACCAACTGGAGAAGTACAATGATACTTTTGTATTACTATTTTCTTCTAAAATGCCTTCATAGTGTATTACTACCTCGAGTGTTTAAAAAATCCTTCTCCTTCACGGGTACTGTATGGACAGAATGAATATCCTGCATGTCTTGAAGGGAGAGGAGAGGTGAGAAAAGAGAGAGAAAGCGAGAGATTCCTAGGCAAGGAAAGTGTCTAAGTCGCTTATTACTACTTTAGTTATTTCTGGGAGAGAAAATTTCCCTAGTTCCTGTTCTTATTTCATCATGATGCTGATTTCTAGTGCAGCTCTTTGGTCTGTACATTGTCAGTAGACTATTTCCCATAGGCCCAGAGACGCTGGCTTGTCACAAATTACAAGTATGATCATCAATAAAAGAAATATCTTGGTATCTAGACCTAGAACAGGGGTCAGAGTCTGGTGTGGAGGAATGGACATATGGTTGGGATTCTGATCAAGGCTCTAGTCGCAGGTATGTAGATTGGTCATTATTGGCATGTCATTGGGAAAGTCAAGGTGTCTCCAGAAGTTTTGTCACCTCTAGAACAAGGAAGTAGAAATGATTATCTTTAGCATCTAATCTAATTATTTATCAAGTAATGAGGTCAGATTGACAATTTGGAGCCCATTAGTTGAGGAGAATACTCTGAAAAAATGAATTAAGGTTTATTTTGATATCAGATTCACTGAGTCAGAAAGAAAAAGATTAATGTGTTGTATGAAATGAATAATAAAGCCAAAATATAAAATGTTAAAGGTGTTTATGCTTAATGTCACAGTGTAAACCTGTGATGTAAAAATTAATTTATTTGGAAATTTCTCATGTTTGTACTGCTTATAGGGCTGACATAATCAGTCATTATATTGTATTAGGTGTATCTTTTATGCACTTATAATGTGCAAGGAGGGCTGAAAGGGTTATGCTAATATTTGATTTAAAATAACCATAAATCCCTTTATCTCATACTTTTATATGTAAATATTAAAAATTACAGTTAAGAATTTAAACAACTTTTAAAGATTTTATTTTTATGTAATCTCTACACCCAACATGGGGTTCGAACTTACAATGCCAAGACCAAGAGTCACATGCTCTACTGGCTGAGTCAGTCAGGCATCCCGAGAACTTAAAAAAATTTTAATTCAGTAATTGTATTGCTTTTAAACTTAACGAACATTTCAAAAATGATTTTGTGTTTTCAAATATTAGACATTTAGCATATCTTACATAAAATACATAGAGAAATTATGAAAAATTTTTTGCTTCATCTTCCAGTCTTGGTAAGGGGTAGTTAGGAAGCTTCTTAGATGCTCACTCCCTTACTATTTTTATTTTCAGGACCGATTCAGATTCTGACAAACAGAAACCATCATGTTACTGTCAGAGAGAAATAAAACTGGGGCTGTGTTCACTCTCTTGGTCTTCTCAGATTACCCAGAACTGCAAGTCCCTCTCTTCTTGATTTTTTTGGCCATCTACAGTGTCACTGTTGTAGGAAATATTGGGATGATAGTTATAATCAAGATTAACTCCAAACTGCACACCCCCATGTACTTTTTCCTCAGCCACCTCTCATTTGTGGATTTCTCCTATTCCTCCATCATTGTTCCCAAGACCCTGGCAAACCTAGTTGTAGAAGACAGGACCATTTCACTTTCAGGATGTGTAGTACAATTCTTTTTCTTTTGTACCTTTGTGGTAGCTGAATCCTTTTTATTGGCTGTGATGGCCTATGACCGCTTTGTGGCCATCTGCAACCCTCTGCTCTACACAGCGGCCATGTCCCAGAAACTCTGTGCCATGCTGGTGGTCGGATCATACGCATGGGGAGTAGCATGTTCGCTGATACTCACATGTTCTGCTATCAGATTATCTTTCCAGGGTTTCAACACAATCAATCACTTCTTCTGTGAGTTCTCTGCATTGCTGTCCCTGTCTTGCTCTGATATTTACATCAATCAGTTGCTGCTTTTCATTTTTGCCACCTTCAGCGTGGTCAGCACACTGCTTATCATTCTCATGTCTTATGTATTTATCATTGTCACCATCCTCAAGATGCGTTCAGCCAGTGGTCGTCGCAAAGCCTTCTCCACCTGTGCCTCCCACCTGACAGCCATCACCATCTTCTATGGGACCATTGTCTTCCTCTACTGTGTTCCTAACTCCAAAAACTCGAGGAACACAGTGAAAGTGGCGTCTGTGTTTTACACAGTGGTGATTCCTATGCTGAATCCTTTGATCTACAGTCTGAGAAATAAGGACGTCAAGGATACAGTCAGCAAGATAACTAAAGTCTTTTCTTTTTGAGCATATTATTGCAGTATATTGTCCTTGAAATGTAAATCAAGTGGGCCCATAATTGTTGATTGTAAGATACATTTAAATATAATGAAGAGTTGATGTACAATGGATTGGATGTGGATTTGGATCCAAGAGACTTATCTTGATGTTATCTTTTGCTCACTGGAAAAAAAAAATCCGAAGCCCCTCTGACCTTTGGTTTTTAATCCAAAAAATTGAGGTAATATAAACTAGCTCCTAATCTGATTGTGAAGACTAAACCTTAATTTAGATATCATGTCGAATACCTTGTATAATCTCAGTAAACATTAATTTTATTCTCCTTTCTTAAAACATACCTCAAGTAGACTAGGTCTCAATAAACACATAAATATACCTCCAAAAGTACAACTAGCAGTTAAAATAAAACATAGTCTTCATCTCCAAGGAATGCACAGTCCAGTGTTGACAGTAGGACAGTGAAGAAAGTGGCCATTGTATAAGGTGAGAAATAAAAAGTATCATAGAATTTTTGAAAGAAAGAAAAGTTCAAGTCCATTTAGGGACTTTAGAGTAATGACTGTAAAAAATAGGTATCACCTGCACTTGGCTTTGGATAACAAATTGCACAGTTTCAGGAGACAACACGTATGAGTTTCATTCAGAAGAGCAAAGCATCACAAAATCATGAGGTCAGAATGTAATACTGAATCAGTAATCTAAAAAATATTTTATTGAGTGATTACTATATAACATATGTGTGTGTGTGTGTGTGTGTGTGTGTGTTGTGTGTGTTGTATTGTGTGTCTAGGTTACTTGGCCTGAGTGGAAATTTAATAAGACATTGTCTATATCCTGAATGTGTTTCAAAGGAGCTCCATTGTGGCAGTGTGATAAGTTATGATGAGATCCATCAAAGGCTTTTAAAGATGTTAGACTGGATTTCAGGAAATCTCTTTTTTTAATTTTTAAAAATTTTTTGAGACAGAGAGATAAAGAGAGGAAATGAGTGGGAGAGAGGGGCAGAGAGAGACAGAGACAGAGAATCTTAAGCAATCTCCATGCTCATCACGGAGCCTGATGTGGGGTCAAACCTACAACCCAGGGATCATGACCTGAGCGGAAATCAAGATCAGCATGGCTCACCCAGCTGAGCTACCCAAGTGCCCCTGGATTTCAGAAAATCTTATGCAAAGAATAAGCATAATGAGTGCCTGCCCAACCTGTGTTTCATAGTAACATTCTGCCTATGAAGACATCACAAACATTATCAATCCTTTATCATTTTTTTTTTCCTGAACACGAACATCATCTCTGACTCCTTCTCAACTGAACTCCTGCCTTAAGAAAAAGTGCTCAGTGTCTCCTGGTGGCTCAGTCGGTTAAGCCCCTGACTTTGTCTCAGGTCCTGATCTCTGGGTTCATGAGTTGGAGCCCTTACATCAGGCTCTCTGGTCTCAGTGTGGAGCCCACTTTGAATCCTCTGTCCCCCTCTCTCTCTTCCCCTCCCTGGCATGCTTTCTCTCTCGGTCTCTCAAAAATAAAATAAACATTAAAAAACTGCTCAAAACCAATTGCTTCCATAACTATTCAAAAATAAAATAAAGTCAGATAGTGATTAGCACCAAGGCCTATTTATTTTATCTGGCAAATTCAACATACTAAGCCTCTGTCATATTAATAAGTCATGTTGCTTGAATGCCTTATACCTGCTTCTCTTTCTCTTTACTCAATATGGACAGTTAAAATTGCAAACAAGTTATTAATATAATGAAAAGTAATACATTTCTGCTGTTCTAGTAAGGGAGAACTATTTTATATGGGCTCAGGAAAGTTACTTAAAATGTGCATATTGTTTTGAACTAATGATCATTATTAAAATGTTCTATTTATATACGTCATAAAATAAGGAATCACTTAACCATTTTACATGGAAAGATACAATCTAAGAAACAGCGTTTTAGAAATGGATGTCTGAGGAGGGAATGCATTTCTCTTCTATTGACTTCGGTTTCTCTGCATATCCACAAATTTATCTTTCACTTTCCTTTGGTCCTTTTTTTTTTTTTTTCAAGACACTCAATACATTTTAGTGAGCCTTTTAGTTTACAACATGAGGTGAAAGGATAGTCAGTCCTCTTTAACCAATATTTTACACAGCTGTAGGAAAATATTTCAAACTTTAGGGAATTATAACGGATTACATATATTACAGGTTGGGAAGCAGGTAAACAATATCTTCATTCTTCAATTTTCCAGTTGAGTCTTCCTTTCCAATAGTATCCAGCTCTAATTAGTTACATAAATTTCTTCAAGGCCATGTTTTGTTGTTGCTGATGTCTTCAGACCTGAAACTTTGCCATTTCAGTCAATATCCGCGAATTCTTCCGCTTCAAAAATGCGTTTTGCATTGGGTGGAATTTTGGCACCTTTCTTTCCATAAGCCCATTCTGGATCAATCTCTAGTTACGCCTTCTCTCCTTTACTCACTTATACACTTATTCAATAAATTAACTCGTTATTCATAAGTTAATACAATTTACGTGCACTTATACAATCCTAATTTTCCTCAAAATTTAGGAAATTTTTTACATTGAATTATTTTTGAAATATTTATATTGAATTAGGAATTCTTTACTTTGAGTCAAAAAAGGGTAATCCCTCTTTAGAGAGACTCTTATTTTACTTCTGTTCTGCTTGGACAAAGGATGATCATTTTGGGGTAAAAGTAACACCAACCATCTAGCTTTTACTCTGAGGAAACCAAAGCCCATAACACGTAAGAGACCCGGCCAAAGTTGTAAAAGCAATTGCTGACAGAAACGAAAGCAATCGGTTGAGACTCCAGACATATCTTCTACTAAAGTCTAGCGGACAATCTTGTGTTTTCCTTCATTTCAAGCTGCCACATTTCAGACTCTTTATGATAGATTCTGTTGCTTCTATATAGAACATGACATATTAGCCTCTGAAATTTTTGGTTGTGTGCCTCTCAATTTTGAAAATAATTTAATATTGAATATAAAATATTGCATCATAATTTTAAATAGCAGCAAAAAGTGTGATTTCTCTTACATAATATAATTCACTTAAAATACATAAATAAAGGGGCACCTGGGTGGCTCAGTGAGTTAAGCATCCGACCTTGGCTCAGGTCATGATCTCACCGTTCATGAGTTCAAGCCCCGTGTCGGGCTCTGTGCTGACAGCTCTGAGCCTGGAGCCTGCTTCACGTTCTGTGTCTCCCTCTCTCTCTGCCCCTCCCCCACTCACATTCCATCTCTCTCTCTGTCTCAAAGAATAAATACACATTAATTTTTTTTTAAATCTTAAAAAAGGATAAAATGTGTCAATAGTTGTATTCAGAACAGTAACTGGGTCATAGAAAGTGGTCACTGTGAGCATTGGTTACTCTTCTTAGCAAAGGTGGTTTGTTATTCGCACCTATTTCTGGTATTTGACAGAAGTCCGGTTTGACTGTTCAGCAAAATCCCTGGTCTCTACCCACTAGATGTCACTAGCACCCCTTCCTATTGGGAGAACCCAAAACGTCTTGGGACAGAGCCACAGGTCCCAGAGGCATCAAAATATCTCCTGCTCCAGAACCACCTCTCTATAAATAGTCAACAGCCTGATTTTTCACCTTCAGACTTGAAAACAGGCAAGGTTTTCAACATTGGGTACTATGTTGGACTCAGAAAAAGACACCTCACTTTTACTGACCATTGAAGAGAGAGAACCATATTATCAGAATAACTATTTGTTTTCAGACTGGGATTTCTCAACGCGCATATCTTTTACCTTTTTGAAATCATTTGACCAAAGGGGGACATACCTAGTGGATTGAATCTTAGTGAAGACCGTGTTTCCTCCAGGAATAATCCACTGGGGACTCCACCTCATAAAGCAGGCTCTAATTTCTTTTCAAATGGTTAGAAGAAAATATTTATTGTCATGGGTCTTATAAGGGTTAAAGAGGTAAAGCAAATTATGTATGCATATACAATATTTTACATGTACACTCTGGCTTAGTGTTATTTAACTTACCGTTTTATCATAATGATTTTTCAGGCCATTAAAGGGCCTTCAAAAACATCCTGTAAATAGTTGCATAGATTTCCATAATATATATGTACCCTAGCTTTCACCGTTTCCCTCTTGTTTTTCAAATCTTTTTAATATTTATCTATTTTTGAGACAGCATGTGCGAGCAGGGAAGGGGTAGAGAGAGGGAGACAGAGGATGCAAAAGAGACCCTGCACTGAAGACAGACAAGCAGATACAGGGCTACAACTCACAAACTGTGAGATCATAACCTGAGCCGAAGTCAAACACTAAACCGACTGAGCCACCCACGTGCCCCTGACCATTTCCCTCTTATTGACATATTATTGCTGAAATTTACTCTCATAAATAATGCTACAATGCAGCAGGAAGACTTTTGGTAATACTTCCTTATGTACATCTTTGATTCGTTCTTCAAATAGATTTAAAACTGAATTTATTTGTCTAATAGGTTAAGGCTTCAGAGTCAGAGTTATAGGAAGTTTGAGACCAACTACAAACTCCCTGAACAAAAAAAGACAAGAAAGACCATGATTAGGAGAATCACTATGTTACTTTATAGAAAAAAAAAAAAAAAAGCTAGTGTGGAGGATAAAAGCTACTTCCCCATCTAAAACATATGGATAAAAAATGAACACTTGTGGGTTAACAGTCTTCAACTGACATGCTTCTCATCATTTCAGTGGAAAACAAGCAAGGATGTGGTGTATTTCAAAACATTATTTTCTGAGATCTCACTAGATTCAGTGCTCATTAAACAGTCTGCCAGGAAGAAGGGATTTGAGTTTCATAACACATTGTGGCTAATTATGTCTGAGGTCTTTCTAGTGATTCAGGGTCAAGCTGTAAATTGTGTAGGAGTCGCTTAAAGAATCATATACACCGTGATGGATGTGGATGTTTCTGTGTGATCTGTGAATCAACGTGTGACCTTACGCATCTTTCCACAATGCCTGCACTTTTCCTAAACTTCACAAAAGCCATGTCCTAATTCTTTGCGGAAAAACTTAGCTATCTTACACGTTTTCACGTCTTTTTTTTAAGAGACTGCCAAAAAATGAATCTGAGATCATACAGTGGAGGATAACTATGAAGATTTTTCTCCAACCTCAATCAAATGGGAACATGGGCAAGGGAAACTGCTCCGGTGTGACCGAGTTCATTCTCCTCGGATTCGCAGAAGCCCCTGAGTTGAGAGTCGCCCTCTTCTCTGTGTTCCTTCTCATCTATGGAGTCACGGTGCTGGGCAACCTGGGCATGATGGCCGTGATTCAGGTCAGCTGTCACCTTCACACTCCCATGTACTTTTTCCTCAGCCACTTGTACTTTGTGGACTTTTGCTACTCCACCGTCATCGTGCCAAAGATGCTAACTAATACCTTAAATGAGGACAAAGCCATTTCGTTCCTGGGGTGCACCGTGCAATTCTACTTGTTTTGTACATGTGTGGTAAGTGAGGTCTTCCTTTTGGCTGTGATGGCCTATGACCGCTTCGTGGCCATCTGCAACCCACTGTTGTACACGGTCACCATGTCCCGGAATCTCTGTGTGGAGCTGGTGTCTTGTTGCTACCTGTGTGGGATGGTGTGTTCTCTGATCCACTTGTGTTTAGCTCTGGAGATCCCATCCTACAGATCAAATGTGATTGACCACTTCTTTTGCGATCTGCCCCCTCTCTTATCCCTTGCTTGCTCTGATGTCACTATGAATGAACTCATGGTGTACATCGTGGCCACCTTCAATGAAATCACCACCATCATGATCATCCTCACCTCCTACTTGCTAATTCTCATCACCATCCTGAGGCTGCACTCTGCCGAGGGAAGGCGCAAAGCCTTTTCCACCTGTGCCTCCCACCTCACAGCCATCTTTGTCTTCCACGGAACAATCCTTTTCACTTACTGCCGGCCCAGTTCTGGCAACAGTATGGATACTGACAAGGTGGCCACAGTGTTCTACACTGTAGTGATTCCCATGCTCAACCCCCTCATCTATAGCCTGCGGAACAAGGATGTGAAAGAAGCGCTCAGAAAAATGGTGAGCTCCAAAATATTTTCCTAGAAAATATTTTCTTTGTGAGACTCAAGTTCCCACAGGGCAGGCTGGTTGAGCAGTGAATGGGTGGTTGTAGTGTTTGAGTGGAGGGTAGAGCCAGGGGGTAGGTAGTTAAGAGTGATTCTTTTTGATTCACTTACCTTTATGAATCTTCCATTTGCCTCAAAGTTAGGACTGAGTATATTTCAAATTTTAAGCCTACTTCTTTTCTTTTCTTCAATCTATAATCTTTGAAATGGATAGGAGTAATGGATTTTTAAGACATGTTTGGTTTGATCTATAACCTTCATAAGCTTAATGAAGAACTCTTGAGAATCATGCTTTCTTTCAGTATCTATGATGGAAAATTCATTCCTTTTCAAAATTGAATTCCTGCTATTTTAAATGAAGAACACATCTTTGTCCAACAGTTGATACATAGAGTGAGATTTCCACATGCACACATGTCATTTTTATCTTTTTATTCTTTTTGATACATTTATTGCTTATTTTTTGTTTTCCTTATTATTTGTCTCAGTGTACAGTGTTTTTGGAACTTCAGATAGTATGTCATCTGAAAAAGTGGAGTTAATCTTAATTATTTCACATGGATGTTAGTAAAATTAAATTGCATGTCATGTGCAAAGAGCCTAGAATAATCCCTGGCACATAAATAGTTTTCTCTTTCTCTCTCCTCCTTCCCTTATATTGTCCTAATATTACATATATACTTTTGGTCACATGCACGCGCACACACACACACACACACACACACACACAAACTTGCCATCATTGAATAACCCTTACTACAAGTAGCTGCATTTCTGACTTAGGTCACTTGTCACATTTTTGTTGTTTGTTTCCTCAATTTTTGTCTCCATTATAACTCTCCATTTGGAACAAACGCTGTCACTTAAAATTGGAATTCTAAGCTATTTGTAGAAAACATAAATATTTCATTTTCAAGCCAAAATATGGAAAGAGCCTAAATGGCAATCAACTGATGAATGGACAAAGAAGATGTGATATATCTATATCTATATCTGTATCTATATCTGTATCTATATCTATATCTATATCTATATCATCATCTATATCTAGAGAGAGAGAGAGAGAGAGGAATATTACTGAGCCACCAAAAAGAGTGAAATCTTGCCATTTGCAACAACCTGGATGGAATTAGAGAGGATTATGCTGAGTGAAATAAGTCAGTCAAAGGCAAATAGCATATTATTTTCTCTCATATGTGGAATTTAAGAAACAAAGCAGATGAACATAGTGGGGGAAAAAGAGAGCTAAACCATAGAATGGTCTCTTAACTATAGGGAAGAAACTGAATGTTGCCAGATGGGAGGTGGTTGGGGGAATGGATTAAACGTGTGATGGGTACTAAGGAGGGCACTTGTGATGAGCACTGGGTGTTGGATGTAAGTGATAAACCACTGAATTCTACATCTGGAACTGATATTACACTGTATGTTAACTAAGTGGAATTTAAATAAAAACCTGAAAAAAATCATTTTCAGGGTGCATACTGGACTTTATTTTACATCCCTGTGGTTCCTGAATTAATTCTGCTATGACAGTGTGTGACAGCTTCGTGGCCATTTGCAACACTTTGCATTACACAGGTGCTGTGCCCCAGAAACCCCGTGCCCTACTACAAGTTGGATCATATGCATGGGGAGTAGCATGTTTCCTGAAACTCACGTGTTCTGCTTTCAAAGTATCTTTTAGTGGTTCATCACAATCAGTCACTTCTGTGAGTTCTCCTCACTAATGTCTCTTTCTTATTCTGAGTCTTACGTCAGCCAGTTGCTTCTCGCTGCTTCTCACAATGAGGTGAGCACAGAGCTCTTCGTCCTTCCATCTTATGGGGTTTTCATTGCCACCTCTCCAGATACATTCAGCAGGTGAGCATCAGGAAATCCCCTTCAACTGTTAGCTTCACACTTGACCGGATCACCGTTTTCTACAGCACCATTCTCTTCTCTTAGTCTGTGCCCTACCTCCTAAACCTCCAGGCACACAAAGTGATACCTGTTATGTACGGTGGTGATCCTCGTGTTGAAGCCCCTTATCTATAGACTGAGATATAAGAACATCAAAGACACAGTCAGACACTTTTTTTTCATAGTGAATGGTAAACACGTACCTCTGTTACTATAGAACATCTTTCTGTGATTTTTGAAGGACCTGTCAATCAAGCTCATTTTTAAAAATCACTTTAGATTTTCCAAAAGACAGAATACTTACAATGGGAAGAATATGAATTTTAGGTCTGAGAAATCATACCTGGCTCTGATAATATAAAATCGGCCGGTTGGTTTATCTGAACCAGTCTTTATCTACAAAAATGATATAATGTGATGTAATTCATGGAGTAGCGTGTGAAAAAAAATAAAATGTAGACAACATATCTGGCATATTGTATATGTGCAATAAAAGCTAGTTGTATTCTCTTCTCTTCACTGCTAAGCGATAGGTTGCAGGTGTTAAATACACAGCCACTTTTGTAGTTTAAATTCAGTGAAATAGATGACAGGAAAGAAATACATAGTCTTCTTTTCAAGAACCTCACAAGCCAGTGGTATTAGTAAATATCATAATGTTCGGTCAGGAGACACTTCAAAATCATATGTGGATATCAAAGAGATTATTTCATAATTGCGTGCATCCTTTGCTTGACCTTGAAGGAAGAGCAGGTTTTGAAAAGACACAGAAGAGAAAGACACAAGGTGTATTCAGGAGTAAAGAACAGGAACAATGTTCGAGAGGTGAGCATGAATAATAAAGTCAATGATTCAGCACTATTGTGAGCTACTGTTTTATGTCATATGCATTCAAGGTATCTTGTTAGGTGCTGGAAGGAATGAGAATTTGCGTAAGATACACTTACTATTCTCAATTCCTTCAAAAAGAGCTCCAGTGTGGACGGTGCAAATATTACAAGAAGTTTAGAAATATTAGCGTGTTTCCTAGAATAGTGAGAACAAAAACAAAGCAAATATATTCATGTTCTATGTTTTAGGCTCCCTTTTATCACCTGTCAATTTGCATAAGTATATTATTAATTGACATGGCCCCTGACCAAAGGCATATCTCAATTCTTTTCTTCAGAATTCTTTAGGCAGTCTTCATAACATTTTTGAATAGATTTCTTGTAAATATTCCGAGCCATTTGTTTTCCTTAAACGTTGTTTTAAATTGTCATTTGTAAATTATAATCTTAACAAGTAATTAATCAAACCTAGGTTATTGTGTCTATTAGGAAAGATTAGCTTTTCTCTGGTAGTAGTAATATTTATTATAAGATGGCCTCATAGATAAAGGTGTCTAATTTTCAAAAATCTTATGACACCATATTTATCTTTCTTCTATCATTAATTTTGCTTGAATTACTTACGTATCCTTTGTTTGGTACTCTTTGTCATTGGTAAATCCCAAATTAGTTCAGAAATTATTGTGAGAAAAAATAATAGCTGTGTTTGTTGAAGGTAACATAAACACTGGATAATAACCTTATATTGGTTCATGAAATAATTTGGAGTGGTTCTATGATCTTAAACGTACAGTAATTAATTAAAGTCCACTTATTTCAGAAATAGAACTATATAATTATGACCCAAACTATCTTATATATTTGCATATATTCACGTATATGAAACTGCCTTCCTTTACACATTGTCACTTACTTGATTTGAACTTACCTGGAACGCTTGTAGAAAAGTAGCAGAAATGTTATATTGTTCTTGATTGGAGTGAATGATGAAAATGAAAACTAACCTATGAAATTTAATAGATGCTTCTAAGTGTTTAGAGGGAAATATATGTCTTTAAATAACTGTATTAGAAATGAAGAAAACTCTCAAAATTAGAATCTTAGTTTCCACATTAAGAATCAAAAAAAAAAAAAAGAAAAAAAAAGAAAAAGAAAAAAGAACAAGGGAGGTTATAATAAAGACCAGATTATCAGTCAATAAAGTAGGAAAATAAAAAGTAGAGATCATTGAGTTTGTACTGTGAAAAGATTACTACCATTGACAAAATTTTAGCTAGAATTACCAGGAGAAAAGGAAACCAGAAACAAATTAGTACAATTAGTAAGGATAGTAATCTTGCAAAAATGTTATGCCAACAATTTAGTCAACTTAGATGATACAGACAGATTTGAAAAAGATAAATTTTCCCAAGCTGACAAAGAAGTAGAAAATCTGAATAGATATGTGACAATAAATTCAATTTGTAATGAAAATATTCTCACACTCCTTCCATCAATATCCAGACAATTACTATTACTAAATATCTATGTAGGCAATAACACTGGTTGTTACACAGATGGCTTCACCAGTTACTTTTACTAAATAACTACATAAGCAATGGTACCAATTGTGAGTTACTTTATTTAGGAGATAGAGATCATGATCCTTTTTCCAATTCATGCAGTTATATCCGTATTACCCTGATACCAAAGCCAAACAAAGACAACACACAGAGGAAAACAGAAACCAAAATCCCTCATGGATACAAACCCAAGAATTCTCAACAAATCCTTGTATCCAATAATAAGATAAAATAGATGCACTGAAACATATGAAAGGCTTATGAGCCACACCAAGGGAGATTTATCTCAGAAATGCGAAGTTGGTTTAACATATGAAAAACAATGTAATATATCACTTACACAGAATGATGGAGATGGGGAACCGGATGGAATGTCTCCTCAGCCTTGGGTGCCGTCTTTGGCACATCAATTTTGTAAAATATAATCATATTATATGGTAGTTGAGAGAATACCAATTTATTTCCTTGAAATTACATTTTACCACATATACCTTTACAAATTTATGTGCACAGCCAGTGATACACAGAGACGAATGGAAAACTGTGGCTTAGATTGATCTTTCAAAGTCAGAAGAACACATCTGGGAAAGATATCTGAGGGGTCCCATTTGATGACTTCCACTATTGCACATGCATTAGAAAAAAAATGCAGTCTCAGAAATCTCTCTGGATTTATTTATTTTTTTCCATACATTCATATGGGTGGAAAACCAGATGGGCCTCAATTTCTTTTATTGATCATTTATTTTGAATGTGTCCAAGTTTCAACCGCCTGTAAGATAAGCATAAAAACTGGAATTGCTCTCCTGGCTGGTTACTAGGAAGCTAAAGTAAGTGAATATTTGTATAATAGTTAGAATGGGTTCCAACACATAGCAAGTGTGAGTTATTATATGGTTTTCTGACCACTGGAGTCATTATTTTTTTGTTATTTAAAGGAATTCTGATGCAGCTGTAGTCCCTGTGCCCTACAGGAATCTAGGGGATGTTGTAATGTTATAAGAAAGGAAGAACTTCTAAGAGATATGCATGGCATGTCATTATGGCAATATGAGCTGTGTCCCACACATACGACACTTAATGTAACCTCTATCATGTAGCACCACAAATTCTGGGAGGAGGCATATGTGGTTTTAAACCATTGTTTCCCAATTTGGGATAATTTAAAAAATAAATTTCCTGATGATATTCCATAGAGATGAACTATTAGTTGTGTTATATCATACGCCACCTTGGTTTAATTTTTATATATTTTGTTATACCATAGAGATTAGTAATTGTTTTGGAGCTTAATGGGCCCATCCCCCAGGAGCTTAAATTACAGTATAAGTAAGTGTCTGCCTCCTATATACATCTCATATCTTCAGCACCAGGGACAAAACGTAGGTCACTCAGGTTTGTTAGCAAGAACTAGGTTTTAGTTACTTGAAAATAGAAATGAATATATTTTGTCTGTAAACAATTATTCTAAAGATATATTGAACTCAACTCTCTTCTTTTTTTTTATTTTAAAAATTTTTTTAGCGTTTATTTTTGAGACAGAGAGAGAGACAGAGCATGAACAGGGGAGGGACAGAGAGAGAGGGAGACACAGAATCTGAAACAGGCTCCAGACTCTGAGCTGTCAGCACAGAGCCCGACACGGGGCTCGAACTCGCGGACCGTGAGATCATGACCTGAGCCGAAGTCGGATGCTTAACCGACCAAGCCACCTAGGCGCCCCTCAACTCTCTTCTAATTAGAGAATGTTTTAACAGGACCCATATTTCTGTGCAGTTACTGTTTAGAGTGTTTTTGTGTTTTGGTATTCAGAACAATTAATGGTGAATTTAGAACTGTTTTCTCTGTAACATAAAACATGGATGTGTGTAAAAGAATGCTAAATAAACAAATGGTACCTCTCTCTCTCTCTCTCTCTCTCTCTCTCTCTATTTCATCTCTTACCACCCATTTTTCAGACCGATCTCTATCACAGCATCTAACATGTATGACCATTGAGAGGGTCCTTAATTTTCATATTAATGCTGAGGGTTGCATTTCTGTTCCTGCCAGATGGTTATCGAGAGTCAGGACTTATGAACTCTCTGTGGTTAGAAAAAGAGATGAATTCTTTTGGATTTGTTTTGGGTTTGTTATGAAATGGTTTTGTATTATCAGCCTAGGAGATTAAGAAGAAAAACATTTGCCAGGTTGAATATCCTCTTTGAAAAGTAGGCAAATAAGTCAGGTATTTTGCTTTGTTTTGTTTTTGTTCTTGGTCATGTAATGAAAAACTGTGACTTAAGGGAAGTGATATGTTTCCATGTCTTTAAGGTTAGCTCAAGAGACCGAGAAGATACCAAGATATGCTTCCATTCCAGAACCTCTTCACTCAATTTTCATTACACATAAGTGTAGAAGTCATGAGTCTAGTCCTCGTGCTGTCTAGAAGTGGGAGCAGAGAATAGAATACCTCAATTTTTATTTGCCTTTTCCTTTAGGAAGGGCCTCAGTGGTAGATCTCCCTTATATAGAGCATACAATGTAATCATTTCTGCAACCAACCACTTAAAGAATCTCTATCATGTGTATTCATATCTCTATGGGTGCATCTTCATTTGCGTCTATATGTATATGCTGAGTGTACTATTCAGTATTCTTTTTATTTAAAAAAAAAAACCTCATAAAAGGGATTTTACATAGCATGATAATTTTCTGTCCTAGATATGACACCCCAAAGTTTAACACTAGCTCCACTTCTGAAAATATTTTTTATGGCAAATATTATAAACAGGAATGCAATACAGTTTTGGACATGATTTTTCACAATTTTATCAATGTAACTAAATATCTTTTAATAGCTTATGAGGAATAAAATCTATCAAAAAAATATCAGATAGCTTTTATTGTTGTCAGGGTCAAGACTTGGATGTATGCCCCTTCATTACTTTCCAGAAAAAGGTATTCAAGAGATCTATCTCTCTGAATCTTTATTAGCATAGATCGTTATTACTATAATTGATTAAGCTAGCAAATCAATTAACCACATAGTTGATTTGATAGGCACAATTCTCACTTTCAATGTATATTTTATATCTCTTGTTTCATAATTCAGATTTTAACGAGTTTTTGTGAGCCACAAACATCAAAAATTCTATCACACTTTTCCAAAATAGAATATGAGAAAACTTTGTTTCAAATTCATGTTCCTGATAGAGTCACGTAAAAATAAAAAAAACAAAAGAGTGTTTGGAGAATCAGAGTAGGTGTTACTCTCCTGGACAGAGCTTATTAAGTTTCTTCAGAGAACAGATGCTAGTGTCTGTATGGCTTTGAAATATATCATTGAATCTAAAATTCCACCCAGAAACTGAAGTTAATCATAGATAAAGTGATAGATAAGGGTTGGAATCGTTCAAGGTTTCTGCTGATGCTTAAGTCAATTTTGGTCAGTGGGATCCACTGAGACTTTCAACCTTTTGAATTACTTGACCACTGTGTTTCTGTTATATCTTATAGATACATTGTTTGATATCAATGTTATATTTTTCTGAAATTAATGTTAACCTGTTTTTTCCTCCCTTTTTAGAAGAAAGACAATATCTATCATTTGTTTTCCTAAGTCCAACACCTGGCAGGAATGGGCACGGGAAACTGCTCCAGTGTGACCGAGTTCATTCTCCTCGGATTCTCAGAAGCCCCTGAGTTGAGAGTCGCCCTCTTCTCTGTGTTCCTTCTCATCTATGGAGTCACGGTGCTGGGCAACCTGGGCATGATGGCCGTGATTCAGGTCAGCTGTCACCTTCACACTCCCATGTACTTTTTCCTCAGCCACTTGTCCTTTGTGGACTTTTGCTACTCCACCGTCATTGTGCCAAATGTGCTGTCCAGTATCTTAAACAAGGGCAAAGCCATCTCCTTCCTGGGATGCATGGTGCAATTCTATTTCTTTTGTGCCTATGCAATCACTGAGGTCTTCCTTTTGGCTGTGATGGCCTATGACCGCTTCGTGGCCATCTGCAACCCACTGTTGTACATGGTCACCATGTCCCGGAATCTCTGTGTGGAGCTGGTGTCTTGTTGCTACCTGTGTGGGATGGTGTGTTCTCTGATCCACTTGTGTTTCGCTCTGGAGATCCCATCCTACACATCAAATGTGATTGACCACTTCTTCTGCGATCTGCCCCCTCTCTTATCCCTTGCTTGTTCTGATGTCACCATGAATTAACTGCTGCTGTACATCGTGGCCACCTTCAATGAGATCACCACCATCGTGATCATCCTCACGTCCTACTTGCTAATTCTCATCACCATCCTGAGGCTGCACTCTGCCGAGGGAAGGCGCAAAGCCTTTTCCACCTGTGCCTCCCACCTCACAGTCATCCTTGTCTTCCACGGAACAATCCTTTTCACTTACTGCCAGCCCAGTTCTGAGAACAGTATGGATACTGACAAGGTGGCCACGGTGTTCTACACTGTAGTGATTCCCATGCTCAACCCCCTCATCTATAGCCTGCGGAACAAGGATGTGAAGGAAGCACTCAAGAAAGTGTTGGGATCTAGGTTACCTTTTGAAAAACTATTTTCTTAACTAGACTCAGAGTTTCATCAGACACTTTAATGACGGGCTGGATTTGGGTGGGTGTGAATGGAAAAGTAAAGTAGGGAAATAAAACTTGGGGACTCTGCATGCTGTTTTGTTTTCCACTTGCTTATCTAATTAAGCCATATAATATCTTCTATGGATAATTTAAATGCACCTTTTATGGGACCATATCTGTGTTATTCTTATATCAGTAGTGTAGCTTTGCAATTAATTGTTGTGCAAAAAATATTTTCCAAATGGTTCAACATGATAAAACTCTAGAATAACTACGTGTAAATTTTTCTAAAGGAGAATACTTGAGATATTTTCCATTTGCTGGTAATTTCACCATGCTGCTCCTGATCATGAAAATGTCAAAAAAAAAAAAAAAAAAAAAAAAGAAAAGAAAACAAAAGAAAAGAAGAGAAAATAAAAGGTCAAGATTTCTGTTATAATAAACCTGATAAAGACAGGAAGTTCAGGGGTGCCTGGGTGGCTTACTTGGTTGAGTGTCCGACTTCAGCTCAGGTCATGATCTCACAGTTTGTGAGTTCGAGCCCCACGTCAGGCTCTGTGTTGACAGCTCAGAGCCTGCAGTCTGCTTCAGATTCTGTGTCTCCTCCTCTCTCTGCCCGTCCCATGCTCATGCTGTCTCTCTCTGTCTCTCAATAATAAATAAACGTTAAAGAAAAAAATATTAAAAAAAGGAAGTTCAGAGGAGTGGACATTTTTTTTTTTGCTTTGTTTGTATTTAATTTTATTGTGACTGCAGTTTCAAGAACCACTTTTAAAACATCCTTATCATTCTTTGTGAACTATCTCCTCTCTGAACTGAAATTCCTCCTAGTTCTGGTAGTTTGGTTCTATTCTCAGTTCCTTTGGAAAGTCATATTTATTGTTCAATGAAGACTCATGGTGCACTGACTTTATGCTACTCATTCATCTAGGAGCTTGGGATATATTAGTGAACAAAGCAATGAATGATCTCTGCTTTCCTGGAACTTTTATTTTAGCAGGCAATATACAATTAAAGAAATTAATTATTATTAAAAATATATTTGAACGATGTGAAGTATTTTAATCATGCAATTGGGTAGTAGAGTAACTCCTGAAGTAAAACAGTATGTTCATGGAAGATTTCACTGAAAAGCTGCATTTGAACAAAAACTTAAGGGAAAGCATTACAGTGTGCAGGAAACATGAGGAGAAAAGACCATAAAGAAAGAGTCGGTAATATTTTTTGGAAAACAAAAAGCAATACACAAAATCAAAGAGGTCAGACTAGATCAAAGAAGCAGAGGTGGTTAAGAGTAATAGAATAGGACAAGGTTTCAAAGGGACTATTTTCCCAACTCGATATTTAACTTTTTAAATATTTATGCTTTAACTCTCAGTGAATCATGATGACCTAAAGGAGGGATCTTCACCCTTCTCCAACAGGGTCAGAGTGGATGGCAGGGAGGAAGACAGTTACGCCTGCTATATGGTAGCCACTCAATATTTGATAAGGATGGTTGTTATAATTCCATAACTTTTATAATGGTTGTAGGTATGTATGCGAGTAATCAGGGGTTGGAGAAGTGATTTTAAAATATAACACTTGGGGGCACCTGGATGGCTCAGTCGGCTAGGTGTCTGACTCTTGGTTTTGGCTCAGGTCATGAGCCAGGTCAGGCTCAGGTTCATGAGTTCAAGCCCCACACTGTGCTCTGTGCTGACAGTGTGGAGCCTGCTTGGTATTCTCTCTCTCTCTCTGTCTTTCTGCCCCTCCCACACTCTCTCTCTCCTTTTCTTCCAGACTAAATTAATAAAATCTAAAATACATTTATATAAATTTTTGTATAAAATTTTCCTAATGCTGCTCCAGGGTTTCAAGCATTACATCAGAGAAAAATGATTAATTTTAATTGTTTATTTCATGACCTCAAGAGAATGGGGCAAGACATAATCTCTAGGGCTCATGTCCCAAAGGTTGTACTATAGATATAAGAATGTATCCTTCAGTCCCAACCAAGAGTGGCCTTACCTTTGCCATCAGCAGGTTTGTTTTCAGATTCTAGAGACCGATTGATATTAATTTCAATGTAGGGTATCTGGGAAGCAGCACGGTGGGGGAAACTTACCCTTAGATCCAGACAGTTCTTGAGAATTATTTAGTCACTGCAGAAGTAACATATCTGGAACATGCAAGGAAGAGAAAGTGCATTTATGCTACACGGTTTTGTCTTAGAGGGCCTGGCTCAGATGCACAAGGGCTACCCTGGGTGGGAGGATAGAAGAGGTCTGAGAACTTTGGGAATGTGCATTGTTCTGTTTCTGTAAGTTATGGGAGAAATAGTCAAGGTAAGATAGAGAAGATTTAAGTAAAATGAAACTAACAGAGATTGAATAGACTCTCTAGTGAAAAAAATTAAAAGGGGCCAGCTTTAATTAAGATGATAAAGCAGAGAAAAATTAGAGAAAAATTAGAACAAAATAGGGAAAACAAAGGTCAGATTTCAGCTGTTATATTTCTTGGACTCAATGGTAGAGAAAGATTTTACCAACAATTTAATAATAGTATTTGGGATGCAAGAATCATCATGTTGAATATCACATTCTTTAAAATGAAACCTGAAAAGCCTTAGTCAGTTAAATATTATATTAAGCAAGAAGTGTGATAATGAGAACGTCTAGCTTCAGGATGGATGTCTTTTGAGGTTGTCTTTAATACTCAGATGTATGACTGACTATAGGGACAGAGGTCCATTAAGCTCTCAGTCTTGAATATGATCTGATATCTTTATTGATGGGCCATCTGAAACTATCTCTTGGGTTGTGGGACCAAAGGTAACCTTACCATTGAGATGATTAAGAGTTTTCTGCTATGGTAAGATCTTAGAGGTGTTGGGCACCAACTGGAGAAGTACAATGATACTTTTGTATTACTATTTTCTTCTAAAATGCCTTCATAGTGTATTACTACCTCGAGTGTTTAAAAAATCCTTCTCCTTCACAGATACTATATGGACAGAATGAATATCCTGCATGTCTTGAAGGGAGAGGAGAAGTGAGAAAAGAGAGAGAAAGCGAGAGATTCCTAGGCAAGGAAAGTGTCTAAGTCACTTATTACTACTTTAGTTATTTCTGGGAGAGAAAATTTCCCTAGTTCCTGTTCTTATTTCATCATGATGCTGATTTCTAGTGCAGCTCTTTGGTCTGTACATTGTCAGTAGACTATTTCCCATAGGCCCAGAGACGCTGGCTTGTCACAGATTACAAGTATGATCATCAATAAAAGAAATATCTTGGTATCTAGACCTAGAACAGGGGTCAGAGTCTGGTGTGGAGGAATGGACATATGGTTGGGATTCTGATCAAGGCTCTAGTCGCAGGTATGTAGATTGGTCATTATTGGCATGTCATTGGGAAAGTCAAGGTGTCTCCAGAAGTTTTGTCACCTCTAGAACAAGGAAGTAGACATGATTATCTTTAGCATCTAATCTAATTATTTATCAAGTAATGAGGTCAGATTGACAATTTGGAGCCCATTAGTTGAGGAGAATACTCTGAAAAAATGAATTAAGGTTTATTTTGATATCAGATTCACTGAGTCAGAAAGAAAAAGATTAATGTGTTGTATGAAATGAATAATAAAGCCAAAAATATAAAATGTTAAAGGTGTTTATGCTTAATGTCACAGTGTAAACCTGTGATGTAAAAATTAATTTATTTGGAAATTTCTCATGTTTGTACTGCTTATAGGGCTGACATAATCAGTCATTATATTGTATTAGGTGTATCTTTTATGCACTTATAATGTGCAAGGAGGGCTGAAAGGGTTATGCTAATATTTGATTTAAAATAACCATAAATCCCTTTATCTCATACTTTTATATGTAAATATTAAAAATTACAGTTAAGAATTTAAACAACTTTTAAAGATTTTATTTTTATGTAATCTCTACACCCAACATGGGGTTCGAACTTACAATGCCAAGACCAAGAGTCACATGCTCTACTGGCTGAGTCAGTCAGGCATCCCGAGAACTTAAAAAATTTTAATTCAGTAATTGTATTGCTTTTAAACTTAACGAACATTTCAAAAATGATTTTGTGTTTTCAAATATTAGACATTTAGCATATCTTACATAAAAATACATAGAGAAATTATGAAAAGATATTTTGCTTCATCTTCCAGTCTTGGTAAGGGGTAGTTAGGAAGCTTCTTAGATGCTCACTCCCTTACTATTTTTATTTTCAGGACCGATTCAGATTCTGACAAACAGAAACCATCATGTTACTGTCAGAGAGAAATAAAACTGGGGCTGTGTTCACTCTCTTGGGCTTCTCAGATTACCCAGAACTGCAAGTCCCTCTCTTCTTGATTTTTTTGGCCATCTACAGTGTCACTGTTGTAGGAAATATTGGGATGATAGTTATAATCAAGATTAACTCCAAACTGCACACCCCCATGTACTTTTTCCTCAGCCACCTCTCATTTGTGGATTTCTCCTATTCCTCCATCATTGTTCCCAAGACCCTGGCAAACCTAGTTGTAGAAGACAGGACCATTTCATTTCCAGGATGTATAGTACAATATTTTTTCTTTTGTACCTTTGTGGTAGCTGAATCCATTTTATTGGCTGTGATGGCCTATGACCGCTTTGTGGCCATCTGCAACCCTCTGCTCTACACAGTGGCCATGTCCCAGAAACTCTGTGCCATGCTGGTGGTCGGATCATACGCATGGGGAGTAGCATGTTCGCTGATACTCACATGTTCTGCTATCAAATTATCTTTCCAGGGTTTCAACACAATCAATCACTTCTTCTGTGAGTTCTCTGCATTGCTGTCCCTGTCTTGCTCTGATATTTACGTCAATCAGTTGCTGCTTTTCATTTTTGCCACCTTCAACGTGGTCAGCACATTGCTTATCATTCTCATGTCTTATGTATTTATCATTGTCACCATCCTCAAGATGCGTTCAGCCAGTGGTCGTCGCAAAGCCTTCTCCACCTGTGCCTCCCACCTGACAGCCATCACCATCTTCTATGGGACCATTGTCTTCCTCTACTGTGTTCCTAACTCCAAAAACTCGAGGAACACAGTGAAAGTGGCATCTGTGTTTTACACAGTGGTGATCCCTATGCTGAATCCCTTGATCTACAGTCTGAGAAATAAAGACATCAAGGATACAGTCAGCAAGATAACTAAAGCCTTTTCTTTTTGAGCATATTATTGCAGTACATTGTCCTTGAAATGCAAATCAAGTGGGCCCATAATTGTTGATTGTAAGATAAGTTTAAATATAATGAAGAGTTGATGTACAATGGATTGGATGTGGATTTTGATCCAAGAGACTTATCTTGATGTTATCTTTTGCTCACTGGAAAAAAAAATCCGAAGCCCCTCTGACCTTTGGTTTTTAATCCAAAAAATTGAGGTAATATAAACTAGCCTCTATTCTGATTGTGAAGACTAAAACTTAATTTAGATATCATGTGAAATACCTTGTATAATCTCAGTAATCATTAATTTTATTCCCCTTTCTTATAACATACCTCAAGTAGACTAGGTCTCAATAAACACATAAATATATCTCCAAAAGTACAACTAGCAGTTAAAATAAAACATAGTCTTCATCTCCAAGGAATGCACAGTCCAGTGTCGACAGTAGGACAGTGAAGAAAGTGGCCATTGTATAAGGTGGGAAATAAAAAGTATCATAGAGTTTTTGAAAGAAAGAAAAGTTCAAGTCCATTTAGGGACTTTAGAGTAATGACTGCAAAAAATAGGTATCACCTGCACTTGGCTTTGGATAACAAATTGCACAGTTTCAGGAGACAACACGTATGAGTTTCATTCAGAAGAGCAAAGCATCACAAAATCATGAGGTCAGAATGTAATACTGAATCAGTAATCTAAAAAATATTTTATTGAGTGATTACTATATAACATATGTGTGTGTGTGTGTGTGTGTGTGTGTGTTGTGTGTGTTGTATTGTGTGTCTAGGTTACTTGGCCTGAGTGGAAATTTAATAAGACATTGTCTATATCCTGAATGTGTTTCAAAGGAGCTCCATTGTGGCAGTGTGATAAGTTATGATGAGATCCATCAAAGGCTTTTAAAGATGTTAGACTGGATTTCAGGAAATCTCTTTTTTTAATTTTTAAAAATTTTTTGAGACAGAGAGATAAAGAGAGGAAATGAGTGGGAGAGAGGGGCAGAGAGAGACAGAGACAGAGAATCTTAAGCAATCTCCATGCTCATCACGGAGCCTGATGTGGGGTCAAACCTACAACCCAGGGATCATGACCTGAGCGGAAATCAAGATCAGCATGGCTCACCCAGCTGAGCTACCCAAGTGCCCCTGGATTTCAGAAAATCTTATGCAAAGAATAAGCATAATGAGTGCCTGCCCAACCTGTGTTTCATAGTAACATTCTGCCTATGAAGACATCACAAACATTATCAATCCTTTATCATTTTTTTTTCCTGAACATGAACATAATCTCTGACTCCTTCTCAACTGAACTCCTGCCTTAAGAAAAAGTGCTCAGTGTCTCCTGGTGGCTCAGTCGGTTAAGCCCCTGACTTTGTCTCAGGTCCTGATCTCTGGGTTCATGAGTTGGAGCCCTTACATCAGGCTCTCTGGTCTCAGTGTGGAGCCCACTTTGAATCCTCTGTCCCCCTCTCTCTCTTCCCCTCCCTGGCATGCTTTCTCTCTCGGTCTCTCAAAAATAAAATAAACATTAAAAAAATGCTCAAAACCAATTGCTTCCGTAACTATTCAAAAATAAAATAAAGTCAGATAGTGATTAGCACCAAGGCCTATTTATTTTATCTGGCAAATTCAACATACTAAGCCTCTGTAATATTAATAAGTCATGTTGCTTGAATGCCTTATACCTGCTTCTCTTTCTCTTTACTCAATATGGACAGTTAAAATTGCAAACAAGTTATTAATATAATGAAAAGTAATACATTTCTGCTGTTCTAGTAAGGGAGAACTATTTTATATGGGCTCAGGAAAGTTACTTAAAATGTGCATATTATTTTGAACTAATGATCATTATTAAAATGTTCTATTTATATACGTCATAAAATAAGGAATCACTTAACCATTTTACATGGAAAGATACAATCTAAGAAACAGCGTTTTAGAAATGGATGTCTGAGGAGGGAATGCATTTCTCTTCTATTGACTTCGGTTTCTCTGCATATCCACAAATTTATCTTTCACTTTCCTTTGGTCCTTTTTTTTTTTTTTTCAAGACACTCAATACATTTTAGTGAGCCTTTTAGTTTACAACATGAGGTGAAAGGATAGTCAGTCCTCTTTAACCAATATTTTACACAGCTGTAGGAAAATATTTCAAACTTTAGGGAATTATAACGGATTACATATATTACAGGTTGGGAAGCAGGTAAACAATATCTTCATTCTTCAATTTTCCAGTTGAGTCTTCCTTTCCAATAGTATCCAGCTCTAATTAGTTACATAAATTTCTTCAAGGCCATGTTTTGTTGTTGCTGATGTCTTCAGACCTGAAACTTTGCCATTTCAGTCAATATCCGCGAATTCTTCCGCTTCAAAAATGCGTTTTGCATTGGGTGGAATTTTGGCACCTTTCTTTCCATAAGCCCATTCTGGATCAATCTCTAGTTACGCCTTCTCTCCTTTACTCACTTATACACTTATTCAATAAATTAACTCGTTATTCATAAGTTAATACAATTTACGTGCACTTATACAATCCTAATTTTCCTCAAAATTTAGGAAATTTTTTACATTGAATTATTTTTGAAATATTTATATTGAATTAGGAATTCTTTACTTTGAGTCAAAAAAGGGTAATCCCTCTTTAGAGAGACTCTTATTTTACTTCTGTTCTGCTTGGACAAAGGATGATCATTTTGGGGTAAAAGTAACACCAACCATCTAGCTTTTACTCTGAGGAAACCAAAGCCCATAACACGTAAGAGACCCGGCCAAAGTTGTAAAAGCAATTGCTGACAGACACGAAAGCAATCGGTTGAGACTACAGACATATCTTCTACTAAAGTCTAGCGGACAATCTTGTGTTTTCCCTCATTTCAAGCTGCCACATTTCAGACTCTTTATGATAGATTCTGTTGCTTCTATATAGAACATGACATATTAGCCTCTGAAATTTTTGGTTGTGTGCCTCTCAATTTTGAAAATAATTTAATATTGAATATAAAATATTGCATCATAATTTTAAATAGCAGCAAAAAGTGTGATTTCTCTTACATAATATAATTCACTTAAAATACATAAATAAAGGGGCACCTGGGTGGCTCAGTGAGTTAAGCATCCGACCTTGGCTCAGGTCATGATCTCACCGTTCATGAGTTCAAGCCCCGTGTCGGGCTCTGTGCTGACAGCTCTGAGCCTGGAGCCTGCTTCACGTTCTGTGTCTCCCTCTCTCTCTGCCCCTCCCCCACTCACATTCCATCTCTCTCTCTGTCTCAAAGAATAAATACACATTAATTTTTTTTTAAATCTTAAAAAAGGATAAAATGTGTCAATAGTTGTATTCAGAACAGTAACTGGGTCATAGAAAGTGGTCACTGTGAGCATTGGTTACTCTTCTTAGCAAAGGTGGTTTGTTATTCGCACCTATTTCTGGTATTTGACAGAAGTCCGGTTTGACTGTTCAGCAAAATCCCTGGTCTCTACTCACTAGATGTCACTAGCACCCCTTCCTATTGGGAGAACCCAAAACGTCTTGGGACAGAGCCACAGGTCCCAGAGGCATCAAAATAACTCCTGCTCCAGAACCACTTCTCTATAAATAGTCAACAGCCTGATTTTTCACCTTCAGACTTGAAAACAGGCAAGGTTTTCAACATTGGGTACTATGTTGGACTCAGAAAAAGACACCTCACTTTTACTGACCATTGAAGAGAGAGAACCATATTATCAGAATAACTATTTGTTTTCAGACTGGGATTTCTCAACGCGCATATCTTTTACCTTTTTGAAATCATTTGACCAAAGGGGGACATACCTAGTGGATTGAATCTTAGTGAAGACCATGTTTCCTCCAGAAATAATCCACTGGGGACTCCACCTCATAAAGCAGGCTCTAATTTCTTTTCAAATGGTTAGAAGAAAATATTTATTGTCATGGGTCTTATAAGGGTTAAAGAGGTAAAGCAAATTATGTATGCATATACAATATTTTACATGTACACTCTGGCTTAGTGTTATTTAACTTACCGTTTTATCATAATGATTTTTCAGGCCATTAAAGGGCCTTCAAAAACATCCTGTAAATAGTTGCATAGATTTCCATAATATATATGTACCTTAGCCTTCACCATTTGCCTCTTGTTGTTCAAATCTTTTTAATATTTATCTATTTTTGAGACAGCATGTGCGAGCAGGGAAGGGGTAGAGAGAGGGAGACAGAGGATGCAAAAGAGACCCTGCACTGAAGACAGACAAGCAGATACAGGGCTACAACTCACAAACTGTGAGATCATAACCTGAGCCGAAGTCAAACACTAAACCGACTGAGCCACCCACGTGCCCCTGACCATTTCCCTCTTATTGACATATTATTGCTGAAATTTACTCTCATAAATAATGCTACAATGCAGCAGGAAGACTTTTGGTAATACTTCCTTATGTACATCTTTGATTCGTTCTTCAAATAGATTTAAAACTGAATTTATTTGTCTAATAGGTTAAGGCTTCAGAGTCAGAGTTATAGGAAGTTTGAGACCAACTACAAACTCCCTGAACAAAAAAAGACAAGAAAGACCATGATTAGGAGAATCACTATGTTACTTTATAGAAAAAAAAAAAAAAGCTAGTGTGGAGGATTAAAGCTACTTCCCCATCTAAAACATATGGATAAAAAATGAACACTTGTGGGTTAACAGTCTTCAACTGACATGCTTCTCATCATTTCAGTGGAAAACAGGGAAGGATGTGGTGTATTTCAAAACATTATTTTCTGAGATCTCACTAGATTCAGTGCTCATTAAACAGTCTGCCAGGAAGAAGGGATTTGAGTTTCATAACACATTGTGGCTAATTATGTCTGAGGTCTTTCTAGTGATTCAGGGTCAAGCTGTAAATTGTGTAGGAGTCGCTTAAAGAATCATATACACCGTGATGGATGTGGATGTTTCTGTGTGATCTGTGAATCAACGTGTGACCTTACGCATCTTTCCACAATGCCTGCACTTTTCCTAAACTTCACAAAAGCCATGTCCTAATTCTTTGCGGAAAAACTTAGCTATCTTACGCGTTTTCACATCTTTTTTTTAAGAGACTGCCAGAAAATGAATCTGAGATCATACAGTGGAGGATAACTATGAAGATTTTTCTCCAACCTCAATCAAATGGGAACATGGGCAAGGGAAACTGCTCCAGTGTGACCGAGTTCATTCTCCTCGGATTTGCAGAAGCCCCTGAGTTGAGAGTCGCCCTCTTCTCTGTGTTCCTTCTCATCTATGGAGTCACGGTGCTGGGCAACCTGGGCATGATGGTCGTGATTCAGGTCAGCTGTCACCTTCACACTCCTATGTACTTTTTCCTCAGCCACTTGTCCTTTGTGGACTTTTGCTACTCCACCGTCATTGTGCCAAAGATGCTAACTAATACCTTAAACGAGGACAAAGCCATTTCGTTCCTGGGGTGCACCGTGCAATTCTACTTGTTTTGTACATGTGTGGTAAGTGAGGTCTTCCTTTTGGCTGTGATGGCCTATGACCGCTTCGTGGCCATCTGCAACCCACTGTTGTACACAGTCACCATGTCCCGGAATCTCTGTGTGGAGCTGGTGTCTTGTTGCTACCTGTGTGGGATGGTGTGTTCTCTGATCCACTTGTGTTTAGCTCTGGAGATCCCATCCTACAGATCAAATGTGATTGACCACTTCTTTTGCGATCTGCCCCCTCTCTTATCCCTTGCTTGCTCTGATGTCACTATGAATGAACTGCTGCTGTACATCGTGGCCACCTTCAATGAGATCACCACCATTGTAATCATCCTCACCTCCTACTTGCTAATCCTCATCACCATCCTGAGGCTGCACTCTGCCGAGGGAAGGCGCAAAGCCTTTTCCACCTGTGCCTCCCACCTCACAGCCATCCTTGTCTTTCACGGAACAATCCTTTTCACTTACTGCCGGCCCAGTTCTGGCAACAGTATGGATACTGACAAGGTGGCCACAGTGTTCTACACTGTAGTGATTCCCATGCTCAACCCCCTCATCTATAGCCTGCGGAACAAGGATGTGAAAGAAGCGCTCAGAAGAATGGTGAGCTCCAAAATATTTTCCTAGAAAATATTTTCTTTGTGAGACTCAAGTTCCCACAGGGCAGGCTGGTTGAGCAGTGAATGGGTGGTTGTAGTGTTTGAGTGGAGGGTAGAGCCAGGGGGTAGGTAGTTAAGAGTGATTCTTTTTGATTCACTTACCTATGAATCTTCCATTTGCCTCAAAGTTAGGACTGAGTATATTTCAAATTTTAAGCCTACTTCGTTTCTTTTCTTCAATCTATAATCTTTGAAATGGATAGGAGTAATGGATTTTTAAGACATGTTTGGTTTGATCTATAACCTTCATAAGCTTAATGAAGAACTCTTGAGAATCATGCTTTCTTTCAGTATCTATGATGGAAAATTCATTCCTTTTCAAAATTGAATTCCTGCTATTTTACAATGAAGAACACATCTTTGTCCAACAGTTGATACATAGAGTGAGATTTCCACATGCACACATGTCATTTTTATCTTTTTATTCTTTTTGATACATTTATTGCTTATTTTTTGTTTTCCTTATTATTTGTCTCAGTGTACAGTGTTTTTGGAACTTCAGATAGTATGTCATCTGAAAAAGTGGAGTTAATCTTAATTATTTCACATGGATGTTAGTAAAATTAAATTGCATGTCATGTGCAAAGAGCCTAGAATAATCCCTGGCACATAAATAGTTTTCTCTTTCTCTCTTCTCCTTCCCTTATATTGTCCTAATATTACATATATACTTTTGGTCACATGCACGCACACACACACACACACACACACACACACACAAACTTGCCATCATTGAATAACCCTTACTACAAGTAGCTGCATTTCTGACTTAGGTCACTTGTCACATTTTTGTTGTTTGTTTCCTCAATTTTTGTCTCCATTATAACTCTCCATTTGGAACAAACGCTGTCACTTAAAATTGGAATTCTAAGCTATTTGTAGAAAACATAAATATTTCATTTTCAAGCCAAAATATGGAAAGAGCCTAAATGGCAATCAACTGATGAATGGACAAAGAAGATGTGATATATCTATATCTATATCTGTATCTATATCTGTATCTATATCTATATATCATCTATATCTATATCATCTATATCTAGAGAGAGAGAGAGAGAGGAATATTACTGAGCCACCAAAAAGAGTGAAATCTTGCCATTTGCAACAACCTGGATGGAATTAGAGAGGATTATGCTGAGTGAAATAAGTCAGTCAAAGGCAAATAGCATATTATTTTCTCTCATATGTGGAATTTAAGAAACAAAGCAGATGAACATAGTGGAGAAAAAAGAGAGCTAAACCATAGAATGGTCTCTTAACTATAGGGAAGAAACTGAATGTTGCCAGATGGGAGGTGGTTGGGGGAATGGATTAAACGTGTGATGGGTACTAAGGAGGGCACTTGTGATGAGCACTGGGTGTTGGATGTAAGTGATAAACCACTGAATTCTACATCTGGAACTGATATTACACTGTATGTTAACTAAGTGGAATTTAAATAAAAACCTGAAAAAGATCATTTTCAGGGTGCATACTGGACTTTATTTTACATCCCTGTGGTTCCTGAATTAATTCTGCTATGACAGTGTGTGACAGCTTCGTGGCCATTTGCAACACTTTGCATTACACAGGTGCTGTGCCCCAGAAACCCTGTGCCCTACTACAAGTTGGATCATATGCATGGGGAGTAGCATGTTTCCTGAAACTCACGTGTTCTGCTTTCAAAGTATCTTTTAGTGGTTCATCACAATCAGTCACTTCTGTGAGTTCTCCTCACTAATGTCTCTTTCTTATTCTGAGTCTTACGTCAGCCAGTTGCTTCTCGCTGCTTCTCACAATGAGGTGAGCACAGAGCTCTTCGTCCTTCCATCTTATGGGGTTTTCATTGCCACCTCTCCAGATACATTCAGCAGGTGAGCATCAGGAAATCCCCTTCAACTGTTAGCTTCACACTTGACCGGATCACCGTTTTCTACAGCACCATTCTCTTCTCTTAGTCTGTGCCCTACCTCCTAAACCTCCAGGCACACAAAGTGATACCTGTTATGTACGGTGGTGATCCTCGTGTTGAAGCCCCTTATCTATAGACTGAGATATAAGAACATCAAAGGCACAGTCAGACACTTTTTTTCATAGTGAATGGTAAACACGTACCTCTGTTACTATAGAACATCTTTCTGTGATTTTTGAAGGACCTGTCAATCAAGCTCATTTTTAAAAATCACTTTAGATTTTCCAAAAGACAGAATACTTACAATGGGAAGAATATGAATTTTAGGTCTGAGAAATCATACCTGGCTCTGATAATATAAAATCGGCCGGTTGGTTTATCTGAACCAGTCTTTATCTACAAAAATGATATAATGTGATGTAATTCATGGAGTAGCGTGTGAAAAAAAATAAAATGTAGACAACATATCTGGCATATTGTATATGTGCAATAAAAGCTAGTTGTATTCTCTTCTCTTCACTGCTAAGCGATAGGTTGCAGGTGTTAAATACACAGCCACTTTTGTAGTTTAAATTCAGTGAAATAGATGACAGGAAAGAAATACATAGTCTTCTTTTCAAGAACCTCACAAGCCAGTGGTATTAGTAAATATCATAATGTTCGGTCAGGAGACACTTCAAAATCATATGTGGATATCAAAGAGATTATTTCATAATTGCGTGCATCCTTTGCTTGACCTTGAAGGAAGAGCAGGTTTTGAAAAGACACAGAAGAGAAAGACACAAGGTGTATTCAGGAGTAAAGAACAGGAACAATGTTCGAGAGGTGAGCATGAATAATAAAGTCAATGATTCAGCACTATTGTGAGCTACTGTTTTATGTCATATGCATTCAAGGTATCTTGTTAGGTGCTGGAAGGAATGAGAATTTGCGTAAGATACACTTACTATTCTCAATTCCTTCAAAAAGAGCTCCAGTGTGGACGGTGCAAATATTACAAGAAGTTTAGAAATATTAGCGTGTTTCCTAGAATAGTGAGAACAAAAACAAAGCAAATATATTCATGTTCTATGTTTTAGGCTCCCTTTTATCACCTGTCAATTTGCATAAGTATATTATTAATTGACATGGCCCCTGACCAAAGGCATATCTCAATTCTTTTCTTCAGAATTCTTTAGGCAGTCTTCATAACATTTTTGAATAGATTTCTTGTAAATATTCCGAGCCATTTGTTTTCCTTAAACGTTGTTTTAAATTGTCATTTGTAAATTATAATCTTAACAAGTAATTAATCAAACCTAGGTTATTGTGTCTATTAGGAAAGATTAGCTTTTCTCTGGTAGTAGTAATATTTATTATAAGATGGCCTCATAGATAAAGGTGTCTAATTTTCAAAAATCTTATGACACCATATTTATCTTTCTTCTATCATTAATTTTGCTTGAATTACTTACGTATCCTTTGTTTGGTACTCTTTGTCATTGGTAAATCCCAAATTAGTTCAGAAATTATTGTGAGAAAAAATAATAGCTGTGTTTGTTGAAGGTAACATAAACACTGGATAATAACCTTATATTGGTTCATGAAATAATTTGGAGTGGTTCTATGATCTTAAACGTACAGTAATTAATTAAAGTCCACTTATTTCAGAAATAGAACTATATAATTATGACCCAAACTATCTTATATATTTGCATATATTCACGTATATGAAACTGCCTTCCTTTACACATTGTCACTTACTTGATTTGAACTTACCTGGAACGCTTGTAGAAAAGTAGCAGAAATGTTATATTGTTCTTGATTGGAGTGAATGATGAAAATGAAAACTAACCTATGAAATTTAATAGATGCTTCTAAGTGTTTAGAGGGAAATATATGTCTTTAAATAACTGTATTAGAAATGAAGAAAACTCTCAAAATTAGAATCTTAGTTTCCACATTAAGAATCAAAAAAAAAAAAAAAAAAAGAAAAAGAAAAAAGAACAAGGGAGGTTATAATAAAGACCAGATTATCAGTCAATAAAGTAGGAAAATAAAAAGTAGAGATCATTGAGTTTGTACTGTGAAAAGATTACTACCATTGACAAAATTTTAGCTAGAATTACCAGGAGAAAAGGAAACCAGAAACAAATTAGTACAATTAGTAAGGATAGTAATCTTGCAAAAATGTTATGCCAACAATTTAGTCAACTTAGATGATACAGACAGATTTGAAAAAGATAAATTTTCCCAAGCTGACAAAGAAGTAGAAAATCTGAATAGATATGTGACAATAAATTCAATTTGTAATGAAAATATTCTCACACTCCTTCCATCAATATCCAGACAATTACTATTACTAAATATCTATGTAGGCAATAACACTGGTTGTTACACAGATGGCTTCACCAGTTACTTTTACTAAATAACTACATAAGCAATGGTACCAATTGTGAGTTACTTTATTTAGGAGATAGAGATCATGATCCTTTTTCCAATTCATGCAGTTATATCAGTATTACCCTGATACCAAAGCCAAACAAAGACAACACACAGAGGAAAACAGAAACCAAAATCCCTCATGGATACAAACCCAAGAATTCTCAACAAATCCTTGTATCCAATAATAAGATAAAATAGATGCACTGAAACATATGAAAGGCTTATGAGCCACACCAAGGGAGATTTATCTCAGAAATGCGAAGTTGGTTTAACATATGAAAAACAATGTAATATATCACTTACACAGAATGATGGAGATGGGGAACCGGATGGAATGTCTCCTCAGCCTTGGGTGCCGTCTTTGGCACATCAATTTTGTAAAATATAATCATATTATATGGTAGTTGAGAGAATACCAATTTATTTCCTTGAAATTACATTTTACCACATATACCTTTACAAATTTATGTGCACAGCCAGTGATACACAGAGACGAATGGAAAACTGTGGCTTAGATTGATCTTTCAAAGTCAGAAGAACACATCTGGGAAAGATATCTGAGGGGTCCCATTTGATGACTTCCACTATTGCACATGCATTAGAAAAAAAATGCAGTCTCAGAAATCTCTCTGGATTTATTTATTTTGTTCCATACATTCATATGGGTGGAAAACCAGATGGGCCTCAATTTCTTTTATTGATCATTTATTTTGAATGTGTCCAAGTTTCAACCGCCTGTAAGATAAGCATAAAAACTGGAATTGCTCTCCTGGCTGGTTACTAGGAAGCTAAAGTAAGTGAATATTTGTATAATAGTTAGAATGGGTTCCAACACATAGCAAGTGTGAGTTATTATATGGTTTTCTGACCACTGGAGTCATTATTTTTTTGTTATTTAAAGGAATTCTGATGCAGCTGTAGTCCCTGTGTCCTACAGGAATCTAGGGGATGTTGTAATGTTATAAGAAAGGAAGAACTTCTAAGAGATATGCATGGCATGTCATTATGGCAATATGAGCTGTGTCCCACACATACGACACTTAATGTAACCTCTATCATGTAGCACCACAAATTCTGGGAGGAGGCATATGTGGTTTTAAACCATTGTTTCCCAATTTGGGATAATTTAAAAAATAAATTTCCTGATGATATTCCATAGAGATGAACTATTAGTTGTGTTATATCATACGCCACCTTGGTTTAATTTTTATATATTTTGTTATACCATAGAGATTAGTAATTGTTTTGGAGCTTAATGGGCCCATCCCCCAGGAGCTTAAATTACAGTATAAGTAAGTGTCTGCCTCCTATATACATCTCATATCTTCAGCACCAGGGACAAAACGTAGGTCACTCAGGTTTGTTAGCAAGAACTAGGTTTTAGTTACTTGAAAATAGAAATGAATATATTTTGTCTGTAAACAATTATTCTAAAGATATATTGAACTCAACTCTCTTCTTTTTTTTTATTTTAAAAATTTTTTTAGCGTTTATTTTTGAGACAGAGAGAGAGACAGAGCATGAACAGGGGAGGGACAGAGAGAGAGGGAGACACAGAATCTGAAACAGGCTCCAGACTCTGAGCTGTCAGCACAGAGCCCGACACGGGGCTCGAACTCGCGGACCGTGAGATCATGACCTGAGCCGAAGTCGGATGCTTAACCGACCAAGCCACCTAGGCGCCCCTCAACTCTCTTCTAATTAGAGAATGTTTTAACAGGACCCATATTTCTGTGCAGTTACTGTTTAGAGTGTTTTTGTGTTTTGGTATTCAGAACAATTAATGGTGAATTTAGAACTGTTTTCTCTGTAACATAAAACATGGATGTGTGTAAAAGAATGCTAAATAAACAAATGGTACCTCTCTCTCTCTCTCTCTCTCTCTGTCTCTATTTCATCTCTTACCACCCATTTTTCAGACCGATCTCTATCACAGCATCTAACATGTATGACCATTGAGAGGGTCCTTAATTTTCATATTAATGCTGAGGGTTGCATTTCTGTTCCTGCCAGATGGTTATCGAGAGTCAGGACTTATGAACTCTCTGTGGTTAGAAAAAGAGATGAATTCTTTTGGATTTGTTTTGGGTTTGTTATGAAATGGTTTTGTATTATCAGCCTAGGAGATTAAGAAGAAAAACATTTGCCAGGTTGAATATCCTCTTTGAAAAGTAGGCAAATAAGTCAGGTATTTTGCTTTGTTTTGTTTTTGTTCTTGGTCATGTAATGAAAAACTGTGACTTAAGGGAAGTGATATGTTTCCATGTCTTTAAGGTTAGCTCAAGAGACCGAGAAGATACCAAGATATGCTTCCATTCCAGAACCTCTTCACTCAATTTTCATTACACATAAGTGTAGAAGTCATGAGTCTAGTCCTCGTGCTGTCTAGAAGTGGGAGCAGAGAATAGAATACCTCAATTTTTATTTGCCTTTTCCTTTAGGAAGGGCCTCAGTGGTAGATCTCCCTTATATAGAGCATACAATGTAATCATTTCTGCAACCAACCACTTAAAGAATCTCTATCATGTGTATTCATATCTCTATGGGTGCATCTTCATTTGCGTCTATATGTATATGCTGAGTGTACTATTCAGTATTCTTTTTATTTTAAAAAAAAAAACCTCATAAATGGGATTTTACATAGCATGATAATTTTCTGTCCTAGATATGACACCCCAAAGTTTAACACTAGCTCCACTTCTGAAAATATTTTTTATGGCAAATATTATAAACAGGAATGCAATACAGTTTTGGACATGATTTTTCACAATTTTATCAATGTAACTAAATATCTTTTAATAGCTTATGAGGAATAAAATCTATCAAAAAAATATCAGATAGCTTTTATTGTTGTCAGGGTCAAGACTTGGATGTATGCCCCTTCATTACTTTCCAGAAAAAGGTATTCAAGAGATCTATCTCTCTGAATCTTTATTAGCATAGATCGTTATTACTATAATTGATTAAGCTAGCAAATCAATTAACCACATAGTTGATTTGATAGGCACAATTCTCACTTTCAATGTATATTTTATATCTCTTGTTTCATAATTCAGATTTTAACGAGTTTTTGTGAGCCACAAACATCAAAAATTCTATCACACTTTTCCAAAATAGAATATGAGAAAACTTTGTTTCAAATTCATGTTCCTGATAGAGTCACGTAAAAATAAAAAAAACAAAAGAGTGTTTGGAGAATCAGAGTAGGTGCTACTCTCCTGGACAGAGCTTATTAAGTTTCTTCAGAGAACAGATGCTAGTGTCTGTATGGCTTTGAAATATATCATTGAATCTATCTTAAATTCCACCCAGAAACTGAAGTTAATCATAGATAAAGTGATAGATAAGGGTTGGAATCGTTCAAGGTTTCTGCTGATGCTTAAGTCAATTTTGGTCAGTGGGATCCACTGAGACTTTCAACCTTTTGAATTACTTGACCACTGTGTTTCTGTTATATCTTATAGATACATTGTTTGATATCAATGTTATATTTTTCTGAAATTAATGTTAACCTGTTTTTTCCTCCCTTTTTAGAAGAAAGACAATATCTATCATTTGTTTTCCTAAGTCCAACACCTGGCAGGAATGGGCACGGGAAACTGCTCCAGTGTGACCGAGTTCATTCTCCTCGGATTCTCAGAAGCCCCTGAGTTGAGAGTCGCCCTCTTCTCTGTGTTCCTTCTCATCTATGGAGTCACGGTGCTGGGCAACCTGGGCATGATGGCCGTGATTCAGGTCAGCTGTCACCTTCACACTCCCATGTACTTTTTCCTCAGCCACTTGTCCTTTGTGGACTTTTGCTACTCCACCGTCATTGTGCCAAATGTGCTGTCCAGTATCTTAAACAAGGGCAAAGCCATCTCCTTCCTGGGATGCATGGTGCAATTCTATTTCTTTTGTGCCTATGCAATCACTGAGGTCTTCCTTTTGGCTGTGATGGCCTATGACCGCTTCGTGGCCATCTGCAACCCACTGTTGTACACGGTCACCATGTCCCGGAATCTCTGTGTGGAGCTGGTGTCTTGTTGCTACCTGTGTGGGATGGTGTGTTCTCTGATCCACTTGTGTTTCGCTCTGGAGATCCCATCCTACACATCAAATGTGATTGACCACTTCTTTTGCGATCTGCCCCCTCTCTTATCCCTTGCTTGCTCTGATGTCACCATGAATGAACTGCTGCTGTACATCGTGGCCACCTTCAATGAGATCACCACCATCGTGATCATCCTCACGTCCTACTTGCTAATTCTCATCACCATCCTGAGGCTGCACTCTGCCGAGGGAAGGCGCAAAGCCTTTTCCACCTGTGCCTCCCACCTCACAGCCATCCTTGTCTTCCACGGAACAATCCTTTTCACTTACTGCCGGCCCAGTTCTGAGAACAGTATGGATACTGACAAGGTGGCCACGGTGTTCTACACTGTAGTGATTCCCATGCTCAACCCCCTCATCTATAGCCTGCGGAACAAGGATGTGAAGGAAGCACTCAAGAAAGTGTTGGGATCTAGGTTACCTTTTGAAAAACTATTTTCTTAACTAGACTCAGAGTTTCATCAGACACTTTAATGACGGGCTGGATTTGGGTGGGTGTGAATGGAAAAGTAAAGTAGGGAAATAAAACTTGGGGACTCTGCATGCTGTTTTGTTTTCCACTTGCTTATCTAATTAAGCCATATAATATCTTCTATGGATAATTTAAATGCACCTTTTATGGGACCATATCTGTGTTATTCTTATATCAGTAGTGTAGCTTTGCAATTAATTGTTGTGCAAAAAATATTTTCCAAATGGTTCAACATGATAAAACTCTAGAATAACTATGTGTAAATTTTTCTAAAGGAGAATACTTGAGATATTTTCCATTTGCTGGTAATTTCACCATGCTGCTCCTGATCATGAAAATGTCAAAAAAAAAAAAAAAAAAAAAAAGAAAAAGAAAACAAAAGAAAAGAAGAGAAAATAAAAGGTCAAGATTTCTGTTATAATAAACCTGATAAAGACAGGAAGTTCAGGGGTGCCTGGGTGGCTTACTTGGTTGAGTGTCCGACTTCAGCTCAGGTCATGATCTCACAGTTTGTGAGTTCGAGCCCCACGTCAGGCTCTGTGTTGACAGCTCAGAGCCTGCAGTCTGCTTCAGATTCTGTGTCTCCTCCTCTCTCTGCCCGTCCCATGCTCATGCTGTCTCTCTCTGTCTCTCAATAATAAATAAACGTTAAAGAAAAAAATATTAAAAAAAGGAAGTTCAGAGGAGTGGACATTTTTTTTTTTTGCTTTGTTTGTATTTAATTTTATTGTGACTGCAGTTTCAAGAACCACTTTTAAAACATCCTTATCATTCTTTGTGAACTATCTCCTCTCTGAACTGAAATTCCTCCTAGTTCTGGTAGTTTGGTTCTATTCTCAGTTCCTTTGGAAAGTCATATTTATTGTTCAATGAAGACTCATGGTGCACTGACTTTATGCTACTCATTCATCTAGGAGCTTGGGATATATTAGTGAACAAAGCAATGAATGATCTCTGCTTTCCTGGAACTTTTATTTTAGCAGGCAATATACAATTAAAGAAATTAATTATTATTAAAAATATATTTGAACGATGTGAAGTATTTTAATCATGCAATTGGGTAGTAGAGTAACTCCTGAAGTAAAACAGTATGTTCATGGAAGATTTCACTGAAAAGCTGCATTTGAACAAAAACTTAAGGGAAAGCATTACAGTGTGCAGGAAACATGAGGAGAAAAGACCATAAAGAAAGAGTCGGTAATATTTTTTGGAAAACAAAAAGCAATACACAAAATCAAAGAGGTCAGACTAGATCAAAGAAGCAGAGGTGGTTAAGAGTAATAGAATAGGACAAGGTTTCAAAGGGACTATTTTCCCAACTCGATATTTAACTTTTTAAATATTTATGCTTTAACTCTCAGTGAATCATGATGACCTAAAGGAGGGATCTTCACCCTTCTCCAACAGGGTCAGAGTGGATGGCAGGGAGGAAGACAGTTACGCCTGCTATATGGTAGCCACTCAATATTTGATAAGGATGGTTGTTATAATTCCATAACTTTTATAATGGTTGTAGGTATGTATGCGAGTAATCAGGGGTTGGAGAAGTGATTTTAAAATATAACACTTGGGGGCACCTGGATGGCTCAGTCGGCTAGGTGTCTGACTCTTGGTTTTGGCTCAGGTCATGAGCCAGGTCAGGCTCAGGTTCATGAGTTCAAGCCCCACACTGCGCTCTGTGCTGACAGTGTGGAGCCTGCTTGGTATTCTCTCTCTCTCTCTGTCTTTCTGCCCCTCCCACACTCTCTCTCTCCTTTTCTTCCAGACTAAATTAATAAAATCTAAAATACATTTATATAAATTTTTGTATAAAATTTTCCTAATGCTGCTCCAGGGTTTCAAGCATTACATCAGAGAAAAATGATTAATTTTAATTGTTTATTTCATGACCTCAAGAGAATGGGGCAAGACATAATCTCTAGGGCTCATGTCCCAAAGGTTGTACTATAGATATAAGAATGTATCCATCAGTCCCAACCAAGAGTGGCCTTACCTTTGCCATCAGCAGGTTTGTTTTCAGATTCTAGAGACCGATTGATATTAATTTCAATGTAGGGTATCTGGGAAGCAGCACGGTGGGTGAAACTTACCCTTAGATCCAGACAGTTCTTGAGAATTATTTAGTCACTGCAGAAGTAACATATCTGGAACATGCAAGGAAGAGAAAGTGCATTTATGCTACACGGTTTTGTCTTAGAGGGCCTGGCTCAGATGCACAAGGGCTAACCTGGGTGGGAGGATAGAAGAGGTCTGAGAACTTTGGGAATGTGCATTGTTCTGTTTCTGTAAGTTATGGGAGAAATAGTCAAGGTAAGATAGAGAAGATTTAAGTAAAATGAAACTAACAGAGATTGAATAGACTCTCTAGTGAAAAAAATTAAAAGGGGCCAGCTTTAATTAAGATGATAAAGCAGAGAAAAATTAGAGAAAAATTAGAACAAAATAGGGAAAACAAAGGTCAGATTTCAGCTGTTATATTTCTTGGACTCAATGGTAGAGAAAGATTTTACCAACAATTTAATAATAGTATTTGGGATGCAAGAATCATCATGTTGAATATCACATTCTTTAAAATGAAACCTGAAAAGCCTTAGTCAGTTAAATATTATATTAAGCAAGAAGTGTGATAATGAGAACGTCTAGCTTCAGGATGGATGTCTTTTGAGGTTGTCTTTAATACTCAGATGTATGACTGACTATAGGGACAGAGAGATCCATTAAGCTCTCAGTCTTGAATATGATCTGATATCTTTATTGATGGGCCATCTGAAACTATCTCTTGGGTTGTGGGACCAAAGGTAACCTTACCATTGAGATGATTAAGAGTTTTCTGCTATGGTAAGATCTTAGAGGTGTTGGGCACCAACTGGAGAAGTACAATGATACTTTTGTATTACTATTTTCTTCTAAAATGCCTTCATAGTGTATTACTACCTCGAGTGTTTAAAAAATCCTTCTCCTTCACAGATACTATATGGACAGAATGAATATCCTGCATGTCTTGAAGGGAGAGGAGAGGTGAGAAAAGAGAGAGAAAGCGAGAGATTCCTAGGCAAGGAAAGTGTCTAAGTCACTTATTACTACTTTAGTTATTTCTGGGAGAGAAAATTTCCCTAGTTCCTGTTCTTATTTCATCATGATGCTGATTTCTAGTGCAGCTCTTTGGTCTGTACATTGTCAGTAGACTATTTCCCATAGGCCCAGAGACGCTGGCTTGTCACAGATTACAAGTATGATCATCAATAAAAGAAATATCTTGGTATCTAGACCTAGAACAGGGGTCAGAGTCTGGTGTGGAGGAATGGACATATGGTTGGGATTCTGATCAAGGCTCTAGTCGCAGGTATGTAGATTGGTCATTATTGGCATGTCATTGGGAAAGTCAAGGTGTCTCCAGAAGTTTTGTCACCTCTAGAACAAGGAAGTAGACATGATTATCTTTAGCATCTAATCTAATTATTTATCAAGTAATGAGGTCAGATTGACAATTTGGAGCCCATTAGTTGAGGAGAATACTCTGAAAAAATGAATTAAGGTTTATTTTGATATCAGATTCACTGAGTCAGAAAGAAAAAGATTAATGTGTTGTATGAAATGAATAATAAAGCCAAAAATATAAAATGTTAAAGGTGTTTATGCTTAATGTCACAGTGTAAACCTGTGATGTAAAAATTAATTTATTTGGAAATTTCTCATGTTTGTACTGCTTATAGGGCTGACAAAATCAGTCATTATATTATATCAGGTGTATCTTTTATGCACTTATAATGTGCAAGGAGGGCTGAAAGGGTTATGCTAATATTTGATTTAAAATAACCATAAATCCCTTTATCTCATACTTTTATATGTAAATATTAAAAATTACAGTTAAGAATTTAAACAACTTTTAAAGATTTTATTTTTATGTAATCTCTACACCCAACATGGGGTTCGAACTTACAATGCCAAGACCAAGAGTCACATGCTCTACTGGCTGAGTCAGTCAGGCATCCCGAGAACTTAAAAAATTTTAATTCAGTAATTGTATTGCTTTTAAACTTAACGAACATTTCAAAAATGATTTTGTGTTTTCAAATATTAGACATTTAGCATATCTTACATAAAAATACATAGAGAAATTATGAAAAGATATTTTGCTTCATCTTCCAGTCTTGGTAAGGGGTAGTTAGGAAGCTTCTTAGATGCTCACTCCCTTACTATTTTTATTTTCAGGACCGATTCAGATTCTGACAAACAGAAACCATCATGTTACTGTCAGAGAGAAATAAAACTGGGGCTGTGTTCACTCTCTTGGGCTTCTCAGATTACCCAGAACTGCAAGTCCCTCTCTTCTTGATTTTTTTGGCCATCTACAGTGTCACTGTTGTAGGAAATATTGGGATGATAGTTATAATCAAGATTAACTCCAAACTGCACACCCCCATGTACTTTTTCCTCAGCCACCTCTCATTTGTGGATTTCTCCTATTCCTCCATCATTGTTCCCAAGACCCTGGCAAACCTAGTTGTAGAAGACAGGACCATTTCATTTCCAGGATGTATAGTACAATATTTTTTCTTTTGTACCTTTGTGGTAGCTGAATCCTTTTTATTGGCTGTGATGGCCTATGACCGCTTTGTGGCCATCTGCAACCCTCTGCTCTACACAGTGGCCATGTCCCAGAAACTCTGTGCCATGCTGGTGGTCGGATCATACGCATGGGGAGTAGCATGTTCGCTGATACTCACATGTTCTGCTATCAAATTATCTTTCCAGGGTTTCAACACAATCAATCACTTCTTCTGTGAGTTCTCTGCATTGCTGTCCCTGTCTTGCTCTGATATTTACGTCAATCAGTTGCTGCTTTTCATTTTTGCCACCTTCAACGTGGTCAGCACATTGCTTATCATTCTCATGTCTTATGTATTTATCATTGTCACCATCCTCAAGATGCGTTCAGCCAGTGGTCGTCGCAAAGCCTTCTCCACCTGTGCCTCCCACCTGACAGCCATCACCATCTTCTATGGGACCATTGTCTTCCTCTACTGTGTTCCTAACTCCAAAAACTCGAGGAACACAGTGAAAGTGGCATCTGTGTTTTACACAGTGGTGATCCCTATGCTGAATCCCTTGATCTACAGTCTGAGAAATAAAGACATCAAGGATACAGTCAGCAAGATAACTAAAGCCTTTTCTTTTTGAGCATATTATTGCAGTACATTGTCCTTGAAATGCAAATCAAGTGGGCCCATAATTGTTGATTGTAAGATAAGTTTAAATATAATGAAGAGTTGATGTACAATGGATTGGATGTGGATTTTGATCCAAGAGACTTATCTTGATGTTATCTTTTGCTCACTGGAAAAAAAAATCCGAAGCCCCTCTGACCTTTGGTTTTTAATCCAAAAAATTGAGGTAATATAAACTAGCCTCTATTCTGATTGTGAAGACTAAAACTTAATTTAGATATCATGTGAAATACCTTGTATAATCTCAGTAATCATTAATTTTATTCCCCTTTCTTATAACATACCTCAAGTAGACTAGGTCTCAATAAACACATAAATATATCTCCAAAAGTACAACTAGCAGTTAAAATAAAACATAGTCTTCATCTCCAAGGAATGCACAGTCCAGTGTCGACAGTAGGACAGTGAAGAAAGTGGCCATTGTATAAGGTGGGAAATAAAAAGTATCATAGAGTTTTTGAAAGAAAGAAAAGTTCAAGTCCATTTAGGGACTTTAGAGTAATGACTGCAAAAAATAGGTATCACCTGCACTTGGCTTTGGATAACAAATTGCACAGTTTCAGGAGACAACACGTATGAGTTTCATTCAGAAGAGCAAAGCATCACAAAATCATGAGGTCAGAATGTAATACTGAATCAGTAATCTAAAAAATATTTTATTGAGTGATTACTATATAACATATGTGTGTGTGTGTGTGTGTGTGTGTTGTGTGTGTTGTATTGTGTGTCTAGGTTACTTGGCATGAGTGGAAATTTGATAAGACATTGTCTATATCCTGAATGTGTTTCAAAGGAGCTCCATTGTGGCAGTGTGATAAGTTATGATGAGATCCATCAAAGGCTTTTAAAGATGTTAGACTGGATTTCAGGAAATCTCTTTTTTTAATTTTTAAAAATTTTTTGAGACAGAGAGATAAAGAGAGGAAATGAGTGGGAGAGAGGGGCAGAGAGAGACAGAGACAGAGAATCTTAAGCAATCTCCATGCTCATCACGGAGCCTGATGTGGGGTCAAACCTACAACCCAGGGATCATGACCTGAGCGGAAATCAAGATCAGCATGGCTCACCCAGCTGAGCTACCCAAGTGCCCCTGGATTTCAGAAAATCTTATGCAAAGAATAAGCATAATGAGTGCCTGCCCAACCTGTGTTTCATAGTAACATTCTGCCTATGAAGACATCACAAACATTATCAATCCTTTATCATTTTTTTTTCCTGAACACGAACATCATCTCTGACTCCTTCTCAACTGAACTCCTGCCTTAAGAAAAAGTGCTCAGTGTCTCCTGGTGGCTCAGTCGGTTAAGCCCCTGACTTTGTCTCAGGTCCTGATCTCTGGGTTCATGAGTTGGAGCCCTTACATCAGGCTCTCTGGTCTCAGTGTGGAGCCCACTTTGAATCCTCTGTCCCCCTCTCTCTCTTCCCCTCCCTGGCATGCTTTCTCTCTCGGTCTCTCAAAAATAAAATAAACATTAAAAAAATGCTCAAAACCAATTGCTTCCATAACTATTCAAAAATAAAATAAAGTCAGATAGTGATTAGCACCAAGGCCTATTTATTTTATCTGGCAAATTCAACATACTAAGCCTCTGTAATATTAATAAGTCATGTTGCTTGAATGCCTTATACCTGCTTCTCTTTCTCTTTACTCAATATGGACAGTTAAAATTGCAAACAAGTTATTAATATAATGAAAAGTAATACATTTCTGCTGTTCTAGTAAGGGAGAACTATTTTATATGGGCTCAGGAAAGTTACTTGAAATGTGCATATTATTTTGAACTAATGATCATTATTAAAATGTTCTATTTATATACGTCATAAAATAAGGAATCACTTAACCATTTTACATGGAAAGATACAATCTAAGAAACAGCGTTTTAGAAATGGATGTCTGAGGAGGGAATGCATTTCTCTTCTATTGACTTCGGTTTCTCTGCATATCCACAAATTTATCTTTCACTTTCCTTTGGTCCTTTTTTTTTTTTTTTCAAGACACTCAATACATTTTAGTGAGCCTTTTAGTTTACAACATGAGGTGAAAGGATAGTCAGTCCTCTTTAACCAATATTTTACACAGCTGTAGGAAAATATTTCAAACTTTAGGGAATTATAATGGATTACATATATTACAGGTTGGGAAGCAGGTAAACAATATCTTCATTCTTCAATTTTCCAGTTGAGTCTTCCTTTCCAATAGTATCCAGCTCTAATTAGTTACATAAATTTCTTCAAGGCCATGTTTTGTTGTTGCTGATGTCTTCAGACCTGAAACTTTGCCATTTCAGTCAATATCCGCGAATTCTTCCGCTTCAAAAATGCGTTTTGCATTGGGTGGAATTTTGGCACCTTTCTTTCCATAAGCCCATTCTGGATCAATCTCTAGTTACGCCTTCTCTCCTTTACTCACTTATACACTTATTCAATAAATTAACTCGTTATTCATAAGTTAATACAATTTACGTGCACTTATACAATCCTAATTTTCCTCAAAATTTAGGAAATTTTTTACATTGAATTATTTTTGAAATATTTATATTGAATTAGGAATTCTTTACTTTGAGTCAAAAAAGGGTAATCCCTCTTTAGAGAGACTCTTATTTTACTTCTGTTCTGCTTGGACAAAGGATGATCATTTTGGGGTAAAAGTAACACCAACCATCTAGCTTTTACTCTGAGGAAACCAAAGCCCATAACACGTAAGAGACCCGGCCAAAGTTGTAAAAGCAATTGCTGACAGACACGAAAGCAATCGGTTGAGACTCCAGACATATCTTCTACTAAAGTCTAGCGGACAATCTTGTGTTTTCCCTCATTTCAAGCTGCCACATTTCAGACTCTTTATGATAGATTCTGTTGCTTCTATATAGAACATGACATATTAGCCTCTGAAATTTTTGGTTGTGTGCCTCTCAATTTTGAAAATAATTTAATATTGAATATAAAATATTGCATCATAATTTTAAATAGCAGCAAAAAGTGTGATTTCTCTTACATAATATAATTCACTTAAAATACATAAATAAAGGGGCACCTGGGTGGCTCAGTGAGTTAAGCATCCGACCTTGGCTCAGGTCATGATCTCACCGTTCATGAGTTCAAGCCCCGTGTCGGGCTCTGTGCTGACAGCTCTGAGCCTGGAGCCTGCTTCACGTTCTGTGTCTCCCTCTCTCTCTGCCCCTCCCCCACTCACATTCCATCTCTCTCTCTGTCTCAAAGAATAAATACACATTAATTTTTTTTTAAATCTTAAAAAAGGATAAAATGTGTCAATAGTTGTATTCAGAACAGTAACTGGGTCATAGAAAGTGGTCACTGTGAGCATTGGTTACTCTTCTTAGCAAAGGTGGTTTGTTATTCGCACCTATTTCTGGTATTTGACAGAAGTCCGGTTTGACTGTTCAGCAAAATCCCTGGTCTCTACTCACTAGATGTCACTAGCACCCCTTCCTATTGGGAGAACCCAAAACGTCTTGGGACAGAGCCACAGGTCCCAGAGGCATCAAAATAACTCCTGCTCCAGAACCACTTCTCTATAAATAGTCAACAGCCTGATTTTTCACCTTCAGACTTGAAAACAGGCAAGGTTTTCAACATTGGGTACTATGTTGGACTCAGAAAAAGACACCTCACTTTTACTGACCATTGAAGAGAGAGAACCATATTATCAGAATAACTATTTGTTTTCAGACTGGGATTTCTCAACGCGCATATCTTTTACCTTTTTGAAATCATTTGACCAAAGGGGGACATACCTAGTGGATTGAATCTTAGTGAAGACCATGTTTCCTCCAGAAATAATCCACTGGGGACTCCACCTCATAAAGCAGGCTCTAATTTCTTTTCAAATGGTTAGAAGAAAATATTTATTGTCATGGGTCTTATAAGGGTTAAAGAGGTAAAGCAAATTATGTATGCATATACAATATTTTACATGTACACTCTGGCTTAGTGTTATTTAACTTACCGTTTTATCATAATGATTTTTCAGGCCATTAAAGGGCCTTCAAAAACATCCTGTAAATAGTTGCATAGATTTCCATAATATATATGTACCTTAGCCTTCACCATTTGCCTCTTGTTGTTCAAATCTTTTTAATATTTATCTATTTTTGACACAGCATGTGCGAGCAGGGAAGGGGTAGAGAGAGGGAGACAGAGGATGCAAAAGAGACCCTGCACTGAAGACAGACAAGCAGATACAGGGCTACAACTCACAAACTGTGAGATCATAACCTGAGCCGAAGTCAAACACTAAACCGACTGAGCCACCCACGTGCCCCTGACCATTTCCCTCTTATTGACATATTATTGCTGAAATTTACTCTCATAAATAATGCTACAATGCAGCAGGAAGACTTTTGGTAATACTTCCTTATGTACATCTTTGATTCGTTCTTCAAATAGATTTAAAACTGAATTTATTTGTCTAATAGGTTAAGGCTTCAGAGTCAGAGTTATAGGAAGTTTGAGACCAACTACAAACTCCCTGAACAAAAAAAGACAAGAAAGACCATGATTAGGAGAATCACTATGTTACTTTATAGAAAAAAAAAAAAAAGCTAGTGTGGAGGATTAAAGCTACTTCCCCATCTAAAACATATGGATAAAAAATGAACACTTGTGGGTTAACAGTCTTCAACTGACATGCTTCTCATCATTTCAGTGGAAAACAGGGAAGGATGTGGTGTATTTCAAAACATTATTTTCTGAGATCTCACTAGATTCAGTGCTCATTAAACAGTCTGCCAGGAAGAAGGGATTTGAGTTTCATAACACATTGTGGCTAATTATGTCTGAGGTCTTTCTAGTGATTCAGTGTCAAGCTGTAAATTGTGTAGGAGTCGCTTAAAGAATCATATACACCGTGATGGATGTGGATGTTTCTGTGTGATCTGTGAATCAACGTGTGACCTTACGCATCTTTCCACAATGCCTGCACTTTTCCTAAACTTCACAAAAGCCATGTCCTAATTCTTTGCGGAAAAACTTAGCTATCTTACGCGTTTTCACATCTTTTTTTTAAGAGACTGCCAGAAAATGAATCTGAGATCATACAGTGGAGGATAACTATGAAGATTTTTCTCCAACCTCAATCAAATGGGAACATGGGCAAGGGAAACTGCTCCAGTGTGACCGAGTTCATTCTCCTCGGATTTGCAGAAGCCCCTGAGTTGAGAGTCGCCCTCTTCTCTGTGTTCCTTCTCATCTATGGAGTCACGGTGCTGGGCAACCTGGGCATGATGGTCGTGATTCAGGTCAGCTGTCACCTTCACACTCCTATGTACTTTTTCCTCAGCCACTTGTCCTTTGTGGACTTTTGCTACTCCACCGTCATTGTGCCAAAGATGCTAACTAATACCTTAAACGAGGACAAAGCCATTTCGTTCCTGGGGTGCACCGTGCAATTCTACTTGTTTTGTACATGTGTGGTAAGTGAGGTCTTCCTTTTGGCTGTGATGGCCTATGACCGCTTCGTGGCCATCTGCAACCCACTGTTGTACACGGTCACCATGTCCCGGAATCTCTGTGTGGAGCTGGTGTCTTGCTGCTACCTGTGTGGGATGGTGTGTTCTCTGATCCACTTGTGTTTAGCTCTGGAGATCCCATCCTACAGATCAAATGTGATTGACCACTTCTTTTGCGATCTGCCCCCTCTCTTATCCCTTGCTTGCTCTGATGTCACTATGAATGAACTGCTGCTGTACATCGTGGCCACCTTCAATGAGATCACCACCATCGTAATCATCCTCACCTCCTACTTGCTAATCCTCATCACCATCCTGAGGCTGCACTCTGCCGAGGGAAGGCTCAAAGCCTTTTCCACCTGTGCCTCCCACCTCACAGCCATCCTTGTCTTTCACGGAACAATCCTTTTCACTTACTGCCGGCCCAGTTCTGGCAACAGTATGGATACTGACAAGGTGGCCACAATGTTCTACACTGTAGTGATTCCCATGCTCAACCCCCTCATCTATAGCCTGCGGAACAAGGATGTGAAAGAAGCGCTCAGAAGAATGGTGAGCTCCAAAATATTTTCCTAGAAAATATTTTCTTTGTGAGACTCAAGTTCCCACAGGGCAGGCTGGTTGAGCAGTGAATGGGTGGTTGTAGTGTTTGAGTGGAGGGTAGAGCCAGGGGGTAGGTAGTTAAGAGTGATTCTTTTTGATTCACTTACCTATGAATCTTCCATTTGCCTCAAAGTTAGGACTGAGTATATTTCAAATTTTAAGCCTACTTCGTTTCTTTTCTTCAATCTATAATCTTTGAAATGGATAGGAGTAATGGATTTTTAAGACATGTTTGGTTTGATCTATAACCTTCATAAGCTTAATGAAGAACTCTTGAGAATCATGCTTTCTTTCAGTATCTATGATGGAAAATTCATTCCTTTTCAAAATTGAATTCCTGCTATTTTACAATGAAGAACACATCTTTGTCCAACAGTTGATACATAGAGTGAGATTTCCACATGCACACATGTCATTTTTATCTTTTTATTCTTTTTGATACATTTATTGCTTATTTTTTGTTTTCCTTATTATTTGTCTCAGTGTACAGTGTTTTTGGAACTTCAGATAGTATGTCATCTGAAAAAGTGGAGTTAATCTTAATTATTTCACATGGATGTTAGTAAAATTAAATTGCATGTCATGTGCAAAGAGCCTAGAATAATCCCTGGCACATAAATAGTTTTCTCTTTCTCTCTTCTCCTTCCCTTATATTGTCCTAATATTACATATATACTTTTGGTCACATGCACGCACACACACACACACACACACACACACACACACAAACTTGCCATCATTGAATAACCCTTACTACAAGTAGCTGCATTTCTGACTTAGGTCACTTGTCACATTTTTGTTGTTTGTTTCCTCAATTTTTGTCCCCATTATAACTCTCCATTTGGAACAAACGCTGTCACTTAAAATTGGAATTCTAAGCTATTTGTAGAAAACATAAATATTTCATTTTCAAGCCAAAATATGGAAAGAGCCTAAATGGCAATCAACTGATGAATGGACAAAGAAGATGTGATATATCTATATCTATATCTGTATCTATATCTGTATCTATATCTATATATCATCTATATCTATATCATCTATATCTAGAGAGAGAGAGAGAGAGGAATATTACTGAGCCACCAAAAAGAGTGAAATCTTGCCATTTGCAACAACCTGGATGGAATTAGAGAGGATTATGCTGAGTGAAATAAGTCAGTCAAAGGCAAATAGCATATTATTTTCTCTCATATGTGGAATTTAAGAAACAAAGCAGATGAACATAGTGGAGAAAAAAGAGAGCTAAACCATAGAATGGTCTCTTAACTATAGGGAAGAAACTGAATGTTGCCAGATGGGAGGTGGTTGGGGGAATGGATTAAACGTGTGATGGGTACTAAGGAGGGCACTTGTGATGAGCACTGGGTGTTGGATGTGAGTGATAAACCACTGAATTCTACATCTGGAACTGATATTACACTGTATGTTAACTAAGTGGAATTTAAATAAAAACCTGAAAAAGATCATTTTCAGGGTGCATACTGGACTTTATTTTACATCCCTGTGGTTCCTGAATTAATTCTGCTATGACAGTGTGTGACAGCTTCGTGGCCATTTGCAACAATTTGCATTACACAGGTGCTGTGCCCCAGAAACCCTGTGCCCTACTACAAGTTGGATCATATGCATGGGGAGTAGCATGTTTCCTGAAACTCACGTGTTCTGCTTTCAAAGTATCTTTTAGTGGTTCATCACAATCAGTCACTTCTGTGAGTTCTCCTCACTAATGTCTCTTTCTTATTCTGAGTCTTACGTCAGCCAGTTGCTTCTCGCTGCTTCTCACAATGAGGTGAGCACAGAGCTCTTCGTCCTTCCATCTTATGGGGTTTTCATTGCCACCTCTCCAGATACATTCAGCAGGTGAGCATCAGGAAATCCCCTTCAACTGTTAGCTTCACACTTGACCGGATCACCGTTTTCTACAGCACCATTCTCTTCTCTTAGTCTGTGCCCTACCTCCTAAACCTCCAGGCACACAAAGTGATACCTGTTATGTACGGTGGTGATCCTCGTGTTGAAGCCCCTTATCTATAGACTGAGATATAAGAACATCAAAGGCACAGTCAGACACTTTTTTTTCATAGTGAATGGTAAACACGTACCTCTGTTACTATAGAACATCTTTCTGTGATTTTTGAAGGACCTGTCAATCAAGCTCATTTTTAAAAATCACTTTAGATTTTCCAAAAGACAGAATACTTACAATGGGAAGAATATGAATTTTAGGTCTGAGAAATCATACCTGGCTCTGATAATATAAAATCGGCCGGTTGGTTTATCTGAACCAGTCTTTATCTACAAAAATGATATAATGTGATGTAATTCATGGAGTGACGTGTGAAAAAAAATAAAATGTAGACAACATATCTGGCATATTGTATATGTGCAATAAAAGCTAGTTGTATTCTCTTCTCTTCACTGCTAAGCGATAGGTTGCAGGTGTTAAATACACAGCCACTTTTGTAGTTTAAATTCAGTGAAATAGATGACAGGAAAGAAATACATAGTCTTCTTTTCAAGAACCTCACAAGCCAGTGGTATTAGTAAATATCATAATGTTCGGTCAGGAGACACTTCAAAATCATATGTGGATATCAAAGAGATTATTTCATAATTGCGTGCATCCTTTGCTTGACCTTGAAGGAAGAGCAGGTTTTGAAAAGACACAGAAGAGAAAGACACAAGGTGTATTCAGGAGTAAAGAACAGGAACAATGTTCGAGAGGTGAGCATGAATAATAAAGTCAATGATTCAGCACTATTGTGAGCTACTGTTTTATGTCATATGCATTCAAGGTATCTTGTTAGGTGCTGGAAGGAATGAGAATTTGCGTAAGATACACTTACTATTCTCAATTCCTTCAAAAAGAGCTCCAGTGTGGACGGTGCAAATATTACAAGAAGTTTAGAAATATTAGCGTGTTTCCTAGAATAGTGAGAACAAAAACAAAGCAAATATATTCATGTTCTATGTTTTAGGCTCCCTTTTATCACCTGTCAATTTGCATAAGTATATTATTAATTGACATGGCCCCTGACCAAAGGCATATCTCAATTCTTTTCTTCAGAATTCTTTAGGCAGTCTTCATAACATTTTTGAATAGATTTCTTGTAAATATTCCGAGCCATTTGTTTTCCTTAAACGTTGTTTTAAATTGTCATTTGTAAATTATAATCTTAACAAGTAATTAATCAAACCTACGTTATTGTGTCTATTAGGAAAGATTAGCTTTTCTCTGGTAGTAGTAATATTTATTATAAGATGGTCTCATAGATAAAGGTGTCTAATTTTCAAAAATCTTATGACACCATATTTATCTTTCTTCTATCATTAATTTTGCTTGAATTACTTACGTATCCTTTGTTTGGTACTCTTTGTCATTGGTAAATCCCAAATTAGTTCAGAAATTATTGTGAGAAAAAATAATAGCTGTGTTTGTTGAAGGTAACATAAACACTGGATAATAACCTTATATTGGTTCATGAAATAATTTGGAGTGGTTCTATGATCTTAAACGTACAGTAATTAATTAAAGTCCACTTATTTCAGAAATAGAACTATATAATTATGACCCAAACTATCTTATATATTTGCATATATTCACGTATATGAAACTGCCTTCCTTTACACATTGTCACTTACTTGATTTGAACTTACCTGGAACGCTTGTAGAAAAGTAGCAGAAATGTTATATTGTTCTTGATTGGAGTGAATGATGAAAATGAAAACTAACCTATGAAATTTAATAGATGCTTCTAAGTGTTTAGAGGGAAATATATGTCTTTAAATAACTGTATTAGAAATGAAGAAAACTCTCAAAATTAGAATCTTAGTTTCCACATTAAGAATCAAAAAAAAAAAAAAGAAAAAAAAAGAAAAAGAAAAAAGAACAAGGGAGGTTATAATAAAGACCAGATTATCAGTCAATAAAGTAGGAAAATAAAAAGTAGAGATCATTGAGTTTGTACTGTGAAAAGATTACTACCATTGACAAAATTTTAGCTAGAATTACCAGGAGAAAAGGAAACCAGAAACAAATTAGTACAATTAGTAAGGATAGTAATCTTGCAAAAATGTTATGCCAACAATTTAGTCAACTTAGATGATACAGACAGATTTGAAAAAGATAAATTTTCCCAAGCTGACAAAGAAGTTGAATATCTGAATAGATATGTGACAATAAATTCAATTTGTAATGAAAATATTCTCACACTCCTTCCATCAATATCCAATTACTATTACTAAATATCTATGTAGGCAATAACACTGGTTGTTACACAGATGGCTTCACCAGTTACTTTTACTAAATAACTACATAAGCAATGGTACCAATTGTGAGTTACTTTATTTAGGAGATAGAGATCATGATCCTTTTTCCAATTCATGCAGTTATATCAGTATTACCCTGATACCAAAGCCAAACAAAGACAACACACAGAGGAAAACAGAAACCAAAATCCCTCATGGATACAAACCCAAGAATTCTCAACAAATCCTTGTATCCAATAATAAGATAAAATAGATGCACTGAAACATATGAAAGGCTTATGAGCCACACCAAGGGAGATTTATCTCAGAAATGCGAAGTTGGTTTAACATATGAAAAACAATGTAATATATCACTTACACAGAATGATGGAGATGGGGAACCGGATGGAATGTCTCCTCAGCCTTGGGTGCCGTCTTTGGCACATCAATTTTGTAAAATATAATCATATTATATGGTAGTTGAGAGAATACCAATTTATTTCCTTGAAATTACATTTTACCACATATACCTTTACAAATTTATGTGCACAGCCAGTGATACACAGAGACGAATGGAAAACTGTGGCTTAGATTGATCTTTCAAAGTCAGAAGAACACATCTGGGAAAGATATCTGAGGGGTCCTATTTGATGACTTCCACTATTGCACATGCATTAGAAAAAAAATGCAGTCTCAGAAATCTCTCTGGATTTATTTATTTTGTTCCATACATTCATATGGGTGGAAAACCAGATGGGCCTCAATTTCTTTTATTGATCATTTATTTTGAATGTGTCCAAGTTTCAACCGCCTGAAAGATAAGCATAAAAACTGGAATTGCTCTCCTGGCTGGTTACTAGGAAGCTAAAGTAAGTGAATATTTGTATAATAGTTAGAATGGGTTCCAACACATAGCAAGTGTGAGTTATTATATGGTTTTCTGACCACTGGAGTCATTATTTTTTTGTTATTTAAAGGAATTCTGATGCAGCTGTAGTCCCTGTGCCCTACAGGAATCTAGGGGATGTTGTAATGTTATAAGAAAGGAAGAACTTCTAAGAGATATGCATGGCATGTCATTATGGCAATATGAGCTGTGTCCCACACATACGACACTTAATGTAACCTCTATCATGTAGCACCACAAATTCTGGGAGGAGGCATATGTGGTTTTAAACCATTGTTTCCCAATTTGGGATAATTTAAAAAATAAATTTCCTGATGATATTCCATAGAGATGAACTATTAGTTGTGTTATATCATACGCCACCTTGGTTTAATTTTTATATATTTTGTTATACCATAGAGATTAGTAATTGTTTTGGAGCTTAATGGGCCCATCCCCCAGGAGCTTAAATTACAGTATAAGTAAGTGTCTGCCTCCTATATACATCTCATATCTTCAGCACCAGGGACAAAACGTAGGTCACTCAGGTTTGTTAGCAAGAACTAGGTTTTAGTTACTTGAAAATAGAAATGAATATATTTTGTCTGTAAACAATTATTCTAAAGATATATTGAACTCAACTCTCTTCTTTTTTTTTATTTTAAAAATTTTTTTAGCGTTTATTTTTGAGACAGAGAGAGAGACAGAGCATGAACAGGGGAGGGACAGAGAGAGAGGGAGACACAGAATCTGAAACAGGCTCCAGACTCTGAGCTGTCAGCACAGAGCCCGACACGGGGCTCGAACTCGCGGACCGTGAGATCATGACCTGAGCCGAAGTCGGATGCTTAACCGACCAAGCCACCTAGGCGCCCCTCAACTCTCTTCTAATTAGAGAATGTTTTAACAGGACCCATATTTCTGTGCAGTTACTGTTTAGAGTGTTTTTGTGTTTTGGTATTCAGAACAATTAATGGTGAATTTAGAACTGTTTTCTCTGTAACATAAAACATGGATGTGTGTAAAAGAATGCTAAATAAACAAATGGTACCTCTCTCTCTCTCTCTCTCTCTCTGTCTCTATTTCATCTCTTACCACCCATTTTTCAGACCGATCTCTATCACAGCATCTAACATGTATGACCATTGAGAGGGTCCTTAATTTTCATATTAATGCTGAGGGTTGCATTTCTGTTCCTGCCAGATGGTTATCGAGAGTCAGGACTTATGAACTCTCTGTGGTTAGAAAAAGAGATGAATTCTTTTGGATTTGTTTTGGGTTTGTTATGAAATGGTTTTGTATTATCAGCCTAGGAGATTAAGAAGAAAAACATTTGCCAGGTTGAATATCCTCTTTGAAAAGTAGGCAAATAAGTCAGGTATTTTGCTTTGTTTTGTTTTTGTTCTTGGTCATGTAATGAAAAACTGTGACTTAAGGGAAGTGATATGTTTCCATGTCTTTAAGGTTAGCTCAAGAGACCGAGAAGATACCAAGATATGCTTCCATTCCAGAACCTCTTCACTCAATTTTCATTACACATAAGTGTAGAAGTCATGAGTCTAGTCCTCGTGCTGTCTAGAAGTGGGAGCAGAGAATAGAATACCTCAATTTTTATTTGCCTTTTCCTTTAGGAAGGGCCTCAGTGGTAGATCTCCCTTATATAGAGCATACAATGTAATCATTTCTGCAACCAACCACTTAAAGAATCTCTATCATGTGTATTCATATCTCTATGGGTGCATCTTCATTTGCGTCTATATGTATATGCGGAGTGTACTATTCAGTATTCTTTTTATTTAAAAAAAAAAACTCATAAATGGGATTTTACATAGCATGATAATTTTCTGTCCTAGATATGACACCCCAAAGTTTAACACTTGCTCCACTTCTGAAAATATTTTTTATGGCAAATATTATAAACAGGAATGCAATACAGTTTTGGACATGATTTTTCACAATTTTATCAATGTAACTAAATATCTTTTAATAGCTTATGAGGAATAAAATCTATCAAAAAAATATCAGATAGCTTTTATTGTTGTCAGGGTCAAGACTTGGATGTATGCCCCTTCATTACTTTCCAGAAAAAGGTATTCAAGAGATCTATCTCTCTGAATCTTTATTAGCATAGATCGTTATTACTATAATTGATTAAGCTAGCAAATCAATTAACCACATAGTTGATTTGATAGGCACAATTCTCACTTTCAATGTATATTTTATATCTCTTGTTTCATAATTCAGATTTTAACGAGTTTTTGTGAGCCACAAACATCAAAAATTCTATCACACTTTTCCAAAATAGAATATGAGAAAACTTTGTTTCAAATTCATGTTCCTGATAGAGTCACGTAAAAATAAAAAAAACAAAAGAGTGTTTGGAGAATCAGAGTAGGTGCTACTCTCCTGGACAGAGCTTATTAAGTTTCTTCAGAGAACAGATGCTAGTGTCTGTATGGCTTTGAAATATATCATTGAATCTAAAATTCCACCCAGAAACTGAAGTTAATCATAGATAAAGTGATAGATAAGGGTTGGAATCGTTCAAGGTTTCTGCTGATGCTTAAGTCAATTTTGGTCAGTGGGATCCACTGAGACTTTCAACCTTTTGAATTACTTGACCACTGTGTTTCTGTTATATCTTATAGATACATTGTTTGATATCAATGTTATATTTTTCTGAAATTAATGTTAACCTGTTTTTTCCTCCCTTTTTAGAAGAAAGACAATATCTATCATTTGTTTTCCTAAGTCCAACACCTGGCAGGAATGGGCACGGGAAACTGCTCCAGTGTGACCGAGTTCATTCTCCTCGGATTCTCAGAAGCCCCTGAGTTGAGAGTCGCCCTCTTCTCTGTGTTCCTTCTCATCTATGGAGTCACGGTGCTGGGCAACCTGGGCATGATAGCAGTGATTCAGGTCAGCTGTCACCTTCACACTCCCATGTACTTTTTCCTCAGCCACTTGTCCTTTGTGGACTTTTGCTACTCCACCGTCATTGTGCCAAATGTGCTGTCCAGTATCTTAAACAAGGGCAAAGCCATCTCCTTCCTGGGATGCATGGTGCAATTCTATTTCTTTTGTGCCTATGCAATCACTGAGGTCTTCCTTTTGGCTGTGATGGCCTATGACCGCTTCGTGGCCATCTGCAACCCACTGTTGTACACGGTCACCATGTCCCGGAATCTCTGTGTGGAGCTGGTGTCTTGTTGCTACCTGTGTGGGATGGTGTGTTCTCTGATCCACTTGTGTTTAGCTCTGGAGATCCCATCCTACACATCAAATGTGATTGACCACTTCTTTTGTGATCTGCCCCCTCTCTTATCCCTTGCTTGCTCTGATGTCACCATGAATGAACTGCTGCTGTACATCGTGGCCACCTTCAATGAGATCACCACCATCGTGATCATCCTCACGTCCTACTTGCTAATTCTCATCACCATCCTGAGGATGCACTCTGCCGAGGGAAGGCGCAAAGCCTTTTCCACCTGTGCCTCCCACCTCACAGCCATCTTTGTCTTCCACGGAACAATCCTTTTCACTTACTGCCGGCCCAGTTCTGAGAACAGTATGGATACTGACAAGGTGGCCACGGTGTTCTACACTGTAGTGATTCCCATGCTCAACCCCCTCATCTATAGCCTGCGGAACAAGGATGTGAAGGAAGCACTCAAGAAAGTGTTGGGATCTAGATTACCTTTTGGAAAACTATTTTCTTAACCAGACTCAGAGTTTCATCAGAGACTTTAATGACGGGCTGGATTTGGGTGGGTGTGAATGGAAAAGTAAAGTAGGGAAATAAAACTTGGGGACTCTGCATGCTGTTTTGTTTTCCACTTGCTTATCTAATTAAGCCATATAATATCTTCTATGGATAATTTAAATACACCTTTTATGGGACCATATCTGTGTTATTCTTATATCAGTAGTGTAGCTTTGCAATTAATTGTTGTGCAAAAATTATTTTCCAAATGGTTCAACATGATGAAACTCTAGAATAACTACGTGTAAATTTTTCTAAAGGAGAATACTTGAGATATTTTCCATTTGCTGGTAATTTCACCATGCTGTTCCTGATCTTGAAAATGTCAAAAAAAAAAAAAAAAAAAAAGAAAAGAAAACAAAAGTAAAGAACAGAAAATAAAAGGTCAAGATTTCTGTTATAATAAACCTGATAAAGACAGGAAGTTCAGGGGTGCCTGGGTGGCTTACTTGGTTGAGTGTCCGACTTCGGCTCACGTCATGATCTCGCAGTTTGTGAGTTTGAGCCCCACATCAGGCTCTGTGTTGACAGCTCAGAGCCTGGAGTCTGCTTCAGATTCTGTGTCTCTTCCTCTCTCTGCCCGTCCCATGCTCATGCTCTGTCTGTCTCTGTCTCTCAATAATAAATAAACTTTAAGGAAAAAAAATTTTTAAAAAAGGAAGTTCAGAGGAGTGGACATTTTTTTTTTTTGGTTTGTTTGTATTTTGTTTTATTGTGACTGCAGTTTCAAGAACCACTTTTAAAACATCCTTATCATTCTTTGTGAACTATCTCCTCTCTGCACTGAAATTTCTCATAGTTCTGGTAGTTTGGCTCTATTCCCAGTTCCTTTGGAAGGCCATATTTATTGTTCAATGAAGACTCATGGTGCACTGACTTTATGCTACTCATTCATCTAGGAACTTGGGATATATTAGTGAACAAAGCAATGAATGATCTCTGCTTTCCTGGAACTTTTATTTTAGCAGGCAATATACAATTAAAGAAATTAATTATTATTGAAAATACATTTGAATCATGTGAAGTATATTAATCACTCAATTGGGTAGTAGAGTAACTCCTGAAGTAAAACAGTATGTTCATAGATGATTTCACTGAAAAGCTACATTTGAACAAAAACTTAAGGGAAAGCATTTCAGTGTGCAGGAAACATGAGGAGAAAAGACCATAAAGAAAGAGTCAGTAATATTTTTTGGAAAACAAAAAGCAATACACAAAATCAAAGAGGTCAGACTAGATCAAAGAAGCAGAGGTGGTTAAGAGTAATAGAATAGGACAAGGTTTCAAAGGGACTATTTTCCCAACTCGATATTTAACTTTTTAAATATTTATGCTTTAACTCTCAGTGAATCATGATGACCTAAAGGAGGGATCTTCACCCTTCTCCAACAGGGTCAGAGTGGATGGCAGGGAGGAAGACAGTTACGCCTGCTATATGGTAGCCACTCAATATTTGATAAGGATGGTTGTTATAATTCCATAACTTTTATAATGGTTGTAGGTATGTATGCGAGTAACCAGGGGTTGGAGAAGTGATTTTAAAATATAACACTTGGGGGCACCTGGATGGCTCAGTCGGCTAGGTGTCTGACTCTTGGTTTTGGCTCAGGTCATGATCTCATGGTTCATGAGTTCAAGCCCCACACTGGGCTCTGTGCTGACAGTGTGGAGCCTGCTTGGTATTCTCTCTCTCTCTCTCTCTCTGTCTCTCTGCCCCTCCCACACTCTCTCTCTCCTTTTCTTCCAGACTAAATTAATAAAATCTAAAATACATTTATATAAATTTTTGTATAAAATTTTCCTAATGCTGCTCCAGGGTTTCAAGCATTACATCAGAGAAAAATGATTAATTTTAATTGTTTATTTCATGACCTCAAGGGAATGGGGCAAGACATAATCTCTAGGGCTCATGTCCCAAAGGTTGTACTATAGATATAAGAATATACCATCAGTCCCAACCAAGAGTGGCCTTACTTTTGCCATCAGCAGGTTTTTTTTCAGATTCTAGAGACCGATTGATATTAATTTCAATGTAGGGTATCTGGGAAGCAGCACGGTAGGGAAACTTACCCTTAGATCTAGACAGTTCTTGAGAATTATTTAGTCACTACAAAAGTAACATATCTGAACATGCAAGGAAGAGAAAGTGCATTTATGCTACACGGTTTTGTCTTAGAGGGCCTGGCTCAGATGAACAAGGGCTACCCTGGGTGGGAGGATAGAAGAAGTCTGAGAACTTCGGGAATGTGCATTGTTCTGTTTCTGTAAGTTACAGAAGATATAGTCAAGGTAGGATAGAGAAGATTTAAGTAAAATGAAACTAGCAGAGATTGAATAGACTCTCTAGTGAAAAAAAATTAAAAGGGCCAGCTTTAATTAAGACGATAAAGCAGAAAAAAATTAGAGAAAAATTAGAACAAAATAGGGAAAACAAAGGTAAGAAGATTTCAGCTGTTATATTTCTTGGACTCAATGGTAGAGAAAGATTTTACCAGCAATGTAATAATAGTATTTGGGATGCAAGAATCATCATGTTGAATATCACATTCATTTAAAATGAAACCTGAAAAGCCTTAGTAAGTTAAATATTATATTAAGCAAGAAGTGTGATAATGAGAATGTCTAGCTTCATGATGGATGTTTTTTGAGGTTGTCTTTAGTACTCAGATGTATGACTGACTATAGGGACAAAGAGGTCCATTAAGCTCTCAGTCTTGAATATGATCTGATATCTTTATTGATGGGCCATCTGTTAAGGCTACCTCTGGTAGCCTTAACAGAGAGATGATTAACAGTTTCCTGCTTTCTAGACCTAGAACATGGGTCAGAGTCTGGTGTGTAGGAATGGACACATGGCTGGGGCTCCAATCAGGGCACTAGTCACAGATACGTAGATTAGTCCCTACTTGCATATCGTTGGGAAAGTCAAGGTTTCTTTTATCACCCCTAGAATAAGGAAGTGGACATGATTATCTTTATCACCTATTCTAATTATTTATCAAGCGATGAGGAAAGATTGACAATTAAGAGCCCATTTGTTGAGAAGAATATCCTGAAAAACAAGTTAAGGTTTATTTGATATCAGATTTACTGTGTCAGAAAGAAAAAGATTAAAGTACTTTGTGAAATGTAACATAAAGTGTTATGGGTGTTTTTTCTTAATGTCATAGTGTAAACATATGTTGTAGACATTAATTTGTTTGGAAATTTCTCATTTTTGTACTGATTATAAGGCTGGCATAAGCAGTCATTATATTATCCTAGGTGTATCTTTTATGAACTTCTAATGTTCAAGGGAAACTGAAAACTTTATGGGAAGTTTGATTTAAAATAACCATAAATCCCTTTATCTCATATACTGCTTATAAATATTAAAATTTACAGTTGAGAACTTAAACAATCTTTAAAGGTTTTATCTATCAACTTATTTATTTATTTATTTGTTTGTTTGTTTGTTTATTTATTTATTTACATAATCTCTACACCCAATGTGGGTCTTGAACTTAAAATGCCGAGATCAAGAGTTGCATGCTCTAGTCAGCCAGGCACCCCAAAGACTTAAAATTTTTTAATTCAATAATTATATTGTTTTTTAACTTAAAGAGCATTTAAAAACTGTTTTGCATATTTTCAAATATTAGATAGTTAGCATATCTTGCTAACAAACACATAAAGAAATTATGAAAAGACATTTTGCTTCATCTTCCAGTGGTGTAAGGGGCAGTTAGGCAAGCTTCTTAGATGTTCACTCTCTTTAATATTTTTATTTTCAGGACCAGTTCAGATTCTGACAAACAGAAACCATCATGTTACTGTCAGAGAGAAATAAAACTGGGGCTGTGTTCACTCTCTTGGGCTTCTCAGATTACTCAGAACTGCAAGTCCCTCTCTTCTTGATTTTTTTGGCCATCTACAGTGTCACTGTTGTAGGAAATATTGGGATGATAGTTATAATCAAGATTAGCTCCAAACTGCACACCCCCATGTACTTTTTCCTCAGCCACCTCTCATTTGTGGATTTCTCCTATTCCTCCATCATTGTTCCCAAGACCCTGGCAAACCTAGTTGTAGAAGACAGGACCATTTCACTTTCAGGATGTGTAGTACAATTCTTTTTCTTTTGTACCTTTGTGGTAGCTGAATCCTTTTTATTAGCTGTGATGGCCTATGACCGCTTTGTGGCCATCTGCAACCCTCTGCTCTACACAGCGGCCATGTCCCAGAAACTCTGTGCCATGCTGGTGGTCGGATCATACGCATGGGGAGTAGCATGTTCCCTGATACTCACATGTTCTGCTATCAGATTATCTTTCCAGGGTTTCAACACAATCAATCACTTCTTCTGTGAGTTCTCTGCATTGCTGTCCCTGTCTTGCTCTGGTATTTACATCAATCAGTTGCTGCTTTTCATTTTTGCCACCTTTAATGAGATCAGTACACTGCTCATCATTCTCATGTCTTATGTGTTTATCATTGTCACCATCCTCAAGATGCGTTCAGCCAGTGGTCGTCGCAAAGCCTTCTCCACCTGTGCCTCCCACCTGACAGTCATCACCATCTTCCATGGAACCATCCTCTTCCTTTACTGTGTTCCTAACTCCAAAAACTCCAAACATACAGTCAAAGTGGCATCTGTGTTTTACACAGTGGTGATTCCTATGCTGAATCCCTTGATCTACAGTCTGAGAAATAAGGACGTCAAGGATACAGTTGGCAAGATAATGGATACTAAAATCTTTTTTTCTTAAGCATATTATTTGACTAGAGTTTGGCCCTGAAGTATAAATCGTGTACCCATAAACATTGATTATAAAGATACATTTAAAAATAATGAAGAGTCGATGTACAATGAAAAGAATGCAGATTTTTATTCAAAGAGACCTTGATGCTCTCTCTTGCTTACTGGAAAAAAAAGTCAGCAATCCCCCTCATCTTTGGTTTTTAATCCACAAAAATGAGGTAACATAAATTAGCTCCTAATCTGATTGTGAGGTCTAAAAGGTAATATAAATATTATGTGGATACTTTGTATAATATCAATAAACATTAATTTCATTTCCCTTTCTTGTAACATACCTGGAGTAGACTAGGCTCTCAATAAACATATGAATTTATCTCCTAAAAGTAAAAGTAGCAGTTAAAATGGGACATAGCATTCCTCTCTGCGCAATGTAAAACCCAGTGTTAACAGTAGGGCAGTGAAGAAAGTGGCCTTTGTATAAAGTGGGAATGAAAAGTACCACCAAGTGTTTAAATGAAAGAAAAGTTCAAGTCCTTTGGGGACTCTGAATAACCCCTCCAAAAACTAGGTGTTGTTTGAACTTGGCTTTGGATAACAAGATGAACAGAGTTTCAGGACACAACATATGAGTTTTATCCAGAAGAACAAAGCATTGCAAAATCAGGGAGGTCAGAATGCAATACTGAGCTACTTATCAAACAAACATTTTATTGAATGATTACTATATAACATGTTTGTGTGTGTTGCAGTGTGTGTGTGTGTGTGTGTGCGTGTGTGTGCGTGCGTGTGTTGCATTGTGTGTATAGGTTGCTAGGCATGAGTGGCAAGTTGATAAGACATGGTCTATATCCTGAATGTGTTTTCAAAGGAGCTCCATTGTGCAGTCTGATAAGCTATCTTAGGCTCCACCAAAGGTTTAAAGATGTTAGATTGGATTTCACAAACTCTCTTTATTTATTTATTTTTTTAGAGGAAAGAGAGAGTGAAGGGCAGAGGGAGAAAGCAAGAGAGAGAGAGAATCTTAAGCAGGTTCTATGCTTAGCACAGAGCCTGATGTAGGGCCAAGTCCCACAATCTTGGAATCATGACCTTAGTCAAAATCAAGAGTTGGATGCTCAACTGACAATCCACCCAGGAGCCCCTGGATTTCAGAATATCTTATATGCAAAAAATAAGCATAATGAGTTCCTGCCCATCCTATGTTTCATACTATTATTCTGCTTATGAAGATGTCAAAAACATTATCAAAACTTTATTAATTATTTTCCTAAACATGAGCATAATCTTTGAATCCTTCTCAACTAAACTTCTACCTTAAAAAAAAAGTTCTCAAAACTAATTGTTTATATACTTTAGTCAAAATACAATAAAAATAAAAATACTAATTAGCATCAAGGCCTACTTAATCTGGCAAATTTAAAATACCAGATTTCTATAATATTAATAACACAGTTTACTTAAATACCTTGCACGTGCTTCTCTTTCTCTCTACTCAATATAGATAGTTAAAATTGCAAACAAATTATTACTATATTGAAAAACATAAATTTCCTGGTATTCTGGTAAGGGAGAACAATTTTATATGGGCTCGATAAAGTTACTTGAAATGTGCATATTATTTTGAACTAATGATCATTATTAAAATGTTCTATTTATATACGTCATAAAATAAGGAATCACTTAAATAACCATTTTACATGGAAAGATACAATCTAAGAAACAGTGTTTTAGAAATGGATGTCTGAGGAGGGAATGCATTTCTCTTCTATTGACTTCGGTTTCTCTGCATATCCACAAATTTATCTTTTACTTTCCTTTTGTCCTTTTTTTTTTCAAGACACTCAATACATTTTAGTGAGCCTTTTAGTTTACAACATGAGGTAAAAGGATACTCAGTCTCTTTAGCCAATATTTTACACAGCTGTAGGAAAATATTTCAAACTTTAGGGAATTATAATGGATTACATATATTACAGGTTGGGGAGCAGGTAAACAATCTCTGTGTTCTTGAATTTTCCAGTTCAGTCTTCCCTTCCAATAGTATCCAGCTCTAATTAGTTACATAAATTTCTTCAAGGCCATGTTTTGTTGTTGCTGATGTCTTCAGACCTGAAATTTTGCTATTTCAGTCAATATCCTTGAATTCTGCTTCAAAAATGCGTTTTGCATTGGGTGGAATTTTGGCACCTTTCTTTCCATAAGCCTATTCTGGATCAATCTCTAGTTAAGTCTTTTCTCCTTTACTCACTTACACACTTATACAACAAATTAACTCATTATTCATAAATGAATACAATTTTCCTACACTTATACAATCCTAATTTTCCTCAAAATTTGGGAAATTTATGTGACTCTTACATTGAATCAAAGATGAGTAATCCCTCTTTAGAGAGGCTCTCATTTTACTTGTGTCTTGCTTGGACAAAGGATGATCATTTGGGGGTAAAAGTAACACCAACCATTTAGCTTTTACTCTGAGGAAACCAAAGCCCGTAACACGTAAGTGACCCGGCCAAGGTTGTAAAAGCAATTGTTGACAGAAATGAAAGCAGTCGGTTAAGACTCCAGACATGTCTTCTACTAAACTCTAGCAGACAATCTTGTGTTTTCTTTCATTTCAAGTTGCCACATTTCAAATTCATTGTGACAGATTCTGTTGCTTCTATATAGAACATGACATATTAGCCTCCAAACTTTTTGGTTGTGTGCATCTCAGTTTTGGAAAGAATTTAAGTCTGCATACAAAATATTTCATCATAAATTTAAATAGCACAAAAAGTGTGATTTCTGTTGTGTAGCATAATTCATTTAAATTACATAAATAAGAACATCTGAAAGCAGATTTGTGTCACTCTTCTTCCTCAACTCATGTTCAATGTTACCCCAATCCATTGAATATTATAATTTTATAAATGACATTCATACTTTTAATCTCTTGGATTAATATTGCTCTTGGCAATATTGAACGTTCTTTTTCATAGATTAAGTTAACCTTGTAATAATACAGTAATAATTGCATCACTAATCAAAAACATAATTGCATTTGCAAATTTTGATAAAATACAATTACCCAAAATTGAAAAAAAATGTGTTTGCAAATATTTATTTTCATGAGAAATATCATGAATATATATTTGGATTTTTTATTTCAGTTAATTAAATGTATCCATGGAAAGATATCACTTAATGCTAGAAAGCAAGAGGGTTAAGCATCATCTCTATTTCTACTTCTTAAAAAGAAAATGCTGAGACTTTTTGGTCATGTTAAGAGTAAATGAGACTAGAAACTGTGTCAGAAATTGTGCTGTATTAGTAAGGTCACTCAAATCTTTCAACTCACCCAAGTTATGTGCCAGTTCCTCACAATGATTTTTTATCAGAAATTTTAAAAATAACGCATCAAACAAAATTTATACTGAGTTTCTCCGATTTTGTTGAAGGGCAAAATTTTGGAAATTAATTCTCTCAACAGGGTTTGTTTACCCAGTCTGGTAGATTGCAAACATAGCCAAAATTCTCCAGTCCTCTGGTGTCTATGCCACCATGCAGATCTTCTGATTACATGGTGGAGTCAGTTTCCCCACTCCTGGAGGGTAGTCTGCTTTTCTGAGTAGCTTTGGCTAACGGAGAGTAGTTGCAATGACGTTGTTCAAGTTTTAAGCCTCTGAGAGGCAACATGGCTTTTTCATAACCTTGGGGATTTTCACAATCTCTCAGGAAAGTTGCCGTGTTAACAAGGCACAGCCTGTCACCCTTACCTCCAGCATATGATCTGGCATCTAGCCAAGTGCCCTACATGGGTGTGAAGTCCTCTTAGATCACCTAAACTGCCAAGCTCATATCATATACATAAGCAGACCAAGCCGAGATCAATCATGTCATGATCAGATCTGCAGTACTATCTTACAGACTTATGCAACGGTGACCTATTCAATTAACAGTTGTTGTTTTCAACTAATATGTTTGGAAGTGGTTTCTCATAAAAATGTTGGAATCACTCACTTTCTCTTTTGTTTGTTTGTTTATTTGTTTATATTGAGAGACACAGAGGGAGCGCGAGCAGGGTGGGGCAGAGAGAGGGAGAGAGAGACTCACAGGCAGGCTCTCTGCTCAGAGCAGTGCAGGATGCGGGGCTCAATCTCACAATGGTAAGATAATGACCTGAGCCAAAATTGAGTCAAACGCTTACACTGAACAACAAAATTAAGAAAATCACTGTGTTAATTTACAGAAAAAAAGATGCGAGCATGGAGTATAAAAGCTAAACATCTAAACATGTGGGTAAAAAATCAACACTTGTGGGTTAACAACTTTCAACAGACATGCTTCTCGACATTTCAGTGGAAAACAGGGAAGGGCATGGTGTATTTTAAAACATTATTTTCTGAGATCTCACTAGATTCAGTACTCATTAAACACTCTGCCAGGAAAAGGGGATTTGAGTTTCATAACACAATGTGGCTAGTATGTTTGAGGTCTTTCTAATGATTCAGTGTCAAGCTGTAAATTATGTAGGACTCGCTTAAGGAATCATACGCTGTGATGGATGTGGATGTTTCTGTGTGATCTGTGAATCAACGTGTGACCTTACGCATCTTTCCACAATGCCTGCACTTTTCCTAAACTTCACAAAAGCCATGTCCTAATTCTTTGCGGAAAAAAATAACCATCTTATGTATTTTCATGTCTTTCTTTTTAAGAGACAGCCAAAAAATGAATCTGGGATCACACAATGGAAGATAACTATGAATATTTCTCTCCAACCTCAATCAAATGGGAACATGGGCACGGGAAACTGCTCCGGTGTGACCGAGTTCATTCTCCTTGGATTCTCAGAAGCCCCTGAGTTGAGAGTCACCCTCTTCTCTGTGTTCCTTCTCATCTATGGAGTCACAGTGCTGGGCAACCTGGGCATGATGGCAGTGATTCAGGTCAGCTGTCACCTTCACACTCCCATGTACTTTTTCCTCAGCCACTTGTCCTTTGTGGACTTTTGCTACTCCACTGTCATCATGCCAAAGGTGCTGTCCAGTATCTTAAAAGAGGACAAAGCCATCTCCTTCCTGGGATGCATGGTGCAATTCTATTTCTTTTGTACCTATACAATCACTGAGGTCTTCCTTTTGGCTGTGACAGCCTATGACCGCTTTGTGGCCATCTGGAACCCACTGCTGTACACGGTCACCATGTCCCGGAATCTCTGTGTGGAGCTGGTGTCTTGTTGCTACCTGTGTGGGATGGTGTGTTCTCTGATCCAGTTGTGTTTAGCTCTTGAGATCCCGTCCTGCACATCAAATGTGATTGACCACTTCTTCTGCAATCTGCCCCCTCTCTTATCCCTTGCTTGCTCTGATGTCACTATGAATGAACTGCTGCTGTACATCGTGGCCACCTTCAATGAGATCACCACCATCGTGATCATCCTCACCTCCTACTTGCTAATTCTCATCACCATCCTGAGGATGCACTCTGCCGAGGGAAGGTGCAAAGCCTTTTCCACCTGTGCCTCCCACCTCACAGCCATCTTTGTCTTCCACGGAACAATCCTTTTCACTTACTGCCAGCCCAGTTCTGGCAACAGTATGGATACTGACAAGGTGACCACGGTGTTCTACACTGTAGTGATTCCCATGCTCAACCCCCTCATCTATAGCCTGTGGAACAAGGATGTGAAGGAAGCACTCAAGAAAGTGTTGGGATCTAGATTACCTTTTGAAAAACTATTTTCTTAACTAGACATCAGATATTTAATGAGGGGCTGGTTTTGGGTGGATGTGAATGAAAAGTAAAGTAGGTAAAAATTTTATGAGTTGGGGGACTATGCATGCTTTTTTGTTTTCCACTTGCTTGTCTTATTAAGCCATATATTATCTGTTTTATGGATGATTCAAATGCACCTGGTAATGTTGCTGTTTTCCCCAATCTCTAATTGCCTTGAGTGGGTTTGGGAGGCCTTGTTAGACTCTGTTTCTTGGCTTGAGAACAAATCAATATTTTTCTAACAAAGTGCACATAGAAAGACAAGTCGTTTCATCATCGTTAAAGCATGCAACCTTTTTCATTAGACTTTCATTTTTCTAGGGAATGCACACACATCTGTCTCATAACCTATGTATTTTAGTGAACATTTGGAGTAAATTTCTGTGTAATATTTTTAGTCATTTTTTAAATTATTTTTTCCATTGCCATATTATACTTTCAGAAGTTTTAAAGTTTCTTTTAAGGGTATTAAGAAGCACAAAGTTCCAGTCATAAAATTTAAGTCATGGGATGAAAAGTACAGCATAGGAAATACAGTCAATAATTTGTAATAATGTTGTGTGGTAACAGATGATAACCAAACCTACCATGGTGAGTCTTGTGTAATGTATAGAATTGTTGAATCATTATGTTGTACCCCTGAAAATAATATAACATTGTATGTCAAGTATACTTCGATAAAATAATAAGTTAAAAAAAACTGTCTCTTCTACAAAATAGAGACAATACTATAATTTTCTAATAAAATTTCCATGAAAATTAAATTATGTCTCTTAAATTCTTAGCATTATATACGATATATTATAAATGATTAATAAATTATTTGTTGATATTACTATGGTTATTTTTAGTTTTACCTTTTATTCTCCATTCTATATTTTAATCCTTGATTAGATAAGTAGATTATGTATCTGATGCCTTACTTTTCTTAAGTTTCTGTGTTCTTACTAATGTTTTCTTTTGCCTTATAATATTTTAGGCATTTACTTTTTTTTCAAATCTATTATATCCTAAACTTATTGATTGCATTGGTTTCCCATGGCTTCTGGGGAAAAAAAGAAAGAGGACTATAAATTTGGTGGCTTCAAACAATAGACTTTATCGTCTTATAGGTTGTGAGGGCAGAAATTTGACATCACTGTTACTGGGCCAAAATCAAAGTGCCAAGAAAGCCATATACCTTTAGGAGCTTCTTGGGGACAATGCTTTCCTCAACTCTTGCAGTTTCTGGTGGCCGCAAGCATTCTTTGACTTGGGGTTGTATTACTTCAACCTTCAAGGCTGGTATCTTCAATTATCTTTGCTCTCCATCTTTATTACTCGTGTGTGTGTGTGTGTGTGTGTGTGTGTGTATGAAAGAGACTGACTCTCTGAGGTCACCTGTGAAGGCATTTACAGCCCACTCAGGTAATCAGGGATAATCTCCTCATCTCAAAATCCTTAAACTAATCACATCTGCAAATGACCTTCTCCCAAACAAGGTGGCATTTGCAGGTCCCAGGGATTAGAGCTTGACATATTAAAAAAACGTCCATTTTCAAATTTAAGACATCCACCTTTTAAAGGCCAAAGTATAATGTACTTTTCCTGTGTTCCTACAATGTTAACACTCCCCTTGTTTTCTTACTTTCTTAAGATTTCATTTTATATTTGTTATTGACTATATTTTTATTGGACTTGCTGATTTAAACATAATATAGGTCTTTGTTGCTTAAGTGAAATAGGATGGAGCCAGTTTCAGATCCTGAAGAGTGATTTTGAGGAAGATGCTTAATCTTGCTTAACCTTGAGTCTCTCAAATATAAACCGAAGACAAGTTGCCTGACTCAGAGTTATCACTGAACTTAAACATAATAACAAAACTGCAAAGACCTGGCTCATAAAATGCACTCCTGATGTTTCTTAAAAAGATATCCTTGGGGCGCCTGGGTGGCGCAGTCGGTTAAGCGTCCGACTTCAGCCAGGTCACGATCTCGCGGTCGGTGAGTTCGAGCCCCGCGTCGGGCTCTGGGCTGATGGCTCGGAGCCTGGAGCCTGTTTCCGATTCTGTGTCTCCCTCGCTCTCTCTGCCCCTCCCCCGTTCATGCTCTGTCTCTCTCTGTCCCAAAAATAAATAAAAAACGTTGAAAAAAAAAAATTAAAAAAAAAAAAAAAGATATCCTTGAGGGTAAGAGTTACTTAGAAATATTCCAGTATTCCTGGCAAAGACAGCTACTCATTATTTCTTTTTAATTGATGAATAAATAATGACCAAGAATGGAGTTATATATTGTGCATATGATAAAAATATGGCTCTATATTGCTTTTTAAATGTTGTAAATGGAGTGAGATTTCCCACCTCACCCATGAGACTTGGGTTTTAAGACAAAGGTAAGAGAAAAACATCTTTCACCTTTGGTCTTCCAACCAGAACAGGGTTTCTCCACGTTGGCACTATTGGCCTTTCTCTCTAGATAATTCTGTGCTATAGGGGTCTGGTCTGTATATTATGGGATGTTTTGCAGCATCCCTGACCTCTACTCATTGGCTACCTTTACCACCCTTCCCTACCTTTGTGATAGGCAAAAAGTCTCCCGACATTTTCCAATTTCACCTAGAGAGACAGCCACTTGAGCCAGGAGTCACGGGACTAGCAGGCTTCAGTATGTAAGAGCTCCAGTCTCTTCAGAGGGACCCTCGATATTGAGCTTTTGTGTGTTTAAAAAGCTTTTTTGGTTAGCCAGAAGCTCACATTTTACCCAGTTACTACTCTGATCTCTCTTCAGAATCTGCAATGTTCCTTTCAGAGACCTTGGGTTTTAGGGTCTCAGAGACACAGAATAGCTTTAATCCGGGCTTGAATAGTTACTGGTCTCCATATCCTACTAAGACACAAGCGCAATTTTCATATGGAGAGGCTGATTGTTTCGTTTTATGAAAGAAAGAAACAAAGAAACAAAGAAATAAAGAAAGTCTCATTTACATTCAGCTTCACAAAAAAATTTAAATATCAGGTTTCTTTTTCCCTCCCAAGGTTACTTCATAGATAACATCCACAATTGTCTGGGAATAATTGAGAAACACTGAGTGTTCCTCAAATATCTGAAAAGCAACTACACAAAAGTTTCTTTTCTATTTCTTTAAGTGGTTTTGTTTTATTTATATAATCTGATCGCTCTCTTACTTGCAAACTATAGGAGTTGATATGCAGTTCTCATTCTCTTACTATTTGCATCTCAATTTTCTGGTGGGGACCCAAACTCTCCTATTCTTAGTTGGCCTCTGACTTTGCAAGGTTGACTTGCAACTCTCTTGGGAGCTTTTCAGGTATAATTTGAGGCCAGCGCCATTATTTGGAGGGCAGGGAGAGACCAGAAGGAAAAGGCAGGTCACTCCAGGTTGATAGGTACCAGTTTTAATAAGCAAAGGGAATTTATATATGAAGCTTGTCTTGGGCAGTAGCAAGACAAAATGGATCCCCGCACCCACCCACCAAATCTTAAAAGTTTATAAAAAGATCCTAACTGGGTTCAGTCACATATACCATGCAGGTGTTCTTAACAACACATCACTAACTCAAGGCTAGGTCCTTGGAGCAGCCTCTGGGAGTGGGAAAGGCAGGCAAGACATACATTTCAAGGACAAGGGAGGGGGTGAGGAGCCTCTGAGTATCTGAATCTAACTCATCAGTCACTCAGCAGTCATGTTTTTTGTTGTTGTTTTTAATTAATTAATTAATTAACTAAAATTAATTAATTAAAATTAATTAACTAATTAATTAATATCCAAGTTTGTTAGCATATAATGCAATAATGATTTCAGAAGTAGATTCCAGTGATTCATTCCCTATGTATAACACCCAGTGCTCATCCCAAGTGTCTTCCTTAATGCCCTTTGCCCATTCAGCCCATCCCCCCCCACCCACAACTCCTCCAGCAACCCTCAGTTTGTTCTCTGTATTTAAAAGTCTCTTATGTTCTGTCCCCTCCTTGTTTTTATATTATTTTTGCTTCCCTTCCTTTATGTTCATCTGTAATGTATCTTAAATTCCATGTATGAGTGAAGTCATATGATATTTGTCTTTCTCTGACTAATTTCCCTTAACATAATACCCTCTAGTTCCATCCACTCAGTTGCAAATGGCAAGATTTCATTCATTCATTCCCGAGTAATACTCCATTGCATATATATACCACATCTTTATCCATTCATCCATCGATGGGCATTTGGGCTCTTTCCATACTTTGGCTATTGTCGATAGCACTGCTATAAACTTTGGGACTCATGTGCCCCTTTGAAACAGCACACCTGTATCCATTGGATAAATACCTAGTAGTGCAATTGCTGGGTCATAGGGTAGTTCTATTTTTAACTTTTTGAGGAAACTCCATACTGTTTTACCAAGTGGCTGTACCAGTTTGCATTCCCACCAGCAGTGCAAAAAAAGTCCTCTTTCTCCGAGTCCTTGCCAACATCTGTTGTTGCCTGAGTTGTTAATTTTAGCCATTCTGACTGGCGTGAGGTGGTATCTTATTGTGGTTTTAATTGTGGTATTTCCCTAATGATGAGTGATGTTGAGCATTTTTTCATGTGTCTGTTAGCCATCGGGATGTCTTCTTTGGAGAAGTGTCTGTTCATATCGTTTGCCCATTTCTTCACTGATTATTTGTTTTGTAAGTGTTAAGTTTGATAAGTGTATTGGATATTTCATTTGTGAATATCTTCTCCCATTTCATAGGTTGCCTTTTACTTTTGCTGATTGTTTCCTTTGCTGTGCAGAAGCTTTCACATCTTTTTGATGATGTTCCCCAGCATTCAGCCAATGGGATTTGAGGAAGTGTTAGTGGCCAGTAATCAAGAGATGCAGTGACTGGTTTCTGAGTGGATTGGTTCGAGTGAGTGGTTAGTGAGCTAATAACTTAACTGAGGTTCTGTTAGAAATGGAGCTTCTTTTTGTTGATATAAATCTTCTGGGCATATAGAAGTTCAAAGCTGCTTATAGTTCTCTTTGCCAAAATACCAAGATGTATATATACAGATCTAGCCTTATCTTTCTTCATGAGGCAACACATTCTTTCTAAATCCAATTTTCAGGTCTACAATTATGCCGCACACTTTCCAAACTTTGTGTAATTGTTTATGTTGTTTCTTTTGTCATCTCTTATTCACTATTCTGTAATTGACAAAATTCTTAAATGTGCAGTTCAAGTTATCTTTCTTCTTTCTGTTTTGTACCCAAAACACTGTCTGGTACACATATTTACAGAGTAGATATATTTATTAAAGAAAGATTCTCTGAGCTATTCTGGCCTTGGATGGCCAGAATCTCACTTGCACATAGATGCACACTTAGCACATATCAGAGTCATTAACTTCAGTCATAATTGGTTTTCCACTGACATTTGACTTTAAGGTCTTCTAATTTTCAACAGCTAGATAGAAATATTCTTGCTTCTTTCCAGTTATTCTTGCTTCACATAGAATAATACTCTGATAGCTGTTTGATAAATTGCTTTGAGCTGGTTAAATCAGACGAAAAATAACATATTCTAATTTTATATAATAATCTATCATTTCATTGGGGCGCCTGGGTGGCTCAGTCGGTTGAGCACCTGACTTTGGCTCAGGTTACGATCTCGCAGTCTAAGAGTTCGAGCCCCGCGTCTGGCTCTGTGCTGACAGCTCAGAGCCTGGAGCCTGCTTTGGATTCTGTGTCTCCTTCTCTCTCTGCCCCCAACCCCCCCCTCCCCTGGTCATGCTCTGTCTCCCTCTGTCAAAAATAAATAAACATTAAAAAAATTAAAAAAATAATAATCTACCATTTCAAAACTAAAAAATATAGTTTTCTTTGAGACATCTTCAAGTTACAGAAAAACACATTACATCATTTCATTTTGTGTTTTTGAGTTAAACAATTCCTCAGTAGAACTGTTTAATTGCTCACATATCTTTTCCCACTGGGATTTGGATATCAGAGTGTGTGTTCCTGGGATCCTAAATGAGATCTGAAAGCTAATCTCAGAAGACTCAAGGCAAAATATAAAAGGTGTTGCATTATCCTAAGGAAACACTGCCTTCCTAAGGGAGGCCCAGATTTCTTATATGGACATAAAAGGCCTGTACACATGGATTATGGAAAATCTTGCAATGGATTGTTTTTTTAATATTGTCAAACTTTCCATAACTGTCAAAGCTGATTTTTCCAGTGAAAAATGAACTGATGCTGACAACAGAGTAGTAAGGTAAATGAAAGAAAGACAGTGATCTGGTAAGTGTTCTTCACATAATCTTGGGACATCAGAGTTGGGCAGGATTTCAAGTGCTCATCTTCATAAAATCGTTTATTTTACACACAGAGAACTGATCTTTTGAGAAGACACATGCCTATAATTTTTTAAATGTTTTATTTATTTTTGAGACAGAAAGACACAGAGTATGAACAGGGAAGGGGCAGAGAGACAGGGAGACACAGAATCCGAAGCAGGCTCCAGACTCTGAACTGTCAGCACAGAGCCTGATGCGGGCCTGAACCCCACGAACTGTGAGAACCTGAGCCAAAGTCGGATGCTGAACTGACTGAGCCACCGAGGTGCCCAGAGAAGACACATGCTTAGAATAACACAGGTTTTATTTCTCAAGGTATTTCCAGCAAAAGCAACATTACCACCACCACCAACAACAAAAAAATCACATTTAATAAATGATATTCTTAAGACAATCTTCAGCATTATTGGACTCTGATTAGAAATCTAACTATAAACACAGCTCTCATTGCTTCTTTTTTTTTTTTTAAGTTGAGCAGACTGAAGTATAAATTGAGGCTAACGCATTTGTAGGTCATACTATTTATTCTATCCTGTAGTCATGTGTTCATACGAACAATTGTCAACACACAGGTGACAGGACTGGTGTAGGATTAGGGGAGTGGCTTTGAGGCAACAGAAAAATGCTTTACAAAGTTAGTGACTAGCGCTCAATATACAGCTTTGTCTGTCAGAATATACTATTTTACTAAACTCTTTTCGAAGCCCCCAATTTCATCCTCACCTACCAATTGCATTGAAGAGCAGATTTTTTGGTTCCTCTTTGGATGCTTCTGACTCTTTTATATCTTCTATTCCTTTCCCCTTCTATTGTTCCATTTGAAATTTATATTTCCTTTCCTGAAAGTCTTTTTAATCTGAAAGTATATAACATCCTTGAAAGATCATTGTAAGAAAATATTCTCTATAAAAATTAATTTCTTCATTACCTTTGATTCTGTGATTAGAAATAAAGGATTTGGTGGCAAAAAAGTCCAGCAAAAAGTGGTTCTTCTCCGTGGCTCAGACCCCCAAGCTTATTTTAGCATTGGCCTTAAAGATGAGCCTCTTTTTTTCATGCCTACTTTTTGGTAGTCTTTCTTCATGGATACCAAAAAGGGCATGACATAACAAAGAAGCATTTCATCCACGTTTGCCTTTCTAGCCACTGGCTCTAATTTTATCCCTTTTGCCTTCACAGTGGTGGCCATTGTTCCACTTTTAGGTCAATTGACAATCTTATCTCTCATATTTGTAGACAGGAACAGATGAGCTGTCATTCAATGAGAGTTGATATTTTCTAAGGAGGATGCCATATGTATTTCAGGAAGGGAGAACTCCAAAGAGTTGACTAGTAGCTCAGAGATAGCACTTTCTCCAATTAACACTTTTTTTTTTAAAGCAAAGTGTTTGGAGTGAGATACAGTATATGAGATAAAAATGGGAATATATGTGAACACTGAAGGTATGTCAATGCTGAGCTTGTAGGGGACAAGGAATATTTAAGTGTAGGAAGAAGACTACATAACACAAAATCTATTTTATACAGGTAATTCTTACAGTGGTTTATGAATTCATTTTGTAGCGTGTTTGAAAGTAGAATGGGAATTGATCAGAGAAAATGAGGCCAATTAAGAAGTTCAACTGAGGAAAGTGAGGGATGACATTACATAATGGAGTATCAATGATGATAAGAAGGAAATGTTTCTGGGGCACCTGGGTGGCTCAGTCGGTTGAGCATCCAAATTTGGCTCAGGTCGTGAGCCCATGGTCCATTCGTTTGAGCCCTGCATCCAGCTCAGCGCTGACAGCTCAGAGCCTGGAACCTTCTTCAGATTCTGTGTCTAGTCCTCTCTCTGCCCCTCCGCCACTCGCCCTCTGTCTCTGTCTCTCTCTCAAAAGTAAATAAACATTAAATTGTATTTTTAAAAAAAGAAGGAAACATTGGATATTTGCCACGTTTTGCAGATTGTATCAATGGTTCTTCTTTGGCTTTGGGTAAGAGGAGGTATCTTACTTGGACTAGCAGTGGAAGTGGCAGATATATATTCAAGACAGGAATCATAGAATAGTCATACGTTGTAGGAAACAATAGTAATTAAATATAGTTTTTGGCATACTGAAATGTACATGTGACTCTTTGTTAGGTCACTCTGAGTCGGACAGATGCCCATGTGAAAGTTATCACTGTCTACTCGGTACTGTAAGGAAAGGCACAGAATTATGTTGGGAGAGTGTACATAGCGAGGAGAGAAGTAGATTGAGAAGGAAGCCCTAGGAAAGTGCCACTGTGCATGACGGAGGCTGAATAGGGGCAAATTGACATTAGGAATGAAATCAAGAGAGGCGTACAAAAGCCAAGAGAGGAAGGTATTTTAAGATGAAAGGAGAGGTTGGGGCACCTGGGCAGCTCAGCAGGTTGATGTCTGCCATTAGGTCAGGTCGTGATATCACAGTTTGTGAGTTTAAGCCCTGCATCAGGCTCTCTGCTGTCAGTGCAGAGCCCACTTCAGATCCTCTGTCCCCCTCGCTCTCTACCCCTCCCCCACTCACACTCTATCAAAAATGAATAAACGTGATTTAAAAAAAGAAGAAAGGAGATGTCAAAGCTATTACATGAAATAGAGAAATAAATTTCATTACCTACTGAAAAATCTTTGACTTTGACGAATAGGACGTAGTTTGGAATTGAAACAAAAAGGTTTTTAAGTCATTGGGATAAAAATCCTATGTGAGTAGGCTGAAGTGAGAAAGTAGAAACCAGTGTAGACGCTTATAAGAAAACCTTGAAATAAGATGAAAGAAAATAAATGGAAGTAGATACAGAGTAATGTTTTTAAAGGTGACATTGACTTCAATGTTATGTGCTGCAAGGTTATGAAGGAAAGGTTAGTAGTAATGGTATAAGTATCTTAATTGATGCAGACATCAGAACTGGGTGCACAGTTGAAGGGATTAACCTCAGAAAATGTGAGGGCATGATATTCCACGAAAGGAAAAGAAAGGAGAGAGGAAGCCATCGATGAATCCAAATGCTTATATCATGACTTGATGAGAAAGTTGAGCATATACTTTCTTGCTATTGGATCTTTTTCTCTACAAGACAGAAATCATTTTCTGGTAGTGAGAAGAAGAGACCCAAAAAGAGAATGAGACCTAAAAAGAATTATGAAGGTTTGCAATAGAGATTAAATGAAGGAAATAACTGTATGCTATGAAAAGTTAAACAACAATTTTATGAATTATATATACATATATGTAAATATAACTTAAAATCGTGACTTTTAGCTTAACACCTTCCAGTTCCATCCACGTTGTTGCAAATGTCAGGATTTCAGTCTTTCTCATTGCCAAGTAGTATTCCATTGTTTATATGTCCCACATCTTCTTCATCCATTCATCAGTTGATGGGCTTTTAGGCTCTTTTCATAATTTGGCTATTGTTCAAAGTGCTGCTATAAACATTAGGGTACATATGCCCCTATGAGTCAGCACTCCTGTAGCCTTTGGATAAATTCCTAGTAGTGCTATTGCTGGGTCATACGGTAGATCTCTTTTCAATTTTTTGAGGAGGCTCCACACTGTTTTCCAGAGTGGCTGCACCAGTTTGCATTCCCACCAATGATGCAAGAGGGTTCCTGTTTCTCCACATCCCTGCCAAAATCTGTTGTTTCCTGAGATGTTAATTTTATCCACTCTGACTAGTGTGAGGTGGTATCTTAATGTGGTTTTGATTTGTATTTCCCTGATGATGAGTGATGTTGAACATCTTTTCATGTGTCTGTTGGCTATGTGGATGTCTTCTTTGGAAAAGATTATTATTTTTTTCAGTCAGAGAAAGACAGATATCATATGTTTTCACTCCTATGTGGAATCTGAGAAACTTAACAGAAGACCATGAGGGAAGGGAAGGAGAAAAAATAGTTCCAAACAGAGAGGGACAAAAACCATAAGAGACTCTTAAATACAGAGAACAAACTGAGGGTTTATGGCCAGGGGGATTGAAGGAGTGGGGAAAATGGATAGTGGGCATTGAGGAGGGCACTTGCTGGGATAAGCACTGGGTGTTGTACGTAAGCGATGAATCATGGGAATCTACCCCCAAAACCAAGAACATACCGTATACCCGGTATGTTAGCTAACTTGATGATATATTAACAAATTGTGACTTTTATACAAATATAAAATGAAACTTTCAGTGATTTTACTTCATCATTCATTCCCTAAGCTGTTCTAATTGGTATAAAAGATAATGCAAAGAATTATAGATCAAGAATTCATTATTAAGCAGGGCTTTTAAGATGAACATGGCTGTTATATATAAAGTGATGAATCACTGAATTCTACTCCTGAACATTTTACCATGTATATTAACTAACTAGAACTTAAATTAAAACTTGAAAAAAATTCACAAATAAATATACAAATAGACTAAAAACTGGCTATTTCCATAGAAGAGAGGGAAATCCATTATCTCTACACTCGACAAAATGCACATGTCCGTAGACAAGTATTGTGTTGCTATCAGTTCTCTGCGACTTACAGATTTCTAAACTAGAGTAAGGTCGGTCAAAGGCAAAAAGATAGAAAGGTAAGGAGAGTGATCCTTTTTTCAACATCTTTTACAATTATTCCTGGCAGAGGGCATGGACACATTCCTGGGTATCATTATCATATTCTCTGGATTGAATTTAATAAATCTGTAGGCATGAGAATTCCTCTAGCTATGTTCTGTAGCTTGAATTCCAGAAAAGGAAAACAGACATCTGGATCGACTCAGAATTGCCAGGCTGCCAGATTTAGAACCGTGAAGGAACAAGATGGTGAGGATACGGAGACTGTGGAAGGAAATTCACTTAACACTTACAATTTGATTATAAGGCACTATCACTGTCATGTCATAGGGGATGAACTGAAGCTCAGTGGTTAAGTGGCCTGACCAAGGTCTCACAACTTCTGAGAGACAGAGCTGGGATTCAGTCACTTGTATGATTAACGCAGAACCTTTCTTCTTTATATCTTATCAGCGGATGTCGAACAACTCTTTGGAGTTTTTTTGTTCCTCAGAGGGGCAGCCACAGCTCAAGGTAAGGAACAGAAGTTCTGCTAATCTTCTCATAGAAGGCTTCGGCTGGAACGGCAATGCTATCTGTTGTGAAAAGAAAAAAAAAAACACAACACAAACGGGAACAGAGGCTATCCATTCAATTTGCTTTATACCCACGTGGTTTAGCCACTATTACTTGACATTGGTGGAAGATGAGGGAGTCGAAGAATGTACAGCTCAACAACTGATTTGATGGCGGTGCCCTTAAATACAGAAAACAATAGCTTTACGTGATAGAAGTGGCAGAGTGTTGATTTAATTAAGAAATTGAAAATCTGCATGTTTGAAATGTATAATACCCTATATCTGTGTGTGTGTATATATATATATATATATATATATATATACATACAGATATATATATACAGATATATATATATATGTATATATATACAGATATATATATCATATATATATATATCTGTATATATATATATATCATATATATATATCTGAAATGTATATACCCTACCTTAGCTGTAGATATGCCCATGTGTTACCAAGACATGGATTTAGATAACAGTGGATTTAGAATAACTCTTCTATTTGTTTTGTCTGGTTTTTTTTTGTTATTGTTGTTATTTTTAGTGAATGTTGAAGTTATTAATATTGCCATCATTATTACTTGTGCCACAACTGCAGAGGTCCGGGGCACTGCAGAGGATGGAATTGGAGAACCTCACTGTGAAGACTGAGTTCTTTCTCTTGGGATTTAGTGAGCATCCAGAACTCTGGAGGGTTCTTTTTGCTGTGTTCCTTTTTATCTACTCTGTTACCTTAATGGGGAACCTAGGGATGATGTCATTAATCATGACCAGTTCCCATTTGCACACCCCTATGTACTTTTTCCTCTGCATACTGTCCTTCGTAGATGTATGCTACTCCTCCGTCATTGCCCCCAAATTACTTGCAGACTTGGTTTCCGAGAAAAAGACCATTTCTTACAAGGGCTGTGCTGCACAGTTATATTTTTTCTGTTCTTTGGTTGACACAGAATCTTTCCTCTTGGCTGCCATGGCTTATGACCGGTACATAGCCATCTGCAACCCACTGCTTTATACTGTAATTATGTCCAAGAGGCTTTGCTGCCAGCTTGCGATTGGAGCATTTTGGGGAGGTACCATGAGCTCAATTATTCACACTACAAATACCTTCCATCTGTCTTTCTGCTCCAGAGAAATTAACCATTTCTTCTGCGATATCTCCCCACTCTTCTCTCTGTCCTGCACTGACACTTACATGCATGACATTGTTCTGGTAGTTTTTGCTGGTTTAGTGGAAGCTATCTGTCTTCTAACAGTTCTTCTCTCTTATGTCTGCATCATAGCAGCCATTCTTAAAACAGGCTCTGCTGAAGGAAGAAGAAAAGGGTTCTCCACTTGTGCCTCCCATCTGACTGTGGTCACTATTTACCATGGTACCCTCATTTTTATTTACTTGCGCCCCAGCGCTGGTCATTCGCTGGATATTGACAAAGTGACCTCTGTGTTCTATACATTGATTATACCTATGTTGAATCCCTTAATTTACAGTCTGAGGAACAAAGATGTCAAAAATGCCTTTAGGAAAGTGATCAGCCGAAAATTGCTTTCTTAAGAAAGAATGAAATTGAGCCTGATGACTTTTTCAACAATGTCTGTTCTTTGACCTTTGGTTCTCACTGTTGGGAAAGTCAGTTTGATATGGATATTTCCCAAATCTGTGGGTAATGAGGCCTCAACTACAAAATAAGGCCAGAGCCTAACATCAGAGCCAAGCCCAGTCACATCACTTGTATTATGTCTATCTCTTTATTATTTTAAAGTTAAAACTTTTAATATGTATTCAAGGAGTAGATTTACCCTTCACATAATATCCTATATTTCATATTCTTACTCCTTTTCCCTCCAATCCTAAATTTTATAACAATTATTCTCAACATTGGATAAGCCATTAAATGTCACAACCCTCTTTTTCTGAAAGAAACTAAATCCAATTTACTGAGACTATTTTTCAATTAATTTTTATTCCCATGTAAATGTGTGCATTGCAGCTTAGCTATCTAATTGTATTCACTCTAAAAAAAATCTTCTCCAATTTTAACTCCTATATGATTTTTTCCTGATATCTCCTTCAATTACAGATGATAAGTCACATCATAAACCTCATTAGAATTTTAAGTGTGCTTCCTTTGAGACTCTCAGAATTTTCTATATGACATTGTAGCTGTCTCTGTGTATTTTATCCCTCTACTAGACTTACTCATTTATTATTGTTCCTTATTTGATGCCTTGCCTCTTTATCACAGCATTTTCCCCAATATAGATACTGAGTAAATGTTCATGAAGTCAACATGAGTACATTTGCTATTGGTTGTTTTTTATTTAGATTATACACCTATGGATAGGCAGAAACTATTTCTCTTGCAGTATTTTTTTTTTCCTTCTCCAGAGGGCTACTATAAACACACATGACTGTTTCAAGATATTGTTAAGCATGGTGGCTTATTAAAAAACAGTTTGCAAATATCCACAAAGTTAACGTCTGGCTCATAAACTATTTCCTCGAGAATGTATGGTCTGAAATCTCTTGACTGGTAAGCAGAGAGCTGAAGTTCCTGAAGGAGGCTATTCTCTGAGAGCCAGAGATGGGATCAGAAGCCAACAAATGGTGAGATCTTAGTTAGGTGGGCTGCTGGGACTTGGCTTTTAGACAAGGTGTGGCAGAAAGTTGAAAATAGTGTTAAACCCAAGGTGAGGTTGAACAGTGGGAGAGAGGGTCAGTTAGACAGGAAAGCCTTCTGACAGTGAAAATGCAGTCTGGGTTACAAGCAAGGATCACAGTTACATTTACTACAGTGGAAAGGATCTTTGCAAGAGGGTTTTTGTCCATACAGCTCAGTGGTGAGGCCTGCGAAGGCCTCCCACTAATGGTGAGGAAGGGCTCTGGGCAATGTGGGTTGTCAGTAGGGAAGAATGGACTGGAAGCTTGATCACAATGAGAAACAAACACTTCATCCTAAATACTGAGCAGACAATGTTCACCACAGTGTACAGGTTCATCACAGGAAATGCATATTGGTTCTTTTGTCATTAAGTGTATGTTGCCTCATAAACTGTCCTCCCCCCGCACAGAGGGTAGGGAGAGACTGAAGAAAAAGGCAGACTGCTCCAGACTGCTAGCTGGAATGTTTAATGAACTGACTTACAAGGCTTGTCTTGGGCAGCCCCAAGAGGAGTAGATTGCCACTCCTGTGCTCCAGGATCTTAAAAGTTTATACAGAAGCCTTAACTAGGCTCAGTCATGTAAACCATCTGGGGGCCCTCAACACCACATTGATCTTTAAGTCTATGTCCTTGGAAGAGTTCAAACTGTGGGAATACTGGGCAGAATGTATATTCCAAGGACAAGGGAAAGGTGAAGAGCCTCTGATTCAGACCGCAGGTCAACCAGCGATCACATTCTCTCCACCACCTCCTCCAACAATGTCCCATTTCATCCTTGGCCCTTGGGATGGGGCCACGGGGCATAACACAAAATGGGGTATCCTGGGACTAATTACCTAAACTCGTTTCTTGGCACTGTGGGGTTTGAGACTCGGATCAGAAATATAGTTTCAGGCATCTGGCCTGGACGTGGGAATAGTGTGGCCAGCCTGGGGAGTCATGAAGAAATCTTTGCTCGGGAGTGAAGGCAACATTAGGAAAAATAAGCCCCAAGGTGGCTGGATAGACAGTTCCAAATAGGACCTGCAGCTGTGATGTGCAGCTGGAACCTGAATGACCGGGTGAGCCGGCCCTAAAGGGAATAAAGATGGACACCATTTCATGATAGGATGCCATGAATGATACCATCTTCTCTTTCGGCACCAGGTTTTAGTTCCTGAGAGGGAGCCGGTTGACTCTGAATGGTCTTAGAAACTCCCTATCGTCCTCAGATAAATAGATATATACCTGGTTATAAAAATATCTATGTCTATATATATATTTATTTACATGTATGTGGCTTTAATATTTACATGCACGTGGCTTTAATATTTATATGGTTTATATGTTATATAAACATAAATATGTTTATATGTTTTGTATGTATATTTGTATATATGTATATAAATATGTTTATATGTTTTATATGTATATTTATACGTATATGTTTATATGTTTTATGTTTATATGTTATATATGTATGGGTATACACATATATGTATATATACACATATATAACATATAAATATTAAAGCCACATACATGTAAATATTAAAACCACATCAGGGAGATGAAGAACCTGAGTAACAAACTAATAATCTGTGGTCACACAGCTGACAAGTAAATGACAGTATATAGATGTGAACCAGGTCTGTCTCACTCTGAATTCCAGTTCTTATCTTAACACCTGTCTCCTCTTTACCGTTTTTTAAAAAAATGAAAATAAAACACAAACAAAAACAAAATCCTCATTTCCTGTCCATGTGTAAAGGGTATTAAATTAAAGTCATCTTTAAATGAAACCATAAAGAAGAACAAAAAAATATCTTATTCTGACACACATATGTGAAAGCTGGCCAGGAAATCTAATTTCATGTGACATGAATAAGTTTAATTTTTATAGATAGGAATATATGTAATATGTTTTTCACTAAAGTACATTGTGATGGGAAGGAATTTGGACAATGATGGAGAGGTACTGATATATGACATATTTTAAACAACAAATAAATTATTTGAGATTGCAAAGTGAAATGGTCAATAGATAATGAAATACTTTGATTTGTCTTAAAAGTCCATCCAGTCAGGAATGCAAAACTAATAACCTGCTAATAATTTCACCTTTTCAATGTGTTATATATTTTTTTGATTTTTTAATGTTTTGTTTATTTTTGAGAGAAAGACAGAGAATGAGTGGGGAAGAGGCAGAGAGAGAGGGAAACACAGAATCAGAAACAGGTTCCAGGCTCTCAGCTGTCAGCACAGAGCTCACAGGGGCCCGAACTCCCAAACCCTGAGATCATGACCTGAGCGGAAGTTGGACGCCCAACCGACTGAGCCACCCAGGCGCCTCTAAATGTGTTATTTAATGCTTATGATATTTTGAGATACACTCAGCCAATTTTGTACACTAAAGGAATGAATATATATAAAACAGGAAGAAGATTTAAATGAAAAAACCTGTAAAACCATGGCCCTCTCCTCCTGGAACCAGAAAAAGGTGCTTCTGTAATTCCTTCTTGACAATAACCTAAAATAAAATGAATCTTGAGCAACACTCCTTACGTTTTTCATAAGTGGATTAAGTCTTAATTGACGGCAGTGTAAACAACACATGCAACTAATTAGGTTTTTGGCAAAGGACATAAGATTACCTGACATCCAGCTACCAGCAATGACCATTATTAAAACTGTGTTTATTTGTTTCACAGATAAACAGACAGCCAAAATCGTCAATTATTACAAATAGAATTCTATGTAAATTTTACTGCGCCCTTTGTTTTTTGTTTTTTTTTTTTTTCATTGAACACATGATTAGGTCATTAAATCTTACTTTCAGCTTAAACTGTATCAATTAGGCATTTTAGTTTTTTTAAAAATTTATTATAATAATGCTATGAACACATTAAGAAAGACGGAGTCCTCTTTCCAGTGGCCTTTGGATAAGGTATAGGTCCTTGTCCAACTGTCATTTGTACATTTTCTGTAAAGTTGTCAGCAACACCAGCTCTGTTCTCCAGAGTGAGGGCAGGAAGGGGAATGAACAAGCTGATGTGCACTGGGAGATGCGGTGTATAACCGGAGCACCTGGTCCTGGGGGTGTCTGCTTAAATAACCAGGCCAGAATGAAGAGGAACAGATGGTCCAAAAAAAGATTTTTACATCCCATGATCCGTATCCCTGATGGATATTTCAGCCTAGGCCAAAAAAAAAAAAAAAAAAAGTTTGTGAAGATTTAATCTCAGATGAACATACTAGAATAATATTAGCAAAGCAAGTGTGTGTGTGTGTGTGTGTGTGTGTGTGTGTGAATTTACAAAGTCTCCTTGCATCAGCTTTGCAGGGGACACTCATTCATTAATTTAATAAATGTTTTAAATGGCATCTGGAGCTGAGCTTTGTAAATAACAGAGTAGAACTCTTGGTGAACAATCCTGGAAAGGGTATTGCATTCACAGAACTTTGAGCTGGGGCAGGATATTTTTAATTTATTCTTATATATTTACTTACTACCGAAATACTTGTGAGTGCCATGATGGAACATTTATAGGGTGATACCAGTCCACAGGAAGGGTGCAAACAAACCCAACTTAACTCACAGACATTCCGCTCTGGCTGAACAAGTTTATTGAACTCATCACTTACAAAATACTATAATCTTAAGGAGTTATGTTTAACCTGCACGAGGAGAGTAGTTTGCAGGGGCACCCCCATGAACAGAGAAAGCGGGTATAAAAAGATCCTTTTTGCAAACCAGCCATAACCTAGTATTACTCTTTCTTAGTCTGAGAAGAAGGCTAAGATCAATAATGACTCCCCACACTCAATTTAGGTACAATGATAAACGATAGAAAACATCTAGAAGGTTGTATTGGTGAGACTATAGGAATCTATGCCAAAGGATCTGAACTTCAGCTCTCAGAATCTTTTAAAAAATACTTTTTGGTGAAAAATCCAACTTCAAGTACTGATTATTTTTTTCAGGGCACCTTTCACATCCTTATTCCGTAAGCTGTAGATCAGTGGGTTTAACATTGGGATGACGACCGTGTAGAACACAGAGGCCATTTTGTCCGTGTCCATAGAGTAACTGGAGCTGGGTCGGAAATACATGAACAGGAGTGTGCCGTGAAATATGGCCACTGCGGTCAAGTGGGAGGCACATGTAGAAAAGGCTTTGCGTCTCCCTTCCGCTGAGTTCATTCTGAGGATGGTCATTATGATGTAGGTGTAGGAGAGGAGGACGGTGATGACGCTGCACCCCACCACACAACCAATGAAAGTGAACATCACTATCTCGTTTATAGATGTATCCGAAGACGAGAGGGACAGCAAGGGTGGGATGTCACAGAAAAAGTGATTGATGATATTGGAATTGCAGAATGCCAATCGAAACGTGCAACCGGTGTGGATCGCCGAATCCACAAATCCCACGATGTAGGCAAGGGCCACGAGCTGGATGCAGATTCTCCTGGACATGGTGATTGTATACAGAAGTGGATTACAGATGGCTGCATACCGGTCGTAAGCCATGACAGCCAACATGAGACACTCCACATCTGCGAAGGCCCCGAAAAAATACAGCTGAATTGCACACGAGTTGTATGGAATCTTCTTTTGCTCAGCTAGGAAGCCAGCCAGCATCTTGGGAGAGACAGTGGAGGAGTAGCAGACATCACAGAAAGACAGGTTGCTCAGGAAATAATACATGGGTGTGTGGAGCCTGCAGTCCAGTTTGATCAGCAGGATCATCCCTAGATTGGCAATCATGGTTATGGCATAAACCAGCAGAAAGAACACAAAGAGCCCCTGCTGCACATCTTTTCTTCCAGTAAGTCCTAGGAGTATGAAGTCCGTCATCACAGAGCAGTTCTCAACAGCCATCGCTGAGATCTGGGAATCCCTGGTTGTGAAAGAAGGAAATGGAACCACGATTAACATCATTCTATTATCTTAGTAGTTAAACTGCTGGTCCTTTCTATTTTTCTGTATTCAGGAAAAGAGATGAGCAGTGCCGGGACTGTTTAGGTTAAACAGACTATCCTGGAAATATATACATACCCATACCAATCGATTACATGATAGTGATAATAATATTGCCTGCATTTCAACAGCACTGTGAAGAATTTGTAGCACACTTTTCATCCAAATTAAATCATGCTATTTCCACACCACCTATGTAGTTTTTATGATAACTTTTGCTACGTCTAGCTTATAGGTTGGAAACCATATCCTCGTAGTTTGAGGCAATAATTCTCACAATAATCCAGGTATTCTCATAAGGTAGCTGTTTTTGTTAAATTTTGCCAACATGAGTTATGTCCTGTAATAGAGAAGCATAATTAAGTAAGAGGTGCAGGTGATGAATATATTCCTTTGTTTTCCCTCATCATCCAAGAAAGTGGAGTGGACAGAGGTCTGGTAGTTTCCTGGATATGACGTTCTCCCACAACCCCATTAATTCTATGTTCTATCCAGTCTCAATAAACAAGAGGTAGAGATAGTTTGTTCCAGGACCCACTGGAGCAAGGCAGATGGTGGTTGCTGGACAATATGGTGGAAGGGTCTCCATGAGCGCTACGGCAGAGTGGATAGACAGGAGTATACTGAGGCTAACCCCGCTCTCCTCAGACAATTGCTCTTGCTCAGGAGAGAGTAGGAAGAATTTGGGGGACCAAACTGTAGGGATGCTGGATGCTGATCACAGGGACAGGGCAGCAAGAAAGGGAAAATGGTTTAGTGTGTGAGTCCATCTGCCTTAATTTACTATAATCAACAAGATCTATTCACCAACAGATCAGATGCATAAGTCACATGGTAAAAGTACTCATAAATTCACAGTCTCCAACCTCAGATAGACTCATTTCTGAATTGCACCCACAACCTAATTTTCTAGAAAGTGTAATATTATTTTATTGTTTTCACTGAATGCTCTTGCACAGAATATCTCTGAAATCTGCCTCTCTTTGCTTTAAAAAAGTTGGTGGTGGGGCGCCTGGGTGGCTTAGTTGGTTAAGCGTCTGCCTTCAACTCAGGTCATGATCTCGCAGTTCATGGGTTCGAGCCCAGCGTCGGTCTCTGTGCTGACAGCTCAGAGCCTGGAGCCTGCCTCAGATTCTGTGTCCCCCTCTCGCTCTGCCTCTCTGCCCTTCTGACGTTCTGTCTCTGAATAATAATAATAAATAAACATTAAAAAAAAAGTTGGTGGTCTTTGGGAGGCCAGCGGAAATCTGTGTCCCACAGTTGTATTTTACCCAACGAATGATGTTTGTGCAGTATCATAAGTGACCTCTTGTATTCCATGAGGACATAAGAATAATGGAGATGAAAGACAGAAAATGAATATCTGAATAATGATCTAGTGTTCAATGTGCATATTTCCAAACTGTTGGCCTCACCTCCTTTAAATACCTGTCCCTGTGGACGTATCAGTTAAAATTGTCTTCCTTTAACAACGAGTATATTTTTTTAAAAATACAAAGTGACAGTAAGAGATTTAAAATAATAAAAAAATGTCCAACTAGCTTGAGAGTCCACGTTCCCATTTTATTGTCGCCCTTGCTATCTGTGTATTTATGCATTTAAGATACATTGATCCAAGTAACTAAAGTTAAAATATTTCATATTCTCCTTTGGTTTTATCACATGCTTTCAGTTGAAGAGGATAAAAAGCTAAACAAATCTAAAGTATAAATTAAAAAAAAAAATATATATATATATATCAGTACCTTCCCCAGAATTACGGACTCTGTTGTACACAGCTCTGTCTGCAGGAGGTTCAGCAAGCATTGTCTCCTGAATGAGCCAGATTATATAGTCATCTCTGTATCTGGTCCCTGGGTGTTGAACACTTGGCCTCTAAGGAATAAGTCACTTAAAAAATGACATCATTTATCATCTGATATTTCATATAGGCTGCGTGACTGAAAAATACAGACTTCTAAAAAAAGTTCCTTTTGTTCCTCTCTATTCTTACTCCTCAATGGTATACTTAATTAGCAATAGTAAAATGACTCCAGTCAATGGGAATTCCTTATTTCAAGTTTACTACTCTTCATAGAAGCATTTTGTTTAATTCCATAATTTACAAACAAATACCTGCTCACATTTATACATTATAATGTGTATGTGTACACATTATACATATATACATTTACACACATCTACGGACACTCTTCCATAAAAATATTCATAAAATAAAAGTTGTTGTAAAAATAGCCAAACAAAAAAATAAACAAACAAAAAAACCTGCCATAATCTCACTGCCTAGGGAAAAGTAGATTTCATTGTCTATATTATTGGATATGTAATTTTTAAACAAAAATGGCATCAGAACATACATTATATATAACAAAAGTATTATGAATAGAGGCAACGCATTTCTTTCTATTAATGGACATTAATGTATTAAAAGGCATTTTTTCCTTTTTACCTTAGTCAGATTTATATTGTTTAGTTATCAACGCATAGTATGATATATTTCATGTATTAATACGTATCCCCGGTTGTCTTTAACAACTTATAATATGACACAGAAATTGGGGTGCATGGGTGGCTTAGTCAGTTAAGTGTCCAACTTCAGCTCAGGTCATGATCTCACAGCTCCAGAGTTTGACCCCCACGTCAGGCTCTGTGCTGACAGCTCAGAACCTGAAAACTGCTTTGGATTCTGTGTCTCCCTCTCTCTCTGCCCCTACCCCTCTAGTGCTCTGTCTCTCTGTCTCTCAAAGATAAATAAACATTAAAAAAAATTTAAAAAAGAAGAAATTGAAACCCAGAGGGAATAAGTAAACTTCTATAGTCCCATAGTCATTGAATTTCATTGAATCCATAGGGTTTGCTCACTATAGGTTCCTCGATATAATGCAATGAAGCAAAGCTATCTTAAGGATAACTCTCTTAAGTACTCTTACAGAATGCTGTAGTGTCTTTATGTTAAAGTGACTCTTGAAAACGTACAAATTAATGATGCACAGACTTCTAGCTTTCTGAGAGAGCTGAGAGACCATTAAAGTCTCAATTATCCACCAAGGTAGGATCCAAAGACGGATGATTGAGAGCAGGAGGGTTACTACGTTGGAGGTAATCTGGTTTATTTATATTAGCTGGGTACTTGATCATTATTAGCATTGATGTGAAGAGAAAGTGATGTGGCAGGTGGCTTCATTGCACAATTGCAGGAAGCAAATAAGAAAGAAAGAAATTGGTTACCCTGGAACTTATATAACATGGTAGCTTTGGTGGATAATCTCTGTATTGTGATTGAACAACATTTTATCACGTGTGAACAAATCATTGCTGTACACATACGAGCATAGGTCGATGTGTTTTTTAAACGACCACTGCTAATTGATATTCCATAAAATGTAAAATAATCATATGTATCACCTGTATTTCTTGAGTCTTAACATCGCTAATTTGATGGCCACACAATCTGCAAGTCCAAAATTTGTGTAATCAGGCAAAAAAAGCAAGATGTGCATGGCATCTACCAGATTGTACGTGTCAGGGCTTCAGGTAGTTTCATATTTCTTCTGAAACCTCACCCGGAGGAAACAGAAACATAGGTTTGGCTCTTATGACTATTTTTTACTTGTTTTATTTGTTGTTATGGAGTTTCCCCTTGCTTTCCATAAAGCCAGACTACTCTTGAGGCAAAAATTCAATAAAATCAGTGTGTTTTTAATTTTTGGAAAAGTGATTCTAGTGACAATTGTTAATGCTTCTTCTGAACGTATTGCTACTCTTTGCGTGATATTTCCAACACTGAAACACCAAATGTACTCCTCTGGGACGTGTTGTTGACACAAATCTTAAACCACCTAAGGAATTGCCAATAACTTGCCATCCGATGAACTCAGGAAAATGACGCATTTGTGTTACGTGGGCACTTTACTACTGTTCTCTATATCTCTGATGCATATTTGGAGGTTGACGTGGAGCACCCTCAGTCACCTCTCCTGAGTCCTCTCCATGCTCATTTTCCTGGCAGGTGCTTCCCTGTCTGCAGGGAGGTCAGATCTCCTCAGACTACATTCTGTTCATACGGGTGCCAAGCTTGAACTTCATAAACATGGCCGTCCCTCCGGACTATGTAGTCTAATCCCAGTCCCCTTTAGGTGGGGAGCATGCGTGGCAATATACTGCACAAAATTGAAAAATATAAATTAATTCCCGAAGCAATTTGTTTGTTAAGAGAGAACAGCTTTCTAGAATTATGAAGGGAAAGACTGAAGGTAAAGTTTAGGATGTCATAGAAAGACAAGTGAGAAAATCATCTGTAACTAAACAATTCCTTTGGTGCCACAGTCACCCCTAAGCATCGCACTACATAGAAACTGTCTACTTATGAACTCCTTCCTTCAGATAATAGTTTTCTGGCCCGAGTCATGGGCCATTATGAATAATTTCTGTGCATGATACTGGTACCAAGGAAAACTAAGTCTTCCTGCTGGAGGAAACAAGAAAACCAGGAGCTGTGGGTTGCTAACATCTGTATTCTATAAGCAAACAACTCATTTCAGCAACATATGGGATAATTATTTAATGGAATATTTTCTAAAAGTTGCATTCTTTGTTAATTTTACAGAAGTATCTTGAAAATACTGTATAAAATAAACTGCTAGGGTTTAAAAAAATTTTCAGTTTTCTACAACCGGATAACTGCATATCGTTTTAGAATTAATTTTAAAGTTGTATATGTGTATTATTTTATTTTTTTTAATTTTTTTAATGTTTATTTATTTTTGACAGAGAGAGAGACAGAGCATGAGCGGAGGAGGGGCAGAGAGAGAGGGAGACACAGAATCTGAAGCAGGCTCCAGGCTCTGAGCTGTCAGCACAGAGCCCGATGCGGGGCTTGAACTCACAGACAGCAAGATCATGACCTGAGTCAAAGTCGGACGCTCAACCGACTGAGCCACCCAGGCGCCCCAATGTGTATTATTTTAAAAACTACTAGTGACTTTTGAGAAATAAAAACATCCTGCACACATAATCTAGACGAAAACATGAACATAACAGCCTTTCAGAGACCATGAAACGAAACACAAATTGACGTCCAATATGGCAAGTTAGTATGTTTTTTAAAAAGTATGCTGAACTGAAATCGTTCAGTTTGTAAGCTTGTATGTCTAGATTCTTACACCCAATGTTATGTATACAAGATTCCCTTATGCCATTGCCTCTGGTGATATTTTATTCATTCTGTTTGTTGTGTGGCATCCCAATGTTTGGGGCCCGCTGTAAGAGACACTGCCCCACAGTTTTTCAGAGTTGTGCATCACTTCTGATCCCTGCCGTCAACGTGTAACGTTGTAACGTCAGCGGTGGTTCCGCATTCACACAAGTGCTTGATGCTCATATCGTGAATCATTTTCATTTTGGCCATTCTTCTGGTGGGCCAAAGTCCAGCCTTGAAGACTTACATTTTATTCACCTGAGTCCTAATGAAGTTGTATAACCATTTCTGAGAAGTGCCTGTTTAATTCTGAAGGCAGAAAAAGAGGTAAAGAAGGTGTGAAGAAGCTGTGTCTACAAGTATGTGGCCTTCCACCACTCACACTCTCTAGCTGATATCATTATTGCCCTTCCGGTCAAATCAGCCTAAGTCATTCTTTTGTACGAAGATGAAGCCCCTCGCGTGGTTTGTTTGTTTGTCATTTTAATATCTCCAATGGTGGAGATAGGTTTACACAGCTGTAGAATCACAGATTGGGGAGATGGATTAAGGCAACCGGAAAGGGCCTTAGAGATAATCTAGTTTGAGATCCTCTTTTACAGAGTGGGGGTGAGGTCTAGTGAGTCGTTGAACACCACAGCGATTTGGGGTTGCATTTGGTGCCATATTCACAGCATATTTCTGGAGAAGAGTGTCCAAAGAGGTTTAAAGTTGCTGCCTCTGGCTTTTACACAGGAGCACCCATTTACTCGGTTACCGAGCTTTGCCACTGTTGTATTTTAACAAATGGTGTCACACAACCTACCACTGTGTGCATCCATCTGCTCGTTGCATTATACAAATGCCCAAATGTACCATCGCGATGTCATTTTTATCCTTAGGGATTTCAGTGCAAGGCTGAAGGAAAGGAGTCCAGATATGGCAACATGTCTATTATATCAATAGTCACTTGTATGGTAATACTGGATAATAATTCTTTCATCAGTTCCTGGTGGATGTGTGGGGACATTGTGATGTAGAGAGTGGAAGGAAATGGGTGAGGAAGGAACTACATGAACCAGAATAGACCACAAAGCTTTTTGATGTGTTCCCTATTTCTGTAGAATTCCACATGGAAGGGTTAGTTCAGCCATCTGCCCTAAGTTCCTATTTAAGTCATGAAGCTACTATTCAATATTCTGAGACAGTGATTTTTCACTCTCTAATTACATAAATTCAGGGAGATGAAGCCTACAGTTAATCAAGTTGGTTTCTTCCATTTTTAGATGAGCTTAAAATATCTCATTTAATTGGTTTATGACTTCACACTCATTAGATGTGATTAAAGAAGCCAGTATGTGCATCAAATCAATCTTTACATGATATTACTGTTATATGTCATATGGAAGGGTGATGCCATATTTATAACTTCTGAATGAGAAGCCTCTGATCAACCCACTAAGCTTCTGACTTGTTTAGACTTTACTGCATTTCAAAAAGTTAAGAAAGATTAACAAAAGTGTATTGATAAATTGGGAAAATATGGTACAAATGGAAGTTCTTAAACCTTTTTTTTTCCCAAAAGAAGCCTTCCCATTGATTTTTTCCACCACCATATTTTCCCCCCAATTTGTCAGTTTCCCATAAATGCCCCTCTCAAAAGCAGAGAAGCCTTTTGACGTTTGCTTCCATTCTTAAATTCTTTCACCAAGGACAGTTATAATTACTTAGGGGTATAATTCTAATAGTAATTAAGAATGGCATTGAGTCTTACATGGTCTTACAAACACATAGCCATATCCATGTTTTCTCAGTAAGATTCTTTTAGTGGTTGACATCAGAAAACTTGAGCAGAGCTAGATAAAGAAGAAAACATCCAGGGAGGACATAGATGAATGCTTTTTTACTTCCCATATAATTAATATATTTATATAGGCATTAATTTAGTATCCACAACCATTTATAAATATTTTTGTAAAAGCTATTAAATACATATACAAAACATATATTATATTCTCATTTAATTATGTTCTGAAAATTTCTAGTGAACATTCAAAAATAGTGTCAGCAAAACAAAATAAACACAAAACAACCCAAACAAAAATGTTATCAGGTGTGTGGGTTTTTTTAAGTGTTTATTAATTTTTGAGAGAGAGCAAGAGGCAGAGAATGAGCAGGGAGGGGCAGAGAGGAAAAGAGACACAGAATCCAAAGCTGACTCCAGGCTCTGAGATTTCAGCACAGAGCCCAATGTGGTTTCGAACTCATGGTCTGCAAGATCATGACCTGAGCCAAGTCGGATGCTCAGCCAACTGAGCCACCCAGGTGCCCTAGGTGTGTGGTTTTTATTATTTATTTGTTTTTCAATTTTTGTGTCCCAGACATGATAAAGGCACTGGATTGGTAAGGATGATACTCAACCTTCACCAAAGAATACAGTCTTATATTGGAGACAATGGTCAAATCAACTGAGCCATAGGTATAGGGATGCCTTGAGGAGAGTAAATTATTTATAATTTAAGAACATCATTTAACCAGGACTGGGAAGGCAGAAGAAGGAAAGAAGAGCCAAGTGGAAGTGACTGTATTGAGAATTTCAACACAAGGAGGTACTTTAGCAGGACCCTCCACTTTGCACTTTTATCCTTCTCATTTTCATCTTGGGGGGGGACAGAATAAGCCACCCCAAAATATACCACTTTGGCTATTGATTATTTTAAATTAAAGTTACTTAAGAAACAGCAGGTGCAAGAAGGACACTCTGACTTTCCTTTGTTCTCCTGAAAGCAGAAAATAAATTTCCTATGTGAAAGGTACCCTTCCTGTACCAGGAGAAAGAGAGACATCCTCTTCACCAGAGAGGGAATTGAGGGCTGAGGAATCTGTATAAACAAACTGTTACCTCTTTACTTATTTACTAATCCAAGCCCACACTTCTTTGTCATGTCAATTCTTCACAAATATATTGTTTCAGGCTCCTGGGTAGTTCTGTTGGTTAAGTACCCACCCATCTGACTATGGCTCAGGTCATGATCTCGCTTTTGTGAGTTTGAGCCCACATTGGGCTAGCAGCTGTCGGCCCAGAGCCCACTTCAAATCCCCTGTCCCCCTCTTTCTGTCCCTCTTCCAGTCATGCTCTCTCTCTCTCTCAAGAAAAAATAAACATTAAAAAACCCCAAATATATCGTTTCTTTGTCTAAAAAATATACAAGCTACCTGTTCTGGTTACTTGAGTTTTATATTTTTATGAGATCGTGTACTTATGAGATTAATTTTGTTTTTCTCCTGTTAATCTAATATCTTTTTTCTTTTTAGAATTTATTTATTTACATACAAGTTAGTTAACATACATTGTAGTATTGGTTTCAGGAGTAGAACCCGGTGATTTATCACTTCCATATGATACCAGTGCTCATCTCAACAAGTGCTGTCCATAATGCCCATCACCCATTTAGCCCATCTCCCGATGCACTTCTCTTCCAGCAAGACTAGGCTTGTTCTCTTTATTTAAGAGTCTCTTATGGCTTGCCTCCCTCTCTGTTTTTATCTCATCTTTCCTTCCCTTCCCCTATGTTCATCTGTTGTGTTTCTTAATTTCAAGTATGGGTAAAATCGTATGATGTTTGTCTTTCCCTGACTGACTTCTTTCGCTAAGCATGATACACTCGAGTTCCATCCATGGTGTTGCAAATGACAAGATTTCATTCTTTTCGGTTGCTGAGTACTATTCCATTATATATATAAACCACATCTTCGTTATCAATTCATCAGTCAACGGATATTTGGGCTTTTTCCATAATTTGGCTATTGTTGATAGTGCTGCTGGACACATTGGGGTGCATGTGCCCCTAATTATTAGATCAGTCAGAGAACCAGGAAGAGAAGAAAGGAAAAACTTTGCTCCCCTACAACTACATAACCTCTGAGAAGGCATTGCCCTGCCCACCTCAGGATCTGTAATTGTAACCTCTTGATTTGGATTCCTTTCTTCACCCCATCACCACTGTATCCCTCTTCACCATTTTGATCTGAAATGAAATTTCAGAGGATCTTCTTCTCTGCACTCTAGAGGTAGACATTTTGCTTGAACTGAGAGTATCTTGACTTTTCACTTCAGGGAAATTTAGAGTTTATCATGAATAATTTGTAAGATTAATGAATTAATTTTATTTCTTTTAATTACATTATTGAACTCACTAGTATACAAACTACTGGAATCACCATGAAATGCAAGACACCTATAGTGCAACAGATGTATACTAAACACTAATGGCTCTTAGAATAATTAAATCAGTGCATAAAATTAACAACTAATACAAAATTGACACACTAACATGAAGACTGATAAATTTTCCAAATATTAAGCATGGCTGACTTAAAATGGAGACATACAATAAAATATAGGCTACCTAAATATTGGCATCATAGTAGCATAGTAAAATAATATGTTAGTTAAGGTATTTGAGACAATTTAATAATATAATATAACATGGAAGTATAATAGGAGATTTGAAAACAGAAGAGTGCATTTGCATGTGTATGTATATAAATATGTATTTATTTGTCCTATGTGACTAATAACTTAAAATCACATTTTATTTTTCAACTTTCCACCATTTCTTTCACATCCTTGTTCCGTAGGCTATAAATCAGAGAATTTAACATGGGAATCACACGAGTGTAAAACCAAGAGTTCATTTTGGGTTAATCCAGGAAAGAGGAAGAATTTGGCCAGGAATATATGATAGAAAAGCATAGTTCCCCAGAAGACTCTAACAGCCATTAAGTGGGAAGTGCAGGTAGAGAAAGCTTTGAACCTCCTCTCAGCAGAGCGAATCTTCAAGACTGATATGACAATAAGGGACAAGAACTCCTAAAAGGGTGCTCCATTCAACGAAGGCAAAAATGTTAAAAATAACGAAATCATTGCCCTGTGCATCTGAGCAAGACAGCAATAGGAGAGTAGAGATATCAGAGAAGAAATGATTAATCATATGACCTACAGAAGACATAAGCGGGATGTTCATGTCAGGGGTATCAAAGCAGCTGACATTCCCACCATAAGTATCCTAGGCATGGGCAGGGAGCACAAGGGGTTGCCAATGACTTTATACCAGTCAAAGACCATCATCAACAACAGTAGACACTCAGAATCTGCAGATACAGAAGATGAAGAATTGTAGAGCACAGCCTGTGATGGAAATTGATTTGATGTTAGCAAATAGATCTACCAGCATCTTGGGCCCAATTGGTATGCAAAAGCAGAGGTAACAGAAGGCAGGTGACTGAGGAAAAAGTATCTGCGTGTGAGGCTGGGAACCCATTTTAATTATAAAGAACATTCCAAGAGTTTCCAGGAGATTAACAAGATACATATCTAGAAACATGGTAAATAAGGCCACTTTGGTGTCCAGTTATTGGTAATTGCCAAGGGAAATAATTCAGACAAAAGGGATCAATTAACCCTGACCTTCCTCTTCATTCTTGTTGCAAACTTTTACAAAAACACTGAAGAAAATTATAGTTCGTAATTTGACTCTTCTAGATTTATCCATGATAAATTCCCCCTTTTTATTCCTTTTATTAAAAAAAATTTTTTTTAACATTTATTAGTTTTTGAGAGACAGAGAGACACAGAGTGTGAGTGGGGGAGGGGAAGAGAGTGAGGGAGACAGAATCTGAAGCAGACTCCAGGCTCTGGGCTGTCAGCACAGAGCCCGACCCGGGCCCAAACCCACAAACCGCGAGATCGTGACCTGAGCTGAGGCTGGAAGCTTAGCCAACTGAGCCATCCAGGTGCCCCAAGGCCGATTTTCTTTATTTTTTATTTTTTTTTAATTTACATCCAAATTAGTTAGCATATAGTGCAACAATGATTTCAGGAGTGGCATCCTTAATGCCCCTTACCCATTAAGCCCATCCCCCCCCTCCCACAACCTCTCCAGTAACCCTGTTTGTTCTCCATATTTAAGAGTCTCTTATGTTTTGTCCCCCTCCCTGTTTTTATATTATTTTTGCTTCCCTTCCCTTATGTTCATCTGTTCTGTGTCTTAAAGTCCTCATATGAGTGAAATAATATGATATTTGTCTTTCTCTAATTTCACTTAGCATAATACCCTCTAGTTCCATCCACGTAGTTGTAAATGGCAAAACTCATTCTTTTTGATTGCCGAGAAATACTCCATTGTATAGATATACCACTTCTTTATCCATTCATCCATCGATGCACATTTGGGCTCTTTCCATACTCTGGCCATTGTTGATAGTGCTGCTATAAACATGGGGGTGCATGTGTCCGTTCAAAACAGCATACCTGTATCCCTAGGATAAATACCCAGTAGTGCAATTGCTGGGTCATAGGGTAGTTCTATTTTTAATTTTTTGAGGAACCTCCATACTGTTTTCCAGAGTGGCTGCACCAGTTTGCATTCCCACCAGCAGTGCAAAAGAGATCCTCTTTCTCTGCATCCTCACCAACATCTGTTGTTGCCTAAGTTGTTAATATTAGCCATTCTGACAGGTGTGAGGTGATATCTCATTGTGGTTTTGATTTGTATTTCCCTGATGATGAATGATGTTGAGCATTTTTTCATTTGTCGGTTGGCCATCTGGATGTCTTCTTTGAAGAAGTGTCTATTCATGTCTTTTGCCCATTTCTTCACTAGATTCTTTGTTTTTTGGGTGTTGAGTTTGATAAGTTCTTTATAGATTTTGGATACTAACCCTTTACCTGATAGGTTGTTTGCAAATATTTTCTCCCATTCTGTCAGTTGCCTTTTAGTTTTGCTGGTTGTTTTCTTCACTGCGCAGAAGCTTTTTATTTTGATGAGGTCCCACAAGATATTAGCCACCTGGATCCAGTAATACATTAAAAAAAATAGTTATTCACCACGACCAAGTGGGAGTTATACCTGGGATACAGGGCTGGTTCAATATCTGCAAATCAATCAATGTGATTCCTCACGTCAATAAAAGAAGGGCCTATTTTCTTAATAGCCTCCCGGCTCCCTTTAAAAAACTCCTGACCTAAATGACCCCATTTCATTTTGCCTTTCGTTTTTAGCAATTTAATTTAATTTAACTTAACTTAATTTAATTTAAATTTAATTTACTAATTTAATTTTACATTATTTTATTTTGAGAAGGTGAGTGGGTGGGGGGAGAGGGGCAGAAGGGGAGAGTATGCTGAGTATGGAGCCTGATGTGGCGCTCTACCCCACAACCCTGGGATCATGGCCTGAGCCGAAATCAAGAGTTGGACCCTCCACAGACTGAGCCACCCAGATGCATCTATTTTACCTTTCAAACAAACGACAAATGAACGACAATTGCACACCGACGCCTAAACAAAGAAATAGAATTGTTTGGCAGTTACATTGCAGTTAATTCAAGTAAGCAGGTACAACGTAATTCTTTTACAAATTTCTAAATGCTTGATTTCTCATTTTTCCAAAAAAAATGTGTCTTTCTTCTATAATTCTTTGAATTTAATCATACAGAAACCTACTTGAAACTGGTGTTTCTGTTCTTACCTCTGTACATGCTAGTAGCAGATTGTATTTATTTTCTACCTTGTGATTGTTGGGACTTAAATCAAAAGCCACTGTCTTCACTCATCATTACGTGAACATGATTAATTAGATTTGTGGTTATGTATTTTCCGTGATGAATGGTGTCTCAATTTGGCAAAGGCTGAACTTTTCATGCTTATCACCAAATTGATCAAAGATAGAAGTTAACAGAATTTATTTCAATGTTGTGTTCATGGTTACCATGAATCTTACACCCTCCTTTAGTAAAAGCAGATACTAATGAATTTCAAATAGACCTATTTAATAATTTTCATCTGTTTCATTGTTCATCCTGTTTCTTCAATTTCTGAAATATCTCTTTCACTTCTCATTTAGAAATCTGGTAGTCTTTCATACTACTTTTTTCATTAGTCATTGTCTGGTTCTTTCCCCTCAACTATATGTCGTTCACCCTCATTTCAATGATTTTATGACTGTATAACATCCATTACTCCTAATATACTCATTATTGAATATGATTTTTATCTATTCATATGTGTGTCTTTCTACATTCCCATAATCCTGGACACAAATATTTGCATTAGTAAAAACTCAGTAAATGTGTGTTAAATATTTTCTTATTGAGGGTACCTGGGTGGCTCTGTTGGCTAAGAGTCTGACTACAGCCTAGGTCCTGATCTTGTGGTTTGTGACCTTGAGCTCCGCATCAGGCTCTGTGTTGACAGCGTGGAGACTGGAGCCTGCTTCGGATTCTGTGTCTCCCTCTCTCTCTGCCCCTCCCCACTCATGTGCTGTCTCACTCTCTCTCTCTCTCTCTCTCACAAAAATAAATAAACATTAAAAAAATTTTAAGTATTTTCTTATTGTAAGGCCGATGGATGTTCAACAGAGTAAAAATAAACAAATTTTGAGACCTGTTCCTGCAAATATATTTCATTTGTACAAGGACAATTCTTTAAGAAAAAAAAGTGTTGGGATGATGCTTTAACAACAACAAAGCCAAGTTCCGTTTGTTTCCAAAAATAACCCTTATGTGCCATAATTTATGGTAGTGATTTGAAAATTGGGAGGTACTAGATATTTAAGTATATTTAAATTCCTCCTGGACAGCTATCAACATAATGCTCCACCATCCCTGAATTTTGTCCAAACATGTTGCTGTTCCCTGACTTCACTGAAATCCTTCACTGGGACAGAGAGATGAATCCTACATTTCCATTTTTCCCGACCATAAAAACGCCTCTACCTTCCTTTTCATTCAACTGTCTTCTAAGCATCTTTTCATTCAACACTGAATTCCTGAAGGCAAAAGGTGTGAATTTAATTAATTCATTGTGGGGGCTGAGTCGGTTAAGTATCCGACTTCGGCTCAGGTCATGATCTCATGGTTTGTGGGTTCAAGCTCCACATGGGGCTCTGTGCTGACAGCTCAGAGCCTGGAGCCTGCTTAGAGTTCTGTCTCCCTCTCTCTCTGCCCCTTCCCCGTTTGTGCTCTGCCTCTCTCTCTCTCTCTCAAAAAATAAACATTAAATATATATATATATATATTCATATATATATATTCATATATATATATTCATATATATATATTCATATATATATATTCATATATATATATTCATATATATATTCATATATATATTCATATATATATTCATATATATTCATATATATATTTATATATATATTCATATATATATTCATATATATATATTCATATATATATTCATATATATATTCATATATATATATTCATATATATATATTCATATATATATTCATATATATATTCATATATATATATTCATATATATATATTCATATATATATTCATATATATATATTCATATATATATTCATATATATATATTCATATATATATTCATATATATATTCATATATATATTCATATATATATTCATATATATATATTCATATATATATTCATATATATATTCATATATATATTCATATATATATTCATATATATATTCATATATATATATTCATATATATATTCATATATATATATTCATATATATATTCATATATATATTCATATATATATTCATATATATATTCATATATATATATATATATTCATTGTGGAGTTCTTAACAAAACTTTGTGCTTTTCATATAGTATTTAACTGATCTCCATATATATCATCATACATTTTTAATATTGTGGTTCCTAGGCTGTCTCTTAACAATCTCATTATACATATACTGAAAATATGATACAGATGTAATTAGTAAACAGAAGTTCCCTAAGCATCATGTTTGTCTGACCCAAAGCATTTCCTGTTAATATTAATTCCTATTAATATTCCCAACTACAGTGTAGTCATAAAAAATAAAATATCTCTTTTAAGAAGAAGTAACTCTGAGCTATTGTCATGAAATGTTCTAGTGTGTTTACTTCAAATTTACAAAAACAGCAACCCACAGATTCTTAGAGTTCTAAAAAGCTGAGAGACCATCCAAGTCCTATTTGTAAATCAAGAGAAAATGCCACGGGCGACGGAGGGCAGATGGGAACAATAGGAAGGGGTTGCAGACTGAGAAAAGAATCTGCCTTATTTTATTCATCTTAGCCAGAACACTTCGTTAATATTATTGCTCAATGGGTCGCTGTATTGCACAAATCCAGGGAACACATAGAAAATAAGTAACATAGCAGTTTGTTGTCTGTGTTTATAGGTCTGATTCTGCTTTTTGTTTGTTGTTTTGGTTTTTAGATTTCACATTTAACCGACGGCTGCCAGAGGAGAGGATGGGCAAAATGTGTCAAACGGAGTGGGAAACCCAGGCTTGCAGTAATGGAAAGAATAAGTCACAAGGATGAGAGATACGATGTAGGGAATACGGTCAATATGGCGACAGATGGTAGCTACATGTAATGGTGAGCACAGCATAGCGTATAGACTCGTTGAATCACTATATTGTACACCTGAAACCCATGTAACACCACGTGTCAACTGTAGCCCCAAAATATAAGTAATGTAGTGGCCCTAAAGTCGCACCTTGTGGCAATCTTGGGGAGTACTCACTGTAGTGGCCATGTTCCACGTGATACTTTATGATAGGTGATTCACTCTAGGACACTAATGTGGGTATCATGGCGACCACCCAAAATGTCCCACTTTGGCATACTGATTATATTAAATAAAAGTTGTTTAAGAGAAGGCCTGTGCGAGGATCCTCTGACTTTCCTCTGTGCTCCTGAAAACAAGAAGTAAATCTCCCATGGGAAAGGTACCCTCCCTGTACCAGGAAGTAAAGACACATCCTTATCACCAAGTATAGGAAATTCAGAGCCTGGAAGTCCGTATAAACAACCCTTATTACATTTTAGCAATCTACTACCACAGACCAAATTCTGTTTAGAGTTTCTTACTAATCGAAGACTGCAAATTCAATTCTCTTTATCCTGCCAATTCCTTACAGATTTATTGTCTCCTCATAAAAATAATATAAAAGCTGCCTGCTTTGGTAATTTCTTTAGATCTCAATTTCATTATTTGGCCTCTGTGAGCACACAATAAAACTGTATTTTTTGTTTTGTTTTGTTTTCCTCTCCTGTTAATCTGTCTCATGTGAATTTAATTCCTAATTCAGCAAGAAGAACTTGAAGAATAGAAGGAAATGCCTTTCCTTCACTAACAGGCACAAATGTATATGTGTCATGAAAGTCTATTGTTAAGTGCCGTGTACAGGAATGTTTTCCTGCCCTACGTGTTGCCCTATTGCAGTTATGTTATTCATTTAAACAAATCAAGTAAATGCCAGATCTGTGGGTTCAAGAAATAATTTACGAATTTATAAGCATTACCAGCGTATGGGCAAAAATATTCCAGGTAATTTTTTTGTCTGAGTCCTCAGTGGGAACTAGAAACGGGCATAGCATTTCTTTTTTTATGGTTCCTATAAATCTAGACGACATCATAGATTAAAATCATTAAAGTATTCTTGATTTGGGAAAAATGACTCTGTGTGATACGTTTCAATAACCTTTCCGTTTTTATTATTATTTTGTGTGTGATGATACCAATACAAACATACAGAATTCACTGCCTTAGGAGATATGATTTGAAGCCAGGCTCAAACTAAGTAATTGTGATAATTTGCCACCCATTCGAGTGAAGACATTAGATGCAATTGTATGACCCTTGAACTTTACTACCATTATTTACTACTTTGATTCATATTAAAGGGATGGGATTTGTCCTTGTGATGTGGAGAACAAAGACAAAAGAAATGTAGCAAAACATCATTTTCCTTAGAGCTTAGAGCAGGCTGACAAGTGCTTGAGAAAGGCAGAGTGACCTTCCTCAAGGAACTCAGCTGCCTCAGTGTTAATACTTTGCTAGAGGCAAAAGGCAACCTTAGTTTGACATTAGCCAACCTCTAGTTTCCTGTAAGTCTTTAACATACACAAATTCCTTTGGAAACTTCCTTTATCTCTACCTCCCCAAGCATCCTCCAAGCTTATGGCCCACTGATATACATCTCAAGGGTCTCATGAATAAGATTTGACTAGCCTCAAGGTCCGGAAACCTTGCTTCCAAGTTTCTTAGAGACTTTCATTATCCCTAACCCCTTCTCAACTTGAAAGTACGGAATCAGTCACTGGTCACAACCCCAGGGCAGATCTTTCTGCCCCCGGGTCCTGGCCCCATGCTTTAATAAAACCACCCCTTTTGCACGAAAGATAATTCAAGAAGTCTGTCTTAACTTTTCCCTACCAGACTCCAACATTTCACATCACTTGGTCATTTTATATGACTCCTTCCCAAACTCATTTTCTCATCAGATGCTTCTCCGTCTCCAGGGATGACAAACCCCTTCAGGTTACACTCTGTTTAGATAGAACCTAAATTTACCGTCCTACACTTGACTGCCCCATAAACCATTTACGCTAAGTTCCCTTCAAACCCTTCCATTAAAATCTGAGCTTTAGGGACCATATGATTATTAAAAATTGGATGATTAACATCTCAAAGGATTTGTATTTCTTTGAAGATGGCTTTCGAAAATAATGAAAGAAAATTACTCCGTTCTAATGCAAGACACCAGAGACAAGCATGTGAAGAAAACAATTGTATCTAAACGCCTTCCCTGGCGCCACAATAATCGATGTAGTCAGCTATCTGTTTATAAAGTCTCTCCTTCAGAAAGTAGCTGCATGGCTGTGAGTCTTGAGCTTTTGGGAATAAGCTCAGCGCATGTTAACCATACCAAGGAAAACCGGGTTTACTAAGTCTCCTTGTTGCTGAAAACAGTATGAGAAGGGCTTACAGGTTAAAAAAAGACACATTTGCTTTATTACAGTAGTTTTTTTTAAAGTTTATTCATTTATTTTGAGAGAGAGAGAGAGAGAGCAAGTAGGGGAGGGGCAGAGAGAGAGGGGGAGAGAAAGAATCCAAAGCAGGCTTCATGATATCAGTGCAGAGCCTGAGGGAGAGTCTCGAGCTCACTAACAGTGAGATCATGATCTAAGTCAAAACAAAGACTTGAACACTGAACCAGTTAGGCCACCCAGGCACCCCTGAAAAGACAGCAAGTATTTATTTATTTATTTATTTATTTATTTATTTATTTAAATTTATTTTTGAGAGAGAGAGAGAGAGAGTGCTTGTATGCGAATGAGTGGGGGAGGGGGCAGAAGGAGAGGACAGAGGTTCAGAAGCAGGCCTTGAGGTGACAGTAGTGAGCCCGCTGTGGGACTCAAACTCAGGAGAAATGTGAGATCATGATCTGAGCCAAAGGCAGATGCTCAAACAACTGAGCCACCCAGGTGCCTCTATTTCCAATAATATTAATGTGAACATTTTTACACATGTCTTCTGATGGAGATACACTTATTTATCTTGTGTATAAAACCAGGAATAGGAAATGTGTGTGTGTGTGTGTGTGTGTGTGTGTGTGTGTAAAATTTATATTTACCCAATATTAGCATACAATTTCCCGAAGCAGTATGCCAATCTAGAGTTGCACATTATTAGTGAGTGAATCCTGTGTCTGTTTCTACATCCTCACTAATAGGTAATATTGTCTGTCATTTTCATTTTAGCTGTTATGTAGAGTCCATAATTGTCCTAATGACTAATAAAGTTGGATATTCAAGGAGCGCCTGGGTGGTTCAGTCGGTTAAGCATCTGACTTTGGCTCAGGTCATGATCTCATGGTTCCTGAGTTCAAGCCCTGAGTCAGGCTCTGTGCTGACAGCTCAGAGCTTGGAGGCTGCTTCAGATTCTGTGTCTCCCTCTCTCTCTGTCCCTCCCCTGCTCATGCTCATGCTCTGTCTCTCTCAAAAATAAATAAACGTCAAAAAAAGTATAAATAAATAAATAAATAAATACATGCATACATACATAAAAGTTGGATATTCACTTTTATATGGGATGTCTCTGAAAGTTAAAATGAAAAATATGAAGAATAGAAAATCAGTTGAGTGTGTCCACCTTAACGGGGTGAGGGCTCTTGCAATCAGTGCTATCTATCTGCGATCATTGCCAATTCAATTTCAGGTCAGATTAGCCTGGGATTGTACTGTAGTCCCATCCATCTGTTATATTTAAGATCTCCCCAAAGATAGAAGCGGGTTTATACATTATGCATTTATAGAATCATATCAGTATAAGCATGAAATGTGGTATCTCGAATACACAATAAAGATCATTCAGTTTAAAGCCCTCTTTTGACAGAGTGGAAACTGAGGACCAAAGAAGGAAAATGATTTGCCGAAGGTCACAATCACTGTGAACTGATAGTACAGATTCAGACCCAATTTTGCTACCATTCCTTTTCCAGTTCCCAGCAGGTTTGCAGAGTTCAAGTTAGGTTAAATTTGCTGCCTCTTAAGAAAGAGCTACACAATTACCAATTTGTGAGAATTAGTACTTTTTTATTTAATAAATTTTCCTAACCAGATTTTCCTCAGTATGGAGCCAATTGTTTCTATCATTATACATATTTTCTAATCGTTCATCACTGGTAACATTTATGTTTAGGGATGTCCATTCCTGATCAGAATAAGGAACCCTTAAGAAAAAATAGACCTATAATATTGACTCCATATCTAGAGTCTAAATCTAAATTTCAAATAAAACATAAGAAAACTGAGGAGAGATCTTAACGAAAAGAAGAATCCCCTGTTCCTTTTCTTTGTTTGTTTCTTCTTTGTTTTACCTTTATACCTTCCCCTACCATGTCTCAGAATCCCAGAAAAAATATCACCCTGGAGAATGGAAGAGTCTCATTGTCCTACTTGGGCTTTGCTGGCAATCTGAAATGTTTTCACGGAAGCCCTTTACAATGGCACGTAGGTAGACCTAGACTGAGTGATTTTCAGGTTGTGTAATTGTAGCAAATATTTAAGAGTGTCCCTGACTTTTCTTTGGTCCTGCAAGAGCTGTTTTTATCCAGACTTACTGAAGAAATCACTTCAGTGATTTCTGCTTTAGCAGAACAGAGTTGCAAATATCTTGGTAAACACCCAGGCAATAGCCCTCTGGGTTAATTATTTTCCAAGTAATTTGCATGTCTTTATCCTTCCCTTGAATTTGGCATCCACAACTACTTTATGTGCTTACATATATGATTCAAAAAACGTATTTAAGGCACATACTTGATCTCAGCGATTTTTTCTTTTACTTCCCATGAATAAACATTCAATAACAATTAACTTTTTGGATCTTTTTCATTTTTTCTTTACCCAGATGCTATAGTGGGGCTTGAGGAAAGAGATAAAAATATCCAGTCCTTAAACTCTGGGTATTCATTACCCCACATTGAAGGTAATGATTTAGGCAACAGAGAGTAGATTCAACAAAGTTCCCAGGCTCAGGGTGGTATGGGACCCAAACTTAGTGAGTGCTAGAGGGAAGGAAAGCCCCTGGTGGAAGTGACTGAGTTGTGAAGGGTAGCACTATAGCCCAGCCATACTGGTTTTCTTTAAGTTCCACAGAAATGATGTGGTCCTGTTCCCCTGGGGACCCTCTAGTTGCTGATCTATCTGCATAGAATGCTTTCTCCATCTAGTGCATCTCTCAGCTAATTCCTACTTATCTTTTAGATCCCAGATTGTTCCCATTACCAGGAAGAACTTTTCAACATTCTTCACTATAATTGAACATTGTGCTTTGTTTCTGTTTTTTTTTTTATGGCATAATTACTGTTTATTATAAATAATTTGAATGATAATTTAATTAACATTTGTCACTTCTGATGAGAGAGCCTATATAGGCAGGCTGAGGGCAAAATTGAGCTAACACCCCACCCCTCCTGCCAAGGTGGGATATGTGTGATATTCCACAGGCACTCCTGGCTACTCAAGAACAAAGGAAAGGAAGGAAAACAAATGGTTAACTGAGGGAGATCACAGTCAAGCAGGACTTGACACAGTCAAGCATGAGTCTCCATGTCTTGATAGATTACCAAAAAAAAGGCAATTTTATTAATACCCTAATCTCCAGAAACCTGTAGACTCCTTTCCTGGAACCTCAAAATCACACCTCCATAGTGATATGGGGAACAAAGGCAAGAAGGAAATGGCAGGTAAAATTCAATCTCCTTATAAACTGCAGTCCATTGACAACTATTAGAGGCTGGCAGAGTAAAAAGTTTCTCCAGGATCTCCCTACTGTCTTAATGTTAATACTTTGCTGGAGGGAAAAACAACCTAAGCTTGACAACAGCTTGGATTCCAGTATCCTGCGAGTCTTCTTTAGCATATGAAATCTTTTTGAAAACTTCCCCTTGACTTCCCCTCCCCCCTCTCCCAACTCCCAAGTATAGAACCAGTCTTTCCACAGGGTCCCAGGCAGCTCTTCCTGCCCATGGGTCCTGTCCCTGTGCTAAAAAAAAAAAAAAAAAAAAAAAAAAAAAAAAAATCACCTTTTTGTGCAAAGGACATCTTCAAGAAGCCTTTCTTGACCTTCAGCTCCCCACCATCACCCCAAAACTTCATCAGTTTCCACTAGATGACAAGATTCATTAACACAAAACTGTTAGATTCACCATAAAATACAAAACACATAGAAGTGCGTTACGTACTTAGAAAACTCTCACTAACATATAGGAAATTAGATTCATGCATAAATGAGAGATTGTAGAAACACAAATTGGGCAAACTAGGAGTCCATAAATTTTCCATAAATAAGGAATACCAAGTATAAGCTCAAGACATAAAATGAATCATGGAGTACTAAAGAAATGACACACTTGGTTATGGCAGGAACATGGTATAAATACTTGTTGGATCATACCACTTTTTTTTTTTAACATTTATTTATTTTTGAGAGACAGAGAGAGATAGAGCACAAGCATGGCAGGAGCAGAAAAAGAGGGAGACACAGAATCCAAAGTAGGCTCCAGGCTCTGAGCTGTTAGCACAGAGCCCGACGCGGGGCTCGAACTCACAAACTGCGAGATCATGACCTGAGCTGAAGTCAACCGCTTAACCAACTGAGCCACCCAGGCACCCCTAGATCATACCACTTTAATCAAAACAATTTTGAACTTCTCAAATGAAAGTGTAAGATTGGGAGAAAAATAGGTACATATAAGTTTTCAATGAAACCACTTTCTATTTTTAAGTTTTTTCCGAGCCTCTTTCACATCTTTGTTCCGCAGGCTATAAATCACAGGGTTTAACATGGGAATCACAAGGGTATAGAACAAGGAGGTTTGTCTTGATCAAGAGAGTAGGAAGAACTCGGGCGGAAATACATAAAGAGCAGGGCTCCCTGGAAAATTGCAACAGCAGTTAAGTGGGAGGTGCAGGTGGAGAAAGCTTTGAATCTCCCCTCAGCAGAGCGGATCTTTATCACTGCCAGGATGATATAACAGTAAGACACAAAGAGCCCTGAAAGGGTAATCAGCTCAATGAAGCCAAAAATGGTGAATATCACTAACTCATTAACTTGGGTATCTGAGCAAGATAACAAAAGGAGAGGTGGGACATCACAGAAGAAGTGGTTGATCACATTTGATCCACAGAAACATAACCTGAATGTTAATATTGTATTTGCAGAAGCATCCACAAGCCCTACCATGTAAACCCCAGCCATGAGCAGAAAGCACACTCTGCTGGACATGTTGGCCTTGTAGAGCAAGGGGTTGCTAATGGCCTTGTAGCGATCAAAGGCCATCACCGCCAGCAGTAGGCACTCAGAATCTGCAAACGTGCAGAAGATCCAGAATTGCAGAGCACAGCCATAGAAAGGAATTGACTTTATCTTGGTAATGAGGCCTACCAGCATCCGGGGTCCAATTGCTGTAGAATAACAGAGGTCACTGAAAGAGAGGTGGCTGAGGAAGAAATACATTGGTGTGTGAAGCTTAGAATCCATTCTAATTAACATGATCATCCCGAGGTTTGCAATAAGAATGATGAGATAAACAATTAAAAATGTGACAAATAGGGTCACTTTAATTCCAGAGATATTGCTAATTCCCAAGAGAAGGAATTCATTCACAGAAGAGCAATTTTTTCCATCCATTCTTCTTTATTCTTCCAAAATGCTCCCGAAATAATCAAGAAACGGTATATCAAAGTTTTAATTCCTCTTGAAACTCACAAAAATACAATCTATACATGAGAAAGGTTTTGTTTCAGATATTATATTCTTTATCCTCAGAAAATAGCCCAGAAACATTTCATTGTTATGCTGTTGACAAAATTAAATGTTTGTGATAGAATTTAAAGTTTGATTATCAATTTGCATATTACCCACCAAATATATGACTTGTGTGCACCTTCACTGCTTTATCTCAGCAATCATGAATGAAAACTCATCACAGATCAAACATAATATAAAAGTCACATCTAAAGGCAAAGCTGAATTTACAGCTTTATGTCTGAAAAACAAATATCAAATTGAGCCTAAAAGCGATTACACTTACTGTTCTTCAAAAACCATGATTTGTTCAAGCCTGTGTGTTAAAACTGGAAATCATGAACAGATCTCTTATTTAAACATCATGAACACGAGTGTCTAGGTGGCTCAGTCAGTTAAGCATCCGACTGTTGATTTTGGCTCAGGTCATGATCTCACAGTTAGTGAGTTTGAGCCCCTCATCAGGCTCCATGCTGACAACATGGAGTCTTCTTGGGGTTCTCTCTCTCCCCTGCTTTCACTGTCCCTAAGCTTTCTGAAAATAAATAAATAAACTTAAAAAATTAATAGAAGAAAAAATAAAAGTAATGAACAATACAACATTTTTACTGTTTTGCCACATTATTATTACTTACACTCAGAAATGGTGGTCTGGTACCAAAGCTCATGTAGAGGAAAAATGCTAAAAACAAATGAAAACAGAAATAACATATACAATTACATCTCTTTGGATTTAAACTTAACTTTTTCATCAAAAATAGAGCTGAACAAGAAATTATATTTTTCATACATAGACTTCTGTTTGTTTATATATGTATGTGTGTGCATGCACCTGTCTTTCTATTGATATGTGAGAATTGGAATATAAATGATGGTCTTATTTTGCTTTGGATTGGAGTAAATATGGTATGTGGTTCATATGGGGTTAGATTTATATAAATTAGTATTTGCATTGTGATATTTCAATTATTATTGTTTTTAAAAATTAAAAGAATATCTTAGATTTGCATGTACCCTTTCACACGATTAAAAAAAAAAGTTTTTCTTCTTTATTTTGGTTTAGGTAAAACCATACATTTACTAATGAAAGTTACTCCAAGGGGAACTGGGGTGGCCCAGTTGGTTAAACGTCTAGCTCGTGATTTCAGCTCAGGTCATGATCTCATCGTTGTGAGATCGAGCCCCTTGTTTGGCTCTGTGCTGACTGTGGGGAGCCTACTTGGGATTCTCTCTCTCCCTCTCTTTCTGCTCCTCCCCTGCTTGGACTCTCTCTCTCTCTCTCTCAAAATATATAAATAAACTTAAAATAAAATTACTTCTAAACACCCTCTTTTATCAGAAGTACATATTTTTGCCATTAGATTGCAGATTATTACCCAAAGGAAGTAAAAAAAAATATTCACTTACAATGTCCTAAATATTTGATTCCTCATTTTTTCAAATGCAAGGTTTTTATTCTTTACTCTTTAAATTTAGTGACTCAGAAACCTACCTGTGATGAGCAAGTCTTTCTGTGCTTGCCCCTGGTAGCTGAACACTAGAGATTGCATTTTATTTTTACTCAGTGTCATTTGGGACTGAAATCTCTCAAGCCTTTGCCCTCACACTTAAACAAACATGTGATTAATTCGATTTCTAATTCTGCACTTTCCCTGGTGAACATAGCCGACAACTTCAGCAAAGACCAATTCTTTGTACTTGCACCAAATTGTTTGTTGTTAGGAAGGTGAGATGATTTTTGTAGTATGGTTTATTGCTATCTTGAGTTTATACCGTCTTCTTCCAGTCTTCTAAAGAAATTCAAATTTAAATATTTTATCTCAAATATTATTCCTTTTGTTTAATTTATTAAATTAATAAATTTGTTAAATAAAATGATTATTTTATTTGTTAATTATTTATTATTAATGATGTTTATCCTGGTTCTTTCACTTCGGAAAAAGTCTCTTTCCCCGTCCCACTTAGTAAGTATAAAAATTGGGGCACCTGGATGACTCATTTGGTTGAACATCTGACTTCAGCTCAGGTGAAGATTTCATGGTTCTGGGTTCAAGTCCCATATCAGGCTTTGCACTGACAGTGCAGAGCCTGCTTCAGATTCTCTGTCTCCCTCTCCCTGCTCCTCCCCTGCTCACTCTCTCTCTCTCAAAAATAACTAAACATTAAAAAAATTTAAAAAAAGGAAGTATAAAATTCTTCAATGTTTATATTTTCATTAATCATATTCGATGGCATTCTTTCAACCACATATTACCTAACAGGATTCCAATTATTTTATGACTGTAATATCCACTCCATTCAGCACTTTTTCTTGACTTATTTTTATTTCATTTAGATATTTTATTTCATTCATTCAGATATTTCATTCATATATTTTCATTTCATTCAGTCTTTTACTCCATTGTAAGCTCCTGAGAAATAATAGCTACTCTTGGCTAATTTTTGTATACCCTGCAGCCCTAGTACCAGGACTTTCACAAATAATGCCTAATTTAATATTAGTTGGTATTTTAAGTGATTCGATAAGTGGGTAACAGAAAGAAGAGGAAATATGAGTTTTGCAAACTGTTTCAACTAATATAGATCATAGGTGCATGTGTACATAGAAGAGGTTTTAGGGAACACCACAGTTTTTTTTTGCTTTTTTAAACAATTTGGTGTGCTTTATTTGTTGCAATTTTTACAAAGTTAAGAAGTATTAAAGTATAATTTTCTGTCCTTTCCAAATATTGTTAAAATAGCCATCCTACCTAAAATATCCATTTTACCAATCTACATATTTAGTGCAATCCCTATCTAAAGTCCAACAGTGATTATCACATGAGTAGGAAAAATAATCTTAAAATTTCTATGAAACAAAGAAAAAAGACCTTAAAAAGCCAAACCAATCTTGAGAAAGCAGAACAAAACTGCAGGCATCACAGTATCTGATTTCATACTGACAATATTAATTCTTCCAATGTATGAGCATGGAATCTCTTTCCAATTGTGTCTTCTTCAGTTTCCTTCATCAATATCTTATAGCTTTTAGTGTGAAACTTGTAAAATTCTTTCACCTCCTTGATTAATTTATACCTAAGTATTTTATTCTTTTGTTGTTAAGACATTTTTTTTAAAAAAAATATTTTTCTGGCTGATCACTGTTAGTGCATAAAAAGAAACTCATTTTTTTTGTATATTAGTTTTGTATCCAGCAACTTTACTGATTTTTTTTTTTTTATTAATTCTAACTGCTTTTTGGTGGCATCTTTAGGATCTTGTATATATACAATATCATGTCATCTGCAAATAAAGATGGTTGGATTTCTTCCTTTCCAATTTGGATGCTTTTATTCTTTTCTTTCTTAATTGGTGTGGTTAGGATTTTTACTATTGTTTTAAATAAAAGTGGCAAGGGTGGACATCCTTGTCTTGTTCTTCATGTGAGAGGGAAAGTTTCATCTGTGCCCTGTTGAGTATTATGTTAGCTGTGGACTTGTTACATATGATCTTTATTTATGTTGAGGTAATTTCACTCTCTACCCAGTTTGCAGAGATCTTTATCATAAAAGGATGTTGAATTTTGTCAATTGTTTTCGCTGCAGCTATTGAGATGATCATATGATTTTTATCTTTCGTTTTGTTAATATAGTATAACCCACTGATTGATTTAGGGATGTTGGACCATTCTTGCATCCCTGGACTAAACACACTTGATTATGGTTTATGGTCCTTTTTTATTCACTGTTGAATTTGGTTTGTCAATATTTTGTGGATGATTTTTCATCTATGTCCATCAAGGATGTTGGTCTTTAATTTTCTTATAGTGTTTCTGCCTGGTTCTGGTAGTAGGGTAATGCCAATCTCATAAAATGAGTTTGAAAGTATTGTTTCTTCTAATTTTTTGAAGAGTTTGCAAAGAATTGTCTATGACATCTTCATAAAATTATGATAGAATTCACCAATGAAGGGATTTGGTGCTGAATTTTCTTTTTTGAGGAGGTTTTAGAATACTGATTTAACCTCTTTAATAGCAGTTGGTCTGTTCAGATTTTCTATTTCTTCATGATTCAGTCTCAGTCAGTTGTACGTTCTAGAAACTTATTTACCTTTTCTAGGGTGTCCAAATCATTGGCATATAAATGTTCATAGTAGTCTCTTATTGTTCTTTGTAATTGTTTGCTATCAAATGAAATGTATCTTCTCTCAGTTATAATATTATTTATTTGAGTCTTCTCTCTTTTTATCTTGGTGAATTCATCTAAATATTTTTCTATTTTGTTTATCTTTCCAGAAAACCAGATCTTAGTTTGATTGATCTTATTTATTTTCTTTTTAGTCTCTCTTTCACTTATTTAAGCTCTGATTTTTGTTAGTCATTTCCTTCAAATGACTTTAGGCCCAGTTTGTTTCTCTTTTCTAGTTCTTTAAGATATAAATGTAGGCTGTTTATTTAAGATCTTGGTTTTTCTTTAAAAAAATTTTTTTTTATTTTTTTAATGTTTATTTATTTCTGAGACAGAGAGAGAGAGAGAGAGAGAGAGAGAGCATGAGGAGAGGAGGGGCAGAGAGAGAGGGAGACGCAGAATCTGAAGCAGGCTCCAGGCTCTGAGCTGTCAGCAGAGAGCCCTACATGGGGCTCAAACACTTGAGCAGCGAGATCATGACCTGAGCTGAAGTCTGATGCTCAAACGACTGAGCCATCCAGGCACCCCAAGATAGTGTTTTATCACTATAACTTTCCACTTAGAATTGTTTTTGGTGCATTTTCTTTTGATATGCTGTGTTTCCATTTTTGTCTCAAGAGATTTTTTGAAGTCTTTCTTGGTTTCCTCTTTAACCTATTGTTTTTTTTTTTTTCAAGAACATGTTGTTTAATCTCTACATATTTGTAAATTTTCCAGTTCTTGTCTTCTGTTTGATTTCTAGTTTCATACTATTATGGTTGGAAAAGTTACCTGAATTGATTTTAAAATTCTGTGGCATTTCTTTTTTTTTTTAATTTTTAAAAAATATTTATTTTTGAGAAAGAGAGACAAAGTGCACACAGGGGAGGGGCAGAGAAAGGGGGAGACACAGAATCTGAAGCAGACTCCAGGCTCTAAGCTGTCAGCACAGAGCTCAATGTGGAGCTTGAACTCCCAGACCGTGAGATCGTAACCTGAGCTGAAGTCGGATGCTTAACTGACTGAGCCATCCAGGTGCCCCCAAAATTCTGTGGCATTTCTTAATGGAAACCCTGTTGGCTATTGTAGTCAGATGATCTGGGAAGACATTCTTCAGATGGCAGCTGCAAAAACTGGGGTGCAGACATGTGTACAAATTCCTTCCAGGAAGATACTGGTGACTTGGGGTTGGCAGGAGGGAGAGAGTTGGGGACATGTCCACAGGCTCCTTGGTGTCCAGGGAGGATCCCAGTCAGCCCCTAGAAGCATGCAAAATCAGAAGCCGGACCCTCAGTCTGTTAAATTGTACAAATAAATCTCATTCAGGAAAAGACTGAAGAATGGTCTTTTCTATTATCTCTGCTCTGAGCCCTGGTGTGATAGCTGCATCTCCTATTTTATTTGCTATAGTCTTATGACTCTTGTGATATAAGACTCATTGACCTTTGGAGCCAGAGGACTTGGAGGCCTGTCCCTCTAGTGGGACTATTAAATGGTAGGACATTAGATTGGGGGGGGGGATATAAACCTTCCATACCTCATGGAGAAGCTGGTAGCCAGGAGTTTCTTCCCAATTGTAAATTTTATGGCAAAGTTTTGTCTTAGCTTTTTCTGTGATTCAGTGTGGTTATTTTTCTCATTTGCTCAATGTATAACAGTTGCTCAGATAGTTTCTTGATTTCTTTCAGAGGGAATTGTAGCATCTGTAGCTGTTAATTTGGGGAGGAGGGAAATTTAAGGCCTCTTATATTATCATCTTTAAAGACTTCCCCTTCACTCAAAAAAAGCTACATTTGGACATAATATTTTCTTTAAAAACTTTTTAAGTTTATTTATTTATTTCAAGAGAGACAGAGAGAGTGAGTGGGGGAGGGACAGAGAGAGAGGGAGAGAGAATCCCAAGCAGTTTCTTCCCTGTCAACGTGCAGCTCAATGAGCTGCTTGAATTAACGAACCACAAAATTATGACCTTCCCCAAAAGCAAGAGTCAGACGCTTAACTCACTGAGCCACCCAGATGCCTCCAGACAATAATATTTTCCATCAGTTATTGGGTATATGTGAGAAGGATGTGATAAAGGTTACAGAGGAAAGGAATGATGAAGGTTGAAGTAAGCTAGAGTACATAAAGTATTTTGATGTGATACTCCTTTTTCATGTAAAATAAATAAGATAGAAGAGTCATTGTAGGCCATCTACCGACAAATCTAAAAATGTTCCCCATGATGTGTTATTAAACCCCTCATATTCAAGGAAAATAAGTCCATGTTTAGTTAAATTAGTCAATTCTATATTTGGAATCCCATTCATAGGACTCAAAATTTCTTTCTCTTTAAATTTTTCTTCCCTCTAGGTCAAACCAGATCTGATAAAACTGCTATATGTAGGTCAAATCCGTCTTTGGATGTTGTAATGTATAGGTGTTGAAAGGGAGAGAGACTAGTTACCTAGAAGACATATGTATATTCCCTGAATTACCAGCAATCTACTTATACCCCATTCATTTTTGGACAATGTATTTCAGACAGTGTTTTCTACCATGCTGCTGCTTATCAGTAACAATATTGACATAGTGTGTGTTAATTGAGAAAATATCATTCAGGTAGAAACACTTAACTCCTTTTATTAAAAACAGAAAATGTTCCATGCATTTTTTTCCACTGTGATACTGTGTGACAGATAAGGGGTCCCACAAATGCCCCTATGAAAACAAGAAAATCTTAGGTTTACATCTTTTCTGAAATGTTTTCACACAAAGGCATTTCTAAATAGCAAATGGAAAATCTAAGGCATTCAGTGACTTTTAATTTCTATGATTGCAATTGGTAAGAGTATCCTTGAATCTTTAAAAATTTTTTTAAATTTTTTTTTAATTTCTTAAATTTTTTTTTTTAGAAAGAGAGAGAGTGCTAGTGGGGAAAAAGCGGAGAGGGAGAGAGGGAGAGAATCTTAAGCAAGCTCCACATTCAGTGGAACCCAATGCAGGCTCTTGGAATCATGACATGAGCCAAAGTCAAGAATCAGACGCTCAGCCAACTGAGCCACACAGACACCCCTGTCCTTGAGTCTTAAATAGTCTCTCAAATATATGCCATACCCATGTTGTCTCAACAAGCTAACTCACTGCTTTAGCCATCAGAAAGTTGAGCACAGACAGATGAAATTGATAGATACCAAGCATATACATGGGAAAATACTCTTTGCTTCTAATGTAATTAGTATGTAGCTCTTTATAGATCCATTACCTTAGTATCCACAACCATTTTATACACTTTTTGGAGAGTTACAAAATATATATATTCAAATCACTTATCATACCCTCAGTTAATTGTGTTACCAATGTCTAATAAGCTCTTAAAAATGTTATCTACTATTTCATTGGGTATATGTTTGTTTTGCCATTTCTTGTCTCCGGCACCACGAAGGCACTTTGGATAACAGGGATGGAATGCTCAATCCTTGAACAAAGAACACTTACCATCTTATTTTGGAGGCAATAAGCCAAGCAATATTAAAAAAAAATGCTTAAAGGAGATCATTGTCTATGAATTATAAAAAGGGACATTTAACCAGAGCAGAGAAGGAGGAAGATAGGAAGGAAATCTTCCTTTGGAAGTTATGGAAGACTTGTGGATAATTTCAGTACAATGATGTAATTTACCAAGGAACTTTACACTTCTCTTTATAACCTTTGCATGTTGGACTATTTAAATCCCAAAATGGTATAGAACCTCAGGACCTCTGTAATGTTAGACCCTTTGCCTGGAATCTTTTATTTTCCCCAGCTTGATTTTTTTAATTAGATCTGAGACTAAACATCATCATAGAAGGAAACCTTTCTTCTAGACACTAGCTTTTGACATTTTTTTTCTAGATTTGTAACTGCCAACTCTTTTACTTCATGAATGTTTTAAGACTTATTTGGGTGCTCAGTTAATTAATGTTTGTTCATTCCTCTAGATTATAGGATTCATTAGTTTGGAACCTACTGTATTTATCATGAAATTCAAAATATTAACATGTATGAAAAGTACTTAGTGAACACTCAATAATAAATCCAAGTATACTTGTAATTAAGCTTACATGAAAAGCAAAGAAATAAATATATGGAAAATTAGAAGAGTCAGAATGTTTTGCACAAATGAGTTTCTTAAATAAATTGAAGACCACAGTGACACATGACAGGCTTGAGGAAATACAGTGTCTTGTTATGGTTGAGTTTTAATGCAGATACTCATTTCTTTAAGTATTTGAGAAAATACCATAATAATAAATACCATAATAATAAATAAATCATATCATATAATTTTATGAAAACAACAATCACGATATGTGTGTGGGTGTATGCACATATACAGACTATAAATACTTAAAACTGTAATTTGTTTTTCAATTTTTCTAAGGCCCTTTTTACGTCCTTGTTCCGTAGGCTATAAATCAGTGGGTTTAACATGGGAATCACAAGGGTGTAAAACAAGGAAGTCATTTTGTCTTGATCAAGAGAGTAGGAAGAAATCGGCCGGAAATACATGAAGATCATGGTCCCCTGGAAAATTGCAACAGTAGTTATGTGGGAGGTGCAGGTGGAGAAAGCTTTGAACCTCCCCTCAGCAGAGCGGATCTTCAGGACAGATAGGATTATATAACAATAAGAGACAAGGACTACTGAAATGGTGCTCAGTTCAATGAAGCCAAAAATGGTGAATATTGCTAATTCGTTGAGTTGTGTGTCTGCACAAGAGAGCAATAGGAGAGGAGGTACATCACAGAAGAAGTGATTAATCTCCTTTGATCCACAGAAACATAACCGGAATGTTAGTGTCGTGTGTATCAAAGCATCTGCCGTTGCCAGCACGTAAACCCCGGCCATGAGCAGGAAGCACACTCTGCTGGACATGTTGACCGTGTAGAGCAAGGGGTTGCTAATGGCCTTGTACCGATCAAAGGCCATCACCGCCAGCAGTAGGCACTCGGAATCTACAAACATACAGAAGATCAAGAATTGTAGAGCACAGCCAACGAAAGGGATTGATGGGTTTTTGGCTAAAAGGTCTACCAACATTTTGGGCCCAACTGCTGTGGAATAACAGAGGTCACAGAAAGAGAGGTGGCTAAGGAAAAAGTACATTGGTGTGTTCAGCTGAGAATTCATTCTAATTAGAATAATCATTCCGAGGTTTGCCAGGAGATTGGTGAGATAAATAAGCAGGATGGTGGTGAATAAAGTCACTTTGATCTCAGAGTTGTCGGTAATTCCCAAGAGAAAGAATTCAGTCAAGGAGGAGCAGTTTTCTTTGTCCATTCTTCTTTGTGCTTGTTCTAAACTGCTTTCCAAAATGACCAAGCAAATTATAGATCAGGCTTTGGCTTTTCTGGGTACCCAAAACACCATAAGACAAAACGTGATTTTATGTTGTCTTCTTTATCCTCAGAAAAGAGTCCGGTGAGTGTCCCTATTAAAGAAGCCTTGCTGTGTTATAAAAAACTAAAAATTTGGGGGATAGAAAGGTGATAAACTTGAATTCTAAATACATGTCATTCTTGAGATATGTTACTTGCCCTGGCTTCTGTTGTCCAATGTCAAGTAGCAGATCCAAATGAACTGTGAGTTCACTCTAGAGCCAAAATCATATAAAAGGAACTACAAAGTTTTTAGAAAGTGTCAGAAGATACTGGATAATATGAGTTGGACGAAAAGAAACAAAAGTATAAGTTGCTTTCTTGAAGAAAGGTAATTGACTTTATCACTCACCGTGATACCGCATATAACAAATGAAAATTAGTATGGATTAGATTTTGGTGTATGCTGACTTTAGTGTTTACTGAAATATGAACATGTTTTATACAACTATTCTATCACTCTTCCTCACTGGTTTGACACAGCGCTGAGAATCCATTTGTATGATTGACTTTTGCTGTAGGACAAATACCTTGAAAGACAAAAAGAGGTGATAAAACGAAGTGGCAACAATAGACTATCATATGCAAATTTGCAGATCTTTGAATTTTCAGTTGTCTTTTCCATTAAAATAAAAAAAGGCGAAGAAAAATAAATGTTTCTGAGAGACACAGTCTTCAGTCTTGAATTTATATACACACATTATGTATGTGTGTATCTGTTGAGAACTTAAATGGTAATGTGAGTGGTGGTCTCGTTTTTATTTTTCTAGACTTAAATGCTGTGGCATGTGGTCTATATGGGCTTGGATTTGTATATATTAGTGTTCATAATGTGTTATCTCTATTATTTTTGATAAAAATAGAGCAAATGTGCCACTTAAATGTACAGTATCACTTACATAGAGATAGAAAGTGATGGTATACTTATTGACCTAGAAGAAAATATAAATAGGGAAAAGCTTTACCACCCTTATACAAATCACAAATGAGGCCAAATCCACATAAGTCTAATAAAGAAATATCATTATTTAGATGTTAGGTTGCAGAATTTATTTAACTGACTTAAGCAGATATAAAATGATTCATTTATAAATTCCTTAATACTTGATTCCTAATTTTTCCAAAAAAAAAAGTAAGGTGTTTTCCAGTCTGTATATATTTTTTAAAAATTTGGTTATTGGGGCGCCTGGGTGGCTCAGTCGGTTAAGCATCCGACTTCAGCTCAGGTCACGATCTCGCGGTCTGTGAGTTCGAGCCCCGCATCGGGCTCTGGGCTGATGGCTCAGAGCCTGGAGCCTGCTTCTGATTCTGTGTCTCCCTCTCTCTCTGCCCCTCCCCTGTTTATGCTCTGTCTCTCTCTGTCTCAAAAATAAATAAACGTTAAAAAAAAATTTTAAAATTTGGTTATTTAGAAACCTACCTGAAATGAGCGTCTTTCTGTTCTTATTTCTGGTACATGAACAATAAATAGATGGCATTTTATTTCTACCTTGTGACTGTTGGGGCTTTAATCTCTAAAGACTCTGCCTTTGCTCTTCTGGGTTATGTGAGTGTGACTAATTAGGCTTCTGCTTCTGTATTTCCTTCCCCCCCCCCCCTCCTGCCAATGAATGCTGCATCAAAGGCTGAACTTTCAATTCTTCACTCCTTAACAAATTGATCAATGCCAGAAGTTTACCAGAATTTATTCTAAGTCTATGCTTATGGTTACTATGAATCTACACCCTCCTTCAGTGAAAGTGATGTCTAATTAAATTCAAATAGATTTTCTACTTAATATTATTTTCAGTTCCTTTTCATTGTTCGCTCTGTTTCTTCCATTTCTGAAACATCCCTTTTACCTTCCATTTAGAAACATGATAATCTTGTATATTGTTTTTTTCATTAGTCATTGTTTGGTTCCTTTTTCATAGGAACACGCCAACAACTCCCATTTCAGTGATTTTTTGACTGTGTACAGGTGGAAAATCTTTCCCTTCTAGGTTCTTTCAGTGGTCTAATAATTAAATTGACATAAGACAGGTTAGCAGAAGAAAAACACACTTAACTTCCTGCATATGGAAGCCCCATAAAAAATATGACACTCAAAGCAGTGACCAAATCAAGCAGCTTTTATACCTTTTAGACAAGGAAGTGGTAAATTCGTGAAGAATTGAGAAGACAAAGAGGTTTGACCTTGGGGTAGTAAATTAGTGTGGAATTAAAAAGGTTTTTTTTTTTTTTTTTTTTTTTTTTTTTTTTTGTATAGCCTTTATGGCCCTAAATTCCCTCTCTCTGATGATAAGGATGCTACTTTATCTCCTTTTACAGGGAGTGTACTTTTCCCATGGTGGATTAACTTCGTGCTTTCAGAGCCGGATTCTTCCTTATTTCAACTGTATAACATCTACTACACCTAGTACATTCTTCATCAAGTTATGTTCTTTATTTATACATACGTCTTTTCACTTTCCTAAAACCTTTAGCATAGGATATGCATGAGTAATGAGCCAGTAAATGTGGGGTATTGAATATTTTCCTGTTGTTAGGCTGGTGGACGTTCAACAAAGAGGAGTAATAAACAACCTTTCTATGTACATAACTCACCTGTACAAGGATGATTTTTTATTTAAAAAATGTGTTGGGATAATGCTTTTGAAACAAAGCCAACTTCTGTTTATTGAAAAACAAGTTTTGTGTGCCATTATTCATGGCAGTACTTTGAGAATTGAGAGAAACGGAGATGAGAAATTTGTGCCTACCCAAATCCCACTGGTATAGATACAAATGAAATGCTCCACCTTCCTGTATCTTGGTCAACCATGTTGGTCCCTGAATGTTCTTTGGACTTCTTCGCTGGGACAGGGAGTTAAAACCTGTGTTCCCATTATTCTGCCCTATAAAACATCTCAACTCTCTCTTCTAGAAATGTACTTTTTTTAGCACTCAATTTGTAATGGAAAAGGTATGGAGATCTTACCAAATTATTTGTGGTTTTCATATATTATTTAGCTTATCCATATATATCATCGGATATTTCTAGCATTATCTTGTGTTTCCTGAGCTGTCTTTAACAACCTCATTATACTTATACTGAAAGTGGGATCCAGAAATAATCAGTAACGTTCTGGAATTTCATAAACATTATATTTTTAAGACTCAAAGAACTTGCCCTTAATAGTTTTTCGACTACAGGGTAATGAACTTCAAGGCATTATGCTAAGTGAGATGAGCCAAACAGAAAAAGACAGACACTGTATGGTATGATTTATGAGTCTAATCTAAAAAAGCCAAACTCACAGAGACTTGTAGAGTGTAGAATGATATTTACCAGGGGCAATGGGGGTGTAGGAATTGGGAGATGTTGGTCAAAGAGTACAGACTTGAAGTTATAAGATGAACACATTCTGAAGATCTAATGAACAACATTGTGATTATAGTTACAATATTGTATTAGATACTTCGAAGTTGCTATGAGAGTAGATTTTAAATGTTCTCACTACAAAAAAAATAATTACATGATGGGATGCAGGTGTTATTAATGCTATGGTGGTAATAACTCCAATATATAAATGTGTCAAATAAACACTGCATTTCACAAATCTAAGGAGCCAAGAAAATAAATAAAATGATTCTCCTGAGGTTGTGCAAACAGGCAATCTTGGGGAACACTCTGTATTGGCCCTGTCCTGAGTGACATTTTATAATAGATGAATTATTGCAGGATGCTGGTCAGTACAGATGCTTATCTGTTGTTAAAGTCTACTTTTGGTTATAACTTAAATAATGTATTCTTGCTCTATATTTTGCCTTATTGCAGTTAATTTATTTCTTTAAAAAAATCCAGTGAATGCCAAATCTGTGTGTTCAATTAATAATTGGTGTTACCAGAGAGCGTTTTGTTTTTTTTTTTTTTTTTTCCAAACTCATTTTCTCATCAGATGCTTCTCTGTCTCCAGGGAAAACAAATTTCTTCAGGTTGCACTCAGTGTAGATAGAACCTAAATTTACCTTCTTCAACTTGACTGCCCCTGTGGACCAGTTAATCTAACTTCCTTCTAAAGTTTTCCATTAAAATCTGAGCCTTAGTGATTATATTATCATTACAAATTGGATGATTACCATCCTAAAGGGATTTGTTTTTAATTGAAGTTGGCTTTCTCACATTACGAAAAATTGGCAGTTGGAATTTAAGACATGAGACACAAGCAAGTGGGAAAAAAAATCTGTGTCTACATGACTTCCCTGATGCCACTGAGCTTCTATATGTAATCCTATAAAGGCATCTGTCTACTTAAAAAGTCCTGTCTTTAGAAAATAGTTGTATGGCCCTGGGGGCCTGGGAGGCTCAGTTGGTTAAGTGTGCAACTTCAGCTCAGGTCATGATCTCATGGTTCCTGGTCTTGAGCCCTGTTTTGGGCTTTGCAATGGCAATACGGAGCCTGCTTGGGATTCTCTCTCTCTCTCTCTCTCTCTCTCTCTCTCTCTCTCAAAATAAGTAAATAAATGTAAATGAGATAAGATAAGATAAGATAAGATAAGATAAGATAAAAAAGAAAATAGTTGAATGGCCCTGAGTCATGGGTCACTATGAAAAAGTTTTATGCATGATAATGGCAGCAGGGAAAACCAGGTTCACTAAGTCCCTTTGTTGTTTTAAACAGGATTCGGAGTGCTTATGGATTGAATAAGACATCTTTGCTTTTTTTCAACAACAAAAGATATAATTATTTACTGAAATATCTTCTGAGAGTTTTTCCATTCATTTTTAAAAATAGACCAGATTTATTGTGTATAAAGCATTTCTAGGGATAAAACTTTATAATAACATTCTGCAATTTCTTATAATCTAAAGGTGAATAGGCCTTGCTTTTGGAAAGTCTTTTTTTTTTTTTTTTTTTTTGTAAATTTTTTTAATGTTTATTTATTTTTGAGAGAGAGAGAGTAGGAGAGGAGCAGAGAGAAGGAGATACAGAATTGGAAGCAGGCTCCAGGCTCTGACCTGAGCTGTCAGTGCAGAGTCCTACGCAGGGCTCGAACTCACAGAGTGTGAGATCATGACCTGAGCTGAAGTCAGATGCTTAACAGACGGAGCCACCCAGGCACCCCTGGAAAGTCTTTTTGATGTGGAATATACATATGGAGAATGCTTAAATAATAAACATACTGTTAGATGAATTAAAACAACAACAACAACAACAAACACCTGTAACAACCAGGACCCAGACCAAGAATGGGAACAAAACCAGAATCAACAAAGACTTCTACATGCTCCCTCCCAAGTTTTTATTCACTTAGCCCAAGGAGTAAATATTTTCTTGACTTTTATCACGATATATCAGGTTAGTATATTTTTGAATCACACTTATGCCGATGCTTACAATATGTGTTGCTTCATTGAACAACATACTTGGGCAATCCATTCATGATATTTCCTCAGTTGCAGTACATTTATTCCCATTATTGAATAGTATTCTTTGTACAAAAATACCATTATTTATCTACTTTAATGTTGATAGACAATTGAGTTGTTTTCTTTTTACCAATACACAAAATGTTTTTTGAACATTTTTGTACTCCCTTTGGGACATACATAAGACCAGGAATATAAGACCAGGATTTGGAAATGTGTGCACACACATCTGTATAAAATTTAGACTTAATAAATATCATCATATGGTTTTGTAAAGAAGCATGCCAATCCATATTTCCACTATCACACTTTCAGTGTGTGAGTCGTCTGGCTGTTCCACATCCTCACTAACACTTAATGTTGTCTGTCATTTTAATATTAGCCATTAGGTAGAATATGTGGTTTTCTGATGACTAATAAAGTTGGGTATCTGCTATTATTAAGTGTCTCTTAAAGTCAAAATGCCAGAACAGAAGGAAAGTTAAATGAGTCCAGCTTAGTGGTATTGGGGTTTCTGTAATTCATGCTATCTGTCCTTATTACCACCCTTATTTTGGGTCAAATTGACCTAGTGATGTAATGTAGTCCTTTGGTATGAATATATTGCCACCCATCTGTTATTCTTTTTTTTAATCTTCCCACAGATAGAAGTAGGCTTGTGCATTGATAGAATCAAATCAATATAGATGGAGAATGTGGCACCTGGAACACACAATAAAGATTATCCAGTTGAAACTCCTCTTTTGACAGGGTGGTGCTGAGATCTGACGAGGAAACGTGATTTGTTAAAGGTCACAATTATAGTGAGTTGGGAATAGAGTCAGACCCAACGTTGTTGCTGCTTCTCCGGTTCATAGCCTTTTCTAGGGAGGATATCAAACTAGGTTATATTCTCTGCCTCTAAAGGCACTTAGCAAAGTAGTGAGAAGCAGTACAGCATTTGGCAAATTTTGCTAAGCTTTTCACAATATAGAAATAATTGCTTGTGTAATTACACATACACATTAATCTGCATTTGTTTAAAGATGCCAGTGCCTGTGCAGAAATAAGGAACTGAGATGAAGGAAGGGACATGTGTTATTGGCTCATCACATGCAGACATTGATAATGTCTTACTGGGACAGTTACATTTCCTGCCAACAGGTGGCGGGTATGCTCTGAGAAGTATGTGGGTTACAGATATAGATGGTAAAGGGAATGGTGAGGATTGGATTAAAGAAGTTAACATAAAATATTTTGATGCTAACTTTCTCCGATTTTCTGTGGACAATCAAGACAGAAATCTTGGGCAGCCCCTTAGCCCTCGTTCACTCTTGAATTCCCCAGTTTCCGTGAAGCAGTTACACGTCTCCCACTCTCACAGATTTAGGCACAGGGATTTTGCAAATTTTATAGATCAGTTGATTCTACTTTTAGACACTTGTTCATTGAGCTTACAGTGCCTCATTTAATAGACTTTAACGTTTGCTTCTTTTTTTAATGTTTATTTTATTTTTGAGAAAGAGAGAGTATACACAGGGAAGCGGCAGAGAGAGAGGGACACAGAGGATCTGAACGGGGCTCTGCACCGACAGCAGAGAACCCGATGAGGGGCTCAAACTCACAAACTGTGAGATAATGACCTGAGCCGAAGTCAGATTGTTAACCGACTGAGCCACTCAGGTGCCCTACATCTCCTTCTTTTTAGTTCACACATCAGACTTAGATTGGCTTATAGGAGCCAATATGTAGATCAAATCCGAGCTTAAATACATTACAGTTGTCCTATGAAGGGGCAATGTGTTGGTAGATGGCATCTTTGTGCTTCTAAGATTGACACCCATCTGTGTCTGGGCTTTGTTCTGATTAAATTACACTCCTAACATGCTGTACTTCATGAAAGAACCTAACTGATAGGTAAAATGTCTGAATAGCATTGCCTAATTGAGGAGAGATTTTGGCTAAAGGAAGCATCCCCCCCTTGTTTTATTTCGTTATGTATTTTTCTACCTCTATACCTTCCTGTACCATGTCTCAGAATGTCAGAAAGAATATCACCCTGGACAAAAGAGGAGCCTCATTGTCCTACTTGGTTTTTACTGGAAATCTGAAGTGTTTTCACCAAAGCCTTCTACAATGGCACCTAGGTAGTCCTAGCCATTGAGTGACTTTTAGTTTATGTAATTGTAGCAGACATTTGTCCCTTACAAGGAGGACATATGTTATTTACATTACAAGGCATGCGTAGATGGGGTGGGGTGCAGGTGCTCGCAAGAATGGAAGCCGGAAAAGAAGCAGCTTTTTCTCCCACGGGGTCCCTTCCAATTCCCTGTCTCAATGTGATCATGCACAAACTGGAGCAGAACCAAATTAAGTTGTCAAATACCTTGTGAACGCCCAGATGAGAGTTCTTTGGTTTATTTTCCCAAGTAACTTATATGCCTTTAAGCTTCCCTTACGTTTAGCATCCACAACTACTTTACGTGCTTACGTATATGATACAAAAACGTACTTAAGGCACATACTTGACCTCAGCGATTTTTTCTTTTACTTCCCATGAATAAACATTCAATAACAATTAACTTTTTTTCATCTTTTTTCATTTTTTCTTTACCCAGATGCTATAGCGGGGCTTGAGTAAAGAGATGAAAATACCCAGTCCTTAAACTCTGAGTATTCATTACCCCACCTTGAAGGTAACGATTTAGGAAACAGAGTAGATTCAACAAAGTTCCCAGGCTCAGGGTGGTGTGGGACCCAAGCTTTAGTGAGTGCTAGAGGGAAGAAAAGCCCCTGGAGGAAGTGACTGAGTGGTGAATGGTAGCACTACAGCCCAGCCTTACTGGTTTTCTTTAAATTCCACAGAAATGACGTGGTCCTGTCCCCCTGGGGACCCTCTAGTTGCTGAACTATCTGCATAGAATGCTTTCTCTACCTAGTGCATCTCTCAGCGAATTCCTACTTATCTTTTAGATCCCAGACTAATTGTCTGAATTTGCAAGAATTACTTTTCAACTTCTGTTTCGCTTTGGGAAGCAAATTAATGCTCAGAGACTGGTTTGTCTTTGCCAGCAATGTATTTAACGCAGGTTCACAGTGGGAGTTTCACTAAGCAATGGCATACACAATAATGTCTCCAAATAAGCCAATAAAGGATAATATACTCCAGTGAATGATAGATTAGTCACACTAGTGCTCCAGGCAGGGAGAGATGAAAGGAATGGAGTTCAAATTTAGTCGAAGTGCACCTTTAGGGGAGCTGGGGCTCAGGAGAGACGGTTCAGCCAATCCTGAGCTGACGTCCGGTTGCCAGTGCAAAAGTAACAGTCCCCTGTTGCTAGAGCACGTTGCTAGGGAATGACAGAATCACTCATCATGAGCATCATGGACAGGATGATCTTCTGCACAGGCTGCTGCTACCTGGCTATTGGCTTTTGCCACCGCCAGTGGAAGAGTCACCGTTACCAGGCAGGAGCTTACTGACCCGAGGTCATTGGAGAGATATTATTTTAATTAAATTTAATTTTAAAAAAAAATTTACTATTGAGTATAGTTGATGTGCAATGTTATATCAGGCTCAGGTGTGCAGCATAGTCACGTGACTACTCTGTGCATTACTCAGTGCTCGCACTAAGTGTAGTCATCATCTGTTGCCGATACTATTACTACAATATGAATGGCTATATCACCTACGCTGTATTTTTTCCTCCCTGTGACTTATTTATAACGGCAAGTGTGTACCTCTTAATCCCCTTCACCAATTTTGCACACCTCCCCTGCCCCCACTTCCCCTCTGGCAAACAACAAAACTCTGCATTTATGAGTTTCTTGTCTGCCTTTTGATTGCCTGTTTATTCACTTGTTTTTTGAGATTCCATATATACATGAAATCATATGGTATTTGTCTTTCCCTGTCTGAGTGACCTCACTTAGCATAACGGCCTCTATGTCTGTCCATGTTACTGCAGGTGGCAAGATCTCATTCTAGTTTACAGCTGAATAATATTTCATTGTATATATACATCACACCTTCTTTATTCGTTCATTTATTAATGGACACCGGCTTGCTTTCATGCCTTGGTTATTGTAAATAATGCTGCAATACACATAGAGATATATATTGTAGCCTTGCTCAGACAGAACCCTCTTAGGTGGTCCTCACAAGAATCAATATTTAGAGTCTAAGTACTCCTTTGCCATAGTTGATTCTTCATGTGTGTTTATTCATAAGCTCCCAGTGGGGCCCTTCATCAGTTGAGCTACTGAGTTATTATCAGTAAAAACATATGAGATAACAAAATCCTGGAAAAACTATTTCATCCTTATATCCTTATATCCTTTTGATATCCTTATATCAAAACAACTTTACTCTCAAAAACAATTTTATTTTGTCATAAGTGGATTTGAAGTCATCTCAAACAACAATTTCCTTCACTGTATTTGAAAAATGTACTTTGGTTTTACAGCGTTTAGCATTTCTTTCTTTCTTTTTTTTTACATTATGGGTAATTATAGTTTTATAAATAATCTGAGTGTTAATTAAAATTGTAACTTCCATTAGGCAATGAGATTTATTAGTAAATAAACTGCTGGATTCACCATGAAATTCAAAGCACATAAAGGTACTTAGAAAATAATAGCATTTAGAAAATTAAATTCATACACAAATGAAAGACTGAAGACAAAAATTTGGCAAACTTGGAATCTGAAAATTTCACACAAATAAGGAGTACCAACATAAATTCAATGTATAAAATGAAGCCTGGAGTATTTAGGGAATGACACATTTTGGCATGGCTGGTACATGTTATAAATACTTATTGAATCACACGCTTATAGCCAAAACAATTCTGATTTCCATGATTTATAGTGTAAGATTGTGAGAAAAAAAATGCATACATATAAGTTTTCAATGAAACCACCGTCTATTTTTAATTTTTTTTCAGAGCTTTGTTCACATCTTTGTTCCGGAGGCTGTAAATCATAGGATTTAACATGGGAATCACAAGGGTATAAAATAAGGAGGTCATTTTGTCTTGATCAGAGTAGGAAGAGTAGGAAGAACTTGGCCGGAAATACATAAAGAGCAGGGTCCCCTGGAAAATTGCAACAGCAGTTAAGTGGGAGGCGCAGGTGGAGAAAGCTTTGAACCTCCCCTCAGCAGAGCGGATCTTTATCACTGCCAGGATGATCTAAAAGTAAGACTCAAAGAGCCCTGAAAGGGTAATCAGCTCAATGAAGCCCAAAATGGTGAATATCACTAACTCATTAACTTGTGTATCTGAGCAAGATAACAAAAGGAGAGGTGGGACATCACAGAAGAAGTCGTTGATCACATTTGACTCACAGAAACATAAGTGAAATATTAATATTGTATTTACAGAAGCATCCACAATTCCCATCATGTAAACCCCAGCCATGAGCAGAAAGCACACTCTGCTGGACGTGTTGGCCGTGTAGAGCAAGGGGTTGCTAATGACCTTGTAGGGATCAAAGGCCATCACTGCCAACCGTAGACACTCAGAATCTACAAAGGTGCAGAAGATCCAGAATTGCAGAGCACAGCCATAGAAGGGAATTGACTTGTTCTTTGCAGTGAGGCCTACTAGCATCTGGGGTCCAATTGCTGTAGAATAACAGAAGGAGATGTGGCTGAGGAAGAAATACACTGGTGTGTGAAGCTGGGAATCCATTCTGATTAAAATGATCATCCCAAGGATTGCAACCAGAATGATGAGATAAGCAACTAGAAATATGATAAATAGGGTCACTTTAATTCCAGGGTTATTGCTAATTCACAGGAGAAGGAATTCATTCACAGAAGAGCAATTTTTTTTTCCATCCATTCTTCTTTATTCTTCCAAAATGCTACAGAAATGATCAAGAAATGGTAGAACACAGTTTTAACTCTCAGTTTTAACACTCAGAAAAATAAACACTCAAAAAAAAAGTTTTAACACTCAGAAAAATACCATCTGTAAATCACAAAGGATTTATTTCAACACATTATGTTCTTTACGGTCTTAATCTTGAGACAGCAGTCCCGACAAGTTTCATGGTTATGTTGCTGGCAGAAGTTAAAGTGTTTGGGTATAGAATTTAGAGAAAGTTTGATTGTAAATTTAGGTATCGTCCATAAGATATATGATTTATGCGCACTTTCGTTGCTTTATATCAGTAGTCAGTCATTATAGATCAAATATAATACACAAGTAACACCTCAATTAAAAACAAAGTTGGAATATGAATTCTTGTGTTTTAAAAATAAATATCTCATTGGGGTGCCTGGGTGGCTCAGTCGGTTAAGTGCCTGACTTTGGCTCAGGTCATGGTCTCAAAGTTTGTGAGTTTGAGTCTCACATCAGGCTTTGTGTTGACAGCTCAGAGCCTGGATTCTGCTTTGGATTCTGTGTCTCCCTCTTTTTTCTGCCCTTCCCCTGATCACACTCTGTCTCTCAAAAATAAAAAATATATATATATATATTTAAAAAAATTAAAAAAAAACCAAATACCTAATTGACCATAAAATGATTACATTTATTGAATTCTCTAAGAATCATAATTTGTTTGGGACATCTAGGTGGCTAAGTGGGTTGAGCATAGGACTCTTGATTTTGGCTCAGGTCATAATCTCATGGTCTTGAGATTGAGCACAGAGTTGGGCTCTATAGGGAGAGAGTGGAGATTGCTTGGGTTTCTCTCTTTCACTCTCTCTCTCTGCCCCTCCCCCACTCACGAGCCTGTGCGCACTCTCTGTCTCTCAAAATAAATAATAAACATTTAGAAAAAAGAAACCATGATTTATTTAAGACTTGTTAAGTTTGAAACAATGAACGTATCTCTGATTTAAGAATAATGAACAATATGTTTGTGACTATTTCCACCCACATTGTTTTTAGTATTTACTGAGACATTAGATATATCTTAATAAACCTTTCTCTAGTTATATATTACTATTTTGCCACGTTTATATTACTTACATGCAAGAGTGGTCTCATGCCAAAAGACATTTATCTTGACCAGTAAAAAAAGAATATTAAAAACAGGTGGATACAGCAGAATTTAACACATACATTTCCATCTCTGGATTTTAAAACTGACTTGTTTGTTAAAAATAAAGAGGAAAACAAGAGTAATAAACATACCTGTGATTTATAGGCTTCCGTGTGTGTGTGAGTGTGTATGCATGGACCCGTCTTTCTACTGATACATGAAAACTGAAATATGGATGATAACTGATTTTCTTTTAGATTTCAGTAAATATCATATGTGGTTCATATGGGTTCAATTTACACAAATTAGTATTTGTGTAGTGATATCTCAACTATTACTGGTAAAAAAAAGTAGAAAAAAATCTTAACTTTGCATATACCCTTTCACAGTGAGTAAAAAATCTCATATCTATCTATCTATATAAATTTTGATTAGGATACAAATAAGTAAAACTGTTTATTTGCTACTCAAAATGAATGGATTCACCCTACTTAAATGAGAAATACCTCTTTTTTTTTTTGCCATTTGATTGCAGATTATTAACCAAAGAAAATGAGTAAAATAATCATTCACACTTTTAAAAATATTTGATTCCTCATTTTTCCAAATATAAACTTTTTTTTTTGTTGATTATTTAAATTTAGTGACTCAGAAACTACCTGTGATGGGCAAGCCTTTCTGTGCTGGCCCCTGATAGCTGAATGCTGCAGACAGATTGTATTTTATTTTTACTCAGTGTCATTTGGGATTTAAATATCTCAGGCCTCTGTGCTCATGCTTCTATATTATACAGAAGCATCCAATTAGACATCTAGTTCTGTATTTTCTCCCGTGAATGTTGCAACAATTTCCACAAAGGCTGAATTTAAATTCTTTGCTCTTGCACCAAATGGGTCATCGTTAGGAAGGTAAAATGATTTTTATAGTATGATTCATTGTTACCTTGAGTCTGTAACATCTTCCTCCAATCAGATCGGACTTCTAATGAAACTCAAATAGGCCTCCTACTTAATTACTTTGTTAATTACTGTCTATTCCATTAAATATATTAAATTAATAAGTTTGAATTACTTTATGACTAAGGGTGTCTGGGTGTGTCAGTCAGTTAAGTGTCTGACTCCTGGTTTTGGCTGAGGTCATGATTACATGATTCATGGGTTCAAGCCCCATATTGGCCTCCCTGCTGCTGGTGTGGAGCCTGCTTGGGATTCTCTCTCTTTCCCTTTCTCTGTGCCCTTCCCCTGCTGTTTGCACTCTCTCTTTCAAAATAAGTAAATATGTGAGGAACAAGTTTAGGAATTCCCTGGGCTTGCACCAATGCGTTAAAAAGGCACAAAGAATTACAAAGCCATAGGATGCTCACACCCAAGTTTAGGTAAACAAGATTAGGGGAATATGGATAAAGAAGGGGAGCGAAGGCCCCAGAATAGAGTTGGGGGGGACAAAGGCTTCCAGAATAGTGAAGGGGGGCAAAGGCCCCCAATACAATGGTATATGAGGTAAGCAAGATTAGGTAGTCAGGGCGAAAGCGTCCCCCAACTTAGTAGTATAGCAGAAAATTGCTTTCACAGGAGGGAAGGACCAAGTTAGGTAAACAGGTAAATAGGGCTATAGACTGCTGCTGCGCTGCTTGTGAAGCTGCCCAGAGTGGAGCTGATTAGCAAAAGAAAAGGTGCCTTGTTGACCCTGAAGTTACTCACTCTATCTGTCTCATCCCCTAGGCTGGCTAAAATAAACAGAGGTGGTGCCTCATGTCTGCTGTAAACAACCTTCTGCCCAGCTGCCAGTGCCAGGATTTTGTTTTGTATTAACCCAAACCCCTAACCCCAAATGTCTTCAAGACCCCCTTTCCTTCACATCCATGAGTTAATGTTCACAGTTTCATTGTCTCTTTGTGCACATCCATCACCATGTTTATAAGCCTGCTGATCCTAATAAAAACAGGACAAGAACCTTTATTCGGGGATCTTGTCTTTTTCTGGACATTGGCCATCTCTTGCATTTTAATCCTGCATCTGCTTTCTTACTGGCCAAGAAAGAACTTTAGACTTAGAGTCTATGACATATATACACTTAAAAAGTATTTTATGACCATCACATCCACTATACATAGCCTACTTTTTCTTGTACTATCTTTATTTTATTCAGATATGTATCTTTGACTACCTTATAAGCTCTTTCATAATAACAACTGCAATGGGCTAATTTGTGTATATCTTGCAGCCCTAGCACCAGCACTTGTACAAACTGAAACTTTGTTCTTAAGTATTTTAAGTGGATAGGCTGGTGGGTGATAAATAGTTGGAATAAAGAAGCTCTTTTGGACTGTTTCAGCTAATATAGATCATAAGTACATGTGTGCATGAAAAAGGTTTAGGAAAAAACAAGGTTCTATTTGTTCCTTTTTTATTTTCAAATTTTCTTTTAAATTCTAGTTGGTTAACATACAATGCAATATTGGTTTCAGGAGTAGAATCCAGTGATTTGTCAATTACATAAAACACCCAGTGCTCATCACCAGTGCCCTCCTTTTAAAAAAATTGTTTATTTATTTTTGAGAGATAGAGCATGAGCAGGGGAGGGGCAGAGAGAGGGAGAGACACAGAATCTGAAGCAGGCTCCAGGCTCTGAGCTGTAAGCACAGATCCTGATGCAAGACTCAAACTCATGAACGGTGAGATCATGACCTGAGCTGAAGTCAGATACCCAACCAACTGAGCCACCCAGGCACCCCTCAACTATCTTTTCTATTAGTGCATTTTGTTCTGTGTGTACTTCCAAGTATAAGAAAAATTCATTCACACACACTTATGTATTTAATTTGAATATATAAAAAACTAATAAAAAATGAGAAAATGGGAATTTTCAAGGTTCTACAACTGATTGATGGTAGTCGTGCTTAATTAAAGATGATTTCAAACTCTTTGATATTTGATATCATGGACACATGATATCTTTACCCCTTTCTGTTAAATTGGGCTGGACTTTGACTGCTTTGATGAATACAGTATAGAAAAAATAATTGTCATTCTGGGACCAACTTTCAAACGGTGTATACTTTTTACAAATGTAATTATTTTAATGAAGTTAATGGTAGTCAAAACTAGAAACAAAGAGATGTTCACAAATAGGGGAATAAATATATTAAGAACACTATAAAATCATTAAAAGGAATACATTGGTGCCCTTTGTATTGGTGTAGAAGTATTTGCAAAAGACTATAGTTAATTGGGAAATTTAACATGCAATGAATTATACAGTATTATACACTATTTTCTGGAAAGCAAATGATGATCATATAGTCACTAATGAATGACCATGATGAGAAAATAAGAAAAAAAAAGATGTAGCATACTTGAGATCGATGTGTGGAATGAAGTAATGAGGGGAAAAATTATCCACTATGAAAATAAAATTAAAACATATGTAAATTAATCCCATTTATATTTTTATATATATGTGTGTATTGTGTGTGTTTGTGTTTTCATTTATGTATTTCAAAGAGGGTATGATTTCCTAGTTTTACTGAGATACAATTGACATGTAATATTGTGGAGTTTTCTCCTGCTTTCTGAAACTTTGCATGAGATTAGTATCTAAAATCTATAAAGAACTTATCAAACTCAGCATCCAAAATATAAATAAACCAGTTAAGAAATGGGCAGAAGACATATAGACAACATTTTTCTAAAGAAGACATCCAGGTGAGTAGCAGACACATGAAAAGATACTCAACATTACTCATCCTCAGGGAGACACAAATCAAAACCTCAATGAGATAGCTCCTGTCAGATGCTAAAATGAACCTGTCAGGTTGGCTAAAATGAACACAGGAAACAGCAGATGTTGGTAAGGATGTGAAGAAAAGCAATCCCTTTTACACTGTTGGTGGGAATGCAAACTGGTGCAGCTGCTGTGGAAAACAGTATGGAAGTTCTTCAAAAAAGTTAAAAATAAAAATACTCTATGACCCAGCAAATGCACGACTAAGTATTTACCCAAAAGATACAAAAATACTGGTTCAAAGGGCTACATGACCCCAATGTTTGTAGCAGCATCATCAACAATAAGCAAATTATAGAAAGAGCCCAAATGTCCATCAACTAATGAAGGGATAAAGAAGGTGTGGTGAACACACACACACACACAATGTAATATTACTCGGCCATCAAAAAGAATGAAATCTTGCCCTTTGCAATAATGTGGATGGATCTAGAGAGTATGACGTTAAGTGAAATAAGTCATCAGAGAAAGACAAAATACTGCATGATTTCACTCATATGTGGAATTTAAGAAACAAAACAGATGAACATAGGGGAAGGGAGAAAGAGAGAGAGAGAGAAGCAAACCATAAGATACTCTTAACTATAAAGAACAAACCAAGGGTTGATGCAGGGAGTTGGTGGGGGAAATGACCTAAATGGGTGGTGGGTATGAAGGAAGGCACTTGTTGTGTTTTGCAGTGGGTGTTGTCTGTAAGTGATGAATCACTCAATTCTACTCCTGCAGCCGATGTTACACTATGTGTTCCCTACCTAGAATTTAAATAAAAATTTGGAAAAAAAAGTAAATTTGTGTTGTACCACTTCATTTTTACAAAAGACCCACAATTGTATTTGTTTTTGCTAATTGTCTGATGTGCAGGAGTCATTTAGCTAGTTTCTTGGTTTCTTTCAGAAGGAATTGTACCATGTGTAGCTATGCATTTGGTGTGTCCGTGGGAAGCAGGGTGTTGAGCCTCTTATGTCACCATATTTAAAGACTTCCCCTTGGCCCTGATAATACTGCATTTGGAAGCAGCTATTTGCCTTTAGTCTTTGGGAATGTGTGAGAAGGATATGATGTAGAGAGACTAAAAGGAGGGTTGAAGTAGACAGGCTAGAATATATAAAGCCTTTTAATGTGGTGTTTCCTATTTATGTAAAAATGCCAAGATAGTCATTATAGGCCATCTGCCCAAGTTTCTATTTGAGTCACGATTCCTTAAAAAATATTTTCCAGAATGTGTTGTTCAATTTCATATATTCAGACGTAGGAGGCCCACGATTAATTGAATCTGTCAATTCTATTTTTGTAATTCCATTTTTAGGGATTAAAATGTCTTATTCTTTAGTTAAAAACCACTCGATCTGATAAAACAGCCAATACATAGATCAATCAGCCTTTAGATGCTATACTATATAGCTGACATAAGGGAGAGAGATGGGTTAATCTGATTATAGGTTTACATACTCTAAATTAGTAGTAATCCAGTGACAACCCATTCTTCTTGAACAATTTATTTCAAACAATATTTTCTACTGTGCTGCTACTTATAAGTAAGAGCTCCATAAAATTATGTGTTAAATGGAAAAAGATCATACAGGTGGAAACCCTTGAAGCGCTTTATAAAAAATAAAACAAAATTCTCCATAGATATTTTTTCAGCATGATACTTTGTGAGAAGTCACAGCATCCTATAAATGCTCCTTTGAAAACCTGAGAATCTCCCTGGGCTTTACTTCCATTCTGAAATGTTTTCATACAAAGGCATTTTGCAATCGCAGCTAAAAAATTGAAGACATTCACTGGTTTTAACTTCTACAATGGAAATGATTAATTAAGAGTATCTTTGAGTCTTACATGGTCCTTCAAATATATGCTGTATATATGGCATCTCAATAAGTGGATTCAGTGCTTTTATTTTCAGAAGCTAGAGCAGAGACAGATGAAATAGATAAATAGCAAGAAAGAATATGGTATGTGGTTTATGTATGAAACTGTTAGGATATTCTTTCTATGCTGATTAATGATTGGCAGGTATAGCCTTTTTATAGTCATTTCTATCACTCTCTCTCACCCACACAGGGAGATAGATAGATGATAGAGAGATGATACATAGATAGATATGTAGATAGATGATAGATATATACATATAGATAGATATAGATAGATATATAAATATCTCTCCCTCTTTTCCTCTCTCTCTCTCTCCCTCTTTATATATATATATATACATATATATACATATATATATATATGTATATATCTGAATTCAAGTCAAAAATATTTTTTGGCCATATTTAACAGATGGGGGTTGCTTTTAAAACTTATAAATATGCATTAAATACATACAGCATCACCATAAAACCCTTATTCTGAGTTCCTGTCTTTATCATAAAAAGAATATGGATCTGTGTTTAATTGGCGAAAAGTCGACCTGAACAAAAATGACTGATAATGTGTTATTTCTTTCTGAAACTGAGTAAGAAGAGAATATACCATTTTTGTTTGATAGCCCTTAGGACTTACATCTCTAAAGCCTGTCCTGATTCACTATGTGGTAACAACGTGTAGTTAATTAAGATTGTCTCCACAATAAATGACACAATTTTGTTTACCAGAGGGGAACATTTTTATTTTTATGAAAAAAATTAAATTAAATTTAAATTAAATTGAGGGAAAATTAAATTAAATTAAGGGAAAATTAAATATAAATAAGAAAACCACAGCAATATATTATTATCTAGAACTGAACTAGTGATATTTTTCTTAGATGCAAGAAGGACACACTCTCTTTTTCCCCCCGAAAGAAGAGACTAGATGTCCCAGGTGAAAAGTGCCTTCCCTGTATCAGAAGGGACAGAGACATCTTTATCACCAGAAAAAGTCAGAATAGAAAGGGCTGTATAAAGAAACCTTTATTACTTCCTTACTAATTTGCTCCCCGAAGCCCAAACTTCTTTGACTTTCCAGTTCTTCACTCTGTATTTTCCCTTTGTGTAGAATGTATAAAAGCTGCCTGCTTTGGTCACTGAGTCTTGTATTTCTATGAGCTCCGAGCATATGAAATTACACATTTTTCTCCTGTTAGTCTGTTTTGGGCCGATTTAATTATTAGACTGACCAGAGAACGTGGGAGAGAAGTAAGGAAAATTTTCCCTTCCATATTATAGGCAATTTTTTATATCATAAATAACTTGAGATAAATGAAAGTGTGCATCCATAATTCATCAGATGCTGTGTTTCTATATGGAAATCCTTCAAAATGAACTTAAGGGAAGAAAGACCATTTTGTCATATATTACGTCTTTCACTACTATACAATATCACATATTTAATATGCTATCTTATGTATTCTAACTGGTTATTAACAACCTTCTCATACGGATGCAGACATGGGCATCTGGAGTCTCACAGATACTAGGCTTTTCTGGATGCAATACCCTCGCTCTCGATAGATTCCTGATGACAGCATCAGGAAATAAATCTCTCTCCAGAAATCATTCTCATGGGTAATCTCAGGGAATGCTAAAATGTGTTTACCCAAAAGTCTCATTTGGAAATGAACAAAACCGGGGATGACAGATTTCCAGGATTCTAAGCAACTTCAAGTTCCTCTAAGTTGGTTCTCTAATGCAGCAGGATTCCAGCCTGTGTGATTGATGGCTGAAGGCAGCATATAAGGAGGGTCACCAGATGGAAGCGTGGTCTGTAACTTATATTAAGCTGAACTCTTGAACATCGCTGACATTGGTGTGATGAGAAAGTAATGTGGAAGGTGGCTGCATTGCAGGATTCCAGAGAGCAAATACATAATAAGAAAATCAGTGGCCTCTGAATTTGTGCACTGTGGTAGCCGCAGGGGATGCTCTCTTTAGTGGCCATGTTCTGAGTGACATTTTACAACATGCTAATCAAGACAAGACACCTAAATATCACAGCTTGCTATGCATTCATTGAATATCTACTGTTGATAAATGTCTCCAGATAATGTATAATAATCATGCACATCAGCTGTATTTTCTGAGCTTTAATGCAGTTCATTTAATTGCTCCTAAACCAGTAAATGCAAAACTTGAGGAGGAAAGAAAGTAAGATGTGTTAGGCATATACTAGCTTATGTTCTTGAGTAGTCCGGTACTTTCCCGTTTAATCAGAAACTTTATCTGGGACTTAGCAAGGGCACAGGATTTCTTCTGCTTTTTTTTTTTTTTTTTCTCTTATTAGTGTATTGTTTTCGTTTCTTGCTTTCTATAAAGCTAGAACTCTCCACAATGAAATTAGTATACTTTTAAATTTGGAAAAATGATTCTCAGTGACAATTTTTGATGCTTTCATACATTCCTTTGTCATTCTTTGTGTGATGGTCCCAGTACTAAGGTAACAAAAGTATTCGTGTGGGAGATACTGTTGAGGCAAGGCTCAAACCATGTAACTAATTGCTACTAATTGCCGACCAGTTAAAATTAAAAAACGGATTCATTTTTGTTACTCAAGACATTTTCTGCCATTGTTTACTTCCTTGGTACTTATTCAGAGGATGTGGAATTGTCCTCAGTCCTTTCTTCTGATTCTTTTCGAATTAATTGTTCCCTCAGATGCTCCCCTGTGTAGAGGGATGTGAAAATCCCACAGGTTCCATTTTGTTCAACCAGGACCTAACTTTAGCCTCTAAAACAGGGTTTCTCCTCAAGACCATGTAAACTAACTTCCCTTCACTCTCCTCCTTCCCATGATTTAAATCTGAGCTTGTATGGCTACATTATTATTATAACTTAGGTACCCTAATGGATCTTGGTTTTCTTAAAAATGGAGTTATAAAGGGACACCTGGGTGGCTCAGTTGGTTAAGCATCGGACTCTTGATTTCGGCTCAGGTCACCATCTACCCTGTCGTGAGTTCCAGCCCTGTGTTGGGCTCTGTGCTGCCAGTGTTGAGTCTGCTTAGGATTCTCTCTCTCCTTCTCTTTCTGCCCCTCCCTCACTCTCTCTCTCTCTCTTTCAAAATAAATAAACTTAAAAACAACTAGTTAAATTACAGGGGCGCCTGGGTGGCTCAGTCAGTTCAGCATCCCACTTCAGCTCAGGTCATGATCTCACGGTTCATGGGTTTGAGCCCCACATCGGGGTCTGTGCTGACATCTCAGAGCCTGGATCCTGCTTCGGATTCTGTGCCTCCCTCTCTCTCTGCCCCTCCCCCCATTCTCTCTCTCTCTCTCTAAAAATTTAAAAAAAGAGAAAGAGTTATAAATAACTGAAAAAAGAATGTTTTTAGGAGAAATTCTATACATCAATTATAGGCAAGTGAGAAAAATTTATGTATAATTAGGGATTTCTGGATCACCCTGGTGATACTCAAGTAGTAGGAGGTAGGCAACCATCTACCTAGAAGATCACCTTCTTCAGAAAATAGTTGTCTGTCCTGTCACATTGAGTATTATGACAAAGGGTTCCTGACATGATGATGGTACCAAAGTACACTGAGTTTCCCTGCTGCTGGAAGAAAGACTAGAAGTTCCTGCAGGTGGATAAAGGCGTTCTGCAAGCAAGACAGAATTTTTACTAACGTGAGGGGCGCCTGGGTGGCTCAGCCGGTTAAGCGTCTGACTTTGACTCAGGTCACGATCTCGCGGTCTGTGAGTTCGAGCCCCACGTGGGGATCTGGGCTGATGGCTGGAACCTGGAGCCTGTTTCGGATTCTGTGTCTCCCTCTCTCTCTCTCTGCCCCTCCCCCATTCATGCTCTGTCTCTCTCTGTCTCAAAAATAAATAAACGTTAAAAAAATTAAAAAAAAAGAATTTTTAATAACGTGAAGAATGTGTACCGAGATATTCTATGACATACGGGCACTACATCAATTTTACAGATATATTAAGAACACATACTGTGTACAAGGAACTGTTAGGTTAAACAACGTAGGTTGTTAACCTAGGTTAAGCAACCCTGAGGTTGCTTACGATACGGTAGAAAATATACTATGTGTTTGGGAAATATATTTAGAGTATAATCTACTTATAGCAACTTTCTCAGGATGTATACTGCAGTTATTTTCAGAAACAAAAATTTCCTTCACTCCAAAGGAGAACGTTACTAGCGTCTGTAGAAATCGTCCCGAGAACCACCGCAAGGTGACGTCTAGCGAGCTAGGTTAGTTTTAAGTTCTTAAAGTATACACAGCTTTTACACGTTTTTTTACCTTGCTCATTTCGCGGAGCAGTATGTTTGTGAAATTTCTCCGTGTTGTTGCACATGGAAGCAGTGAGTTCACTTCCCTGCTGTGTCATTTTCCAGTGTGCTAACATGTCATGAAATAATTTATCTCCTCTAGAGCAGGAGTCAAACTATGGTGCAAAGTATGTTTGGATGTGAGACACTTCCTATTTATATATGGTCGAGGATTGTTTTGGCAATACACGGACAATCCTAAGGGACTGTGACTAAGAATTTATGGCCTGCAAACCCTAAAATATGCCGCATTTAACACTTTAGGAAAAATTTTTGTTAACTCTTGTCCTGTTGTGTTGATCTAAGTTGTTTTCAGTTTGATGCTAATGATAATAACGCAATGAGAAATATTTGCACACATGTCTTGGGCAGACATACTCACTCATTTCACCTCAGCATAAATCTGGGAATAGAGTTTTTAGGTCATAAGACATTTATACGGCCAGCACAAGCAGACATAAGCATACGGTTTTGCAAAGTAAAATGCCAATTCTGCTTTCTACTGTCAGTGTGTAAGAGCTACGATTGTTCCATATCGTCATCGATACTTGGCATTTCAATTGTTTACATATTTTGCTGTTCTATATGTGAATCAGAATATACTACATTTACATATTCATTTTTATTTTCTTGAATACCAATGAAGTTGGATACCCACTCTCTGAAGTGTCTAGGAAATTCTGAATTTGGGTAACGGGCCACTAAAAAGGGTCACACTGACAAATACTTGGCCCTCTGAAATTGGTATTATCTACCTGGCTTCAAATTTAGGGAGATATAACCCAAAATTAGTTGAGTCAGTCAATTCTATTTTTGGAATTCCATTTCTGGGGTGTAGAAGTTCCTATTTCTTCCTTCACACCCACTAGATCTGAGAAAACAGTTAATATGTAGATCAAATCAGTCTTCAGATACTGGAAAATATGGTGGCTATCCTAAGGGAGCAATGCTGGTTAATCAGATTGCATATTGAAATTCTCTAATTTTAAGTAGCAATCCACTCACGCTCTCTTTTTTTGGACTTAAATATTTTAAGCAATGTTTTCTTCCATGCTGCTGCTCTTAATTTTAAAAGTGCCTGTGTTCATTGAGAAAATATGGTACAGATGAAAACCTTTCAAATCTTTTATTAGTAAATAAATTTCTTCACAGTTTTTCTTTTCCAGCATGACACCCAGTGACAGGTCACAGGATTCCACAAATGCCCTCTGAAAAAAGAGAGGAATTGTTTCTTCCATTCTAAAATGTTTGCTCATAAAACTATTTAAAAGTAGCAGCTACAAAATCTAAGAAATTCAGTGGTTTTTAGCTTCAACAATTGTAATGGATAATTAAGAGTGTCTTTGGGTCTGATATGGTTCTTTAAATATAAGGATATTCCCATGCTATTTCGACAAGTTGTTTTAGTCATTAGAAATTAAAACAGAGAAAGTTCAAATACACCAATATCAAGAACATACACACATAAATGCTCTTTATTTCTAGTGTAACTAATATGTAGGTGTTTACAGACTCATTATCTTGGTATCCACAATCATTTCATGTACTTCCTTAAAAGTTATAGAAAACAAAATATAATATAATATAACATAATATAATATAATAATAATATAATATAATATATAACATAACAGTATAATAATAAATTGCATATATATATATATATATATATATTCTGGCTACATACTTTACAGTTATATAATTGTGTTACTAATTTGTAATAAACATTCAAAAATGTTGCCTGGTGTTTTTAATTTATCATTTAATTGTTTTTTTTTTTTTCCATTTTGTGTCCCATACAGTAAGCAGGTACTTTGGATAATACAAACAAAATGTTCAATTCTTTTTTTTTAAATTTTTTAATGCTTATTTATTTTTGAGACAGAGAGAGAGAGACAGTGTGAGTGGGAGAGGGGCAGAGAGAGAGGGAGGCAGGGAATCTGAAGCAGTCTCCAGGCTCTGATCTGTCAGCACAGACCCCAGAATGGGGCTCCAACTCATGAACCATGAGATCATGACCTGAGCTGAAGTCAGACACTTAACTGACTGGGCCTCCCAGGTACCACCCACGTGCCCCCAAAGCGTTCAATTCTTGACAAAGAATGCTCCCAACCACATATTAGAAGCAGTTATTTAATAAATGGAATGATATTAAAACAGTGTTTCAGGGAGAGGTTTTACTATGTATTACAAAAAGAGACATTTATCCAGGACAGAGAAGAGAAAAGGAAGGAAGGAAATTTCCCTGGAGGATTGGTAGAGGAGCTGATTTTTGATAATTACAGCACAATGATGCCCAAAGCCCTTTCCGCTGTTCTTAAACTTAACAATTTTGACTCCTTTTCTTCTCCCCTACTTTCTTGGGATCAAATTGACATATAACATTGGGCATTTTTAAAAGGGTACAAGGTGGGTTTTGATATATGTCTACTTGGTGAAATCATCATTGCTATAACGTTAATAAACACATTCGTTGCCTCACATAGTTACCAATTTTATATCGTGTTGAGAACGTTTAAGAACAAATTCTTAGCAAATTTCAATTATGCAATACAGTATTGTTAATTGTAGTCACCATACTGCACACTATGTCCCCCAAAACTTATTCAGCTTATCACAGGAAGTGTGTACTATCTGACCAACGTGTCCCCATTTTGCCCACTCCCCAAGCTCCTGGCAACCACTGTTCTACTCTCTGCTTTTATGAGTCCAGCTTTTTTAGATTCCACAAACCAGTGAGATCATATAATATTTATCTTTCTCTGTCTGACTTATTTCACTCGGCATAATGCCCTCAAGGTCCATCCATGTTTTGGCAACCACAACTTCTTTACTTTGAAAAGTCATGACTTGGCCACCTCAAGACCTCTCTAATTGTCAGATACACTCCCTACTGTCTTTACTTCTCCAGGATCCAACTTGCATCTTTTGAGATCTTTTGAGACTCAATATCTCCAGCCAATGAAGCCTTTCTTTTATACTAGATTTAGACATTTTCTGTGGATAAAGCCCCTTGTTTTTTACTTCATGATGAATTTGAAAGTTATGAATTATTTGGTGCTTAGTTAAGTAATGTTGGTTACCTTGAGTAGATAACAAGATTCGTTAGTATAGAAACTACTGGATATGCCATGGGATACAAAGCACTTAAATACCCAAGTTCACTTAGTAAGCACACACTCAATCTAAGTATAATAAATTAATGTTTGAATGAATGAAAGAATGAACAAATAAAAATCTGGCAAAATGAGAAAAGTGCGAAAAGTTTTCCACAAAGAAAGAGTACCGTATACAAAATCTAGATGCATAATAAAGTATGATATATATAAGGAACTGCAATATTATTGTGATAGGGCTTCAAAACAAACTCATTTTATTCAATTAAAGTTTTCGAGACAACTTTATTTCTCTTCTGTTATGCAATATAATTTTATATAAACTATAACCACAAAGTATGTGTGTGTGTGTGTGTGTGCACGTGATATTTAAAACCATCTTTTAATTTTTATTTTTTTCAGGGTCTCTTTCACATCTTTGTTCCTCAGGCTGTAAATCAGTGGGTTTAACATGGGAATCACAAGGGTGTAAAACAAGGAGGTCATTTTGTCTTGATCAAGAGAGTAGGAAGAACTTGGCCGGAAATACATGAAGAGAATGGTTCCCTGGAAAATTGCAACAGCAGTTAAGTGGGAGGTGCAGGTGGAGAAAGCTTTGAATCTCCCCTCAGCAGAATGGACCTTCAGGACAGATAAGATTATATAACAATAAGAGATAAGGACTCCTAAAATGGTACTCAGTTCAATGAAGCCAAAAAATGTGAATAATGCCAACTCATTGATCTCTGTATTTGAGCAGGAAAGAAGGTAGAGTGGAGGTAGATCACAGAAGAAATGATTAATCTCCTTTGATCCACAGAAACATAACCGGAATGTTAGTGTCGTATGTATCAAAGCATCTGCCGTTGCCAGCACGTAAACCCCGGCCATGAGCAGGAAGCACACTCTGCTGGACATGTTGACCGTGTAGAGCAAGGGGTTGCTAATGGCCTTGTACCGATCAAAGGCCATCACCGCCAGCAGTAGGCACTCGGAATCAGCAAACGTACAGAAGACCAAGAATTGCAGAGCACAGCCAACGAAAGGGATTGATGTGTTTTTGGCTAGAAGGTCTACCAACATTTTGGGCCCAATTGCTGTGGAATAACAGAGGTCACAGAAAGAGAGGTGGCTAAGGAAAAAGTACATTGGCGTGTTCAGCTGAGAATTCATTCTAATTAGAATAATCATTCCGAAGTTTGCAAAAAGATTAATGAGATAAATAACAAGAAACATTGTAAATAGGGTTGCTTTCATCCCAGGGTTATTGGTAATTCCCAAGAAAATGAAATCAGTCAAGGATGAACAATTTCCTCCATCCATTCTTCTATATCCTTGTCTAAACTTTTGAGAACATGACCAAGACGATGATAGATACACATGTAACTCTTCCGACAGCCACAAAATACCTGTAAGGCAGAACACAATTTCTTCCCTCAATTGTCTTTTATACTCATAAAATTACTTGGTCAATTCTTTAAAGAGGCATCACTACCTCTATGACAATAATAAAAATATCTACAATAGGTGGTTAAGAAACTTTGATATAAATCTAGATGTCATTTAGGGCACCTGGGTGGCTCAGTCGGTTAGGTGTCCAACTCTGGATTTCAGCTCAGTTTCTCATGGTTTGCGAGTTCATGCCCCACATTGTGAAGAGCACTGTCAGTGCACAGTCGGCTTGGGCTTCTCTCTCTCTTTCTCTGCCCCTCCCCCTGCTATCTCTCTCTCTCTCTCTCTCTCTCACTCTCAAAATAAGCAAGTAAATAAATACATAAATAAACTGTATAAATCTAGATGTCATTTATGAGGGATGAAACTTTCAACAAGCTCTTTAATTCCTCCAAATATCACCTTCCTTTTATCAAGGATGATATTTGGGTGAATTGATATCTCATTCATCTTCAAAATAACCTGAAGAAGCACCAATATGAGCCATAAGATGGAGGACTAAGCCTTTTCTCTGCTTGAAAGTATTCCATGGACACACACACAAAATGAGTATATTTATTCTATTCTTTAAAAAAAACATGATCGGCTTAAAAGATTTTTTTATATTAGTTTTTAGAAACAATGAGCATATCACACTAATAACAATGAAAATAATTATATTCCTGATCCCGGGGTGAGTTGTCTTCAGTGTTTGCTAGGACAAGGAGTAAGAATTACTGACTTTTTTCAGGAAATGTATTATTGCTTTGCCAAAACACTCATTACCTGTTTGTGGAGTGGTCTGATGCGAAGGAGGAGTCTCTTAACCAAAGAAAAGGGCAAAAAAAAAAAAAGAAGTCAACACATACATTTGCATGTCTTTGGATTTTGAATGCACTTTTATATTAAAAACCAAAAGTAAGATGAAGAATGATAAACGCTTCTGAGTGATACAGGTTCTCTTCCTTGTGTGTGTATTTATGTGTGTGTCATGTATTTGCATGTGTATATATGTCTCTCTCGTACATAAGAATAGAAAGTGGACAATGGACTTGCTCTTTAGACTGAGGTAAATATGGCATGTGGTTCACATGGAGATGCGTTTGTGTATGTTGTTATTTGTAAAGTGGTGCCTACATTATTTTTAAGTAAAACCAAAAAAAAAAACCTGCTTAAATTCATGTATATACTTACCCAGCAATAAAAGTAATAGAAGCTTTCCTATAAACCAACATCCAAGTAAAATAATTAAAAAAGTTATATTGTGAATACTAAGCTCAGACAGGTTCAGTTTTGAGAAGAAAATATTTTTGTCCATTAAACTGCAGAGTTTATTTCATTGAGTAAGCAGGCAAAAAGATGCTTTTTTAAAAAAAAACTTTTTTTCTTAAAAATTTAAGTTTTTAACCCTATATTCTTTAAATTACAACCTAAAAGCCTACCTGAGATGAGCAGGTCTTTGGTGGTTGAACAATAGGCAGCGGGCATTTTATTTTAGCAGGTGCATTTGGGACTTAAATCTGTAGCTACTACCCTTAGGCTTTGATGTTAGGCAAACATATCATTAATTATATTCCTGGTTCTGTATATTCCCTCTGTGAATTCGGAAACAACTGTAGCAAAGGCTGAACTTTAATGCTTCACTACTGTTACCAAATTGATCTCTGCCAGGAAGAAAACCCCAAATTATTTTTATAGTATGCTTCAGCTTCTCAGAATTTGCATCATTCTTCTCCAGTCAAAGAGGAAATCTAATAAAACCCAAGTAAACCCCTCCTTAATCATTTCTAGCTCCTTTTGATTGTTCATTTTGTTTCTTCCATATTTGAAATATTCTCCTTCCCACTGTATTGAGGCATATTAGCATAATTTGATAACATTTTCTTTTTATTGAAATATAATTGATCGTTGTAAAATTCACCCTTTCAAAGAATGCAGTTCTTTGGTTTTTAACATGTTTTCAAGGCTGTTCAGCCATCACCACTATCTAACACCAGACCTGTGAGAAACCCACACCTGTTAATTGCCACAGCCCTTGCCCTCTCTCCCAGCTCCCAGAACACTAATGCACTTTCCACTCTGCCCACTCCGGACATCTCAAATAAACAACATCGATTGTGTTGTGTTGAAATGGGCTTCTTTCCTCCAGCTTAATGTTTTTAAGGATCATCCATGTTGGTGCGTGATTCAGAATTTTGTTTCATTTTATGACTGAATAATACTTCACTGTCTGGATATAATACATTAGTTGATTCATTCATCAGTTGGATGCACTTTATGGATATAATACATTGGTTGATTCATTCATAAGTTGGATGGACATTTTGGGTTGTTTCCGCATTTTGGCTATTGCGAACAACGATGCTAAAAATACTCTTGTCCATGATACTTGGCTTGCCGGGCTGCTTTCCTCAGGGAGCCTGGTCTTCTTCCCATCCCCTGACCACATGCAAGTCACCATTTCATTGACTTTAGGACTCTATCACATTCTCTACACTTAGTACATTCTTTACTAAATTCTGTTCCTTTTATTCATATGAAAATTCATCTACTACATTTGAGACTTCAGGAATAAGACCAGTGTTTGTATTTGTGTTCTAAACTATCTAGTATAGGGATTTGCAAAAGTCATGGTTTTCCAAATATTTATTGTTGGGTGTTTCTGGCTATTTAAAATGGAAGGTGAAGTGAAAATATTAGTAATATACTAGATTTGGGTTTGGGGATTTTTTCTATTAATATACCTCCTATGTACAAGGATAATGCATCTAAGGAAATTCACATAGATGCTGATAATTCTAAAAAAGCAGAGAAAAAGATGTAGCCCTTCTCTTATTATTCCTAATGGTCCATTAACAAAAACTTTGCTTCCCCCCTTTGTAATTTTAGGGTCTTTGGTCTTTGTTTAAAAAGAAAAAAAGTAATTCTTCCAACAGGTAACACAAATTAGTTCCATTGAACCAAATGCCAAGACAGCTATCTGGTCACTTAAGACCCTCATGCTCCTTAGTGAACAGGCAAAAGGGGGTTCTCTACCAGTTGGGGTGATTGTTCCTGAATATAAAGGGAACATGTGATGTTTACTATAGAGCTAAGGTAGCAGGGAGTGTTCCTGGAATGCATGAGAGCCTCCGGGGCACCTTTTAGAATGCTCAAATCCATTATTAGAATGTTGATAGAAAACCATAACGGCCCCAAATAGAACTAGAAATGATATCTATACTTGAGGGATATAGGTTTGGGCCACTTTACAAGGCAAGAAAGCAAGACAACGGGGTGCTTGTTGAAGTTAAGGGGAATTCGGAGGAGGTTGCAGAGAAAAGGAAATTCTATGTTTGAACGATGATCACGTGGCCAGTAATGAAAACAACACCGTAGGAGTTATGATTGTGTTTTCCTTTTGTTTCAAGGTAAATATGTTAACTAATATTCCCACCTCGCCTATTCCCCTACTTCCTTCCATAAGATAGCGTGAGAAGGTTTAGACTTCTATCTCAAAATTTTCACAAGTTATAGGCTGTCAAAGGTGTGTGACTTAGCTAGAAGAACCCTAGGTCACCCCCATAAGGATAAAATGGCACATGAAACTTTGTGTAGCCTCTTTTTTCTTTCAGTTGTATGAGTGAATCTGTTAAAAGCAAGCATGTGTTTGCTGTTGTCTTATTTGAAAGCTGAATGTGATTATAAGAAAGTCCCTGAATGGCATGCTGAAAAGCAGTGGATTATTTGGGATCTTGCCATCACTGTGTCTATAGATGAATTTTCTAAATTGTTTCAATGCTGTTTCAGGTTGGAATTGGTACAAAATAGGAATTTACATGAGGGTTGGGCATAAATCTCCTGTTTCCATAAAGTTTACAGTGATTCTGTTTTTAATACTGAAATGATGATTAAGCAGCTTCAGTAATAGCACAAGGACCACATAGACCAGCAAAACCACAGAGGAAGGCTTAGCTAAATGGGTTGCCATGGAAAGTTTGACCATTCCGGGCCTGAAATATAAATTCAGGCCTTGTTGACTATCATACAGTCTTGGGGATTTAGCAGGTGGCCTATGGGTAATGAAATACTGTATGTTACCAGTAGGAAAAGCAGTGTAGGCCATCTAGAAAGCTCAGCAATTAACAGCAGCTCTGGGGACCTTGAAAACATACTGATACCCTGTATTTTTAGTTATTCCTTTACTTGGAAACTGTTAAATTTTCTCATAAGTGGCATAATATTTGGTGATATAACTGTTGAGCACCAAAACATAGTGATGTAGGAAAAATAAGATTTTCACAGGCATCTGGATATGTAATATTGTGCTGTAGACATATCATTAATAGATAGTTGCATATGTTTGTTTTAAGTAAGCTCTATGTCCAGCATGGAACCCAACGTGGGACCCAAGATCCTCACGACCCTGAGATCAAGACCTGAGCTAAGATCAAGAGTCAGACACGTAACCGACTGAGTCACCCAGGTGCCCCAGATATTTGCGTATGTTAAGTGTTTAGTGAACATGAAAAGCCGTTGAGATATACTTATCTAATACTGCTTTTTGTGATTCTCTATAGCCTTGGCCAAGTAATCCTTGGCTAAGGAAATATAAACTTAATATTAGAGTATGGTGGTGGGTATGTAGCTGTGAGTGACTGTGCTCTCTTTTTAGCAAATAAAACAACAGACATGCTCAAGAGAAGCATTGTTGGTCAGAAATCTAAAGAAACGATTCTTAGAGGAATTTAAAACTGAGAATGATTTGGGCTGGATCTTGTGGACTTTCACAACAAAGAGTACATGGGTTTAAATGTACTTATAAACTTTAATATTTCTGAGTCAAAGCTTATAAATATTTATTATGTAGAGAAAAAATAATAAAAATAACATACAGAAAAAAAAAACCACATCAGCTACTGAAATACATTTTGCATGATACATGCCTCCAATTTCAGCCTTCAAACATCCCACCAGGGCATATGGGTTGATCTCCCAAAAGGATACAGGTGATATATATTGGAGAGCCAATTCTGTTTTTGAGAAGACAGAGAAAGATGTTTCTTCCATACCTCTAGTAATACTTTGGTGTATAAAAAAGAAAAATATAGGAAGACAAAAAGTTTGCCTTGCAGTTAACCTATATTCTTCAAAGTGCTACTTAGAAAAAATTTTCAAATTACTTTGGAGTAGAATGGGGGTAGATTAGCAGCGTATTATTGAACTGAACTTAAGAAAGTGTACTTGATTTTGTATTAATGCTTCTATGACATCCCTGCCTCTCACCATCTCATCATAAAGTGTACATTTGAATTAACGTTAGCTATAATACAAATATTTACAATTAACACCTGTCAAGTACTTAAAAATTACAGGTGTTATTCACAGCATTTTCTCAGTTATTCATCCAACAATCACTGACATGCATACTTTATTCTCCCCATTTTTCAGATAAGTTAACAAGCATAGAAAATGAATGAACTTGGGGCACCTGGGTGGCTCAGTTGGTTAGGCCCCCTGCTCTTGACTTCGGGTGAGGTCGTGATCTCATGGTTGGTGAGTTTGAGCCCCACATCAGGCTTTGCACTGGCAGCACAAGCCTTCTTGGGGTCTCTCTCTCTCTCCCTCTCTCTCTCTGCCCTTTCCCTACTCAGACTTTCTCTGTCTCTCTCAAAATAAATAAATAAACTTAAAAAAAAAAGAAAATGAAGTAACTTGTTCAAAATGCCTCTCACTAGCCAAGTACAGAGCTTCCATACGAACCAATAGAATCTGGCCTCCTTCTTCATCCAGTAATCTATCATATAAATGAGATATATTACAGACACACATGCGCACACACTCACTTTTCTTAGGTATTTACTATATCCCTTAAGACAGCCTGATAAAACACATTTTAGTATTAATTCCAAGCTAGCGATCATTGAACAGTAGTCTATTCTTTAGCAGCAATTTTGAAACTTCTAAATGTTTTCTTACATCGTGGGTTATGATTTAAATTTGGCTGTATGAAAAACAAATGTTTGATAAAAATCCCTTGTGTATCTGCTGGTACATGTGTTGCAGGTTCCCAGAGTTTGTAACTGGGGATTTAGATGAATCTCCGAACTTTATAGCTCACGAGGCATCTACCTTTGATCGTATAGCTCTCTTAGCAGCATCTTTGACATCTTTATTTCTCAAACTATAAATCAGTGGATTCAGCACTGGGATGATGATGGTGTAGAACACGGAGATAATTTTATCAGTATTAGGAGAATATAGATAGCTGGGCCGTGAGTAAATGAAGAGGAGAGTCCCCTGATAGATGGTCACTGAAGTCAGGTGAGAGGCACATGTGGAAAAGGTTTTCTTCCTCCCACTGGAAGAACGGATCTTTAAGACTGAGCGAAGGATGAAAAAGTAGGAGATGATGATGATGATGAAACAGATAATTTCCACTGAGCTGCCATATGTAGAGAGAAGCCACTCATTAACTGATGTGTCTGTGCAGGATAACTTAAGCAGTGGGGGGAGGTCACAGAAAAAATGATTAATGACATTTTTATCACAGTATTTCAGAATAAATGCAAAGGACGTATGAACCAGGGAACTCAGGTTGCCTCCAATGTAGGACAAGACAATCAACCATATACAGATGTCCCGAGACATCACAACCATATACAGTAAAGGGTTACAGATGGCGACGTAGCGATCGTATGCCATGGCAGCCAAGATAAAGGATTCTGTATCGGCAAAGGCACAGAAAAAATAAAACTGGAGGGCACAGCCATAATAAGAGATAGATTTGTTCTCTGAGAGGAAATTGATGAGCATTTTGGGAACAATGACTGAGGAGTAACAGAGGTCTGCAAAGGATAAGTTGCTAAGGAAAAAATACATGGGGGTTTGAAGGTGAGAATCAGTCCTGATTAATATCATCAGTCCAATGTTCCCTGTTAAAATCATACCATACAGTGTCAGAAACATGAGGAATAGGACAATCTGCAGTTCAGGGCGGGTCGGAAACCCTAAAAGAATAAACTCAGTCACCAAAGTGTAGTTTCCATCTATCAATTCCATATTCTGTGTTGTTTTCTTCCTACAGGAATTCTAATGTCCTAAAATGGTATATCGATGGAAAGAGAAAAACAGATATAATTACAAGGTTATTTTATTGTTTCCATGAATAAAGAAACAAGCAAGCAAATAAAGAACCAAACCCAAACTCCCTTTCAAAAATAAACTCTGAGAAATATATTTCAGGATTTAGTAGCTATCAGATTCCATGGTTGCTAGTTTTATCGTATTTGCTTGATTATTGATGAGTTCTTCCATTGGATAGTTGGCTTCTGCATGTAAGGATCTGGTTTTGCTTACTTTTTTTGTACTCAAGGATAGCACAATAGCTGGTGTAGAGGATTAAGGAAGTAATGGATTAATGGACTAATGATGATATGAAGAGGAGAAAAATATCCATATTCTTAAACATCAGTTTGACTTTAGAGTCTGCCTTAGAATGATAACTGTAGACCAATTAGCATTTTCTGTTCAAGATTTAATAGACAGGGGTATGCTATACTGTTGAGAGAGCAGATACAATGGTGTTATGAAACATATGCTGGCTAATTTTTTTAATGTAAAGTCAAAGTGATAATAATAAAAGGGGGAAATGCCAGTAAACATCAGTTCTGCGTATATTTTTGACAGGAAAGAGTTTAGGGTAATTCCACAAATCCCATCAAGATACTAAACCAAAATGATTACACAAATCATTTCTTCAGCTTTGGCATTTATTAGAATACTTGGCTTCTAGAAAAGGCCTGATGAATATTAGCTGACTAACTGGATAAAGTGGGGAAAAAATTTAGTAGTAGGTTGATTTCTAATTAAATAATATTGTTATACTACATGGCCTTCTCACGCATTATATGTTCCGTGCAAGCAAAAATAGTCACCTCCCTTTAATTTTTACACTAGCCTAATTCAGGGTGCTGCGTCTAAAAATTATGTCAATACTTGCTTATGGGGTCTCTGAATTTTTCCAGAAGTAGAAAAAAATGAACTTGAAGTAAAAAAAGTTTTATCTTAATCTTAGAGTGTGTATTTGAAAATATATAAAACAAGCAAGCAGTTTTCGGTGAACTATGGTAGTGTTACCAAAAAGGGAACAAAATTGTTTTGTATTGTTTTCTCATTTATGTAAAACATATTCTATCAGTGACAATGGTGTGAGCTTCATTTGTTTAGGTCATCGAATCATTCAAACACTGTAAGACACAGGCACGGAGAAGCCTGAGAGAGACTGAAGGGTTAATATACTGTCATGTTATTACCTCAGAGTGTGAATGAGATGAAGGACTATAATGGGATAATGATTAATGTATTCTTTTGTCTGTTTTCAAATTCATCAAGATATATGGAAAGGGTAAGATTTTATTTCAGGGTTGGAAAGAATTTGATTAGAATCTCATATTGGCCCCATGTGAGCTGTGACCTAGTGCAATTATCTATGTCTATGTCTATGTCTATGTCTATGTCTATGTCTATGTCTATATGTATGTCTATGTCTATATCTATATCTATATCTATATCTATATATATCTATATCTATATCTATCTATATCATCTATACTGTAAAGATGACAAGTATATCACAAGGTTGTTGCATGTATTAGAAAAATTTGTCCGTCTCTGAATCTATCATCATCATCTATCATCATCTATCTATCTATCTATCATTTATCTGCTTATTTACCTTTCTATGTGGTCACAGTTTAGAGAGACTGACACATGGTATATAAAGAGCAAAGATTAGTGTTAATTTCTCTATTGTTCTCTTCCATCCTTGGCTTATGAGCAGTGTCAGGTGGCAAGGTCTTACTAATAACGACTATCATTTATACAATGGTTACTACATGCAATGCAACAGTCTAAACACTTTATATATAATTGGTCACACACACCATTTACTAACAAAATCACAATGCAGTTACCCTCACTGCGGTCTTTCTTTTGCAGGTGAGGAAGCTAAAGCACATGTGATCAGGGCTTGACAGGTAAGATGTGATGGAAACAAGATTGGATCCCAAGCTTCTGACTCCCAAGCCTTGGCTCTCTACAGAGCTGCATACTTTTTTTTAAAATCATTTTTTGTAATGTTTATTTATTTTTGAGAGAGAGAGAGAGAGAGAGAGAGAGAGAGAGAGAGAGAGAGAGAAGGCTTGAGTGAGAGCGGGAGACACAGAATCAGAAGCCGGCTCCAGGCTCTGAGCTGTCAGCACAGATCCCGACAGGGGGATCAAACTGATGAATTGTGGAATCAAGACCTGAGCCAAAGTCGAACCCTTAACCAACTCAGACACCCAGGCGCCCCTCTACAAAGCTGCATTCTTATTAATTCCATATTTTGGATAAGAACACTAAGGTTTAGAGTAATACACCATGTCATTCAGCTACTCATTTATAGGCGTAGCTCAAGTCTGGGTGTGTCCCAAGCCAAAGCTCATGACAGCCACCATGAAGGTGGTTGGAATATTAAGGGGGGTGGCCACTGTAAGACAGGCTGAGGTGCCGAGGGTTGCTGAAAAGGGGAATAAATTCTCACATGTTTACAGAAAAAGCAGGGCATATGTTTTGAGAGCTTCCAATTGGTCATCATTTCCATTAAAAAAAAAAAGAGAGAACAGCATGAATGAGGGTAAAGGTAGGAAAAGATAGTGAAAGTTAGATTCTTGCTTCAAAAGGTAACGAGCACAAAGATTGAATCAAAATACTGTGATTCACTAAATTATTTCCAAATCTATAACAAAACTATCTTGGTATAGACAGTAAATTTATTCAGGGGCTCCTTGGTAGCTCAGTCAGTTAAGTGAGCTAAATCAACTTTTGATTTAGGCTTAGGTCATTATCTCACAGTTCATGTGATCAAGCTTGGTGCTGACAGTACAAGGCCTGTTGGGATTCTCTCTCTCTCTTTCTCTTTCTGCCCCTCCCCCACTTGCTCTCTCTCTCTCTCCAAAGGAATAAACATTAAAAAAAAAGAAAAGAAATTAATTCAATCTATCAGGTAGCAGCCAAGCTTCTGTTCTCTTATCGGTAACAAAAAAGCTTATTTAAACCAAAAAGTGTTTTAGATGCCTGGAGAAGCTATATAAGCAATAAGGACCCAAGATACATTACGTAATAGATTACCTTGTGGGTCTAACACTAATGGATGAATGTGGTCTCTGAACCATTTAGACGCAATTCTGTGGTTCTTGCTCTCAGAAACTCAAAAGCCTGTCTTTTCTCTATTAAAGCACAGAAACCACTTACCAAGGAAGGAACTGTTTTCCAATAACCTGCATCGATAATTTTTCCAGAAACACCAATGACTTTTACATGCATTCTCATGTCATTGGGGACCTCATAAATGAAGGATTCCAAATGTGCTCATTTCCAAGGGGCACCTAGAGAATAATTAACAAGTCATGGCCATTGTGAGTCATGTTTCTAAAAACCCATGGGTAGTTATAACAGATATTCTGGTAGTGTTAATTTGAATAGGCAGTTTTTACTCTCAGTTATATTGGGGTTGTTTGTACTGACACTTGGAATCCCAAAGCATCCTCTATTGTGGAGGTTCTTTGGAAATAATTCAAATATTTGTGAATGTTAAATATAACCATTTAATTTTTTTTCAAAAACCCCATGGAAGCTCAAACATTGTTGCTTATTATTATCAGTGCTGAAAACTGATAATTATCTTTCTCCTGTCATCAGAAGCTGAGCACAGTAGAGGTTTCTGTAGATCTTGGTAGATGGAAGGACTCCTAGATGAGTATCTTGTGCTGAAAGCATCAAAAATTACAGAACCATTCCAGTTAAGAAGTGCAAGCTTTCATCAGCTAATTAGTCTTACATACAGAGTATCTGACAGTTTTACTAAAACAATGATATTTAAGGGCTAGTCGTAGTTAGTGGAGCTCCACTAATTATATTATAAACTACATTTTTTTTTCACAGTATAAAATGGGTTTATAAATGACTCCTACATTTGCAGAATCTTTAAGGGAATCTTGTTAAAACTTGTATCCAGTGCCAAGATCTACTTCTTATTCAGGACTGAAAAATGGTCACACAACTTCAGTTTAATTGTTTATAAGGGCCAGAGTTTCACATTTTCAATTCACTGTGGATGTTCTAACAGTTAAAAATTTCCCCATTATAGTGAACTCAGATCTGAATTTATTTTTCCTCTTTGTTTGCAGTGTGATCCTCCTATCTATATGTAAACCATACTGAAATTATTTTGTGATTGTGGACAGTTTAGTGGCAGGTGTGATGGACTGCGGAATAACAATTTAAGCAAAAATGGAAGTCATTTTAGCATAATATGGTCATACTGAGAATTTAAAAGTGTAAAAAAATACTGTAAAAAAATTAAAATTTGAAAAAAAAATTACTGTGATAACAATGATGGTAATGAAAAACATTGAGAAATGTTTTAAAATTGTAATAAAATTTTTGAGTAATCTTCATATTGTTTTCCATAGTAGCTGCACCAGTTTGCATTCCCACCAACAGTGCAAAATGGTTCCCTTTCTCCACATCATCACCAATAGCTGTTGTTGCCTGAGTTGTTAATGTTAGACATTCTGACAGGTGTGAGGTCGTATCTCATTGTGGTTCTGATTTGTATTTCTCTGAGGATGAGTGATGCTGAGCATCTTTTCATGTATCTGTTAACCATCTGGAAATAGAACTACCCTACAACCCAGCAATTGCACTATTAGGTATTTATCCAAAGGATACAAAAATGCTGATTCAAAGGGGCACATGCACTGCAATGTTTATAACAATGCAGTATTTGGCTATCAATAATAACCAAATTATGGAAAGAGCCCAAATATCCATCAACAGATGAATGGATAAACAAGATATGGTACACACACACACACACACACACTCAATGGAAACTACTTGACATCCAAAAAGAATGAAAATCTTGCCATTTGCAACAATGTGGTTGGAGCTAGGGTGTATTATGTTAAAGGAAACAAGTCAGGCAGAGAAAGACAAATATATGATTTCACTCATCAACAGATAAACATATGGGAAGGAAAGGAAAAATAAGATAAGATAAAAAGAGAGAAGGAGGCAAGCCATAAGACACTCTTAAATACAGAGAACAAGCTGAGGGTTGCTGGAGGGGCGTTGGATGGGGGCGGGGAATGAGTTAAATTGATGCTAGACATTAAGGAGGGCACTTGCTCGGATGAGCACTAGATGTTCTATATAAATGATGAACCACTGGGTTCTACTCCTGAAACCCATACTACACTGTGGTTAACTAACGTGAGTTAAAAAACATGAATTAAAAAAAAATAAAAATTTAATAAATTATTTTATTAAAACCAATTTCCCATATATGCTTTATATACAAATTTACATTTTTAAATACACAGATTTACATTTTTAAACTGCAATTATTTAGACTTTCATCCCTTAAAATCTAAAAATACCCATTATCTTTCCCTATTCCTACATTTCCAAGAGTGATAACCTAGCACCAATTGAGTGATCTATTTGAACCTATAGGCAGAGGTCCAAGCCTTTAAGATTGTTATAACATGTAGCAGTAGCACTGCTTCTGTAGCAAACATTTGGAATCTCTCCATAATTCCTGGGATTTTGCACCATTCTTTATTATGATTCTAAATGTCCTTGCCATCATATTCAGGAGAGATAGAAGGCAAGATGGGATGAGGGGAGTCTTTGTAATAAAGATAAGCTAATTGTACTCATTATTCAAGCTCTCTAGGAAAACACTTAAGCAAATGATTGCAGTTGAAATTTAACTTTTTCACATCAGATCAGCTGATATAGAGCAAGTATGATATTGGCTGTTACTTTTAACTTTTTAAAATGCTATAACTGAGTTGCAATCTCAAATGGATGCCACGGCGGCAAGGATGGATGAGGCAGAGCAGAGAATCAGTGATATAGAGGACATACTTATGGAGAAAAATGAAGCAGAAAAAAAAAGAGACTAAGGCAAAAGAGCACGATTTAAGAATTAGAGAAATCAGTAACTCAATAAAAAGGAACAACATCAGAATCATAGGGGTCCCAGAAGATGAAGAGAAAGAAAAAGGTGGAGAAGGGTTATGGGAGCAAATCATAGCAGAAAACTTTCCTAACCTGGGGAAAGAGACAGACATCAAAATCCAGGAAGCACAGAGGACTCCCATAAGATTCAACAAAAACTGACCATCAACAAGGCATATCATAGTCAAATTCACAAAATACTCAGACAAGGAAAGAATCATGAAAGCAGCAAGGGAAAAAAAGTCCTTACCCAACAAGGGGAGACAGATTAGGTTTGCAGCAGACCTATCCACAGAAACTTGTCAAGCCAGAAAGGATTGGAAGGGTATATTCAATGTGCTGAATCAGAAAAACACGCAGCCAAGAATTCTTTACCCAGCAATGCTGTCATTCAAAATAGAAGGAGAGATTAAAAGTTTCCCACACAAACAGAAATTAAAGGAGTTCATGACCAGTAAACCAGATCTGCAAGAAATTTTAAGGGGGACTCTCTGAGGGAAGAAAAGATGAAAAAAATAAATGAATACCAAAAGCAACAAAGACTAGAAAGGACCAGAGAACACCACCAGAAACTCTAGCTCTACAAGCAACATAATGGCAATAAATTAATATCTTTCAGTACTCACTCTAAACATCAATGGACTAAATGCTCAAACCAAAATACATAGGATAACAGAATAGATAAGAAAACAAGATCCATCTCTGTGCTGTTTACAAGAGACCAAATTTAGACCTAAAGACACCTTCAGATTGAAAGTAAGGGGATGGAGAACCATCTATCATGCTAATGGTCAACAAAAGAAAGCCAGAGTAGCCATGCTTACATCAGACAATCTAGACTTTAAAATATAGATTGTAACAAGTGATGAAGAAAGGCAATATATCATAATTAAGGGGTCTATCCACCAAGAAGACATAAAAATTGTAAATATTTATGCTCCAAATGTAAAAACACCCAAATATATAAATCAATTAATCACAAATACAAAGAAACTCGTTGATAATAATACCATAATAGTAGGGGACTTCAGCACCCCACTTACATCAATGGGCAGATCATCTAATCAGAAAATCAACAAGGAAATAATGGTTTTGAATGACACACTGGACCAGATGGAGTTAACAGATATATTCAGAACATTGCATCATAAAGCAGTGGAATACACATTCTTCTCCAGTGCACATGGAACATTCTCCAGAATAGACTACATACTGGGACACAAATCAGCACTCAACAAGTACAAAAAGATCGGGATCATACTGTACATAATTTCAGACCAGAATGCTATGAAACTTGAAATCAACCAAAAGAAAAAAATTTGAAAGGTAACAAATACTTGGAGACTAAAGAACATCCCACTAAAGAATGAATGGGCTAACCAAGAAGTTAAGGAGGAAATTTAAAAGTACATGGAAGGGGCACCTGGGTGGCTCAGTCGGTTAAGTGGCCGACTTCGGCTCAGGTCATGATCTCGCGGTCCGTGAGTTCGAGTCCCACATTGGGCTCTGTGCTGGCAGCTCAGAGCCTGGATCCTGTTTCAGATTCTGTGTCTCCCTCTCTCTGACCCTCCCCCGTTCATGCTCTGTCTCTCTCTGTCTCAAAAATAAATAAATGTACATGGAAGCCAATGAAAACAATAATACCACAAGTCAAAATGTCTGGGATGTGGCAAAGGCAGTCATAAGAGGAACCTATATAGCAATCCAGGCCTTCCTAAAGAAGGAAGAAAGGTCTAAGATACACAACCTAACCTCACACCTTAAAAAGATGGAAAAAGAAAAGCAAATAAAAACCCAAAACCAGCAGAAGACAGGAAATAACAAAGATTAGAGCAGAAATTAATGCTATCAAAACCAAAAAAAGCAGTAGAACTGATCAATGAAACCAGAAGCTGGTTCTTCAAAAGAATTAACAAAATTGATAAACCACTAGCCAGTTTGATCAAAAAGAAAAAGGAAAAGACCCAAATAAATTAAATCAAGAATGAAAGAGGAGAGATCACAACCAACAAAGCAGAAATAAAAACAATAATAAAAGAATATTATGAGCATTTATATGTCAATAAAATGGACAATCTGGAAGAAATGGACAAATTCCTAGAAACATATACACTACCAAAACTGAAACACGAAGAAATAGAAAATTTGAACAGACCCATAACCAGTAAGGAAATCGAATTAGTAATAAAAAATCTGCCAAAAAAACAAGAATCCAGGGCCAGATGGCTTTCCAGGGGAATTCTACCAAAAATTTAAGGAAGAGTTAACAGCTATTCTCTTGAAGCTGTTCCAAAAAATAAAAGTGGAAGGAAAACTTCCAAACTCTTTCTATGAAACCAGAATTACCTTGATTCCAAAACCAGACAAAGACCCCACTAAAAAGGAGAACTATAGACCAATTTCCCTGATGAACATGGATGCAAAAATCCTCAACAAGATATTAGCCAACCAGATCCAACAATACATTAAAAAAATTATTCATCATGACCAAGTGGGATTTATACCTGGGATGCAAGGCTGGTTCAATATCTGCAAAATAATCAATGTGATTCATCACATCAGTAAAGGAAAGGATAAGAACCATATTATCTTCTCAATAGATGCAGAGAAAGCATTTGACAAAATACAGCATCCTTTCCTGATAAAAACCCTCAAGAAAGTAGGTATAGTAGGATGATACCTCAAGATCATAAAAGCCATATATGAACAACCCAACGCTAATATCATCCTCAATGGGGAAAAACTCAGAGCTTTCCCCCTAAGGTCAGGAACAAGACAGGGACGTCCACTCTCGCCACTGTTATTCAACATAGTATTGGAAGTCTTAGCCTCTGCAATCAGACAACACAAAGAAATAAAAAGCATCCAAATTGGCCAGGAGGAGGTCAAACTTTCACTCTGTGCAGATGACATGATACTCTATATGGAAAACCCAAAAGATTCCACCAAAAAACTTCTAGAACTGACTCATGAATTCAGCAAAGTTGCAGCATATAAAATCAATGCACAGAAATCGGTTGCATTCCTATACACCAACAATGAAGCGACAGAAAGAGAAATCAAGGAATCGATTCCATTTACAGTTGCACCAAAACCCATAAAATACCTAGGAATAAATCTAACCAAAGAGGTAAAAAATCTATACACTGAAAACTATAGAAACCTTATGAAAGAAATTAAAGAAGACACCAAAAAATGGAAAAAGAGTCCATGTTCCTGGATAGGAAGAACAAATGTTGTTAAAATGTCAATGCTACCCAAAGCAATCTACATATTCAATGCAATCCCTATCAAAATAACACCAGCATTCTTCACAGAACTAGAACGAACAATCCTAAAATTTGTATGGAACCAGAAAAGATCCTGAATACCAAAGCAATCTTGAAAAAGAAAACCAAACCAGGAGGCATCACAATCCTGGACTTCAGGATGTATTACAAAGCTGTAATCATCATGACAGTATGGTACTGGCACAAAAACAGACACTCAGATCAATGGAACAGATTAGAGAAACCAGAAATGGACCCACAAGCGTATGGCCAACTAATGTTTGACAAAGCAGGAAAGAATATCCAATGGAATAAAGACAGTCTCTTCAGCAAGTGGTGCTGCGAAAACTGGACAGCGACATGCAGAAAAATGAACCTGGACCACTTTCTTACACCATACACAAAAATAAACTTAAAATGGATGAAAGACCTAAATGTAAGATAGGAAGCCATCAAAATCCTTGAGAAGAAAGCAGGTAAAAACCTCTTTGATCTTGGCCACAGAAACTTTTTATTCAACACGTCTCTAGAGGCAAGAGAAACAAAAGCAAAACTGAACTATTGGGTCCTCATCAAAATAAAAAAAAACTTCTGAATAACAAAGGAAACAATCAGCAAAATTAAAAGGCATCCAACAAAATGGGAGAAGATATTTCCAAACGACATATCACATAAAGGGTTAGTATCCAAAATCTATAAAGAACTTAGCAAACTCAACACCCAAAAAACAAATAATCCAGTGAAGAAATGGGCAAAAGACATGAAGAGAGACTTCTCCAAAGAAGACATCCAGATGGCCAACCAACACATGAAAAAATGCTCCACATCACTCATCATCAGGGAAATACAAATCAAAACCACAATGAGATACCACCTCACACTTGTCAGAATGGCTAACATTAACAACTCAGGCAACAACAGATGTTGGTGAGGATGCAAAGAAAGAGGATCTCTTTCGCACTGCTGGTGGGAATGCAAGCTGGTACAGCCACTCTGGAAAACAGTATGGGGGTTCCTCAAAAAAGTAAAAATAGAACTACCCTACGACCCAGCAATTGCACTACTAGGTATTTATCCAAGGGATATAGGTATGCTGGTTCCAAGGGGTACATGCACCCCAATGTTTATAGAAGCACTATCAACAATAGCCAAAGTATGGAAAGAGCCCAAATGTCCATCGATGTATGAATGGATAAAGAAAATGTGGTATATACACACACACACACACACACACACACACACACACACACACATGCGCACACAATGGAGTATTACTTGGCAATAAAAAAAATGAAATCTTGCCATTTGCAACTATGTGGATGGAACTAGAGGGTATTATGCTGAGTGAAATTAGTCAGAGAAAGACAAAAATCATAGGACTTCACTCATATGAGGACTTTAACACACAGAACAGATGAACATAAGAAAAGGGAAGCAAAAATAATATAAAAACAGGGAGGGGGACAAAACATAAAAACTCTTAAATATGGAGAAAAAACAGAGGGTTATTGGAGGGGTTGAGGGAGGGGGTATGGGCTAAATGGGTAAGGGACATTAAGGAATCTATCCCTGAAATCATTGTTGCGCTATGATGTAACTTGAATGTAAATTAACTTGGATGTTAATTAACTAACTTGGATGTAAATTAAAAAAATAAAAAAATATGGAACTTGTTAGAAATGCAAAAAAAAAATTATCTAAGTTTTTGCCCCAGTAAATCTTTTGATTTCTCACTGCAGAAATTTCCAGAACAACCCACAGACTCTTTAATGGAAAACATCAACAGCTTACTCCTTAAATTCTTTGAATCTCTTGACGCAAAATCCTTTCCTTCTTCCCCTCAACCTGAACTGTTGTCTCTTGACCTCTAGCCAATACTATCAAATCCTTCCTTTGAAAGCCCTGCTTTAAACCAAACTTTCACTTCTTAATAAATTCTTTCCTCCCTTACTAAGGTAAGCAGTAAGCTTACCTTTGTTATCAACCGTTTGTTTTGGTGATATTTAAGGAAATCACCTTTTGCATCATATACGTAAACTCATCATAATGCACTAGAGAACCTTCAAGAAAAGCTATAACTGTTAACCTTAAAGGTGAGCTGAAAGCTTACAGATGTCCTTATAAGAATTTATCAAGCATGACTGAGCAAACTCAGGGCAAGATACTGAGAATACGGGATTCTCCAGAGCTTTTGGCAGTTATGTAGTGCTGGAATATCAAAACTGAAGATGTGAGAAACCTCAAACAAATGGTAGATTTCCTATTCCAGACCATTTCTAAATTCAAAGCGTTAGCATGTAATAGACAAAAGCGCTAAAAAAAAAAATGGATAAGCTAAGTGGAATTTCTCGCAATTTCTTAGTGCTGAGGATACAAAGACTTGCTATTAATTTGGGTTCTGAAAATTGAAAGGAACAGCTTTGAATCCAAATGACAGCCCTGCCTTAGTTTAAAGCTAGGTTCTCTTTTCTGCTTATTATGGATCTTTGATAAGAAATACAATTGCTGAGAAGTCTGTTTTGCTTGCTGTTTGCTACGAGCATTGTGAGACCTTTCCTGATTGTAACCCGCTGTGTAGTAGAATGGGCTGTAAAACTTCCTAAATGTAGTCTGATATGTAATGGAATGAGTGATTGTATACAAACTAACCGGCATTTCTCGCTTCTGTAAACCTGCTTGCTTAGCACATTCCTCACCTACCCCCTTCCCCCTTTCTTCCTCCCGCCACAAGTAAAAACCTCCCCTGTGCTATTTGTCTCTGTCTATAAAAACGCTATACCAACCCTAATCGTGGCCTCTTGCGTCACCGGCGACGAGTGCGCAGAGGACCAGGTTCGAACCTGCAATAAACGACCCTTGCCGCTTGGCTTTGACTTACGACTCTGGTGGTCTTTTGTGGGAGGTTTTAGAACTTTAGGCATTACAAAAATAAATCCCTGGAGGGATTTGTCACTTAAGAAAATTAATGTTTATTCATTTTTGAGGGAAGAGAGAGAGAGAGAGAGAGACAGCAGACAAGGGGAGGGGCAGAAAGAGACACAGAATCTGAAGCAGGTTCCATGCTCTGAGCTGTCAGCACAGAGCCGGATGGCCGGTTGTGGGGCTCAAACTTGTGAACCGCGAGATCATGACCTGAGCCCAAGTCCATCACTTAATCAATGGAGCTACTCAGGCGCCCTGGGATTTGTCATTTGATCTAATAATCGTAAACCACGTTTATCTGAGAAGCTAGGCACACAAAAGCATTTGAGAATACAGGTATGGTCCCTGGAAGAGTGTTTCAGCTGGACTTAGAAAAACTTTCAGAACTTTTGTTAATTGCATAGGTTTAGTGCAACATTGGAAATTTGTGTGGGCTCAAACACATATAGTGATCTTTTTTTCATGGTATTTGCCGATTCTAAAGTTGGTTGGGGTAGAAAATTTAGATATAAACCAGAAATCTCTGAAACACAGGAGTGACATTTTTCATTCTCTTCTTGCAGAAGAGACAGAGTCTAAGTTCTTAAGTAAAAGTCCTGGATTGCCATGCCCTAAAAATAGGGGTGAACTGGGGGTACACTGTATCTGGTCAAAACTGTAAGGGAGAATCAACTCATATCAGTTTCTGATTGCATTGAGATTTTCAGCTTTAACTTCATTGGAAGAATGATTGAAAACTCTTTGGTGGTGAAATCATCTGGAACATTTTTCTGTGTAGTCACTATATGGCAAGTAATAAACAAACACAGAGAACAGGCAAGACATTATGAGCAACAAACATGGGGAAAACAGGCTAAAAGCAAATGCACATTGTACCACATATTGGAGTTGGCAAGTAAGGACTTTAAAATAATTGTAAAAGTAGCTTTAAAAATTGTGTTTAATTGGAAAATGGCAAAGGAGTGGAGAAATTCACTGAGGAATTGGAATCCATAGAAAAATTAAATCGATTGAAAAAATATATTTATAATGATCAACTTATTGAACTAATTTAACTTAATGAGCGGTGCATTGAATATTAGATAACGGAAGTGGATGAAAAGTGATGAGGGTCAGTGAGCGTATATTAGGATCTTTTGCTTAGAAACTGAAACCAATGTGGCAGAGAAAGTAATCAGAAAAATATATGCTCTGTCACTCAAATACTTAGAATACCCACCTTGAACCAGCTCTTAAGAAATCAGACTTCCCCAGCAAGTCTCTTTCACCCTGGGGCTGCTTGGGAGTGCGTGAATTTAGTGCTTTCTTTTTGCCCCAAAATCTAGAGTTGTTACATCTTCCACACACTAGATGGCACCAGAGACAAACATGTAATCACCTCAGTAGTAAGGACTCCTAATGTTTCAAAGTTCCTACAGATCTTTGGTGTAATTGTTATTTCATTAGGCTGGTCAGTATTTGATTTCTCATCCTGTGGAAGTGTTTTTCAGACCTGGTTATTTTCTTTTAAGGAACATTTCTATTACTTGGGTAAGATATATCTCTTCTCCCTCTGCACCTGATATTCCGACCCTCAGCTCCCCATAAAGCATCATCAAACAGTAAATCCTGATTCTATAGTTTCCCATCCTTTGTATCAATACCCCAATAGGTTGAACTGATTTTTGTGGCAGAGCAGCTAAAATATAATAGATTATATTAATTTAATATTAATATTTAATATTAACAATTTAATAATTAATTATATTATATATTAATATTGTATATTAATATTATATATTAATTTAATATATTAAATATAATATATTAAATATAATATATTGAATCAATATAAAATATAATATAATATAATATAATATAATATAATATAATATATATTTTATAATATATAAAATATAACTCATAAGTGAGTCCTGGAAAAACTGTCAAAACTTTGGGAAAAGCTAGTTTACATGAATGAACAAGTATTTCATAAGAAACTAGACTCTTCTTTTGGGACTATGACAGCCTAAGATATTCAGACCATCCAATATACTGAAATAAAAGAATGAAGTTATTTTAAATTTACACAAAAGCATCAAAGAATAGTCAAGAAATTCTACTTTTTCTCAAACTGAGCACTAAAGAAGGAAAAATCCCCACCACAGTACTACATACAAATAAAAGAACTATTTAGAATGGGAAAATGAATCTAATTAAAGTGGCAGCAAAGTCCAAACCAAGCTTAACTATAGATTTGATTGACTTAGCACCTCATCCTAGCAGTTATGCAGAGGAACGTTCATAATTCTGAAGGCAAATATTATCTATTTAAATCTCTATATCCAGTGTAAAATAAGTTTAAAAAAATCCAGTGTAAAATAAATTAAAAAAAATAATGGAACATGTATAGAGACAGGAAAATGTGATCCCTGAAAAGAAAGAAAAAATCAATACTATAGGAACATAGATAAGTGACATCGATATTCAGATTTATAATCTTGGTGAACATATGCTGAATGCAAAGTGAATCAAATCTAGGCATAGAAAAGTTAAGTAAAAGGAAACGAAACAAAACAACAACAAAACAACAATTATAAAATATACAAAAGACATTAGAACACTACCACTAGAAAGATGAAGTTTAAAAATTTAAGCCATTATTCTGAATTCAGGAAAATAATAACACTCAAAACTTTCCTACAAAAATGTTACCAACCCACAGGGCTTATCTGCTGAATTCTAAATATTTTAGCAAGAAATAATTTAAAATTATGCAAAATAGTTCAGAAAATAGAAAGCTGTAGCACACTTTCATACCTTCTGTATGAAACCAAAATAACCATAAAATGAGGAACCTGAGAAGAACTTAGGGGCGTCTGGGTGACTCAGTCAATTAAACGTCCACCCTTGATTTCAAGTCAGGTCATGATCTCACAGTCATGGGATCAAGTCCTCTGTTGGGCTGTCCACTGAGCCTAGAGTCTGCTTGAGATTCTTTCTCTCCCTCTGCATCTCCCCCAGTTGAGCTTTCTCTCTCTCTCAAAACAAATAAACAAATAAGACACCCCCCTCAAAAAAAAAACCCTTAGAAGAACTTGCAAAAATGAGAATAGGAGCACTTGAGTGACTCAGCTGATTAAGCATCTGACTTCAGGTGCTTAGGTCATGATCTCATGGGTTGTGGGTTCAAGCCCCGCATTGGGCTCTGTGCTGACAGCTCAGAGCCTGAAGCCTGCTTCAGATTCTGTGTCTCTCTCTCTTTCTGCCCCTTTCCCACTTATGCTTGTCTCTCTCTCTTTCTGAAATACAAATAAACATTTAAAAAATGAGAATATTATAGTCTAATATGATAATATGACTTTTGGAAATAGATACAAAAAGCCCTTGACAAAATATTTGTAAATCAAATCCAATGCTACTTAACACAGATAATATAAGATGACCAAGAAGAGTTTCTTTCAGAAATTCAGTGTTGATGAGCATTTAAAAATCAATTTATTTAGCTGTGTGAACAAATTAAAGGAGAAAAGCCAGAGGATTATTTCAATAAGTGAGGAAAAAATAACCCCAACAATGTGATACATTGAATGCACATTCAAAGTAAATTCTCTTAATGAATTAGAAAAAGAAGCCTTCCTCAAGCTGATAAAGAATATCTATATTACTCATCTATTGCTGCATAACAAATTACCAGAAACGTAGAAGATTAAGTCAGTGCCTGTTTACCATCTCACAGTCTCTATGGGACAGGATTGTGAACAGGGTTTAGCTGGGTCCCCCAGAAAGCTGTGAACAAAAAGCCTTGGCTGGAGCTGGGGCATCATCCGAATGCTTGACTGGGGAGGGATTTATGTTTATGATCATTCAAGTTCCTGGCAAAACTAATTTATTTACCATGGTAATAAAAGGGCCTATTTCCTTGTTGGCTATTTGCCAGAAGCTGTGGCAACTTCAGATAAGAAATCAATTTTCTTGCTATTACCCTGATTGGACAGTCAAACTATTGGCAGTGGTCCAAGAGTTTATAAAAAGGTAAAGATGGGACTGATGATTGGCCAGAGTACTAAGATGACTGACTGCCTGAAGTCTGAGCAGCTGTGCCCATTCTGAGCTCTCATCTGTGATCAGGGATGTCTTGATAAGGGACAAGAAGCAACTGTTCTGGGGAGCTCCATCATGTGCAATGGTTGAGATGTTGTCTTTAAGTGTAAAAAGTCCCTTTCCTGTACATCCAGTTGACTCCAGTTGCCCCTAAGTTATCCAAAATAACTCACTCAGCACCATGGTTTCTGCCAAGGGACTGAGCACGGGAGGCCACATACTCCTGCAAGTAGGATATACCTGTGGGTCCAAGTTTGGTTTTATCCTGTAGCAGGGAGGCCTCAGCAGCCTCCCTAATCTTGTGGGGGTACTGTTTCCATGACACAAAACAAAGTGGAGCAGCTAAATATAGAAGGACATGGGAATAGGGCCTGTGAAAACCCAGGTAACTCTGGACCCACAATGGCCACTTTAATGGTACGGAGCATGGAGCTGAGGAGGGCAGTTTCTTGTATCAGAAGTCCTTGGGACACTTATGGCCACCATTGGGGATCCAGGCTTTCTAGGACCAATGAAGAGGTTGCTAAAACCTCTAAATGAAGGACACTCTGGGAGGCACTAACAGGACAGCCAGTTGTATGGTGATTGGGACGGATTTTAGAAACTTTGTTTTTAAGAAGCCCTATTAACAATGAGCAGGTAAACGCATAAATCGTCTTAAGTAAAATCAAACATATATTGCTTCCAGAATCCCCAAAGTTCTATAAGATGTTATCTGTGTTTTAATATTGTGAGTGCTAAGATGATTAATAGCTATTTCTTTTTTTTTTTTTTAATTTTTAACGTTTATTTATTTTTGAGACACAGAGAGAGCGAGCATGAACGGGGGAGGGTCAGAGAGAGAGAGGGAGGCACAGATCCAAAACAGACTCCAGGCTCTGAGCGGTCAGCACAGAGCCTGACGCAGGGCTTGAACTCACGGACCGCGAGATCATGACCTGAGCCAAAGTTGGCCGCTTAACCGACTGAGCCACCCAGGCGCCCCAATAGCTATTTCTTTACAGTGGCATGGATAGAATAATCTCCGGTCTACCAAATAATCTTCAGGGCTTTAACTGAGTTGGTGGGGTCTTTTACTGTGTAAGGGATAATGGTCCACCCCCTTTTTCTGAGCTCCTTAGTAAATGTTTGTGTGTCCTAAATTATTCTGTCAAATGAATCTCTTTGGAGGAGGACACTTTATACATAATATCATACCTATGTTTGCAGAGACAGTTGGATGTTGTTAAAATCTTGCCTGAAAAAATTGCATGTGATGGCAGGGCTATTGAGATACCCCACGGATGGCCAAGCAAAGGGAATTATATCCTTTTAGAGTTGAAGGCAAACTGTTTCTAAGAGACTGTCGAAATAGGCACTAAACGGAACATATTAGCCAAAACTACAGCTTCAAAACATTTAACAGTAGTTGTTTGATTGAGTAAGTAATTTCAATAATATTGCACATGGGGACCTTAAAGAGGGGGAGCACAGTATTAAGGCTGTGGTAATGTCATGGCATCCATTATTTCCAAGTTTAAATACAGGTCAAATTAGGCTTTAAGATGGAGAAGTAGTGGGGATAATCACCCCTTCTCTAAATAAGTCTTGTATAATACGTTTAAATCCTTAAGGATCTCATTTTATTTTGCATTGGGATATTTTAACTATTTTAAATGTGTGGGTACTATGAAGAAAATTGTGTACCCCTAAAAAGGCATACATTTAAGCTGTGATCAGTGTGATGGTATTTGGAGTTGGAGAGTTTTGAAGGTATGTTAGACAGGGGTCTCCATCAGAACAGAACCAATAGAAAAGATAATGGAGAGAGAGAGAGAGAGAGAGAGAGAGAGAGAGAGAGATGAGAGATGACAGAGACAGAGACATAAAGACATACCCAGAAAGGAAGAAAGAAAAGTAAAAGGAAACCCTGATTTGTAGCATTTGATAATTTCCATGATGTAAACATCCCCACTGTTCTTAGATGAGGGAATAGAACTAGAATCTATCACCAGTGCACCTGCTCCAGAAGACATACTGAGGCAGCTCTTCAGAATGAAGGAGATGATATAAGAGGGAAACATGGAGCACAGGTGTCTGTGTGTGCTCACACACACAACTGAGTACAGGTAAAACTGGGGAGATTGGTGTGGGGTGCCTGGGGAGCTCAGTCAGTTAAGCATCCGACTTCGGCTCAGGTCATGATCTCACAGTCTGTGAGTTCGAGCCCCAGGTTGGGCTCTGTGCTGACAGCTCAGAGCCTGGAGCCTGCTTCACATTCTGTCTCTCTCTCTCTCTCTCTGTCCCTCCCCTGTTTGCACTCTCTCTGTCTCTCAAAAATAAGTAAACATTAAAGAAAAATTCTTTAAAAACTGGGGAAATTGGAATAAGACCAATATTGTATTCATGTCAGTATTCTGGTTTTGATATTATATTATAATTTTGTAAAATATGCCAAGAGGAGAAACTGGGAAAATTATAAAAATGAGCTCCTTGTGTTATTTCTCATAAATTCATGTGATTCTACAATTTTCTCAATTTAAAATATTGGTAGGGGGATGGAGACATCTGCCTTTTCTTATTCCTGCAATCCTGTTCCCTGATGACACCAGAAAGCTGCCATATAAATCCTACCATAATAAAAAAAATCCTACTAAGATAAAAATTTATCTGTTATAACAAAATAATTAAATAAATCTTACATTTGAAAAGAAAAAAAAATGCCCAATAATCTAGGCTTCCATGATAAGAAACTAGATAAACAAGAGAAAAATAAATCCAAAGTAAACAGACCAAAGAAAATAACTAAGATTAGAGCAGCAATCAATGACATTGAAAACAGAAAAAGAGCAGAGAAAATTAGTGAAATAAAAAGCTTGGTTTTTTGTAAATATCATTAAAATGGATCATAGATGTAAATATAAAAGTATAACTGTGACTGTTTTAGAATAAACATAGGAGATACCCTGTGACCTTGGGTTAAGCCAAAAATACATAAATACAACCCCAAAAGCATGAATCATGGAGGAAGAAAAAAAGAAATTGAATTTCATTAAATTGAAATTAAAGTTCACTATACATTTACCTTATGTATTTACCCGAAAGTCCCACTGTTGGGTGTTTATCATAGAGAAGTGAAAATTTGTGTTTACACACACACACACACACACACACACACACACACACACACACTATATATATATATATATATATATATATAGACAAAACATTCAAGGTAGTTTTGTTTAAAACAACTAAAAAGTGGAAACAACATGAATGCTGTCCATCTAGGAAATGGATAACGAACTTCAGTACCTCATACATTGGAACACTACTCAGCAATTAAAATGAACAGACTCTATTAATGCATGCAACAGCATTGTAGATGCCAAATGCTTTATGCCAAGTGAAAGAAGCCAGACTTAAAAGATTTTACTGTCTGATTCTATTTATATGACATTCTGAAAAACGGAAAGCTATAGGGACAGAAGAAGGTTGCCTGGTGATACCATTGGTGGGAATTGTCAACTGCAAAAAGGCAACAGGTGAGAATTTTGGAGAGTGCTGGGACTGAGCCTTAATCATGTTAGTGATTATACACCTCCATGAATGTGTCAAATCTCAGAGAACTTAGACTGAAAAGAAAGAATTTTACTTTGTATATAAATTTAAAATTTACTGTGTGTAAACTAAAAATAAATCTTATAATGCTACCAGTTGACAAAGGCATCACTAAGAGGCTGTATATTCCATTTCCTTGATCCAGTCTAAAGATTATATTTTAACCCCATTTTACAAACAATCTCTCTTGGAAACTCCATTTAAGAAACTCTTTCCAATGTCAGCCTGCATATTTAAAAATAATCTCAGATACTGGAAGGAGGTCTTTCTTGCTCCCCAGAACTGACTTTTGTTTGTCACGGACATTCTCAAGTAGTCAACAGAGCCTGTAGAAACGGGCACAGACAATGGTGAATGATAGAACAGAGCACATATGGTTTTTATGTCACAAATATTACTAAAACATTTGCACAAACTGTTAAATTTGTCTTATATTTCAAATACAAGAAATTGAAGCCCATCAAGTCAAGACGATAAATCATACTTCCTTATGAGACCATTTGTCAGTATTTAGCAGACTTTATCTTGATGATGAAATATTAGTTATAGGAACTTATCATGGTTGCATGAATGCTCAAAGGAAACATAGATTAAAAAGTAACCACAAGTCAGTACTGATACAGGTACTATTTAAAAAAAAATTTTAATCTTTATTTTTGAGATAGAGAGAGAGAGGCAGAGAGAGAGAGAAGGAGTGTGAGTGGGGGAGGGGCAGAGAGAGAGGGAGACATAGAATCTGAGGCAGGCTCCAGGCTTCGAGCTGTAAGCATAGAGCCTGACGCGGGGCTCGAACTCATGAACTGCAAGATCATGACCTGAGCTGAAGTTGGATGCTTGACCGACTGAGCCACCCAGGTGCCCCTGATAGAGGTACTATTAATCATAAGATCTTGAAATAGTTTTCCTTACTTTGGGATACTCTTTCAAATAATGGTGAAGACGTCATATTCTTTGGAAGCCAAGGAATAAAGAATATCTGTAAAATCCACAGATTTAGCAATGTTTTTCTAATGCCAAAATCATCCAGGAGTGGAGCAAAGTTGATATTAGACACAGTGAAATATATTTCTTTTAATGTGACAGATTTGTGAAGGAACTGCTTCCAAATCATCCAATGTCTGGCATATGATTTAATTGGAAGAACCATACCTAGAGAAATACACACATCTTTTCTTTGAAATCTCAATGGGTCACTCTTAGACTTTTTTTTTTTTTTGCTACTCTCCTATTGATACTTGTCGTATATTAAATTTTTGCCAAGTACTAATAAAATGTGTTTGTATTCCCAACCTTCTATATCTACAGAAGGCCGTACAACACAAGATGTCTTAAATACACGTGAAGTGAAGAAAAGCATCCTGTAAACACCCAAAGTGTTCAATCTTATCACACTCATTAAAAGTACCAAGAAATTGCATTTCTGAGAAACATTGCCTACCACAAAAAGGACTTCTGCACAAGCCGAGAATAAATGAAAGAGGTACTATTCACCGCCAAACATTGCGAAACATTAATATTGTAGGTGTATTCTCCTTTAGGGTTATATTTAGGCATATACAATAAAACATATTTATCTGCTTCACGCATCAAAATTTCTGGGGAATGGGGGAAATAGTCTAGGGCTTTTAGCATGATATCAGAAAGCCCTGTTTCTCTCATCTTCCTGATTTTCCATTCTTAGATATGATGTCTGCAACCTTTCAGGAAGGAAAGAAAATGAAAGCAAAAGATAGAGCCACTAGCTGAGATCTACATTTATCACCTCAGTCAACATGGAGTCATCCGCTCATACTTAGCTGGAAGGGGGCTGGGAGGTTGAGCGTGTAAAGTCCTCAAACTCTGTAGTTACATTGGTTATAGGATAGAAGATTTACTTCAGTATGTTCTGAGGCAGGCTACAACATCTCCCACGTAATATGTGAATCTCCGTATTCGTTTTCTATTGCTATTGTAATAAATTGTCACAAATGGGTTGACTTGTAATAACTCACTTTTATTTTTTTTAATGCTTATTTATTTTTGAGAGAAAACACAAGTGGGGGAGGGGCTGAGAAAGATCAAGAAAGAGGATCCCAAGTGGTCTCTGCATGGCCAGCAGAGAGCCTGATGTGGGTCTTGGAGATCATGACCTGAGATGAAGTCAGATGCTTAACTGACTGAACCACCCAGGTGCCCTTAATAACACACACTTATTATCTTAGAGCTCCATGGATCGTAGGTGCAACATGGGTCTCAATGAGCAAAAATCAAGGTATGGGCAGGGCTGCACTTCTTTCCGGAGCTCTTGTGAGTACTCCATTTCCTTGCTCTATTAGACTATTAACAGAATTCAGTTCTCTGACGTTTCAGGACTGAAGAACTTGTTTCCTTTCTGGCCATTGGCCAGCCAAGTAGTATGCTTAGCCTCTAGAAGTCACTAGAGAAAATAGGCCACGTAGTACTTTGTGACTGAAAGCAGTATGTTAAAATCTTTTATATATCCTGTAAAGGCACATATTTTTCATATGTCATACCATCCCTTGATAAAATAAGCTTTTGTAAAATATAACTACTACATTCCTATAGGTAACTCTTCTTATTTTTTCAAAGTTCTTTATTTTGAGAGAGAGAGAGAGAGAGAGAGAGAGAGAGAATGTGTGTGTGTGTGTGTGTGTGTGTGTGTGTGTGTGCGTGCACGCACATGAGCGGAGGAGGGGAAGGGGCAGAGAGAGTGGGAGAAAGAATACTAAGCAGGCTTTGCATTGTCAGCGCAGAGTCCGATGTGGGGCTCAATCCCATGAACCATGAGACCATGATCTGTGCCGAAACCAAGAGTCAGTTGCTTAACTGACTGAGCCACCCGGGTGTCTCTCTGCTTATTTTTTAATAGTGTTTTCTTCAGAGGAACATTATGTCAAAGTTGTCACTTTGTTGAGAAAACAATGTGTAAATAGCCCTTGGCAAGAGGCAATCTTCTACAAATAGTAACACTCATCCAATACAAGTTTAGACAGGAATGTGCATGTTTCCTTTCTCATTAAATATACATATTCTTGATGATGTATATACTGACACCTATTTTCACATAACAATGTAAATCTTTAGCAAATGGCACACCAACTTATATACTGCATTCCCCATATGTTGAGTGGCCAGAAGTCAGAAAATGGCACTATCTAGAAGACTGGTATAATATAAAAATCAGAAAAAAAAGGAAGGTGCATGAGAATAATTTCTTGGTCTTTATATCAAAAAAATGTGTGGAGCCCTCACTAACAATCATGGATTAGTCAGAGAATTATGTGTAAGGTCAGATTATCAATTTTATAAGCTAAATATAGTTTGTAGCTCATAAATTTCAATCAGCCTCAATTATATTAGCCATAAGGGATATCATATATAATTAAACGAATCCACGTAGTAATTTCCAGAGTCTGTCTCATTGTGAATTAACAGACTGGGAAGTCAAGGGATACAAAAAGAGAAAAAACAAAGGTTTCAAGGAATTTTGTAAAAGTGTTAAGGAAGTCATAATCATACAATTCTTAATTGACACTGAGTTCATAATGATATAAATGTTATATTTCATTCGAGTGTTAATGTATATTTAGCTCTGTTCCATAATCCTTGTTTAGATGAGCAAGGAATTAAGTAACACATTTTTAAAAACTGAGCATAAATAAAGTAATAGGAAAATAATTCTAATTTGTAGATAAATAGGTTTTATTCCCTAGGTAATTCATATTGTGGAATATCCCATTCCCTCAAAAATAGCCGTATATTGGTTATCTCTATGTATTTGAATATAAAATACAACACAGCTAGTGATTTCCCTGAGAAAAACAGCCAGCACTACCATTTTTGGTGCTTTAAACTCTTCCAAATGCTTCTCCATGCCAGGTATATATTGATCCTTATAATAATCCTGGGAGTTAATAGAAAATAGTGTGTTTTTCCCATTTTATTTATTGTGAATTGTTAAAGACAAGACAACAGGCCCAAAATAGAGTCGCTTATGTTAAGCCCCACATCACCAAATGAAAACTTAGCTCCAGTTTTGGCTTTCCCAAAAATGTAATCTAAAACCACTCAATCAAGGTAATCAAGCTTGGTAATCTGCCTGATATATCCCTCCATGCCTTATAAGGAAAGTAATTTTGCCGTAACCAATTCAATTTTTGCCTAGCATAACTTCCTTGTTCCTGCTTCTTCCTGCCTATAAAGTCCCCTTGCCTTGTGTAGCTCTTTGGAGCTCCTTCCTACCTGTTGAATTGGATACTACCCAAATCATGAATTACTGACAAAAGCCAATAATAACTTTAAGATGTACTCAGTTGAATTGCTGTTCTTTAATGTAATGAAAAAGTAGCTAAATGAATTGCTCAAGATATGGGTAAAGCAAAGATTAAAATTTAGTTGTCTGAACTCTTGGGATAACACTATTTCCATCATATTGTGATTCGAGCTTTACTAAATGTCAGAAAGAGAAAACACCACCACTCGTATCTTTATCATCACTATCATCACCATAATTATCACCATCATGGGCTTTATCATAACCATATAAAAATTGGTATATAAAACATTAATGGGGAGGGATATAAACACATATACTTCATGGATGAAATGCCTAAATAAATAAAGGTAGTACATTATGTTAGATTGTAGAAGATGTAAAAGGTTAATGACATAAAATATAGCCATCTAAAAAAGAGGCAAGGGGCACCTGGGTGGCTGTGTCGGTTGAGTGTCCTACTTGGCTCAGGTCATGATCTCATGGTTCATAAGTTTGAGCCCTGCATCGGACTCACTGCTATCAGTACAGAGCCTGCTTCGGATCCTCTGCGCCCCCCCCCACCCCTCCCCTGCTCATGCTGTCTCTCTCTCTCAAAAATAAATAAACACATTAAAAAATAAAGAACGGGAGCTAATATTGTTTTATAAGTATATGTACAATTACAGCTAAAACTATTGAACATAATAATTGTCAAAGAACTACTAACAGAAGTCTCAGAGACAGATGCACTCAACAATCTCTTCACGCCAGTGACTGGCTTGAGATCTGGGATTGGGAGACAGGCATTCGTGGTTCTATTGACAGGTGATCCCTTTCCTTGATAAAACCAGTTCAAAGGTTTAAAAATTTCCAACATTTTAGAAAGGGTGGAAGGCATAAAAGAATAGGCACACTAAGGTAAATGCTACTGTAAGGACTTTGCATAAATCTGAAATAACCTGTAACACATTCCTTCACTTTCAAACTCATGGATATTTTATTTTCTTTAAAAATTTTTAACGTTTATTTATTTTTGAGAGAGAGAGAGGGAGAGAGAGAGAGAGAGCAGGGGAGAGGCAGAGAAAGAGGGAGACACAGAATCTGAAGCAGGCTCCAGGCTCTGAGCGGTCAGCACAGAGCCCGACGCGGGGCTCGAACTCACGGACTCCGAGATCATGACTTGAGCTGAAGCTGGTTGCTCAACCGAACTTATGAACTGTGAGCTCACGACCTGAGACGAAGTCAGACTCTTAACTGACTGAACCAACGGACTAAGCCACCCAGGCACCCCATAGACACTTTACTTTTAAAATATGAATTGGCATAGGAGTAGCTGTTCAGAGTTCTATTAAAGAATAAATGAAAAAATTAAAAGCAAATTACTTTGAGGCCAAAATTATTGAGTTAAACATAGAAATATGTTCAGGGGTGCCTGGGTGGCTCAGTTGGTTAAGCACCTGAATTTGGCTCAGGTCATGATCTCACGGTTTGTGGGTTCAAGCCCCGAGTTGGGCTCTGAGCTGACAGGGTGGGGCCTGGAAGCTGCTTCAGATTCTGTGTCTCCCTTTCTTTCTGCCCCTCCCCCACTTGCACTCTGTCTCTCTTAAAAAGTAAATATACATTAAGAAATATGTGCAATAACTTCTGGCTGGAAGTTACTAGGAAGAAAGTGAACTGAATGTAAGATTTTCTTTTGGTATTATGATCGGAGTGACTCCACGTTGTTGCATAGTAGGTTAAATAAATATGCTTTCAATGTTCGCTGATGCTCTGAAATCTCTTATTTGGCCAAAAATCTGAGGTATATCACCACCATATTAATTCACCTATTCACTTAGATTCACTCATTCAACATTTATTGTTTACGTGCCATTTCCAGTCTCTGACCATAGAATCAAAGAAAGTTTTTCATTATTGTTGTTTAACTTTTATTATTTTTTTTTTGTGAGAGAGAGAGAGAGAGAGGGGGAGAGAGAGAGAGAGAGACGGTGAGCACGCACGTGGAAGAGGGGCAGAGAAAGAGAGAAACTCTTAAGCAGGCTCCATTCTCAGCACGGAGCCAGACTCAGGGCTCGAGCTCATGACCATGAGATTACGACCTGAACCAAAATCAAGAGTTGGGCACTTATAACCAACTAAGCCACCCAGGCACCTCTAGAATCAAAGAATGTTAACAAATACAAGTGTGAAGATTGAAGAAATTATTTAGGTAAATAATCTCATACATTGTTTAGCGTAATCAAGTGAAAAATCTTGAAAGATGGAATTCTATTTTATATGAATTTCATTTATGTTCTAATTTCATATGAAATCTGTGGTGCACATTACTATTTTATTCCTGGGTTGGGATTACTCTTTAGGCTTGGAGCACTGAAGACAGATTAATTTGCCTGGTATGTGTCCAAGCACAATAAATTGTAGGCTGGATACAATTTATTGCATCTAGAAGTCTATCATAAGCTGAAGTGGTTAATTCCTTAAAGGGAGCGTAGAGATTTGAAATGTTTCCCTGATACCCGTGTGGCGAGCGGCTGAAACGTGGGCAGCTAAACTCATCACACCATTTTTTTAAGTAATAGTTTTCTCAGTCGCATCCTTGTTCCTAAGACTGTATATCAGGGGATTAAACATTGGCGTCACTGTGGTATAGAAAAGAGAGAGCAGTCTGTCAGTTCCTGCAGAATGATTGGACTTGGGCCTTAAGTAGGTAATGGTAGCGGATCCAAAGAATAAAAACACGACCAGCAGGTGGGAAGAACAGGTGGAAAAAGCTTTGGCCCGTCCCCTGGCGGTTGGCAACTTGAGAATGGTGGAAATGATTTTGCTGTAAGAGACAAGTATCAACACAAAAGGAAGTGCGACAAACAACATAGCTACTACATAGACCGATATCTCATGTACAAAGAGGTCCCCACAGGCTAGCTGGAGGATGGGGGGTATGTCGCAGAAGAAGTGGTTGATTTGGTTAGAATTACAGAAATGCAGAGAGAAAATCTGACATGTTTGTCCTATCTGGACTGGGACTACACCGATCCAGGAGCCAACAGCCAGTTGGATACACATCTTCTGGTTCATGACTAGAGGGTAGTGCAGAGGGTTACAAATGGCCACGTAACGGTCATAGGCCATTACTGCCAGGAGGAAACACTCAGTGGCTCCCAACGCGAGGAAGAAGCACATCTGGGAGGCACAGCCCAGCATAGAAATGCTTCTATCCTGAGTCCAAATGTTCACCAGAATCCTAGGGAGAGTGACGGACACGTAACAGATTTCCAACGAGGAAAGATGCGCCAGGAAAAAATACATGGGTTTCTGTAGTGCCTTGTCAAGCCTGGTTATTGTTATTACGAGGCTATTTCCAATTAAGATAATAACGTAAATGGTGGAGAACACTCCAAATAGTAACCGTTGGAGGTTTGGAAGGTCAGAAAATCCCAAGAGCACAAATTGCTTTATGGTGGAAGTATTATCATCTGCTTTCACCTCTTCACATTTCATCTGTGGGAATGATTTAATCAGAAGTACATGTCACTCCGATGCCTTTGGCTCTTGTTTTCTTCTGATACATAAAGAGGATGGCATGCTTCCCAAGTTTCCCAGTTACCTATTAAAACAAATCTATAACTTCCAGCGCTCTAAAAGTGTGGTGAGGTGTATTTTTCATTATTATTAAATGTATTTGTAAGAAGAAAAATCCCCCTAGTCTTTTTTTTTCTGCTATGAATTATCATATTTTTTTTGTTTCTGAAGATATGTCATTGTAATTTTGCTCTCCATCTGAACATTCAAAATTGCAAAATCTGAATTTATCTTCAATCCTGACAATGATTTCATGCTTTCACTCTATTGCGTTTTCCTCTCAAATCTGTTTTCTGTGAATGTCAATTTCAAAATTAATTTCACTTCACAAGTCAGTATCTTGTAAGTCACCTGAATAGGTTTTATGAACGAATGTAGTTCATTTTTCAAAGTAGTGGGTTTTTGTGGGTTTAACTTTGACAATCTGCATATTTCAGCTGTTTTACTATAAGACAAAATTGATGAGCTGACCGCTAAATATTATGGGTGTTATTTAATCTTTAAAAATGTGTGTTTCGGTGTAAGATCCACGAAATAAGCAGTCATATTTTTTTTTTCATATTTTGCAGTGGAGAGAAAAGGAGGTCTAAAATGGTCTATGTGTTCAGAAATACTCAGAGGCATTTTTGTTCAAAAAAGCAATCCCAATTACAATGTATACCCCTCACACATTTCCCATATAAAAGAAATATCGATCAAAACTCATCTCTGAGATCTCTCTAAATTACCCATATCCTCAATAATTGCAATTATTCTGCTGATTCCATTTAATCCATCCTGTCTTTTCCTTGCACACATATGTGTCTGTGTTCATGCACATGAGTGTATTGGGATGAATTTCTTATCTTTATTATGTACTTTTGTCATTTGTATAACTAGATTATAAGCTTGTTTTGATATTCTATACATTTTTCTATGAAATGCATAGCATATTTTTTCCCAAAAATGTGATTTACTAACTTCTTGAATAAATTGCAAAGGAGTCAAATTGGTTGTTTCTTTGGAATAGTCTCTCCGGTGTAAGTATGGGTTCTTACCCAAATTGCAGACTTCCCCTGCCTCTCTCCCTCCTGGTATATATAGATTGAGCATGTTTTCTGTGGTGTGTGTGTGTGTGTGTGTGTGTGTGAATTATACTCTTTTCATTCAGTCTTGTAGAAATAGCAAATTGTTTCATTGTTTTCAATGTGTCCTAGATAACTTCCATATAATGAGTTAACTAATTTGAAAGCCAATAGAGACTAACTCGTTGCAACGAAAATACATACCTATAACCATACTCTAAGGGTATTGAATATGGACAATAGTCAAAATGTCAGTACAAAAATGTAGGCAGAAATGGGGCAGGAACAATAGTCCATGCAAAACCTGACAATACTGAGGATTTTCTGTGGCTGAGAAAAGGAAAATTAAATGATAATTTCTTTTACAATCTACAGTATTCCGAACTACATATTTAAAGTGATAAAGGCGTGTAGACCTTGCCCTGCTATTATACAATTCTCCCAATGTAAATTTGATTCCAAGGAATGTAAAAACGCTATAGGTGAGTCTGTAAGATGGTCAGAAATTAGTAGCTGTTAGGTGGCATACAAGATGACACAGCCAGGTTTTGTGTGTGTGTGTGTGTGTGTGTGTGTGTGTGTGTGTGTGTGTTTGTCTTCACTATGCCATCCTACACACCTTTAACCACAAATCATATTTTATTCACCTGTTTCAGTCAACATAAAATCCAATCCAATATTTGAACAGTTATTTAAATTGTTTGTTGAATGAATGAGCAGGGGAGGGGCAGAGAAAGAGAGAGAGGAAGACACAGAATCAGAAGCAGGCTCCAGGCTCTGAGCTGTCAGCACAGAGCCTGACATGGGGCTTGAACCCACGAATCGTGAGATCATGACCTGAGCCAAGGTTGGACACTGAACCAACTGAGCCACCCAGGAGCCCCCTAGCCAACTTTGTTTTTAATTCAGACGTTTTCTGTTTCTTTCTCTGGTCTTCCCACTAAAATAATGACTCTTTTTTTTTTTTAATAGAGAGCTTGTGATATCAATTACAACTATCATTACAATGTATGTAATGCTTATATGCAGAACAAGTTTATAAAATCAAATGGGAGGTAAGAAATAAACAATCAGAATTTGGTGAATGCAGTTCAGAAGGCTTTTTCCTTTAGAAGTCTCTAAAGATAAAAGTGAAAACATGCCGATCTCTCTGTAGCATCTTCAGATTCATTTATCATGGAACCTAACTCTTAACAAGCAAAGAATACCTTTGGTATCAGTAGGATGCAAACCCATTTCCATAAGGTCCATTCACTATCTCGTTCCTTAGTTATGTATAATTAAATTTTCAGGGGATATGATTTCCAGGTTTAATGCATTCAAACTACTTAAATACATGCTTAACACACAGTAGTTTTACATGTTGGCATCCAAGATGGTAACAGTGATGATTATGTTGATGATAATAGAATGTCAATAATCTCTGGTATATTTGTCCATTATGTTACAAAGCACTTTGCATTTTCCTTTCTATTACAATAATGAAAGCCAGAAAAGCAAACAGACTATCTGCATCAATGTTTTGTAATTAAACCACAGTAGCAATAACAAAAAAAAGATTCCTTTTTAAATTTTCTTAAATCAGTGTTTGCTGATGCCCCGAAAATACAATTGTTAGTAAAACTGAACTTAGTATCAGACAAAAATTCATGCTTACCTGTTTGGATTGAGGTTAAATATAATGCTTACCTTTACTGACTGAAAGAGAGAGAATGAGAACTGTAGTTTTGGCAGGTAATTTACTTTTATTTGAAACTGAAGTCAATCACTTGCTAAAATATGTCTACTATCACAACACCTAGTGCTCTTTAAGGAGGACTCATTCTTTGCCCTTGGGATCAGTTCCTTTCCCATGTCACTTTCTAATTGAACTAAACCATTCTGCCTGCCACTCAAGGAATTTGGTACAATAACCAGAAGCATATCTGGCCACATTACTCTTTCTTTAAATTCTCTATGTCTCTTACTTTTTTTGTCATCGTTAAGAAATACAAGCATTGTACGATCAGAAATTTACATAAATTATTAAATCGTTAATATTTAATAATTGTATTCAAGTATTATTTATATAAATATATAAATATTTATATTTAAATGTTTATATAAATATTTAAATATTTTTATTCATTTAAAGATTTATTTATATAAATATAATTTTATTTAAATATGTAATATTAAATTATTAAGTTATAAATTATAATTATTAAATTACATAAAGTAAATTACATATTGCTTATAAACTAAGATGTTCTAATAAAGATTCAAGCATAAGGGGCGCCTGGGTGGCTCACAGAGTTAAGTGCCCGACTTCAGATCAGGTCATGATCTCATGGTTTGTGAGTTCAAGCCCTTAAGCTCTCAGGGTAGAGCCTGCTTGGAATTCTCTGTCTCTCTCTGCCTCTCTCTCTCTCTCTCAAAATAAATAATAAACTTAAAAAAATAAAAATAAAAATTCAGAAGTAAGAAGTCAAGGTCTGTGAGGACCATTATGTCACCTGCAGCATGAATCTCCCATCTCCATGTTCAAGTTAGCTAAGTAGGCCGCATCACCTCCTCCCACACTGCAGAAGGTGGGCAGGGGGCTGGAGGTAAGCACTCACTCCTTTTTAGACTTGCAAACTGAAAACTCCATGCAGAATTTCCAGGCATAATCCCTTATGTCAAATTTAGTCATAAGACACCCCTTTTCCAAACTGGAAGAGAAGCTAGAAGATATTTCTCTAGGTACTGCCATGGGACGAGCTAAGACTAACTATCATTAACTCCCCTCCATTGTCAAAACCTAAAATTCTGAGTTACATCATCTGGTTCTCAGCCAAGGATATCTTCATTGTGGCTCCTCTCAGTGCAGTAATTATAAAACAAGAGAAAAAGTTTTATAACACCCGCTACAAACAAACACATATAGACACACATTCACAAAATACATTGGAAGGAGTATTAGGTCCACCTAAAGGAAGCAGTAGATTCATATGTTTATGAATATTAATGAATAGCAGGATGGAAAACAGACTTTGGAAACATCAAGTCCTGTGCATTGAAAAGCTCTTATCTGGGGCTCCTGGATGGCTCAGTTTTTTTAAGTGTCTGACTGTGGCTCAGGTCATGATCTCATGGTTTGTGGGTTCGAGCTGTGTCAGGCTCTTTGCTAACAGCTCAAAGCCTCGAACCTGCTTCAGATTCTGTGCCTCCCTCTCTCTCTCTGTCCCTCTCCCACTCATGTTCTCTCTCTCTCAAAAATAAAGAAACATCAAGAAAATAAAAGCTCGTATTTTCAAGGATTATATATTTATTCACCAATTTTGAGTTATATTTTTATTTCAACTCCAGCCATTAAAATATATGTGTAGCATAATCTTATTGTGGTTTTAGCTTGCATTTTAATTTTAATCTAATTTCATTTTACTTTTGAGAGAGGGGGAGAGAGAGAGGGAGAGAGAGCAGGCACCCCTAGGATGCATTTTAATAGTGGCTAAGGATGGTGAGCACCTTTTGCATGATTATTTGAGTTCTGTATATCCCTTTTAGCAAAATATATATTCAAATTTTTGCACATTTGTTAATTAGGCTGTTTCTTGTCTTACTAGTGAGTTTTGGGAGGTCTTTGTATATTCTCAATCCTTTTTTTTTCTTTTTGGAAGTGTGATGTGCAAGTCTTTCCATCTTTGGCTTGTGTTTTAGTTCTCTGGACGTGTCAATCTCAGAGAAGTCTGATTTACAAACTTTTTTTTTAATGGGTTCTGGTTTTTTTTTTATGACATATTTAAGATCTCTTGCTTAGCCCCAGATCACAAAGATTTTATCTTATATTTTATTATAATAATTATATAGTTTAGCATTCTACATTTAAGTCTATGGTCCATTTTGAATAAATGATTGTAGAAGGTATGAACTTGAGGTGCGAGTACTTTAGATGTTTGTTCAACTGTTCCAGTGTTGTTAAAACATACCTTTTTTTTTCCGCTGAAAATCATTTGCATTTTTGTCAAAAATCAATGGCACAGATTTCCATAGAGTGACACAAATTCGCAAACATCTAACAGATGCCCTAGTAGAGTGATTACATAGATAACTGTATAACATAGTACAAATTTATATATTTTTTTCTATCTTCCTTTTCAAATATTTTAGGGACAAATTTTTAAGACAACAGGCTAAAAACAATAATTAGGGGTGCCTGAGTGGCTCAGTGGGTTAAGTAATCAACTCTTGGTTTCTGCTCAGGTTTTGTAAGATCAAGGCCCGCATTGGGCTCTGTGCGGACAGCATGGAGTCTGCTTGGGATTCTCCCTCTCTCTTTCTCTCTCTGTACCCCTCCCCTGCTCATGCTGTCTCTGTCTCTCTCCAAATAAATAAATAAACTAAAAAAAAGTTAAAGACAATAATTAAAAACTGTATTTTTGTGCTCATGACGAATCCTAAAGAAAGGAAAATAATTACAACCGGCGGTATGAACAACTTATAGCAACCAATTAGACGCAGACGAGACAGAGGGAAGCCTTTCTAGAAAGAGTTAACACCCCAGGTGACACACAAAATAAAATGTAACATTTAAACAGACCTATAATGATTAAAGTAACTGGATTAGCAGTTTGAATACCACTACACGCACAAAAAGCTAGAGACCAGATGGCTTCACTGATGAACTCTACCAAATTAAAAAAAATAATAAAATAATAATAGTAGTAGTAGTAATGATAATAATAATACCAATCCCTCACAAATTCTTCTTTAAAAATTTTTTTTTAATGTTTGTTTATTTTTGAGAGTGCAAGCAGGGGAGGGGTAGAGAGAGAGTGGGAGGCACAAAATCCAAAGCAGGCTCGAGGCTCTGAGCTGTCAGCACAGAGCCCGACACAGGGCTCGAACCCATGAACTGGGGGATCATGACCTGAGCCGAAGTCGGACGCCCAACCAACGGAGCCACCCAGGCATCCCCCCTCACAAACTCTTCTTAAAATGATTTCCTCATACCATTTTACGAGGAAAGTCGTATCTACTACAAAAAAAACCAAACAAACAAACGACGAAAACTAAACAAGACCTTATTTTCACAGGTGTTACCTGGAGACCAAAGAGGAGAAGGCAATTTACCTTCAGTCACGGCATTTGTTCTCCTGGGCTTTTCCGACCTTCCAAACTTCCAGGGACTTCCATTTGGAATTTTCTTTCTCATCTACCTATTCATCTTAACAGGAAATGGTCTTATCATAATGATTGCGAGGGTAGACTGTGTTCTTCAGACACTCATGTATTTTTTCTTGCAAATATTTCCTCTCTGGGATCTGTTATGTGTCTGCCACTCTCCCCAGGATCCTGGTTAATCATTGTACTCAGGATAGAAACATCTCTTTGTTGGGTTGTGCCGCTCAAATGTGCTTCTTCCTTGTTCTGGGAGGCACAGAGGCATTTCTTCTGGCAGTGATGGCTTATGACCGCTCTGTGTCCCTTTGTAACCTCTGCATTACCCTCTAGCCGTGTGCCATGTGCTTCCAGCTGGCTGTTGGTGCCTGGCTCGGTGGGATTCCAGTCGAGATAGGGCAGACATGCCAGGTGTTCTCGCTGCTCCTCTTGGGCTCTAATCAAATCAACCGCTTCTTCGGTGACATCCCCACATTGAGCAAGCTGGCCAATGGGAATACATCACGGAATGAAATGTGTGTCTGTTTGGTGGCTCTATTATTTGCCATGATTCCTTTCCTACTGATTCTTGACTCATATGTGAAAATATGATTGTTAATACTTTTCACAGATATTGGGGGTGGAGTGTAGAACGTCATTTTCTTTTTTTTTTCTTTCTTTTTTTAATGTTTATTTATTTTTGAGACAGAGACAGACAAAGCATGAACGGGGGAGGGGCAGGGAGAGAGAGGGAGACAACAGAATCTGAAGCAGTCTCCAGGCTCTGAGCTGTCAGCACAGAGCCCGACTCGGGGCTCGAACTCATGAACCGTGAGATCATGACCTGAGCCGAAGTCGGAGGCTCAACCGACTGAGCCACCCAGGTGCCCCTAGAACATCATTTTCTAGCTAAAAATAATCACGGTGCTCCAAGAACATATCTCTTATTTCCCATTCTATAAAAGTTAGATGAGTTGACATCTATTAGGCATGTTAACAGGTTTACATGTTTTTCCTCTTGGTAGTTATCTCTTTTATCTAAACTTTTTTTTTTCTCTATTAGGCAGGAGGGACAATGAAAATGAAGGGAATTTTTTTATAGCTGTCTCATTCCATTCTGTGTATAATAGCTTCAGGAATTATCTGATTTCTGCTTGGAAATTTTCCTGGGATTATTTTTTATTGTTGATACTGTGTTTCTATTTTTTTAAATTGCCATTTCTTTTCTATTATATTTTTATAGTTTTGACATGTTCATATGCAAGTGAGTAGAACAGACTTTTTGACTTATGGGCTAAGAAGGTGCAAGCTTCATCACATATTTTTTCATTAGAAGGAAGCATTTCTGACAGGTAATGGTTCCTTAGAGATCCGTTGCCTACATTTACAAAGGATTTATTAGATAGGCATAAATATTGAAAATCAATAAAGTTATTTGTATAAGTACAAACAGAGAAACAACACAAGCAACTGATCATAATGATTATCTTGATACACAATAAATACATATTTATGAATACATATGCAATTTTCATGATTACACAAACAACACAAACTTATTGCAATAAACTGTAACAGTCAGTAAAACGAAGGAGAAAATGATAGAATATTTTTCTCTGAGATATCCACAGTTGACACTGGTTATCATATTTTTATTGATCATTTGCAAGGTCTGTGTGTATGTGGTATACTAGTTATATGTGCAATGTCTGTGTTTTTATAGTACATATATTTTGTGAAACTTTATTTCCATTTCCCTAATTTTCCCATCACACTATCATCTCTAGAAAAGTATATTAAAAATACATTCTTATGACTTTCTCCCCTCTTTTAATTAGAAGCAAATGTTTTAATAATAATATTCACTTTTGTCAAATCATAGGACTATACTATATACATATATTTAATCTGATATTAGTATATATCATGCTTACTATTGACTGGTATTAGTGCACCAAAATCATTTATAAAACTATATTTTCAGTGAAAGGTGCTCTTTTTCCTTAAGAAATTATTTCTCGTAGAGTCGTTGCTCTCTCCCTCTCTCTCTGTGTGTGTGTGTGTGTGTGTATATATATATATATATATATATATATATATATATATATTCATTATCAACCTGGTTCTTAAAATGACTGCTATAATTCTATATAGATGAATGACATGGGTTCCAAAAAGTGATATAACTGTGTCTATATTACAGTTAAGCCTATGATATCAATCTTTGTCAAGAGTTCTTACTGAGAGAGGAAAATAAAACACAATAAAACTATAAAATTACCAATAGAATGATTTTTTATTTGATAACACATACATGCATTATGACTTGATGCATTACACATTACAAGTAATTTTTAATTTGGAAAAAAGCTACCACCGTATAGACAAATATTACAGTTTGATATAAATATCTGTTGAAAATTCAGTACCAATATATAAGAAATTGATTCCTACAAGTATAACATTTTTAATAAGTGAATTATTTACATAGCAATCTTCTCAATGCCATGATGACATCCTTGTTCCTTAGACTGTATATCATGGGATTAAACATGGGAGTCACAATTGTGTAGAAAAGAGAAAGTACTTTGTCAATTCCTGCTGAGTGACTGTGTTTGGGTCTTAAGTAAGTGATAATGGCTGATCCAAAGAACAATGCCACGACAATAAGATGAGAAGAACAGGTGGAGAAGGCTTTGGCCCTACTTGTGGCTGATGGCAATTGAAGGACTGTGGAGATGATTTTGCTATAGGAGATAAGTATCAACAGAAAGGGAATGGTGACAATCAACATAGCAACTATGTAGACCAACATTTCACTCACAGATGTGTCCCCACAAGCAAGCTTGAGGATTGGGGGGATGTCACAGAAGAAGTGGTCAATTAAATTGGAGCCACAAAAGGACAGAGAGAAAATCTGGAACGTTTGCCCTATCTGGACTGGAATTCCACTGATCCAGGAGCCAGCCACCAGCTGGATACAGATCTTATGGTTCATGACTAGAGGGTAGTGCAGAGGGTTACAGATGGCCACGTAGCGGTCATAGGCCATCACTGTCAGCAGGAAACACTCCGTGGCTCCCAACACAAGAATACAGCACATCTGTGTGGCACAGGCAACTAATGAAATTGTTCTTCTCTGGGTCCAGAGGTTCATAAGCATTCTGGGGAGAGTAACTGACACATAGCAGATTTCTAAAAAGGAAAAATTGCCAAGGAAATAGTACATAGGAACATGAAGTGCAGGATCCAATTTTGTTATTAGAAATATGATGCCATTACTCATCACGATAGCGATATAGATGACCGAGAACAATCCAAATAGAAGCCACCGGAGATGGGGAACATCAGCAAAGTCCAAGAGAACAAATTCTATCAGTTCAGTTAGGTTTTCTTCTGGTGGTTTTTCTTTGTGTTGCATCTGTGAAAGGGGCAAATTTAGCTTCTACTTTTAGTTTACCTTAACAGATCAATACCTGTTTTCTAAATTGCATTAGGATATCTATATTGATTTTCTTAACCATTGTAATTGTTTCTAATTTAATAATGTTACTATTTGTGTATTTCTCACTTTCTCAGTTTAGGTCCTATGGATTATCACTGTATACACTCCCTTCAAATCTCCTTGAGGATTCTTCCATATACTTTGTGAATACAGCCCAGGATAAACCAAACTATGCCCTACTCAGCACAGACAGTGGAAAAATTGGCAATCACTGAAGACAGATCTCCAGCTTTGCCATTTGGTCCCACTTTTCATTTCATTCCTTGACAGTCCTATTTTTCTCTATGATTATTCTCCACCACCATTCAATAGTACTCTATCAGACTTTGTCTTCCTTGTATATTTTCAACTGCCTGCTTGAACACTGTCGTTACCCTACAACACTTGTTGATCCTGATCATACATTTTCTTATTATACATTTCACATTATTAGGCAAATTACCCCCAAAAAGGAATATTTTATCACACATAGGGGAATGCAACAAATACCTTTTGGTAAGATACTAAGTGGGGAACATTAAGAGTGGAACAAGGTGGAAAGAGCAGGGGGCGGGGCGCGGTTATTCGGGAAAAGTTGCCTGGGAGTGTAGATAGAGATTGAGAAACAGCCAAGCGGTGAACCCCAGGAAAGTAGAGATGGCCGTGAAGTGTGTTCATTACCTGCGGGTATGTGAGTGGGCAGGGGGAGAAACGATTCTGTGTGCTACTTGTATTTCCACTGTCTCTATTGTTCCTCACAAAACACTTCAAGCAACAGTTTCTAAACTCACTTCTCTTGAAGGCAAGAACATCGCAATTTACCAGCGATTGATAATTTGATCATGTGCACATAGGTTTTGTGATTACAAATCATTGCCTATTTTTTTTACTGGGCTTACGTTTGAATCCTGACTGCGTGATTTATTATCTGTGTGACACTAAGCAACTGTTCAAAATTTTTAGGGTTTGCTTCCTTATTCATCATAATTAAATAATATTGGTAAAATTACCTAACAATTTTATTCGGATTGTTTATTAGTTATGGTTTTATAACTAAAATCATGAAAATGCTATGGATATATTATGTTCTTAAGTCTTTAGTCCCCAGGACTGTACCACGTTGTTTAGAGAAATGGTGTTCATTAGAATTATTGAGTTACTTGTGGGTGATCGCTGCTATGTTTTCATTCTTTCCTTTCATCAGGGTCAGGACTACTAAGGTAAGGTGAGTGAGACTCCTCAGGTACAAAATTTAAGAGGCATTCACTCACTCTCAGGGGTGATTCTGTGCTGCATAATCCAGAAAGTGAATGCCTCCTTCGATATTGCGTCCTTGGAACTTCTTGGCTCAAGATGGGTCCCGGCCCTGCCTTTCGCCTCTCCATTCTGGTGGGTCTAGACTTTGTCCACCAAACACAGCGTAATATAGTGTCATGGATAAAAAATACAGTCCTGCCAAGATGGGCCAGATTTAAATTACGGCTCCAGCACCTGCGAGCCATGTGGCCTCATGAGAGATGCTTCATCTCCTTGCGCTGTGGCTCAGTCAACTCTGTGATTGGCTAAATACCGCACCAACACTTAGAATTTTTATATTAATTAATTGATCTCGTATCTGTCAAACAACTTGAAGTTCTGGAACTCGTAAAAGTCTCTTTAAAGGCTGCAGTTATTACTGTTATTAAACACTGAAATTATTTCTTCTGTGGGATGCCTGGGAGGCTCAGTCAGTTACGGGTCCAACTTCCACTCAGGTCAGGTCACGATCTCACAGTTTGTGGGTTTGAGCCTCACCATAGGGCTGACAGCTCAGGGCCAGGAGCCTGCTTCAGATTCTGTCTCTCTCTCTCTCTCTCTCTCTCTCTGCCCCTCTCCAACTCATGCTCTGTCTCTGTCTCTCAAACATGAATAAACGTTAAAAAAAGTTAAAAAAAAAAGAAAATTAAAATGTATTCTAAGTTGTACTCTGTTTTATGCGGCATGTAAAAAATTCTCTAATTTACTTTCTCTATGTATCACATGACTAATGTGGAAATGGAATGAGATCTTAAAGCAATCAACAGAATGTAATAAAAATGTCATGCACTTAAGGTGTGAATTCTCCATGAATTCTCTGCCAATATTTATGTTTACATTATTACCTCTGCTCTGTGAACCTAATGCCAAGAATGCATATCAGCATTCAACCAAAAGCATCGCAATTTGGCTAAATATCTTTCATATGCATTTTCTTTCATTAATACTCTTGACTTGAGAAGTAAGAACTGTGACTATTTTCCCAGTTAGGATCAATATAAATCTTACAAAATGCTTGTATACCTATGGTGGTGCTGAGTATTTGATTCTGAAATTAACTAAGGTAGCAAACATGTTTCAGATAAAGTCTTTACTCTTAAAGGGGAGAAACAGATTAATATACTAGAGAAAAAATTCCAATCTTCATGTGTCACTTTTTACAAATGGCATATATTTAAAAGAAATTATTTCATGATTCTTTTTTTCCTATGATTCTTATTAGAATAAAATTACTTTCAGTGCTAAGTAAAATACAATTTCTAATTGTTCAAACCCAGCATTTTTGTGATGATATCATCTATGCATAACATGAAATAGTAAGATTTGTGTATGTATTTCTCAAGAGTGGAACAAGGTAGAAAAAGCAGAGATTTGCTCTGGGTGTTCTCATAAAATTATATACTTCCTTTCTTGTAAATGTTTACATTATTATTGATAAAGGGAAAATACAACTTAATGTAGTTATATGGTTTTATTTAAATCCAAGCCTCTACTCTCTGAAAAACTCCAAATGATTAAAGAAATGTATAACAACATTCTAGGTCATTTAAATATTGGGAGCTGACCAAGTCTCAGCTATATTTATGTATTTGATATAAATTAGCAACTTAAACCTTAAATTAATTTAAAAACAATATTGAATTTAAAACTCTTTTTCATTATTTTACTAATCCTTAATTTTATCATTTTTTTCCTTAAAATAAATGTTCTTTGGATTCCCCAGTGGTTATAACATTGTTTCATAGATTGTTTTGCTTCACATTTCTGATTACAAAATCAGGTTGAATATGTAAATGTGAAAATTATTTGTTACAATGTGTTTGCTCAAAATGAATTTTCCTATAATATTATCTGTACCTAGAAAATACTTCAATTATTACAGTTTTCAGTGTGTCAAAGTGACTGAATACCATTATTTATTATCATCATTTCATTATAAATTTTATTTAATAGAATTAGAAATATAGAAGAGTCACTCTAATAAAATGACATATTTGCTACTTTAATACTAATTTTACATTTAAAAGTAGGTTCTAAAGCCTAATATCAGTATAAATTAGTTTACATTTACCTTTCTTATTTGGGATGTTGACTTTTCTCACTGTAGAGGGTTTAATGATTCAACTCGATTGCTGTGGTTGAAAATCACTTGTTTCATCAAAGATACTCAAGCCACCTTTATAATATTCTGTGCTTTCTAAATGCAAACTCTCTTTAAATAAAAGTAGTTATCTCTACCCCAGGGATCTCTTCCACCTGGAAAACTTACATTTCTAATTAGAAGAATCACTTTGGCATTCTCTGATTTGTTATATTTATTTTTTTCCACAAAGCTCTTAGTCTACCCAGAATACCTTCTTTTCAACAGCTCCTTGGAACAGTGTGCAGAGCAAATCTGATTTCTTAGACATGAACAGGGTGCTGAGCATTACACCTGAGACCACCCAAAATCGACACATATCCAATTCTCACTTGATCTATTATAAATGCTCTGTATGGAGCCTCTGTTCCTATTAGATTGAGATCTTGAACTGTTTATCTTGTGTTCTCCTGTAGAATAAGTTCCTTGGTCACTACTTAGAGGCTGGCCTATGTGACCATTGTATTAAGTGTTCTGATGACAAGTGTTATAATTACATACAAAACTACTATACTATTGCCTTCTTCATGGCCACCTTTGCAACCCGAGATTTAGCAGTTGAATGCATTACACATGGTTCAAAAATTAAAATTTTAGCCCAAGGTTAATCTGAACTGGGGGAACTGTTTCTTTTGCAGCATATCCCTCACTGTCTTTTCCCAATTTCATGTCACATTTTCAAAGTGTGAATATTTTCAAGCTTTACTTCGGATAAAATAAGAATCTGAAATAAGTTCAGCTGAGATAATGGGAAAGACTCTGAGCAAATGGCCTGTGAATTCTAGGCTCCAATTTTGGGAAAGGCATTCTCCCATCCCCAAAGGACTGTTTAAGAGTCTTGGCTTGGGATCAATTTCTTATGTCAAAAAGAGGATATTGCTTCCAGTTATTTAGCAAATAGTGATTACTAGGGGTTGATGACTAGGAAGACAAAATATTTCTGAGATAAGAAACTCCTACAGCAATGTGATAACAGGGAGTGATTAGGAAAGATAATTACGATATATCAGGAGCAGGTGCCCAAGGTCATGGAAGAGAATGTATAGGGGAGCCAGATGTGACAGAGCTCAGCAAGGGAGTGAGAGGTGGTCCAGGCTGGAGTTTCTGAGGATGTGCATCCAAGAAGCATCTGCTGAGGACTTCAAACCCTCCTCATCAGTAAGGTGGAGTACTAGGCATGGGTAGAGATCTGATGCCATTAAGTAGAATCTTGAGGAAAAAAAATACTCAAATGCAAATGATAATTTGTCTTTCAGTAAAGATAGTCTACTGAATTGGCCAAATATGGGCATATAAATGCTCTTGGAACAGTTGGGCAGCATAGAGGAAAAAAAAGTTTAACTTTTGTCAAAAGCACATTACAGCAGGAAAACTCCCAATGCTATCCCAGGTTCAAGTACTTAAGAGAGTGAAGTGAGGTGAGCATTCTGAGAAGAAGGTCTCATGTTTTGGAGTAATGGAAAGTTCACGACTCAAACTTTAAAATGCAGGACACAAAAATAGAAAAAATCCTCTATCAAAATAAATAACTCTGCATGATAAAAGAAACAAGAGCCCAAAGTCAGATAGAATTTATACAATGAGAAAAATAATTACACATGATGTCTCAAATGAAGTGCTCTTGTTTTGTTCTTAAATATCAATAAAAAAAGTCCAAAATACAATTAGAAAACTATACTAAACAGATGAAGTAATAAAGAAAGGAAAAAAAAAACATGCCTTAAGCAAGTATATATATTCATTTATGAAAAAAATTAATTTAAATAATGATTTAGTTTAAAAAATTAGAGACATCTCCCTATGCATTGATCTATGGAGAGGAAATGGGTACCATGGACCCACAACATGACTGTGTTTCTTTTTTGTATCAATCAACAATATATGTACATACATGGAGTCACACAATAGCATGACATTGCAACAATTGTGTACTTGCAAAAGACTGTAAGCCACCTAGGTGTGAATAATTCTCTGAGTTATTATCCTCTGTTTAAGGAGACTTAATTTTGATATTTTCCTCTAGTTTTTTCTCTCACAACTCTATGATGCATCTAAAATACGAATTTTATAATGTATCCATTTTTTTCCAGGGCTTGCAACAAGACTGGCCTGCTGTGACCCATCACATCTTAAACAGGAATGGAAATTATTTATTTGATTTCGGCATTTGAAATTATACGTGGCTTGGTTTTCTATTTATAGAAGTGTTGACTGAGGAATGAATCCCACTCAATCATGGTGAATAATTCTTTTAATATACTATTGAATTCAATTTGACATTATGTAGTTGAGAAGTTTTGCATTCCTGTTCATTGGAGGTATTTGCCTGTAGTTCTCCTTTTTAGTGGGGTCTCTGGCTGGTTTGGGAATCAAGGTAATGCTGGCTTTATAGAATGAGTCCAGAAGCTTTCTTCCCATTTCTATTTTTTGGAACAGCTCAAGAAGAATATATATTAACTCTGCTTTAAATGTCTGGTAGAATTCCCCTGGGAAGCCATCTGGCCCAGGACTCTTATTTTTGGGGGGATTTTTGATAACTGATTCGATGTACTCACTGGTATGGCTCTCTACAAATTTTCTATTTCTTCCCATTTGAGTTTTGGTAGTGTGTGGGTGTCTAGGAATTTGTCCACATTTTCCAGGTTGTCCAGTTTGTTGGCATATAATTTCTCACAGTATTCTCTGATAATTGTTTGTATTTCTGTGGTGTTGGTTGTGATCTCCCCTCTTTCATTCGTGATTTTATCTATTTGGGTCTCTCTTTTCTCTTTTTGAGAAGTCTGGCTAGGGGCTTATCGATTTTGTTATTCTTTTAAAAAATAAGTTCTTTGATTCATTGACCTGTTCTACTGTTCTTTTGGATTCTATATTATTTACTTCTGCTCTAATGTTCACAATTTTCTCCTGCTGTTTTTGCAGTTTCTTTGCTGGTGTGCTTCTAGCTCCTTTAGGTGTGAGGTTAGGTTTTGTATTTGGGATTTTTCTTGTTTCTTTAGATAGTCCTGGATTGCAACGTATTTTCCTCTTAGGACTGCCTTTTCTGCATCCCAAAGGCTTTGGACTGTTGTGCTTTCATTTTCATTTGCTTCTGTATATTTTAAAATTTCTTCATTAATTTCCTGGGTGACCCAATCATTCTTTAGTAGGATGTTCTTTAACCTCCATGCATTTGGAGACTTTCCAAAGTTTTTTCCTTGTGGTTGTTTTCAAGGTTCATAGCATTGGGATCTGAAAATATGCATGGTATGATCTCAATTCTTTGATATTTATTGAGGACTTTTTTGTGACGCGGTATGTGATCTATCTTGGAGAATGTTCCATGTGCACTAAAGAGGAATGTGTATTCTGCTGCTTTTGGATGAAAAATTGTGAATATATCTGTCAAGTCCGTCTGGTCCAGTGTATCATTCAAGGCCACTGTTCCTTTATGATTTTCTGCACAGATGATCTGTTCATTGTTGTAAGTGGAGTAAGTCACTCCACTGTAAGCGGAGTAATTGTAAGTCACCTACAATTACCATGGTCATTGTATGTGTATGATATGATTACTTGATTTATATATTTGGGTGCTCCCTAAATATATAACATTTACAGTTGTTAGCTCTACTTGATGGATATATGCCTTAATTATGATATAATGTTCTTCTTCATCTCTTGTTACAATCTTCAGTTTAAAATCTCATTTGTCTGATATAAGTATGGCTACTCTACCTTTCTTTGACTTCAAGTGGCATGATAGGTGGTTCTCCACCCTCTCACTTTCAATTTGAAGGTATTCTCAGGTCTAAAATGAGTCTTTTGCAGACAGCATATACTTGGATCTTGGGTTTTTTTAATATTTACTTATTTTTGAGACAGAGAGAGACATAGCACAAGCTGGGGGGGGGGGGCAGGCAGAGAGAGAGGGAGACACAGAGTTTGAAGCAGGCTCATGGACTACAAGGTCATGACCTGAGCTGAAGTCAGATGCTCAACTGACCAAGCCACCCAGGTGCCCCGGATCTTGTTTGTTTGTTTTTTTTATCCATTCTGATACTCTATGACTTTTTACTGGGACACTTAGTCCTTTTACATTCAGAGTGATTCTTGAAAGATACAGACTTAATGTCATTGTGTTATCTGTAGGTATAGAGGTTGTGGTGATACCTCTAGGCTTTTCCAGTCTTTGCAGCATTCCACCCACAGAGCCACTTTAGGATCTACAGGGCTGGATGAGTGGTCATGAACTCCTTCAGTTTTTGTTTGTCTGGGAAAGCCTTTATCTCTCCTTCTATTCTGAATGACAGCCTTGCTGGATAAAGGATTCTGGGCTGCATATTTTTCCTATTCAGCACATAGACTATTTCCTGTCACTCCCTTCTGGCTTCCAAGTTTCAGTAGATAGTTCTGCTACTACCCTTATGTGTCTACCCTTGTAGTTTAAGACCCTTGTTTCCCTAGCTGCTTTCAGAATTCTCTCTTTATCTTTGTATTTTGCCAGTTTCACTATGAGATACTGCGGAGACCTATTCTTGTTGATTCTGAATAGAGTTCTCTGTGGCTTGGGGATTTGGATGTCTGCTTCTTCCTCAGATTAGGGAAGTTCACAGTTATAATTTGTTCAGGTAAAACTTTTGTTCTTTTCTCACTCTCTTCTATTGGCATTCCTATTATATGAATATTATGTTTTTTTTAACATTTATTGTTTTTTATTTATTTTTGGGACAGAGAGAGACAGAGCATGAACGGGGGAGGGTCAGAGAGAGAGGGAGACACAGAATCGGAAACAGGCTCCAGGCTCCGAGCCATCAGCCCAGAGCCTGACGCGGGGCTCGAACTCACGGACCGTGAGATCGTGACCTGGCTGAAGTCGGACGCTTAACCGACTGCGCCACCCAGGCGCCCCTATGAATATTATGTTTTATTGAATCACTTAGTTCTTTAATTCTTCCCTCGTGTTCTAGTATTTTCTTATCTCTATTTTTCTTCTTCTTCTTTCTTCTCTATTTTCTTATCTCTATTTCATCATTTTCCATAATTTTATCTTCTATTTCACTTATTCTCCCCTCTGCTTCCTCCATCCTTGATGTCACTGCACCTCATTTTATTTTGCATCTCATTTACATTATTTCTTAATTACTCGTGACTATTTCTTAGTTCCTAGGCTACAGGGCTGGTTCAATATTCACAAATCAATCAATGTGATACATCACATTGATAGAAGATAGGAAAAGAACCACATGATCCTGTCAATAGATGTAGATGAAGCATTTGGCCAAATACAGCCTCCTTTCTTAATAAAAACCGTCAAGACAGTCGGGATAGAAGGAACATATCTTACCATCATAAAAATTATATATGAAAGGCCCACAGCTAATATCATCCTCAATGGGGAAAGACTGAGAGCTTTCCCTGTGATCAGGAACACAACAGGGATGTCCACTATCACCACTGTTGTTTAACTTAGCGATGGAAATCCTAGCCTCAGCAATCAGACAACAAAATGAAATAAAAGGCATCCAAATAGGCAAAGAAGGCAAACTTTCACTTTTTGCAGAGGACATGATACTCAACATAGAAAACCCAAAAGATTCCACCAAAAACCTGTGAGAACTGCTACATGAATTCAGCAAAGTCACAGGATATAAATTCAATGTACAGAAATCGGTTGCATTTCTATACACCAAGATGAAGCAACAGAAAGAGAAATCAAGAAATCTATCCCATTTACAATTGCACCAATACCCATAAAATACCAGGAAATATGCATAACAAAAGACGTAAAAGATTTGTGTGCTTAAATTTATATAAAAAAACCTTATGAAAGAAATTGAAGAAGACACAAAAAAATGGAAAAACTTTCCATGCTCATGGATTGGAAGGACAAATACTTTATTCAAAGCGATCTACGCATGCAATGAAATCCCAATGAAAATTGCGTCCGCATTCTTCGCAGAGCTAAAACAAACAATACTACAATTTGTATGGAACCACAAAAGACCTGGAATAGCCAAAGTAATGTTGAAAAAGAAAACCAAAGTGGGAGGCATCACAATCCCAGACTTTAGCCTCTACTACAAAGCTGTAATCATCAAGACAGTATGGTATTGGCACAAAAACAGACACACAGACCAATGGACTAGAATGGAGAACCCAGAATTAGACCCACAAATGTTATGGCCAACTAATCTTTGACAAAGCAGAAAAGAGTCTCCAATGGAAAAAAGACAGTCTCTTTAGCAAATGGTGCTGGGAGAACTGGGCAGCAACATGCAGAAGAATGAAACTGGACTACTTTCTTAAACCATACACAAAATAAACTCAAAATGATTGAAAGACCTAAATGTGAGACAGGAAACCATCAAAACCCTAGAGAAGAAAACAGGCAACAATCTCTTTGACCTTAGCTTCACCAACTTTCTACTCAACACATCTCCGAAGGCAAGGGAAATAAAAGCAAAAATGAACTATTGAGGACTTATTAAGATAGAAACCTTCTGCACAACAAAGGAAACAATCGACAAAACTAAAAGCCAACTGACAAATAGGAAAAGATATTTGCAAATGACATATAGGATACAGGGTTAGTATACAAAATCTATAAAGAACTTACCAAACTCAACACATGAAAAACAAATAATCCAGTGAAGAAATCGGCAGAAGGCATGAATAGACACGTTTCCAAAGAAGATATCCAGATGGCCAACAGACACATTAAAAGATGCTCAACATCACTCATCATCCGAGAAATACAAATCAAAACCACATCGAGATACCACCTCACACAAGTCAGAGTGGTTAAAATTAACAACTCAGGAAACAACAGATGTTGGTGAGGATGTGGAGAAACGGGAACCCCTTGCACTGTTGGTGGCAATGCACAATGTTAGAGCCACTATGGAAAACAGTGTGGGGGTTCCTGAAAAATTAAAAATGGAACTACCCTATGACCCAGCAATAGCACTAGTAGGAATTTACCCAAATGACAGAGGAATTCTGATTCATAAGGGAAAGTGTACCCCAATGTTTACGGCAGTGCTTTCAACAATAGCCACTCATGGAGAGAGCCCAAATGTTTATCAACAGATGAATGGATAAAGATGTGACTTATATATACAATGGAATACCGCCTGGCAATGAGAAAGAAGGAAATCTTGCCATTTGCAACAATGTGAATGGAACTGGAGGGTATTATGCCATGTGAAATAAGTCAGTCAAAGAAAGACAGATATCATATGCTTTCATTCATATGTGGAACTTGAGAAACTTAACAGACAATGATGGGGGAAGGAAAGGGGAAAATTAGTTACAAACAGAGAGGGAGTCAAAGCATGAGAGGCTCTTAACACAGAGAACAAACTGAGGGTTGATGGGGGGGGTGTGTAGGAGAGGGGAAAATGGTGATGGGCCCTGAAGAGGGCACTTGTTGTCTGGGTATTGTATGTAAGCGATGAATCACGGGGATGTACCACCAAAACCAAGCCCACACAGTATACCCTTTATGATAGCTAAATTGACAATAAATTGCATTTAAAAATAAATAAACAAATAAATAAACTTTAAAAAAACATTAAAAACAATGATGGGCTTCCTAAATACTGTCTTTTAACCTTAACTAAAACGTTGTGTAGAATATGATTACGACCGGTTTTACGCAATATCCTTCATCAGTATTGTATATAATTGTGTTTTATTCATTTGTATCTCTTTCTAGTTTACCTCTGTGTTAAGAATCAGAATCACTTCTCAATTTAATTTGATAAGAATTTGCTACTATGAATGATGCAAAGATGGGCATCTTTTTTTTTTTAAGTTTATTTATTTTTGAGAGAGAGAAGGTGAGAGCACACGTGGAGGAGGGGCAGAGGAAGGTGGAGACACAGACTCTGAAGCAGGCTCCAGGCTCCTTGCCAACAGCACAGACGCTGTTGCTAAAGGCACTGATGCGGGGTTCAAACCCACAAACCGTGACGTCATGACCTGCCCCAAAGTCAGACGTTTAACCGACTGAGCCACTCAGGCACCCCAAAGATGAGCATTCTTGGAGATGTTCCCTGGCACACATATGGTTGGAGTTTTGCTGGTACACACCTAGGGGTACAATTCTCCAAGAAGGATTCTTTAGCTATCTGCCAAAATAGTGTACCCATTCGCATCTGAGCGTCGGGTGACAGGTCCCATGGCTCCAGATATTTTACACATGGGATAGGATTAGTCTTTTTTTTTTGTCTTTTTGATGAGTGTATCATTGTGATATTATGATATGAATAAGAAATACATATTGATCTCTGCCTCTGACTACCAACACAGGTTTTGTTTTTGAAGATATCATCATGCAATAATCACTGACAGGCATTTATTTTAACGTTGTTCACTTTTACAATCTTAAATTTATCCATTTTTGTGTCTATTGTTGAAGGCCTTTTTAATAAGTTTTTTTTAAGTGTATTTACTTTGAGAGGAAGAGACAGCAGGGGAGGGTGAGAGAGAGAGAGAGAAACACTCCCAAGCAGGCTCCACACTATCAGCATGGAGACCAACGTGGGGCTCAAACTCAGAAACCATGAGATCCTGACCTGAGCCAAAATCTAGAATCGGAAGTAACCCAGTGAGCCACCCAGGTGCCCCAAGGCCTTTTAATTAGTTTTATAAGAAATTACTATAAATATTATATATCCCGAATCCTTCTATTTTTAATTTTTTAATTTTTATTTAATTTTGAGATAGAGAGAGACAGACCTTGAGCAAGGGGAGGGGTAGAGAAGGAGACATAATCCTATGCAGGCCAAAGGCTCTGAGCTGTGAGCACAGATCCCAAACCCAGGAGCACTGAGATCATGACCTGAGCCCAAGTCAGACATTCAAACAATTGAGCCACCCAGGCACCCCTCCCGACTCCTTTTGGTTCATAAGAAAAATCTGTTCTTTCTTTCTTTTCCTTTGTTTCATGTTTCATTTAAATTCCAGTCAGTTAACATACAGTGTACTATTAGTTTCAGCAATAGAATTTAGTGATGCCTCACTTACATATCAAAAATAAAAGATGATTTGGCAGATATTGAAATTTCTCTTCTGGATTCTATCAGACATTCGGTAACAATAAGAAAGGGAGTAATGCAAGAATTTTCTTTGTGTGAACTTTTATGTTTTCTGCCTACAAAGTTATTATTTTTTTGTAAGTTACATGATACATTCTCTTTGTAATAAATCCAAACTGCAAAAAAATGATTAAGACTCAGGAATCATTTGAAATCCTAACACTGTCAGGAAGCCAATATTTTCTTCTGTTCCACAGCCTCCTGGATACTAAGTGGGCTAATGGGCATCACAATCACTACCACTGGCACATGCAAACTGTTGTATGACATTACGAAATGCTTACCTTCTCTGTTTTTCAAAAATAGTTATATTTTATACATACATTTACTTTCTCTCTCACATGTCAGGAAAGTTTGGAATTTCTTCAGTGAAGGGGCTCTAAAACATGGTCTAGAGAGGCTGTGTTGTATTGTATGGTGTTGACTGACAGCGCCTTCCCATTGCTTCCGGCTTTCTTTTGCACTGTGAAGAAACCTTTAAGAAACACGTCTGAAGAAACCTGTTTTCTCAAAATTCGTAAACAAACACAGGTATCAGATTATAAATTACAAATTAAATATTATAAATGAGATTGTCGCAATTGAAATAATTTGCGCTTCGATTTGTCAGAAGCTCTCAATCATTGGAAAAGAAGTTTACTTGAGACGATGTGAGGTTGCTATGATGATATTAATGAACGTTATTAGGGAATAAAATTAGGAGACACTTTTCTCTGTTGTCTCTACATGACAAGCATATAAGCAAATTCTTTCTGCAGTTGCAAGTATTTGAATCATATTAAAATCTTCGTTAGTAGTTTTCTTAGTGCTACCGTGATGTCTTTGTTCCTCAGAGTATATATAATGGGATTCAAAGTTGGGATCAAAACGGTGAAGAAAAGAGAGATCAATTTCCCAACTCTTTCAGATTGATTTGATTTCAGTTGTGTATAATTGATAGTAGCCGTTCCATAGAATAAGACGACAACTATCAGGTGAGAAGAAGAGGTGGAGAAGGCTTTAGCCCTCCCTTTGGCTGACGACAATTTCAGAATGCTGGAGATAATTTTGCCATAGGAGACAACAATCAACAGAAATGGAACCATGACAATTGCCACTGCAATTACATAGACCACAAATTCATTCACAAGTGTGTCCCCACAAGCTAGCTGGAGTACTGGGGGGATGTCACAGAAGAAATGGTTAATTGTGTTAGACCCACAAAAGGGCAGAGAGAAAATCTGGCATGTTTGCCCAATTACAAATGGAAATACACTGATCCAGGAGACAGTCACCAGCTGGACACAGACCTTGTGGTTCATGATTAGAGGGTAGTGCAGAGGGTCACAAATGGCCATGTAGCGGTCATAGGCCATCACTGTCAGGAGAAGACACTCTGAGCTTCCAAATGTGAGGAAAAAAAACATTTGTGCAGCGCAGGCAAAGAAAGAAATATTTCCTTTCTGGGTCAATAGGTCCATGAGCATTCTGGGCATTGTGACTGTTACATAACAGATTTCTAAGAAGGAGAGATTGCCAAGAAAAAAATACATGGGGGTCTGGAGAGCAGAGTCAATTCTTGTTACCAATATTATGATGCTATTGCACATCAGGATAGTTAGGTAGATGACTAAAAATATCCCAAAAAGAGTCCAGTGGAGATTGGGAATATCAGAAAACCCCAAGAGAACAAATTCCATCAGTGTAGTAATATTTGAAATTCCTGTTTTTAATTGATTCTCCATCTGCAGACATAGTAAATGAAAGAGAGTTAGTCCATTAACATTTTCCAACCACATTCTCCTTCCTGTTAATTTCAGTAGATACATTAATGTATTTATGTAATCTCTTAAGTTATTTCTGCCATTGCTTTGCTCTGTTTCTAGGAGATGATATGTGAAATCTCAAAAATGAACATATAATCTCTTAAAATCAATTCAAGAAAGAAAATCCAAACATACATATTTTATAGTTGCATGTACGAATCCTAGAGACAATGAGAAGTATGCATTGAGACTTATAGCATATTGTGCAGGAACAATATGTAGTTATTGAACCCCTCTTATGACTGAATTATGATACAGGCTTTTTTCTATTGTTTTTGTCTGGGTTCATTTGTGTGTGTGTGTGTATTCCATCTTGTTTCAAATCAAATCTTTTCCTTTAAGATGTTGTCTAATTCTCATTCAGATGAGTTTTAAGTCTTCCCATTTATATTTCAATGAGAATCAATTACTTAAACCAACCCTTTGTTCCTGTGGGAATAAATATATGTATTATTATTCGACTTTATGTACCTCTCCCATCACTCCTGCTAAATACTGAAAGCATTAATCCTATCCCATCCATAACCTTCCCTATTAACACATCCTATGCAATGCATGACGAATATCAATTAACCTTTAATTCAATCTAGAAAAATAAACCATTCATCACACTGCTTTCCATATAATCCTTTTTATCTATGTAAGATTTTATGATCCACTGTCATATAATTTAATATTGTTGTCTAACATCAGGCAATTAACAATACTTAACAATTCTACTATACTTTATAGATGTTTGGTCTCCAGATTTCCCCCTAAAATATTATGTTTTCCTACTTCATCAAATCTAATAATAGAAATAGTTTTCAAAATGACATTAAGTGAATCATTTTATTATAAGTATCAATATTATTGTTATTTGACATATGTCTAATTTTACTTTACTTTATCATTAAGAAAGGCAAGAACTATATGGATTATGTTCAGTACGGCAAGGGTTCAGTGCAGGCTGCCTCAAAACATGCCACAATGGTAAAATGATGATTTTGTATTAAAGTTCCTAAAGAATGATTTGTATGGAACCACAAAAGACCTGGAATAGTCTAATGTTGAAAAAGAAAACCAAAGTGGGAGGCATCACAACCCCAGACTTTAGCCTCTACTACAAAGCTATAGTCATCAAGACAGTATGGTATTGGCACAGAAACAGACAAACGGACCAATGGGATAGAATAGAGAACCCAGAATTAGACCCACAAATGTATGGCCAACTAATCTTTGACAAAGCAAGAAAGAGTCTCCAATGGAAAAAAGACAGTCTCTTTAGCAAATGGGCAAACTGGACAGCAACATGCAGAAGAATGAGACTGGACTACTTTCTTAAACCATACACAAAAATAAAATCAAAATGGTTGAAAGACTTAAATGTGAGACAGAAAACCATCAAAAACCTTGAGGAGAAAACAGGTAACAACTCTTTGACCTCAGTCACAGCAACTTCTTACTCGACACTTCTCCAAAGGCAAGGGAAATAAAAGCAAAAATGAACTGTTGGGACTGCATGAAAATACAAAGCTTCTGCACTGCAAAGGAAACAATCGACAAAACTAAAGGTCAACTGATGGAATGGGAAAAGATATTTGCAAATGATATATTGGATACAGGGTTAGTATACAAAATCTATAAAGAACTTACCAAACTCAACACATGAAAACCAAATAATCCAGTGAAGAAATGGGCAGAAGGCATGAATAGACACATTTCCAAAGAAGACATCCAGATGGCCAACAGACACATGAAAAGATGCTCAATATCACTCATCGTTAAGGAAATACAAATCAAAACCACATTGAGATATCACCTCACACTAGTCAGAGTGATTAAAATTAACAACTCAGGAAACAACAGATGTTGGTGAGGATGTAGAAAAACAGGAACTCTCTTGCACTATCAGTGGGAATGCAAACTGATGCAGCCACTCTGGGAAACAGTGTAGAGCTTCCTCAAAAACTAAAAATAGAACTACCCTACGACCCAGCGATAGCACTACTAGGAATTTATCCAAAGGCCACAGGAGTGTTGACACGTAGGGGCACATGTTTCCCAATGTTTACAGCAGTGCTTTCAACAATAGCCAAATTATGGAAAGAACCTAAATGTCCATCAACTGATGAATGGATAAAGAAGATGTGGTTTATATATACAATGGAATACTAATTGGCTATGAGAAAGAATGAAATCTTGCCATTTGCAGCAATGTGCACCAAACTGGAGGGTATTATGCTAAATGAAATAAGTCAGGCAGAGAAAGATATCATATATTTTCATTCGTATGTGCAACTTGAGAAACTTAACAGAAAGACCACGGAAGGGAAGGGAAGGGGAAAAATAGTTACAAACAGAGAGGGAAGGAGGCAAACCATGAGAGACTATTCAGTGCAGAGAAGGAACTTAAGCTTGATGGTGGTGGGGGTGGGGCGGGGGAGACGGGAAAATGGGTGATGGGTATTGAGGAGGGCACTTGTTGGGATGAGCTTTGGGTATTGCATTTACACGATGAATCGCAGGAATCTCCCCCAAAACCAAGAGCACCCTGTGTACACTGTATGTTTGCCAACTTAACAATAAGTTATATTAAAAAAAAAAAAAAAAAAAAAGAACCAGCCAGTGCAAGAAGAACCCTCTGACACTTCCTCCTTTTGTCTCTGGAAACAGGAAATAAATTACCAGTGCGAAAGTGACCCTCCCTGTACCACAAGAGAGAGAGACATTCTTATCTTCAGAAATAGAGAATTCGGGGTGGAATAAACCTGTTTGAACAAACCTTGCACCTTTTGCTATTTTACTACCCCAGCCCAAATTCTATTTGGAATTCCTCTGTCCAAAATGTGTAAAAGCAGGGTGCCTGTGTTGCTCAGTTGGTTAAGCAACCAGCTCTTGGTTTCAGCTCAGGTCATGATCTCATGTTTTGTTGTGAACTTCTTTCCGTGTGGAGCCTGCTTGGGATTCTCTCTCTTTCTCTCTCTCTCTCTGTTTGGTCCCTCTGATGCTTGTGTGTGTGTGCTCCCTCTCTCTCACTCTTTCTCTTTCAAAATATATAAAAATAAAACAATTAAAAAATATGTAAAAGCAACGTGACCATGTTTTCTTTGAGTCTCAATTTTTTTTTTATCGGACCTCTGTGCACATAAAATTAAACTTTATTTTCTACCATTAGTCTGTCTCATGTTAATTTAATGCTTAGACCAGCCAGAAGAATCTTGAAGGGTAGAGAAAAATATTTCCTCTCCAAGAATAGTTAACGGGTTTTGATATAAAGATCTCAGAATTCTATGTTTTTCTATTTTGTCCTTTGTATCTTTAGCCCCAAATTTACAGTATCCTTACATAAAAGAGTCTGGTAGCACAATTATAGCTTACCTTTATGGATTTGCCTGAGGCTGTTTATGGGACTGTAGATGTTTTGTAAACTGTCAATGTTTTAAGCTCTTCTTCTGTGCCAGTAAGTGGCTGTAATTCTCCAATACTCTTGCTAGCTTCCAACATTAGGTGCTTTTAAATAGGAAATAGTCATGCTCGTCCTGGGGGACATCTCTCGTGCATCATTTTGATTTCTAAGAGACTGCTTCTGCTTTGCAGTCATTACAGTTCTTTTTTTCAAAAACTTTCTCTGTAGATAAACGTTCCCTCTCTTTAGACCCTTCTTGGCACTTGGGGTGGGAGGGTGTCCTCTGGTGGAGAAATCACACTTAATTGTTCCGTATTACTACCAGGAAAAAAAAGTTAAAAAAATCTTTCTATTGCATTCCCGATCCTTCATAATTAGCATCAATTTGCTTTTCTTATTTTTATTCTCATAACTCACTCAAATCTAGATCATCCACAGCCTTAGAAAAATCTGCCCTATATTTTATCACATGAATATGGTATGCTTTGTTCTTAACCCATTAGGTGGTGAGATCCCTTTTCAGAAGTGGAGAGCTGGGTTCCTAGATTAAATTTTGTGGAAACTGAAGCATGTCCTGTGTGCTGACAAGTAACTAGACGGTTTTGTTCATGTTATGGGGTCAACTCAGGCATCAAGGCAAGTATCGAGCTGATTCCAAATGTAAACCACTTCGAACAATAAGCATTTGCCACAAAATTATTTAGGAAAGAAAGGAAAAGGAAGGTTTCCTGTCGAAATCCTTTTTCCTATTTCAACTACTGCTAGGTAGGTATGGCAATAAAATTATCAGGCATAAAGTTGCCAACCCAGTATCTACTTGTACTTACAATTACATTTGCTTCTTTCTCTTTGGAGTTCTCTGACCATTTGTGAGAATAGTGCTTTTCTATTTGTCAAAATAGTATGTGTCCAAAACTGCATTTCATTTCTGTATTTTAAGGCTGCTTATCTTCACTATAGCATGCTTCTTATAAATTGGCCCTCTAATCATTATTGTAACTAATTTGGTATTGCTGAGGGTCTTCCTTCATGTTTATATACAAATGGGAACTTTACTCATGATTTGCCTCAAATAAGATGTTGGTTACTTATAGGCTGGGACAAATTGAATGTCCACCTCCCGTTGGAGTAGACTGATTGAAACCCTATCCTCTCCCTAATTCAGAGAATTGAGTGCTTCTTTATTTAATTAAATATCACCATCACCAAACCAAATTTAATTAAATTTTTTTTACATTTATTTATTTTTGGAGACAGAGAGAGAGAGAGAGAGAGAGAGCGAGAGAGAGAGAGCACAAGTGGGGTAGGGGCAGAGAGAGATGGCTACACAGAATTCGAAGCAAGCTTCAGGCTCTGAGCTGTCAGTACAGAGCCCAACTCAGGGCTCGAACCCACAAACTGTGAGATCATGACCTGAGCTGAAGTCTGACAATTAACTGACTGAGCCACCAGGTGCCCCCTCCCCCCAGCCAAATTTAATTTTAAAATGAAACAATGCTCTAGATATATAAGTGGCTTAACAAAATAAAGAAGCATCTTCAACTCTTACTACAGTACGATTTTGTGGTCAGGAATTAAGGAACTCTGGTTCCTCAGGGCACCTGGGTGGCTCAGTTGGTTTACCATCTAACTCTTGATTTCAGCTCAGGTCATGATCTCACGGTTCCTGAGACTGAGCCCCACATTGGGCTCTGCACTGACAGCATGGAGCCTTCTTGGGATTTCTTTTCTCCCCTTCTCTCTTCCCCTCCCCTGCTCATGCTCTCTCTCTCTTTCTCTGAAAATAAACTTAAAGAAAAAGAAGAAGAAATTGGTTCCTTTCATCTAAGAATTCCATTTTCCCCTAGTTTGTTCATCTTTCTAGTTCCCTATCAGACCTTCAGTATTCAGACAGCTGAGAATTAGAGATAGAAAATAAGGGGAAAAAATCAATCTTAAGAGCCTCAACACAGAATAGGCACATCACTTCTATCCTTGTGCTATTGTAGAAACTAATCACATGGTTTAATGTGGATATGAGAGTGCTAGGGAATTTTGTTTACCATATGTCTAAGAAATGGAAATATATTCAGAGAGCAACTAGCCAGACTCTGCCACAGAGCTCATTTTCAGTCACTAGAGTGTTTTATAGCATGCTATAACATGTAAATCTTTATCTTCTTTTTGATTTCAGAGGGGGAGAGAGAGAGAGAGAGAGAGAGAGAGAGAGAGAGAGAGAGAGAGAGAGAGAGAGAATCTTAAACAGGCCACATGCCCATGTGGAGCCCAACTTGGGGCTTGATCTCATGACCCTGATGTCATGATCTGAGTCAAAATCAAGACCCTGACACTAAAGGACTGAACCACCCAGATGCCCCAACATGTAAACCTTTAGACTGGAGATGTAGCATGACATTTACATAACAGTAATTATTTGTGGTACATGTCTATATTTTAGCTTTTTTTAAAAAGATACATTTATGTCTGGTGGAATATATTATTTTATTGTTTTTTGTTTGTTTGTTTAAAAATTTTATTTATTTATTCAGAGAGGTGGGGAGGGGCAGAGAGAGTGGGAGAGGATCTGAAGTAAACTCTGTGCTCAATATCGCAAACACTGAGATCATGACCTGAGTTGAAATCAAGAGTTTGATGCTCAACTGATTGAGCCACCCAGGTACTCCACTCTCTTGTTTTAAATACAGTCACTCAGGATATAATCCTGATACCAGAAAGTCCAGCATAAAATGGAAAGTTAATGAATAAGTAAAGATAATCAACTCATATTCAAGCAGGAAAGTAAACTGCAAAACAACCTCAGATTAGACAACAGCAGAATTAAGTGGAAAAAGAGATGAGTTCAAATCAGTGGCTAATGCAGTAAACTTTCAGGTAGCCAGTTTCTCAAGACCATCATGATATCCTTATTCTTCAGATTGTATACCATGGGGTTAAACAACAGAATGACACTGGTAAAGGAAGAGAAATAAATTTGTTCTGAAAAGTATGTTTGGATTTGGGTGAAAAATATGTAATGATTTTGGATCTGCAGAATCAAGCTTCAACTATGATGTGAGATGAGCAGGTGGATACAGCTTTGGCTGGTCCTGTTGCCAATGGCAACTTCAAGATGGCAGAGACAATTTTACTGTAGGATCCAAGTATCATAACTAGAGGACAATGCAGAACATGACAAATGGCCATGTGGTGATCATAGGCCATCACTGTCAGGAGAAAATCGTCTCTGTTTGCAAGCATAAAGAGAAAGAAATATTTTTGTAGCACAGGTAGAAGAATAAATGTTTCTTTTCTGAGTCCAAAAGTTTAGGAGTATGCTAGAAAGAATACAAATACATAACAGATTTTCAGGAAGGAAAAATTACTAAGGAAAAAACACATGGGTGTCTGAAGAGCCTGCTCAACTCTAGTTATGAGAGCAATGATGACATTTCCAGTAAAGACTATCACAGACAAGAGAAATATCACAAAAAAAAAACATTCAGATATTGGAAATATGAGAACATTCTGAAACTTTCAACTTCATCATTGAAGTGAAATTTGCTTCTGGTTGAGTACGTGTGTGTGTGTTCCATTGCTTTGAAATTTATTCCTGTTTAATTGATCTATCAAAATCAAAATCAGTATTACCAGATCTTTCAAGATCTTTCATTTACCATAACCCACCATACAACAGATACATGATTCATGTTTTCCAAACCATTGGTTGGTTAATTAAAGATGTCTTTATGAAATAAATTGTATAGATAATATGCTCTCTGGAACTCTGTCTACCTCATATAACTCAAAGTGTCTTGCTATCTGTGATTTGTGATTTGTTGTTCTCATTTAAAAATTCTTATTTTAATAATATATCTGGAATGAAGCTTATGGAAATTTCATAGCCTAAATTATTGTAAAATATAACTATTAGACACTGACCCAAAACAGCAGATGGTGAGGTTTTAGCTTAAAGTTGTTAGTTCTCTGGGCTGCCTGGGTGGCTCAGCTGGTTGAGTGTCTGACTTCTGCTCAGGTCATGATCTCACGGTTCGTGAGTTCCAGCCCTGCATCAGGGTCTCTGCTGTTAGCACAGAGCACACTTGGGATCCTCTGTCCCTTTCTCTGACCTGCCCCAGTTCAGGTCAGAGAGGTCTCGCTCTCAAAAATAAATAAATAATAAAAATAAAAAAGAATAGTTTTAGTTCTCCTTTTAAGATGTAAAGAACCATCTTATGAGGAGAAAAATACTTTTTTAATAACTCAACGTGGGAAGTCTCATGTTTGAAGATTATTATCTTAATTCTACCATTCTTAATGAGAAAATCAGTTCTAAGAAATTATATGCTTTAAGGAAAAATTATAAATTTAATCTCCCTTAACAGAGCATACATCTTTTTCTACAGTGAGTCATAGAAGCATATATATTAAGATAAACCAGTACTTTGCTTATTAAAAAGGATTTATTTTCAATATACTTCAGTTATTTATCTCATGGATTATTATCATAAACATGCTGTACTTATGTAGTGTTCTGTGATCTCCAAAGTATTTTACTACCAATTTTGCTTCAATTTTCTCTATCATAATGAAAGTGACAAATACAAATTCTAGGCTTTGATAGGAGTGCAAATTTTGTGCTTAAAAAATTCTTCAGTACATGTTGACTATTGCTCAAATCTTGGTTCTGAGAATTTTACAGTGTTCTAAAATAAGTGAAGAATATTAACACAAAATCATATTAACATAAAATAATTCATGCGTTCTCTTCTGGGTTGTGTTATAGCTGTTTTTTCTCCCTCAGTAGAACAGTGTAAGTACAAGTGCTTATGTACAATAAATATGCATATATTTCTATATACAATGATTATATAATCATATGTGCAAGAAACTTTTGTTTTAATAAGAGATTGAGGGGCTGGGTGGCTCAGGTCGATTAAACATCCGACTTCGGCTCGAGTCATGATCTCATGTTCGTGGGTTTGAGCCCCGCGTTGGGCTCTGTGCTGACAGCTTAGAGCCTGTAACCTGTTTCCAATTCTGTGTCTCCCTCTCTCTCTGCCCCTCCCCCACTCATGTTCTGTCTCTGTTTCTCTCTCTGAGAATAAATAAACATTGAGAAAAGAAAATAAGTTGATATTTTTTCATAATGGAAAGTCATATTTATTTCAAAATATATGCTTTAAAAATAGCAAGCTCCCTTCAAATGAAGATATCCCCCTGATTCTACTGGTTTTGTTTCTTTTTCATGTATCACCTCAACTTTATGCTTCTGTTTGCCACTCATTCTTATGTGTTTTTCCAGACATTCTGGAACATCTTTGAGGACAATCACCCTATGGAATTCAAGTCCCCTGGTCATCCACCTCACCCCCCTCCCACATCAGATCTGGACAGGAAGCAAGAATGCTCTTGAGAAAGCAGCAATCATTGTCTACCAATGTTACTGGAGAAAATCCAAACAGAAAATAGTGCACGTGGGACCCTTTCCTATCTCCACTTTCCTTAAGATTTCTCTCCTATCTTCCACCTGGGACTTTGAATGTAGCAACCCTAGACGTCTATCATCATTACACGTGCAGGCTTTCTTTATTGCGATCTGCTTATTTTCCTTTTTCTTTTTTAATTTTTAACACTAACACAATCCTGAAAGGAATATTAATTAATTTTTTAATTGCCATCAGACAAAATGGGATCAATTGCAAGTAATACCTCAAATCTATGTTCAAAATAAATATTTTACAAGGGAAATATATCAGACTGGAATTAGAAAACCCTACAGTGCCTGCTATTGTTTCCAGTCTACTTCCCTAATCCCTGTGAAAATTGTTTGGTAGCTATAACTGAGATGTGCAAACTTACCCCTGTATCACACTCTGATTTGCAATGAAATGTTTGGTTCACTGATCCTTTTCTTTTTTTTTTTTTTTCCCCATTGCTCACTCTCTCGCTAACTCCCCAGGCTTGCCTCAGTTTCTAAGACTTTAATATGTTTTTTTAACGTTTATTTGTTTTGAGGGACAGGGATAGAGTGTGAGCAGGGAGGGGCAGAGAGAGAGAGACACACACAGAATACAAAGCAGGCTCCAGGCTCCGAGCTGTCAGCACAGAGCCCGACACGGGGCTCAAACTCACAAACCCTGAGATCATGACCTGAGCCGAAGACGGTCGCTTAACCGACTGAGCCACTCAGGCACCCCTAGTTTCTAAGATTTGAAATGAAAGCAAGATATAGTTTCAACCAACTTTCAATATTTTTCAATAAAATCTTTTGCCTATTTCTTTGTGTTATTATTGCAAGAAACTAATCAAGACCCTAAAATAACTGTAAAGGCATTTTGCAGATATAATTAGGGGTTGAATATTACTTGACCTTAAATTAGGGAGGTTGCTCAGCTGGGCCTGACCTAATGACATAAATCATGTACATATACATGTACGTAGACCAGCCAGAGACAGAAAAAAAATATCAGAGATTCGAGGTGAGTGAAGTGGAAGAAGGAAGAGAGTGTGGACTGCCTTTGGCTTCTGGGAACCGACAGTTGTTCCTAGCTGACACGCAGTAAGGAGAGATGGACCTGAGACTCACAATGTCCAAAGCTGGATTTTTCCAGTAACCTAATAGAGTTTAGAATCAAATATTTTTCTCTGGAGGCTCCAGACAAGAATGTCACCCAGGTCGTACCTGAATTTCAGCCTCTGAGACTCTCAGCAGAGAAAACAAGCCACACCATGCTGGGTTTCTGACCTAGAGAAACTGGGAGGGGCGCCTGGGTGGCTTAGTCGGTTAAGCTTCTGACTCTTGATTTCAGCTCAGGTCATGATCTCAGGGTTTGTGAGTTTGAGCCCCACGATGGGCTCCATGCTGACAGTGTGGAGCCCACTTGGTATTTTCTGTCTCTCCCTCTCTCTCTTCCCCTCCTCAACTCTCTCTCTCTCTCTCTCTCTCTGTCTCTCAAAAATAAATAAATAAACAAAAAAATAGAGACTGTGAAATAATAAACTTGTGTTAAGTTGCCTTAAATAAAATCCTTGTGGAAGCACATTCTGTGGCGTCTGATCAATTTTTCCAAAATGAAACTGGAGAAAACAATGCAAATGGGTTTATTTTCTTTTAGGGTTAATAATAACATTTTTAATAGGTAGAAAATAGTTGATTAATGATTTGGCCTATTCAGACATACATATTTTCTTAATTGGATCAATATGGTGAGATTTCGAATATTAACTTATTTATTTTAGTACAGTTACCTTTGGATTTATCTTCATTTATTTCATGTAAGCCTTACTTAATGGGATTTAATTTCCAACATTTTCTGTGTTTTTTTAAAGTGTTTAAATTTTTGCTTTTTTATTCTGTTATTTTTTAATTTGTAGATTAGTATTGTCAGCAAGTAAGTAAAAGCACCTTTATACATATTTTTTGGAATTGAAAGAGAGACATGCCCAATTTATAAATTTACCATTTACATAAATCTGATAATCATGCATATTCCTTTTTTAACTGAATTTGTAAAAATCCAAAAAAAATCCTATTCATCAATATTTGCATATTTTTTATATTCTATATTATCTTTCTGATTTGTCAAATCCTAGAATCCATTCATTAATTCTACACTCATTGACATTTTTCTCTTTCCTTCCTTTTTGCTTTTGAAGATTATCATCATTCAATAATCACTGACAGGCATTCATTTTAACTATGTCCACTTTTATAATCTTAAATTTATCCATTTTTGTGTCTATTGTTGAAGGCCTTTTAGTTATTTTTAATAAGTTTTTTTTTTTAAAAGTGTATTTACTTACTTTGAGAAAAAGAGACACCAGGGGAGGGTGAGAGAGAGAGAGAGAGAGAGAGAGAGAGATACACTCCCAAGCAGGCTCCACACTATCAGCATGGAGACCAACATGGGGCTCAAACTCAGAAACCATGAGATCCTGACCTGAGCCAAAATCTAGAATCGGAAACAACCCAGTGATCCACCCAGGTGTCCCAAGGCCTTTTAGTTAGTTTTATAAAGAAATTACTCTAAATATTATATATCCTGAATCCTTTTATTTTTATTCTTTTTAATGTTTATTTAATTTTGAGGTAGAGAGAGACAGACCATGAGCAGGGGGAGGGGTAGAGAGAGAGGAAGACACAATCCTAAGCATGCCAAAGGATCTGAGCTGTGAGCACAGACCCCAAACCCAGGAGCACTGAGATCATGACCTGAGCCCAAGTCAGACTTTCAAACAATTGAGCCACCCAAGCGCCCCTCCCGATTCCTTTTAGTTCATAGCAAAAAATCTATTCTTTCTTTCTTTCTTTCTTTCTTTCTTTCTTTCTTTCTTTCTTTCTTTTCTTTTTTGTTTCATGTTTCATTTAAATTCCAGTTAGTTAACGTACAGTGTACTACTAGTTTCAGCAATAGAATTTAGCGATGCATCACGTACATATCAAAAATAAAAGATGATTTGGCAGATATTGAACTTTCTCTGCTGGCTGATACATATTCTGTTTGACATCAGGTAACAATAAGAAAGGGAGTGATTCAAGAATGTTCTTTACTGGGAACATTTATGTTTTCTGCCTAAGAAGTTATTATTTCTTGTAATTTACGTGATACATTCTTTTTGTAATAAATCCAAACTACAAAAAAATAATTAAAAATCTGAAATCATTTGAAACCCTAACACCGTCAGGAAGCCAAAATTTCTTTTCTAAGCCTAGCTACATTTTATACATAGATTTACTTTCTCTCTCACATGTCTGGAGAGCTTGGAATTTCGTCAGTGAAGGGGCTCTAAAACATCGTCTTGAGTGGCTGTGCTGCATTATATGGTGTTGATGCGTCCCGTTGTCTTAATATGTTCCGACTGACAGCGCCTTCCCATTTTACTGCCTGAGAAGGACAATTTCTTCCAGAGGATTCAAATAGAAGCACTTCAATGAAAAGACTATTTACGTGGTGCATTATCCTCCTCGATCAGCTGTGACAAAATAGCACAAGTTGAGTGGCTTAAAACAACAGAAACGGAATCTCTCGCAGCTCTAGAATCCAGAGTCTAAAGTCACAATGTTGTCAGCCTCTCTTCACTCCGGCCTCTGAGAATCATTCTTTGCTTCTTCCAGTGTTGAATGGCTCTTGACCTTTCTTTGTTCTTGGTTGTATCATTCCTGTCTCTGTCTCCACCTTTTTTTTTTTTTTTAATGTTTATTTATTTTTGAGACAGAGGGAGGCAGAGCATGAATGGGAGAGGGTCAGAGAGAGAGGGAGACACAGAATCTGAAACAGGCTCCAGGCTCTGAGCTGTCAGCACAGAGCCCGATGCGGGGCTCGAACTCACAGACAGTGAGATCATGACCTGAGCCAAAGTCGGAAGCTCAACTGACTGAGCCACCCAGGCACCCCTCTGTCTCCACCTTTAAAAGATGTTATTTTCAGTGTCTTTATCTATTTTTTAAACGTCCTCTTAGCATTCTGTCTCATAAGGACACTGCTCAGAGGATACAGTGCCCACATTACACCAGGATGATCTCATTTCCTTAATTTAATTACATCTACAAAGTCTTTTTTTTTTCCAAAGAAGACACGTTTGCAGATTCTAAACGGCCATATGTTTTAGATGGACCCACATTCAACCTGCTACACATTAATGTTGATAGTTTACAGTGAAAATTCCAGACAAATGTAATACTGAATGGATATTAACAGAGCAAAACCTGATGCTACCAGGGGAGGGAATGATGTCACCAGAAAACAGTGGGTACTGGGATGGTAAAGGGGAGATTCTCAGGACTTGTAGTCTTAAAGCAGCATGACCAGTGACAAATGATAGAAAGAAACAGTAATGCAAAGAAAACATGAAGATACTCCTGCTTCCTCCATCTTGCCTGCTGTTGGTGTTTGTCATTGGCTAAATTCAAACATAGGTACAAAGAAGGGCGGCAAATATATCTGGAGAAATGGGAAGGTAAAAAAACTGATCGCAACACATGGCTCTAATCCCTGTTTATAAGATACACCGAGTTAACTATCATCGTATTGCTCAGGCAATCTCTTAACTCACTAGTTCACAGTAGAGGAAAGATGGATCTTCAGATTGGATTGCTGCAGTTGGAATAATTTGTAATTTGTACAAAAGTCCTTAAGTTAATCCTATGAAACTAAGATTCCTTAACATAGTGTGAGGTTCCATTGATGTTATTAATGAACATTATTGAGGAATAAAACTAGAAGACATGTTTCTGTTGTCTCTGCATGACAAGCATATAAGCAAGTTCTTTCCACAATTTCAAGTGTTTGAGTCATATTAAAATCTTCGTTAGTAATTTTCTCAGTGCCACTGTGATGTCTTTGTTCCTCAGAGTATATATAATGGGATTCAAAGTTGGGATCAAAACGGTGTAGAAAAGAGAGATCAATTTCCCAACTCCTTCAGATTGATTTGGTTTGGGTTGTAAGTACGTGATGGTAGCCGTTCCATAGAATAAGACGACAACTATCAGGTGAGAAGAACAGGTGGAGAAGGCTTTAGCCCTCCCTTTGGCTGACGACAATTTCAGAATGCTGGAGATAATTTTGCCATAGGAGACAACAATCAACAGAAATGGAGCCATGACAAATATCACTGCAACTACGTAGACTGCTATCTCATTCACAAATGTGTCCCCACAAGCTAGCTGGAGTACTGGGGGGAGGTCACAGAAGAAATGATTAATTGTGTTAGACCCACAAAAGGGCAGAGAGAAAATCTGGCATGTTTGCCCAATTACAAATGGAAATACACTGATCCAGGAGACAGTCACCAGTTGGACACAGACCTTGTGGTTCATGATTAGAGGGTAGTGCAGAGGGTTACAAATGGCCACGTAGCGGTCATAGGCCATCACTGTCAGGAGAAGACACTCTGAGCCTCCAAACATAAGGACAAAACACATTTGTGCAGCACAGGCAAAGAAAGAAATATTTCCTTTCTGAGTCAATAAGTCCATGAGCATTCTGGGGATAGTGACTGTTACATAACAGATTTCTAAGAAGGAGAGATTGCCAAGAAAAAAATACATGGGGGTCTGGAGAGCAGAGTCAATTCTTGTTACCAATATTATGATGCTATTGCACATCAGGATAGTTAGGTAGATGACTAAAAATATCCCAAAAAGAGTCCAGTGGAGATTGGGAATATCAGAAAACCCCAAGAGAACAAATTCCACCAGTGTAGTAACATTTGAAATTCCTGTTTTTAATCGATTCTCCATCTATAGACATAGTAAATGAAAGAGGGTTAGTCCATTAACATTTTCCAACCACATTTTCCTTCCCGTTAACTGCAGTAGATGCATTAATGTATTTATGCAATCTCTTAAATTATTTCTTGACTCTGTTTCCAGAAAATGAGATGTGAAATCTCAAAAATGAATTGATGTGCACTTAAAATCAATCCAAGAAGGAAAATCCTAATGTATATGTTTTATACTTGCACGTAATAATAGAGATAATGAGAAATATGCATTGATTCTTTAGTATGTCATGCAGAAATAATATGTATTATTGCACCCCTATTATGAGTAGAATTATGAGACAGGCTTTTTCTATTGTTTTTGACTGGATTCATTTTTTTTTTTCCCTGTGTTGGTTGGGTTGTTCCATCTTCTTTCAATTCAAGCCTTTCCCCTTAAAAGGTTGTTTAATTCTTATTCAAAATGAGTGTTAAGTCTTCCCATTTTTATTCTAATGAGAATCAATTAGTTAAACCAATCCTTTGTTCCTGTGGGAACAAATATATGTGATGTTATTGTTCTCCTTTATGTACCTTTCCCATTAAATACTGCTAAATACTGAAAGCATTAATCCCATCCCATCCATAACTTTCCCTATTAAGACATCCTATGCAATGCATGATAAGTATCACTTAACCTTTAAATCAATCAAGAGAAGTAACCCCCATTCCTCACAGTATTTTTCATATATTCCTTTTTATCTAAGTAAGAGTCTATGATCCACTGTCATTAATTGCATTGCAGTCAATTGCAATTCCCTTTCTTTATATTATTTTCTTAATTTTACATATTAAAGTGCAACCTTGGTTAAACCTAATTATTTTTTATTCAGGGCATGCAAATGGCTAGAGTACAATAATGGGACACACACACACACACACACACACACACCACATATGCACACACAGCCTTACTTCACTTAATATGTCATCTAACATCAGGCAGTCAACGTTGCTTAACAATTGTGTTACATATTATTGATATTTGTTCTCCAACTTTTGAAAACAAATATGATGTGTTTTCCTACTTCATCAAATCTACTACTCCCATCTCCATCTTATATCCTTGTTGGCTGATGTTTTGCCTTAATAGTTTGGCTGAAATCCCCTATTTTTGTCTCTAGACATCAGGAAATACATTTCTGATGTGAAAGCTACCCTCCTTGCACAAAAAGTTAGAGAGACATTCCTGTCTTCAGAAATAGGAAATTCAGGGCGCAGTGAATCTATCTGAACAAACCTTGTTACACTTGGCAATTCACTACCCCAGCCCAAATACTGTTTGCAATTCCTTTGTCTAAAATGTATAAAAATGGGGCAACTGAGTGGCTCAGTTTGTTAAGTGACTGACTCTTGATTATAGCTCCGATCATGATCTCATACTTTGTGGGATCAAGACCCGTATCCAGCTCCACATTGATAGCATGGAGCCTGTTTTGGATTCTCTCTCTCCCTCTCTTTCTCTCTCTCCCTCCCCAACTTGTGTGCACTCTCTCTCTTAAAATAAATAAAAGTAAAACATTTTTAAAAATGTATAAAAGTAACGTGACTATGTTTTTTTTTTTTTTTTTTTGAGTCTTAATTTTTTTTATCGGGCCTCTGTGCACACATAATTGAACTTCATTTTCTTCTCTCAATCTGTGTCGTGTTAATTTAATGCTTAGACCAGCCAGGAGAATCTTGAAGGGTACAGAAGATATTTCCTCTCCAAGAGCAGTTAGCTGATTTTCAGATAAAAATCTCAGAATTTTATGCTTTTCTATTTTTTTTCTTTGTATCTTGAGCCTCAACTTTAGAAAGATCCTTAATGGGGCACCTGGGTGGCTCAGTCGGTTAAGCCTCCCACTTCCTTTCAGGTCATGATCTCGTGGTTTGTGAGTTCGAGCCCCACATTGGCTCTGTGCTGACAGCTCAGAGCCTGGAGCCTGCTTCACATTCTGTGTCTTCCTCTCTCTCAGCCCCTCCCCTGCTCACACTCTGTCTCTCAATAATAAGTAAATGTCAAAAAAAAAAATAGAAGCATCCTTAAATAAAAGAGTCTAGTAGCACAATTATAGCTTACCTTTATGGATTTTCATGAGGCTATTTATGTGACTCTAGGTGTTTTGTAAACCGTAAATGTTTTCAGCTCTTCTTTTGTGCCAGAAAGTGGCTGTAATTCTCCAGTACTCTTGCTACCTTCCAACATTAGGTGCTTTTAAATAGGAAGCAGTCATGCTCATCCTGGGGGACATCTCTCCTGTATCATTTTGATTTCTAGGAGACTGCTTCTGCTTTGCGGTCATTATAGTTCTTTTTTTTTTTTTTTTAACTTTCTCTGCAGATAACCCTTTCTTCTCTTTCCTTCTCTGTAGATAACCCTTCTTGGCACAAAGCTCCCTCGCTAAGGGGGAGTCCCCTGGTGGAAAAATTCCACTTACTTGTTTAGTATTACTTTCAGGAAAAAAAAAAGTTAAAAAATCTTTCTATCTATTGCATTTCAGATCCTTCATAATTGGTGTGGATTTGCTTTTCTTACCTTTATTCCCATAACTCACTCAAACCTGGATCATCCCCCGCCTTAGAAAAATCTGTCATATATTTTATCACGTGACCATGGTGTGCTTGGTTCTTAAATACATTACGTGGTGCGATCCCTTCTCAGGAGTGGAGAGCTCGGTTCCTGGATTAAGTTTTGTGGAAACTGAAGCATGTCCTGTCTGCTGACAAAAATCTAGATGGTTCGATTCATATTAAGGTGTCCACTCAGACATCAGGGAAAGTATCTAGCTACTTCCAAATGGGATCCACCTCAAAAATAATCTTTTTCAACAAAATTATTTAGGAAAGAAAGAGAAACAAATCAAAATTTCCTGTCAAAATCATTTTCTTATTTTACCTACTTCTAGGTAGGTATGACAATAAAATTATCGTGCATAAAGTTGCAAATCCAATATCTACTTGCACTTGCAATTATGTTTGTTTCTTCCTTTTCGGAGCTTTTTGACTACGTGTCAAAATAGTGCTTTTCTATTTGTCAAAATAGTACATTTCCAAAACTGCATTTCGTTTCTGTATTTTAAGCCTGCTTATCTTCACTATGGCATGCTTCTTATACATGCTAAGATCTCTGTACCTATTATTGTAACTGATTTGGTATAGCTGAGGGACTTCATGTTTATATACAAATAGGACGTCCATTCATGATTTGCCTCAAATAAGATGTCAGTTACTTATAGGCTGGGACAAATTGAATCTGTGTCTCCTATTGGAGTAGACCAGTTTAATCCCTATCCTGTCTTATTCTTAAGACAGAGAATTGAGGGCTTCTTTATTCAACTAAATACCATCATCACACACACAAAAAAATTAATTTGAAACTGATACAATGCCTTAGATATGTCAGTGGCTTAAAAAAAATAAAGAAGCATCTTCCACTCTTACCACAGTACAATTTTGTGGTCAGGAATTAAGGAACTCTGGTTCCTCAGGGCACCTGGGTGGTTCAGTTGGTTAATCATGTGATTCTTGATTTCAGCTCATGTCATGATCTCATGGTTCCTGAGGTTGAGCCCCACATTGGGCTCTGTACTGACAGCATGGAGTCTGCTTGAGATTTTCTGTCTCCCTCTCTCTCTGCCTCTCCCCTGTTCATGCACTTGCTCTCTCTCTCTCTCTCTCTCTCTCTCCCTCAAAATAAATACGCTTAAAATAAAAAGAAGAAGCTGGTTCCTTTTATCTAAGAATCCCATTTCCCCCTAATTTGTTTATCTTTGGAGTTCCCTATTGGATCTTCAGTATTCACACAGCTGAGAATTAAAGATATACAGAAAATAAGGAAACAAATAAACTCTTAAGAGTCTCAACACAGAATAATCGCATCACTTCTCTCCTTGTGCTATTGTAGAAACTAATCACATGGTCTAATGTAGATATGAGAGGGCTAGGGAATACTGTTTATCATATATCAAAGAAATGGGAATATATTTGGAAAGCAATAAGCCAGGCTCTGCCACAGTGTTCACACTAACAATGTGCTATATCATGCTATAACTTGTAAACCTTTAATCTTTTTTTTTTTTTTTTTATTTTAGGGAGAGAGAGAGAGTGCACACATGCAAGTCAGGGGTGAGAGGCAGAGGGAGAGGGACAGAATTTTAAACAGGTTCCACACTCAGTGTGGAGCCCAAAGTGTGGCTTGATCTCACAACCCTGAGATCATGACATGAGCTAAAAATCAAGAGTCTGATGCTTAACCAACTGAACCACCCAGATACCTCCATATGTAAGCCTTTAGACTGAAGTTCTAGCATGACATTTACACAACAGTAATTATTGATGGTACATATCTATATTTTACCTTTTTAAAAAGATATATTTTATGTCTAATCCAATATAATATTATTTTATTCTTTGTTTCCAACATTTATTCATTTATTTTGATAATGAGTGAGTTAGAGAAAGAGAGAGAAAGTGTGGAGGAGGGTTACAGGAAGAGGGAGGGAAAGAATCCCAAACAGACTCAATGTTCAATCTCAGGAACCATGGGATCATGATCAGAGCCAAAATCATAAGTCAGATGCTTAATCAACTGATCTACCCCAGCACCCCAATTTTATTCTTAAATTAGCAACATTATTGAGGCATAGTTTACATAAAATAAAGTACAACTTCTAAAATACATTCAATGAAATTTGAAATTTGATGAAATCTGATGAGCATATACTCTTGTGAAACTCTTACCACGATCAAGATACAGAACATTCACATCATCTTGAAACATTCCATTGTGCAGCTTCACAATCTGTTTTCCTTCCACCTCCAACTCCAGGGAACCACTGATCAGATTTCTGTAGCTTTATATCATTCATAATCAATTAGAATGTCCTCTGTTTTTTACTGGAGTCTGCTTAGTGTAAAACTTTAAGATTCAATTCATCTGTGTTGTATATACCACATTGATTTTCACTGCAGAATTCAATTCCCCTTGGGTAAATACACTTCAGTGTGTTCATCCATTCATCTGGGGATGGGATTTTAGTTGTTTCTATCGCATAGAGAGTTGTGCATATTTCTGAACAAGTTTGGAGTAGGGCATATATTTCCATTTGGGATAAATAGGAGTGAAATTGTTGGGTTGGGTTGTAGGTGTGATGTTGTCTTTTAAGAAACTGTAAAAATATTTTCCAAAATGGTTACAACATTTTGCACTTCCACCAGCAGTGTGGGGGAAGGATAATAGCTTGACCTTCCCCAACATTTGGCATCATTAAAGTTTTCACTTTTTGCCATACTAATGGATGGGTTGTGGTCTTTCGTTATGGTTTTGATTTGCATTTCTCTTGTGACTAAGTATGTGCCTATTTTTATGTTCTTATTGACTGTTTGTATGTTTTCTTTGATGAAGTGCTCATTCAGTCCATTTGCTCTTCTCCCCGCTCCTTGGTTGTCAGTATTATTGGATAGCAAGTATTCTTTATGTGTTATGGATACAAATTCCTTGTCAAAAGTACATATGGTGAATGTTTTCACCTAATACAATGCTCACGTTGATTCTGAAGTGAATTAAAATAAAAGTCTCTTAAATTGATAATCCTGGTTCTTAAAAGGGAAAAAATTAATATTCAAAAGAAAAAATCGTCTTGATGGATCACGTTTAAGAATGGTAGCATTTAAGATAAATAGTTTCACTCATTAATTAAATAAAATAGTGCTTGATGCTAAATAATATGTAATTGTGGGGTGTCTGGGTGGCTTAGTCAGCTAATCATCTGGCTCTTAATTTCAGCTCAGGTCATGATCTCACGGTTCGTGGGATTGAGCCCCAGTTTGGGCTCTGGTGATAGCATGAAGCCTACTTGAGATTCTATCTCCCCCTCTCCCTCTGCCCCTCTGCCTGCTTGCTCTCTCTCTCACTCTCTCTAAGAGAGAGAGAAAAAAATCTTTAAATGAAATGTAATTGTATCCAGATTTTGTTAATCAAATTATTAATGTATGACATGAAATACATAAGATTTGTGTATTTTTTTCTCCACATGAAGATGAGGTAGAAAAAGCAAACTTATCCTGAGTGCTGCCACAAAGTTTTCTATATTACTATTCTTTCTTTTGAAAGTTGAAGTCCTTATTAATCTAGGAAAATAAAATTTAGTAAGCTAATATTTCTATTTTAAATTCAAGCATCAATTACTGGGAAAACTCAAATAATTAACAGAATGTGTAACAATATTCTAAATCAGTTAGATACTAGTCACTATCCACATCTGGACCTAATCTTCAGCCATGAAGATGTATACTTAATATAAATTAGCTACTGAAACCTTGGAATTTATTTCAAAACCAACATTACACTGAAAAATCACTTTCGCTATTTTACACAACTTTAACTTCATAAAATATTTTATTTTCTTTTTATAAATGCTTCTTGGATTTCTTAAGAGTTGGTGATTTTATTAGCTGGATTGTTTTATTTTATTTTATTTTGATTAATTTGTTTTTTTTATTTTAGACAGAGACAGAGAAAGATCCCAAGCAAAGGAGAGGGGCAGAGGGAGAGAAAGAATCTTAAGCAGACTCCATGCTCAGTGCAGAGTCCATCATGGGGCTTGAGACCATGACCCTGGGATTATGATCTGAGTCAAAACTAAGAGCCAGACCGACTGAGCCACTGAGGCACCCCTGGATTGTTTCATTTTAGATCTCTTCTTGAAATATCATTAAGAGGAAAATGAATAAATATCATGCTTATTTGTTACAATCTTGGCTCCGAATGAAGTTTTCCTCTTTCGTTATTTACTATTTGACAAAAATTCATCAAGTATTTAAGTTTTCAGTATTTCAAATATCAAGAAGTAAAAAAAAACAAAAAACAAAAAAACAGCAGAAAAGAAAAAATGGGCCAACTAGATGAAGAAACGTCTTCTAACCATATAAGAAGGTGGTCAAATTTGTTTATGAAAAAGGAAAAAAAAAAACTAAACTGTAGAGATTCAGTTTATTAAAAAAATCTTTTGACAGTTTTATGCAATTAGGACAACACATTATTTACACTGATTGTACAGGTGAAATGCACAAGTCCTGTGGACAGGAACCAGCCATTGACCCCTAACTCAGTTGTGTTCATGGTGAATCAAACCAGCTTGTATGTGTATGAGCTTATACAGTTTAAAAAAAAATAATGTTTATTTTAGTTTTGAGAGAGAGAGACAGAGAGAGACAGAGTGCAAGCAGGGGAGGGGCAGAGAGAGAGAGAGAGAGACAGAGACAGAGAGACAGAGAATCCCAGGCAGGCTTCCAGCTTTCTGCACAGAGCCCAATGTGGGGCTCAAACCCACCAACTCTGAGATCATAAACTGGGACAGGGCAGACACCTAACTGACTGAGCCACCCAGGTGCCCTGAGTTTAGGCAGTTTTTAATTTGATAACACCATTGTACTTGCAAAAGAAAGCCAACTAAATGGGATCATGTGGGTTATCTCACTCTGACTTAATGAGCCTTCATTTTGATATTGTCATCTATTCTTTTTTCCTTCCACAGCTATTTGATGCATTCCAAAGAGGACTTTTACAGTTTACCCAAATTTTTTTAGTGGTTTCATCAGGAAAATGGGTTTGCTGTGACCATGTACATTATCACCAGAAATGGAGATTATTTTTTATTTGTTTTAAGTGTTGGAAATCATATGTGACTGTGTTTTAATTATGTCCATTATACTTGTTTGAGTCATTTATCCAAAACAATTCAGTGGTATCTCCAGTGTTGGATCACATGATTTTTGGTCAATTATGATTTTTTGAAGCAAAGGGCGATTGATTTTACTGGCTTGGTTTCAGGTTAAAACAGAAGGATGACATTAAAAGAATAAAGAGCAGTATTTTTTTTTTGCTTTCATTACCAGCAAAATGTGTTCACTAAAGAAAATTTAGACAAAAGAGGAAAAAAACTAAAACAACAAAACTGTCTCTCATGTGTGAACATTTTGATGTATTTCTTCCATCTTTTTAAACATAGTTGTGTTTGATTTAAATCTTATGCCTGCAGAAAAATTTATAAATTATCATCCATGTGAGTCCTTACAAAGCAAACATCCTATAACTACTGCTCAAGTCAGCTATAGAAAAATATAAAGTGCTATCACTAGTAACTTTGGGGGAGAAGTAAAGTGGTGCCTGGTGGGATTGGCTGGATGGATACTTAGCTTCTTAATTTCTTATCAGCAGGGCAACCATGTGGATACAATCCCGATATCAGAGAGTCCAGCATAAAACAAACTCAGCAATGAGTAAACATAATCAATGTATAGTAATGTAGGAAAGCAAACTGAACATTAATTTTCGATTACAATATGGCAGACTTAAATAAGAAAACAGAAAATGAGCTCAAATCAGAAGCTAATACATTAAACATTAAGGTAACAATTTTCTCAAGGCCATCATGGCATCCTTATTTCTCAGAGTGTATATCATAGGATTAAACATTGGGGTGACAATGGTATAGAAAAGAGAGAGAAACTTGTCTGCTCTGGAAGAATGTTTAGATTTGGGCCGTAAATATGTGATGATTGCAGATCCAAAGAACATCGCCACAACTGTGATATGAGACGAGCAGGTGGAGAAAGCTTTGGTTCGTCCTGTTGCTGATGGCAACCTCAGAATGGTGGAGATGATTTTGATGTAGGATCCAAGTATCAACAGAAAGGGGATCATAACAAACAGCACAGCGACTGTAAAGACTAACATCTCATTCAGGAATGTGTCCCCACAGGCCAACTTGAGTAGTGGAGGGATGTCACAGAAGAAGTGATTGATTTGGTTAGACCCACAAAATGGCAGAGAGAAAATTTGGTATGTCTGCCCTGTCTCCACTGGAACTCCAGTGATCCAGCAGGCCACTACCATCTGGACACAGACCTTGTGGTTCATAACTAAAGAATAGTGCAGCGGGTTACAAATGGCCACGTAGCGGTCATAGGCCATCACTGTCAGAAGGAGGCACTCTATGTTTCCAAGCGTAAGGACAAAACTCATTTGTGTTGCACAGGCAAACAAAGAAATATTTCTTTTCTGAGTCCAAAGGTTTGTGAGCATTCTGGGGAGAGTGACAGATACAAAACAGATTTCCAAGAAGGAAAAATTACTAAGGAAAAAATACATGGGCGTCTGAAGAGCCTGGTCAACCCTGGCTATGAGAACAATGATGCCATTTCCCATCAGAATTACCACATAGACAAAGAAAAATATTACAAAAAGAAACATTTGAAGATTGGGAATATCAGAAAATCCCAAAAGAACAAATTCCATCACTGAAGTGAGATTTACTTCTGCTGTTTTTTTCTCCATCTGTGAAAATAGTGAAATTAGTTATCTTTTGGGGGCTGTTTTCTAATTTTATGGACCAAAGGAACTTAGGGGAAATTAGTACATAAAATTTCTATTGTTTAATAATTTCCAGCTTTTTATATCCTGGGCATAAAGAGCACAACTAATGGAGAAATTCGAAATATATCAACATAGTTAATATGTAATACAAGGTTAGAGTTTGACTGACAGTGATGTGTTGTAGAATCATTAATTTTCAATTTTTGTATGTTTGTGTGCAGAGCAAATTAATCCATTTTATCCCTTATATGTTGACAAACAGAATCCTGAGACAGAAACCTTTATATCACTTTTTCCTTGTGGTATGTTACCACCAAATTTTGAGATATATTTTTTGTTACTTCTCAATTCTTCCAGGAAGCCCTTTTTTTTTTTTTAGAGAGAGAGAGAGAGAGAGGGAGAGAGAGAGAGAAAGAGCATGAGCAGGGAGGGGCCAAGGGAAAGAGAAAGAGAATCTTAAGTGGGCTCCATGCCCCAATGTGGAGACCCAGGCAGGGCTCTATCTCAAGACTGTGAGATCATGACCCGAGGCAAAGTCAAGAGTAAGTCGCTTAACTAACTGAGCCACTTAGATGCCCCCATGTAGCTTTTTATAAGTACAAGCTTGCCTTCCATTCCATACCTCACAGCTGTAGCTCTTACTGTTTGTGTATGCACTTTATTTGAAACCATTCTGGTTTCATTTATTTATCAATATAAAATAAACAACATGGTCATCAGATGTTATAATGCAAGATCTTTTCTTTATCTTGTCCGAACATGTAGTAGATATTTGATAAATGCTTTCTGAACTATTCCTTATTAACAATGGCAATATTGAAGGAATTACATGGATAATATGATTTCCGAAACTCTGCCTAGCAAATTTATCCTCAAATGACTTGCTCACTGCCATTGGTCACTTTCATTGAAAAATTCTTATTTTAATAATATGTCGGAACTGAAAAACAAAAATCATAATAGAACACTATAGACTATTATAAAATATCATTGTTAGACAGTTTCCAGAAACATCAAAGGCAGAGAAGTGAGCAAGTACATTGTGATCATGAGGAATTAATGAGACCTACAGAGACTCAATTATCTATTCATGTATTGAGATATAGGTGGACAATATAGAAATTTAAACAAAAAAAGACAATTATACCATTACACAATGTCTGGAAAAACAAAAGACAAAAATGATTTTAACTAAATTATCATTGTGTTGATCAAGTGCTTGCAATAAGATTTCTCATTTAGTCTAAAATAATCTTCTTGAATTGAGTGTTGATTTCTTCATGGTATATTATAGATGGAGGTACTTAGGATCAAAGATTTGCATGACTAAACTATAAAAAAAAGTTCTATTTGGGTCCTAAGATTCATAAGCATTTGGGGAAGGTAATAGATAACACTGTGTAGCAGATTTCCAAGAAGGAAAAACTGCCAAGCAAATATAAGGCTACATGGGAGTTGAGATCAGGGTCCAATTCTGTCAGAACTAAGGTGACATTGCCCATCAGCATAATGATATAGACAACCAAGTACAATCCAAATAGAAACCACTGGAGATGGGGATAGCTGCAAAATCCAAGAGAACACATTCCATTAATTTGGTTAGATTTTTGGTCTGGGCATTTTTCCTGGTGTTTCACCTGTGGAAGGAGAAATCTAGCCTGTGCTTTTTACTGTACCTGCCTTGACATTGTTTGTTCTTTAGACTGACTCAGAATGTCCAGATGGGCTTTCGTGATCATTGCCGTTGTTATCAATTTAAGGATGCTACCATTTATATGTGTCCCATGCTTCCAGTTTAGATCCTGTGGCTTATCACTGTCAAACTCCCTTGAAATTTGCTTCAGAGCCATTCCATGATACTTTCTGAACACAGCCGGGGATAAACAAATTATACCCTACTCAGCACAGGCTCTGGAACATTGACTACACTGAGGACAGACCTATTACTCTGATATTTGGTTTTCTACTTAACTGCACTTCTTCACAACCCTATTGTATATTCCACGAATTCTCCATGCAGTAGCACTTTATCTTAAAGCGTCTTTTCACATATATTTTCAGCTACCTACTTCAGGTTTTCACTCCTCTGTCCTTATTTGCTGATTTTGAGCATAAATGTCCCTATTATTCAGTCCAAAATCACTAAATGGTTTTTAAAGATATGTTAGAATTGTTATCGTGCCCATAAGAATATCCTTTAGAAGGCTACTACGTGGAAAACGTGAGAGGATTTTATTCAGAAAAATTAACTTGAGAACATTGACTCAGATTAACAAAACAAAACAAAACAAAACTTTAAAGCAGGTTGACTCTGGGAAATTGGAACAACCAAGAGTGTGTTCGTTACCTGTAGTATGCAAGGTGTGTGGGCACAGAGAGAAAAGATGTTGGGTCTGTCTAGTTTTACCCTCCACTCTCTTTGTTGTTCCTCCAAAACATACTCTCCAATCACTGTTTTTAAACTCACGATTCTTTAACGATAAGGCTATCAAATCTCAGAAAAGGTAGATAGTTGACCAATTGCACAAATGTTTGTGATTGCAAGCTAGCAATTTTTTTTATGTCTGAATGCTATTTTCATGAAACTTTTTAAAGTTTATTTATTTGAGAGCAGGAGAGAGAGAGAGAGAGAGAGAGAGAGAGAGAGAGAGAGAGACTCCCAAGCAGGATCCATGCTTTCAGTACAGAGCCTGACATGGGGCTTCATCTCAGGGACTGAGATCTTGACCGGAGCACAAATCAAGAGTCAGATGCTTAACCAACTGAGCCACCCAGGTGCCCTCCATGACTTATTATCTGCGTGATGTTAAACAATTATTTAAACTTTCTAATATTTGCTGCTTCATTTTTAAAGAAATGAATGGGACAATATTGATAACGTTATTACCTATCAACTCACACTGATCACTTATTAGCTAGGATTAAATGATTACAATTATGATTATATTTTGTTCTTTGTACTCTCCAGGGTTATAGTGCATTGCCTAGCAAAATGATGTGTAATAGCGTTATTGTGTCCCTTTGTTGGTGGTCACTTTTGTCCATTCTTCTCTTTCATTGGAGCCAGGACTAGTGAAGAGAAGGAGGCTCTAGAGAGTGAATTTAAGAGGGGATCCATCATACTCAGGTATGACCCTGAGCTTGTATAGATATATCTCATGTGAATGTCTCCTTGGATATCGTACCCCCATGTCCGTTGGCTCACCACAAGTCCCACCCAGCCCGTTCTCATGTCTCCATCCTAATGGGACTGGACATTACCTACCAAATTTAGCATCAGGGGAGTGATGTAGGTAAGGAGTACAGTCCTCCGCAGATGGAAGGGATTGAAGTTACTTGTGTGACCTCAGGCCAGTTTCTCAGTTCTCTCAGCTAAAAGTGAGGCGGTTGCTGTCCCAATGCTTCAGGTTATGCGAATCAAATCATTTCATATATGTAAAAACTTTAAGCAGTTTTATACAAGTTTACACATTTATACATTTATACAAGTTTTTGGCATTTATACAAGTTTACACAAGTGCTAGTGACGATTTTTATAATTAAAAACGAAGTTTTATTCTACTGAATTTTACTCTGAGTTCTGCACAACTTGAAGAAATACCTTGTGAATACCTTCTCTGTTATCACACAATTATTATACAAACACGATGAGATTTTAAAGCAGTCATCAAATATTATAAAAATCCCAAACCATTCAACACTCAAGTTGTAAACGCTCCGTGAATTCTCTGCCAATACATATTTTTTTGTGCTGTTATTTTTACCTACAGGACACATCACTGTTCAAGACTTAATGTCTCTCTTATGTAATTTGCTAAATTCCTTTCGTTTTCTTTCCTTCACTGACACTAAATTATGTGAGCAGTAAGGGCTGTAATTATTTTCTTACTTGGGATCCATATCGATCTAACAAAAATACAATATACCTAACATAGGTCTCATCATTTGATTCGACAATGAACTGATTCTAAATAGAACAATCAGTTTTAAAGGTGGGGGGAGCGGTAGGGAGAATTAGTACAAGAAAGACCAAAAGAGTCTAAGGTTTATGCATCACTTTGAAGAATGACAGTATTTAGTTTAAATAATTTCACTCTAATGACTTTAAGGTCACACCCTCCGGTGCTGAATAAAACATAATTTCTAGTTGAACAAACCCAACTTTTTGACAGTCATCAAGGTAAAAGATGAAACATGTAGGATTTGCTCATGTTATTCTCATAAAGGAACAAAGTAGAAAGAGCAAATTTTCACTCTGTGTGCTCTCACAAAATTATCTATATTATTCTTCTTTCTTGTAAATATTTAAGGATTTACACAAGAAAAATAAAACTTAATGTTCTAATACAGCTATTTTTTTAAAAACTCAAGCCTCTGTTCCCTGGAAAAATCCAAATGATTGAGAGACTGGGTGATATTATTCTAAATCAGTTTGATATTGGTCATATCAAAATTTTCATACCTTCTTAAGTTATGTTTGTATATTTAATATTAATTAGCAGCTTAAACCTTGTAATTAATTTTAAAAACATTTATGTTTCTTTATTTTAAAGAGTAAAATATTCATTGGATTCCTCTAAAGTTGTAATTTTATTAACTGGATTGTTTTACTTATTTATTTATTTAATTTTTTTTTAACATTTATTCATTTTTGAGAGACGGAGACAGAGCTCAAGCTCAGTGTGGCAGAGGGAGAGGGAGACACAGAATCCGAAGCAGGCTCCAGGCTCCGGGCTGTCAACACAGAGCCCGATGCGGGGCTCGAACTCATGAACCGCGAGATCATGACTTGAACCGAAGTCAGACGCTTAACCGACTGAGTGACCTGGATGCCCCAATTTATTTATTTATTTTAAATGGTTATTTTATTTTGTGGGGTTGAGAGAATGTGTGCATAAGTAGGGGAAGGGCAGAGAGAGAGAGAAGGAGAGAGAGAATCCCAAGCAGGCTCCATGCTGTCAGTATGGAAATTGACTTAGCTACCCAGATGCCCTTGGATTGTTTTATTTTAAGTCTTATTAAAATATTCCCAAGACCAAACTTAAAGAATAAATGTGTACTCCTTACTAGCTCTTGGTTCAAAATGAAGTTTTCTCTATTATTTATTTACCATACTTACATATTAGTTATTGAAGTTTTCAGTATTTCAGAGTTTTAATATTACTATTTAATATTATTATTCAACTGTAAATTATATTTAATATCAGAACTATATAATCTATATAATAGTTGTTTTAATATGACACATTTGCTATCATATATTAAATATTAGGTTTTTAAATTTGAGCATATTATGAACTAAAACTTATAAAAATATGAAATTGCACATATTTACCTTTCTCATTTAGGATGATGCTGATTTTTTTTCTCACTGTAGAGGGTTTTCAATATTTATATTACTTTAGGTGAAATCACTTATTCCATCAAAGACATTCAACTACCTTTCAATTGTTCTGTTCTTTCTGAAATAAAATGCTCCTTAAATAAAAGTTGTGTTTACCCTGTTGGATCTCTCCAAGCAGACACGCTTAAAGTTTTAGTTAATAGCATCACTTTGGCATTCTGTGATTTACTACATTTATTTTTTCCAAAAACTCTCACCCTACCCAAAACACTTTCTCTTCAGCCTCTCTATGGAATAGAGTGTGTAACAAATCTTATTTCTTACCTATGAACACGGTGCTGAGCAATATCATTTGGGATCATCCAAAATTGACACACAGCCAACTCCTACTCTACTAGGAACACTCCATACTGAGCTTCTGTTTCTATTAAACTAGCTCCCATCACTTTTTTTTGGAACCATTTTTTAAGACTCTTGGCTGTAGTAGATCCTTTCATCTATATTCAGTGTTCTGCCTATGTAATAATCATAAATGTCCTGATGACAAATAATATTTTAACATATAACACTGATAATTTATTGACTTTTTTTCATGAGCACCAAGGCAGGCTGAGAGCTAGATGTTGGCTGTATTACACCTGGTTTAAAAAATTAATTTTGGAACCAATATGAGTATTGATAGGGGGAATATCTTTTTAGTACAACATTTTGACATCTTTCCCTAATTCCTTTTCAAGTGTGAACCCACTTTTAAGCGGGAACACTACCAAACATGTTGTAGGATAATAAATTATTTAAACTTTCTAACTGAGGGAGTGGGAAAGATGCCAGGAAGAGAGTTGGTGTCTTTTAGGCTTTCATTCTGGAAAAGACAATGGTTTCCAAAACTGAGGTTGTTTAAGAATCCTGGCTTGAGGTGTGCGTGGGTGACTCAATTGGTTAAGCATCTGACTTTGGCTCTGGTCGTGGTCTCACGGTTGGTGACTTCAAGCCCCACATCAGATGAACTTGAGCCCCATGCTCAGCATGGAGCCAGGTGTGGGGCTCGATCTGAGGACTCTGGAATCGACCTGAGCAGAAATAAAGAGCTGGACGCCCAACCCACTTTCTTGGTAGCTTTTCTTCCATTATTTCCATTTACATTGTAAATTACATTTCCATTATACATTGGCACCATGTATAGACATTTGACAATCAGTTACTATCTTTTAACATTCTGAGCTCTTAAATTATTGTCTTCACTCATTTATGTTGTTTTTGTAAGATGGTATTTCTAGAATCATACCTATTTAGATTTTAAAAGACCCAGATGGATAAATTAAGGTGTGTCAAAAATAACTAGTTCAAATAAGTACTCATCACTTAATCCAGTACTATTGAAAATGGATCAAAATGAGTAGCCGGTATTTACTGGGAAACATTTGAAGGAATACAATCAGTCAAAGAAATAAACTAAACTTGGTTTTCTTAACCGTAACGTCTTGCTATTTGCTTAGACACCATAACGATTCTTTTTTCAAGTATCATCTTTCTTAACCCGGAAGAGCTGGCAAAATGAAGGCAATGAAAGTTTCTAGCACATTCATTTTAATTTCTATTAATATCCTGCACCAAAAGAATTAATAGTTAAGTCAAGAAATCTTAGAGAACAGGTGATTCCATATTTGAGCAATATAACTAAATTCTCTTCATATTATTTATCTGCAAAAGCAAGGATGCACCCATATTTTTTTTGCATTAGTACAGAATAAGGTATAAATCTCTGGGGATGTCACTAATATGACTCAGCCGTATAGTCAAACCATTTCTATAAACAGAAAACAAGGCTAAAGAGAAGCAGAAACAGAAGAAAGAGATGCAAAAAAAAAAATCCTGAACTTGCTCAGGTAACTAGTTCCAATTTTTCCTATGGGCCATCCATCTCAGCTACTTTAAAGTCTTAGGGGGTGGAAAACTTAAAAGATACATCACCACACTGAAAAACCTCTACAATATCTTTTTGTGAAGATTCTATTGTTAATCTATTCTTAGATTAATTACAAGTTAAATTTTAAATCAAAAAGAGGTAACATCTTCCTGGGGGTATAGTTCAGGGAGACAGCATTTGACTGCAGAAAGAGGCAACATCCATTTACGGAATGGTAGAACTTGTAAAAATATAAGCTAGAATCATTCAGAGGTTATTCTCCAAAGGCTTACCATACAATATTCTTTAATAGCTGATGTCTTTTTGAAACGAATAAAAAGTACATGATAGCTAAGTAAAGGAGGAAAGGAACATGGATATTCACAAGAATTTTTTAGGGAAATAGTATGGGGACCTTAACTATCAAACAAGAGAGACTTTATTGTTCAGTACAACAGTCCCTACGCACCAGTGAATTTGTTGGGGGAAGTAGACTAGTTCACTAAATATGAGATTTGATAAAAAAATCATTTGTTATTGGCAACAGAACCACTGTGGATATATCAGAAAGTCCAGCATAAAACAAGAAACTCAGAAATGAGTAAGGATAATGGATGTACACAGTTTATCCATTCACTAGCTGATGGCCATTTGGATTATTTCTACTATTGGAATAGAGTGAATAAAGCTGTTATAAATATTGCAATAAGGCTCTGTGTGTCCATATGTTTTCTTTGGTCTTGGGTGAATAACACAGAGTGAGATTTCCAGGGTATATGATAAGTGTATATTTCACTTCATTGGAAATTGTAAGATTGTTTCCATTTTGTTTCTTACTAACAATGGATAAGAGCTCCACTTTCTCTGTATCCTTGTAAGTACTTGCCCTTGTCATTTCTTTTGACACTTTAAAAATTCTAATCATTCTAAAAATTTAGAGTCATTTTAGTAGGTGTATGAGATGACATTGTGGTTTTAAATTATATTTCCCTAATCTCAAATGCTGTTGAACAGTTTTTCATACACTCAGTTGACATCTATATATCTTCTATGATGATGTGTTTAAGTTTATATCCTTTTTATTGTTTATTTTTCTTTTGTTTTCAAATTATTGGCTTTTTAGGCTTCTTTACATATTCTGGATATACATCCTTTCTTGGGTAGCTGTCTAGCGAATATTTTGTACACGTCTGTGGCTGGTTCATTCCCTCAACAGTGTCTTCCACTAAGCAGAAAATTTAATTGTAGTGAACGGTTTATCATTTTTCATTCTTACAGTTCATGAATTTCGTGTTTTATATACAGATTGGTGACTAACACAGGTCACACAAATGTCTTATGCTCTCTCTACAAATGTTGTATTAGATTTTAGATTAAGGTCTAAGATCTATTTTGAGACAAGGGTATGTCTCTCTTTTCACCAGCACCACAGTCTATTAGTTTGGCTTCTTGATAAATCTTGATCTATCCAACACTATTGTTCTTTTTCAAAATTGTTTTGACTACCTGATTTCCTTGGCCTTTTTGTGTAAATTGTAGAATTACCCTGTACATTTCTGCAAAAATGCCTTTTTCATTTTAATTAGAGTTACATTGAATGTGTGGATATTTTGGAATCGCATTTACTTAATAGATCCTTTGTTCATAACTGGGCTGGCTACAAATACCATCTTTCCCATTGGAATGCCTACAAATTCTTCCTCCTTCCTCCCCCCCTTCCTTCCTCACTCCCTCCCTTCTTTTCTTTCTTCATCTTTCCCTTTCTTTTTCTTTCTTTCTTTCTTTCTTTCTTTCTTTCTTTCTTTCTCTTTCTTTTCTTCTTTCTTTCTTTCCTTCTCTCACCCAGATTCCATGGCCAACATTCATTAACTACTAATTTAGAACCTCTGAGTGTGCAGTTCAGGCATCCATATATTGTTTACAATTAGAAAATTTTAAGTAAAGAACTAGGTCCTAATATATAGATTAGTATATGGGATCCCCAATACAATGCAAGACCGTTATATTAAACAACGCAAGAAATTCGACATGTATCTCTGTCAGATCTCTAATATTCTAATGTTATACTGTGTAAAAGATGATGTCTGTCTGCACACTCCACCATATGTTTTGTAATTACTTTCTATTCATGTATATCTCTCGTACCACTTAGAAGTATACCATTTAAAATTAAATAAGTATAGTAAACTTTATTAAATGATTTCGAAGTCTCTTATAGGTTGTGCCTTCCTATCAGTTCATTGTGCACATATTACAGAATTTTGAGAGAAATAAATAGGTGTTATTCCCCGAAAAAGGAAACTGGAATTCAGAGAATGTAAGTCATCCACGCAATGGCACATAGCTATTTAGTATCAGAGCCAGGATTACATCCTGTAGTATTTGATTTCCTTTCCAGTTCTAGGCGTATTTTTTTTTCCCCCCACTGAGGATGATGTTTACCAGAGGCCAAAGTGCATTCATATAATCATCTTTCTCATGTAGTTAATTACTCCAAAAGTATTCACTTGTTCATTATGGAAAAAAATTAAGTCATCTTGTTACTTTTCTGTCCCAGAAGAGAATTAGTGTGTTTTGTCCTTAGGGCATCACCGTGGACTTCAAGAAAGGCTTAAGAACCGGGTATACAAATCCAAAGGCTTGATATTTATAGTATACCTTAACTGTGTGAGCGGCTCAGGTAAGAGGAAAAGTTTTTCGTCACTTGCAAAATATTTTAGAAGGTATGAACTCAAATCTCAAACCAGATTCTGCAATTTTTAAGTTTATTTATTCACTGTGAGAGAGCAAGATTGAGGGAGAGCATGAGCAGGGGAGCGGTGGAGGGAGAGGGAGAGAGAGAATCCCAAGCAAGCTCTGTGCTGTTCGTGCAGAGCTGGACCTGAGGCTCTATCTCATGAACAGTGAGATCATGGCATGATTTTAGTTGCCCAGATTGACTTTTTTTTTTTTTTTAATTTGGGACCAATATTTTCGTCTTTTAAGCTTCTATCTCTCAAAGTGAAATCGGCTAAATGTAAAAACAATCAGTTCTTATTTCCTTAAATAATAGTTGACAGAAGGCCTGTTTGATGAAGAGCCATCTTGGATGAAATAAATGCACCTCGTATTTTTTTGCCCATCATTCTTCCAGCTCCCTACAGTGAAGTACATAATTGCTCTAATGGAGGATTATTTGGAGTAAAATATAACTTCATTCATAAACTACCTACTTGTCCTACACATGTGATCAGATATCAAGAGTTATGGAAAATTATTATGGACAAAATTAGGAGGGGGATTTATTGTCAGCATACAATTATCTTGCTGATATGCTCAAAGTCAGAATGCAGTGGCAGAGTGGCACCCGGGTGGCTCATTGGTTAAGTGTCTGACTTAGGCTCAGGTCATGATCTTATGCTTCATGGATTTGAGCCCCATGTGGAGCTCTGTGCTGACAGCTCTGAGTGGGGAGCCTGCTTCAGATTCTGTGTCTCCCCCTCTCTCTCTGCCCTTCCCTTGCTTGTGCTCTCTGTCTCTCAAAAATAAATAAACTTTAAAAGAAACAAACAAACAAAAACAATGTAGTGGCAGAGATGCATTTTAAGATGTCTGATACCATAGAATATTGGCATTCATTGGGGTTAGACTTATGAGAATGGTATTTAATTTTTTTTTCTGAACGTTTATTTATTATTGAGAGACAGAGAGAGATAGAGCATGAGCATGGGAGGGACAGAGAGAGGAGAAGACACAGAATCTGAAGCAGGCTCCAGTCTCTGAGCTGTCAGCACAGAGCCTGACGCGGTGCTCGAACCCGCAAACTGTGAGATCATGACCTGAGCCGAAGTCAGACACTCAACCGACTGAGCCACCCAGGCGTCCCTGAGATGGTATTTTAATATGTAAGTGTCATATAACACATATATGCCTAAGAAAAGAAGAAATACTCAGGATCCTTTCATTGCTCAATGCTTTGATAAAAAATGATTTTATAGGGGCACTTGGGTGGCTCAGTCGGTTGAGCGTCCAACTTCGGCTCAGGTCATGATCTCACGGTCTGTGAGTTCGAGCCCGCATCGGGCTCTATGCTGACAGCTCGGAGGCTGGAGCCCGCTTCAGATTCTGTGTCTCTACTCTCTCTCTCTCTCCCTCCCTCACTCACGCTTTGTCTCACTTTGTTTCTCAAAACTAAATAAATGCAAAAAAAAATGGTTTTATAACTCTATTTTTCTGTAGTTAAATAAAATTTAGAAGTCATATTTCATATGTATGCATCTCTCACGTATAACAAACACTTGAATTTAATAAAATATATCTTAGTGCATCTTATACATAAGCACTCTGCAATCACATCATGTTCATGTAGTTGAACAAGACAGCCACAGAAATTTTGGTCAATCTTAGTTATTCTTCGGGCAGGAGGATAAAGTTATTTGTCTAAGGTCTTACTAGGTGTTAAATCTGAGATTTTAATTCAGGGTTTTAGAGTCCAAGCAAATATAATGTTCTCTACCTTCCATAAGTGTGGTATTTCAGACACATAGGTAAAGGTTAGAATTGTAGTAAAGTTGGAATTTCCCATATGTACGTCAGGTCAACATGTATTTTTTAATAGATTCTTTTACTAGACCACCTATTCGTACATTTTTTTAAATTTGGTTGCGTATTTTAATTTCTTTTCACCATGCTTCTATCTGCTTAATTCCTACATATGTGTTTTTTCATGAGTAATATATGAGTTGTATGAATTAACACAGAGGTCAATATTTAACTTAATTACATTGTTTTGCTCTTTATTTCTCTAAGGATCAAGTACATATATATATATATATATACATATATATACACATACATATAGACATATATATATGTATATATATATGTCTATATGTATGTGTATATATATGTGTGTATATATATATTTGGTCTGGTAAACCCACATTTATTAATTTTTTTTAATATTTAGTTTTGATAGAGAGACAGAGCATGAACAGGGGAGGAGCAGAGAGAGTAGACACAGAATCTGAAGCAGGCTCCAGACTCTGAGCTGTCAGCACAGAACCTGATGTGGGGCTTGAACCCATGAACCATGAGATCATGACCTGAGCCGAAGTCGGATGCTTAATCAACTGAACCACCCAGGCAGCCCTGGTAATTCCACACTTAAAAAGCTGTTCATTCTATGTACTAAGCAATTTTTCCACATGAATCTGGGAGGAATTTCTTTAGGGAAAATAAAGAAATCTAGATTTCTTTTCCTTCTGATGATACTTTTAATTTTATCATTCTCTACTTGATATAATATAGTATATTGTATATACTATACAGTATATATTCTTGATATAATATATAATCATATATAATATAGTCTCAACATAACAAAAATATAGTGTGTTTTATGTTAGGAATATAGATCATTTGTAGGTCACTGAATTCAACCTAGTCCTTTGCACCACAGATTTTTCACTCCTTTATCAATTTTGCTGAGGAAAAACAGCAGTCACCATCCTGAAATCTTGCTCCTAAATATGGTAGATGCACTATTTCATTTTGCTTCAGTGATGGAGGTTTTCAGTCCAGATACTGATGACTCTTCAACATTTTGTTTGTTCTACACTTTCCTTTCTTCATACTTCACTGAATGAGAAACAGTTTGACAGCATAGAAAAATAGAGCAGGAATAAAACACAAGATTTTGGCTTACATGGTGATTGTATTCTCTTAGCAATAGCTTCAATAAACAATTTTATTATCTATTATCAGTTGATATTTATTTTAGAGTAAATATAGAGACTCCAGGTAAGCAACTATAACATGGTAAAGGAATGGCCATGAATTAGTTTTCATAGGAATGTGTCTCAAAACACAACTCCAGGACTTTGCAGGGATAATAACTATACGTGTCCAGAAAAGTCTTGAATTGATATTAAGTTAAAATTTGAAAAACAATAACAGTAAAATAAACTATGGAAGCCAAACCTGGGCAACTTCCCGTCAGGTGTTTCAAGAAACAAAGCTGTAAACAAACAAGGAAACAACAACAACATGACTCTGGTTTTGTTTGCAAACAAAGTGCATGTAGCTCCATTAGATCTTCCATTCTGTTCACTACTGTTCTAGAAATACTAATGAAATGAGATAACAGTTAGAAAACAGAACATCAAATAGTTATTTGGAAAAGGCTGCCTCATCTAACAAATTGGATAAGTCCAACTTATCCCATTTTCTGGTAATCTGGAAACATTTTGCCATTGGTTTTGTCATTCAAACCCAATCCAATCTTGTGATGTAAGTGTATTTGCTCCCATTTTACCAACTGTGCACATTAAGCAAAGGCATTGCATGCATGTCGTAGAATATCTGGGATCAGTACTCAGAGTACTCAGCTCTGTGCTTCGTCTTATAATATTTTTTGTATTCAAAATTCCTATATTTATTTATCTTTCTGAATTTTAAGATGATGTAATATGAAACTAAGGGGCATTAAATTTAGCAGAAAATAAACTAGGAATCAAAGCACAAGAAGTGCCACTATTTTTCACATGGCAAGTGTAGCCAACAATGAAATGAAATAATTTATTTAATTTGTTTGAACAGGGTGATGCATCCACTTGGACCCAACTTCTTCATTGCTGCCTATTCCTTGACTGCCAAAGGTATCAATATGTCCTTCTAAGAAATAGACATGAGGCTATGATTGAGTAGATTGCATTTTCCAAGAAAAAAAAAAGACGTATTGTCTTTAAAACCTATAAATAAAATCTGAAATGTCAGCAGTGCCATCAGATTTAGATTTATACAGGATTCAGATGGAAAATGTGACTGAAGTCACGACATTTATATTGATGGGCTTCACAAATGATTTTAAGCTGCAAGTTTTCCTATTTTTCCTATTTCTAGCAATCTATCTTTTTACGATGTTGGGAAACTTGGGAATGGTTTTATTGGTCATTGGGGATTCTCGGCTCCACAACCCTATGTACTATTTTCTGAGTGTCTTATCATTCCTGGATGCCTGCTACTCTTCAGCTGTCACCCCAAAAATGTTAGTCAATTTCTTGTCAGAGAATAAAGCCATCTCATTCCTTGGATGTGCAGCACAGATGTTTCTCTTTGTTACTTTCGGAACCACGGAATGTTTTATCTTAGCTGCAATGGCTTATGATCGCTATGTAGCAATCTACAACCCTCTCCTGTATTCAGTTAGAATGTCACCCAGAGTCTACGTGCCGCTCATAATTTCCTGCTATGTTGGTGGCTTTCTGCATGCTACTTTACACACCGTGGCTACTTTTAGTCTATCCTTCTGCGCATCCAATGAAATTAAACACGTCTTTTGCGACATCCCTCCTCTCCTCGCTATTTCTTGTTCTGACACTCACATCAACCAACTGCTAGTCTTTTACTTTGCGGGATCTATTGAGATATCCACTATCCTCATAGTCCTGGTCTCCTATGGTTTTATTCTGTTGGCCATTCTGAGGATGCATTCCGCTGAAGGGAGGCGGAAGGTCTTGTCCACGTGTGGCTCTCACCTAACTGGAGTATCAATTTTTCACGGTACGGTTCTCTTCATGTATGTGAGACCTAATTCCAGCTATGCTTTGGATCATGATATGATAGTGTCAGTATTTTACACGATTGTGATTCCTATGCTGAATCCCATCATCTATAGTTTGAGGAACAAAGATGTGAAAGATGCAATGAAAAGAATGTTTGGTAAAAGCTGGTTTGCCAATAAAGTATACTTTTCACACTAAACGTTAAATTGAAAGAAATGAAAATTAATGGAACTGTCTTCAGACAAAAAGCTATGATTCAAGTGATTTGTTTTCATTAATTGGTGTATTTCTGTTATTTTGGGACATTTGTAAATAAAGATCCTAGTCAACTCACCACCAAAGCAGTTTTTACACAAGCAGAAACTGTCATCCATTTGCTTCTGTGAAATTGAATAAAGGGAAACTCATTTACGATGGGAATCAAGAGGCCAGCAGGGAGAGCACTTACGTCCTTCCACTTGTGGTCAACAGAACCAAAAGGAAGAGATGTATCTTGTATTCCCAAAAGGATGAATTCCAGACTTTACTACCCCAGCAAGAGGAAGAAAGGTTTCCTCCTCCCCTGACTACAGCCCAGCCAGCCAAGGACTGTCACAACTCACGCAATGCAAAACCACTATACTTGAACTCTCAACTTACTCCTAAAGACTTTTGTTTACAAGAGCCTTTCCCAACTCTCTCTGTCTTTTATAAAAGAGTTGTCCTTCTCCTCTTTCTCTGGACTTGCCAATGTTTTTTTACCATAGCTTGCATGGCCCAAAGTACAATTCTCTGCTACATTGAATAAACCCATTTTGCAACTAAAATAATTGACTGTTTTATTTTTAAGTTTAGCACTTCTTAATAAAATTATACATATATATATTACACTATGTTTAAACATATATATCCACAGAAAAACACATACGTGCATGTAAACACATGTATATATGCCATATTGGTTGTATTGTTTTGTTAGGGCTGCATTGCAAAGTACCACAGACAGGTTGCTTAAACTATATATATATATATATATATATATATATATATATATATATATATATATAATTTTCTCACAGCTCCAGACATGAGAAGCCTAAGGCCAAGGTGATGCCAGGGTTGACTTCTCCTGAAGCCTCCCTCCTACATTTGTAGGTGGACAGTTTTCATTCATTCATTGTCTCGGTGATTTTTTTTTCTCATGTCAGTGTCTTAATCTCTTCCTGTAAGATTAACAGTCATAGGCAATACAACGTCATTTTAAGTTAATTACCTCCTCAAAGATCCTGTCTCCATGTACAGTTACCTTCTGAAGTATTAGGAGAAAAGATTTCAACATACAAATATTGGGTTTATTTACACACATACATACACGTGCACACTCATGGAATCCCATGTATGTGTATCTTTACACTAAATTGTATAATATTATCTTCCTTCTCCCTATAATGCAAATTGGATAATCTGTCATAGTTTTAGTTATAAGCAAACATTATACTTCTGTCTGACAAGCTTGAGCAAATGCCGCCTTATTCATAGCAAAACCACGGCTTGCATAATCCCAATCTGCTTTTCAAGGATTCATTTGCATCTGAGTCCAGATCAAGCACACTGATCTAACCTTAAATCTGTCCATTGGTGGCAATCTAATCCCAGCCTATGATTCCAGGACCACAGCTAATGTGTTCAAATCCCTGGTGGCACTACCATGCTGTGTGTGAGGATGCATTTCTCCCCCTTTTAGTACGTCATGCAGAGCATGGACATAAATCTACTTTTGCTTCCTTATAGAACATGGAGAGCAGACACTAGCATTAATCAAAATTATACCTAAACTCAAGAATGACAAAAGACAGGCACCATTCAGGATAAGATACAGCCAGCTGGCAGATTTGGCTGTTTACACCACTAAGCCCCAACCCATCCTAATAGGTTTCCCTAGAGGCTTGGTTCAGACTCAGCTTTGACTCTGTTTTCCTACCACCTTGTGATGGCCTTGAAGATGCCGCCACCTCTCAGTGCCCAGGCCCAAGATCCAAGGTACAGAAGAGAGTCTCTACCATGCACCTGTTTAGCCCTGCTTTCAGCAGGCTTTATTTGCATTGCAAGGATAGATCTCCTTCAAAGTTAATTATAGGGACACCTCAGAGACATTGTGGGTGCAGTTCCAGAACACAGTAATGAATTGAATATTGCAATAAAGCAAAATAAACTAAATATTAAAAAATAATAATAAAAATACTTTATTGCTAAAAAATGCTAACCATCGTCTCAACTTTCAACAAGTCATAATCTTTTTGCTGGTGGATTCTTGTCTCAGTGTTCATGGCTTCTGACTGATCAGGGTGCTGTGCTGAAGGCTGGGGTGGCTGCGGCAATTTCTTAAATTAAGACAACAATGACATTTGCTGCATCGATAGACTCTTTCAGTAGAGATCTCCCTGTCACACGTGATGCTGTTCATTAGCATTTACCCACAGTAGAACTTTCCAAATTGGAATCAATCTTCACAAAACCTGCTGCAGCTTTATCACCTATGTTTATGTACTGTTCTAAATCTTTTGTTGTCAATCCAACAATCTTTAAAGCTTCACCAGGAGTAGCTTCCATTTCAAACAAAACAAAACAAAACAAAACACATTCTTTATTCATCCATGAAGAACATATCCTCATTCGTTAGTTTGATCATGAGATGGCAGCAATTTAGTCACCCGTTCAGGCCCCTCCTCTCATTCTGGCTCTCTTCTATTCCCTCCATATCTGCAGTTACTTCCTTCATCAAAGTCTTCTCTTAAAATTTTTTTAAAGTTTATTTATTTTTGAGAGACAGAACATGAGCGGGGGAGGAGCAGAAAGAGAGGGAGACACAGGATGCGAAGTAGTCTCCAGGCTCTGAGCTGTCAGCAGAGACATACGGGGCCAGAACTCACAAACCATGAGACCATGACCTGAGCTGAAGTCAGATGCTTAACAGACTGAGCCACCCAGGTGCCCCTAAATTTTTCTTTTTAAAGTGTTTATTTATTTTAGAGAGAGAGAGAGCAAGAGAGAAAGAGAGAGAGAGAGAGAAGAAGAGAGAGCATGCAACATGTATGAATGGAGTAGGGGCAGAGAGAGAGGGAACAGAGGATCCAAAGCAGGTTCTGCACTCACAGCAGAGGGCCTGAATCAAGACTCGAACCCATGAACCATGAGATCATGACCTGAGCTGAAATTGGACGCTCAACCGCCTGAGCCATCTGGGTGGCCCCCTACACTAAAGTCTTGAATCCCACTACTTCCTCCACTAAAGGCAGAATGGTGAGTCCTTTCCAGAAGGTTTTTCAGTTTACTTTTCCCAGGTCCATCAAAGGGATCCCTATCTATGGCAGCTATCACTTCACAAAATGCATTTCTTAGGTAATAAAACTTGGAAGTTATAATTATTACTTGATCCATGAGCTGCTAAATTGTCTTAGCAGGCATGGAAACCACACTAATCTTGTCCATCTCCATCAAAACTCTCAGATGATCAGATGCATGGTCAATGGGCAGTAGTAGCTTGAACGAAATCTTTTTTTTTTTTTTTTTGAGTGGTAGGTCTCAACTGTAGGCGTAAAATAGTCAGTAACCACGTTGGAAACAGATGTGCTGTCATCCAGACTGTGTTGTCCCATTTCTAGGGCACAGGCAGAGTAGATTTAGCATAATTAGCATAATTCCTAAGGGCCTTAGGACTTTCAGAATGGTAAATGAGGACTGGTTTCAACTTAAAGCAAGCAGCTGCATTAGCCCCTAATGAGATAGAGTCAGCTTGTCCTTTGAAGTTTTGAAGTCAGGTATTGACTTCTCCTCTCCTGCTGTGAAAGTCCTAGATGGCATCTTCTTCCAGTAGAAAGCTGTTTCATTTCTGGTGAAAAATCTGTTGTTGAGTGAGGCCACCTTCATTAGTATCTTAGCTAGATCTTGTTGGTAACTTGCTGAAGCTTCTGTATCAGCTTCTGTTGCTTTACCTTGCCCTTTGATGTTATGGAGACGTTTTCTTTCCTTTAACCTCATGAACCAATCTCTGCTAGCTTCGGACTTTTTTTCTAGTTTTACCTCTCTCAGCCTTCATAGAACTGGAGAGAGTCAGAGCCTTGCACTCGGATAAGCTTTGGGATAAGGGAATGTCATGGCTGGTTTGATCTTCTATCCAGACAACTAAAACTTTCTCCATGTCAACAATAAGGCTGTTTCACTTTCTTATCATTTCTGGGTTCAATGGAGAAACACTTTTAATTTCCTTTAAGAACTTCTCTTTTGCATTTAAAAACTTGGCTGTTTGGTACAAGAGGCCTGTCAGCCTATTTTTGGCATTAAGCACACCTTCTTCACTAAGCTGAATCATTTCTAAGCTTTCTATTTAAAGTGTGATCTTTTTTTTCACTTGAACACTTAGAGGCCATTGTAGGATTATCAACAGGCCTAATTTCACTATTCTTGTGTCTTAGGGAATAGGGAGGCCTGAGGAGAGGAAGAGAGACAGGTGAACGACCAGCCGGTGGAGCTTTCAGAACACACACTACATTCATTGGTTAAACTTGCCTTCTTACATGAGTGCAGTCATGGAACCCCAAGACATCAAAGATTGCTGACCACAGATCACCATAACAAGTGTAATAATAATTAAAAAGGTTGAAATATTGTGAGAGTTACCAAAATGTGACCCAGCTTTGCTAAAATTATACGATGATGACCTTGATAATTGTTTCTTAGCATTTGTTTTTCTTTTCTTTTCTTTCTTTCTTTTTTTCCTATAAGTTGAAGTTTTATGCCAGGGAAGAATCATAGGGAAGTTGTGTTATATACACTCTCTTATTCCTTCTAAAAAACTCTGGTGATAAATGCAGTATGGTGATGGAGAAGGTGAAGGGGGAGTGAAGGTACTCTGTATTTTCAAAGGAATATTATGGAAGGCTTGCTGGGAATACCCAAGGGCCTGGAATGGTTGGTGCCCAGAGGTTTACAGAATTCGGGATGGTGTGGAGGAAAGAGATATGGGAAGAACAGTATTGACTAATAGGAGTTTTATCAAATTTTGCTTCTTTAATGCTCAGATTTACTCTTTCCTGTCTTCCCACACAGCTATTTCTTTGTCATTAAGACACTGGAAAGTTTCTTTTAAAAAAAGAAAGAAGGGAAATTGCTGATTTCTACTTGAAGAAGGGAGGAAGAGATAAGAAATGTAACTCACACAGCCCAGAACTAACATTTTTTTTAACTTTTATTTATTTTTGAGAGACAGAGACAGAGCACGAGTGAGGGAGGGGCAGAGAGAGAGGGAGACACAGAATCCAAAGCAGGGTCCAGGCTCTGAGCTGTCAGCACAGAGCCCAACGTGGGGGTCGAACTCTGGAGCCATGAGATCATGACAAGAGCTGAAGTTGAACGCTTATCCAACTGAGCCACCCAGGTGCCCCACCAGAGCTAACATTTTGATAGTTTTATATAAAACTCATTTCAATTACCCAAAACTGTTATCTCTTTCTCCCCACATTTGCATCATTTCTATACTTTTAAATCTATATGTCCAAATTACCATCAAGTCTTCTAATTAACATGACAAAAGTAAAATAGATTAGTTAACATTCTGGAGGAAAACTGGATCCTGGAAAGGAGATAATGTGGCCCCCTTTTCCATATGTGAATTCAGCTTTAGGGAATAGCTGATGATTCACCAATAAAAAACAGATTGAATGTGAATTATCTGTAACATGTCAACTGTACTTAGTACCATTGGATTCAAATCCTTCCTTTCTTGACATGACCTCACCTGATTAGAAGGTGATTACTAATCATGAGCAGATAAAATATCAGTAGTTCAACTTTTATTATTTGTCATCCTTTCCATGTAACAACGTTAACTAGATGTCTAATATTTTTCATATAATATGTTGGGACTGGAGATAGAAAAATGAATAATCTTTCTGTGAAACAGAAAATGTTGGCCATATTCTGGAATCTTACCAAAAAGCAGCAGCAACAGCACCTTTAATAACTCCTATGTGTTGTTTTAAATATTTCAATACTTTGGATTAAATGTGGTATTAATATACTGTTTAAAAATAACAACTGTGGGGCACCTAGTTGGCTTAGTAGGTTAAGTGTCAAACTATTGATTTTGGGTTGTCATGATCTCATGGTTCATGAGTTTGAACCCAGCATCAGGCTCTGGGGCTGACAGCACAGAGCCTGTTTGGGATTCTCTCTTTCCCTCTCTCTCTCTGCCTGTCCACCACTCATGCTGTCTGTCTCTCTCTATCTCTCAAAATAAATAAATAAACATTAAAAAATAACTGCTGAGTTTACTTAATATGAGATAAGAATATGGCAACACTTAATCGAATAATTAAGAGTCATGTTGGAGAAGAACCAACATGAATGGATGGAGACTGTGATAAATAAGAAAATAGATTTTACAAAGCTATGTTTTTGAGTCATATTACAATCCATTTTGGTAAGAATTTTTTGAGTGCCACCAAAACATCTTTGTTTCTCAGACAATATATTATGGGATTAAACACTGGTGTCACAATGCTGTAAAAGAGAGAAAGCAATTTGTCCATTCCTGTTGAATGGCTGGACTTTGGTCTCAAATACGAAATGATGCCTGATCCAAAGAATAAAGCCACAACCACAAGGTGGGAAGAACACGTAGAGAATGCCTTGGCTCGCCCAGCGGCTGATGGCAGCTTCAGGATGGTTGAGATTATTTTCACATAAGATCCGAGAATCAACATAAAAGGAATAGTGACAACTAGAACAGCAATTGTATAAACCAATATCTCAATCGTAAAAGTATCCCCACAGGCAAGCTTAAGTATTGGAGGTATGTCACAGAAAAAGTGATTCAACTGATTGGACCCACAGAAGGGTAGAGAGAAGATTAGGTAGGTGAACCCTATGTGTACTGGAATTCCAGTGATCCAACAGCCAGCTGCCAATTGGATACACAGCCTATTGTTCATGATGAGAGGGTAGAGTAAGGGGTTGCAAATGGCGACATACCTGTCATAAGCCATTGCAGTCAAAATAAAGCACTCGGTGGCTCCAAAGACCAGAAAGAAATACATTTGTGTAGCACAGGCCAGAAAGGAAATACTTCTACTTTGTCTACAAAGATCTGTTAATAATCTGGGGACAGTGACTGACACATAACATATTTCCAAGGAAGAAAAGTTCCCAAGGAAAAAATACATGGGAGTCCGGAGGGAGGGATCAATCTGCGTTATTATGATAATGAGGCTATTTCCCATCAGAATAATCACATAAATTATCAAAAACACCCCAAAAAGAAACTCTTGGAGGTCAGGAACATCAGAAAAGCCAAGCAGGATGAAATCCATTAATGTAGTGTGATTCCCTCGTGGAAGATATTGTCCTTTAGATTCCATCTACAAAGAAAATGATTTCAAGGCTTAGAATTCTCTTCAACTGCTGGGCCCATTGCAGAATGGGACATATTAAATAGATGATTTCAAATCCACTGACACAGGATAGATATCCAGTTTTTCTTTTTTTTTGTTTTCTATTGTTGGTGATATATTTCAAATCCAACATCTCCAAATTCCAGTACACAAAAACAGAAAGTAATCTTAAACACTAATCTTCCTGCTGCTATTAATAACATATATAAATGGATAACACAGCAAAACAAACAACAATAAAATAAAAACAAAACGCATCAGGTAGCCTATTCTTAGGATAAGAACTGCACTAATTAATACAGGACGTTCTCTAATGAGGAATGTGTCTCTTTCCTGATTGATCTGGTATCTACAGTACTTTATTTGTCTTTTTTTTTTCTGCCTAACACCTTCTTTTTTTAATGTTTATTATTGAGAGAGAGAGAGTGAGAGAGAGAACACACATAAACGGGGGAGGGACAGAGAGCAAGGGGGACAGAAAATCTGAAGTGGTCTCCATGTTAAAAGCAGAGGGCCCAATCTGGGGCTAGAACCTGCAAACCACGAGATCGTGACCTGAGCTGTAGTTGGATGCTTAACCGACTGAGCCACCCAGGTGTTCATGCCTAGCACCTTCTAATTTCCAATCAATTTGTATGATTCTTTCATGTTTGATTTGACGTTTCCTCTGTGAACTCCATCTCAGATAACCACAGGGCAAGGTGGTCAGTAGGACTGCATAGCCAGGCCCTGCCTCAGGTCAGTCTTGGCTGCTCACTAACTGGGAAAGAGACTTAGAATCTGATCAGGAAAATAGGGAATATTGCCCAGATTCCATCAGAGAAAAAGACTTCATTTAACATATCATATACAGTTGTGTTAGAAATCATGTACCACACATAGTAAGTCATATGTTCGGAATGTAAAACAAATTATATAAGATTTTGATGTAATACGTCCTTAACCCTACCATGCCCCTCTCCAAAATCTTAATAATTCTGTTTATATTCCAAATGTTAGGACTTTAGGAATAATCAGATAAGTTTAGGGCTTTTATGGAGTAATTAAACAAGGAAAATGGAAAATAAAAGGTGTGAGGGAATTTGATCTTAGGGTTGACACATCTAATGCCAGACAAAATATGAAATCTGTTTTTGTATACCTTACTTTTACCTCTAAGTATGCATTTCTGAATATATAATTAATATACAATATACTTTTCATATAAATTATAAACATATCCATCGATACATATTTTTAATATATATTATAGCTTACTTTGAATCAATACTGTGTATTATGAATATATACAGTTGACCCTTGAAAAATGCGCCAAGCCCATCCCAGGCAGTCAAAAATCTGGGTATAACTTTTGACTCCCTCAAAACTTAGTTACTAACATAAACAGTCAATTAGCTCATGTTTTGTATGTTATAGGTATTATATACTGTAGTCATACAATAAAGTAAGCTAGAGAGGGACGCCTGGGTGGCTCAGTTGGTTGAGCGTCTGACTTTGGCTCAGGCCATGGTTTCATGGTTTGTGAGTTCAAACCCTGCGTCGGGCTCTGTGCTGACATCTCAGATCCTGGAGCCTGCATCATAGTCTGTCTCCCTGTCTCTCTGCCTCTCCCCCTCGCGCATACTCGTCTCTGTCTGTCTCTCAAAAATAAATATTTTAAAAAATATAAAGTAAGCTAGAGAAATAAAATCAGAAGAAAAAGAAAACACATTTATAGCATCTACTGCAAAAAAAAAAAACAAACCCACATACAGTGAGCGAGTGGACCCGTGCGGTTCAAACTGTTATTCAAGGGTCAGCTGTCTTCTAAATATCTACAGCTGACTAACCACTGGGAGGCACAGCACTAAATGCACTGTAGATGGATTCTACCCCGCTTCTTCAATAAGTAAGCATTTTTAGACCACCTAAGTTTGCTCTCTCTGCCACCACGCTGCATCCAAAGACACCGCGTCACTTTTTGTGATTTTCAGCTAGCCTTCATTAATGCCAAACTGTGACCTTTTACGTAGATGGTCACAGACTCCGAAACCCGTATCGCCATGAGTTTTGAGTCTCTTCCTCAGTTTCTCAGACTCCAAATTTGCCTTCCTTTTCCTCCAATACAACCCCCCTTTCTTCTTTTAAGAGCCGGCTCCTTCCACCTCGGACAGATCCCACAAGACTGAAGCAATTTACAATTTATACTTGGCCTATCTGACTTTTCACACGTCCTCAGTGCCTCCCTCCTTAGTTCAGTGAATCCTCTACTCTGACTTTAATTTTTCACGGCATACCCTGAAGATAAAAGCCCTCTCCTGGTTCCTCTCTGTTTATGGCTCAGAGCGGTCAAGAGGAGGGACAAGGACCTGGACGTTTCAGGTTCAAATAATATGTTCTATAAACTGGGACTGAGCACATGCTCCCCACATCCTCTCTTGCCATCATCTCTACCTTTGTTTTGCTGATCTCTCTTTCTTTGTTTTCTCCTCTTTTCACACTTTGGCAGTTATCTCCCCCGTTTTATATCTTCTCAAAAGTTTCATGATTTTATATCATCTTTCCTATATATTTCTTTCTCCAGAAGTTCCTCAGAAAAAATTGCAATGGAAAAAGAATTGAATTTTCAGTGACCCAGATATGTTTGATGAACATATATTATATAGGAACAAATATATACAGGAACAAATATGTACAGGAACAAATATATATATATATATATATATATATATATATATATAGTGTGTGTGTGTGTGTGTGTGGTTTATTATGAATAAATCCTGAGTGTATTCAATACAAAGTATACTGAGGATACTAATGGTAAATAACATGAGCTCAGTTTCCGTCTGTACAGAGCCTACAGAAGTCAGCAGTCAGGTGTTCCTGGGAATGTGCAATCTATGTAGAGAGAAGTACGAGGTGTTAGGAGAGTGTAAGACAATTTCTTAAAAATGTTTTTAATGTTTTTGTTTATTTATATTTTTTAAATAAAAAAAAATTATGTTTATTCATTTTTGAAAGACAGAGAGAGACAGAGCACAAGCAGGGGTGGGGCGGAAAGAAAGAGGGACACAGAATCTGAAGCAGGCTCCAGGCCCCAAGCTGTCAGCACCAGAGACTGATGCAGGGCTTGATTTCACGAACTGCGAGATCATGACCTGAGCCGAAGTTGGACGCTCAGCCAACTGAAGACACCCAGGTGCCCATGTTTTTATTTTTGAGACAGAGAGAGACAGAGCATGAGCAGGGGAGGGGCAGAGAGAGAGGGAGACACAGAATCCAAAGCAGGCTCCAGGCTCTGAGCTGTCAGCACAGAGCCTGATGCGGGGCTCGATCTCACGAACCGTGAGATCATGACCTGAGCTGAAGTCGGATGCTTAACCGACTGAGCCACCCAGGCGCCCCAACAATTTCTTAAGGAAGCGACATCCAATGTGAGAGCTCATCAGATTTTGAGGTATCATAGAATCATTGCATTATTTTTACTTTTAAGAAAAAAATAAATAAAACACTCTAGGAACAAAATGCCCTCGTGTGCTTATTTAGTTTCATATTCCAGTAGCTAGTCAAGGGCTTACATGGGTGAATGGTTTTTAAATACTTCCTCACAGGTAATGGCAAAAATGATTTCCCATTGATTTCAGCAAGCTGTAATCAACTAGATTCAAGTTCACTGAAAAAAGAACTTGATATTGAGTGACCTACAATTCAAATTTGATATAGTCTGGTGATATGTTTTTATTTAAAGGATCAGAGCTCAACTTTCCTTGGTTGGAAATATAGGCTGTAATGATATCATGTAGCTTGAAGGTTTGTTTGTGGAGTAAGTAACATAGTTTAATCACTGTACTTAAAATAACTGATAGTTTGATTAAGCATTTTTATGATAATGATCATACTTATTGTATTCATTATTATGATTTTAACATACATCTTTTTTTTTTCTTTTGAGCTTCGCTCATCTTCTGTCCTGCCCTGAAATAATCTTTTCTTAATCTAATGGGGGAGAGAATGAATGTACAGGGTAGTGTTCTGGCAGAAAAACTGAGTTTGAAATTAGTGAACTCTTCCTGCTGTATAGATCTAAACCAGAAGCAAAACCTACGGAAAAATTTTTAAAAAACATTCTAATTTAATGGGCTTTCATTTTTAGTTTTTTTCCCCCATCTGTGCCAGGGTTCTGTACTTTAAGCTAATAAGAGAAGTAGACTTGTGTATGTAAATACAGGAGAAAAATTAAATGTGAAAGTCTAACTCAAATCCTATTTAATATATGAAAGCATCCTCAGAGATAACTTCCTTTGATTATTTTCCTTTCTGAAACTGATATATTCTCTTTATTAACAATTAATGGTAGGGGCGCCTGGGTAGCTCAGTCGGTTAAGTGTCCGACTTCAGCTCAGGTCATGATCTTATAGTTCGTGAGTTCAAGCCCTGGTCGGACTCTGTGCTGATGGCTCAGAGCCTGGAGCCCGCTTCCGATTCTGTGCCTCCCTCTTTCTCTGCACTGCCCCCACCCACTCCAGCTCATGCTCTCTCTCTCTCTCTCTCTCTCTCTCTTCTGAAAAATAAATAAAGCAAAAAATTAAAAAAAACAACAACAAGTAATGGTATTTTGCAGTCTTATTATGGGAAGTTCAGTTCTTCCTTTACCAACGTTTCTATTTTAGCAGGGATGAGTATAGCTATGCAGAGTGGAGAGTCCTGATTATTTGAAACTATTTTTTACTGTTAACAAGTTTGGAACATTTATTATGTGCGAACCACCCCGTTAATGGCTTTCCCCACGTAATTTCATTTTATTGCATTCTATAAATTTTTTAATGATTATTTTTGTGAGAGAGAGAGAGAGAGCAAGTGAGTGCATGAGAATGCTGGGGGGGAGCAGAGAGAGAGGGAGGGAGACAGAGGATCCAAAGCAGACTCTGAGCTGACAGCAGAGATCCTGATGCAGGGCTCGAACTTACCAATGGTGAGATCTAAGTCAAAGTGGGATGCTTAACTGACTGAGCCACCCAGGTGCCTCTCATTTTATTGCATTCTAAATGAAATAGGCACTGTTACTGTTCACACGTTGCTTAAAGAGGCAGAGGCATAGAGGGGTTAAGTAACTTGCCCAATATCAGGAAGGCAGGATGCAACCAGACTTCAAATTCACCCATATAATGCCAGAGTCCATTCTCTTAATCAAAACGAATGGGCTTTGCAGCATTGTCTTGTGACAGACGGTGGCTACACTTGTGGTGAGCAGAGCATAAGGTATAGAGTTGTTGAATCACTATGTTGTACACTTGAAACGAATGCAACATTGTGCATTTGTATGGCAACTATACTCAAAAAAAAGAAAAAAAGCCCTCAATGGGCTTCATAGAACATTCTCTAGGAAACACAGTTTTGAATTTAATATTCTAATAACATAAATACAACTAAGAAATAGAAAACTTTTTACAATGGCAAGAGGATTTTGTGTCCATTTTATATCTCACTTTCTGTTATGAAAATGAAGGATTGATTACTTGTAGTTATAGATTGTATAGTTCCTACATAAACTAATTTGACGCTTATGATACTATGCTTTAATTTTTATTCCATAATTAGAACTCTTCTTGTCATTATATTTCAAATTCAGAAGATTTATCTCATAAAGGGATCTGATTAGAAGAAAGTATTTTGCTTCATGACTTTTGATTCTTTTTATTTAAATTTTTTTTAATGTTTATTTGTTCTTGAGAAAGAGAAAGAGACAGAGCACGAGTGGGGTAAGACAAAGAGGGAAAGAGACACAAAATCTGAATCAGGCTCCTGGCTCTGAGCTGTCTGCACAGAGCCCGATGCAGAGCTTGAACCCACCAACCGTTAGATCATGACCTGAGCCAAAGTCGGACACTTAACCAACCGAGCCACCCAGGCGCCCCAATGACTTTTGAATCTTAAATTACACATATACAGTGCCATAAAATAAACAGGGTAAAATAATTACTGCTTACCTTTTTATATTATGGAGAAAGCACTGTGGGTCACTCTTTTATAAAGACTGTGGTCTTATGTAATATAAATTTTGGTTTTGAATTACTCAAGGCAGATTCCAGCCATTCTTATTTTTCTGTGAAACTTGTACTTTACTTATATTGATCAGTGTGCCTTTGGTTGAAAAAAAGCCCCTTATTCTTTGCAGGGGCATCTTCTCTCTGTGATGTTGCATTTTTAAACTCAATCATCTGTTTACCAGGTGGTAACTAAGAAAATAACTAAGGCTGTCTCTGGTTGGATCAGCACTGCCTTGAAGATTCTCTCCCTGTGGAGTATGGTCCAAGGAACGGGAGCCTCCTGGCTACTCCTCTTTACCTTTCTCCCCATTCTGTCCATCTTTGGAGAATAGAACAATTCCCCTGCTAGGACATTCACCGTGTTAAATTTGCTCTGTATGTATGTCTGAAAGCGGAGGATACCAAATTTGAAAGTATTAAAACACCATTTCTTAGCCTCAAACAATGCAATTTTGAAGCTATCTAGAGCTCATGCATCATCAACTGGGGTTTTTGTAGTTACACACACTTACATAAGGAACAAAAAAGAATTTGGACAAGAAGATAGAGTACACTGAATTTCAAGTTTTCTGCATTGTGAAGTTGAAGATGGGAAAATTGCATTATGAGGGCTTTAACACTATTAGGAGAGGAAGGTAGAGTGAATTTTTATTGCGGCTGTAAATCTTTGGTAAATCCTGCAAAATAATTAATTAATTAATGTATTCGTCTTTTCTCTATTAGAGCATTCAACAAGCATCTAACTATATAAGGTGTTGTGCTATATACTACAGGAGGCACAGAAAACTTTGTACTCTATAGATTGTTCTGCATATATTGGTTTCTCTGTTGAACTGAGCTGGTGTTTCACATCCCTTGACAAGTGACCCATTATTCCTGCAGGTGAAGTTAACTATTTCTACTGTAAGGCTCTCACATCCCTCCTCCATAAACTTCTAGCTCGCCCCTTATGATGTTATGCTTTAATTTTTATTCCATAATTTAACCTTCTCTTCTTATCGGTAGCTCCTTGACTCAGGAAATTAGTGTTGCTCACTGGTACACCTCCAGCTCCAAGTATGGAGCCAGCTGCATATAACCCTCTGGGGCTTTTTAGGGACTCAGGATTTCACACCTGTACCATTTAACTTTCCCAAGTCACTAACCATAGATAGTGTTTTCTCCAATTGTTTGCAGGGACTAAAATTTAAATCCAAGTTAGTTATACAGTGGAATAATGGTTTCAGGAGAGGAATGAAGACTTTTGCAGCCATTAGATCACTTTTAATATTTATTTATATATTTGTGTATTTGTTTCTCTTATCTATTTATTTTTTAGGTTGCATGATCCAGTATTTACAGTTTAATTTGTCATTGGGGGTTCATTATTTTGATAACTTTCTAATATCCACATAGATGGGATTTTTCATTGTTAGTAATGTCTTTTCATCTAATTATAATGCAATATAAAAGCCTGTATTTCCTTATGCTTCATAGGATGTATTGATTGATCTGAGGTTGGGACATCCTTAGGAGTCCAAATTCAGTCTACACAATCCAGTGTCTACACAACGGTTCACATTGTTGTCAAGCTGCTGGTTTTCATGGCTACTGCATAGCTGTGGGAGCTGTGATTGGATTAGATCAAGTTACAACACCATAAATTCTGTTTTTCTTACCAAAATTCATCAATTCTTATTGAGTAAATGCTCTTCACATTGTATCAAACCTTTGGTTCATATCCTGAGCTCTGAAAAAAAGTTAATTTAATCATTTCAAAGTATTTACCTTGATTTATTGAAGACAGATTCATAGAGGTCCTCCCATTACAGAAGTCCTTCACATTTCTTCTATTTCTCATTTTTTTCATTAAAACAAATCCTGATCACTTATTTTTTTAAAGTGTTTGTTTATTTTGAGACAGAGAGAGAGAGAGAGCTCAAGTGGGGGAGGGAAGGACATTTTTTTGTGTTTAATAAACAGTTTTAAATGTTTATTTATTACAGACAGAGATGGAGAGAGAAAATCCCAAACAGGCTCCACACTCACCACAAAGCCCAACACAGGGATCACACTCACAAACCATTAGATCATGACCTGAGCTGCAATCAAGAGCTGGATGCTTAACTGACTGGGCCACCCAGACACCCCTAGATTCCTTACTAATATCATTCATTATCACATAGATCCTTATAGCTTTGAAGCATGGACAACTCAGTATTCATCCCTAAAAATGTCTCAATATTTGTATTATTGGGATGTAAGATTTTCTATTCGTTTATTTGGTGACAGTTTAAAACATTGCTTTTTAAATGGTGAAATATTAATTTTTTTTCCATTGAAGAATCATGGTAGGAATTAGGGATTTTTTTCACTTCAAATCTGTCACGATCTGTTCACCTAAACAGATCAATAGTAGATACCGACTTCATATGGGTCTCGTATGAGGTTATCAGCCAATCCTCATGGGATAATTTAAAACACATGCAATTTTTAAAGGGGAAAAATTTAAAAAAAAAATTAAGAAATAAGAAAACAGTATATTTTGCAATTTTGTTTACATTTTAGAAAAAAAAGTTACTGGCAGTAGCCATTTAAAGATAAAACTTGTTTCTTGTCACTCTGCTTCTGATCTCTGTTGCCACAGTCTTAACTCTGTTTGTCATCTGTATTGACCCCGGCCATTGGAGGATAAAACTATGTCCCTGCAGTCAGCCATAGGTAATATCTTTAGCATGTGCTCCTTAAATATGTGGTTCCCATTGACCACTTTCACCGAATCTAGCATTTCAGGTCATTCTAACACACAGTTCACTTCTGCAATGCACAATTTGGGCATGATAATTTTATGACTTGGAAGATCAAACCTCAACCTTTATTTCACATGGTTTTAACACTGCTTATTTTTTCCCAGCTAAATAAAACTTCTGTTTCCATACCCTTTCTAAGTCTGTACCTTCTTTTCATCTTTCTGTTTGTCTCATCAGTGTATAAGTGAATCTGACACACTTTCAACACAAACTTAACAAATACATTATATTTTATTGATTTTATTTGGTTACTACACATGATTAAAATGATCATAAGACGTCAGGAGGTTGAGGGTTCAGAGCACAATTCAGGAACTCGGTTTTTGACATAGGTATTCATCTGGTTGATCAAACCCGTTTTCAAAACCTCAAAATTACTTAGGCAATATTCAGCAACTTCCTTTTTAGTAGCAGATCTGAGGGTAAAAATTTTGATTAAGTGGCTGAGAATATACCAAAAATTCTTCTGATACTTTGGAATGGTACAGGAATGCATGCAATGTTTTCGCGTTAATATTCAAATCACAAAATTTAAAGAGAAACTTAAAGACAGTATGCACCAATTTCCCAGCCAAAGTAGTAAATTATATCTAAGTTTAGCAACAATGCAATTTCTGCTTTGTGTTGCCACCCATCCTATTTAACGTGTGTTACATATTTTTCCATAGAGCTATTTAAGATTCTTTCTATAAAGCTATATATTTTAATAAAGCTATATTTTCATTCCATACAGCTCTTTGTACATTCCTTTTCTACAGATTACACATTTTCACATCAACTCAACTAATGTGTATCTCCTTTTTTTCCCATACAGCCAACCACTTGGGTATCATCTTCTTGACAAAATTTTGCTTGTCTATATTCTTTGAAAGATGCTTATTATGAGTTAACATACTATCTTTTCTTTCATTTGAGCAGTGTGAAATTAAGAGTGATTATAATTTCATGTACTCTCAGCACCTAGCCTTTACTTAATTATTGTTGATAAAGGTATACCTGCCATTTTTAATAGGCCAATGGAAATTACATGTTTCCGTTGTTAACTTCCACTTAACAAACTAAATCCAAAATTATTTTAATGTATAATATCAATTTATTTCTCCCTAAATTCAGGATTTCAATATTAATATTTTTTGTTTATTTGGAGCTCTGTGATTCTTGAATATTGATTCTTTCATTATTTCCAACTTGTTTGTTCACTCAATATAATAATTAGAAATATAAATGGCTTCACAGATAAAATTTATTTTGAGTTAAAGAAGATAAATAATTTCTGGGACATTTTTCACATAAGTGAATTGTATATTAAACAAGAAATTATGATAATTTAAAAAATGTTTTTTACAAGTTCATAGGTTAAAGAAAGAATCAAAATTTATATAGGAAATACACATTTAAGGAATTAAAAAAGTGCACAAGATAATTAGATGATAATCACTCCCAAAGTTGGAAGTATTTGTAGTCCCTGTAAACAAGATTAAGTAAATGTAGGAAGGTTCATTAGGGTGCAGAGAACATGGTCTCAAATAAGATACATCTCAAACCCAAATCTCAGAATAACTGGACTCATCTCCCAAACATTTTTGCTAAATTTTACTAGGAAATAAAACTTTTAATGGACGGAATACATTATTACAATTTCGCTGTGAAATATCGTGGTCCCATATATGATTCCGCTGAATAGTAGGGACAAGGAAAGGAGAAAGGATACAACCAGTGGGCAGGTAGGCAAGGCACTCAGTGAAAGAACAAACTATCTCAGAGAACAAACCATCATTTTGCTGTAAGGGATCTAGGCCAGGTAACCATCGTGGGACCAGTGGAGTGAGGATACAACCCACAGGTGCATACACAGCACCAATCACTTCATGAACACCTGTCTGGGCGGGGTAATCTACAGACACCACTGGAGACATTAAATGTACCAGCTGGATGACTTCTTTGTGACAGGACACAATGTATGGAGATGTATCTCAGATGACACAGACATCGCTTCTATTAGGTGCAAAGTCAGCTGCAAGAGCAAGGCCCATGGGCAATTTCTCCCCCAAAACTCTAAGTGTGGTCGATTCTTTAGAAAATGCTAGCCCCCACTCAGTCTCCGCTGAGTTCTACTAAGCCAACTCCCCGTTTACCTCCATATCAGCAAAGCTTAGCTCTAAGAGTAATTTCCATTGATTTTTACTGAACTAATGATAGATACCTATAAATACCTAGAAGCAGGAAATTCATGAGCATATTGTAAAGAGTATATGTGAGATTCACGTGTTGAACAACTGATCCACCTCCTTTGGAAAGATGCACTGGTTACACTCTGCAACACGTGGATATGTGTGTGTGTGTGGCTTTCTGGTATGTGTCAGTCCAAGAGACAGAAAAGGAGAGGATGGTTAGAAATTTGGGAGACAAGAGAATGGAATATGAGAGCTGTCATTGGTGCAGTCTAATGACATGGCACTTTTCTGATAGCATGCTTTTGCTCAAGCTCACCTTTATTTTATTTGTGAATACATACGTACACACGGAGATGGATACAGAACACAAAGAGGTGGAGAGTTTATACTGCAATTAAAATTGCAGCCTTGAAATTTGATTTAAACATCCTACTGGAAGACAATCCAATAAAGTGAGATGAAAATCTACCTAAAATTTAAAGCATCTTAAACAGGTGATATAAAAGATACCTTAAAAATCACAAATGGTGGAATAAAAATGCAGAGGAAAAAAAACAAGAGAGCAATTACAAATATTGTATGTGGCTAATTTCATGTGATATTGTAACTTTGGTAACTTTTGACTCTAAATACTGAATCCCTTTCTTCTGTAACCAAGATTTTATCAGAAATAAGACCTATGTTTGAGGACCCAGCAAAATTAGAGAATAATTAGATCGAAGTCCTCAGTCCAGAGAGAAGATGAACTATTTACATTATACCAATTTGGGGACATGTATTTCAGTATTAACAGAAAGCAACTACTTAGAAATATCTTCATGAAAAGTGTAGACTTCCATCAACCCGCAGAAAAATTAGTTCAAAAAATTTACAAAGCATATCAGACGAATGGAGGGATCCTCCTCCTGGTAGTGAAATTCCATAAAGCCTTCTTTACTTCCTCATTTCTAAGGCTATAGATCAGGGGATTCAACATAGGGATCACTACTGTGTAGAACACAGAAGCCACTTTGTCCTGACCCAAGGAGTAGCTGGAACTAGGTCTCAGATAGGTATAGATGGCGGTGGCATAGAACAGAGTTATCGCTGTCAAGTGAGAGGCACACGTGGAGACGGCTTTGTGCCTCCCCTGCCCTGAATGCATGTGGAAGACAGAGAAGAGAATGTAGGAGTAGGAGGTGAGGATGATCAGCAGAGTCCCGGCCAGATTCGCACCAGCAAATGCGGAAAAGATACTTTCATTCACGTGTGTATCAGCACAGGAGAGCCTAAAGAGTGGAGGGCTGTCACAGAAGAAGTGGTGAATGACATTGGAACCACAGAATGGCAAGCTGCCTACATAACTCGTGTTAACCATGGAGTTCAAGAATCCTGCCGTAAAAGCCCCTGCTGCCATTTTGAGGCAGGCTGTCCTGGACATGATCAAGGAGTAAAGGAGGGGGTTGCATATGGCCACGTAACGGTCATAGGCCATTAAGCCAAAGAGGATGGCTTCGGTTGTGGCCAAGGCGATAAAGAAGTACAATTGCAGGAAGCAGCCTGCGAAGGAGATGGTTTTCGTCTCTGACAGTAAGTCTACCAGCATCTTTGGGGTGATGGCGGAGGAATAACAAACATCCACAAAGGACAGGTTAGCCAGGAGGAAATACATGGGTGTGTGAAGTCGGGAATCAGTGCCGATTAAGAAGATCATCCCAACATTCCCCAAAACTGTAAGGGCGTAAATCACAAAGAAAAGCAGAAAGAGGATGATCCGTAGCTCCGTGGTGTCTGCTAATCCCAACAGGATGAACCCCTCCAGCGAAGTGTCATTCTCACCGCTCATGTGTTACAAATACAGTTTGCTGAAACTTGCATTAGGTGTCAATATTGCCAATATTGCTTATGGGAAATAGAAATGTGAATGGGGTTATTCATGCATCGGAAAGGAAAAAACAACCTAAGGTAGTCCAACACAGTAAATAGAGTGATCCAGGAAGAAGAAACAGGGGACAAACAGAGAAGCCTTTGAACTTAATCAGCAATTGTCTGTACTGAATCTGGGCTGTGGGCCTCTCGACTCACTAGTGCAAGGCCACAGACATGTCACTCAATTTCTGCAAAAGCAATACATGTTGTACTATTGTCTGTCTACAGTCCGTGCCCAAATCCAAAGGATACAAGTGTCCTTGCTGATGTCTCTCTCATTCTCTGAACAGGTAAATGAGTTTAACTCAGTTTTTTTTCTCCTCCAGACTACTCTGAATTTCTCCTGAAGACCGTTCCTCAACTCCAAATTGTGCATGGCCTCCCAGAAATCACTCTTGTGTACGTCAAACAGCAACAATCACGACCATTTCTAATAGTCAATTTTTAGACTCCATCTTATCCTTAGAAATGATTTTGTAGTGTTCTAAAAGTGGAACACAATATTGTTCTCATTAGAAAGAACATTGTCGAATCAGCATCCTGTGGGAGCAGACATGCTGTCCACAACAGTGAGTGACAGCATGAAATCCTGATCACTTCCTTCCCAGCCCCTCACCTGTGTGGTCTTGTTGTTTCTTTTTTATTAGGAGATTTCAAATCAAATGGAGCTTACAGAAAAAGGAAAAAATTTTCATTTGAAAATGAAATGAAATGCAATACTAATTCAATTTACCCCTCTGCAAAAATTGAGATTTCTTCTGAGTACATACGTATCACTGCCTTTATATTTTGTGTTCAGAAGGAGGAGTGGGTAACCACGGGAGCTAGATTATAGGTTAATTGTGAGTCAGTCCTCCAGAGGGAGACAGGGCAGTCTCCAGAGCTCACTCAATATGATCACTTGATAAACGGAATCGATGTGTGGGGCTTGCATCAGAAAGTACTTTCTGACCTCTACGTTATTTAAAAAAACAGTATTGCCAAGAAAAATCATACTTTCTCATTGAATATTTATATTGCCTCTCCCTTTTTATTTTTAGCTTACTCCAAATGGGTACATATCTCAGTACCAAAGTATTATTTTTCCCTCGCCATCTCAGTAATGGAAAGAATCATTAATCTTTTCTTTCCCTGTTGTGTGATATTGTGTTTTGTGCGTTTATGTGTGTATGGGGGGGGGCACGTGTGCGTGGGTGTGTATGTCATAGGCATATACACATGTGCCCCTTCCTTTGTCTGGGTAAGTGTAACTTTCCATTCAACTCTGTCTTGAGTAGAATATATAAGAAGGAAAAACTAACTCCACTGCACAATGTTTATTTTTTTATCTTTTTTTAAATCTTTAATTATTTATTTATTTTTTAATTGTTTATTTTTTTCAATATATGAAATTTATTGCCAAATTGGTTTCCATACAACACCCAGTGCTCACCCCAAAAGGTGCCCTCCTCAATACCCATCACCCACCCTCCCCTCCCTCCCAGCCCCGATCAACCCTCAGTTTGTTCTCAGTTTTTAAGAGTCTCTTATGCTTTGGCTCTTTTCCACTCTAACCTTTTTTTTTTTTTCCTTCCCTTCCCCCATGGGTTTCTGTTAAGTTTCTCAGGATCCACATAAGAGTGAAAACATATGGTATCTGTCTTTCTCTGTATGGCTTATTTCACTTAGCATAACACTCTCCAGTTCCATCCATGTTGCTACAAAGGGCCATATTTCATTCTTTCTCATTGCCACGTAGTACTCCATTGTGTATATAAACCACAATTTCTTGGGAATCCTGGGAAGATGGGGGCATAGGAGGACGCTGGGCTCACTGCGCATCCTGCTGATCACTTAGATTCCACCTACACCTGCCTAAATAACCCAGAAAACCGCCAGAAGACTAGCAGAATGGAGTCTCTGGAGCCAAGCGCAGACGAGAGGCCCACGGAAGAGGGTAGGAAGAGTGGAGAGGCGGTACGTGCTGCACGAACTGGCGGGAGGGAGCTGGGGCGGAGGGGTGGCCCGAGGGCCAAGCAGAGCCCCCGAGTCTGGCTAGCAAAAACAGAGGGGCCGGACGGAGTGTGTTCAGACAGCAAGAGGGACTTGACATCTAGAAGGTTATAAGCTAACAGCTCTGCTCAGAGAACGGGAGGGCTGGAGGACAACGGGAGGGAGAGTTGTTGAGCCCGGACAACAGAGCTCAGCTTGGTGGGGAAAAAAGGCGCTCAACAGGGCCATCTCCCTCGCCCATCCCCCAGCCAAAATCCCAAAGGGAACCGGTTCCAGCCAGGGAACTTGCTTGCACTGCGCAAACACCCAAGGCTGTGCTTCTGCGGATAAATCCCTCTGGCGGGTCTGACTCCCTCCCGGTGCTGCAGGGCCCCTTCCGAAATGGATCTCCGAAGGATAAGTGAGCTGAGCCTGCTCCTCCCGCCCCTGTGCACCTTGCTGATCCACCTCAGTTAATATGTCAGATCCCCAGCACCACAAGTGTGGCAGTGTGCAAGTAGCCCAGAAGGGCCACACCACCCCACAGTGAATCCCGCCCCTAGGAGAGGGGAAGAGAAGGCACACACCAGTCTGACTGTGGCCCCAGCGGTAGGCTGGGGGCAGACATCAGGTCTGACTGTGGCCCCGCCCACCAACGCAAGTTATTCAAGACAGCACAAGGGAAGTGCCCTGCAGGTCCGCACCACTCCAGGGACTATCCAAAATGACGAAACGGAAGAATTCCCCTCAGAAAAACGTCCAGGAAATAACAACAGCTAATGAACTGATCAAAAAGGATTTAAACAATATAACAGAAAGTGAATTTAGAATAATAGTCGTAAAATTAATCGCTGGGCTTGAAAACAGTATAAAGGACAGCAGAGAATCTCTTGCTACAGAGATCAAGGGACTAAGGAACAGCCAGGAAGAGCTAAAAAATGCTATTAATGAGCTGCAAAATAAAATGGAGACAACTATGGCTCGGATTGAAGAGGCAGAGGAGAGAATAGGTGAACTAGAAGATAAAATTATGGAAAAAGAAGAAGCTGAGAAAAAGAGAGATTAAAAAAAAACCAGGAGTATGAGGGGAAAATTAGAGAACTAAGTGACACACTAAAGAGAAATAATATACTCATAATTGGTATTCCAGAGGAGGAAGAGAGAGGGAAAGGTGCTGAAGGTGTACTTGAAGAAATAATAGCTGAGAACTTCCCGGATCTGGGGAAGGAAAAAGGCATTGAAATCCAAGAGGCACAGAGAACTCCCTTCAGACCTAACTTGAATCGATCTTCTGCACAACATATCATAGTGAAACTGGCAAAATACAAGGATAAAGAGAAAATTCTGAAAACAGCTAGAGATAAACGTGCTCTAACATGTAAAGGGAGACCTGTAAGACTTGTGACCGATCTCTCTACTGAAACTTGGCAGGCCAGAAAGGATTGGCACGAGATCTTCAATGTGATGAACAGAAAAAATATGCAGCCAAGATTCCTTTATCCAGCAAGTCTGTCATTTAGAATAGAAGGAGAGATAAAGGTCTTCCCAAACAAACAAAAACTGAAGGAATTTGTCACCACTAAACCAGCCCTACAAGAGATCCTAAGGGGAATCCTGTGAGACAAAGTACCAGAGACATCACTACAAGCATGAAACCTACGGACATCACAATGACTCTAAACCCATATCTTTCTATAATAACATTGAATGTAAATGGACTAAATGCACCAACCAAAAGACATAGGGTATCAGAATGGATAAAAAAACAAGACCCATCTATTTGCTGTCTACAAGAGATTCATTTTAGACCTGAGGACACCTTCAGATTGAGAGTGAGGGGATGGAGAACTATTTATCATGCTACTGAAAGTCAAAAGAAAGCTGGAGTAGCCATACTTATATCAGACAAACTAACTTTAAATTAAAGGCTGTAACAAGAGATGAAGAAGGGCATTATATAATAATTACAGGGTCTATCCACCAGGAAGAGCTAACAATTATAAATGTGTATGTGCCGAATACCGGAGCCCCCAAATATATAAAACAATTACTCATAAACATAAGCAACCTTATTGATAACAATGTGGTCATTGCAGGGGACTTTAACACTCCACTTACAGAAATGGATAGATCATCTAGACACACGGTCAATAAAGAAACAAGGGCCCTGAATGATACATTGGATCAGATGGACTTGACAGATATATTTAGAACTCTGCATCCCAAAGCAACAGAATATACTTTCTTCTCGAGTGCACATGGAACATTCTCCAAGATAGATCACATACTGGGTCACAAAACAGCCCTTCATAAGTATATAAGAATTGACATCATACCATGCATACTTTCAGACCACAATGCTATGAAGCTTGAAATCAACCACAGGAAAAAATCTGGAACACCTCCAAAAGCATGGAGGTTAAAGAACACCCTACTAAAGAATGAATGGGTCAACCAGGCAATTAGAGAAGAAATCAAAAAATATATGGAAACACATGAAAATGAAAATACAACAATCCAAATGCTTTGGGATGCTGCAAAGGCAGTCCTGAGAGGAAAATATATTGCAAACCAGGCCTATCTCAAGAAATAAGAAAAATCCCAAATACAAAATCTAACAACACACCTAAAGGAAAGAGAAGCAGAACAGCAAAGACAGCCTAAACCCAGCAGAAGAAGAGAAATAATAAAGATCAGAGCAGAAATAAACAATATAGAATCTAAAAAAACTGTAGAGCAGATCAACGAAACCAAGAGTTGGTTTTTTGAAAAAATAAACAAAATTGACAAACCTCTAGCCAGGCTTCTCAAAAAGAAAAGGGAGATGACCCAAATAGATAAAATCATGAATGAAAATGGAATGATTACAACCCATCCCTCAGAGATACAAGCAATTATAGGGGAATACTGTGAAAAATTATATGCCAACAAACTGGACAACCTGGAAGAAATGGACAAATCCCTAAACACCCACACACTTCCAAAACTCAATCAGGAGGAAATAGAAAGCTTAAACAGACCCATAACCAGCGAAGAAATTGAATCAGTCATCAAAAATCTCTCAACAAATAGGAGTCCAGGACCAGATGGCTTCCCAGGGGAATTCTACCAGACGTTTAAAGCAGAGATAATACCTATCCTTCTCAAGCTATTCCAAAAAATAGAAAAGGAAGGAAAACTTCCAGACTCATTCTATGAAGCCAGTATTACTTTGATTCCTAAATGAGATAGAGACCCAGTAAAAAAAGAGAACTACAGGCCAATTTCCCTGATGAATATGGATGCAAAAATTCTCAATAAGATACTAGCAAACCAAATTCAACAGCATTTAAAAAGAATAATTCACCACGATCAAGTGGGATTCATTCCTGGGATGCAGGGCTGGTTCAACATTCGGAAATCAATCAATGTGATACATCACATTAATAAAAGAAAAGAGAAGAACCATATGATCCTGTCAATCAATGCAGAAAAGGCCTTTGATAAAATTCAGCAACGTTTCTTAATAAAAACCCTCGAGAAAGTCGGGATAGAAGGAACATACTTAAAGATCATAAAAGTCATTTATGAAAAGCTCATGGCTAACATTATCCTCAATGGGGAAAAACTGAGAGCTTTTTCCCTGAGATCAGGAACATGACAGGGATGCCCACTCTCACCGCTGTTGTTTAACATAGTGTTGGAAGTTCTAGCATCAGCAATCAGACAACAAAAGGAAATCAAAAGCATCAAAATTGGTAAAGATGAAGTTAAGCTTTCACTTTTTGCAGATGACATGATATTATACATGGAAAATCCAATAGACTCCACCAGAAGTCTGCTAGAACTGATACATGAATTTAGCAAAGTTGCAGGATACAAAATCAATGTACAGAAATCAGTTGCATTCTTATACACTAATAGTGAAGCAACAGAAAGACAAATAAAGAAACTGATCCCATTCACAATTGCACCAAGAAGCATAAAATACCTAGGAATAAATCTAACCAAAGATGTAAAAGATCTGTATGCTGAAAACTATAGAAAGCTTATGAAGGTAATTGAAGAAGATATAAAGAAATGGAAAACATTCCGTGCTCATGGATTGGAAGAATAAATATTATCAAAATGTCAATACTACCCAAAGCTATCTACACATTCAATGCAATCCCAGTCAAAATTGCATCAGCATTCTTCTCGAAACTAGAACAAGCAATCCTAAAATTCATATGGAACCACAAAAGGCCTCGAATAGCCGAAGTAATTTTGAAGAAGAAGACCAAAGCAGGAGGCATCACAATCCCAGACTTTAGCCTCTACTACAAAGCTGTCATCATCAAGACAGCATGGTATTGGCACAAAAACGGACACATAGACCAATGGAATAGAATAGAAACCCCAGAACTAGACCCACAAACGTATGGCCAACTAATCTTTGGCAAAGCAGGAAAGAATATCCAATGGAAAAAAGACAGTCTCTTTAACAAATGGTGCTGGGAGAAGTGGACAGCAACACGCAGAAGATTGTAACTAGACCACTTTCTCACACCATTCACAAAAATAAACTCAAAATGGATAAAGGACCTGAATGTGAGACAGGGAACTATCAAAACCCTAGAAGAGAAAGCAGGAAAAGACCTCTCTGACCTCAGCCGTAGCAATTTCTTACTTGACACATCCCCAAAGGCAAGGGAATTAAAAGCAAAAATGAACTACTGGGACCTTATGAAGATAAAAAGCTTCTGCACAGCAAAGGAAACAACCAACAAAACTAAAAGGCAACCAACGGAATGGGAAAAGATATTTGCAAATGACATATTGGACAAAGGGCTAGTATCCAAAATCTATAAAGAGCTCACCAAACTCCACACCCGAAAAACAAATAACCCAGTGAAGAAATGGGCAGAAAACATGAATAGACACTTCTCTAAAGAAGACATCCAGATGGCCAACAGGCACATAGAAAGATGTTCAACGTCACTCCTCATCAGGGAAATACAAATCAAAACCACACTCAGATATCACCTCACACCAGTCAGAGTTGCCAAAATCAACAAATCAGGAGACTATAGATGCTGGAGAGGATGTGGAGAAACGGGAACCCTCTTGCACTGTTGGTAGGAATGCAAATTGGTACAGCCACTCTGGAAAACAGTGTGGAGGTTCCTCAAAAAATTAAAAATAGACCTACCCTATGGCCCAGCAATAGCACTGCTAGGAATTTACCCAAGCGATACAGGAGTACTGATGCATAGGGGCACTTGTACCCCAATGTTTATATCAGCACTCTCAACAGTAGCCAAATTATGGAAAGAACCTAAATATCCATCAACTGATGAATGGATAAAGAAATTGTGGTTTATATACACAATGGAGTACTATGTGGCAATGAGAAAGAATGGAATATGGCCATACAGAGAAAGACAGATACCATATGTTTTCACTCTTATGTGGATCCTGAGAAACTTAACAGAAACCCATGGGGGAGGGGAAGGAAAAAAAAAAAAGAGGTTAGAGTGGAAGAGAGCCAAAGCATAAGAGAGTCTTAAAAACTGAGAACAAACTGAGGGTTGATGGGGGGTGGGAGGGAGGGCAGGGTGGGTGATGCATATTGAGGAGGGCACCTTTTGGGGTGAGCACTGGGTGTTGTATGGAAACCAATTTGACAATAAACTTCATATATTGAAAAAAAATTTTGTTTAATTTAAAAAATTAAAAAAAAAAATAAACCACAATTTTTTTTATCCATTCATCAGTTGATGGAGATTTAGGCTCTTTCCATAATTTGGCTATTGTTGAGAGTGCTGCTATAAACCTTGGGGTACAAATGTCCCTATGCGTCAGTACTCCTGTATCCCTTGGGTAAATTCCTACACTGGGCAATGTTTAAATAAATACTAAACACTGGGTAAATAATAAAATGGATAAGGAAACTTTTTTTTAATTTCAGAATTGTGCTGGTGTTTACAATTGTTGTCTATTATTCAGATACTAAAATGGGATGAAATGACAAGTTTTCCAGATCTAAACACAAGAAAAGGGTGCCTGGGTGGCTCAGTCATTTGAGTGTCCGGCTCTTGATTTTGGCTCAGGTCATATTCCCAGGGTTGTGGGATCCAGCCCGCAATGGGCTCTGGGATGAGTGTGGAGTCTGCTTAAGACTCTCTCCTCTCTCCTCTACCACTCTCCCTTGCTTGCACTCAATCTATCTCTAAAATTAAAATACATAAATACACACACATACACACACACACACACACACACACACACAAGGAAAGCAAAGTGAAATAAACCACATTGGGTGTTCCTATGCATGGTGAGCCCATTTGCATACAGAACTCATAACATGTTACTCTTTTCAATTTATTACCTCAATTAATCTTCCACACCCATCTTTGAAGTTCTTATTATTATTTTACACATGTTGCAGTGGAGATTTGAGACTATTAAATGACTTTTTAGTAGAAAAACCGTTAGCAAGTAAGGTAATCAATTTGAGTACAATCTATACTGGAGGGAAATAATGCCAAGCTACTTAACTTCCCATCCCATCCTATTTTATGCTAGTCACTTAGAAGATAACAAATATGTATATGTGTGTGTGTGTGTATACATACATATATATATTTACTAAAGCAATGAAAATTACACTATATACGTTAGTGTACATTTCACAAACTAAATCAAAATTACTTCTGTGTGTTACTTGGATATATGTGATTCTTGATTATTGATGTTTCATTCCTTCCATCTTGTTTATTTTTCCAACTTTGTGATGCTCATAGGTTTTGAAGGGTAGCTCTATTTGAATTCATTCACCTCATCACTGATGAAAATATTGGCCAAAACAAAGCCCAAATACATACACTTCAAATACCCTTCATTAATTTTAGTAAATGACTTACTCAAAAAAAAACATCAAATAAGGCAAAATATAGGGTTCCATCTGTGTTTTTATATAATGAATTTGAATTAAACATTCAACTGAAACAAAAGTCTGAGGGAAATAAAAAAATAGAAAAAGTGGAGAGTATATAGCAAACAAGGAAAAAGCATATTACATTCACGAAGAAGGATATAGTAAATATTATCAAGGACGTAAGACAAAATGGAACGATAAAACACACTTAGTAGAATAATGAGAAGACTCAATGTTTTACAGTTTAAATTTATTTTGAGCTAAGTAAAATATGTAATATTTGGAACATTTTTACATAAATGCATTAAATAATAAGCAAGAAACTAGAATAATTTAAAAATATGTTTTACAAGTAACTTGTATTAATGAAACAATCAAGATTTAGATAGGAAAAAGATAGTCAATGAATTACAAAGCAGGCAAGATAATTAAGTGATCATCCCTCCCAAAGTTGGAAGCATTTGGAGACACTGTGAAGAAGATTCAAGAAACATAGGAAGGGTGAATTAGAGAGCAGAGCACATGGCCTCACATGAGTATAAATGTGACAGATAAATGCCAAATCTCATAATAACTGGATTTTATCTTTCATTGTTTCAATTTCTAAGTTTTAATAGAAATTAAAGCATTTAAGGAAAGGAATATACTATTATCATTTACTTGTGCAACATCTCTGTCTGATCTATGGATCTACCAAATATCCAGGGCAGGGAAAAGAAAGAGTCCAGTCAATGAGCAGCCAGCTGGTGCAGAAGAATGTGAGCAAACTGCTCAGTCAAGGAGCAAATTATGTCTGAGGACAACATGGTCATTGTCTGAAGAGTGCCCTAGGCCGGGAAACCCCTACAGACCTGGAGAGGAAGAGTTCAGTGCATGAGTGCAGAGACCATACCGATGACTCCATGTACACCTGTCTGGGCAAGGTCACTTATGTGGATCTTAGGAAACATTGGAATAGAAGCGGGATGACCTGTTTGTGACAGGACACAATGTATGTGATGTCCCAGTTATCATGGACATCACTACTTCTATCATGTACAACTTTAGTGGCAAGGGTAAAGGTCACAGGTAATCTCTGTCTGAAGATTATCCATGTGGTCGTCCCCCATGCAAGCATTGGCACCCATCAGTTTCTAAGTAGCCAATTCCCTGTTTGCCTTCATACTAATAATGCTTACTTTCAAATATTAGGTTAAATTAATTTTATTGGCAAGAGATAGACACATTTTTGAGCTGAAATCCATGAGCTTATTGGAAAGAAAATATGTCAGATTTAAATATTGAATATTGATCTCTCCCTTTGTAACTATGTGTGGATTAAAATACATAGCAGCTGAATGTGTGTATGTGTTATTCTATTGATGTGTCAGTGAAAGCGAGACAAAGAGGGAAAGGGCTGGAAATTTTTGAGATGAAAGGAAGTTAAATATGGAATAATTACAAGGAAGTTCTATGGCCTTATGTAAGTTTGGTAATTTACCTTATGCCTCAATGGTTACATATATTTGAACACTATAGACTGTAATTACTCAGAAAATATTCTAAAAAAAAACCTGTAGGCTTGAATCTGCCTCTGAAAATCAATGAAATACTCAGTTTTGTTCAGAGAATCAACCAAACAACCATAAAAATGGAGGGATCCTTGTCCTGGTGCTTACGTTCCATAAAGCCTTCTTTACTTCCTCATTCCTGAGGCTATAGATCAGAGGATTTAACATGGGGATCACTACTGTGTAGAACACAGAAGCCACTTTGTCCTGACCCAAGGAGTAGCTGGAACTAGGTCTCAGATAGGTATAGATGGCGGTGGCATAGAACAGAGTTATCGCTGTCAAGTGAGAGGCACACGTGGAGACGGCTTTGTGCCTCCCCTGCCCTGAATGCATGTGGAAGACAGAGAAGAGAATGTAGGAGTAGGAGGTGAGGATGATCAGCAGAGTCCCGGCCAGATTCGCACCAGCAAATGCGGAAAAGATACTTTCATTCACGTGTGTATCAGCACAGGAGAGCCTAAAGAGTGGAGGGCTGTCACAGAAGAAGTGGTGAATGACATTGGAACCACAGAATGGCAAGCTGCCTACATAACTCGTGTTAACCATGGAGTTCAAGAATCCTGCCGTAAAAGCCCCTGCTGCCATTTTGAGGCAGGCTGTCCTGGACATGATCAGGGAGTAAAGGAGGGGGTTGCATATGGCCACGTAACGGTCATAGGCCATTAAGCCAAAGAGGATGGCTTCGGTTGTGGCCAAGGCGATAAAGAAGTACAATTGCAGGAAGCAGCCTGCGAAGGAGATGGTTTTCGTCTCTGACAGTAAGTCTGCCAGCATCTTTGGGGTGATGGCGGAGGAATAACAAACATCCACAAAGGACAGGTTAGCCAGGAAGAAATACATGGGTGTGTGAAGTCGGGAATCAGTGCCGATTAAGAGGATCATCCCAACATTCCCCAAAACTGTAAGGGCGTAAATCCCAAAGAAAAGCAGAAAGAGGATGATCCGTAGCTCCATGGTGTCTGCTAATCCCAACAGGATGAACCCCTCCAGCGAAGTGTCGTTCTCGCCGCTCATGTGTTACAAATACAGTTTGCTGAAACTTGCATTAGGTGTCAATATTGTCAATATTGTTTATGGGAAATAGAAATGTGAATGGGGATATTCATGCATCGGAAAGGAAAAAACAACCTAGGGTAGTCCAACACAGTAAATAGAGTGACACAGGAAGTGGAAAATTGGGGGACAAAGAGGTGAGCTTTATGAGCAATTGTCTGTGTGATGTCACTAGTGCAAGGCCACAGACATGTCACTCAAATTCTGTAAAAGCCACCTGTGTTGGTCTATTCTTTCATTTCAGCTAATAGCTGAAATCAATTGATAAAAATATCCTTGCTGAAAATTCTCTAATTTTGTGAACGTTTATGGGAGTTTAACTCAGATGTATTTTTTCCCACTCAGGCCCACTCTGGATATTCTTCAATACCAAAACTCCTTCATTGCCTGCCAGAAATCATTCTTGTCTACCCAAGGAGCAACTATATTGACCATTTCAAACAACCAATAGGTTGTCACCTCTCATAAAAGTTTAAGAACGATTTTGTGGTGTTTTCAAAGTGAATCGAGGGACGTCTGGGTGGCTCAGTCAGTTAAGTGTCCTACTTTGGCTCAGGTCGTGATTTCATGGTTTGTGGGTTTGAGCCCTTCATAGGGCTGTGCTGACACCTTAGAGCCTGGAGCCTGCTTCCGATTCTGTTTCTTCAGCTCTCTCTGCCCCTCCCCTGCTCCCTCTCTCTCTCTCTCTCTCTCTCTCTCGCTCTCGCTCAAAAACAAATAAACCTTAAAAAATAAAAGAAAAAATAGAAGTGAATCAAACAATCGTTCTTGTGACAAAGTACACTCTCCGTTAGCATCTTCTAGTAGCAGGCATGCTGTTTGTCCACCTCAGTGCATTACGGTGCCAAAGCCTGATAAATTCCTTCCTCATGTCTTACCTGTGTAGTGTAGTATTTTCTTTTTTATTAGGAGTTCTCAGCTGAAGCTCCGAAAGAAAAGAAGAGCATTTTCATTTTTAAAATGCAATGCAATGCAATCCAAATTTGAATTAACTCTTTGTTAAAATTTAAGACACCTGGAAAAATACACATTTCCATGCTTTTATATTGTTTTTCATAAAGAGATATGGGTAACCATTGGAACCAATTTATGAGTTTTCATTGTTAGTCAATCCCCTAAAGGCAGAAACTCCCATCTCAAAGGAGAACACAATATGATCACATGCAGATCTATGGACTCAAACATCATTGGGACCCTTCACCACAGAGTACTTCTTGATCTCTATGTTACTTTAAGGGCTTGCCAAAGTAATTGATGAATCACTATATTATACACTGTATGTTGACTATGCTGGAATTTAAAGGAATTGAAAAATTGTCATTTGCCAAAAAAAAAAAAAATTAATTGGTTATTTGTTTCCTCTCTCTATGTATTGGTAGTTTATCCCAAATGGGTACATGGTCAACCACCAACTTATTATTCTTCCCTTGCCTTTTTAATAATTGAAAGAATTATTCTTTTCCTTTCTCTTTGTGTGTACATGTGTTTGTGATGTGTGTGTATGTGTGTGTGTGCATGTGTACAAGCACACACACTTTTTCCCTTTGGGCAAGTTTTATCCTTCAACCCAACTCGAGTCCTGAGTGAATTTCATAACAATGAGAAACTAAATCCATTGTACCATGTTTAAAGAATTACTACGCCCTGAGCAAATGAGACAATAGATGAGAAAACTTAACTTCTTTTTTTATGATTTTAGAGTTGTGTTGGCTTTTTGCAATTATTGTCTGTGATTCTGTCCCTAGATGGGGGTTAAAAAAACAACTTTCCATATCTAATTATAAAGAAAACAAGATGGCCAACAAATACACGGGGCATCCGTATGCACAGAGTCTATTTGCATAGAGAACTTGAAATATATTACATTTGTCCACTTAAATTCCCAATTAATCCTCCACACCAGTCTTTGAGGTTCACATTATTATTTTACACATTTTGTAGCTGAGGTTTCAAGCTATTAAATGACTTTTCAGTAGACAAATGGTTAGAAAGTGGGGGGATCAATTTGATCACAATTTTCAACAGAAAGAATATCCAGCTACCTAACTTTCTTATCTTGTTCCTTTTTATCATAGTCACTTAGAACATTATAAATAAATAAATAAATAAATAAATAAATGCACATATATGTACATATACACACACATATATACTGCACACATATGTTGCATGTATCTTCCAGTATGTAGAATCTTCCAATCATTAGACCAGGGAGAATACTTCTAAAAAAAGGTCTCTAACATCATGCAATATATTGCTTGAAAACATAACTTGATGTAAAGATGTCATCCTCATGCCATTAAAAACTACCTCCTAATTCATATATATATATACATATATGTATATATGTATATATATGTGTATATTTATATGTATATATACATATATATACATATGTATGTGTATATGTATATATGTATATATATACATATATATGTGTATATATGTATATATGTATATATATGTATATATGTGTATATATGTATATATGTGTGTATATATATATATATATATGTATATATATGTAATGTTTATTTATTTTTGAGAGAGAGAGAACAGGGCAGGGGAAGAGAGAGAAGGAGACAGAGGATCTGAAGCAGTCTCCATGCTGAAAGCAGAAAGCCCGATGTAGGGCTTGAAACATGAGATCATTAACCTAGCTAAAGTCAGATGCTTAATCAACTGAACCACCCAGGTGAGCCCATAATATTTATTTAAAATGTGTATGAGTTATCATGGGAGCAAGGGAAGGAGATAATGTTATGAACAAAAAAGAGATCAATGTTATTCAACCAAACTTAAAACAAAGACCAAAAACCAATATTAAAATGGGGCACCAGGGTGGCTCAGTCAGTTAAAAGTTCGACTTCAGCTCAGGTCTTGATCTCGTGGTTTGTGAGCTCGAGCCCTGCATTGGGCTCTGTGCTGACAGCTAGGAGCCCGGAACCTGCTTTGGATTCTGTGTCTCCCTCTCTCTCTGCCCCTTCCCCGCTCACACTCTGTCTCCCTCTGTTTGTCAAAAATGAATAAATGTTAAAAAAAATTAAAAATATATTACATTTATTGAACAAGAGATTATAACTGAAAATCTTGAGTTTCATTGGAGAAAAAGCAGAAAGGACAATAAATTTAATTTTTTTTTCCATTTAAAACATGGTTAAAAATGGTAAAATAATGAGTTGGAAGCTGTGAACTTTTAGTTTTTTTTTTTTTTTTAGTGTTTTATTTATTTTTGAGAGAGAGAGAGAGAGAGAGAGAGAGCGAAGGGGGAAGGCCAAAGAGAGAGGGAGACACAGAATCCAAAGCAGGATCCAGGCTCTGAACTCTCAGCATAGAGCCCAGTGTGAGGCTCAAACCCAAGAACCGTGAGATCATGACCTGAGCTGAAGTCAGATGCTTAACTGGCTGAACCACCCAGATGTCCCTGGAAGCTGTCAGATTTTTGAAGTCAGGTTTACTGTACCACAGTTTTCCTACAGTAAATTATCACCATGTTTAAGTACACAGTTTCATGATTTTTGACCAAGAAAGTCTTGCAAACACCAGCACAATCAAGACAGAATATTGCTGCTAGCCTAACAAATTCCATTATACCCCTTTATAGACAATTCCATCCTTTTCTCCAATCTCTGACAACCAAGGGGAAACCATTGATGTGATTTATCTCATGCTTTTTGTCCTCTGCAGGCTATGATCTAAATGGAATCATGCTGGAGGAGGTCATTGAGAGGATGTGACCTCTAGTTGAGTTGTGATCTGAAACTAGGCAATCAGAGGCTCCTTACTCCTCTCCTGTCTTTGAAATGCATGTTCGACCCATTATTCCAATGTTAGCAGCCATGACAAGGATGTAGCCTTGAGAGAGTAAGGTGATGTTGAGATCTTCTGGACTGAAAACATGACTAAATCCAGGTAAGGCCTCTGTATAAACTTTTAAATTTCCGGTGAGCAGGTGTAGCAACCTACTTGCCTTGCTTATTAAACCTGCCACCAATGGAGTGGTCTACCTCTTTCTTAAGTTTCTCTTTGCCATCCATGCTTGGGGCCAATTTGCAAACCAACCATAACAATGTAGCCTTTTGAGTGTGGCTTCTGTCCTTCATTGTAACTTTTGAGATTCAACAATGTTGTTACTTTTATCCATGTTCCCCCTTATATTACTAAGCTAGTCCCTTATATATATGCATCATCCATTGATGGCAATTGAGTCTGTTTCCAATTTAGAGCACTTATGTATAAAGCTCCTCTTCCTGTGGACCTATGTTTTTATCCTGAGTAAATAATAAAATTTCTAGAATCCATAGTAAGTGTTTAAAAGACTGCCAAACTTTAACAAAATTATCGTGTTGCTTTTTATTTCCACCAACAACGTCTGAGAAGTTCTGTTGCTTTTAATAATCTCCAGCACCTGGCATGTTCTTTCTGTTTTTTTTTTTTCTTTTTTAAAGTTTTAGCCATTTTAATAGTTATGAATGTGTTTCTTATTGTGATTTTAATTTGTTTCCTTAATGACTAATCATCTTGAACATTTTCATGGGCATATTTCCACCTTTATTTTACTTTGGTGAAATATCTGTGAAAATCTCTTGCTTATTCTGTTATTTGGTTGCTTGTTTTATTGCTACTGAGTTATAATAATTCCTTATATATTCTGGATACAAGTCTTTAAATGGATATGCACTTGCCAATATTTGTTTTCTAGTTTGTAGCTTGACTCTTTATATTTTTATAAAAATATAAAATATCACTTATAATAAAATATATTATATATATTATTTTTATATAGTGTATAATATTATATATTTTTATTAAAATAAACTATATTTTTATAGTGTCTTTTTGAAAACAAATTATGCTTTTAAGTACAGCTTATTAAATTTATTTGTGTTTGTGCTTTTTGTGCAATATTTAAGAGAAAGGTTCCTAACTCAAGGTGAAATTATTTCCTCCTGTGTTTTGTTCCAGAATTTTAAATTAAATTTTACTTCAGGTCTATCACTTTTCCCTTGACTTGGGTATATGGTTTGACATAATTTTCCTTTCTCCCTCCCTCCTTTCTTCCTTCTCTCTCTCATTTCCTCTCCTTCTTTTATTGCTTTTTCTTTTTCTTTCCTTTTTGTATTTTTTTTCCTGTGAATTAATGTCCAATTGATCAACCAGTGGGTTGAATCTTTCCGTGGGTTCCAAGGTCATCAAGTTCTGGGAAACTGGTGTTTCTCAGCACTCCTCTGAACAGCTGACTCAAATTCAGGCTTTGGCACCTGAGTCGATAATATTTGTCATTCAGGGGTAAGGCCACACACACACACACACACACACACACACAGGCACACACACACACACACACACAGGCGCACACACACACACACACACACACACACACACTGAATCCATAAAAAGAGAAAGCCACAGGGATAGGGCTGTCTTCCCGAAGTCAAGCTCACTATATATCTAGCAGGCTTTCCATGTCTCTATAGAATAATAAGGAGATGATAGGGATAGGTCTGGTCTACTTTCTGAAGACCTCTGTGTTATAAACTTTGCCAAAATCCTGATCTTTAATCTGATGTAAGTGGTTTGGTGTTTGCATTCGCCTGCTTTTGCACAGTAACTAATCAAAGTAGCCATGACTTTTATGACCTGGTCAGACCTAAAGGGAACATCTCATGGCATCATTTTCTTAACAGGGTTTAATGTTTATAGGTGCAAACTTTTCTGTCCTGCCACAGATGACTCCTCTTGTAATAATACTGGAAAAACAGAAAACACTATAGCTGCTCAGGCAGGCTTAGAATCCTGATGATGTTCTTAATTATTTCTTTTATAATGTACTCATTTCCATTACATAAACATAAATAATTAAGGCCTAAATATTGAGTTTGTTGGAATTACTTCCCACAAATAGAGAGGATTGGGTAATATATCCTTGAGCAGAGACGTCATAGAGTTTGAGACCCTTACATTGTATATTGTATCTTTGCTACTGTGGCCTTCTTTTCAATGCCATCAGTGACTTGCTTTTTGCTACATCCAATGGATTTATTTTACTTTTTAACTTAATAATGTCTCTGAAGAATTCTACACATCTGTGAAAACTTTCAGTGTGTGGATATATTCACTTGTATTTGATTCCTTCTGATTCTCTTACAGACTTTCACAGAAAGTGTCTAGGAAATAAACTCTAGTGTTTTGATAATTGCAATCTCTTGACTCAGTATAAATTGGACTCCTCAAAGAGCCATTACAGTTTATGAGATGTAAGGTAAGTCCTGTGTTTTCACATGTCATTTACTCAGTTATGACCAAACAAAAACGTTGACATAAAAATGGAGTTTGAAAGGATAATTTTAAGTAAGCTAAATATTTTTGTTATTCATTGAGTTACACGATGAAGAGGATATTCATTTATGTTGATTCAGATTTCTATATATCTTGACGTTATTACATAAGATTGTTGTGATATTTATATAGTTTTTAAAACTTCAACATCAAAGGTAGAATAAAGCCCTTAATTATTAAAGTTCATTCAATTATATTCTCAGGACATATTAATAACAAAATTTATCATTTTCAGTTACTGGTTTATGTATTTTTTCTTTTTTACTTTTGTAACAATTTTTTTGGAGCACAAAGCTTTATAATATTGACAGGTTAATAGAACAGTGTCTGTCGTATAGTAGACATTCAACAAGTATTTTAGAGAAATAAAAAAAAAAGTATGAATAGACTTGCTTATATTTTAAACTGTAAAATTATAAATCTTTAAGTCATTTTATACATAATTAGAATCATAATTCATCACTTCCTAGATGGTAAACATGTTTATCTATGCAATTTAAGGATCAAAATGTTAATATTTTATTATAATAGTTTAATTCAAATTAATAAAGCAAATACACATAATAAATTGTGCATTAATATTGTAGGAAAATTGGTTATTAATTTAGTCATTTCTGTTGCTGAAATTCATGAGTGGATTTTTTTAAACTTAGAAGAATGAAAAATATGTTGATTCATTAAGTAACTGTGATGTCTATTAATTTCTCTTGAGATTCAATAAGAAATAACATAATTAGGAAGCATTCTGATGTTGAGCCTTATATTTTTCCCAATGCAAAAGGTAGTAATTCACAATTTTCAAAGGGATTTATTACATTATAGTAAAAACAGTTAGTAAGGAGTCTTCATTTTCTTATCCTATAGTAATTATTTTTCTCTCACGGTATTCACCACCATGGTACTTATCCCTTCGGTAGTAATTGAACTGTATACTCCTGAAATTTAAGCTAAAAAATGCACCAAAGTTTGCTGTTGATGAGATCCATTGGGCATTAATTTTGAAAGGTTGATCTTTCTCAAAAGGTAATAACATCAGCGCTGCAAATTTGTGGCTTAAAAAGGTGAAATGATAATGCTTTTGAAAATAGTGGACAACCACCTTTAATGGCTTGTCTTGCTTTGCAATTTAATGGCTAAAAGTGTATGATTAGTTGCTTGAATTTTTGTTCCAAAAGATTTATCATTGAAAAAGTTTTTTTTTTCCTTTCCTTTTTTTTTTTCCTTTTTTGTATCTTCCTTTATGGTAACAATGGTACAAGACAAGCCAGATAAGTTGCATTTGGAGGCTCGAACATAATTTTGATTAAGATTTAAAATTAAATTGGCATACTGTTATCAAAACTAATAAACAAGGTTAGTTATATTCACTTTAAAATTAAATACAAAACAATGATGTTCAATGTTGTCAATTCTAGGTAGCAATTCAATGGAAGGTGCAGTTAGCAGAAAAAAAAAACAAAACAAAAACAAAACAAAATTTTAAAATGTATATGGAATAGATTCTTGGAAAAGGTAAGATAGAAATTAATGAGAATAAATAAAAACATTGTCTGAGTTGTTGAATTTAGGATGAATATCTGATCCAAAACTTAGTTGTATTTTCTGACCGCTTCAGAAAATACTTGGATGTAATTTTTTGAAGGTTAACATTTGTAATATTAAATGTCCTTAAAAAAATAATCGAGCAATGGATACTCAAAACATTTGTAAAGAAAATTATAAAACATTATTAAAAGATTTTAAATAATTATGAATTGTGACACCATGTTTATAAAGATGGCTTCATATTTTAAAGATACATGTGTTACAAAGTTGATCTTAAACACAGCACGGTTCCAAACAAAATTTCAAAAATATTCTGAAAGTAACAAGTTAATTTAAATATATGCTGAATAACCCAAAAGAAAAAGGCCTACTCATTCCTAAAGAAGAATCTAACAGAGAGCAATGTTATTACATGAAGAAAAACTTACCAATGAAGAAAGTTTAATATAGGCCGATGATTAGAAGAGTCAGATCCACATGTGATAATTAGAAGAAACAGATCTACACGTAAATAAAAATTTAATACAGTCCAGGATATCACTGCAAATGAATGGAAAACATATATTTTTTAAAAAGCAGCGAGGAAAATATATTGCCTGCATTCAAAAAAGAAAGATTCCTACTTAATATAATAGGCTAATAATAATAATAATAATAATAATTCCAGATATGTGTTAAAGATTTAAATATCTGACTCCCCCACTATGTTGGCAAAAACAATGTTAAATGCTTGACTATAACAAGTGTTAAGAAGTATATGGAACCTGAGGTATTTTGTGCTGTTTTGGGGAGTATAAATATGAGCAAGAAATTTACAAAACATTTTGTTATATTTTAAAGTTGAACATATATATACTCTGTATCTAATCAATGCCACATCTAGGGATGCACCTGGATAAAACTCATACTGTGCACCCAGTGACATATAAAGCAGCATTCATAGCAGCATTAGTCGTGATAGCACGTCAATGACAATTAATGTGACAGGTTAAGGAAAAATAATACTACAAAGCTGTAAAATTAAAGAGTGCAGCGGGATGCCTGGGTGGCTTGGTCAGTTAAGCCACTGACTCTTGATTTCAGCTCAGGTCAAAATCTCATGGTTTGGGGGGATTAAGCCCCGTGTCGGGCTCTGTGCTGACAGTGTGGAGCCTGCTTGGGATTCTTTCTCTTTCTGCCTTTCTCTGGCTTGCTCTCTCTCTCTCTCTCAAAATAAATAAATAAAAATAAACAAACAAACAAGCAAACAAATAAATAAGGCAGGAATACATAAGAACATTAGAAACATAATATTGAAGAAAAGCACAAGCAATCTAGCGGACAAACTGGATGCCAGCACGGTTCATAATATTCAAAAACAAAAAAAAAGTAGATTTGTTGAAAATATCTTTAAAGAATATGGATGAATCGATTTTTAAAACTGAAAGCTAGGGAATGAAAAATACAGAAGGGTGGTTGTCATTGTCACAGAAGCAGGGTTATAGGGGTGATCACAGAGACCTTCCAATCTGGGCAATTCTCAAAGTTCTTTGTTTTCTTTATTTAACTCAGGAGGTGAGTGTATATGTATTCATTTATTTTTGTTTTCTAATATTTGTTTTATATTTTTGAAGTCGATCAAGTTTCATCTTTTACGTGTGAAAGAACAATGAAGTTTAAAATCTTAATTAAAAGAAAAAAAAAGAGAAAGAAAACCACTTGAGGAAATTTTTTGAGTATAATACTTAGGTCAGAGGTGCCCAAGATGGCCATCGGGCTTGGTGATTTACTAGAAGGACCCCAAAAATTCAGGATCACAATTATGGTTATGGTTCATTGTAGCTACAGTTTGGGATTAAAATTGGCAAAGGAAAAAGGTGTGCGAGGCAGTGTCCAGAGGAAACCAGGCATAGCCTGCTCTTGTCCACTCTCAGTGATATCACACAGACTGCACTTGGTTTTCCCAGCAAATGTTGTCTGATGACTGGTATGAAGTCTTGCCAATCAGAAAAGCTTAATCAAATCTTTGTGTCCAGGGTTTCAATGAAGGGCAGTACTTAGGCTTGGAGAGCCCGCATAACTGTCCTTAGTTACTTAGTTTCCAACTGCTCCACTCCAGAATTCAAGCTGATTCAGCCTAGCCCAAGGTGTTCAAAGAAACCCCAGGTATACAAAAATAGGCATTTACCATAAATCACATCATTAGCTTAAACTGTTTGTGGTGGGAACCTGGCATCCAAATATGCTCTCATCAGGTAGGATATTCCAAGATTTCAAAAGTTATCTGTTGGGAGTCAGTCAAAGGCCCACTCTCGAAGATCTTTAGAATATGCAGAGTTTGGGCAATCCAAACTGACTGAGTTAACCCTCTACTGCACAGTACCAAAGTGAAAAAACTTGGTGACAGTGATTGTTACGTAATTATAAGCTGGCTTTTTAATTTTGTCAGTGTAGAAAATGAGTTAACTTTTAAAATGTTAGTTAATTATTCTTTATGAATATAATCAGCTGATTACTTCCCTTTATAACTATGATTCCTAATATGGTACTCTTACAGTACAGCCCATGATGATCCTGAATCATTTTGCTTTTTCTTGGCAGAGGAAACAAAAAACTTTCACCATTTTGTCTATAAATGTGTAAATCCCAGGTTCTTGGGAAATAAAAAAATAGATATATATTAGTTTGCCTTGCACTATCCCATGAAAATATACAACTATCTGCAATATTGAAGAACAGAATATTATATGGCATCTGCAAATACCAGCAATCTAGAAGCTCTGTTTCTGTGGGTACTGTCATTTAGGGCATATTGGTATATCCTGTGTTTGAGTTCTGTACTCAACTACCGATGTGTGGAAGGGGTGTTTTCCCCCAACACCACCAAGCAAGCTATGCTTTGTACACTAGCATAGTATATAGAAGGGTATCCTACAATGTAGCTCAATTCTGACACTGTCTACCTAAAGGTAGCATCAGATTCCACAGGTTAAGGATTCAGTCCTGCAAAACTGCCCTCGCCCTCAAATGCCATTCATAAGCCTGGATTGTTACCCATGTTTCTGATAGACTGGCTATTGATTGGAGCTTCCAAGGGCCCCCTCCTGGGATTATGATTTAAGGTCTCTGTCCTACAAGATTCTCATTCCCTTGAGGTGCCCATTACAAGTCCTGATTGTCACCTGTACTTTTGACTGAAATGGCTAAAAATCAGAGGTTCCCAGGTCCCTCCCTTGGGCTTAATTAAACTGCTACAGTGGCTTGAAGAACTCAGGGACATTTCACTTACCGGATTAGTAGTTTATTATAAAAGGACATAACTCAGAAACAGCCAGATGACAGTGATGCATGGGGCAAGGTATGAGAAAAGGGTGTGGAGCTTCCTTGCCTTCTGGGAGAGGGTTCCACTCTGCCTGAATCTCTAAGTGCTCACCAATATGGAAGCTTCCTAAATCCCATACCTTCAAGTTTTAATGGAGGCTTTATTACACAGGCATGATTGATTAAATCATTGGCCATTGTCAATAGATTCAACACCCAGCACTCTCACCTCCCCCTTCCCAGCCTTAGGTTGACATAGGGACATCCCAAAGGTTACCTCATTATTAACATAGCAGAAGACATCTTTATATCTCTCACCAGTTAGGAAACTTCCAAGGGTTTTATTTGTGTGTGTGTGTGTGTGTGTTTGTGTGTGTGTGTGTGTGTGTGTATGTTTATCCTTTTATTTTTTAAATGTAATTTATTGTCAAATTGGCTTACATACAACACCCAGTGCTCATCCCAACAAGTGCCCTCCTCAATGCCCATCACCCACTTTCCCCTCCCCTCCCACTTCCATCATCCCTTAGTTTGTTCTCTGTATTTAAGAGTCTCTTATGGTTTGCCTCCCTCCCTCTCTGTTTGTAACTATTTTTTTACTCTTCCCTTCCCCTATGGTCTTCTGGTAAGTTTCTCAAGATCCACAGATGAGTGAAAACATATATCTGTCTTTCTCTGACTTATTTCACGTAGCATAATACCCTCCAGTTCCATCCACGTTGCTGCTAATGTCATGATTTTATTTTTTCTCATTGCCAAGTAATATTCCATTGTATATATAAACCACATCTTCTTTACCCATTCATCAGTTGATGGGCATTTAGGCTCTTTCTATAATTTGGCTATTGTTGAAAGTGCTGTTTTAGAAGCCCTGTGCTAGAAACTGGGACAAAGAACAAATATCTATTTTTTATTATACATCACAATATCACATCCTTCCTAGGTGGAGGCACACTTTTCTAAACCTCGTGTTTCCTACCACATAAAAAATGCAACATACTGATTAACAGCTTTCAATTCTGGAGATTATATCTTCTATATGGGTGAGTCCACTTTTAACCCACTTGGTGGTTCCTTTTATAGGTTGACAACTCTGTGCAGGACGCACAGCAAGAAGGGCTTTTCCAACTGCAATGCAAGCAGTTCCAGACCTCAGTCATTTTTACAGCATTTCCCAAATTGACATGGGCATATCAAAATGATATGTGCAATAGCAGAAGCCTTTAGAAATTTTAAATAGATCAAATCTTTTTTCAGCAAATGTACTTCCCCCATCTTGAAAAACAGCATTATCTTCCTACTGGGTTCTGGCTAAGATAGAAATGACTGACCATAAGACACCAGGTTATCACGAGTCCTAAATTTTCTATTATGAACATGGTGTTATAAGGTCTCTTATTGATAAAGTCAGGTACTCTATGAAGAACAGTATTATTTCATGGAATTTGCATATGTGAAGCTGGGCCTGAGCAAATCCTGAAGGTTTAAGTAATTTTCAGGAGACCCTCACTTACTTTCCCAGCACAGTGTGGCACCAAGGGACTCTATGGCCAATTAACAGAAGAGTTTAAACAAAAGCAAAAGCAAAACAAAACAAAAAAATACAAAAACTAAGCCCGGTTTTTGGGAAGAAATACATACCGTAGTGATTGTACCTCAAAGAATGTACTGCAACAGTATTTTTACCCCAGGCTAGGGAATTCCTAAAGAATATTGGATGATTTATCCATTAAGTAGAGCTTCTAGAAGTTCTAGAACATTTTTATCTACACTGCTTGGTAGAAGAGATCTATTTCAGTTTGGCCAGTTGGTCAAGAACATGAAGGAATACAATTGGTAGCAAAGGAGAGATTCAGGGAAGTTATATGTGGATGGACTTCCTGGTATGGGTTGTGCACAGTTGACGACACACCCCTAAAAATGATTCTTCCCTACTCTGGTTCAACTGTTTGTATGAAGAAGAGTTAAATTTCCTCTGATGCACACAGTAGTGTTTGGACTGAATCGGAATCCTGTGGCAGGAATGTCACAATGCCCTTTCAGCCCCCCAACTAAGGTCATGGAGAGAAATATTTCATCCTGTAGCTCCCTAGAAACTAAAGCTCGAATATGTACACTACTCTTGGCTAATCAAAATTTCCAGTCCTAACTTAGAATTCAAAGCAAAATGAAAGATTATTCACAACAGCTGGAAATGCAAGGGGCCGGCGATTGTCCTATGTGAAACAGACTGTTTCCATGGTGAGATCCTAGCTCTTGTCTATTTCCTTTGGTTCCTGCCGGTTTCTCAAGGTCCTCACCTTCCCGATACTCTGAAGGAATTATCCAGTCTATTTTCTGCTTTCAAAGGGCATATCTGTCCTACTGCTGTTTCTCCCCATATCAATGTTTGTGAAACACGATAGTACCCTTAAAGTGAAGGATCTTTGTGTTTTAATAACAGACACACACTCCTTATAGAAAGGGAAATGTTCTTCACAATTACATATGTTGAAAACACAATGAAGAGATTGCTATTTTTTGCTATTTTTGTATTTCTTTTTGCCGGATGTGTAGGGTTAGTCAATGAAATAGGAAAAAAAGAAAGAAAGAAAGAAAGAAAGAAAGAAAGAAAGAAAGAAAGAAAGAAAGAGATTTTGGCATCTGATCTTTTGTTATTAAAGATCTGACCTTTTGCTTATTAAATAAGAAACCCTCTAGTTGCAACAAAAGTGATTTTAATTTTCCCACTAGCCATAAGAAAGAAGCCAGATGTTTACAACGTAATGTCTAGCATCCTGGATTTACCTGTTTTCCATTCTGTCTACCTTAAGAGTCTTAAGGTACAGACTCTACACCATTGCCGATAACTTAAAAGCTAGAACTGTGTTTGAATTACCAAGAAATACTGCTGTAAATGCTGCTATAATTGTTAAAGAAAGCTAATCGTTATTAAATGAATGCAACGTGCTGAACAAGGGGCTAGGTTTTACATGCATTGTCCCAATCCTCACATGAATATGATGAGATGGACTATTATTATTCATAATTTAAAAATTAATAACCACCGGGCGCCTGGGTGGCTCAGTCTGTTGAGCCTCCGACTTCAGCTCAGGTCACGATCTCGCGGTCCGTGAGTTTGAGCCCCGCGTCGGGCTCTGGGCTGATGGCTCAGAGCCTGGAGCCTGTTTCGGATTCTGTGTCTCCCTCTCTCTCTGCCCCTCCCCTGTTCATGCTCTGTCTCTCTCTGTCTCAAAAATAAATAAACGTTAAAAAAAATTGAAAAAAATTAATAACCACGAGGCTAAATAAGTAGCTTAGTGGCTCACAGTTACGAAATGGCAAAACGCCTATTCAGATCCAGGTTGCCTGAGTCATAAGCTCTTACTCCAGCATCTTATTATTCAAGGCATATTTTCTTATAGTCACTCAGATAATTGAATGCTAAACAAAAATCCGGGTGCCTAGGATTCTTAATAGTATTGAGACTGTACTTTAGAATCCCCTCAAATACCGAATGCTTTAAAGTGTCTTTCAGCATCTGATAGAAATCTTAGAATTTACAGGAGAGAGCATTTTTTTTGTTGTTGTTCAGTACTATTAAAATATTTACTTTATTCAGTCAAACGTTTTCCAGTGATGGAGACACGTGTTGTTTCCTAACTGGCTATATTAGAATCGATTATATTACCAGTTTTCATCTTTCTCATTTAAAAGAAGCCATTTAAGGGGTGCCTGGGTGGCTCAGTTAGTTGAGCATCTGACTCTTGAATTTGGCTTAGGTCATAATCCCAGGGTCTTGGGATCGAGCCCCGAGTCGGGCTCTGAGCCGAGTGTGGAGGCTGCTTGAGATTCTCTCTCTCTCTCTCTCTCTCTCTCTCTCTCTCTCTCTCTCTGTTTCTCTCTCTGTCTCTCCCTCTGCCCTTCTCCCTTGTGTTTTCTTTCTCTATAAAATAAAAAATAATACTAAAATAAAATAAAATAAATAAAATAAAATAAAATAAAATAAAATAAAATAAAATAAAATAAAAAATATAAAATAAAATAAACCCTTCAAGCCATACCACTGGAAACAAAGTGGTTGCACATCCCAAGTCCTCCTGGGGTTGGGGATTATCTTGAGGTAATGTCCCACTTGTCACACACTGGGAGATAAATACTCATCCCTCATAAGATCCATTTGTAAAATTTGGAGAGAAGTGTTGTCAATAGCTTATACAAGATAAATTCTACAATTCAGAATTCTAGATGGTTCTAAGGTAGGTGACTGCTGCGAATGGGACAGTGTAACGAAAGTAATGTTGTCTTAGAGAAAAGGTTATGCTCACTGATTATCTGTGGTATTTTCTTAGTTTATGTGTATATGTGGGCCAGGGGAGTAGACAGGGGATGATAGAGGCATTAATCTGCACTTACCTTACCTAGAGCTTTTTCCAAAAGTACCGCTTCATTCATTTTGCTCATTATTGCCAGGAGGCGAAAGCTGACTTGTGTCTAGGTTGGAATTTGGGAAAATCCAATGATTTAATTAATTGAGTAAAGCCTAAGTAAGCTCACCCTCATCAGTAAGGCGAATCTCACTTTCTATGAGCACATACGTATATTTGCATACAATGTGACTATTTTGTGTTTGTGCCTATAAATATCAATTTAGGGAACTTGTGACTTTGTGCCAGATATTGAATAATCATAATGGCATTAATGGTAATAATAGATAATAATGAATCCATTTGATGCATCTCTAATACAATAAGTTCTATAAATGGTGCTATAAATTATCCACGTTAATCCTGGTTTCAACCTTCTTTGTGGGATATTATTACGTTAATAAATGAAATAAAACAATTCAGGGATACAAATCTTGAATGGCTTACAAAATCTTAGAGACCACATCTGAGGTTAAAGTCAACTTTGGCTACCCCAAATCTTGCGTGTTTAACCACTACGGCACGGTGCCATTAGCTTGTTGATACCAATGGGAAAATAAAACATGTTTCAAGGAACGTGCCTGATTTTGAGAATTTCTATTAATATTCTACAAACAAAGATCAAAGTGTCCTACCCCGTCATGAAGCTCTTGAATATGCAGTCTTGTTTGCCTTACAGGACAATTCTATACAGTGAATAAAGTGGGTCTGATTTCATAAACAAGGATAGGTTGGCGTAAAGATGGAATGATTTGTAGTAGAAGAACCAGAATTAGAGCTCAGGTATCCAGACACTTCTTTTTTCCTATTTCCTAGTCCTTGCTATAGCCTCTTTTGCACCAGTGATAGCAAAATCAAGCCCGATAAGCAGGCAAACGTGACGATCTGGAGGTCTCAGTGTAGAGTGTTGTTACTCGTATAGCCAAAAAGCTGATGCTAATAGTGATATCTTGTCTGATACAACCCTTGGGAACCAATGACGAAAAACCTCCTAAATTTGGTACACTTTTGTTATTTAGCGGGTTCTTTAACACTAATTCTTTAATTGGAAGGTTCACACAAATTATTTAGAGGAAACCTTGTTATGATTATTGAATTGATTCCTTTTAAAAATTTTATTATTTATTTTGAGAGAGAGAGGGCGCAAGCAGGGGAGGGGTGGAGAGAAAGAGAGAATCCCAAGTAGGCACCAGGCTATCAGTGCAGAGCCCAACGAGGGGCTGGGCCTCACAAACCATGAGATCATGACCTGAGCCAAAATCAAGAGTTGGAGGCTTAACTGATTGAATTACTCGGGCACCCCATGATTATTGGATTGATTCTTTAACCACTGAATCTGTGCGAACGCCTTATTTAAAGTTCAATGTAGAATGTAGTTACAGCAAATAATTAATTATAGATTCTCTAGCCACTTTAATCACTGAGTTTATTTATTTATTTAAAAATGTTTAATGTTTATTTATTTTTGAGAGAGAGAGAGTGGGAGTGGGGGAAGGGCAGAGAGAGAGGGAGACACAGAGTCCGAAGCAGGCTCCAGGCTCTGAGCGGTCAGCACAGAGCCCAACACTGGGCTCGAATTCATGAGCTGTGAGATCATGACTTGAACTGAAGTTGGACACTTAACCAACTGAGTCACCCAGGTGCCCCACTGAATTGAGTTTTTAAACCACTACTTTAGAGAAAAAAGAAAAGACAGATTTAAGTTAGGATGTGAATATTACATAAAGCTTAAAAATGACAGTTGCACAGCATAGCCATGTAAACTTTTTTCTCTTTTATTTTAAGAGTTTGGATTGTTTCCCCATAGTTTCTGACATTCACCTTACATGTTTTCTTAGTCAAGTTCTTCCTTTCTACGATCTGGTTCCCAAAGAAGACGGACCACTCTTCTAAGTGTATCTGGAAGATTGCAGATGATTTTGTTGGGCGAGGCGACACTCTGAGGTTACCAAGCATGGCAGAGAGAATAGATCTCCAATATTTAATTGCCTTACTACTCACTACAGTGTTCCTCTAACATTACTAATCTTTAACTTCCTGCTGAATATATTCCATCACACTATGATTTATTTTGTATTTACACACATTCTGTTTTTTTTCCTTGATTAATTTCCCTCTGGTTATATAGCATATATTTTCTCATATAGCTAGCTTAGAAGTTCATTAATGATTGCAGAGATACAGTTTTTCCTCAAGACACTTCCTGTTTCCGGGATCTCACATCAGACATTGTCTTATCTCAGAGGTAAGAAAGAAACATAAACCCTAGGAGAGAAAAGCAATACTTATAGGACACGCGTATAAGATTTACTACTGCGAAACAATATATTTACATAGAACACACACACACACACACACACACTTTTCTTTATAAGAAAGCACAGATTGTGTATCCATGTTGTCAAAAATAAGATGAATTTTGAGACACCTGAGTATTTCATTAAAAAAATTGTCCTTCCCCTGCTCACACATGTGCTCTTTCTCTCTCAAAATAAACAAATAAACTTTTAAAAGGGGTTCCTGGGTATCTCAGTTGGTTACGTGGCTGACTCTTGGTTTTATCTCAGGTCATGATCTCACACTTCATGAGATCAAGCCCCACATGAGGTTACCATGCTGTCAGCATGGAAGTTACTTGGGATTCTCTCTCCCTTTCTCTCTGCCCCTTCCTGTCTCATGCTGTCACTCTCTCTCTCTCCCTGTCTCTATCTCTCTCTCTCAAAACAAATAAATAGGCTTTAAAAACTGAGTATTGAGTAAGCAATTAAAAAGAAACAAGATGTCCATTTATTTGCTTTAACGAATTTTATTTAATAAATTCTCATATTAGTGTTTATGAGATGCCAGTAACATAAACAATATTTACAAATATCCACTCATTTATTCCTCTAATCATCACAGAGTGGTTAAATAATTTAATCATTCTCACGCAACCAGTAAGCAGGAAAGCTAGGATTTGAATCCTTTCATCTCTTACAATAACTACTATGCCTTAACTGTTAAGTTCAACTACTTCCCAAGATCACAGTTATTTTTCTGTAGAATTATCTACAGAAAGTGGTAACTTTCTTCCTAGAGTTTTTCTCAACTTTCCTTTACATGGCAGAATGGGATTTCAGGATGGAAAAATAAAGCTTTGCTTCGAGGATTTTGCCAACTTTCACAATTCTACTGGTCTTAATCAACCAAGCCACATTCATCCCATTTCTGCTTGGAAGGAACAAATACATTCTTCATGCCTCCCAAAACACCACCTCTGAATAACATCCTCTAGTGTCAACAAAGATTTTTAATTACCTTTTTTAAAGAAAGTGACAGAAAAGAAAAAAAAAAGCAAATGTCACAGAAAAGGCCATCATAACTATGATTTTATTATCCTTCTATTTGCTTCCTTAGAAGAGAGAGTGAAGATGTTCTTGCTTCATACATCACTCAAGTCAACACGTGTGTTCTGATCCCATCTCTTTTGGACAAGGAAAACAAGAAAACCAGGATGTTGGAGAGTAATTATACCATGCCAACTGAGTTTCTTCTTGTTGGATTCACAGATTATTTGCCTCTCAGTGTCACACTCTTCTTGGTATTTCTTATAGTCTATACGCTAACTGTGTTGGGAAATCTGGGTTTAATAATCTTAGTTCATATCAATCCAAGCCTTCAAACCCCCATGTATTATTTTCTTAGCAACCTGTCTTTCTTAGACATCTGCTATTCTACCGCAATCGCTCCTAAAATGCTGGTGAATTTTTTAGCATCCAGGAAAAGCATCTCTCCCTATGGCTGTGCACTACAAATGTTTTTCTTTGGTTGCTTTGCTGATGCTGAGTGCCTCATTCTGGCAGCAATGGCCTATGACCGCTATGCAGCCATCTGTAACCCATTGCTCTATTCTACCCTTATGTCGAGGAGAGTCTGTATCTGCTTCGTTGTGTTGGCGTACTTCAGCGGGAGTATGACTTCCATGGTACATGTCTGCCTCACATTCAGGCTGTCATTTTGTGGCTCTAATATTGTCAATCATTTCTTCTGTGATATCCCACCTCTTCTGGCTTTATCATGCATGGACATCCATATCAATGAGCTTCTGCTCTTTGCCTTATGTGGTTTCATCCAGACCAGCACTTTTGTGGTCATATTTATCTCTTACTTCTGTATCCTCATCACTGTTTTGAGCATTAAGTCCTCAGGGGGCAGGAGCAAAACGTTCTCCACTTGTACTTCCCATTTCATAGCGGTCTCCTTGTTCTACGGAACACTCCTGTTTATGTACTTACGTCCCACCACTGACTATTCCCTGGACACTGACAAGGTAGTTGCAGTGTTTTATACTGTGGTCTTTCCCATGTTTAACCCAGTAATATACAGTTTCAGAAACAGGGATGTAAAAAATGCCCTCAAAAAGCTATTAGAAAGAAACTGGACTTTCAAATGAATAAGAATTAAAATCATTTAAGAATATTCAAGGTAGGGGCGCCTGGGTGGCTCAGTTGTTTAAGTGCCAGACTTTGGCTCAGGTCATGATCCCACAGTTCATGGGTTCGAGCCCCGTGTCAGGTTCTGTGCTGGCAACTCAGAGCCTGGTACCTGCTTCAGATTCTGTCTCTCCCTCTCTCTGCCCCTCCCCCGCTCACCCTCTGTCTCTCTCAAAAATAAATAAACACTTAAAAATTTTAAAAAAGGAATATTCAAGGTATAGTCTGCACTTCCAATATCATCATGCCATGAACACCTTGTATGTCAACTATTTTAAATTTATTATCATTTCTCAGAAATAAAGATAACGTTTCATCCTCCATACTTTAAAATGCTTTTGTCTTCTAAAAATCTTCTCTCCAAAATTACTCTACTCTATGAAATATGCTTGAGATAAAATAAGCAATAATATCTCTTTTCCAATTAGTGTTCACAAAATACTTTGTATATTGATTCATTATATTTGTTATCATGTTATACTCAAGGTCTATGTTGACTTGTCTATCAACCCATCCATAAGCAGAAACTCCTTGGCAGCAGGGGATATGTATCTTGGTTATTGTTCCAATTCCTATATAGTGCAGGAAATATGGCATATTCTCATCACATGTATGTTTAGTGGATGAATGGATGGAATAAATGGATGGATGGATGGATGGATGGATGGTGAAGTGAGTAAATGTAGCTTCCTGTGTCTGGGAAAATGAGTCTAGATTTTGCACTTTCAGAACACTTATCATCAGGGAAATTGATATCACTCATGATAAACAATGGTGGTTTCGCTGGTTCTTAGGAAGTTAGATGGAAGTCACATAGCAAGGGTCTCTTTAATATTAGTACAGTGTGAGGTTATAACACATTGATTTCTCTGGGATGCACTGATTAGTGTAAGAGATCCTCTACTGTCCCATTCACAGTGGGTACATGTGAAAACCAAACAAGTTTGTGAAGATCATCAAGATTATAAACTGTATACATTACTAATTATTTGCCCATCTGTTCCTGAGTGAATCTTTGAGTCCCCATCTTCAAAGGGGTGAACAATTGCTCTAGTTATTTTATTATGTATATTGACAACGCAAATCGATTGCAGTATAAACACTACTTTCTCTGCAATCACTTCTGGCGATTGAACTATCCGTAGTTGTTCTCATCCTTCGGTTCCCATTTCCTCTTTGTTTTATCTTGACAAAGTTGAAGGAATACATTGTATACATGTGAAAATATGATATTGTTCATTTTCTAGTAAATGTGGAAATATGAGTGACTGGATTAGTTTATAGTGGATGTAACCCTATAAATGGAGATAAGACAACAATAAGATATTGCCCATTGAAATGGGTTGTTTTGGGGATTAAATGAAACAATATATGTAAAGCTACTAATGTATGTATGATTTGAGAACTAGATGTTCAAATATGTATCAATCTCCTAGAAAACATGTAAAACTTGCACTTCTTGTTACAATCTAATGGAATATTAATGTTTATTATTTTTCTACCATTATATTATTATTTGATGTTAAGAAACAGTAAAGGTTTAATTTCCAGAAGAAATTAAGCATTAAAAAATATCTGTGAAGTTCAGGGTGCCTGGGTGGCTCAATCGGTTAAGCATCCAACTTCAGCTCAGGTCTTGATCTCACGGTTCGTGAGTTCGAGCACCCCATTGGGCTCTGTGCTGACAGCTAAGGTCTGGAGACTTCTTCAGATTCTGTGTCTCCCTCTGTCTCTGTCCCTTCCCTGCTCACACTCTGTCTCTCTCTGTCTCTCAAAAAATGAATAAACATTAAAAAAATTAAAAAAAAATCTGTGAAACAGTCCAACTGTTCTGAGATGTTACCAGGAAGCAAAAAACAAACAAACAAACAAAATAAAAATAAAGAAAACAAAAGAACAAAAACAAGATAAAAACACAACCTGGATTTCAATATTCAAATCAGTGACCTTCAACTTGTTAAAACACGTGTCCTACTATGAAGCATTTGTTCGAGTACACAATGTCATTCATTTGTAATTGTTTTTTTTTTTTTACTAGTTTCTGAAACTTATAGGTTAATTTGAATTATTCTTTTAATTTTAGAATACTCTGTTTTAAAAAAAACATTGCTGGGAATATTGTGGAATGAGCTGCTTCCTCTTCGTTATCCATCCATTGTGTGATGGACATAAGGTTGCATGAAAAGAAAAATATCAGCTTCCTTGTATGGACCTATTGAATCTAAGACTCATTTTTCCATTTTCCAAAACAAGTTATTTTTAAAATAAGTAAACCAAAATATATTTGGCTTTTTTTGTTGTTGGCATTGTTTTAATTTTCTTAAGTTTTTGTTTAAATTCTAGTTGGCTAACGTACAGTGGGATACCAATGTCAAGTGTACAATATGGAGATTCGATACTTCCATAGAACACTGGTGTTCATCACAGAAAGTACATTCCTTAACATGTATCACTTGTTTAACCCATCCCTTGCCCACCGCCCCTCTGGTAACCATCACTTTGTTCTCTATAGTGCAGGGTCTGTTTCTTGGTTTGCCTCCTGCTCTTTCTTCTCTTTATTCTTTTTGCTTTGTTTTTTAAACTCCACATGTGAGTAAAGTCATATGATATTTATCTTTCTCTGATTAACTTATTTCACTCAGCATAATGCTTTCTAGCTGCAGCCATGTCTTTGCCAATGGTAAGATTTCATTCTTTTTTATGACCAAGTAATATTCCATTGTATATACATACATATACATATAATATATTATAAATAACATGTATAATGTATATATATTATTCATAGTAACAATTTTATTATTATTAAATTTTTCAATGTCTAATCCTTATCTAAATAACAAATCATTCTTTACATGATTGAACTTTGCATTGATGAAAAGTGAAATTACAAAAGCTTTTAAAATAATGATGGAAATTCTAATGTTTGTCTAGGTTATGTATTGTCTTACAATTTATATTCAAAGTCATATGGATATTTTCTACCCCCCTCTCCTCTCTCTCTCTTTCTTCCTTCCTTCCTTCCTTCCTTCCTTCCTTTTTTCCTCCTTTGTTTTTTTTTTTTTTTTTTTTTTTTTTTTTTTTTTTTTTAATTTTTTTATTTATTTTTTTTGGGACAGAGAGAGACAGAGCATGAACGGGGGAGGGGCAGAGAGAGAGGGAGACACAGAATCTGAAACAGGCTCCAGGCTCCGAGCCATCAGCCCAGAGCCTGACGCGGGGCTCGAACTCACGGACCGCGCGAGATCGTGACCTGGCTGAAGTCGGACGCTTAACCGACTGCGCCACCCAGGCGCCCCTCCTCCTTTGTTTAATACTAGATCATGAGTGTGTATGGAAAGAGACTTTTTTTAATCCAATGTCACCAGAATTTCATGAATAATATATGGGTATCTGAATGTAATGAAATTTTCAGCGTGTAGTCAGCAATTAATATACTGATAAGTTACCATTATATCAGACTCCAAGTATCATTGATCTAAAATGCTGGAAATTAAGTAATGCGAAGAGTGATTTTGTTTTGGAATATTGTACACATAATTCCCCATCTATTTGTTGACAGACGAATTATTTGTTACCTTCAAGAACCGCTTTTCCACACAGTAATGACTATACACTGCTAATATGTTATCTTAGTTTACTTAACAAGCAATGCTTTTCTGTAATAAACATAAAAATAAAACTTTTTTCCTTATATTTTGATTCGTATAACAAAAACAGGGTAGTCTAATTATATAACTAGTGAATTTTCACCATTACATTCCTAAGTGCTCTTAAAAACTGCCACAATATATAGTCTTATTTAATTAAACTATATATTTTCCATTGAATTTATAGATTTCTTTTTATCTTCTTAGGCTTATTAGGTCAATAAATTGAATCAACACAAGAATATAAATGCTTTTTATTTTAATATATGAATATATAAATATAGTGAATTCCAAATTATCTTATTACTTTAATACTGTTTAAAATCATACTAACATTCCCTTCAACTGTTCACAAAACACCCAGTCTTAAGTCAGTTTCTGAATTACGTATTTGAAATTGGTTTCATGAATATGATAAATCTTAGGATCTAAATTTTCTAAAACGTTGTGTTTTATGAGCTTAAGTTTATTGTTTCTGTATTAAATCTAATCTTCCTGGGTTTCAAAATATTCCCCATTTATGAAGCAGCTAACCCATCTCAAGAAAGTTAGAGATTGCATTGCAGAAAACTCAAGTTGTGCATCAGCCATGGCATTTTTGGCCAGTATTTAATATTATCTTCTGGCCATTGACACTGATCCTTTGTTAGAGTTATTAAAACAATGTCTTTACAAATTATGAAAAAGCTGGTTTTATAGTATGTGCCATTAATTTGGCTACATTTAATAATATTGGGGTTTTTTTCCTGCTTCTAATTTCCAACCTTCCTAATTTTTTCTGCTTCATTATGTAGCTAACTTTATTCCTCCATTGACTGTTTTGTTGGATTTTGAACATTTTTTTCCTGTGATTACATGGTAATATCTTCCATTTTGTATCTAAAGACACTCTAATTTTGTTTTATTGGAATCTTCACAAGTGCATATAATTTTGTGATATGAATTTGATTTTTGCACAATATTTGGACTGACATGACTTTATTATTTTATTTATCTGCATATGTTGTAACTAATTTGCTTTTACGTTCAAGTAGCTAAGGCATTCTAATTAGCAATATGCTTTAATAAAAACATCCACCACCCTCTCCCAAATGTATAAATAGTGAATATATTATTTGTATGATTGAAGAGAGACGAATATGAAATTATGCAAAAAGCTAATAAAACTATGTGAAACATATGCAAAATCCCCACAGTGTCTCATGTGTCTCCTACCACTTCAGTAGAATGGAAGCTAAAAAAAGAATTACAAGGCACAATCCACAGCTCTATGATTCCTATTGAATTATTGCTGAAAAGAAAAGCATACATTTTAATTTTTTATATTTTTTTAATGTTATTTTATATGATTTTGAGAGAGACGGAGCGTGAGTGGGGGAGGAGCGGAAAGAGAGGGAGACAGTGAATCCGAAGCAGGCTCCAGGCTCTGAACTGTCAGCACATGGTCCGATGTGGGGCTCAAAATAACAAACCGTGAGATCATGACCTGAGCCGGGGTCAGATGCTCCCTGGACTGAGTCACCCAGGCACTCTGAGAAAAGCATATATTTTTATGTAAATAAACCAAAAGGAGAGTGTACAATTCAATCAATGCTCTGTGTGTGTGTGTATGTGTGTGTGTGTGTAAAATCTCATAAAAAGTGTAAATGTAAATTTATGTCAATGATTATTAAAGTTCGGAGAGTAAAATGTTATGCGTTTCCTTATATCAATTTCATAATGAACCAATGAGGGAGACAAAACATGTATGAATGTCCCCATTTCACAGGGGGAAAAAAAAGGTCAGTCTGAGCTCTTTCACCATGAGAACACTTGAACGTTTGTCTGAGTCGCATGCTTGTGATTGGAACACTTTTCTTCAGTTCCTGCACTAGGTTTATTCTCTGTATCGTTTATTCACCTTGACCCCAAGATGTTTGAGCGTTTTATGTACGAAAGGGAGTGCATTTTATCAAAGTGAAAGCAGAGACATCTAGTGGATGGTGATTGACGAGACTTCAGCCACGTGGCATGATTAGCTCTAGTCTTAAGAGACTGGGAAGGACGCTAATGATCCAACCTGTGGACATCTGAGATTCACATCTACACGTGAGCTACAGCTCATGTCCCCCAAAGAAAAGCCACCAAACGTTACAAAAATCTCCGCTCTCAACAATCAGTCTTTGAAGAATCATGAAAACCTGGTCTTCTTTACCAGATATTCTGTTTACTCTGGACTTTGCTTTGTTGTGAATGTGTTTAAGAAGTGGTAACGTAGCTTTATTTAAAACTTTTAATATTTCCTATCTCCTCACCCTAAAAGAATCTGTTACCAGCTCTATGATTACAGTAATGTTCCCAAATAGACAGAAAACAACGTCCTAACTTGTGGGTTATTTAGATTTCAAAGGTTTTCTTCTCATGTTATGAAAAAAGGGCAATGTGTATATAATCCTGCTGCACTTAATGTTTTCATGTATGCATGTGTGTTTACAATATTTAATATGTAGTTGATGCAGTAACTTAAGGCTATTTACACATATTTTTGCAAAGTCCTTAAAATAGATTATCTGAGAATTATAATGTTTTTATATCGCAAGGAAAATACTTTCTTTCATATCTATATAATAACATTTTGGAATATTTTGAAAACATTTGGAACATTTTGGAAATATTTTAGATATAATTTTATTTGATGGCTCCAATAATAATATTTTAAGAATTATTTTTCTATTTTCCTTGAGTTTGTCACTGCATCCTGTCTGTGATCAAACCAGGGCATGCACACAGACACTTGATTTTCAGAGCTTAACACTGTTTTCACTGCAGCCAGCTGATGCTTCTTCCCACTAGAAATCTAGTGTGCCTGGATAAAATAGTCCTCAAATCAAGGTGTATTGTTTTTAAAGTAGACTAGATAAACTATAGTTTCAAACTTGCAGGAAACCCATTTTTTTCCTCTTTCCCTACATTTAGGGAAATACATAAAATACATAAAAGGGAAAATCATGCAAACATTTAGGGAAATACATAAAATACATAAAAGGGAAATCATGCAAACTCTGCCATGTTGGCTCCTTTTTATAGTTTCTTACAAATAGGCAAAATATAAGGCAAATTAAGGGCTAAGCTATGGTGGAACCAAGCCTTCCTCATTCTGCTATACTCCAGAATGCCATGTTCCCATGATGCTAAACAGCCTTGCAGGATTTTAGCTCCAAAATCCAAAATATTGCTGCTCAGAAACCTACACAAAGTACGTTTTACCTCTAATGTTTTTTTAATTTTTGTTCTTGTTTTTGTTTTAGGTTGAGTTTATTTCCAGGTTATTTTTTTTAATTGTTAATGTTTATTTATTTTTGAAGGAGAGAGAAACAGAGCATGAGCAGGGGAGGAGCAGAGAGAGAGGGAGACACAGAATCCGAAGCAGGCTCCAGGCTCTGAGCTGTCAGCACAGAGCCCAACGCAGGGCTCAAACCCATGAACCGCGAGATCATGACTTGAGGGGAAGTTGGGCACTTAACCGACTGAGCCACCCAGGTGCCCCTCCAGGTTAAAAATTTGATTTTATACTTTATGATCTGGTTTTATTAACAGAAAAAAAAAGTACCGGTAATTTCCACAAATAGTTCCTTCTTTGCCTTGTATACAATTGAACGTGGATTCGCTGTGTTTCTCAGGGCCACTGATTTAAAATACAGATAGGATCTAATTAAAAAAAATTTTTTTTTAACGTTTTATTTATTTTTTGAGACAGGGAGAGACAGAGCATGAACAGGGGAGGGTCAGAGAGAGGGAGACACAGAATCTGAAACAGGGTCCAGGCTCTGAGCTGTCTGCACAGGGCCCGATGCGGGGCTCGAACTCATGGACCACGAGATCATGACCTGAGCCGAAGTCAGCCGCTTAACTGATTGAGCCACCCAGGCTCCCCAATAGGATCTAATTTATAACCTCAGTTGATAAGAGATAATATTATACTTACAGAATGAAGATTTTGCTTTTGATTTAGCAATACCATAAAGATCGTATTCCAAGCTTCCCCTTATCCCTACTTTAGTAGACCTCAAATTCCATAGAGCACAATTTTTTTGAGATCTCTAATGCCTTTTTTAAAATGCATGTTTGTTGTTCTAAGACACCGATTTTTGGTAATTTTTTATAGTAATGATACAGAACTAATATACTGCAGAATAGTGTACCTATCATCTCTTTTTACTCCCTCTTCTTTACCTTTCTTCATGGCACTTATTATTACTGTATATAGTATATCAATACTTGTTTATTTATTTCTCTAATAAAATGTGAGCTACTTGAAAGCATGGCATGTTTCTTGCTCACTGCTTCATTTCTAGCAAATTTAACATTTCTTGGCATAAGGTAGTAAGTAAGAATACCTACTGAGTGCATGAAAGTGTATATGAATGAATGAACTTATTAATATTTAACCATAAATATTATTGAATAAGTATAATATGTCAAAAAACAAGTGAAACTCTGTGGCAGTCTCCATTTTTGAAAGCAGGCATATCTGATAGGTATAGTTTTGGTCCCTCACACTCATATCTTGTCTCTATACATTGGGTTTTTGGAGGTTCTGTTTTAATGATGATAAAAAAAACAAAGATGTAAAGGTGAAATTATACAAAGATGCAAAAGGGAAGGATTTTCAAATTAAATTGTCCTGCTAGTTTTTGATTGGCCTTAACAATATCAAATGAAGAAAAGATTGTTCTACCTCTTTCTCTCAATTCAGCTCTTTCGGAGGACATGGTCATTGAACTTGCGAGTGTGGAATCTGGGCAAAACGTGAGGCAAAATAAAGTTCTGATGTTTGAGATTTGGAAAGGAAAGGGGTTGCCTATTATGAAAGTCAGAATCATGAGTTAACTGGGTATTAAAAAGTAGGAACAGGGGCACCTGGCTGGCTCAGTCAGGAGGCAGCGACTTCAGCTCAGGTCATGATCTCATGGTTCATGAGTTTGAGTCCCACATTGGGCTCTGTGTTGATGGTGCAGAGCCTTTTTGGGATTCTCTCTTTCTCCCTCTCTCTCAGCCCCTCCCCCCACCTCTCAAAATAGATACATAAACTAAAAAAAAAAAAAGTAGGAACAGTTTGGCCAAAAGATAAGGAAATTTTTTTTAAGTTTTATTTATTTATTTGAGAGAGAGAGAGAGAGAGGAGAGAGAGAGAGAGACAGAGAATCCAAAGCAGGCTCCAGGCTCTGAGCTGTCAGCACAGAGCCTGATGCATGGTTCGAATACACGAATCATGAGATCATGACTGGAGCCAAAGTCAGATGCTTAACCAACTGAGTCATCCCGGTGCCCGAAGAAATAATTTCTCTAATAAGGTGCAACAGTGTGTAGCCCATGTAAGCAGAGGACTTGTATATGTCCTAGAATGAGTCAGAGGTTTGATATGAAGCATAGTCGTGTTTGACTGTCAGTTCTACCAATTAATAATTTCTTGTCAGAGAGTTTCTGTTTTGTAATATTTATGATGTGGAAACTGAGAAGCAGGGAATAAAATAATCTCCAGTTCCCAAAATTTAAGACACTGTAGATGAATTGTCCGGTACTTATATAGTCCACTGCTGAAGTTAATTTCTTTCTTTCAACCAACTATAGGGTAGACATTAATGTCCCAATGCTATTATGGATCCTGGATCATGGAGGAAATTATATACATATATCTTTTTTCATCTGAGTGATATCACCTTGCTCTGCGACTGAAAAGCTACATGAACCTGAATGCATGGCAGGTTGGAACCAGACAGGGGTGAAGGAATTCCTTCTGGTAGGTTTAACTGAAAACCCTAATTTGCAGATTCCTCTCTTTTTCCTTTTCACCCTTATTTATTCCATCACTCTGGCAGGTAATTGGGGGATGATTATCTTGATCTGGTTAAATACCCAACTTCATACTCCAATGTACTTTTTCCTTAGCAACCTCTCTTTTTGTGATATCTGCTACTCTACTGTCTTTGCTCCAAAGATGTTGGTCAATTTTCTATCAAAACACAAAGCTAGCACATTTTCTGGTTGTGTTCTACAGAGTTTCTTTTTTGCAGTTTATGTAACCACAGAGGGCATCCTTCTGTCTATGATGGCTTATGACCGCTATGTGGCAATAGCTAATCCCTTGTCGTACACACTCATAATGACCCAAAAGGTTTGTATTCAGATGGTCCTTGCGTCATACTTGGGTGGGCTCATTAATTCGTTGACACACACAATAGGTTTGCTCAAGCTAGATTTCTGTGGTCCTAACATCGTGAATCATTATTTCTGTGACATTCCCCCTCTTCTGAGACTCTCTTGCTCTGATGCCCATAACAATGAGATGCTACTTTTAGTTTTCTCTGGGGTCATTGCAATGTTCACTTTCACTATCATCATGGTCTCTTATACGTGCATCATCATTGCCATCCAGAGAATCCGCTCAGCTGAGGGGAGGCACAAAGCCTTCTCCACTTGTGCCTCTCACCTCACTGCTGTGACCTTATTCTATGGGTCTGTAACCTTTAGTTACATCCAGCCAAGTTCTCAATATTCCCTGGAACAGGAGAAAGTCTCTGCTGTGTTTTATACATTGGTTATCCCCATGCTGAACCCAGTGATTTATAGCCTACGCAATAAGGATGTAAAAGAGGCAGCAAAAAGGTCGATGTGGTGGAAGAGAACCCCCACCTGACACAACCTTGGTGGTGGCTTTGTTGACCTAACATTAAATTGATAGCCTTTCCTGAAAATTGTATCACAGACACAAATGCCAACAAAACTATAATCAAGATACTCTTATGAAATTGAAGACATAAGTGTTGAGTTTGACATGAGTGTTAAGTGTTGAGAATTAATGGAAAATTACTGGAAAATCACTCTATTTGACCATTCATTGTTTTGTGACTTAACAGTTCCTTTCTCTCAAGAGCTAATACATTTTTTTTTCTGAGAAATTCTGATGCTAAACTGTGAAAGGGCTCAGCATGGATTTAAAAGAATCTGACATTGGTTCAAATGAAAAGAACATTCCAATACTCCAACAAATGCACTCTTACCTGAGAGGAAGAATGAAATAGTCCCTTGGCTTGATTATCTTGGAATCAGATCTTTTTGGTTATTGTTGTTGTTCTAAAAATGCTGCCTTTGAAGTAAGGACATAGATCTCCACTTCTGTATTTAAGTTACATATTTTAGTGATATCTTAGAAGAGTGGTTATAGAAGAAATGACATTCATTAGTTATAGTTTATTCATTCAACACACTTCTGTTGAATCGCTTTACTTGTACCAAGTATGCTGTGAGATCCAAACACAAATAGATTCAGGATACGGAGCAAAAGGTGTTAGAGGAATGGGTAATAGAGGAATATAATAAAAGAGTCTCCAAAGTGTTGTGTGAAGATGAATGCATTACCTAATATTGGATCGCAAACATTTGGAGAGCATGACTATGTACTGGATAATATAAAATAATATTATGTCATTACTATTATAAACATAAATATAAATATATGTATATAGACTCATACTTACGTACATACAGTAAGTAGAAATTGAGAAAGTAATAAAACAAATGTAGCAATTGCAGTTAGGATTTACAGGTAAAGAACACAGTAGAGATCATCTAAATATTCTTGAAAATCTGTCTTATTCTTGAGTCTGTTCTGCAAATTTGAAATGTTTCAAATTTTTTTTATAAAATTAAAACGAAATTTTAATGTTTATTTATTTTGGAGAGACAGAGAGAGACAGAGCACAAGGAGGGGAGGGGAAGAGAAAGAGAGGGAGACACAGAACCTGAAGCAGGCTCCAGGCTCTGACCTCTGAGCACAGAGCCTGATGAGGGGCTAGAACTCGTGAACTGCGAGATCATGACCTGAGCCAAAGTTGCATACTTCACTGACTGAGCCACCTGGGCACCCCTCAATTTTTTTTTAAGTTAGGATAATATGAGGAAAGTGCTTATAACATGACAGGAGCACTTTTACTTCTGGATGGAGTAGCTTGTGATCGAAACAGCATCTATGCAAAGATGACAAGACAAGCAAGATAAGACAAGACATCATCTCTGGAATAAAGTGAGTCTCTATGGAAGAAAAGAGAGTTGGAGTGGCTTAGGTTTCAGAGAGATGTAAATTTGAAGATGTGAGCTGACTTAATCTCACTGATTCAGAGCACACTTGGTGATTCACACATGGTTTGCCTGGAGGGTCTACGGAGGGTTCAGAGGACTCGGGAGAGGTTTGGGCAGATATTTGCAGGTTTTACCACACATGGTTGTATATCCTCTCAGGGCATTAGCCATATTCTGGGTCTGAGCAGGCCTGAAGGCCAGGTAAACAAATAAATGAAAGGATGGACATATAGTAGATCAGGTGGATAGATGATAGATAGATAGATAGATAGATAGATGATAGATAGATGACAGATAGATGATAGATGAAAAGGGGTAGATAAATGATTGACAGATGACAGATAGATGATAGATTAGAGAGACAAATAGATGGATAGACATATCTAAATGGAGAATTAATGGAAAACAGAGGAGGAACAGGAACAAGGAGGAACAAGAAAACAGAGGAACATTTGGTGTTGTCCCAAACAAAGTAAATATTAAAGATTGTAGTCTACCTAAAGGAGGGACTCCTGTGCTCTGTGGCTGCTTTTGGGGAAGAGAGAACAGTGGCCCTTTAGGCAGGTATGTGGCCTGTGGAGATGACTGGATTACCTGGGAGTTTAAACACACAGCTGTTTTTGGCCTCACAGGAAATTGGATGGTATGGGGGGCGGAGAACTTAAGCAATTGGTTCTGGACCGCAGGGTGGAGTAAAATCTCCCACTTTCCTGCTGTGCTTAGAAGATAGGAAATCCTGCTAGCACCAAATGTAATACGGGTTTCTTCCCCAAAGCATTGGCCAGATTTTGATCTTGCTGTAAGCCAGGCACAAATGGCTAGAGTTTTCTTTTTGGAGCACAAGAAGGTTCAGACTTTGCAGATTCGGATGTAGCTGGAAAGACAGTGACATCTTTCTCAGTGTTTAGGCGCTTGGCTGATAAGTTCCCACCCGACGTAGAGGTCTGCGTCGAACACAGGGCTGGCAGCCCCCTCAAGGCACTGGCTCCCATTTGAAGATGTACAGGCCCACCTCACTTGATTGTGCTTCACATTAACCTCACAGCTACTGCGTTTTTTTTGGTTTTTTTTGTTTTTTTTTTTAACAAATTGAAGGTTCTCGGCAACCCTGCATCAAGCAAGACTATTGGTGCCACTTTTCCACCAGAATTTTCTCACTTTGTAACTCTGTATCACATTTTGGTAATTCTTGGCAATATTCCAAAATTTTCATTGCGTATTTTTTTTACGTTTATTTATTTTTGAGACAGAGAGAGAGACAGAGCATGAACGGGGGAGGAGCAGAGAGAGAGGGAGACACAGAATCGGAAGCAGGCTCCAGGCTTGGAGCCATCAGCCCAGAGCCCCACGCGGGGCTCGAACTCAGGGACCGCGAGATCGTGACCTGAGCTGAAGTCGGAAGCTTAGCTCAGATGATAGTTAATATTTCGTAGCAATAAAATGTTTTTAAAGTACCACATTGCGTTTTTTTTGATACAGTGTTATTGCACACTTAATAGACTATCGCATAATGTCTATTATGTGACATAATAGCCAAAGAGTCAAGTAAATATTTTCCTTGACTCACTCTATTTCAGCATTCTGGAACTGAATCCACAATACCTCCAAGGTATGCCTTTATAGGGCAGGAGTCTAACTTTACCCCGCCAAAGAGTCAAAACTGAATTTTCTGCAGTATTTAAGGACTAGAAAGAGAGGCCCACCTGAACCCTGCAACAGGGACAAATCAGAAGAAAAATGAGTTCTAACTTCAACCCGGTCCAGAACTAGCCCAAATAATAATTGAATTAACTTAGTCAGCCTCTCATTCTTTCTGCCTTTTTAGAAAGAGTGAAGCCCTCCCTGGTGGAAAGTAATGTTATCCTCCCTTTCTATGAAACTTTCATTCACATGCAAACAGCCTGAAAGTATTTTAAAAAATTCACATTTATTCATTTTGAAGAGACAGAGCGCGAGCAGGGGAGGGGCCAAGACAGAGGGAGACACAGAATCCGAAGCAGGTTCCAGGCTCTGAGCTGTCAGCACAGAGCCCTACCGGGGGATCATGGATCTGAGCTGATCATGATCTGAGCTGAAGTCAGATCTGCTCTGATCATGATCTGAGCTGAAGTCAGACGCTCAACCGGCTGAGCCACCAAGCGGCCCAAGCCTGAAAGTATTTTTAAAAAAAGAGTAAGAAAGAGCAGGAAAACACAAAATATAAGCAGGGCTACAAAAGAGTTACAAACCTTAATTTTAACTCATATCATACGTGAAGATTGACTTAAGATGGATCATAGAAGTAAATGTGTGAGAGATGAAAACAAAACAAAACACTGAAGCCTCTAGAAATAAACATAAGTCTGTATCTTTATTACATCAGAATGGGCAAACGTTGGTTTTCTTTCTCTTTTTTTTTTCTTTTTTTTTTTTTTTGGAGGGGAGGGGCAAACATTTCTTAATAAGGATACACAAGTAGTAAAATAAAATGGACAATGGAAGTACAGGTCTTTGTTTTATTTTTTTCTTTCTCCAAAACTTTACTTAAATTCAAGTTAGTTAACATAGAGTGTAATATTAGTTCTGGGTATAGAATTGAGTGATTCATCACTTACATACAACACCTAGTGCGGTATTTGTTGTAAATGAGGACTTTTGTCTCTAGAAATACACCATTATGACACTGAAAAGGCAAGCCATACAATATGGAAAAATATTCACAGAATGTGTACTGACAAAAGATTCATCCAGAATATATTAAAAAGAATCACCAATCAATAAAAGACATGTAAGACAACTAAATATGGAAAAAAATAGAAAACAAACTTTGTATGAAAGACATCCAAAATGCCAACAAGCGTAGGTAAAAATGTTTCACATCATTGCTCACACATTTCCAACAGATATATGAAAATGGTACAGGCATTTTGGAGAAATGTCTGATGGTAAGCTGAATATATAGCTAACTATGTCCCAGGATTTCCACTTAGATATGAATGTGTGTGTTCACAAGCATAGAGGAACAAAAATGCTCTCACCATTTTATTCTTATTGTTTATAACTAGAACAATAAAACAGACCATTTTGAGAGAATAAGTTAATAAGTTTTGATATATTCACAAGATGGAGGGATACATAGTGCTTTTTTGAAACAGCTACCAAAACACAATGTCAATGAAGGTCACAAACATTATGATCAATAAAGGAAAGCAGACACAAAAAGTCCATATGCAAGATTCCATTTGTGTAAGGTTTAACAAATTAATTTAAAGTAATACAACTACCGGGGAGCATTCTGTAGTGCTAGAAATATCTACATCACTATGATTTATATGGTGGTTATGCTTATGGCCATAGACACAAAATTTAAATAAGCTGTATACTTAATACCAGGGCACTTTATAATGTGTGTCTATGTGTATGAGTGTGTATATAATTTTTAAATGCTCGGAGGAAAAGACAAAAATGGAATTTCAGTGAATAAAATATGGAAAGCAAAGGGAAGGGTAAGTTTGAGATTTGTGGGTAATTATAAATAGTGACTGAATTTTGACTGTACAACAACAATAATATTTTATTAGGAGGTTTAAAGTAAATAGAATACAAATGCATGGAAAAGACAATGAAAAATGCAGTGTGTATCAAAGGGGTTTAAACCTTCTAAGGCTCTATCATTATAAGAAAAGTGAAAAAGGGAACAGAGCGCAGTATATTTAATATTTCAAATTGCATGATTTAAAATGGAGGGCAATCAATCACACATAGTGAATGCAAAAGTTATACCAATAAAAAACCTGTATCGAGACATCTTAAACACTTAATAGGCATCATATTTCTTAAATATGACATAAAAAGTTCTGACCATTAAGGATAAAAATAGCAAATTGAACTATATTGATTTTTTTAAAGAAAAGTATAGAGTAAAACCACAGAGTCAACGAAAATATTTTTCCTACATAAATATGAAATTATAATCATAATATATAAAGAAATCCAATAAAACCTAGTAGTCAATGTAATAGAAAAAAAATAAAAGACGGGGGCAGGGAGCAAGGTACGTCACACCATAAATATCGAAAATCTCCCCAGTTGCAGTAAAAATGAAAGAAAGTTGTTCAACTTTATTAGTAATTTGGGGAAAGAAAATTAATCACAAAAATGTATGACAATAAAAATAGTATTTAATATTAGGGGTACGTGTTTTAGCTTAATTGTTGGAGCCAGTGACTCCTTAACTTGTGGTTGTGAGTTCGAGCCCCATGTCGCTTAAAAGAAACAAAAGCAACTGCTTAAAAGAAATAAAATCTTTATTGCTTAAAGAAATAAAATCTTTAAGATTGCTCAAAAGAAATAAAATCTTTAAAACAAATAGTGAGTGGGGAGAGGCAAATAAAAATGTTGGTGGGGGTGCCTGGGTGGCTCAGTCGGTAAGCATCCAACTTCAGCTTGGGTCATGATCTCACGGTTCGTGAGTTTGAGCCCCACATTGGGCTCTATGCCGACAGCTCAGAGCCTGGAGCCTGCTTCGGATTCTGTGTCTCCCTCTCTCTCTGCTCCTCCCCCACTCACACTCTGTCTCTCTCTCAAAAATAAACATTAAAAAAATTAAAATAAAAAAATAAAAAATAATAAAAAAGGTGAAGAAATGGAGGTGCTATTATTCTTATAAAGCACCGATGGAGATGTTACTCAGAACAACAATTTTGAAAGTTGCCAGTACTTAATAAAGTTGCACACACAAAATGCAGAGCATCTACACTGTACAAATAAAGAGAAGATTTTTTATTGTTTTAGTTTTTAGAGAGGGAGAGAGAGAGAGCATCAGCAAGGGAGAGGGGCAGAGGGAGAGAAAGAGGATCTTAGGCAGGTCCCATGCTAAGCACAGAACCCAATGTGGAGCTTGATCCCATGACCCTGGGATCACGACCTGAGCCGAAATCAAGAGTTAGATGCTCAATCGAGTCACCCGGGTGCCCCTATAAAGTGTAGTTTTTAACACAAGTTTACAAGACCTATAAAGGAACAGAAAAGTGTGATGCATTGAACTCAGGAAAAACAAAAGTCAGAAGGAACTGCATGGCCCAGATGTTAGCTTGAGCAGAAAAAGACTTCAAGGTATTATATAAATAATATGTTCAAATAGTTAAAGAAAATATATATAAAGAATTAAAAGAAAGTGTTAACAATAAGTATTCATCAAATAGAGAATCTCAGTAAAAAGAAAAGGATTAAAGAAAATACCAAATGAGAATTCTGTAGTTAAAAAATGTAATAACTGAAATGACAAATCTATCAAAAAGATCTAAAAACAAGCATGAGATGATGAAAGAAAGAATCGGTGAACTTAGAGATAAATCAATGGAAAGCATCCCATCTGAAGATCGAACATGAAAAGAATGAGGGAAAATAAACACAGCAGAGATTTGTGTGATACGATTCAGTATAACGATAGACACATAGTGAAGTTTCCAAGTTTCCAGAGAGGAAGAGAGGAGAAAGAGGTTAAAAAGCAAAACAATAAATAAATAAACAAATAAATAAATAAATACTAAATAAATAAATAAATAAATAAATAAATAAATAAATACCTGACATAGTATTGGACAAACTGCTTTTGGTAAAAAAATTCTATTGAATATTTTACTGGAGATTCCCATTATATAACATACAATTCACAAAAAATACACAAAAATAAGCTGCAGGAATAGATGGGCTTTACATTTAAGTAAAAGGTAGAACAATTCAAAAATGAGGCAAAAAATAAGGAAGGAAGGAATAAACAATACAAAATAAAGGAACAATACTAAATGAAAGAACAATAAAAAAAATAGAACATTACAGGAGCACCTGAGTGGCTCAGTGGGTTGAGCCTCTGACTTTGGCTCAGGTCATGATCTCAAAGTTCTTGTGTTCAAGCCCCTTGGGCTCTGTGCTGACAGCTCAGAGCCTGGAGCCTGCTTTGGACTCTGTGTCTCCCTCTCTCTACCCCTCCCCCGCTTGCATTCTGTCTCTCAGAAATAAACAAACATTAAAAAAATGAAAAAAACAAAATAGAATAACACAAAATAAATGAACAATATAAAGAAAATGCTAAAGGCAAGCAAATTAGAAAAGACTAAGTACAATTTTCATTATTCTTGGATGAAATTATTATGTATGTAAAACGTCTTACCAAGTCTTACAAAATCAATATGCAAAACTCAACTGTTTTCTGTGTATTGCTAGCAAACTGCTCAAATAATTAATAAAATGTCTCTATTAACGATAGTACAAAATGTATAAAACATTTTGGAATAAATCCAACAACAAAAAATCAACTTGATGGTAAAGACAGGAAAACTGTAAAACATTGCTGAGAGGAACGGGACATTTAAATAAATGGATATTCCCTGTTAATGAAGTGAAAGACTTCACTCTTAGATACTTATGGAGGAGAACTGAGTAATCATGTCCTTTCAAAACTTTTACTCTAGTATTTATAACAGGTTTATGCGAAGTAGCTGAAAATTGCAAACAACCCAAAAGTGCGTTAAGGGGTGAGTGGATAAACAAAGTGTGTATATGCATACAATGGAATGTTACCAAACAACAACAACAACAACTAATGATTGCTGTCACATGTTTCTGAAAACAGTATTCTGATTGAAAAAAAATCCAGACCAAAAAAACTTGTATTATCCCAACGTTATGAAACTCCGAAAAAGCATATCTCATAAATATATATGGCTGATCAGCAGCTCTTTGGAGCTGGGTTTCTGAAACAGGGGTTTCTTGGAGAGAGAACAAGATACTTTGAGGGTTATAGAAATGTTCTATGTTTTGATTATGGTAGTAATTGGCCTGGAGCATGCGTTTGTCAAAACTCGTTAAATTATACACTTATAACAGCACTGCTGCTTGTATCAGAATTATTCCTCCGTAACTTTTCTCGAAGAAAGTTATTTTCTATAACGTTTCAATATGTTGTATTAATTAATATAACTTCTTTTAACTTTTTTAATGTTTATGTATATTTGAGAAAGAGAGAGAAACTGAGTTTGAGAGGGAGACACAGAACCTAAACAGGCTCTGGACTCTAAGCTGTCAGCACAGAGCCCGACCTGGGGCTCGAACCCACAAGCCATGAGATCATGACCTGAGCCAAAATCTGATGCTTAATGGACTGAGCTGCCCAGATGCCCCTAATAAATATACTTCTGAATTACGTTTTTCACAAAAAAACTTCTTTCATGATCAAAAACCAATAATTATATGCTAAATTCATTTTAAATACTGCTGCTAAATTTTTCTATATGCCAAATTCAATTGCAGCCCTATAAATGGGTTTGATGTCAATACTTTTAAAATGTCAATACATTTAAATAAATAAAAGCATTTAAGTCAATATTTTTAAAAATGTCAGTTTTTATTGTTAATCCATTAGCTCTTAGCTTGGCTATTCATTTAAGGATCTGATAATCGGTATGAGGCCATTTCTAAGAAATAGGTGCATTTATGTATTTATGTATTTATTTATTTAAATGTTTACCTGTTTATTTTGAGAGACAGAGAGCATGGGCAGAGGAAGGACAGAGAAAGACACAGAATCTGAAGCAGGCTCCAGGCTCTGAGCTGTCAACACAGAGTCTGATGCAGGACTGGACCCCACGAACCACAAGATCATGACCTGAGTCATAGTAAGACCCTTAACTGAGTGAGCCACTCAGGCACCCCAAGAAATAGGTGCTTTTAAAGATAGCATTGCCCTGGGTGACTGCCTGACTCCGCAGTACAACATTTGAGTCTTGACCTTGGGGTCCTGAGTTAGGACCCATATTGGGTGTAGAGATTACTAAAAAAAAAAAAATAGTATCGCATATAATCTCAAGAGGTTTGTAGATCTACAGAAGATAGAGGACCTGGTAACGACTTTCTAAATGCAGGGGCTTGAACTCAGGAACAGTGAGATCATGACCTGAGCCAAAATCAAACACTTAACTGCCTGAGCCACCCAGATGCTCCTTTTTCTTCTTACACTAGTATGTTAAACTCACTTATTTGATTATCTCATATACATAAATTTTGCAAATCAGTTAAAATTACAAACAACAAGATGAAGGCACAAAAATGATGTTCCAATTTGAATCTTATAAACATACATACAGTACGTGTGTTTGCAACATACAGTACGTGTGTTTATTTGGGGATTTAGGGATTGCAGTGCAAGAAAGACAGATTCAACCCAAATCACAAGCGCGCTGAGGGGAAACAGAGGGAGTTAGAGTTTTTAAAGAGGAGAGAGGGAATTTACATAACTAATTTTGAAGGACATGTGATGGGTGCTGCTGTAGCTACAGTTACGCTAACCTGTATTTGATTGGTGGGTAGGGCTCATGTCAGGCAGAAAGGCCATTTGTGTCCATTTTAACACAGAACGCATGCGTTGGCTTCTAGCCCCACCTCCTCAATGTCCTCCCAGCTCCATTTTAAACAACCCTCTGAAAAATACTTATTCAGTTTTATTCTCTCCCTTGTCACCTGCAAATACAGAAATCTATCAAGTTTTTTTTTTTCCCACATACTTTTTGTCCTTAATCTACCATTTGCTAGGAGAAAAGATGATATTAGTCTGAGAAGCTTAATCTCTTCATACTTCTAGGTGGATCAGTTGGTTAAGCCTCCTGCTCTTGATTTCAGCTCAGGTCATGATCTCACCAGTCCTCCTAGGATTGAGACCTGCATTGGGCTGTGTGCTTGAGATTATCACTGTCTCTCCCCTCCCCCATTTGTGTGCACATTCTGTCTCTCTCTCTCAAAATAAATAAATAAACTTACCTTAAAAAGTCTCCTTATAGGTCTGATATATATTTGTTATATAATTCTTCATATATGGACTGGCAGTAAATTATATGCTTGGAAAAAACCAGAATGCACCAGGTACTTAGAATGTTCTAGGCCTTCTGAAATAATGAGTCCTCTTCTGGCCTAATTCAAATTTAGAATATCACTAATCCCCACTTGTACCAACGGCTCCATTAGCCTTTAATGAAGGAATTTAGGAAATGTACATTTAGGAAAGAAAAGTTAAATTGCTTTTAGAATCAACAACAAAGGACAATTCTTATTTACAGGATTATAAATAAACAATTTGCGGTTCAATAAATCAAGTTTACAATTCCACACTGTGCGGAAATAGTGCGAAATATTACCACCAGAAATCTTCATTATTCATTTAAAGATGGAGGCCAAATGCCAAAAGTTTCTATCAGTAGACACATGATAGAATGGAGGAACAATCATTCAAGCTTTAGGTGGTTGGGTTCATTTCGTGGAATCCTGTGAAGTAGTAATTTCAATTTCCTTTGATGTTATCCATAAAATCCAAGAAAAAAAAGGAATACATTTTTTTCTTAAACCACATGTTATTCTACTACCTTAAAACCCATCGATGTTGTGTTTTAGTTTCACTTTTGTGTGTGTGGGGGGGGAGGGGATGTGTGTGTGCGCGTGCGCGTATATGCTCGCGGTAGGCCCAACTAATGTATTCTTCTGAAAAGCTTCTCTTGGTAAAGTACCGAGCAGGCATCACTATCTATTCTATGGCATTGTTTTTCAGAGTTTATATATTCTTTTTTTTTTTTTTAGTACCTGTCCCATATTTCCTTTTATTCGCTGTAACATTCAGGTAATTAAATGTCTTCAGGGAGCCATTAAGTTCTTGAGAGTTTCCTCAATCCCTTAAGAGGAACTTTTAATCATGTATTTCTTAAATCCTTTTGATCAGACGATTAACTCCAGAGACTCTATTCCCATTTGAACTGAAGTAAACATATAACTGAATTTGCATCTAAGCCTGTCTTCGGACAGGATGGTTTTCTGACCATCTCGCGCTTGCTCTCACATCATGGAGCCTCTGCGTATGGTTCTCATATATTAAAGGATAAGTTTGAATTTCAATCCTGCTACCTCTAACTACTACCATTCACCAAATTTTTGTATTATTGTAAGTATAAGACAAATGAAACATTTTGTGTGATTGATGGGTTGCTTTGAGGGAAATATAGAGAAACAATCCATTAGAATGAGTGATTATAAGATTCCTAAATAAGTTAAAGTGTTGAATAGTTTTTCTTTAAAAGTGTTTTATTTATTTTTGAGAGAGAGAGTGAGAGACGGGGCCTAAGCAGGGGAGAGGCAGAGAGAGGAGGAGACACAGAATCCGAACCAGGCTTCAGGCTCAGAGCTGTCAGCACAGAGCCCCATGTGGGGCTTGAACTCAGGAACAGTGAGATCATGACCTGAGCCAAAATCAAACACTTAACTGCCTGAGCCACCCAGGTGCTCCTTTTTTTTTCTTACACTAGTATGTTAAACTCACTTATTTGATTATCTCATATACATAAATTTTGCAAATCAGTTAAAATTACAATCAACAAGATGAAGGAAGGCACAAAAATGATGCTCCAGTTTGAATCTTATAAACACAGTGTGGGAGAAATTTATAATTTGGCCATTTATTCACACCCCTTATCCCACACTTCGTTCTCTTTTTCCACGTTAACATAAAAATCACTAGGCAACATCTATTGAAACAATGAAAAACAATGTTTTCAATGTGTGTTTATTTTTGAGAGAGTGAGCACCAATGGGGGAGCGGCAGAGAGAGAGGAACATAGGATCCAAAGCCTGACCAAGGGCTCGAATGCAAAACCTGGAGATAATGACCTCCGCTGAAGTCAGTAGCTCAACCAACTGAGCCACCCAGGTGCCTCCCAAAACCAGCATTTTACAGTGTGAAATACTCTTCTCTAAAGGATGAATTGCAATCTGTCATAGCCGCATATAAACATAGGGATTACTCACCTATCATTGCAGATATTCCACATCTAACACAGTTGCCTCATTTCTTACTATTTCAGTAATTTTGCAATGTTTTTTTTTTTCTGAGTTTGACATCCTGTACCCAAGAAATAGTCTCTCAGTGAAAGGATGATGAAGCCATCAAGAGTGTCTCCCTTTATCCTATAGAAGTAAAACTGTATTATTGTGAACTGTTTAAAATATTTAGTTTTATATTCTATATAGATGTAGAAAGATAGCTATATTTTTTCAAACAAAATATAGTAATAATCAACAACTGTCCATTAAGTGGAAAAGACTTTGCATACCTCAGGAAACAGGCTGCCACATCCAAAAAATACTGTAAAAAAGTATCTGTATGTTTTATAGTTTTGCTTTACTTTATAGGTTTACTTAGCTCTTTCTCAAAAAGGTATAAAAATTGTGTTTCTTGAATCTTTGGAGTAAGGTATTTCTTTTTTTTATTTTTATAAAGTTTACTTATTTTTGAGAGAGATGGAGACAGGTGAGAGGGGAGAGGGGCAGAGAGAGACGGAAAGAGAGAATCCCAAGCAGGCTCCACGCTATCAGGGTAGAGTCTGATGTGGGGCTCGGACTCACGAAACCATGAGATCATGATCTGAGCCAAAACCAAGAGTCAGATCCTCAACTGACTGAACCACCCATATGCCCTGTAAGATATTTCTATTTGATATCAAAAGCTAAGTATAAGTTGATTATACGTTACTGTTCATCAGGTTTTGCATTCCAGCTCAGAGTATCCATCTCTCGTTTCCAGTGGACATTTTTCTAAGAAGCCAATGCCTTTGGCTATTTTACAAGGATGACCACAAGTTTTTTGGATGTTAGGGCTTTATCACTCATCACATCCAGCCTACAAAAAATGTGGAGCATGAACTAAATGTGAAGGCTTAGTGGATTTCTTAGTTCAGATGGTATAGTGCAGTTAATTCTTTTTTTTTTAATTTTTTTTAACGTTTATTTATTTTTGGGACAGAGAGAGACAGAGCATGAACAGGGGAGGGGCAGAGAGAGAGGGAGACACAGAATCGGAAATAGGCTGCAGGCTCCGAGCCATCAGCCCAGAGCCTGACGCGGGGCTCGAACTCACAGACTGCGAGATCATGACCTGAGCTGAAGTCGGATGCCCAACCGACTGAGCCACCCAGGTGCCCCAAGTATAGTTAATTCTTATATCTTGTTGTATTTGGCGTTAGCTACCATTAAACCCAAAGCGAGAAGTTTATTTTTTTTTTAATTTTTTAAAGCTCTATTTATTTATTTTGAGAGAGACAGTGCAAGTCAGGGAGGGGCAGAGAGAGAGAGGGAGACAAAGAATCCCAAGCAGGCTCTACACTGTCAGCATGGAGCCTGACCTGGGGCTCAGACTCATGAAACCATGAGATCATGACCCGAGGTGAAACTGAGAATTGGTTGCTTAATCAACTGAGCCACTCAGGAGCCCCCCAAAGTGAGAAGGTTAAAAGAACTTCAATGAGATCACAGATTAAAGTTCTAACCTTATTTATTACGCTTTATTAACTGGACTTTGCTTTGCATATTTTAGAATAAAATTCGCTTTAGTTTTTTTTTTTTCTTCACATAAAAACATAAACACTTGAATGCGTCCTGAAACTAAGACCCTAATGTTTTCTTTTCACACTCATGGAATTTCCTTAAAAAATAGACTAATAAACAGTCCTTGAAGAGATTAGAGACCTTCTAGTTAAAACAACCAGAAAAGAAAAATCAACAGCTCAAGTTGCCAGATGGGGATTCCAAATAGGCTTGATGGTGTGGCATGATTATTCTCAATTTATTCCAGTCTTATCATTAACAGGTGCCAAGAAACACACACATGGCTGATGATAATTTGACACTGGTTACAGAGTTTATCCTTTTGGGACTGACAGACCGTCCTGAACTGAAAGTGGTCCTCTTTACGCCGTTCCTTCTGATCTACACCATATCTTTGGTGGGGAATCTAGGAATGCTCTTTCTAATCCAAATAACTCCCAAACTCCACACACCCATGTATCATTTCCTTAGCTGCCTGTCATTTGTTGATGCCTGTTATTCGTCAGTCTTTGCACCGAAAATGCTGCTCAACTTCTTTGTTGAACGGGAGACAATCTCATTCTCTGCATGCATCGTGCAATATTTTTTCTTTGCGTCACTCCTTACCACTGAGGGTTTCTTGCTGGCGGCAATGGCTTATGACCGCTACGTGGCCATCGTGAACCCTTTACTTTATACAGTGGTGATGACTAAAATAGTTTGCGTTGTCCTGGTCATTGGGTCATGTGTAGGAGGCTTAATCAATTCGTTGACACACACAATTGGCTTGGTGAAATTGTCTTTCTGTGGGCCAAACATCATCAGTCACTTCTTCTGTGACCTTCCCCCACTGTTGAAGCTGTCGTGTTCTGACACGTCCATGAATGAACTGTTGCTTTTAATCTTTTCTGGAATTATTATCATCGTCACTTTCTTGACTGTGATGATCTCCTACATCTTCATTGTTGCCACCATCCTGAGGATCCGCTCAGCAGCAGGAAGACAAAAAGCCTTCTCTACCTGTGCTTCGCATCTAACGGCCGTGACTTTACTCTATGGCTCTGTAAGCTTTAGTTACATTCAACCAAGTCCCCAATATTCCTTAGAACAAGAGAAGGTGGTGTCTGTGCTTTATACCTTGGTGATTCCTATGTTAAACCCAATGATTTACAGCCTGAGGAATAAGGAAGTAAAGGATGCTGTGAAAAAGGCTATAGAAATGAAATACTTCCCTTGTTAATTTCACACCCTCTGCATCCCAAAATAGCATACAAAGAGGCACTCTGGATAAGAATGTTTATACGAATTTGTTAAAGTTTTGAGCCCACAGGAATCCTAGACTTTATTTAATAGGAACCTATGATTTATAGCAGAAGAAAAACGGCTAGAAGAATGTAACATGTTATAAGAGATATGTCTGGCTATTGTGTAAACAAACCTAAAAACCATAGTAAGATCTAGGCTTTTTATTAGTGGACAATTGAAGACACTTTCATTCCTGCATATGGGTAGAAGTGAGTGCATACAAATAGATATACAGACACATAAACACACACAAATAGATAAATGCAAACATAAGATAAATAAGTCATAAAATATCTCTTAACTCCATCTTTCTATTAAGCACAGAAATAAGTAATAACTTTCAAAGCAAAAAGTATTGGTACTTGAATTATCCACAAACCTGGCATGTGCATTTTCTTTTCTCTCTCTTTTTTTTAATGTTTATTTATTTTTGAGTGACACAGAGAGAAAGAGAGACAGAGCATGAGCAAGGAAAGGGCAGAGAGAGAGGGAGACACAGAATCTGAAGCAAGCTCCAGGCTCGGAGCTGTCTCACAGAGCCCGATGGGGGATTTGAACTCATGGACTGTGAGATCATGACCTGAGCCCAAAGTTGGAAGCTTAACCGACTGAGCCACCCAGGAGCCCCCTGGCATGTGCATTTTCTAAAATTAGCCTGGATTATTTATAGCCAGACATTCTTCAAAACAAATGTAGATACTCAAAAATAGTAAGAAAGAAAACTTGGGGAGAACTGTGGCTCAGTCAGTTAAGCACCTGACTCAATTTGGGCTCAGGTCATGATCTCACAGGTTTGTGAGATCGACCCCCCAGTCGGGCTCCTTGCTGACAGTGCAGTGCCTGCTTGGGATTCTCTTTCTGCCCCTTCGCACTTGCCCTCTCTTTTTTTCTCTCTCTCTCTCTCAAAATAAATAAACATTAAAAAAAGAGAGAGAGAACTTGAGTTCTAGATTGCCTGTGCAATTTCACTTGTAGTCGTCACTATGAGCTATTTCCCTATCCCCAGCCTTGGTTTCCATTACTACGTATGAATCTGAGCAGGAAAAAAATGCCACTGTTTTACTACTGCTCATTGTGGAAGGGTCACTAATACTCACAGAAAACTTACTCTGAAAGGTTTTACTTCCTGTTTGGAAAGAAGGTTTCCAAGATAACTAGGGAGTCATTAAAAAATCAGACTCATTTCCCTTTTTCCGTTAAGGATTTTCCAAAATCTTCTTTAGATATTAAACAAGAAATTCCCTGAAGGTATTGTATGCAGGGGAACACCTGTGCTGTGTATTCCAGGTAGAGAAAATACGTGAAGCCAATTGTTTTCCCTTTGATTCAAATTATACGTATAAGTGCATAATGATGAAATCAGGCCCATAGATACTGATTGTTCCATAGTGACCTCTTCCCCTAAAATGCTATAAAATCTTCTATCTGGAAACAAAACAGTATTCTAGAAAATATCTTCATTTACAAATAAACTTATATTTAATTTTTTGAGATTCTTTTAAATACTTAAATAACAAGAGGCATCTAGTCTAATCAGCAAATTAAGACAGTTGAATCCTCTGTAGGTATGAATTCATGGTTTTACATGGAAAGCTAGATTAAGCTTTTATTTTTTTCCTCTCAATGACAGCAAAACTCATGAGTGAATGGCTCCAATGTTTGTGAAGTTATCAGATTGAAATGTGTAAAAAAGAAAGATAGCAAATTGACATCCTCATTGTGTTAGACATCCATGCAAAGAAATTCAGAGGAAAGGTTGCTTTTCAGAATGAAATAATAGCACCACCACCAACAAAATAAGAACATCATATAACATTGGTAGAGCCCTTTATGATTTTCCAAAATCATTGAATATATTATTTGAAATTGGGGCCCGTAATGCTACATATATGTGACATTTATACGTAAGAGGCATTCATATAAATGAAGGACAAGTTTTAGTTTTCAGAAAAAATAAAAACAAATAATAATGATAGGTAAATCTGATTTCATATCGTGCTTCACAATTTTTTCAAAAGCATTCAATATCTTATACACTAGAGTATCAAACCCAAGGAACGATATACAGGCGAGATATTTAAAACTCAGAAAGACAAAACTAATCTGTTACAATACTCTCCTCATAAAATACGGGGCTGGCCAGAATGCAGAAAACAGTATATTATGTGGGTATGTGTGGGAGAGGAGTCATTCTATAGAAAAAAAAAAAAAAACTAGGATATTTGTTTATGTTTAATATTGACCTTCAACAAAAGGTTACTGTATTATATATAGTAACTATATTATACTATAAAGTCACTGGATACTAGAATAAGGGGGGGGGGGGAGTCCATTTTCTAAATTGTGAAGCAAATGAAGGGTGTGTGGCAGATTTGTTGAACGAAGATTGGAAAACGAGTAATATATTCTAGATAATGGGTAATATACCTTACATAATGAGTAATATACTGTCTATATATACCTGAGTGATCTCTATATATGTGTGTATCAATAAATGCAACTCAGTTAAACAGATTCCAAATGTCCTTAAATGGTTGATATAGTTAGCCAATAAGAAATAAATGAGGACTTCATGAGTGAAATATCTGATGCTATGCCATCAATTTTCCTGTAAAATATCAGGACAAATTTGAGAATGGGCACTTTCAGTTCCAGTCCCTTTACCCCATCTATAAAACTGGTTATTGCTCAACATCAACACTTGGAGAAATCAGAACTTAGCAGATGTCTATCAAACATAACTTTCCTCTCAGTTCACAGAGAATCTCTACTAAATATGTATTATTATTATTATTATTATTATTATTATTATTTAATTTCATGTGTGTAGGTTTGGAGTGTGCAGCTTGGAAATTGGCCTAACTCATCAAGGAAATAAGTTACTGACACTATTTGGATCAGTCATGGGTACAGTTGCACCATGGTCGGGTTTCTTATTTGTTAAGAGACCCATAAGCCAGTGTGATGAATTTATGGTTTCCAAAATCTGAGATTTGTCTTGTGCTGTGAACACAATAATTGATCCCAGCTTTGATGACAATTTTCATTTGTCTTTGGTCAAATGTGGCCTGTGAACAAATTGCAACTCCCGGAATTAAGGATACCTACGGCTCATATTGTCATCCCAACGAAACCCTAATCTGATATAGAATACCCTATTAAAATGGTCTAATGGCTATCATCTTTCTCCTATAAACTAGCTTATTCAATTTTACCAATTAAATATAACCTTTTTTTTTTCAGTTTGAGCAAGACCTTTCTTTGTAGAGCCAATATCAACAAGTCTTCAATACATCTTATGAAGTCTTAAAATTCATAAATTCTCACTCTTTATTCTTAGGTGGCTCAGATGTTCAGTTTGTGCTAGAATACTGTCCTGAGTCTAATTTTTCTCGCACTGGAAATTTCCTATATTTTCCACTATTCTTCATGCAATATGGTTTCCAATTCCATCATTTTTATGTTCACTCCTTAGTCTGTCAATACTGAAAGTCTGTCTAGAATAAATACTAAAAGCAGCACAAAGTTTTACTTCGGGCAATCACTGTATTAAGGTACTGTTCAACCATTTCCTAAAGTGTAAACTTAGACAATTCCTTTAAGTATGCTGGGCCACGTATAATGTAAATCATATGGATCAGAATATTCAATTAAATAAAATTACACAATGATTAGAGATAATAGTTGCGAAGTGGCTGGAACATATTGGGATTTAATACATAAAAAGCATTCCAACGAGGCTCCTACTTAATATTTAGTTGCCAGAGAAAAAGAAATACACTTGTTAGTAAAATTAATTATACTATTCCCTGTGTGTTAGTCTGTTTTAACTATGTAGTCTGTTGGTCTCATTTTAAAATTGCTGCAAATTTTCACCACCTTGTTCTTATATAGCTGTTTGAATGCATTTGACCTGTATCAATGACTTATTCATTCTTATTTGCCCCCTTTCCCTTTTTTATCATATGTAAATGCCTACCATTTCACTGTGATTTACTACCTTCTATATTTTTCATTCTATCCTCCAAATAGCAGCCTGCCTAGCATTTCTAGAAATTACATTTATGTTCAACCAGTACAGTGACAAAAATGTTAAACTTGAGATAAATTCCCTCCTACACTAAAGTGCAATCTGGTGTATGAACACACACACACACACACACACACACACACACACACCCCTGAATTCCATCTAGTGATTGCTGATTGCTTACGCTTCTTTTGAGTTACCTTACATTGAAATATAGGATATTTTCCATAACTGCTACCAAATATAATGTATGTATATAGAAGCATATGGTCATCAACAAATTGAATTTAGCACTCTTTAAAAAACTATATACATAAAATATTCATAACTATATTATGCAAATTATAATAACAAACACCGATGGAGTTCATTTTTAATAATGAGGCTCATATAGGTAAGACACAAATGTATGTGATGACTTTCTCTAAAACTGAAAAAAGGCAAATACATGAATTGCTGCAATTTGGAAAGATAGTGCTGGGACCTTGGCTTCCCCTGGTCTCTATTTGCTCTTTTAATGAAACGTAGTATCACAGAATCATTGGGGATTCCATTCTCCAAAGACCCTGAGCCAAATATAAATGCAAGTCAGGAAACTAAAAGAAAGGGCTAAGCTTCCCCTCAACACCAGGTAGGTGTTACGTTTCTGTGTTTTAACAAAGGAATTATAAACGCCTCTCTAGTTTTCAAAAACAGCAACTCTTGACACATGCTATGAATGCAAGACAAAGAAAAATCACATGCTTCAAATCCCTTCCAATTATTGAGATAAGGGAGATAAAATTAGACCATCGCCACATCAAATGGCTCTCTTAAGTAATTAGTGGGTTAATTCCCTATTTCCTCAGGTAGCTGTGTAGCTATGTGAATTACATATAGCTATGTAAATTACAAAAGGGAATTTAAAGACATTCTTTAAAATTTAAGTTTGATTATTACAAGCTGTTGAATTGTGTTAGATCTGAGGAAGAGAGTGGTGACTTTTGGCCCTTTAACCAGAGCTAATTTTTAGATTCAATGCTTTATAGCATTAGAAAAGTGGTGTGAAAGGCAGTCCAGATGAAAATTACTGCTAATTAAATGAAAATCAAAGAAACAAACATGAAATCAGTGAGATAAGAAGAAACTCATCATCATATTAACAAATTGGTTTGCTTAGAAACAAAGTCAGTGGAAGGAAAGCTATTTAAACAAAATGAAACAAACAACAAAAAAAGCAAAGATCCAAAAAATTACTTTCTTCAAAAGCCATTTGTCCAGTGTGTCAATAGTCCAGTTTCTGTTTTAGCTATTTGTTTCACTTTGACTCTACAGCAAACATTTAGGGAGTGTGCCAGTTTTAACATATTTTCTTATTTAGTTATTTCAACTACCTCCTGAGGAAGGTTCACAGAAACCAGTAGTAAAGCTAGAAACTAAGGCTGAGAAGTGAAATCACAGGTTTTGTGGCAAAAAAGAACTAGTCGTTCCTTTTCACGTCTGGCATTTCAGTAAAGTAGACATGATCAAAGCAATCTTGTCCCAAGGTTTGCAACATTTGAATTGTTACTAAATAACTTTATGTCACACTGGGAAAAGGGTAGAGATCCAAACCTATGTCTTTCTCACTTTTTATTCAACACCAGGGAAATATTCTCAAAGCCTGGATTGTGGAATACCATATCCATTACTGTTCAATGAAAATAAATTCAGCTGTCAAATTAACGTGAAGCATGCTTTATATTTACTTCTCCCCAAACTCCCCAAATATAATAGTGGACTATATATTCCTATAAATTCTGCAGTAAAGAAAACTTTCTTTTAAAAAGATTTAATCAAATATGTCCCTAATATATCTGCTATTATAATCTTATTTTTCATGTATTCTGGTGTATATGATGAAGCCCAAGATAAAATTAATTTAATAATCTTTTTCTCAATAAAAACCTACGACCTAATGTACCAAAAACATGTTCACGGTCCTTGAAATTAGACTTGTAATCTGTTGACTGCAGGGATCAAAACATATTGAAAAGTTTCTTGATTCAATCTTATGAAAAAAATCTGATATGGACTAATCCAAGCCATTGGATAATAAATGCTCTAGGAAATCAGAAAATAGAAAGGTAAGTTATTTGTTAGAACAGCAAAGAATGACTTCCTGCAACAAGGGAGTTTTAACAAAAAATAGTGTTATGATAGAAAATGTTTGATTTTTTTTTTATTCTCTATGCTAGACATCCCTAATTTCTCATTTTCCATTTTTATGGACCATCTATAAATTTAATCATTATATATATATATATATATATATATATATATATATATACATATATATATAGTATATGCATATTATTGTGAAACATGTGTCATGTATTGCTTGTCTAAATTAAAAAGACATCATAGACAATAATTTTGTTAGATGTCTCAGAAATTGATCTGTTAATATTGAGGGCTGTTTTGTTTTGTTTTGTTTTGTTTTTTAAGGGATGTTTTTCTTACAATATGGGGTCCTTGCCTTATGTTCTAGAATATGGAATATATTGTTATCCAGGGTCCATGTCTTAAACTTTCTGTTAAACCAACATTCCCATGAAGCTTTCCAAGGGGGCTAATTTCTCCAGGGTTCTTATGATGCATAATGCCAGTTTACATCAAAGTCCCTGATGGGACTTTGATTCAACCCAAGTCTCTTATCAGGCTGACTTTTCACAGTTGTGAGAACTGAATTTCCTGTGGACTGTGATTGTTAACTAAGACCATTCAGTTTTCTAAAGATGCTAGTAGATTGAATGCATATATTCGGGTTGTTATCATTGCCTTCTTGTTCCCTCCAGGGCCCCCACTGGGGAGACACACAGATGGCCAACAGAAATGTCAGTGTGGTAACTGAATTCATCCTCCTTGGGCTGACCGATAACCCTGAACTGAATACTGTCCTTTTTGTGCTGTTTCTCTCCATTTATTTTGTCACCGTGGTGGGCAATGTTTGGATTATAGCAATAATCTGGGCTAGTGCCCAGCTCCATTCCCCCAAGTGCTTTTTCCTTTGCCAGCTGGCTTTCTTGGATTTCTGCTATTCGTCAGTCTTTATTCCTAAAATGTTGGTGAATTACCTAGCAGGACAGAAAGTCATCTCCTATCACGGTTGCCTCCTTCAGTATTCCTTTGTCAGCATGATCCTGACCACTGAATGTTTCCTGCTGGCGGCCATGGCCTATGACCGCTATGTCGCCATTTGCCGCCCGCTTCACTACAAAGGCCTCATGACCCCCACGTTTTGCATCCACTTGGTGGCTGCTTGCTACCTGCTGGGTTCTGCCAGCTCACTCACCCACCTGAGAGGCTTGCTCAGCCTGTCTTTCTGTGGGCCCAACATCATCAACCATTACTTCTGTGATATCCCACTGCTCTTTCAACTGTCCTGTTCGGACACCCAACACAACAAGATTTTACTTACCGTCCTCTCTGGAATGACATCGGTGACCACCTTCCTGATGGTGGTTGGTTCCTATGCGGGAATCCTGCTCACTGTCCTGAAGTCACCCTCCACAAGGAGCAGATATAAAGCGTTCTCCACGTGCATATCTCACCTAACAGTAGTGACTCTCTTCTACGGAACAGTGATATTTACTTATCTGGGAAGCAGTTCCAGCTACCCACCAGATAGAGCCAAAATTCTGTCCATGTTTTACACCCTTTTGCTGCCAATCCTAAATTTCCTGATATACAGTGTGAGAAGCACAGAGGCCAACGAAGCAATGAAGAGAATTATTGTGAGAAAAATATTTGCTCTCTGACTATGAATTTTTAAGAAGTGACATTTAAGGAATGTTTATTGATTCTATAGGCAGGTGCATTGTTTAATACCTGTGAGACTTGTTGGAGGAAACAAAATGGTGTTTTCAAAGTATATATTCATTATTGGCTTTTGGAAACACACAGACATATGTTATATATGTATTATGTATTATGCACATTTGAACATATACATATGCAATACATTCTGTCTGGTAAGGAAGACATTTCCTCTGTCCTCTTAGGTTTACTGTTTGAGGACATGTGAACTAAACTGACAGGCGACAGACTATCAGGTGAATAGACAAAGTTTCCTCGTATGTATGTAAGATGCACACACAAAAAAAGTGGCTTGCTCAGTAATTAGAGGTGGGGTTTATATACTTAATTTAGCAGAGGAAACGCTTCTATGGGAAGAATAAAATGGCTTTTGAGGGAAAAAATGAGAGATAAATTTTGTGATATTGTTTACCAAGGGGTAAGTGGTCTCCTCAGTCTTCTTTCTTGTCAGACAAACCCCCCCTGGGGAGAGAGCAGTTATAGGCAGCCTCACTCTCAAAATTCCTGCCTTTAATCAGATAAGGGAAGTTCTGCAAAAGCCTCTTTGTGCATCTATTGAATCCTAAGTGTCTCCAGTTTAAAATAAGTTTATGTCATTATTTAATTTGGATCCCTTACATTCCCAAATTATTTTTTTTTAAATTTTTAATGTATTTTTAAAATTTATTATTAAGAGAGAAAGAGAGAGCATGAGCAGGGAGGGACAGGGAGAGACAGAGACACAGAATCCAAAGCAGGGTCCAGGCTCCCAGCTGTCAGAGCAGATCCAGACGCGGGGCTCTAACTCACCAGCCATGAGATCATGACCTGAGCCAAAGTTGGACACTTAACCGGCTGAGCCACCCAGGCGCCCCTCCCAAATTATTATTTTGAATCTCTACTAACTCAGTAAAATCCATTGCAAAGAATGCCGGAGACTTCCTTATTCTTTACGACTCTAGAGGAGCTGCCCTGTTTTACAGATGAGACAACAAAGGACCAATGGAGTTGAAAGCTCATCCAAGCTCAGACAAGATGAACATTTGAGACGTAGAATCCAAGCACACAAGCATACATGGCGCCAGGATGGCTTAGTCCATTGAAAGTCCCACTCTTGATTTCACCACAGCTCCTGGGAGTCAACCCTGTGTTGGGCCTCCATGCTGAGTGTGGAGCCTGCTTAGGATTCTCTCTCTCCCTCAGGCCCTCTCCTCCTCTCTTCTCTCTCTCTATTTCTCCCTAATTAAAAAAAAAATCAAGTATACATATATCCATATACTTACACAGGCCTCCTCCCATTTTACATAAACTAATAGAAGTTCCTATACGCATTTTGTACGCCATTTTTGCCTAGAACCATTACAATTTGAATATTTACCTTAAAAAATAATTCCACAGGTGGGGCTCCTGGGTGGCTCAGTCAGTTAGGTGTCCGACTTTAGCTCAGGTCATGATCTCACAGTCTGTGAGTTTGAGCCCTGCATCAGGCTCTGTGCTGATAGCTCAGAGCCTGGAGCCTGCTTCAGATTCTGGGTCTCCCTCTCTCTGCCCCCTCCCCTGCTTATGTCTCTGTCTCTCTCTCTCTCAAAAGTAAATAAACGTTAAAATGACAAAAATAATAATAATTCCACAGACTTCTTTTTTATGGCAATTCCATTTCTCCCAGTTGTTTAAAAGAAGTACCAAAATGGCAATGCAAAGGGATTCTGTCATATCAGAGTACATTGGATTCACTTAAAATCAGCCCTTAGGAAACTTCCACAAAAGAGTACAGCCACTTGAAAATGCTGATAGTTTTTTAAACAAAATGACTGTTGGTATTATATGTGTTCCTCTTTGCATATAGTGTTTATTGTTCTGCTTACTCAGACATGGATCAGAAACTGTCCGGTATCATTGTTAAAACCACAATTGCTAAGAAAGCAAGCATAACTTTGGTTAACGGCACTTTCGCAGTATGTAGCTAACAATGGTTTTGAGTTTATGAGAATGTTTATCAAATGGAATGATATTTAGCTCATGCCAGTAAATTTTTCCTGCTAAAACCTATTAACTTATGGAGTTTTTTTTTCTTATTTCTGAATAGTCAAATTTAGGTAAATATGTAATATAATGTGTTAAAGCAAATTTTATTTTACTGCTTCTATATGGCCCATATTTCTTTCCAGAATAATCCCATTGTCATATATTTTAACATAATAGCTATTCATTTTCCAAAATATAAGTAATCACTGTTGCTGTTATAAACAAACTTCCAATAAGGATGCCTGAGTGGCTCAATTGGATAAGTGACAGACTCTTGATTTTGGCTCAGGTCATGATCTCGCGGTTCCTGAGCTGGGACCCTGCACTGGGCTCTACACTGTCAGTGCCTGGGATTCTCCCTCTCTCACTCTCTCTCTGCCCCTCCCCTGTTCACTCTCTCTCTCAAAAATAAATAAATAAACCTTAAAAAATCAAACTTCCAATTGTAAACTATTACCTAGGAAGGAAGATTTTAGGCAATGGCAAGCAGTTTTCTGGATATCCCATAGTCACAGACTAAAATTTAACTCAATGTTGGCCCTACTAAGTATCCATCTCCCGGTGTCATATGCTTAAAGTTTATATGTTTTACAAAAAAATTGAGATAATAATGAAAACGTTTGTGTATAAATCTTTATTTTTGTAATTGGATTCGTCTCAATAAATTACTTTGGAAAATTCATAGAAAAAAATTTATTTTGATACTATCCTAAATTATTTTCCAAGAGACTTGTATGCAACCTAATTCTTTCATCAACACAATTATATTTATTTAAAATTTGAGTTATTATAGCTTTATAGAAATAAATAATAAATGCTCTGCATAATAAAATCTCATAAATAGGAAGTCAAAACCAATAATCTGAAAATTAATGAAGATACAATGAGTGATCGTGCTTTTCTTTCCCCAAATTATCGATTGATTTCATGAGAAGCAATATGAGGACATTAAGTTTCCTCTATTCTTTTTACTAAAAAAAGGGACTTGAAAATATGGTCATTGAACCAAAGTCAATAAACAGGAACATATTAAATCAAATGGAAGGGATAGGATAAAGGAAATTGGCATTCTGAAATATTATAAAATTGCAGATAGAGGGACTGTTTAAGAATACCATTGAAACCACAAAGAACCCAGATGTATTTAAATATTTCTTACAAAAGTTATAAATTGGTAGAGTGAATTTTCCTAATAGTTTAAGGCTGATATATAAAAGAACAACAAAAATTAACTTCTCAGATCCAATGATACCTTAGTTATCTACAAAGATAGTTCCTCCAACAATCAGTAAACTACCTTAAGCAAAGTTCACCCTGAAGTTTGCCTCATCTACTTCTGCACTTTGTGATGATCTTGTTTCTGGAAATATATTTATGCTTTTTAAAATTAAGGGGCGGCTGGGTGGCTCAGTCAGTTAAGCGTCCGACTTCAGCTCAGGTCACTATCTCGCGGTCCGTGAGTTCGAGCCCCGCGTCGGGCTCTGGACTGATGGCTCGGAGCCTGGAGCCTGCTTCCGATTCTGTGTCTCCCTCTCTCTCTGTCCCTCCCCCGTTCATGCTCTGTCTCTCTCTGTCTCAAAAATAAATAAATGTTAAAAAAATAAAAATAAAATAAAATTAAGCCAGTAATTTAGTATACTTTTATGGCATGTGATTGAATATAGTTTATTTCTGTAGATGTATAACCAGTCTGAAGATATGTGTTTGATTTTGTTGCTCTTAAAAGCCTCTGTTAATAGCCAAATTATGGAATGACCCTAAATGTCCATCAACGGATGAATGGATAAAGAAATTGTGGTTTATATACACAATGGAGTACTACGTGGCAATGAGAAAGAATGAAATATGGCCCTTTGTAGCAACATGGGTGGAACTGGAGAGTGTGATGCTAAGTGAAATAAGCCATACAGAGAAAGACAGATACCATATGGTTTCACCCTTAGGTGGATCCTGAGAAACTTAACAGAAACCCATGGGGAAGGGGAAGGAAAAAAAAAAAAGGAGGTTAGAGTGGGAGAGAGCCAAAGCATAAGAAGACTCTTAAAAACTGAGAACAAACTGAGGGTTGATGGGGGGTGGGAGGGAGGGGAGGGTGCGTGATGGGTATTGAGGAAGGCACCTTTTGGGATGAGCACTGGGTGTTGTATGGAAGCAATTTGACAATAAACTTCATATATTGAAAAAAAAATAAAATTAAATTAAAAAAATAAAAAAAGCCTCTGTTAGCAGTGCAATGCTGATAATAATATGTAACTATATCTATATCTAATCTATATCCGTATCTATATCTATATATATACATCTAAATATGTCTACAAATCTGTTTCCCTGCCTATACAGAGATAGATACACTGTATGGTAAAATTAAGGTATTAAGGTTTCAAGTTCTACTTTAATCCACAGTGGTCAAACAATCCTAAATTAATATATGTAGGTGTGACTATCACATATTTCAATGTTCCAATTTGTTTAAGTGCTTTTGTAGGGGAAAGCATATCATCCTGATGAATTAAAAATTAAAAAAGGACACCCATTATAATTGCCTCATTATTCATTATTGGAGAAAAATCATAAAAAGAAGAGATTAGGTTTGTCTTATAGGGTTTGAAGGAATACAATTATAAGAATTAAAAAAAAACACTTGAACTAAATGCATTTGAAAAATCAAAGAAATGTATCTTTAATGCTACCCTGACTTCTTAGAAGCTGTGTGGAAATACATTTCAACTCAACATAATGAGGCTTTGCAATATATGATATCCTGAGATCAGACGAGATGCAAGAGAGTAAAGATTGCTTAGACGATTCAAGCCAAAGAGGACAACAATTTGGTGAGAATTTGTAGGGAGCATTTTAAGTACCAGATTAACGGTATGTGTATTGGCCTCCAAGTGTCATTTTGAACAATGAGGAATTCTGCTGATGGATATTAAATAGTTTATAACTTATGAATTTCAAAGAGCTGAAAATGGTCTTTTCTTTGGTGCCATGTTCTTTCAGAATCATGGAAATTTCTAATTGAATCGGCCATTGTAATCTGTTCTGGTGAAAAAGCCAAGTACTGAAGAGAAGAAAATGCAACTATATACTATAAATGCATTTGGGCTCATTAATCATTGTGTAATTAGTGACTGTCTGAATTTCAGTTCTGTTCTCTCATATTGGATTAAGTATTGTTGACTCTGGTTCCCAAATGCCCTTAAAACAAGTTTTCTCTTCTTCATTAATCATCAGCACTGCTGTCTCAGTTCAGTCCCTATGTTCTCGAATCCTAACTATTAAAATAACCTTCTGACTTCTTCCATTGCCACTTTACCTTCAGTGTGTTTCTATTCTTATCTCAGAAACACACGTACGTCATAATTCTTTCCTTAATGTCACATATGTTCTCTTATCTTCGTAGGAAGTCCAAATTCCCTGAACTGTTTATACTTCTCTTTAATCATTCTCAAGGGCCAAGAGCAAGAATTCTCATCTTTCCCAAGATTTTCCTTGATAATATCCTTGAGAAAATTAGATTATTTCCTCCATTGTTCTATCATTGTGCACTGTATTGTAACAGTGGATTGTGAACTTTTGTTTTCACTTCTGATTCCTCTTCTGAACTGTTTAATCCTGTGAGGAAAAGACTGCATCTTATTCAAGGACTTTTGGGATAGTTTCAGGATTTCTGGCATAGTGATTATCACATAGTAGGTACACAATACTGACTCGTTTAATAAATCAGGGTGTTAATTATTTCAGAGTGTTTTTCTTTTTTACCTGTGTGGTAATGGCATGTTTGATATTGAGGAGTAAATAAAGATAAGTTTTAAATTAGAAGTTTTTCCATCTAGTATACTTTTTTTAAAAAAATTAGCTATTTATAGGAGTCAGGTTCTCAATAACATGTAAAGTGGTGAGCATATAAATAGTAAGCAAAAATATAAGGAAGTTTTCTTGATGCATAGTAATTAAATAAATACCTAATAAAATAACTTCTGATTTACCAAGCTATTGAGCTTTATTATATATGGAGCTTGAGGAGATGTAAATGATTAATGGAGGCAAGGTTATTATGACACTGATGATCAGGGACAAAGCTCATGGAAATTAAAATTTTCCGGACCACTCTAGAACGCCTCCCAGTGATAGGTCATAGAAAGTAGCAATGCTTCAGGTTATTTAACTGAAGGAAACAAATTAATGTGCATTCTGATTTATTATTTTTTTTTGAAAAGAGATATCATGATGAATGTAAATGTCCAATGGTGAAAGAAACAGCTTAATAGACATGGGTATATAGATATAATAGATTATTGCAAATTTCATTTATATTAAAGACATGAAACAAATGTCAATTGAATACCTAGTCTATCTTCAATATTATAACATATGTATTATAACATAACATCTTGCACTATATATAAATATATATATATATATGATATTTAGTTTTATTTTCAAAAACCATGAGGAAGTTACTACCATTGTACTATTGTCACTTTGCAGATGATGGATGCTGAGGATTAAAGACATTACAAAATTTTCACATGGTCACAAAGGCAGTAAATGGTATTTCAAAACACAAACTCAGAATTATGACTCCCAAATCTAAACGTTTTCAACTATAGCACCATCTTCTTTTGAAAAGTTATAATTACAAAGACTTGGACGTTTAAAAATATTGAAAATATGTGTGACATATTCTCAAGGGAAAAACATGGGTGCACACACAAAAATAGAATCTGTGGTCCAGATTCAGGTTTCCAAATACCATCCTCCCGTAAAAGATGGCAAGGATCCTTAGAGAAGTAGTTGTTTCTAGAGCTGAGTCTGGGAAAATAGAAGATGAGCCTGGAATATACTGTGCTGCCAGATTTAAGAGGTGAAAAAACAAACACAAAACAAAACAAAACAAAACAAAACAAAACAAAACAAAACGACACGAGCATGACCAAAGACCAAAGAGCAAAGTGCACAGAAACTAATTCAGTAATGGTTCCATTAGCAGAGCTATTTGAGCAATAAAATAAATGAAGGGGGTGTTGGATAACCCAAAGGAAAAGAATTCCGAGTACATATTCATACAACTATCTAACCAAATAAATACATAAAGAAGAAAGAACAACTCTTCCTTACAGAATCATTTCAGTTAAAATATCTGGGCACCTGTGTGGCTCAGTGTGTTGAGAGCCAACTTCGTCTGAGGTCATGATCTCATGGTTCGTGGGTTCGAGCCCTGAGTCGGGCTCTGTGCTGACAGCTTAGAGCCTGGAACCTGCTTTGGATTCTGTGTCTCCCTCTCTCTCTCTGCCCTCCCCTGTTTGCATTCTGCCTCTCTCTCAGAAATAAATAAACATTAAGAAAAATTAAATATATATATATATATATATATATATATTTAATTTTTCTTAATGTTTATTTATTTCTGAGAGAGAGGCAGAATAAACCCATATATATATATATATACATATATATATATATATATATATATATACACACATATATATGTTTGAAGGCCCTTTCATGAGGATGGCTGAGGCTGAAGAAGGAAGCTCATCCCCCTCAAAAAGCCACAGCCAAAGCAAAGGCTTTGAAGGCCAAGAAAGTGGTACTGAAAGGTGTCCACAGTCACACAAAAAAGAAGATCTGCAGGTCACGTACATTTCCGGGATCCAAGGCACTGAAGGCAGCCCAGATATCCTCTAAAAAGCACCCCCAGGAGAAACAAGCTTGACCACTAGGCCATCATTAAGTTCCCCCTGACTATAGATGGAGTCAGCCGTGAAGAAAATAGAAGACAACACACCTGTGCTCATTGTGGATGCCAAGGCCAACAAGCACCAGGTCCAACAGGCTTTGAAGAAGTTTTACCACATTGACATGGCCAAGGTCAACACCCTGATTAGGCTGGATGGAAAGAAGAAAGAGTGTGTTCTACTGGCTCCCAAGTATGACACTTTGGATGTTGACGACAAAATTGGGTTTATCTAAATTGAATCCAGCAGGTTAAATCTAAATCTAAATTTTTTCACCAAAATAAATAAAATAAAGTAAAATAATAAAATAATATAACGTAAAAAAATAAAAATAAAATAGTTGAAAGAATGGGAAGATGGAAATTTGCCACAAAAACACCACAGTAATAATAAGTAGAGGCAACATATTGATGGGTGTCGAAAAGAATAAATGGAATATTTGCATACCCTAAATTATCTTCCCCAAGTATACATAAACTACAAAGAAAAATCCTAAATTTATAGTGAAAAAGGCAGGCAGACACTATGTTAAGTAAATATCGAGTTTCAATCACTGGTAATATCACTCGGCGACATCATGTATCCTTGGAGAAGATGAAAAGGCATGCATATCACCTCTCTGGCACTTTTCCCCATAATCAATTACCTCAATTTCATCATGAGAAAAATATCATGTAAACTTACATGCAGGGACATTGTACAAAATACTTGATGAGTAATCTTGACAAATATCACAGTCGTGAAAGAAAAGGAAAGAAAATGGGACAGTCACAGATCTCAGGAGACGAGACAGAGGTAACAGTAATGGCAGCATGATGTTCTAGATTGCACCATAGTGACCCAGAGCCCTTATGCCAGTTATGTACTGGCAACCAGTATACTTACACCTCTAGGCTCACCAAAGATCAGACTACCAAAGAGCTGAGCCAAATTTTGAATCTCAAAAGAGGCAGTTAACTCTAAGTAATGGAAAAGCAATAGCAGTATCATTCTTTTTTTTTAATTTTTTTTTTAATGTTTATTTATTTTTGAGACAGAGAGAGACAGAGCATGAACAGGGAAGGAGCAGAGAGAGAGGGAGACACAGAATCGGAAGCAGGCTCCAGGCTCTGAGCCATTAGCCCAGAGCCCGACGCGGGGCTCGAACTCACGGACCGTGAGATCATGACCTGAGCTGAAGTCGGACTGCCCAACCGACTGAGCCACCCAGGTGCCCCTAGTATCATTCTTATCTTTGCAATCATACACAAAGCGGACATCCCAGAGTCCACTTGGGATTCTCTTTCCTCCTCTCTCTGCCCCTCCTCTTCTCATGGTCTATCTCTCTCTCTCTCAAAAAATAAGTGAATAAACTTTTCATTCACACCTCAGAGACCTTGTGCATTCAGTTCCAGACCACTGCAATAAAGTGGGTCAAATGAATTTTTTGGTTTCCCAGTGCCTATGAAAGTTATGTTTGCATTATGCTGTAGTCTATTAAGAATAAAACGTGCTTTACTGCTAAAAATGTTAACCATCATCTGAGCTTTCAGTGAGTCGTAATTTTTTTGGAGGGTCTTGTCTCAGTATTGATGGCTGCTGACTGACCAGGGTGATGGTTGCTGAAGGTTGGATGGCTGAGGCAATTTCTTAAAATGAGACGACATGAAGTTTGTTACATCAATTGATTCTTCCTTTAACAAACAATTTCTGCGTAGCGTGTGATTCTTTTTAATATCATTTTACCTACGGTAGAACTTCCTTAAAATTGGAGTCATTTCTCCCAAAGCCTCCCACCGCTTTATCCACTAAGTGTATGTGATAGTTTAGGTCTTTTTTCGTTTCAACAATTTTGATGGCTTTTTCACTAGGAGTAGATCCCATCTCAAGAAAACATTTTCTTTGCTCATTTTATAAGAAGCAATTACTCATGCATTAAAGGTTTATTATGAGATTATGGCCATTCAAACATAATAATGAGGAAAAGTTTGAAATATTGCAAAAATTACCAAAATGTGACAAAGGGACACAAAGTGAGTAAAAGATATTTGAAAAACGACACCTACGGTCTTGCTGACAATGAGTCTCCACAAACCTTCAATCTGCAGGCAACCGCCCCCCCACCAAAAAAAAAAAACAAAAAACCCAAAACAAACAAAAAAAAATGCAATATTGGTGACGCGTGGTAAAGTGCAAGAAAACAAGTCTTGTCCGTATCTGTCATTTAATAGCTTCTTAATAGATGGGTGTCGAAAAAATAAGAGAATGGATAGAAATTTGAGATTTCAGGTATACGATCCAAGACTTTCAACGTTTTATTTTTTTCAAGATACATAACAGGGCAAATAAAAAATGTTGTTCTGTTCCTTTTGTCTAAATATCTGAGTCTACTGATCATCTGTAAGTGATAGCACATATATAGCAGATTTTATTCCTTCTTAAAAATCTCTAGTGTGAAAAGTAGGATTAGAGAGGCATTTATCCCCTTTCCAATGCAGAATCTATCTTGTTTAATCATTGTAATACTAACTCCCTTTATTTTTTAGTGTATTTTTTTAAGCTTATTCATTTATTTTTTGAGAGAGAGGGATAGACCATGAGAAGAGGAGGGGCAGAGAGAGGAGGAAAGAGAATCCCAAGTGGAGTCTGCAACCCACTCGCCATGAGCTCATGACCTGAGCCGAAATCAAGAATCAGATGCTCAACAGACAGCCACCCAGGTGCTCTCTAACCCCTTTTTAGAGATAAGTCAAAAAGAGATGACAATTCCAGTAGAAAAATAATTTAGGCTAGTCTGTGAGGTCCTTCAAACCTGATGTTTGTCAATCACCAACGGACCTGATGCATTTTGAAAAATTTACCTTTGTGGGTCTGATCCTACTAACCCAGAAATGTTTTAGGGGTGTGGCCTAGGAAATGGCTTTAAAACAGTAAACAAACAACAAATGGAATAATGATGTGAATTGAGTTCTTATTAGCCATTCCTGAAACTGGGAGTAGAGTTTGAGTTTTTACTTCAGGTTTCTTGTCTATTTTCCTAGATGGCATTTTCATTCTTACTGATTCCATGTGTGCATCATTGAGCACAGTCAGCAAAAAATCAGAGTACCTGCATTAAAAATAAATACATAGTGGCGCCTGGGTGGTTCAGTCCATTAGGTGCTGACTTCAGCTCTGGTCATGATCTTGCAGTCCATGAGTTCCAGCCCTGCGAGGGGCTCTGTGCTGACAGCTCAGAGACTAGAGCCTGCTTTGGATTCTGTGTCTCCCTCTCTCTATCTCCTCCCCTGCTTGTGCTCTGTCTCTGTCTCTGAAAAAATAAATATACCTTAAAAAACATACATAGATGATTTGTTGACATCACGGTAATGTAATTTCAATGTATAATAACACCATTTAATCAGTAGATAGGAAAAGCTCACTTTTCCTTGCTGGGAGGGTTGTCTGAGAAGCCCAGGCGGAGGCAACAGTGATCTGATATTCTCTAACATCATGTATCTCATATATTGTCGTGGTGGTCAGTGTTTTAGAAAATCTTCATATATTTACATATTTATTATATATACATTATATTATAGTTGTATTACATATACATATATATTGCACTGTTATAATATCATATATGTGACATGATATATAACATATGATTATATATTATATTTTATCACATCATATGAATTATATATTATATATCATATAATCATATAACATCATATATCATGATACCATACTATATATTCTATATGAATATATTATTATATATAAAATATTTTTCAATATATTTTTAACAATTTTTTAATGTTTATTTATTTATTTTTTTTGAGAAAGAGAGACAGAGTGTGAGTGGGGAGGGACAGAGAGAGAGAGGGAGACAGAATCCAAAGCAGGCTCCAGGTTCTGAGCTATCAGCATAGAGCCCAAGTTGGGGCTCGAACTCACCAACCATGAGATCATAACCTGAGCTGAAGTCAGCCGCTTAACCAACTGAGCCACCCAGGTACCCCTCAATATATTTTATATGAGTAGATAAAATATATGATTAGAACATATTTTATAATAAAATAGATTTTATATAGAAAATATATGAATAGAATATATTTTTCCTATATTCTGTATGTATATATTATTATATATGATTTATATTCTATAAACATGTATTGTGTATATATTATATACTATGTATATATTATATATATGCTAATAATATAAAAAAATGACTTTCAAAACTATATCAATTATATTTTTCAGTATATCCATTGCCATTTAAAGTGAAATACACAAAAGGAAGGGGTATGTATTTCTGAACATTTCCATTGGAAATGTATCCCAGGCAAATTAAGAATAAGCCTTTGGGTACAATTAAAATGCAAATCTCAAGAGATCAAAGATGCTAATTGATCAATTCCTTTATGATATGAGTTTGAGATTTGGGAAGAGATGTTGCTATAAGAAGAGTGTTAACACACTACATTTCCGAAGACAATTCTTTGTCCTGGGACTGCATTAGAAATACATGAAGAACAACACGAATCCTAAATGTGAATCTAGCTTTGAGCTAAAGCAGTAGATATTAATTCTCAACAAGACACATGAAAATAAATAGTTATTGTAGTTAACTTGGGTGTCATTTCCATTCTATCAATGAAAGATAATAGACACATTACCCAGAACTCTCCTCAACACCAGCAATTTTTTTCATCAACTTCATAATATTAATAGAGTTCCATTATATAGGAAATAGAGCTCTGTGCTAAACCACAGCAACAGATGAAAGCTGTTGCATTAACAATTCATGAGCTCCAGAACTGCAAATAAGGGAAATATATGTCAAAAACTAATGGTGAATTTGGTGAATACTGAATGATGTCTTCTCTTCCTGTTATCTGATAATAAACCTCAAAATCACAGGAAGAAGACCGAAAGAGGCTTCGTTTGGATGACTAAATCTCAGGTTAAGTCTAATCTTATCTTCTTTCTGAAAATGTGTGCACGTGTTTTTCACACTGAAAACCTTTCTCTTCCTCTTTATACATGACTGCATCTTTCAGTAAACCTTAAGAAAAGTGCCTCCAGGGGTGCCTGGGTGACTCTGTCAGTTGAGCTTCTGACTTGATTTCATCTCAGGTCACGATCTCAGTTTGTGGGGTTGAGCCCTGCGTCAGGCTCAGCAATGGCAGTGCAGAGCATGTTTGAGATTCTTTCTCCCTCTGCCCCTCTATCCTGCTTTCTCGATTTCTCTCTCTCAAAATAAATAAATAAACAAGAAGAAAACTAAAGTGCCTCTAATGAAAGGCAAGAAAAAATGCCTTCATTGATTAAATGCTTGTTAAATGGATTGGTGATGAATAGGCACCCTCGAGAGGGTGGGAGACACTGAATGATCAAGTCTCCTTAATACAACATCAAGTCCCTTTGGATCACTTGGGTGGAGTGTTAAACATCTGGAACAAACTTGCATTAACCATCATATTTATGTCACCTGAATTAGGCAAATAACTTCTCTAATTTCTAGTAAGATCACCTTGTGTTTTAATACTTGGTTGTAAATCACATTTATTTTACTATTTTTAGCCTTTCTATTTTTGACTTGGAAACTACTGTTTTTGGCAATGAATTGTCTGTTGCCTGATGTCACAGATAACCATGTGCTTTATTTAGGAGCAAACATGTTTGCTGAGCGCATGCACAAAACAATTTGGCTGTATTATAGATTAACTCTCATATTTGGTCTTTCTTTACTCACCAATAGAAAGCGTATGTGACAAAAAAGGTGTAAAGAATTTTATCATTAACGTGTAAAGTAAGCAGGATTTTTCATATATATATACATGAATACATATGTGTGTGTGTATATATATCTATATATCTGTGTGTGTATATGTGTGTGTGTGTGTGTATATATATATATATATATATATATATATATATATATATGTTTTCTTTAAAAAACTTAGCAAAGCTTTATTGACTACAGGAAACTATTAGATGTGCTCATATAAGATCTTGTTAAGCTCCTAAAATGACCCTTTAAAGTATCTGTTAGGTGTTGACAAATTAAAACTGCCACACAAAGGTATCACTGAATTCACAAGTTATAGAACTTTCTTTCCTAAATAGCCTTTATATTCTCTAAGAGCATCATATAATTGATTCCAGTAGGTAAGTTGCAAAATGTATGATTTGGGGCCCAACGGTAGACTGGAGTAGAAGGTAGTATATTCCAGGAAGAATCTCTTCCAAAATCATTCTGCCATCTTTGACCCTCTCATAATTGGAGTCTAGGTCAACTCTGGGTACTAAGTCTTTAAGCTTGAATTCTTTTCTGACTTTTGTTTCTGCTTTTTGGCAGGTAAAGTAAAAGGCCTGAGTTGATAAAAATGACTGGGAACAATTTCACTGAGATCACTCTCTTCATCCTCTCTGGATTTGCAAATCACCCGGAACTACAAGTCAGTCTTTTTTTAATGTTCCTCTTTATTTATCTGTTCACTGTTCTGGGGAACCTTGGGCTGATCATGTTAATCAGAATTGACTCTCGTCTTCACACACCTATGTACTTTTTTCTTAGCAACTTAGCATTTATTGACATATTTTATTCTTCCACTGTAACACCCAAGGCGCTGGTAAATTTCCAATCCAAACAGAAAACCATCTCTTTCGTTGCCTGCTTTGTTCAAATGTACTTTTTTGTGGGTTTGGTGTGTAGTGAGTGTTTTCTTTTGGGATCAATGGCCTATGACCGCTATGTAGCAATCTGCAATCCCTTATTGTACTCAGTGGTTATGTCCCGGAAAGTGTGCAACAGGCTGGGAGTCATGCCATACGCAATAGGCTTCACGAATTCTCTGATATCCGTCTGTGTGATAAGCAGCTTGGCATTCTGTGATTCCAGCATCAATCATTTCTTCTGTGATACCACAGCTCTTTTGGCCCTGTCCTGTGCGGATGCGTTCAGCACAGAAATGGTGATCTTTGTCTTAGCTGGGACCACCCTTCTTAGCTCTCTGCTCATCATCACAGTCACTTACATTGCCATCATCTCGGCCATCCTCAAGATCCAGTCTGCAGCAGGCAGACAGAAGGCCTTTTCCACCTGTGCTTCCCACCTCATGGGCGTCACTATCTTCTATGGGTCCCTGATTTTCACCTATTTGCAGCCTGATAACACATCATCCCTGACCCAGGCACAGGTGGCGTCCGTATTCTATACCATCGTCATTCCGATGCTGAATCCACTGATCTATAGTCTGAGGAACAGAGATGTGAAAAATGCTCTCCTGAGAGTCATGCACAGAAAACTTTTTTCATGACAAATCTGTGCATGTTACAATTAAAACTCACCTGGGCGGTTTCAGGCATTCAATTACCGCAACAATCAGGAAAATCGGAAAATGAACCCAAAGGCTTACGCAAACTAAATCACAACTTAGAGTTTTGAAATTTGGGAGGTGAAATATTATTTTACTTGTTTATGCAGACTACTGGATCAGTGCACGAGGAGTTCGTTTCAGCATATAGATTATTTATACTGTCTACACAGTGAGTTGCAAATACAATGTCAACGGACACTGGGTAATATAGGCAATCTCTTGATCATGTGAATTCATTTGGCCACATAGTTAAACGTGAGCTTTGATGGCATAGAAAAGTGATGTCTATGTGGCGGAGTATGGTCTTAAACTCAAACACAGCAGAGTTTTATTTCGAAAAAACCATAATGTGCCTCCCAAACTTCAAACACTTGGTAAACATTTAAATGCCTGTGTGTGTCGATAAATAAAGCAGCAGCTGTAGCACAATTCCTGAGTCATTTGGAAGTATATTACAACTATGCTTGTTTTTCCAAATCAGGCAGACATGCTCGGTGAAGTCTATGGTATTAAAAGGAGAAACTGGGCTTTTGTTTTGTTTTTCCTTGAAAAGGGACTCCGTTCAATGGACTCCCTCAGGCACTGTTACAAATGACTACTGGAAAGAACATGTCCTTCAGTACTGCCTTTGCTGTGCATAAGTCACCGAGCAGTAGTCAAAGTTGCTGGCAACCACTTTTAAAAAATACGTTGAAGGATGCCTGGGTTGCTCAATCCGTTGAGCGTCCAACGTCAGCTCAGATCATGATCTCAAGGTTCATGAGTTCGAGCCCTGCATTGGGCTCACTGCTGTCAGTGTGGAGACCACCTCAGATCCTCTGTCTCCCTGCCCCCCCACCCCGCTCTCTCTCTGTTCCCCTCATCCACTCATGCTCTCTCTCTCTCAAAAATAAATAAACACTAAAAAATTAAAATATACATTGAGGGATGTCTTGGTGGCTTAGTCGGTTAAGCATCTGACTTCAGTTCAAAGTCGTGATCTCAGGGTTCCTGGGTCCCAGGCCCACATTGGGCTTTGCCCTGAGAGCGCAGAACCTACTTGAGATTCTCTCTGCCCCTCCCCCAGCGTGCTTTCTCTCTCTCTCTCTCTCTCTCTCTCTCTGAAAACAAATAATAAACTTAAAAGAAATAAAAAAATAAAAAATAAAATATATGCCCAAAGGGACTGAAGATAAATTTGATGAAGCTGTTTTACAAGAACATGTGTGTGATTAATAATATTTCTTTCTGGCCAACAAGAATGTAAGCTCTTTCAGAGCAGAGTTTACTTATTCATATCTGTGCTCTCCACATTTAGGAAACGTATCATGTGCACAATATGTAAGTAAACACTTTCTTTGCTTTCTGTGTCCTGTACAGTGATGGATGCATAGAGGGGATAGATTCTGCTTTTCTCCTGTTTGTGTCTTTCTTTGGTAGAAGTCAGATGGTCACGTGCATATTGATATTCAAAAACATTAGTAGAAAATTCCATTTCTAGAATTCTTTCAAAAAACATGGCTTATTTATAAATTAAAACTGGCATAATAACTAGCAGATATACTTCTTTTCAAAGGGCTTTTTTCATTCAACAGTTAGGATGTGTAAATAAATACACTCTGAATTATACTTGGTATAAATAATTTTAAATAATTGGCGTAAGTTGGAGGGGCTTCTCATAGGTCACACATCACAAACAACGTAAATGAAGAATCCCAGTTTTCAGCCTTGGGAGAGGCTGAAGGGATCTGTGTGTGCCCATATATGTATTTGCTTTGCAATTTTTAATTTTCTTCTCTGATATATATTACTGGGCTCTGACTCTTGCAACCTTCATTTTTCAAAGCAACATCTTACGTTATAAACTATGGTAAGTGACACCTTATGAGACATACTATGCTTTATTTTTTATTTTTTTTAATATGAATTTTGTTGTCAAATTGGTTTCCATACAACACCCAGTGCTCATCCCAACAGGTGCCCCCCTTACTATGCTTTAATTTATGGGCCTTTTGAGGCTACTGTTTGTCTAGCTCATCATTCATTCTCTTTCATTAAGCCTATGTGAGTTTCTTCTTCCTTCTGAGCACAGCGTCTGACTCAGATTGATTGCTCTGAAGGTTTTTCACCAGCAGCTTTCAAAACTATTCAACTGATTATATTTCCTTTCCCCCCGCCTCTTTCCACCAAGGATTTTCATTCATGCATTCTAAGTACACTGTTCAATTTGTTTTATAATTGTGTAGCTTTTGCACATGACTTATATTTACCCTGGATCTAATTGTATGTATTATTTTTATTTTCTTGCATTGCAAGTATATTCTGCTGTAGATAATTTCAAGATTTAACATTTATTTAGCATTTATAAAACTATGTATTTAATTTCTCTCTTACATTAATATTTTTTGCTGTTCTTGGTCTAGGAGCAAAAACATGACACACTTTTCTTGCCCAGCATAAGAAGTAGTAGTATATTTTATTTGCCCACACTTATGCCCAAATGTCCATCTTTGTTTTTCAATATGTTCTTCATATTTGTTGCTGGTATACTTTCCCTTATACTAGTCTATCTTCTAGCTGCTCTTTCTGTACCTTCTCTTTGGACCCTGTAATACAAATCTTTCCATAATAGGTCATGCATGCCTTTGTCGTTTCTTCAGTCCTTTTTTTCTGCCAGGCTCTCCCAAAACTTTTGCCCTTGACCAATCCAGATAATCCACTCCCTCATATCTGGGACCGTGTCCCAGAACTTATCAGGGCATATTTAATTTGCCATATATCTTCTTCTTTTAAAAAAATATGCTAAAAAACTATTCAATTTAAAATATATGATGCACTGGGCTTCAATATGAAAACGCAGAATGTTTTTGTTTTTCCGATCTGTTAAACTTACGGTGCCCTTATAACATTCCTGTTGACCATTTGTGTTCCTTGAGCTTGCCTTCTGTGTCACAACATTTAACATACCTTTATATCAAGATAAAAAATCATAAGATTATTCTTCTTAACTTGTTTTATTTTAAGAAGTATTGCAGGAACTCCTGAAGAAACAATTTACTCAATGAAAATAAAACATATAGAATGAAATTGACTTATTGATATCAGGTAGTGTTAGACTCACACTTGTGCTCATACACAAAGATCAGAGGCTTATTCAGAAATAAATTTCAGAGGCACCTGCATGTTCAGTTGGTTAAGCATCTGACTCTTGATTTTGGCACAGGCCATGATCTCAGGATTGTGAGATTGAGCCCTGTGTTGGGCTCTGCACTGAATGTGGAGCTTGCTTAAGATTCTCTCTCTTCCCCTCCCTATGCCCCTCTCCCTTGCTCAAGCTCTCTCTCTCTCTAAAATAATTTTTTAAAAATTAGAAATAAATCTCAGAATATTGTTTGATAAGTGTAGAATAATTTAGGACTTTGCACTGGATAACTGTCTTTCAAAGTATGGGGCAGAGAATGGGTAGATTAAACTATCTAAAAATAGCTAAAAGGCAACAAGTAAAAAAGAAAAAAATCATTTCAGGAAAGGAAACTAAAAATATTGGTGCTATGAGAAAATATAAGTTATTTTGCATTTACTCAGTGTAATACATTCCTCTAAAAGGACGAAAATTGTAAAAGTGAGTCAAAACACAAACTCTCTGGTGTTTATAGCAGCTTTATCGACAATTGTCAAATTATGGAAAGAGCCCAAATGTTCATCGACTGAGGAATGGATAAAGAAGATGTGGTGTGTGGGCGCCTGGGTGGCTCAGTCGGTTGAGCGTCCGACTTCGGCTCAGGTCATGATCTCACAGTCCGTGAGTTCAAGCCCTGCATCGGGCTCTGTGCTGACAGCTGAGAGCCTGGAGCCTGCTTCGGATTCTGTGTCTCCCTCTCTCTCTGACCCTCCCCCCGTTCATGCTCTGTCTCTCTCTGTCTCAAAAATAAATAAACATTAAAAAAAAATTAAAAGAAAAAGAAAAAGATGTGGTGTGTACATATGTATATACACATGTATATATACATACATATACACACACACACACACAATAGATTATTCAGCCATAAGAAAGAAGGAAATATTTGTATTCTTATTTTTTAGTGTTTTTATTTTTGAGAGAGAGAGACAGTGTGAGTGGGGATGAGAGACAGGGAGACACAGAATCTGAGGCAGGCTCCAGGCTCTGAGCTGTCAGCACAGAGCCCGATGCAGGGTTTAGACTCACAAACTGTGAGATCATGACCTGAGTCAAAGTTGGTCACTTGAACGACAGAGCTACCTAGGCACTCCAAGAAAGAATGAAATCTTAACTTTTGCAACAACATGGATGGAGCTAGAGGGTATTAGACTAAGTGAAATAAGTCAGTCAGAGAAAGACACATACTATATGATTCCAATCATGTAGAATTTAAGAAATGAAACAACTGAATACAGGGATAAAAAATAAAGAGAAGGAGAAAGAGAGAGAGAGAGAGAGAGAGAGAGAGAGAGGCAAAAGGCAAACCAAGAAACAGACTCTTAACTATAGATAACAAACTGATGGTTACTGGAGGGGAGGTGGGTGGGCAGTTAGGGAAATAGTTGTTGGGCATTAAGGGGGGCACTTGTTGTAATGAGAATTGGGAGTTGTATGTAAGTGATGAATCACTAAATTCTACACAAGAAACCAATAGCACACTGTGTGTCAGCTACCTGGAATTTAAATAAAAATTTGGAGGAAAAAAACCCCAAAATACAAACTCCAGTGTATCTTTACACAATTTTTGCCAAAATTAAGTGAGGTAAAACATTAAGAATGTAACCAAACCAAAGGAGAGTTTCTCCAACTCATGCACAGCAAGACAATAGAAATGGACACGGGGGCTTTGCCTGGAGAAAGAGGCTATTTATTGGTGTCGCACCACCCAGAAGAACAGGGAGCTAATGCTCTAAAGTCTTGAACTCCCTGATACCTTGAAAGTGAGGATTTTTAAGGGTAAAATTTGTGGCAGTGGTCCCTGGGAAGGTGGATGCGTTGACTGGAGGCCCATGCGGTCATGCTAGCATGCTCTGAGACTTGGGATATGAAAATATATCTTTACTCCTTATGTTGGAGAGCTCATTAAGCATGTCTGATGATTATATCCCTAGGGTGATTCTGGTTAAGTACTTGTCCTACGTACAGGCTCCTTTGAATGATAAGCAGGCATCTTTACCCGTTGAGCTCAGTGTTCCTTGACCGGCCCCATACCTGGAGCTGATAGAACCTCTGGTGTTCATCCTTCCATCTGAACTGACAAGATGGACGCTGGCTTCAGGAAGAAGGAAATCATTGTATAGAACATTATTTCTACTATTCCATTGATCTGCCCCTCACTTCCTCCAGATATTTTTGTGTGTCTCCACATCCTTCAGTGTGACCCTATCACTAAAGGTTTCTCTGAGAATAAAGGTTATTTGAAGATAGTAAGTCCAACTGTCTCCATGCTCTCTTCACTTTGCTCTTCCTCACCGCCTTTGTCACCATTGACAGCCAGGTACTTCACTGTTATTTCTCTGGTCACCTCTGCTCCCACAATAGAATGATACTTACTACACAGTATTTGCTATTCCTCCAACTGCTTGGTCCATCAACCGATGTTTCCAATGGTCTGAAACACTTTTGTCCAAGTACCTACATGACTAACTCTTCCTTCCTTCAAATCTTTGCTCAAATGCCAATGTTTCATTGAAGTCTACCTTGACCACTCTATGTCTGATTGCTTCCTCATGCCCCTACTCCGTCACTTAAGCTGTTTTACATTTTATTTTTTTTACAGCACTTCTCACCTCCTAACATGTTGTATCACTGATTTTCGTATTTTTGTTTGTTTCCCCCTGCTGAGAATTAACAATCTATAAATACTATAGTTGGTAAGCCAGACTTCCATATCAACATATAAGCCTTTCTTTCCTGGTATATATGAGCTGTTTATACTAATTGATTGCAATTAATCCATAAATATCAATAAATTTACACAATTTAACTTAAAAGAGGTCACATTTCCTGCATGCATGCAACACAATTTAAAATTAATATTTGAGGGTTACCTGGGTGGCTCAGTCAGTTGAGCATCCAACTTCGGCTCAGGTCCTGATCTCACAGCTCGTGAGTTTGAGCCCCGCGTCGGGCTCTGTGCTGACCGCTCGGAGCCTGGAGCCTGCTACAGATTCTGTGCTTCCCTCTCTCTCTGCCCCAACCCACTTGCATTCTGTCTCTGTCTCTCTCAAAAATATATAAACATTAAAAAAATAAAATTAATATTAAAAAAAGAAAAAAATGTGTCATTTAGCTTGCAAATTAAAAACACAGACTTTTTAAAATATTGAATTATTATTAGTCAAGTAAGAAATAAAAAAAATATAACTTTACCTTATCTAATAATAGGCCACAATGGGAATAATTAATATCACTACATATAAGTTAAAAGTGAAGTAACACTCAGATTAATAATGCAAATATGAATTTCCTGTATTATTAAACAGATAGCAAAATGTGAATAAAACAAGAAGTCATTACTAGGTGCAGAAGCAAAAACAAACAAAAAATTAATTGAACCTGAAGGGAAGTGGAATTTGCCACTCCCAAAATATGTCTCTTTGGCGTAAGCGTTTTTCTTGTGCTGGTGATTTTTAAGAAATAGTAGACACAACAGAAACTCTGGAAACCAAGTAGAACTCACTGTTTTGTAAAAGACATTTACATTTATAAGGAAAATCTCCATTGATGTAAATGTCTCCCTCCTTGTACCAGGAAGAAGAGAACTAAATCTCTAGAAACTACCAAGAATGGAGAAGGCATGAATTTAAATCTGAATAACGAGCATGCCCTTTTTTTCTGTGATTTTCCTAGTAACTTCCTACACCTGGCTTCCATCTTTTGTGTTTAACAGGAGATAGTGTTTAAGGTGGTGACTTGGGCCACTTGGGGAGTTAGTTTTCTTGGTCATCTTGTCACCCGAAACTAGGTTCACCTCTTGGTGGGTGTGGAGCCAAAAGATACAACCATGTCAAGGAGTAGAAAGGAAGGATTTTACTTGCAACAAGTAAAATAGAACACTGGGGATATTTCCCTAAACAGTGTCTCCTCAGACAACAAAATTGGGGAAGTTTTAAGCTAAGGGTGCATGCATATTCATGAAGGGGCTGACACAATGGGGGATTCAGCATAGAATTGGAGCAAAAGTCACCTTAAGGTGATAGAGTCTGTCATAGTTGACCAAAGTTGAGTGGGCGGGCAAGAGTCAGTATCATCAATTACCTGGCTCCAACTGGTCCAGTGTTTGAGGGCTCAAAGAGACTTAAATCCTGCAAAAATAACTCAAAAATATGTTTGGGGTAAGATGTGCTGGTCAGGCATAGATCACAAGATGGCCAGGACCTAAAATGATTTTTCTTATGTTAAGAAAGCTCTCTCTTTTTCTGGGGCCCCCTAACTCTTTCTGGTTACAATCTCCCATGTATACAATAAATATACAAGTTATTACACTTCTGTTTGTTTTTCTTTTGTTAATATGTCTTTTATTTTGAGAGGAGGGGGTGTCTCAGCCAAGAATCTAGAAAGGTAGAGGAAAAATTATTCTTCCTTGCCCGTAAGCCTTATAAAATAGAAATAAAATGGTAAAACTTTGATATAAATTGATGTATTTGAACACAAGAAAAAATAGAAATAACTTCTTCACCATCCCAGTCAAAAATTTAGAGCATCCCAAAAGAAAATCACACCATCAGACTCTTCATTGTGTGACTTCTAAGGAAAAAGACAACTATTTTCTCAAACCTATCATAGCTACATTTAGTCATTGAACTTTTGTCCTTGGAGACATGCCAAGCAATCTTCCTTAGAAATTGTCCACAGGGATGACCAAATGTTGCATTATCTTCAGTCCCCAGTACATGAGGTGTCCTGGGATTATCAGGATGACAGGTAAGACATATTCTGCTCTCCTTATGTTCAGAATAGATTCCTGATATTCTTTTTAGAAATAATTTTCCTGTTTGACCAGGACCTGAACAAAATTTCCAGGTTGATTATTTTTTATTTCAGAATAAAATAAAATGAATGCACTAAAATTTAAAGAGAAGTTATCTCAAAGAAAACAAATATTATATTACAGAAATTTTCAGCTCAAATGTTTTTCATATTTGATTTGTGAGCAGAACGTGAGGCTGACAAACTTCTAGGCGGATCGTGTTGGAAGAAAGGTTTTTCCCCTCCAATTCTGGTTCACAGTAAGTATTATTCTCCCAAAATTAGAGGTCTTAATTTAGTTGGGATCAAATATAATGGGGACATTATCAGAACAGTGTGCATACACATGTCATTTAGACTTTCCCCAAGTAATGTCAGGATTTGTGGAATCAGAAATATAGAGTTAGTGGAATCAGGGTCTATGAGTAATGAATATATTTTCAAACTTTTATTTTAAATGTTCAGATTAGGAAAACACACCTTTTGGAAACTAAAACTAATATGGGGTCTACAATTTTAATACACTTAACTAAAGTCCTCTAAGTTTGAAATTTGTCATTTGTATTACATAATATTGAAAAAAAAAGGACACTGAATGATGCGTTAAAATTGTTTTTATATCATCATTTATGATTTATCTTTTTTTCAGGTTTGCTGAAATTAATTATAAACAAGAATATAGTAGTATGAGCATGTTCTCTGGAGTCAATCTAACTTGTAGAATCACAGAGCAACATTTAATAGCTCTGACTCTGAATAAGTTTCTTGAACTTTTTCTCATATAAAAAATGTGGCTAAGAGTAGTAGCACCTGGGGTACAATATGTCGCATGGACTAAATACACTAAGAAGCACTTAGAACAGACTGGGCTCATTTTAATTATTCAACATGTTAGCTTTCATTATCTTGTATTCAAAGGTGAATTTATTTCCGCTTTTGTATTTGGCAATCAAATTAAGATTTTTTTCAGTCATATTTTATAAATCACTCATTACCATCAATTTCTAGAAACACCCCACTAACGTAAATACGCCATGTCATTCACATAAACACACTTTTTGAAGTCATTCCTGTTAAGGGTCAACTTTGATTTTTTTCACAGTTGAAAGCAATTGAAAGCTATGGGTAGAAAGAATAACACACATGTGCCTGACTTCATCCTTATGGGGCTGACAGATTCTGAAGAGATCCAGCTGGTCCTTTTCATGCTGTTTCTCCTGATATACCTGGTTACTGTGCTGGGAAATGCTGGGATGATATTAATCATCCGCCTGGATCTCCAGCTTCACACCCCCATGTATTTTTTCCTCCGTCACCTGTCATTTCTCGACCTCAGTTACTCAACTGTCATCACACCTAAAACCTTACAGAACTTACTGACTTCCACCAAGTATATTTCATACACGAGCTGCTTCACCCAGATGTCCTTTTTTGTCTTCTTGGGCGCCACTGAATGTTTCCTTCTCTCCTCAATGGCCTATGATCGCTATGTCGCTATCTGCAATCCTCTGCACTACCCAGTGGTTATGTCCGCAAGGTTCTGCTCTCACCTCATCTTTGGGTCCTATGTGATTGGCTTTGTGGACTCCTTTGTCAATGGGCTTTGCATGAGCAGGTTGCATTTCTGCGACTCCAATGTAATCCGTCACTTTTTCTGTGACACAACCCCAGTTTTAGCCTTGTCTTGCACAGACACACATGACGTTGAAATCATGATATTTATTGTCGCTGGCTCCACTCTAATGGTGTCTCTTATCACAATATCTGTGTCCTATGTGTCCATTCTGTCTACTATCCTGAAAATTACTTCCACTTCAGGAAAGAAAAAAGCCTTCTCTACTTGTGCCTCTCATCTCCTGGGAGTCGCCATCTTTTATGGCACTATGATTTTTACTTATTTAAAGCCAAGTAAGTCTTATTCCTTGGGAAAGGATCAAGTGGCTTCTGTTTTTTATACTATTGTGATCCCCATGCTGAATCCGCTCATTTATAGTCTCAGGAACAGAGAAGTGAAAAATGCTCTCCTTAGAGTCATGCGGAAGGGCGAGGGCTCTGGGCAATTGAAATAGGTGATGCTCAACTTTTCAGTTCATTGTTCTTCTTCTTCCATATAGTGTATTTCTGTTGTCTCTCTCCAAAAACTCCTTTAACTTGTTTGTATTTCCATTGAACCATTCTTGACCAAATATGATCTCGGACATTTCCAGGAAGATATCTTTAGAAATTCCATGTTGTAATTGAAAACCATGAAATATGTTTTAAATCTATGGTATAAATGCATGTTTTTTTTTTTCAGTGTTGAATGTTTTTATTTATTTTTATTTATTGTCAGTGAACAAACATACAGTGCAGTCTTGGCTTCAGGAGTAGATTCCCAGGATTCATCACTTATATACAACACCTAGTGCTTATCAGAACAAGTGCCCTTCGCAATGCCCATCACTCATTTTTCCCACCCCCCACTGCCATCAATCCTCAGTTTATTCTCTGTATTTAAAAGTCTCTTAAGGTTTGTGTCTCTCTCTCTGTATCTTATTTTTCCTTCCCTTTCCTTGTGGTCTTCTGTTAAGTTTCTCAAGTTCCTCATATGAGTCATATCATATGATATCTGTCTTTCTCTGATTGACTTATTTCACTTGGCATAATACCTTCCAGTTCCACCCACGTTGTTGCAAATGGCAAGATTTTATTCTTTTTCATCACCAAGTAGTATTCCATTGTGTATATATACCACATCTTCTTTATCCATTCATCAGTTGATGGACATGTGGACTTTTTCCATAATTTGGCTATTGTTGATAGTGCTTCTATAAACATTACGGTAAATGCATGTGTTTTAAGGGCAACTGATGTGCAAAATGAGACAATATAGTAGTCATCTTTTAAACTCTATCAAACAAATTCCCATGAATAGAGTTCTTCAGAGATGTTTATTATGGAAAAGAACTCCATTTTTGGCACAATACCAGTTTCAGAAATCATTTTGTTTATTATATAGAGAAAAAATTAGCAGAGTGATTATGAGAACTTGCTGTGAAACCAAACATTCAAGTATTTGGATTCTACACTACCCTTTTAGCTGTATAACCCTCAATGGATCACTGAAAATCTAAGCCTCAGTTTTCTCAACTGTACAAGATAAATAATAATTCCAGGGCTATTTAGTTAATTATAAAGATTAGATCAGATAATAGATGTGAAGCATTCAAGGAAGTCCTAATAAATGTGGGCCATTATCATTAGAAGCCTTACATTCCTGCAATATTTTCAATGCACAATGGCTTTTTCTTAAAGAATATTCACTCGTGTTTTATAAATTATTTTTTGCCAACTTAACTGACAAACAACTAAGGAAAAGCTCAGCACTTCACAGTTTTGGATTTAAAATGGTTTATGTTAACATTGGAGAATGCTTGGAAACCACGGAAAAGAGGAAGGAAATAGAAATGCCTTAACAGTCTTTAACAGTTTTGTGTGTGTTCTTCTGGATCTATAGTTATGTACGCATGTGAGTATATTACATACATAAGCGAAATTTCTGTCATATTCCATGTGTTTTTCTACACTTTCTGTATACACTTGAAAGTTTAACTTTTGATAATTCCTTTGTCGTTGAAATCTGAGATGAACGTGTTCTGAATATTTGGGAAAAAAATTAAGAGTCTCATGTTGCAGTGCTTTGGATCTGAAATGTAAATATATCAACTTAAAAATCTGTATGCAGTGACATCTCTTTGGTGGCTACCTGCTAAACATTTAAAAACCTTACCTTTCTGTGACATTTAATAAGCTTCAGTAGACAGCTGCTTTGTTGAAGCTTTGTGTGTTTTCTCAAAACTCATTGCTTTTCTCCTAACTTTTATAGATTTGCTATGGTCACTAAAAATAAATGTTGAATTAAGTGTTCGACTCATTTGTTTTAATTTTTTAACAGAGACAAGCTGTAAAGCCAAGAATTGACAATGAATTCAGAATTTGTGGCAACCCATAAACTGTAGTCATACTGCTGAAATTTCCTTTATTTTTACATTTTCTCTCTCCATAATCTGAATTACAATTTTAGTTTTCTCTGCCATGTAAATGTTAAGAATGTATTTTTCCACTTTCCAAGTATCTGTTTCTTTTGTTTAAACTTTTGTAACTAGATAGTTTTCATTCAAGCAATAATTTTATAACATTTTCACTTTTTGAAATGTATCACATTTTTTGTATAACTATAGTTCATTATTTTTCCTACATGCTTTTTTAAGTGTTCAAAATAAAGTGCAAAAGTGTAAACTTTCTTTTAGAAGTTAAAAGTTTAAAAATTTTTCACTAATTCAGAGCGCCCGGTGGCTCAGTCGGTTGAACGTCTGACTTCAGCTCAGGTCATGATCTTACGGCTTGTGAGTTCCAGTCCCGTGTCCCTCTCTGTTAACAACCGAAGCCTGCTTCGGATGCTGTGTCTCCCTCTCTCTCTGCCCCTCCCCTGCTCGTGCTCCATCTCTCTCTCAAAAATAAACATTAAAAAAATGTAAAAAAATTGTTTTCACTAATTCAAAACTACTGAAAAACCTATTCAAACCTTCTAAATATGCGTTATTTTCCTCCACTTAACTTATTTTACAAGTTTCCTGCTCATATATCATGCCATTTAAAATTATTATGACTTAGTTTTTGCTTTGATATCCATGTGGTCTAGACTCTTTCTTTAGAGCTATTGTTACCTGTTTTTGTTTGCAATTGGTAACGAGTGTATGATAAACACTTGTTGATAACAAGTGTATGATAAATACTATATTATTGTTGAATAATATACTTTTTGGCTGCTCTTTCGTCTTTTACATGCACTATGTCATTTAATACATTTACCGGTCTTTTCATTTTTCTGATCTTTTTTATAAACTATCTTTCCACCTTGTTTTCATTTAGGTCTACTTCTGTGATTAGGAAATGCACTCTGCTGGCTTGAATTGGCAAAGATGGCCAATAGATTCTGTGACTGTGTAGACAGCACTTAGGTTGAACACATGCTAATTAAATTAAATTAAATTTATAATTAAAATAGGACCACTGTAATTTTTTATAATATAATTTGGAAAGCGTTATGCATTACATACATGTAACTATAATCTATGCACAATATGAAAGATTTAGACTGTTTGTGTTTGCCCTATAAAATTCCCTGTTACGTAAGTGCATATCATATTTTATGTAAAATGCGGTCTAGACATAATTTAAGACATATTATTTTTGCTTATGGTGCCATGCCAAAATGCTATTTAATACAAATATGTTAAAGAAATAAGAGTAGAATAGAGTATGTCAAAAATATGAGGGGTGTGTGAGTGGCTCAGTTGATTAAGCGACTGACCCTTGATCTCAGCTCAGGTCATGATCTCATGGGTTTGTGAGTTCAAGCCCTGAATTGGGCCACACGCTGTCAGTGTGGAACCTGCTTGAGATTCTCTCTCTCTCTCTCTCTCTCTCTCTCTCTCTCTGTCTCTCTGTCTCTCTGTCTCTCTCTATCTCTCTCCATCCCTCCCCCCACCCCGTCTCTCTCTGCCTCTCTCTCTCTCTCGGAATAAACTTAAAAAGACATTAGAAAAAAAGAGCATGTCAAAAATATGAAAAGCTGTGCCTGCTTCCAGGTAATTGATAGTGTTGGTAATAACATATTTTGTTGAGCACTTATCATGTGCCAGACAATATTCAAAGGATATAACATATCCTCACAAGATAACTTTTAGGTAGGTACTAGCAATATCCAAATGTTAATCTCACATAACAGAAAGCAATCCTTCTATCCCTTCAGGTGGAGATGTAAGAATAATCCTATAATTTTCTTTATAGAAAATCACACCTAGTTCAGCTGCATACTATGTTGACTCTAGATACAGAATATATCTAGAGTCTATCTCTCAGCACATTCTCTGTCACCACATTGGCCCAAGGGACCTGGTCTCAGAATTATTGCTGCAGCCTTTCACTTTGGCCTTACCCATCATGAGTCTGATCTTGCTGTAAAAGCCAGGGTGATACTCTAAACCAGTAAACTGGATCATATCCACTTTCACAAATCCTACCAGACTTCTCATCCCACTAAGAATAAAAACCAAAACTTTTACAAGCACCTATTGGTCCCAAATGATCTTGTGCCCACTCCTTACATATAATAACTCATTCCTTAGTGTTCTGTCCATCATGCTTACTTTGTTTCAATAACATGCCCTCCTAACTCTGCCTGTACACATTAGTCTTCATACTTCCTGGAATTTTCTCTTTTCTCCTCTTCACCCTGACACTTCCTTTTCATAGACAACTGCATGACTTGGTCCTTATTCTGTTCTGAAGAATATCCCTTACCACCCAATTTAAAATTGTACCCGTTCGTAGCCCTCTTTCATGCTCCATTTGTTTCCCATAATGTTTTCTCTCCAACTAACATTTTATGTATTTAGCTCATGCCTTTTCTTTCTTGTCCCTCCTCTTCTGCCCTTGCATCCTGTAAGCTCTATGAGCACAGGATTTTTACTTGTTTGTTCAATGTCATACCCCCATCACCTAGGGAATGGCCTCAACAGCTGTATCTGAAGGCTGCATTTTGCAGCTAATAAACCTAGAGCACAAAGAGATTAAGTAACTGGTTCAACTACTCCGTGTTAAAGAACAAGCTCACGTTGGAACTCAGAGACTTTTCTCAGAGGTGAAAAAATAGAATTCATTGTTATATTAAAGCAAGTGTTAAATAAAATACCAGGAGCTGTTAAAAGGTGTATATTGCCGGCACTCTAGAATTGCTGATGGAAGGCAGCGTGGTTTTGACGATACTAGCTAAATTTTCTCAAACAGGTACAGTCCTACTTACAAAAAGAGAGATTCTGGAAGAGAAAGAACAATTTATCAGATGATGGTATGGTTCTGGAGAGAGAACCTGTAATAGTCAGGGCACAGGCTATGGTAGTGTAATGAAGGGATTCAGAAATCAAGTGTCCCAACAAAGACAAAAACAAGTACCCTCGGTTGTAACATTGCAGAGTTTAACTGGCTAAGGTTTGTGGATGGCTCTTTTTCACCAGGTCATCCTGGGACCTGGGTTTCTTCTATGTTGTTGAATTGGTGTCGCCCGGATGTGTCCTCTTGTGCATCAGTGAAGAGGGTTCACCCAGCACTCTGCACATTGCGGTCTGGGAGAAAGGGGCAATTTTCACAATGGGAAAGCAATTCCCCTATTTTTGTTCATACAGACTTTTAAGGAGTTATTCAATTCATTTAATACATATAGGACTGTTCAGGTCACCCGTTTCTTCCGAAGTGACTATCTTTATGCAACTGCACGTTTCATTTAATTTTCAAAATTATTAACAGAGTTGTTTATACTATTCTATCATTACCCTTTTACTATTTCTGGGGACAAAGCGGCGCCCCTTCTTTCATTACTGATGTGGGAATGTATCTTCTGTCTTTACAATGGTGACCACGGGAATTATAATATGCATGTTTAGTATAGTACAGTTTACCTAAAATAATATAAAATACAACTTTTAATGTCAGAAACCCAAAGCAGTAAAGACCCAATTCTTCTCTCTTTTTCTTTCTTTTGTTGTCACAAATTTTACTTTTATGCCTGATTTAAGCCAATAACGCATCAGCATAGTTTTACCTCATCTATTCTTTAAAGCACTTATAATTAAGTGTCCAATATGTGTTAAATTTATCTTCATTGTAACATTTTTGGTATTACTCATATCCTTGTGTAGACACAAATTTTCTTCTGTTATCATGTTTCCATTGTCCGGAAAAGTGCTGAAATATAAGTTTCCTGGCTATAAATTATTTCAGTGTGTGTATATTTATTTCCAGAAAGATTCTATTTTGTTTTTTATATTTTAAAGATTTTTAAAATATTTCCATGCGTATTACATTCTGATTGACAGTGATTATCTTTCACTACTTTAAATGTTTCTTCATTATATCTGGTATGAATCATTTCTGATGGCATCTTCTATAAATCATATAATTTTTACTTTGTATGTGACATGCATTTTCCTCTGAATGCTGTCATAATTATCTATTTATCTTCATTATCAATCAGTGGGACTAATGAGTCTAGGTGTGTTTTGTTTGTTGATTGGTTTGCTGTTTGTATTTTTCCTGCCTAGGGTCCACTGACCTTGGACCCATGGTTCGATGTTCCCTTAATTTTAGAAAAGTCATGGCCATTATCTTTTTAAATATTTCTTCTGATTAATTCCTTCTCTATTTTGTTCTGGATATTAGACTCTTTGATATTGTGCCATGATTATTAGATACTTTTATTCTCACTTTTTCTATAGCTTTCATTCTGTTGGCTTAATTCCTGTAGTTTATCTTCCAGTTTTCTGCCTGTTTCTCAACCTCTTTGATATACTGAGGAACCTGTTGAAGGAATTATTTGTCTCTGATATTGTGAGTGTGTAGGTGTGTGTTTATTTCTAGAGTTTCACTGGACACTTCTTCATGGTTTCCATCCATCTGATGAAATACATACTCACTTATCTAATGTTACTGTCTCTACTAGATATTTCAACCTAGTAATTTCAATGTTTAGTCAAGACCCCCAGCAACACCTGCTTTTAAAAAGTTGATTTATTATGATTCTTATGAGCTATTCTTACTATTTTTGGCTGGAGGCTGCAGAGAAAACTACAGTGAAGCCAAAAGTTCTCTTTCTAGGCTCCTCTGCTTTTCCCAGTCGCCCAAACCTGGCTTTCATGTACACATATACATACATATATTTTAAAAAATAACATTTTTATTTATTTTTGAAAGACAGAGCATGAGTGGAGGAGGAACAGAGAGAGAAGGAGACACAGAATCCAAAACAGGCTCCAGACTCCGAGCTGTCAGCACAGAACCCGACGCAGGGCTCGAACTCACAAACCGTGAGATCATGACCTGAGCCCAAGTCAGACGCTTAACTGACTGAGCCACCTAGGCCCCCTGATATATTTAATTTAGTTACTTTCTTCCTACCTTCTTGCCTGGCGGCTACATCTTTCTCCCACCTAGTACAAAGGTGAAACAGTTCCTGTGTCTCATCTCCTCCTGGAGGAACTTGTCTCCCCTTTCGATTCAGATTACTTGGATGTTTGCAAATTCTGCTTTCTGATAGACTCATGAAAAGTTATAATTGTGTAGATTGCCTGGATTTTTAAAAACATTATTTGCAGCTTTCTAAACCCAAGTGGAAGTGGAAATTTATTTATTTATTTATTTATTTATTTATTTATTTATTTAAAATTTTAATTCCAGTGTAGTTACGATACAGTGTTATGTTAGTTTCAGGTATAGGGTATAGCGATTCAACAATTCCATTTAGTACTCAGCGGTCATCAAAATAAGTGTTCTCTTAATCCCCTTCACCTATTTATATACCCTTTTAAGTCCCATCCAGTGGGGTAATTTCAAATATCTCCTTTCTAGATAATGCCACATGTATAGTGCAATATTTACCTGGCATTCCAGTTCTGCACCTTGAACATGTAATGAAATTTCAGAATCAGCATAGATATAACTGATAACATTGATCTCCTTTCTTTCTTTCTTCCTCCCTCTCTCCCCTCTCTTTTTCTTGCCTTTTTATTCTGTCTTCATCTTATTGATCATCCACGCTCAAAACCTGAACATTCTACATGTTTCAATAAATGGAATACATTTTGAAATCTAGTGGAAACCATTTTAAATGTATTCCTTTTCATTTCTGCCAATGACTTAAAGAAGATTTTTACTACTTCCGAAATTACGGGCTGGAAGCCAGATAATGCAGTTGGCAAAGTGAAAAACTTAGTGTATTCTTCCATTCCATGTCACAATGTGCTTAAAACCAGGGACAGACATCCAACATACTTTTCAGTTTTGCTTAATGGAAAAAGTGTCCTTGGGGCACCTGGGTGGCTCAGTCAGTTAAGAGACTTCAGCTTAGGTCATGATCTCACAGTTCCTGGGTTTGAGCCCCACGTCGGGATCTGTGCTGACAGCTAAGAGCCTGGAGCCTGCTTCGGATTCTGTGTCTCCCTCTCTCTCTCTCTCTCTCTGCCCCTCCTCAGCTCAAGCTCTGTCTCTCTCTCTCAAAAAAAAAAAAAAGATAATAAACAAATAAGCATTAAAAATAATAAAAATATCCTTTTTTATGAACTAATTTCTTTTGAAATTGCTTTTCATTGCCTCTTCTAATGTTTGATCCTGGAACTGTAAGGTTATAGGTACAGGAAGCAAAATTGTAGGGGGGGGGGGTCACTAAGGATAGTAGTGAGTGGTACCACTCCCATTTCAACCTTTGGATTCCTGGACCTGTGAATCCTGGCTCTGGGAGAACTGGTACCATATACTAGATGCTAAATGAGAGCATATATAGCCTTTATTTATGATCTTTATTGAAAATGTCCAAGAAGAGAAAGACACTAAAAACAAACAAAATATTTTTATTGTAACTTCTTCAACTAGAGACAATATACGTCATTCTTAATTTTTTTTAATTTAATGTGAAATTTAATGTAAATTTAATATGAACAATACAATTAATTGATAAACCAATTTTTTTGAAACACTCTTTTCATTGCCTCTTTTACATCTTTGTTCCTTAAACTGTAGATAATGGGATTCAGCATGGGAATCACAATCGTGTAAAACATTGACACTATCATGTCATGGTCCAGAGCATAGCTGGAACTTGGTCTCACATACATGAAGAGGATGGTTCCATGATATATTGACACTGCAGTTAGGTGAGAGCCACATGTAGAAAAGACTTTCCGCCTCCCTGCAGCAGAATGAATTTTCAGAATGGCCAACAGAATGAAACCATAGGAGATCAGAACTGTCAGGATAGTGACGATCTCAATGGAGCCCACAAGGTAGAAGAGCAGGAGCTGGTTTGTGTGAGTGTCCGAACAAGAAATGGCGAGGAGAGGAGGGATGTCACAAAAGACATGTCTAATTTCATTGGATGCGCAGAAGGACAGGCTGAATGTGGCCACGGTGTGTACGGAAGCATGCAAAATGCCACCCACGTAGGAAGCAACGATGAGCGGCACATAGACTCTGGGTGACATGCTCACTGAGTACAGGAGAGGGTTGTAGATGGCGACATAGCGGTCATATGCCATTGCAGCCAAGAGAAAGCATTCTGTGGTCCCAAAGGTAACAGCCAGAAACATCTGTGTTGCACATCCAAGGAATGAAATGATTTTATTCTTTGACATGAAATCTACTAACATATTTGGAGTAATAACTGAGGAAAAACAAGCATCCACAGATGATAACACACTTAGAAAATAGTACATGGGATTGTGGAGCCGGGAATCCCCAATGACCAATGAAACTAAAACCAAATTCCCCATCATAATAAAGAGGTAGATTGCTAGAAACAGGAAGAATAAGATTGTCTGCAGCTCAAGCTTATCTGTGAAACCCTTCAGTACAAATATGGTGACTTCCGTGTCATTCTTCATGTCGATACCTCATGGAACAAACTTGAAGATATTAATACAATTGTAATTCATATTAATATGATAAAAGTGGCCATTCGTGTGACTCATGGAAAGTGAACTCTGTCCTCGTATTTATTTCTTGGCAATGAATAATATCCCATTAGTTGATGAGGAGACGGTGACAGGACGGTGGATCAAAGGTTGAATGCACTCACTGTAGAATTAAACGGAAGATTGGAGATTTTACTCACCGGCTCAACTTAGGTCATTTCTAAAACTGAGGCCAAATGGGTGATTTACAACTGATTTCTATTAGCTGTTTTCCTATTAAAGCACAGTGCACTGCTATGTATGTTTTTCTTATAACATAAAAACGGAAGATAGTATATCAATGAACACAACATTGGAATTCACATCAGAATTCTAAACGTTTCAGCAAGTGTGTAAAATGATTTGCTATAATCTACTCACCTATAACATTATGACATTAATATTTCTCTCAAAACATTGGAACAAATATTGAAGAAAATGTGTTAATGAAATTAAATGTTCAAATTAATTTTTTTTTCAAATTAATTTAAAATAGAGAATATACTAAATTAGGTTAGTTTGACAGATTAACAGCCAATTGGATAGTAATATTTTAGAGGTTTAAATCTAAAAGCTTTCTAACTCCATTAAGTTATTTTGAACAGAACAAACCAAGACTGTTTTCAAGAATATGGACCATGATTGGATATAAAATTCTATGACAACATGTGTTTCATTCAATGTGTTTTTGAAATACATATTATTCTTTGCAAGATAAATATTTGGTCATTTGTATGGGTTTTGGAGGTCTACATTATTGATAATGTATGTTTTTCTATTCTTTCAGAATTCTATGTTTAAAATGAAAGAATTATAATAAAAAAATAGGAAATCTGTTTTTCTTTCAGTATATTACACTTGATTATATAATGTTCATTTGGGATTCAGTGAATGAATAACTAGGTAATTATTATATAAAAGTAACAAATTCAGAAAATCAGTAATTAAAAATGTAACAAAAATCTTTGCACCTAGACATTACACTTAATATTTAAAAGAAGAAATAGTAGCAAGAAATGAAAGCTAGAAGATGTAGAAAAAAACTTTTCAGGCATAGTGTCATGGTTAATCAAACTAGGAGTGAAAGTATTAGCTGAACCTGAATTCAAAGTTCCATTATTTGCCCATAATATAACAATAGTTGGAGAATAGGTTTTATTCAAATTATTACACTTAAATTTTTTTTTAGATATTCACCCATAGGACATGTGAATCAGTCCTGAGGGCACATAATCTGCGGCAGATAATATTCGGTTAATTATTTAAATTCGTTATGCAAGTCGAGCCCTAGTTTCAATACATTGACATGGGCACCATCAGTAAGAGAGAGAGCCATTTGATAACAAATCGTGATAGAAAAAGAGGAAAGTGAATCCCAGCCACCTTCTAGGAACGGTAAAGTCAGTATCACTTAGAATTGTCAATATCGGCAGAAAACATTTTCATAGATTATTGGAAAGATTAAATGCAGAGAAAACCAGAAAAACTCATTGGAGACATCAAAAAAAAAAGCAAATTTAAGGTGAATCCTATGTATTGGAAATAAAAGTTACAACAAAACAAATTAAGACGCTCAAACAAACCACTTATCCTAATTAACTGAATATTTTTGAGCTTCTTTAACATAATGAAACGCTTTTAAATATATCATTTCATTAAAAAAACAAAAAACAAAACAAAACAAAAAAACAAAAAAAAACAACCTTGGCGCGCTAGGGTGGCTCAGTTGGTTAAGCATCTAACTTTGGCTTAGGTTATGATCTTACAGTTCATGGGTTCCAGCCCCGTGTCAGGCTCTGTGCTGACAGCTTGGAGACTAGAACCTGCTTTGGATTGTGTGTCTCCCTCTCTCTCTCTGCCCCTCCCCTGCTGGCATTCACTCTCTCTCTCAAATATAAATGAACATTTAAAAAAGAAGTAGGAGGATGGCTCCCCTCCCCGCAAAAAACAAAAACAAAAAAAACCAAAAAACACCTTAATGAATTGACTGTGAAAACCTGAACACGTTTTTTCTTATGTTAGAGAAAAGGAAGAGTGCCTGGGTGGGTCAGCCCATTGAGCTTCCAACTTTGGCTCAAATCATGATGTCATGATTCCTAAGTTCGAACCCCTCATCAGGCTCTCTGCTGTCATTGCAGAGCCTGCATCAGATCCTCTGTCCTCCTCTCTGTGCTCACGCTGTCTCCCTCTCTCTCAAAAACAAATAAACATTTAAAAAATTTTAAAAAGGAAAAAAAACGCCATGGGGAAAAATATCATGAATATTTACCAAAGGGAGGTTCACATAAGAGTTTATGTAGATGAGGTAAAAACAGAAAAGAAAAAAAAAAAAACAGACTTTCATAAATATGATGAAACCAATCTATGTTTTAATGCAGCAAAGAGTCACATGAAAAAGCTCAACCCCAATACAACTCGCGGCATCAGGTCAATGATATACCGGGTACAGGGACAATTACATAGATTTGGAATTTGGAGGTATGTTTTCTTCATTCAGCTCCATTAGTAAAAGTCATGCGTGATACCAGGCTTTCTCTCCAAAGCAACCCTTCTTTTTTTTTTTTTTCTTTAAGTTATTTTATTTCATTTTCAGTATAGTTACATTGTGTTATGGTAGTTTCAGGTGTAGGATACAGTGATTCAACTCCTCTTTCAAAGAGCAGTAAATTGAAGTGACAAAGTGGATACAATAATGTAAAACCAGGCAGACTAAGCATGTAAAACAAATATTTCAAACCATTTTCTTTAAATACGTCCATTTTTAATAATTTTAAGATTTTCATATAATTAAATTTGCCATTTTTAAAAAAAATTTATTTAAAAAATTTAAATTTTTTTTTTAAATAGTAAATATACGAGCACAACACCAATGTTACAGCTACATCATTGAAAACCAACGGACCAGAGCCTTGAACTAGTTATTTCATTCTTTAGCTGCACGTAACACATGTTTTTCTGATTGCCTATGTACTTAACCATTTTTCCAGTAGATTAAATCCAGTGATTTATATTATGATTCTGTTTTTCCCTCTGCACACAATTTATGTCTAGATTAGAGACTAGTTTTGTGAATTGCATGATCCATTAATAATAACAACAACAAAAACAAAAAATAAAAATGCACACACAGATCCCCATAATCCTATGTGTCACATTAGAGTGGGCTTAATTTTCTTTTTTTTGGGGGGGGGGTAAATAAGATAATAAAAAATTACAATATTTAACACTTCATTTAAATATTATATAAAACTATCTTTCTGTTAGGTGAGTATAACTAAATCAATATTAGTACATATATCAGACCCAGACTTACGAAGAGAGACTGTATTCTTAAAGAATTTAATAATGTATGATCAACATTTATAATTAATTTAAAGTCACTTCCAAAAATATAACTTTCATAGAAGGCAGAATACTCCAAATATTTTGGGCTCACTACTGAAGCTCTAAATTCACAAAGGAGTAGAGAACAGAGAACTAACACTTATTGACCTGTAGGAATGGTCTTGTGCACACATTACTTTATTTCCCTTTTGTAATAACTCTCACAGATAACAAGTGCCACAGCCAAGATTCAGTCTCAAGTGTCCTTCAGAGAGCACCCACTTTTCACCTTTTTTCATTGCTTCTTATTATGCCATAGCTTCATTCTGCAATTGACTTCCCTCCCCAGGACCTCCATTGGAATAAAACAAAATGTGTTTTTTTAAATGTATTTAAATATTTTAAGTCATCAAGACAAGAGAAACACTATGAAATAAGTCATCATCTGAAGTGGCCAGCAAAATAAAATGAAAGGAATTATTATTTGCCTTATTATATTAAAATATAATATAAAATATAATATAAAATATTATTTGCCTTATTGTATTAAAATATAAGTGCCCAGAGAGTTGAATGAGTTAAATGTTTCCTTGCCCTCGATTGAAACATTTTATCTTGTTTCACTTTGAACTGGTCTGCCTTCTGACATCAAGAAAATGAAAATATAGATGTATTTGGAGACTTCTAATTGCTTTTACAAATTCAAATTCATTATTTTCCATTTCTTTTGTTTTATTCCAGGAAGTGTTGTTATCCAATTTTTAGACAGATCTGCATAAGTCCAGTTTGTGAAGAATGTATTCTATTCACCTGTACAATAGGCAACAAGTAAAAGCTTTAATATTGAAGATTTCATCACATATTTGACCTTGATGTTTTAGGTTTCATTTCCTAAATATTTGGCAAATTATCTGAAAACTGCTCTTACCTACAGAACAGCAAAGGCAGGTTTAGGTACCTTATGAATGTAGTTCATTTAGATTGCTTATATCCACTTACTCAGCTGTTGATAAAACTCAGAGGAGATGCCCTAATGGGAATATGGTCCAATTATCTTCTGGTTCAAAATAGCAATACAAGGATTTACTCAATAATAAAGAAGTAAGTAGTCTGGAATAATGTATTGTATGTTAATATTATAGAAAATAAATAGTTGTTTGATCCCTGGTTTAAAATAATGCCCTAAAGATATATACAGACACTAGATAAAAAGTCTTTAGAACTGAGACATGCTCTTAATATAATAGCTCTGACACTGGGTTAGAACTAACTTCTCTGAGAATCAATTCCCTCATCTGGGCAATATAAGCCATTTTTTTAAATTGTGACAGGTCAGTAAACATGGTAAACTAAAATGATGTAAAACTACAATATATCTCCTGCAGAATCTAGCAGATAGATTTATAGTCAATGAAAGGTATTACACTTTTACTCTGTACAAATCATAGAGTACATGGGTTTGATGAATACATTTAGAAGTGTGGCGTCTAAGCTTGCTGGAAGATTGATCATTATTCAAGGTAATAAGAAAAATCCAAAAACTCCCATATAAATGTAGAGGAAACATTAAAAGTTTAAAGCTCTGTGGGACTTGAGAAATCATGTAATTTTGTGACTACTAAATGTTGATGTAGTGTTTATTCAAATTAAATAAAAATATCTATTGATTGGTTGACAAACAGATGTTTATCACGTATACACGTGCAGTTCACTCATACACACACATACCCCTGGGACCAAAATAGAGACATTTAACATTTTTATTTTTTTTTTTATTTTTCTTTAATTTTCTTAGGTGTCCCCCACTCTTACACAGGCTTAATCATGTTACAAAGGGTCCATAAAAAACTGGAATAGATCTTAGAAGTATGCCGTACATACTTGCTTTGGAAAAGACAGGGCTTCACTTAGAAGAAAAGCTGAGAATCATGTCAATTGAGTAAGGCAAATACACTAGGAAAGTAAGTTTCAACAAGGGAGGGGTCTTCTGGAAAATGCAGGACTTATAAAGGATTGCTAGAGCAATACACAAGTCTAAAGTGTAGAGTAATCCTTTACAAGGTAACATCTGCTGTGACACTTAAAGTAGCTGTACGATAATATTTTAAGACCTTCATAAAAACATGAGTCATCTTTGAACACAAAGCTGGAAAAGCTACTTGATATATCTCCAACTACACATGCGCCTCCTGATAGTCAAAATGCCCATCCTATTGACACATTGAATGAATCAAAGGATTATTATTGAACTCTTTATAATTACATTTAAATTGCAAAAGGGTAAAAATAACCAAATAATGTTCAAATGTTACCAAAATCAGAGCATCAACCCAGGCCATAAGGAATCAAATGAACCCATATCAAATACATCTTAATATAAAACAAAAACAATTAAATGACTGATGACTCAAGAATATCAAATGTATTGGAAATGAGAATACAAAATATCAGAAGGATGAGGACATATGCTACAAAGAGCTCGGAATAATAAACCAGAAAATGGAAATAAGGCAAAAATTCAGTAATCAAGAGTAATTTAATACATAGAAATTTAATATAAGAGTGGGTGGTCACTCCTGAAAGCATAATTAGGGAAAGAGAAGAGAAAGAGAGATGAAGAAAAATCAATTTCAAGTAAATAATTAAGAGAATTAAGAATTTGATAGAAAATGACAGATCTAAAAGTACTAAGATATAATTTAAAAAACAATAGAAATGTGACTCATACAAATATAAAATTGACATACAAAAATTTATAACTATCTGAATGAGTATATCAATAAAATGAGAGATATAGAATTTTTAAGAAATAAGGGTTTATGACATTTCTTTGGAAAAGTTACAATAAAACATTTAGTTTCCTTTTTAATTTTATTGAAAAAATGTACACATAGAAAAGTACATACATCTCAAGTGTATAGCTTGATGAATTTTTAAATCGAACATACCCTTATAAACAAGCCCAAGAAAAAGAACATTTCCAGAACCAGGGAACCTCCTGTATTCTTCCAGTCACTCTCTCCCATGTAAAGATAACCATAGTATGAAACAGAGACTAATTTATGTAATAGCTAGTTTTTTTCAAGGACAGAGTTATTGCATTTTAATAAAATACAGAAAATCTACCATTTATATGTACCAGTTACATGAATTTGAATAGACACACACAACTGTGTAACAATAACCACATTATGGGCAATAGAAATATTCTATATTGTAGAATTGTGGAATTCCTTTGTTAATTTCTACAAAAATGCTTTTCTTAGTTTTAACTCGGGTTGCAATGAATATATAGATAATTTGCAATTACATTTAATTAATAGATCAGTATCTGCTTTATCCCTTTTTTTCTTTCATTCTTTTGTTCTTAAATTCAAATCCCATGACCAATATTCCCTATCTATTAATTTAGTCTCCCCAGGTGTTGAGCTCAGGCACCTGTGTATTTTAAACACATTTTGAATAATTTATTTAAGTACATAGCCATGAACTAGTTTATAGATGAGTATACAAGATTTCCAAGACAAGACCCTGACCGACACAAAAAGTTTGACCTTGGGGCGCCTGGGTGGCTCAGTCGGTTAAGCGGCCGACTTCAGCTCAGGTCACGATCTCGCGGTCCGTGAGTTCGAGCCCCGCGTCGGGCTCTGGGCTGATGGCTCAGAGCCTGGAGCCTGCTTCTGATTCTGTGTCTCCCTCTCTCTCTCTGCCCCTCCCCCGTTCATGCTCTGTCTCTGTCTCAATAAATAAAACATTAAAAAAAAAAAAAAAAAATTTAAAAGTTTGACCTTTATCTCTGCCAGATCTCTCATATTTTGTTTATTACATAGAATATTAAATTTATCTATATAGTGTCCCATCTCTGTTTTCAATACTTCCTGTTTATGTATTCATATATTTTCTCCCTATTAAACTCTCAGTGAGCTTCAAGTATTTTTCATGCCACTTTAAAAGTTAAATATAGTAATCTTTATTAAATGATTATGAAGTTTGTCATACCTTATTTTGAGACAAGTAAACAGGTTATGTTCTCAGGAAGAAAGAACTGGGTTTTAGAGAATTTAAGTCATAAACCCAATGGCGTATATTTATTTAGTATCTGAGCCAGGATTGTGTCCTGTAGCATTAGATTGTTTTCCAGCCCTATGTATTGCTCTGCCCTGAGGGCTATTTTATACCAGAGGCCAAAGTGTATTCATGTGATCATTTTTATCATGTAGCTCATGGTTCCAGAGCCACTCATTTACTATGAAAGAAACACATGAAATTATCTGACTTTTCCGTCCCAGAAGATAATTACCTTATTTTCTCCTTGGAGCATCCCTGTGGACATCAAGAAGGGCTTGAAAGTCTGCTATAAAACTCCAAATGATCAGTGATCATAGGGTATGTTAACTGAATGAGCAGTTCATTTCCACAGGTAAGAGGAAAGTGTTTCTTATTACTTACAGAATTCTTCAGAAGTCATAACCTTGAATCTCAAACTAGATTCCACATTATAATATTTGAATCTGAGATGGAAATTTCTAGTTAACTGAGAATTAAATTAAAATTGAACAAGGAAATTCCAGGGAACATTACAAGGATAATAGGAAAGGCTCCTTGCATGTTTAGGTCAACAGATTTGGAAACTAGACATTTTATTTCACTTTCTTGATGGAATGTAACAGCTGGAATAAAGGTAGTTGAAATAAAGGGATGTATTACAAATTTAGGAAAATTATTAAATAGAGAGCAAATTGACTATCAACCAATCATCAGATACATGCCAGTTGAGGATCATAATTTGTTTTTCTAATGCAAACACATAAATGAATTTTAAATTTGTTTTACTGGTTAGCTGCTTGCTGAAGAAGCCATTTCAGTTTTATTTTCTTTTTTTTTAAGTCATGGTCTGCTTAAACTTGATGGCTTTATAAAAGAATTCAAACACACGAGGATGTTATTTTGTATTGTTTCCAGAAGACAACCTTTCCAGAATTATGGCATATCAAAATGAATTGCAACATAGTCAACTGCCCATAGCTTATTTTTTGATCATTACAAAAGTTAATTTAACAAAAGGTTCAATATGAAAATGCACATAACCTGATTTTTATATTGTAGTAAAACAGGTGCTGTGGAGAGGGGACATGTGGAAGCCATTTTGATTTCTTCTGATGAACACCCCCGTTGTTTATTTTCGTTCCAAAGCTTCTAACATGATGATGCTATTTCCTCATATACCACCATTCCAAGACTGCTCTGTTGCCCACTAGTTGCCATTTGCACACTTCCATCTATCACAAAATTCATAAAGGGATTGAACCCCTGCAATAGTCCTTGGACATGTCTGCCATTTGATTTCAATGACAGTTTCTTGTCCATAATTTTTTTTTTTCAACTCGGGAGGGTGAGCTTTGTTCATGGTGTCTACTCGACCACCTCAAAGATGCCCCCAAATGGAATTCATGGTGTCCTTCATGCTCCCGCTAGACACAGCTGCAAGTGTGGGACAGAGAAACCTGGTCTTCAATCCTGTCTTTGCTTCTAACTATCGGTATGACCACGGCCCGGTTATAGGTCAGGCTGCTTCTCAGTTTTCTCATCTATAAAAGGATGCTAAATTATTTAGTTTGCAGGTTGCTATGCAGATGACATAAGATAATGTACACACAATTTTTAACCCTCAGTAGCCACTTAATATCATGTGGTTGCACCTATCATTGCTGTCCTTCTCAAGCTTAGCATTTATGACATTGTTCTCATAGATGTGCCCTGTGTATGTTTTCCAACTGTATTACAGGTGAAGAATTGAAAAAATTAGTCTTCCAGATTGGTCTATTTTGTTAAAATTGAGAGTTTGTATTTTTGTCTATCTAATCTCTATCTCCTAAGATGAAATGAGCTAGATAAGGAAAAAAATTATTATGGACAAAATCATCAGGGGGATGTAAGTAGACGTACTATCATTTTACTGACATGACCAAAGTACAATGCAATGATAGCAATGAATTTCCAAGATGCCTGACACCATAGAGTATTGTGATGGTCAGAGAGGGCTGCCCTGTATGACAAGGGCTAATATCTAAATCTAACATCCTATATTGTACTCATTTGTGAATATTTTGAATTTAAATAATTTTCACACTGTATTTCTCATTTAAATGCATCCCAGGGATACACATGTAGTTGGTCCCATTTTAACAACTGGATACACACACACGCACACACACACACACACACACACACACACACACAAGGAATTTCACACACATTTTACAAAATCTAGGACTAGTAACAGGTATGTAATTTTTATTATATTATTTTCAGATTTTTAAATTTCTATATTCATTCATATTTGAGGATTTTCAGATGATGCAATATGAAGCAAGGTGGGAGAAAATTTAACAGAAAACAACTGGAAATTAACCCAATAATTGGCATAATTTGTTTAACATGAAAAATTTAGCCAACAACTTAATAAAATAATTTCTTTATTTACGCAGGATAATGTATCCTCTGGGACACAACTTCTTCATCACTGCCTTTTCCTTCACTGACAAGGATTTCAACATGTCCTTCTAAGAAACAAACATAAGAATACATAAAGTGGGTTCTATTTTCAAAAATATCTCCTTTAAAACCTGCAAATAAACACTAAAATGCCAGGGTTGACATTGGATTTAGATTTATACACAATTAAGTTGAAAAATGTAACTGAGTTCACTACGTTTATATTGACGGGTTTCACAGATGATTTTGAGGTGCAAATCTTCCTCTTTTTACTATTTCTAGCAATCTACCTTTTTACTCTGGTAGGAAATTTGGGACTAGTTATATTAGTCATTGGGGATTCTCGGCTCCACAACCCCATGTACTACTTTCTGAGCGTATTGTCTTTCCTGGATGCCTGTTATTCTTCAGTTGTCACCCCCAAAATGTTGGTCAATTTCCTCGCAGAGAATAAAGCCATTTCCTATGTTGGATGTGCAGCGCAGATGCTTCTCTTTGTTACTTTTGGGACCACAGAATGCTTTCTCTTGGCTGCAATGGCATATGACCGCTATGTCGCCATCTACAACCCTCTCCTGTACTCAGTGAGCATGTCACCCAGAGTCTATGTGCCGCTCATCATTGCTTCCTACGTGGGTGGCATTTTGCATGCTTGTGTACACACCGTGGCCACATTCAGCCTGTCCTTCTGCGCATCCAACGAAATTAGACATGTCTTTTGTGACATCCCTCCTCTCCTCGCCATTTCTTGTTCGGACACTCACACAAACCAGCTCCTGCTCTCCTACCTTGTGGGCTCCATTGAGATCGTCACTATCCTGACAGTTCTGATCTCCTATGGTTTCATTCTGTTGGCCATTCGGAAGATTCATTCTGCTGCAGGGAGGCGGAAAGTCTTTTCTACATGTGGCTCTCACCTAACTGGAGTGTCAATATATCATGCAACCATCCTCTTCACGTACGTGAGACCGAGTTCCAGCTATGCTCTGGACCATGACATGATAGCCTCAACATTTTACACGATTGTGATTCCCATGCTGAATCCCATCATCTACAGTTTAAGGAACAAAGATGTAAAAGAAGCGATGAAAAATCTGTTTGGTAAAAATTGGTATATCAATAAAGTCTACTTTTCACATTGACCGTTAAATTGAGAAAAATTATGAATGCTATTGATCATCTCAATATTAAAATAGAAATGTTTTGCTTTAGTTTATTTGTGTCTTTCTCTTCTTGCTATATATTTTTAAAGATTGTGATCACGTCTCCACCTGTACATTTTTCACATATGTAGAAAATCTCTTGTCATTCCTTTGCTTCTTCCTTAATTCACCCGGAAATACACACAGGCGCACACATGCATTTATACACACATGTGTAAATACATATGCATCTATGCTGAGGCTGATTGTATTAACCTGCTCAGGCTGCCATAACAAAGTGCCACAGACTGGTGGCTTTCACAGCAGCAATCTATTGCTCACCGTTATAGAATCTGTAAGTCTGAAGGTGAAACGGAGTGCATTTCTTCCTAGTCCTCTCTCCTTCACTTGTAGATGGCAGTCTTCTCTTTCTGTCTCCACATGGTCATTCCTCTCTGTGTTTCTGCGTTCTGATCTCTTTTTATGATACCAGTGATCTTGGATTAGGGTCCACTCTAACGACCTCATTTTAAGTTAATTATCTCCTCAAAGGCTTTATTGTCAAATATACTCATATTCTGAGGTATGGGGAGTTAGATTTTCAACATATGAATATTGGTGTGTATATATATATATATATATATATATATATATATATATATGTATATATGTATATATATGTATATACACCAATACACATACACATGTATATATACACATATATATACACATATATATATGTGGGTGTGCATGCATGTACATGTGCACACATGCATATATTCATTACATATAGATATATTTGCATATAGACACATACATATATTTATTATTTGTAAGTATATTTATAAATACAGAGTCACATATGTATGTGATCTTTACTTTAAAATGTATAGTATTACCTTTCATCCTCATATGAGTCAAACTGGATATTCTCCCATAGTTGCAATTATACATAACTTGAAGATCATATCTGAATAGCTTGAGCAAATACCACGTCACTGGGAAAAAAAAGCCAAGCTCACATAATCCCAGTCCACTTCCATTGAGTCACTGGTATCTGACTCCTGATAAAATAACTCCGCTCCATCCTTAAATCCATGCACTGACAGCAGGGACTATAGATAATATATTTAAATCCTTGGTGTCACTACCATGGTGCTTGTGAGAGTACGTCTCTCCTCTTTTCGTTATATCATTCAGAGCATGGACATTAAATCCATTTTTCTTCCTCACAGAATACAGAATGCAGAATACAGACGTTAGCACTGATCAAGATTATACTTAAACTCAAGAACAACAAAAAACAAGCACAATTCAGAGACTGAGTTACAGCTGGCTGGCGGAAGCTGAGCTAAGCTGCAGCCCAACTTTATGGGCTTTCCTACTAACCTGGTATAGACTCAGCTTTGGCTCTCTTTTCTTCTGACCACTACCACCTTATTATGGTCTTACAGACGCCACTACTCCTCGGTGCCCAGACCCAAGAACCAAGGCATAGGGGTGCCTGGTGGCTCAGTTGGTTGAACAACCGACTTCAGCTCAGGTCAGGATCTCATGGTCTGTGAGTTCGAGCACCCCATCGGGCTCTGTGCTGACAGCTTAGAGCTGCTTCAGATTCTGTGTCTCCCTCTCTCTCTCTGTCCCTCCCCAGCTAGTGACCGATCTCTCTCTCTCTTTCTATCAAAACTAAGAAGCATTAATTTTTTTTTAAAGAACCATCCCAACTATACTCATGCTTAGCCCTGTTTCCAACAGACCTCATTTTAATTGCAAGGACATGTGTCCTTCAAAGTTAATTAATTGTAAGTGGTTGTGTTTTTCAATCCTTCCTTCCTTTTTTTTTAAAAAGTTTTATTTTTACTTATTTTGAAAGAGAGAGAGAGAGTGAGCAAGCAAGGGGGGGCAGAGAGAGAGGGAGACGGAATCCCAAGCAGGGCCCACGCATCAGTGCTGAGTTCCACACAGGGCCCTAACCTACAAACTGCGAGATCGCAACCTGAGCTGAGACCAAGAGTCAGGTGCTTAACTGACTGAGCCCCCCTGGTGCCCCTCCATCCTTCCCTCTTACATTTCATTATCATCATCATCATCATCATCATCACTATTATTTTTTTATTTAGTTTTGAGAGAGGGAGAGAGAGAGACACTGGGGAGGGGCAGAGAGGGAGACAGAGAATCCCAAAGCAGGCTCCACAATGTCAGTGCCGAGCCACAAGCAGGGCTTGAACTCACAAACCATGAGATCGTTACCTGAGCCAAAATCAAGAGGCAGACACTTCACTGAGCCAAGCCGGAGCCCCTATTATTATTATTATTATTATTATTATTATTATTATTATTTTAAGTGTTGAATCCCTTTGGTTCCAACAAGATGATCTCCTTAGAACACAGAGTACCACTTAAGGATATTTCCCTAAAGTGGGATCATTAAGTATAAATAACACCTTAACTGTATAAATATAGATAATCTTTTACCACAATATATTTGCCCCAACAATTTTTCTGCATTATTTTCCTTCTGTTTGCAAGGTTTTCTGGGCTGTCATTCACATAACTCCTGTTTTTAAATGCCTATTCTTAGTGAGGAGTTCATTGACTACATTATGATTAGAATTTACTTCCTTTGAATATCCTCGTATTCTTTCCTTCTTAAATACACTCCTTTCACTTATCACAATTTCATGTAACATGCATTTAATTTATATTTGACTTATTGTCTGATCTATTTTCCAGACATATGTGTCTGGAATTTTATCTCACACATATTGTGGCTCAATCAACATTCCTTAAATGAACAAATTGTGTATATAAGAAATTGTCAAAAAGATTTTATTTAACTCAATGAAGGGATGCATGTGAAAAAAGAATGTTATCAGGTACTGCCTTAGATTTTCTAATTTACATTTTTCCTTTAAAATCTATCCTCTCTCTCTTGATCACTTTGCTATTTTTTTCTAGCTTTCTCATTTGGGTACAAATTTTCCAGTGAATATTATGTCAGTGGAATCACGCATATTTCAGCACTTCATGTTTTCATAATCAGTATTTCTGATTTTTTCCCATTTCTTTTGACTTAAGGATAGTTTAGTAACATACAAAAATGCTTAAATGAACACATTGAGAGGTTTTTTTTTTTTTTTTTTTACATTTGTCCTTCATTTCTAAATAGAATGAGATTTTGAGAAACTTTTTTTATTCAGGTCTTAGTCATCACTAATGTAGGGAAGTTTTCATAAATGCCGCACTACACTTGTAAAAACAATTATCACAAAGCTTTTCTACATACTTACCTACAAAAATAACCTTATTGAAGGTTTAAAGTCTTTATGTACGTTTTAAAAAAAATTTGAATGTTTGTTTATTCTCGAGAGAGAGAGAGACCGAGCATGAGCGGGGAGGGGCAGAGAGAGAGGGAAACACAGAATCTGAAGCAGGCTCCAGGCTCTGAGCTATCATCACAGAGCCTGACCTGAGGTACAAACTTGCAAAATGTGAGATCATGACCTGAGCCAAAGCCTGATGCTTAGCGGACTGAGCCACCCAAGTGCCCCTAAGTCTTTATGTCTTAATTAAAGTTTTCTTACTTGAAAACAATACAGGCGTATAAAGTTTTCCTAAAGTTAGCAGGCTTCGTTCCATTTCTCTCGTTGCATCTCCTGTATGAGAAGTTTCCTGTTTGGGATAGGTATTGCTACATAACCATTTGCATAGATAACATTCACTCTGGAGAGGTAGAGTCCAAGTGGAGGCATCCACCTGCAAGGACAGAGGGATGTGGTTACCCCCTAGGACTGTGGACTCAAAGCAGCGATCAGAATAGCCTTGCTCATTTATAAGCAAGGCGATGGCAAGTTGATCATGGTACTTCTAGAAGTGAAGCAGATGAAAAACACTAAATTCTGGCTTGATCTGTATAAGCAGGCTAAGTGAACAAAAGTCTAACTTGAATCATAAAAACTGTCATTGTGGGAGCTCAGCAATCAGTTTGTGAACTGAGGAAGCTTTTAGCCCTAGAACCTCTTTAGTGAAGGGAGGTCAGGTACCCTTGAGGGATGAACCTTGTATATTACCAAAAAATTTAAACTATCAATCTTTCTCCAAGCCTTTGCCAAAGGGACTTTGGACATTTACCAGGGTAACTGTGCATTAGTGAAAAAGAAATAGCCAGGTCTTTGGGAACTACTGGATACTAGTTCTGGACTCATGATGATAACTCCAGAAGACCCAAAATATCACTGTGTGTTTGCGTTTTTGTGATCCAAGAGTCAGGGGAGGGGCTTGTGGAAGTCAGGTGATCAATGGAGTTTTACTTCTGGCCGATGTTGCAGTGAGGCTAGTGTGTCCCTGGCCCATCCTCTGGTTATTTGTCCAGTTCCAGAATGTCTAATTGGAATAAAACAACTGAGCCCCTGGAAGAATCCCCACATTGGTTCTCTGACATGTGAGTTAGGGTTATCATGATGGAAAAAGCCAAGTGGGAGCAACTCTAACTGTCTCAACCAAGAAACCATATGATTGCTATATAGCAATCTACAACCCTCTCTTGTACTCAGTGAGCATGTCACCCAGAGTCTATGTAACACACTCAGTGTTTCTTCCTATGTGGGTGGCATTTTGCATGCTTTTGTACACACAGTGACGACATTCAGCCTGTCCTTCCATGCATCCAATGAAATTATACATGTCTTTTGTGGCATCCCTCCACTACTTGCCTTTTTTAAATTATTTTTTAGATGTTTTTAATGTTTATTTTCGAGAGAGAGAGAGAGAATGAGTGGGAGAGGGGAAGAAAGAGAGGGAGACATAGATTCTGAAACAGGCTCCAGGCTCTGAGCTGTCAGCACAGAGCTTGATGCAGGGCTCGAACTCACGAACTGTGAGATTACGACCTGAGCTGAAATCAAAAGTCAGATGCTTAACCGACTGAGCCACCCAGGCACCCCATTACTTGCCATTTTTTGTTCTGACACTCACACAAACCATATATACATACATAAATGCATATATGATGTATGTATGTATAATATGTTTATATATCATGTATGTATATAATGTAGATATAAGGTACACACATACATATTATATATACATATATTTATATATTTCAACAGTTGTTGCTTTTCTCTCAGCTCTATTTCTATTTGTCTTTCACGACACTTAAATACACCATCAACAGGGGGTGCCTGGGTGGCTTAGTCGGTTAAGCATCTGACTTCTGCCCAGGTCATGATCTCACGGCTCGTGGGTTTGAGCCCCGCATCGGGCTCTGGGATGACAGCTCAGACCCTGGGGCCTGTTTCAGATTCTGTGTCTGCCTCTCTCTCTGCCCCTCCCCCACTCGCACTCTGTCTCCCTCTGTCTCAAAAATAAACATTAAAAAAATTTTTTAAAAAATAAATACACTATCAATAAATGTTACTGTTCTATGACTGGACAGTAATAAGAAAAGATTCTGATAATGGAATAAAGATATATAATGTTGAGCCAAACAGTGGAAATGCCATGGCAATAAGCCTGGATGGATCTTACTCCTAAATAAGGCAAATGGGGGCGCCTGGGTGGCTCAGTCGGTTAAGCGTCTGACTTCAGCTCAGGTCATGATCTCGCGGTCCGTGAGTTCGAGCCCCGAGTTGGGTCCAGTGCTGACAGCTCAGAGCCTGGAGCCTGTTTCAGATTCTGTGTCTCCCTCTCTCTCTGACCATCCCCCATTCATGCTCTGTCTCTCTCTGTCTCAAAAGTAAATAAACATTAAAAAAAATTAATAAAAAATTTTTTTTAAAAATAAAAAAAAAATAAGGCAAATGAAGTAACATTAAGAAGGTCTTCACAGGACTCCAGAATGGAGAAGTAACCTCATAATGAGTGCTAAAGACATTCAGCGGTGTGAATGTGTTCTAATCCATAGGATCCCGAGAACATAAGCCATAGTAGTAGTGAGTGCAAATCACATTCCGCAATAACAGACAACAATACACTACATCAATTAATATTTAATATGAATCCATTTGAACACAATAAAAGTAAACAGATGATAAAAAATATCTATATTTGTAAAATGCTGTGTTCGAAGGCTGATAAATGCTTTGTTGGAAAATATTCTAGGATATACAAGCACTGTTACTGCAATCAAGACATTTTCTTTAGTTTCTGAGCAAAGAGACTTGGACTGGTATGAAACTCAGTGTTGAAAATGTATTTTACTTAGGAATCAATTTTTACCAATTTTTTCATCGCTTCTTTTACATCTTTGTTCCTTAAACTGTAGACGATGGGATTCAGCATGGGAATCACAATCGTGTAAAATGTTGAGGCTATCATGTCATGGTCCAGAGCATAGCTGGAACTTGGTCTCACGTACGTGAAGAGGATGGTTCCGTGATATATTGACACTCCAGTTAGGTGAGAGCCACATGTAGAAAAGACTTTCCGCCTCCCTGCAGCAGAATGAATCTTCCGAATGGCCAACAGAATGAAACCATAGGAGATCAGAACTGTCAGGATAGTGACGATCTCAATGGAGCCCACAAGGTAGAAGAGCAGGAGCTGGTTTGTGTGAGTGTCCGAACAAGAAATGGCGAGGAGAGGAGGGATGTCACAAAAGACATGTCTAATTTCATTGGATGCGCAGAAGGACAGGCTGAATGTGGCCACGGTGTGTACGGAAGCATGCAAAATGCCACCCACGTAGGAAGCAACGATGAGCGGCACGTAGACTCTGGGTGACATGCTCACTGAGTACAGGAGAGGGTTGTAGATGGCGACATAGCGGTCATATGCCATTGCAGCCAAGAGAAAGCATTCTGTGGTCCCAAAAGTAACAAAGAGAAGCATCTGCGCTGCACATCCAACATAGGAAATGGCTTTATTCTCTGCGAGGAAATTGACCAACATTTTTGGGGTGACAACTGAAGAATAACAGGCATCCAGGAAAGACAATACGCTCAGAAAGTAGTACATGGGGTTGTGTAGCCGAGAATCCCCAATGACTAATATAACTAGTCCCAAATTTCCTACCAGAGTAAAAAGGTAGATTGCTAGAAATAGTAAAAAGAGGAAGATTTGCACCTCAAAATCATCTGTGAAACCCGTCAATATAAACATGGTGACTTTGGTCACATTTTCCATCTGAATGCTGTGTAAATTTAAATCTGATGGGAACCCTGACATCCCACTTTCTATTTGTAGGTACTAAAGGCAATATCTTGTGAAAATAGAGTCCACCCAATCATATTCTCATATTTGTTTCTTAGCAGGGTATAAAGATTTCCTTGGCAGTGATAAAATAGGCGGTGATAATGATATTGTACCCAAGTGGTTGCATTTTGCTGTTAAATAAAAGGACAAAATGATTATATTCAGTCATTGAGTGCATTTATCAAGTGAAAAATATTCTGTTGATTGAAATGGTTTACTGTCTAATTCATTTTCAGTTAAATTCTTTGCGGTCTTATATTCATATCACGTAATCTTAAAATTCACAATGATTAATAAGCAGGCATATTTGAATCTTAAAAACATCATGATGGAAAGTACACATCTGAATACTGGTTCTGGATTGGCTACCATGCACATCAAACTCCTTGCTCTAATATTCCCAACTGTTAAAATGGGAGTAAGCATATTCTATCACGAGTTTGGGATGAATTTAAGTGAGAAATACTATGGAAATTATTTACTTCTAACATGTTTCCAGATGACTAGGAAATGAGATAAGTTACACATCTGAACTTGTACAAGGCTGTCTTTCCCAGCAAAACTGTTTACATTATTTTTTCTTACAGTTATCCTGTTCCATTGGTTTCCATTCCAGAGCATGGGTGAATAGAATAGCGGAATATTCTGGAGATAGATGCACCTTATTTTCAAACATAAACAGTGCAATGTCTTTTTTTTCTTTCAGTTTTTTTTTCTCAACATATACATCATTAGGTTGTTCATTTTGACCTTTGTGGCTTATTATACTGTTATTTTTTTTTTCAAATTTTATCTTAATATATGTTTTCAATTTATGTGATTATTACTACAAAATCCTTTGATATATTTTTAAAAAATGTTTAATGTTTATTTATATTTTGAGATAGGACAGAGGGCGAGCAGGGGAGGCATAGACAGAGAGAGAAACACAGAATCCGAAGTAGGCTCAGGCTCTCAGCTGGAGTCAGCACAGAGCTCGAAACGAGGCTTGAACTCATGAACCATGAAATCATGACCTGAGCCGAAGTCAGAGGCTTAACTGGCTGAGTCACACAGGTGCCCCACCCTTGGATGTATTTTTAAGATATATTTCTATCAAAAAGAAATTCTGTCCATTTTTTAATGTTATAGCTGCTTATGGAGTTCCTAAAATAACTGTGAAATTAATGTCACCAGGCAGTAGATAATAAAATTGTTTCTGAACTTTTTGCTAAGAGAATCAAATCACTATATTTGTCACAAAATAATTTATTTGTTTTCTTGATGTCATCATACTCTTCCTCATTAAGTGGAGAACGAATAAATGAAACTTAAAAACAAGTTGAAGAGACACCTGTAATCTGGACCAAAATGTAGGTTATTGAAACACAATTAATTACTGGATTCATCATATTTAGGGGACAGATTTCAGCATGGTGACTTTTGCTTTTCCTTTGGCATGTTTTAACCAAAAAGTGTTTAAGAAGAGTAAAAAAAGTCCACAGTACATAAGGCCATGCTGGATTTACTCACTTACAAATGATTTATAGGCATGATGTGAAATATGCCACAGTTTTGTTATGTTGAGATATCCACACATCGGTAATGAATAAATAAGTTAAGGCTACTATTAGAAAGAAAAGAAAACCACGTGTCTTTATTTTCCCAGAAACGTTCTCAGACATTCTTGCGCTTCCGCAAGATATATTTCTGACATATATATTTCAGATATATTTCTTTTTTTAACGTTTATTTATTTTTGAGACAGAGAGAGACAGAGCATGAATGGGGGAGGGGCAGAGAGAGAGGGAGACACAGAATCAGAAGCAGGCTCCAGGCTCTGAGCCATCAGCCCAGAGCCCGACGCGGGGCTTGAACTCTCAGACCAAGAGATGGTGACCTGAGCTGAAGCCGGACACTTAACCGACTGAGCCACCTAGGTGCCCCTTTCAGATATATTGCTGACATATAGAATAGATTCATAAAGATGAGTCTCTGAAACCCCAAAATGCTCATTTGATTCTTAGAAAAATTGAGAATAAAAAATATATAATTAAGTTAAAATCTGATTTTTTTTTAATAAATCCAGATAACTTACATAATTCTCATATGTCTTTGGAGTATCACAAAAAATACATTTCTATTTAAAAAATTCCTATTCTCTCTCTTTCTCTCCCAAACTGTTCTCCTCTTCTCTCTCTTCTTCTCTCTCAAATCCGTGGAATCCAAACAAAAATGTTTACTAAAAAGAGTCAGATACAAAATAGGAGTTAAGCAGATAAGAATAAGTATAGTAAAAACAAAACACACAAGCAAATTTGAAAAATGCACCAATGGGTAGTATACTAAAAGCAATGTGACAATTCTAGCCTTTAATTAATGTGCCTGAGATAAGATAATTGTGGGAGATTAAGAACATTACATATGGACTCTAAAACCACCTGGTGACAACGTGAACTTGGAAAAGTTACTTCTCCTCATTAACCAAAGAATAACTAACATTGACCCAAATATTCAGGCAAATCTTGTTCAACTACAACTGTATGATGACTGCAGAGTGTTTATTGACCTGATGCGTTAAAATATCTTGAACTACCTTAAGGTGTTAATCATATGCAAAAGATGCATACAAATGAAATCTGACCTCCGAGTTTATTTAACTCCAACAAAATAAATAGGGATTATACAATCATTTTTTTAAATAAAAGCATTTTGGGGCACCTGGGTGACTCAGTCGGTTGGGCGTCTGACTTTAGTTCAGGTCATGATCCCCCGGTTCCTGAGTTCCAGCTCCAAGTCGGGCTCTGTGCTGCGAGCTCAGAGCCTGGAGTTTGCTTCAGATTCTGGGTCTGCTTTCTCTGCCCCTTCCTCTCTCACACTCCATCTCTCTCTTCAAAATGAATAAACTTTAAATAAATAAATAAATAAATAAATAAATAAATAAATAAAATAAAAGCATTTGCAGTTAAAGGATCCCAAACAGAAGCAAAGCACTTCAAGTTATGCAGATATTTGTTACATGGTAATATGTTAAAATACCAAACTGCTTTTACAGCAGGTACTTCTATTACCTGAAATTTAGGAAAACTAGAACTGGCTGTGTTGATGTCTCGATTTTCACTTTGCTGGGGGCCAGAGAGACAAAAGTAGAGGTCCTGAGTTTTTAACAAAGCACGATCATTCTGGAAGACTAAAATAAAATCAGTGTCTCAGCACTCATGGTCAAACATAAAAAGTACACGCACGGGAACAAACACCCAGTTCAACAACAAGGAAAATTACGACGGTAGCTACTGTATATCATGAACTGGCTACCAAGAGTTAGGAATTTTGTGCACAGTATTTAATACAATCTACATAGCAACCCAGAAGCTGAATAATTCAGTGTCATTTTATAGATGAAAAGACTGAAGTCTAACTAGACATATAACTCAACCAAGCTCATAATTTCTAAAAGATACAGGATTCAAGCCTCAATTTCTACAACTTCAGACTCTACACTGTTTCTACTTGGCCATGTTAAAACTACATTATGAGATGCCATAATTCTGGAAATGTTATCATGTAGAATCAATGAGAGAGCATCCTTGCACATTGGAATTCTTTTTTTTTTTTAAGCAGTTAAACATGAATAGACCATGAAAAAAGTACCCACTAAATTTGCTAGATCAGTGGGGTCAGTAGTAAAATAAAACTTAAAATTTGTTTGCATCCATCCATCAGAAAAAAAATACATTGTGATTTCAAAGTTATATATATACATTAGCTGGTTAATAGTTAATGTTACCTCCATTTAATACTTTTCTTAAACTTTAAATATAGCCCCTTAATTCTATTGTCCCTATATTGACCATAATCCTTCATCAAGAACATTAAAGCAAATTTCTAATTTATAGCTCTATTGACCAAATGTGTGGGAAGACCTGTCTATTTTTCCTGTTACATTCCCTGAAAGGCATGTGATCAATTGTCAGTATAACTTTGAGTTAACTAATTGACTAGCATCTTCTCTCTTAAATACAAACATTGAAGCATATACTCTAGTTTCCAACTTAAAGGTCTAATTACCAAAATATTTCGTAAGTTATGAAAAACCTTTCCTCTTACCTGTAGAAATGAATTGCCATTAGGGTTCGCTGTGAATATAACGTGTTTAGGTTCCATCTCAAGGTTTTAAGTTTGCCATGATGCCCCAAGAGGAAAATGCACTAATTCCTTTCTGGGACAGAGAAGTACGAAGATGATTTTTTTTTTCATTGTAGACAAGTGAATAGTTCTGGATGATGAACTACATGGTGAAAATGATTACATAAATGCACTTTGGCCTCTGGTTTGAAATGATCCCTCAGAGGAAAAGAAAGCTAATGAAATGGGAGATAGTCCCGGTTCTGATACTAAGTAGCTGTATGTCGCTGGGTTGATGACTTAAATTCTCTGAAGTCCAATATCATCCTCCTGGAAATAAAACCCATTTGCTTCCCTCAAAATCCTATAAACATGGACATAATGAAGTGATACGAAAGCATAACCTATGGCAAACTTCATAATAATTTAATAAAGATTATTTTATTTTCAATAAATTTTAAAATACTACACTTCCAAGTGGTCTGAGAAATACATTCAAGCTCCTTGAGAGTTAAATAGGAAAGATAAGATGTGACTACATGAATAGGAATTATTGACAGGAGAGATGGCACAGAGTACAGAAAATGGTAATATTCTATGTAATAGAAAAATAGAAATATGTAATAGGAAAATGGCAGAGATAAAGGTAAAAAAATTAGAGTTATAGGATTTTGTCTTGTATTTGAGATATTATACACTAATATAGAGTACTTACTATGTACATAAAGTACTCTTAAAAAATTATGGAAAGGGGTACCTGCGTAGCTCAATCAGTTAAGTGTCTGGCTCATGATTTTGGCTCAGGTCATGATTTCATGGTTTGTGGGTTTGAGCCCCGCATCAGGTTCTGTGCTAACAGTACCCGAGCCTACTTGGGATTCTCTTTCTTCCCACCTCCCCTCTCTCTCTCGAAGAAATTAAAATGAGAAAAAAGAAAAATTATGGAAACTATATGGATGCCTAGGTACCACACTCAGGGATTATAAGTTATTAGATAGGGAATATTGTTTATAGAAGTGGAATTTAAAAAAAGGATGATATTGGCAGGCAGCTCAACTGTGAAAAATTGATCTCTTCATTAAATGTAATCCTAAACTTATCTATAAATTTAATGCAACTCCAATTTAAGCTAAACAAGTATCTTGGCAGGAACTGACATGCCAATTCTATAATATTTATAAAGAAAAGAAAGAATTATGAAAATAAAAATAATTGGGATATTCACACATGTAAAGTTAAATAATCTTAATGAACCATTGAAAAGATAGACAACTAGATAAATGGAATAGAATAGTGTTAAGAAATAGATTCGTCCATAATTGCTAAGAAAAATCTATGAAGGAGAGTAATTTTTTAATGGTGCTTAATTTGTAAAATAGCCTTATGCCACAAAAAAAGAAACATTGACTCATTATTTGAACCATATGTAAAACTTATCAAAATGAATCTTACACCTTTAATATAAGTCCTATTACTATACATACCTAGAGAAAACTTGGGCATCTGTGTGATCATGGTTTAGTCAGAGATTTTTAGATAAATCTCAAAACACATGAGACATGAGAGAAAAAAAAAGTGATAAATTGTATTTCATCACATTTAAAATCTTCTGCTCTGAAGAAGATATTGTTGAGGGCATAAATAAAAAAAACCGTAGACTTGCATAAAATATTTGCTGAACCCAATAAAGAATATATGAAAAAACTCTAAAAACAAAACAAAACAAAAAAGAAAAACAACAAAAAAGTGGGCACAAATTTGAGCAAACGTTTCACCATGGAAGATACACAGATGGTAACTAAGACCATGAAAAAGGTTAACACCATTTTTGTGTTAAACTTTCTGGCTCAAATTCAAGAGCCAAACTCTTGATTTTGGCTCAGCTCAAGATACCAGGGTTGTGGGATCGAGCCCCATGTCAGGATCTACGCTGAGCTTGGAGTCTACTTGGGTCTCTCTCTCTCTCTCTCTATCTCTATCTCTATCTTCTCTCCCCATGCCCCACTTCCCTACTTGTGGGTACTCTCTCTGATAATAATAATTTTAAAAGTATGAAAACAGCTAATAGAATGCACTTACCTTGTATTTTACTAAATTATTCTTGATTTATGATTTTTTTACTTCTAGTTAATTCCTTCTTCTCTTACTCATGTTTTCAAATCCTTTCAATGTTTTGCCTTCTCAATTGTAACATATTCATATACTTTATTATTTCAATAAAACTTTACTATTTTAAATTTTCTTTAACCTTATTCTAAGATACTGAATTATCACATTAGCTTGCTTGCTCTAAAGCCTTGTTTTATTAGTGGATTTTGGTAACTTTGGAATATTGTTTACTTTTATTCCTTTGCAAGTTATGTGCCACAGTTGTCCCTTGAACAACACAGGTTTGGACTGTGTGGGTCCACTTATACTTGGATTTCTTTTAATAAATACAGTACAGTGCTATAGAGGTATTTTCTCTTCCTTATGACTTTATTAGTAACATTTTTTCTTTCTCTAGTTCACTTTATTGTAAGGATACAACATATAACATATATAACATACAAAATATGCGTTAATGACTTCATGTTGTTGATAAGACTTCTGGTCAACAGTAGGCTCTTAATAGTTAAGTTAGCAAGCAGTCAAAATTACAGACTTTTGACTGGGAGGGATGGCACCCCTAGTCATGTTGTTCAAGGGTCAACTCTATTTCATTAATTCTTTTATTGCCCTTTCCCCCATGTTTATATATGATGGGCATTTTGACTATCATAAAGAGGTACGTGTGTGTGTGTGTGTATGTGTGTGTGTGTGTGTGTGTGTTTAGTGCCCTAAAATTTCTCTTTGCTCTGTCTTTTCATCTTCTCTCTCCAAACATCTGGCAACCACTCATCATTTTACCTTCTCCGGAGTTTTGCCTTTTCTCCAACATCATATTGTTGGAATCATACTGGTTATGGTAGCATTTCAGATTAGCTTTGCTCACTTATTAAAATACATTTGTTGCCTTCTTCTCTTTTCGTGACTTGATAGCTCTTTCAGCAGTGCATAATAATTAATTGTCTGCGTATAACACACTTTATGTATCCATTCATATATTGAAAGACATGTGGTTGCTTCTAGATGCAATTCTGGCAATTACAAATAAAGTTGCTACGAACATCTGTGTGCAAGCTTCTGAGTGAATGTTAAGTTCTCAACTCCTTTGGATAAATACCAAAGAATGTGATTGCTGGATCAGAGAGTAAGAGTATGTCTGGCTTTGCAATTCCTTCCTCCTTTATCTGTTATTGCTGGTCATTTATTTCCCTTATAGGTAAGCACACATAAGCATATATGTAGGTAAGATACATACATATGCATATATGATCGAGTACATTGTTCCTTTTCTATCATTTCATTACACTTGCTTCTTGTTTGAATATTTACTATGAAGTTGGATGTGATTCTTATTTGCGTTCCTTTGTAGGTGAGGTGTTTTTTTTTTTCTCTACCTTCTTTCAAAGCTTTTGGGTTTTTAAAATTTGTTTTAGTTTTTAATTTTGTTTTATTTGTGATTCTCTGCAGTTTGAAAATGATATGCCAAGGTATAATTTCTATGGCATTTATCTTGCTTAGCATCATCTGAACTTTCTGGACCTGGATCTGCGGTCTAGTGTCTGGAATTAATTTGAGGAAATTGTCAGTCATTTTGTTTCAAATACTTCTTCTTTCCTTTTCCACAATCTTTGGATATTCTATTCTAGTTTTCTGGGGTTTTTTGTTTGTTTGTTTTGTTTTGTTTGGGTTCTTTTTAAGTGTTCATTCTCTTTACTTTTCAGTTTCCAAAGTTTCTATTCAGGTATGCTCAAGTTCAGAGATTCTCTCTTCCGTGTCTAATCCACCAGTCAGCCCATTAAAGGCATTCTTCACTTCAGAAGGTTTCGTCATTGTCCTTCCGTTTCTTTTGTTTTTTTTTCCTTAAGATTTCCATTTCCACTCATCTGTGCTTCCATGCTGTCTACTTGATCCATTAGAACCCTTAGCATATTACTCATTGCTGTTTTAAATGCCCCATCTGACATTTAATTCCAAAATCTCTGCCAAGTCTGGCTCTGGTACTTGTTTTGTGCCTTCAAAGTGCTCTATTTTGCCTTTTAGTTTAACTGTAATTTTTTTTTTTTTTGGGTAGCCAGACATAATGTACTGAGTAAAAGGAACTGCTTTAAATAGACCTTAAGTAACAATGTAGTCAGGTGTGGGAGCTAGAGAAGTGTTCTTTAGTCTTAAGATTGGATCTCAGTCTTTTAGCTGGCCTGTGCCACCCGATTGTGAACTTCACAATTGTTTCTTAATCTTCTTCTTTCCCTTAGGTGTGTCTGGATGGCTAGAGTATCTGGAGTTGGGTATTTCCCTCCTCCCTCCTTACTTAGGCTCTGATAATACCCCACCAGCCTGGGCACTGGTTAGCTAATTTCTCCTGAGGGCAGGCTTTCTTTTACTATATATATGTGTGTGTGTGTGTATGTGTGTGTGTGTGTATGCTTCATGTAAAGGGAGACAGAAGGAACTATTTTTAAGTATATATATATATATATATATATATATATATATATATATGTGTGTGTGTATATATGTATATATATGTATATTTATATATGTATTTATATATTTATATATTTATATATGTATATATATACATATATATACATATATATATATATATATATATATATATATATATATATGTATATATATACTTCAAAATAGTTCCTTCTGTCTCCCTTTACAGGAAGCACAGGATGTTTTCTTCAGTATTTACTGGTGGGAATCAGGTCAAGCTTCTGAAGGTAAATTAAAGCAGGGGTGGGGCACCCTCTAGATACCCCTGAAATCTTTAAGACTCAGAGTTGTTCACACTCCACCTTCAACAATATGTCAGTTTTAGTTCAGGTTTTCTTATCTAGGTGCTGGTTCCATGGTGTTTTCTGCTTCTGAGTTTCTGCTCAAGGAAGATTTGACTCCCTGTATTTGCCTGTTTTCTGCTATCTTGGAGGCTGCTACTTGCTTCTGTCCTCTTCTCTTTAAGGATCTGAGAAGCATATAGTGTGTTCAGTTTTTTGTTTTTTACTCATTGATAGGACAGAGTTGTGCCCTCCAAGCTCTTTACTCTGGAGCTAGAAACCGAAGTCACCAATTTTGTTTTATTACTTGTTTCTTTTTTTCTGTTTCCCATAGTAAAGGATTTAATCAAATGTCTGGTAGCATATGTTGTCTGTCCATCATTACATGTAGGTAACTAAAAGGAATTCTTTTTTTAAGTTTATTTATTTATTTTGAGAGACAGAGTGGGGGGGGGGGGGCAGAGAAAGAGAGAGCAAGAGATAGAATCCCAAGCTGTCTCCACACTGTCAGCCCAGAGCCCCATGCAGGGTTTAAACTCACAAACTGTGAGATCATGACCTGAGCCGAGATCAAGAGTCAGATGCTTAACCCAGATGCCCTGAAATTAATTCTTAATATCATGTTACATCACTTCATTCAAATTTGTTTCTGACATCATCATAGAAATACACTACACCACCTCTAAAATACTCCCAATCCCCCCCGCAACGTCCCACTTTACCTTCTTTGTTTCTATCCTTGGTGTTTATAGTCCTCGGCATTGTTTTTCTATTTCTTCCCAACTTAGTAAGCCCTCAAAACTATTTTTGGACAGATAAATATATGAATGATCGTCAGGTCATTTTACCACCACAGAGTTCATTTGTTCATCTTTAAAGGAAGAAATTGTTCACTAGATCTATTGTTTCCAGTCCAAACTGCTCATTGGGAACATCTGGAGAATTGATGAAAAATAAGATTGTTGATAAGCCTTCTTTGCCTATCAATGTTAAATGTCTGTATTTAGATTCTAGGAGCGTGTGTGTGTGTGTGTGTAGATATAGATATATAGATATTACCATGTCATCCAAATATGCTGTAGATTAGTATTCAGGAATCACAATATCGCATGATTTCCAGAGTCTTACTGAGCTGTAAGTGTCTACATCTTGCGTTCCACATGCTTATGGCATTTTGTATTTTTCTCATCTCTTGAATAGTAACCATTTCAATGAGTTCAAATCTTTTCCTTTTCACTTTACACATAGCATTTGATGATGTGAACAGAGTAGAACCATCATGAATGCCGCTCAACCACCCAGGCACCCCCCAACTGAGCCACCCAGGTGCCCCTATTTGCTTTTCAATATGTTCCTGCTCTTATATGTATGCACACACACATATATACCCACACATAATTATATGTAGAAGCTATACTGACGGATACAACACTAATGCACACATAGGCATATATGTATGTAACCTTTACCTTAGAATGTGGTATATTGTTTTCTTTCATCTCCATATTACTTGAATGTATAGACTACAATATTTGCAATTATAAATAACATCACAATTGTATCTGAATAGCTTGGTCAACTTCCACCTAATTGGTAGCAAACCACATCTCACATAATCCCAATCCACTTTCCACGGACTCATTGGTTCAGAGTCTAGTTCAGAGCACTCTGCTCCGTTCTTAGATTTGCGCATTGGCAGCAATCTAATCCCAGTTTACGGATCAGGGAACACAGATAATATGTTCAACTCCCTGGAGTTGCTAACACTCTGTTTGTGAGGATGCATTTCTCCCCTTTTTGTTATTTTGTCCAGAGCATGGGTATTCGACCAGCTTTAATTTCTCATAGAAAACAAGGTCTAGGCATTAGCATTTGTCAAGATCATACTTATATTCAAGAGTGACAAAAAAGGGTTCGTGGGTATGCGAGTTGGCTAAATGTCCAACTCTTGATTTCAGCTCAGGTCATGATCTCATGGTCCTGAGATTGAGCCCTGTATTGGGCTTTGCTTGGGCATGGAAACTACTTGGGATTCTCTCTCCCCCTCTCTCTCTGTTCCTCCCCAGCTTGTGCTCTCTCTCTCTCTCTCTCTGTCTCAAAATAAGTAAATAAACTATATCTATCTATCTATCTATCTATCTATCTATCTATCTATCTATCTAATTTCCTCTTATGGTCCACAATTTGTTATTTAAATAATTGTAGAGTCTAGAATGTGCCACACCTTTGTTAGATGTTAGGAGCACCAAGATGAAGAAGGAACAGTGTGTCCTACCCTAATGTAGTGAATATTCTAGAGAATGAGATGCCCATTGTCACCGTTTCTTTATCAAAGTCAAATCACATTAAAGACACTTGACAGAGCTAAAAGCAAACCCTCATATTTGGTTTCAGAATTCTAAGATGAATGTTATATTCACTCATGCACTGAATCTTCACTCATTCCATCAGTCAGTAAATCAGTGAATAACTTTTCAACACCTACTCTTTCCTGGGTGTGATTTTAGAAACAATTAATACAAAGGCAAACTATTTAGACAGACCCTTTTCACTTATAATGCTTACAGACTAGAAAATCCCACACACAGTAAAATAAAATGTCATCGCTATTTAATTACAATATTTATACATGTGTAAGGAAAGATTGCAAGATTATGATAAAATTTTAATTAAAAACCAGCAATAGGACCAGGCATATTATGGGTGCGTTGTAAATTTTAATAAAACAATTGATAATTAGTCTTCTTAGGATGATGCACATTTTGAATGCGTGATGTATATCATCTGATTTTCATGGCAAATACATCAAGGCTTGTTCCCAACACCAGAATGGAGGCTTTGCAGTCAGTTCTTTCCCCAATATTCACAGTAAAATGGAACATTGAGCCAGAATCCTGTGCTTTCTAACTGTTGGATTTACTCCACCCCAGGACCAGCAGCCACACTGCCCAACCAATACAGGGGATGAGTCAAAACAAACACACACACAAAGGGTGGAATCATTGCACGTGATGGTTACTCAGTATGATCACCTACCTGTGTCCCTAGGCTAACCCCACATCTTCACTCCGGGGTGCAACTGTTGTGTGGAAACGAGTGTTTGGTCTTTCTTTCCCTGGGGAATCAGAACTTTCCCTGGGAATTCCTGGGTGCACGTGTGGGGACTGGAGCCATAAACCGGATTAGTTCAGTGTGCGGCTCTACAGGGACTTCAGACACTTGTAACACTCTTCAAAAGACTTCCTGCAGAACCTTAGAAGTGGGTCTCAGCAGACTTCTGTGCACAGGTAGGTTCAACCCAACGATTTACGAAGCGCTCATTCTGGGTGTGACGACCGAAGTACTCGGGGAGGTTTACCAATTCAAATCAGACTCAAGACTGAAATATCTGCGCTATTCTCTTCTCCTGAGGACTCAAATTCTCTGCCCCCTGATGGCCAGGTGGAAGGGACAGGGAAACGACTCAAACAATGGTCTCCAGAATCTCTATTGATAAATTGGACCGTGTGAGCATTTCTACAGAATAACCAATAGTCATTACGAGGAGTCTATTTCACCTTAAGATAAAGGGTAATGCTTTCTGTCTTAGAGCTGGCAGAATCGAAGGCACTCCACACCACACAGGCAGCATGTGAAGTGTCTTTGAAAGGTAAGATTTCTTCCCTAGGAAATACCTACTAACTTGTTTAACATCAACAAAAATAAGTTACTCTCCTTTCTGATTTTCATATTGCTCAGGGTGACAAACCATTTGGTGGAAAGATCCCCTGATGTCAACAGGCAGGTTTATGTTGCTGGTGGGCCCTGATAGCTCATATCGAGATGCAGTTTGTTCCCAGCACAACTCAAGTTTAAATAAGTTTAAGACAAATTGTATAGCTAGAGACCAATACCGAAATCATTTCAGAAGCAATTAAACAACTGTCGCAGTATTATTTCTCGGCCAAACTGTGATATAAATGACTAGTATTAGGTACATATTTAAAGTTCCTTCACTGATGTGTTATCATTTGTTAGGCCTATAAAATACAGTAAAACATTGGATTGTGCATAGCTTGTCCTGCGAGTGTTCCACAAGTCAAGCAAACATTTCCAATAAATTTAACTTGATAAACAATCAATGTCTTGCAATATGAGTAGTATGTAATGCCAAACATCACATGATCACAACTGAGCCAAGGGTTCTTCTCTCTTCTCCCTCTCTCTCTCTTTCTCTGTCTTTCTCTCTCTTGCTGTGGGATTGTGGGTGATCATCTCTCATGCTCGGAAGCTTGGTCTCAGGCCACAGTGTTTGGCAGAAATCAAGGAATTTTCAGAACGTTGGAAGGTGCCTACAACTGGCACTGGTGCATTTTTTTGTCACTTTAACGTACCTATGGAAAGTCCTCTGCTTTTCCATACAAGAGTAAGCTTAGGAATCCTTTGCTTCATTCTAGGCCATTGGATAAGTTCTTTGTTGAAACTGCATGAAAAGAAAAAGATTCCATTGAGTTAAGAGATAGAAGTGATTCCATTAGTGATAGTGAAAGTGGTTCTACACAACAGTCCTCCTCTCTCTTGTCTCCCTCACACCAACCACGAAGGTTTACAAAGGTAAGTGCAGGTGAATTTGTTTATTGGTCTTTATAATTTGTCTTTTATTTATTATTTTGTATTATATTACAGTATTGTGATCATTTTCATACGAATGTTTTTGGGTTGTGGAACAAACCACCTGAGTTTTGATTACATCTTATGGAGAAATTCGCTTTGATATACAAGTGCTTTGGATTACAAGCATGTTTTCAGAACGAATTGTGCTCTCAAGCCAAGGTTTTACTGTATTTCTTTTCAAAAACAAATTTGAAAAAATATGTGTAAAAAACTAATGTAACTAATCAGAAACAATTTTGTCAGAAACACTTCTGAAGAAACAGGAGAAAAATATTTTATTTCAGTGACTTATATCTCTAGAAACAAAAACCTAGCTTTGCCATTAATAATATTTCACTAGAAAAGGAAAATAATAGCTACTGATGCACGCAAATATATCTGTTTAAAAGTTAATTGCATGAATTCATAGTAGACAATGTATAATTAATGTTGTTAGTGGTTTCTCTTTTGCCTTTTGAAATTAAGTATACGTTTTTGAATATATTATTTCTCAAAGTGAAACATGCACTGAGCTGCAAACAAATAAATGTTTTGTATAAAGTGAATGTTGCCACTCAGTTTTCAACCATAAACTTGCCTGTGTATTTCTTTTCGGATGCAGTGGTAGGGGAAAAATGATACGGGGTACCTAGTGCAACCCAATTGTTCATATAAGCTCATCAGACATATATTTGATTTATGGACTACAGTATGTTTTTTAATTCTTTTGTTCAGTTAGAGACAGAGTGTGTGTGAGTGGGGGAGAAGGGCATAAGGAAAGAGAGAGAGAGAGAGAGAGGAGGACAGAGGGAGACAGAGAGAGAGAGAGAAAGAGAGAGAGAGGGAGAGAGAAATCTTAAGCAGGCTCCATACCAGGACCCTGGGATCATGACCTTAGCAGAAATCAAGAGTCAGATGCTCAAATGACTGAAACACTCAGGTGCACCTGGAATACAGTATCTTTCATTAGACAAACAAACATCACAGATTTAAGAAAGAATAAGGTTGTGGGAGAACACATCCTGATTTGTTTGTTAAATAGATAGCTAGAAATCACATGTCCCAGTTGCTTGGATATGCACAATAATAATTCACTTCCTATTCCTATTTCAACTATGAATTCCTCAGTCAGGTAGAATGGATTACTAGGACACAAACAGGAAACCACTATAGAAAATTGTTCAAAACATGCTAATAATAATAATTGCTGGCACCAATTATTTTGCATTTATTGTTATCAGTCTCTGTAGTAACCTGTGATTGTGTATTATCTCATTACATTTACACAACAAAGCATATAAATGCTTGATAAAAATCACAAACTAGTAATTGTTGGACTAACATCCAACCAACCAAGTAACCATACAAACAAGCAAACAAAACACATAAAGCAAAACCGTAAAGCTATACAATTTGCCAATATCCTATATAGACTCCTTGAGTCTTAATTTCATTGAGCTTCAACTGTCTCTTCAGACAAAGAAATAATTACAACCATCTTCTAGGACACTCTTGCAGAATAATGAGAGCATTATTTTGAAATGGATAGCATAGTTCTGGGTCCAGAGCACATACACTACATACTGAATAATGTTAGCAATCTTCTCCATATATTTCTCTGTACAAGTAACACAAAATGATCTAATTTGAGCAAAATAAAAGTAATATTTTTTAAAACATCAAAACAGGTCTTAAATAATTGATTTGATTTAAATTTTATTTATTTCGAGAAAGACAGAAGAGCATGAACAGGGGAAGGACAGAGAGAGAGGGAGACTGAGAACTCCAAGCAGGTTCCATGTTGTCAGTGCAGAGCCTGATGAGGGGCTCAAATTCACAAACCATGAGATCCTGACTTGAGCCAAAACCGAGAGCCGGATGCTTTACCAACTGAGCCACCCAGGCACCCCAAGGCCTTAAACAATTTAAAGGATAGAGGTATAAGCTGGGAAAAGAAAGGGCTGCCAGAGCACAATAATAGAGAACCATCAGAGCAGGTATGTCAGAATGAGAGAAAGAACTAGTTTATTTGGCCAAAGAAATGTGATTTTTTTTTAAATTAAGTTTCAGATTGGCACTAAGAACGAAGACTACTGAGATGTAGTCTGTCGGTGGACAGATGAAGCAGTGAGGTGTGGTAGAAACTGATAAGAGAAAAACAACATAGGCAAAATATTTCCTATGGAAATATTGAAATTCCCAAGGATGATGACATGGAATGGGCTAAAGAGAAAAACCAGTGGCAGCTAATGAAAAACTAACTGAATGTTAGTGAAAGTCACTCTGGCTCATCAGCTTCTTATAGGTACCTATCTTCTATCATAGGAAATATACACAGAGCCTGTGTGTATATGGAAATATATACAGGCATGAATATATATATATTATATATATATATATATATATATATATATATATATATATTCACACACACACACATATATTCTTCCAATATTATAATCAGTATATTTAATACTGTCATAAAACATTGATACATGTAATAATATAATAATGTATATTCATCCAATAAGCTATATCTAACACTGAATAAAAAAATGAAAGCTTGGTAAAACAGTGTTAAAAAACTGAAATTGGTTTTCAGAGTGTTCATATTTTTCAATTTTGTGAAAGAATTGGAACAAAAAAAATTAAGATCTGACACTTTTAAGTGTTTGTGAACAAAAGAATCTGATTTAAATAAAACATCTTACTTTCTAGCATCTACCAGAAAAATCTATCTCATCATCTATTAATTTCCTTCCATTTTCTCCATTAAAAAATGAAAGCCACCGAATACATGGCCCCAGGGAATCTCACCCCGGTGACTGAGTTCATTCTCATGGGAGTCTCAGACCGCCCAGAGCTCCAGATTCCACTCTTCTTTGTTTTCCTGGTGATCTATGGGCTGACCGTGGCAGGGAATCTGGGCATCATCACCCTCACCAGTGTTGACTCTCAGCTTCAAACCCCCATGTACTTCTTCCTTAGGCACTTGGCTATCATCAGTCTTGGCGATTCTACTGTCATTGCCCCGAAAATGCTGGTAAACTTCTTGGCTTCAAAGAAGACCATATCCTACTATGGATGTGCAGCCCAACTGGGTGGGTTCATAGTCTTTATTGTGGCTGAGATTTTCATGCTAGCTTTAATGGCCTACGACCGCTACGTGGCTATTTGCAACCCCCTGCTCTACGGGGTGGTAGTATCTCCACAGATCTGTCTGCTGCTCGTATCCCTCACATACCTCTACAGTCTGACCACAGCACTGACCATTACCTCCTGTGTGTTCTCTGTATCATACTGCTCTTCCAATGTAATCAATCATTTTTACTGTGATAATGTCCCTTTGTTGGCATTGTCCTGTTCTGATACCTACATTCCAGAAACAGAAGTGTTTACCTTTTCAGGGACCAATTTGCTTTTCTCTATGATTATTGTTCTAATTTCCTATCTCAACATCATCCTTGCCATTTTGAGGATACGTTCCTCAGAGGGTCGACAAAAAGCCTTTTCCACCTGTGCCTCCCACATGATGGCTGTCACTGTGTTCTACGGGACCCTTCTCTTCATGTATTTGCAACCAAGGAGCAACCACTCATTGGATACTGATAAAATGGCCTCTGTCTTCTACACCCTGGTGATACCCATGCTGAATCCCCTCATTTACAGCCTAAGGAACAAGGATGTGAAGGATGCATTGAAGAGTTTCCTAAATAAGGCATGTCAGTCTATCAAATTCATGTAAATTTAAAATTACAGGTGTCTTCTTTTAAGGGTTTTTATTTGCTCCTGAAAAGCTAATCTCTGCTAAGTGCAGAGACAATAAATAGTTAAAAATTCTATCAATTTCAATGGTAAAATCTTAACCCTTTCGATTCCAACCTGAAATACGCAACTCTCCCTAATACAAAATGTATTAGTTGACCAAAGAAAGTACATTTATTTAAATAGTAAACAATGATTTGAAAATAAGCATATTTTAGAGCTCAACACAACCTGTTACTGGGTTTTTAGGATTTCTAATCAAGGAAGAGAAAGTCTGGGAGCTTGGAAGTTGGTTAAGGGTCACGTTATCTTCCTCGCCAAATATATGGTTTGTTCAGCTGTTAAAAGTTTTATTTTTACTTGTTGCAGTATTTTATTGTTCAATTTCTTAACCTTTTATAATCCATTTTTATCTTGCACTTAACATAAATTTAAATCACCTTTCAGGGAAAATAAAAACCAAACAAGAATGCTTAGATATACATGGAAATAGGATACGTGGGAAAACAGAAAAAGAAAACACAAAAGAGGATTCCACTTTTTCATTCTTCTCACGTGGTGCATGTACACAATGGAAAATGTTGATATTCATACCAGCGTGACATAAAATCAATATTTCCATGTCATAATCTCGTAACAAACACTCATGTAGAGCTCATTGTCTGTATTATTGAACCATAACAACAAACACCACATCTTTTAGCATGTTTATTTAGTGTGCTTTGAAGTAAAGTGTTATTAGAACAAAAATAAAGCCAGTGTTCTCAAAGTGACACCAGTTCTCAAGGACCCCATGACCACACACACACACACACACACACACACACACAGTTAACAGTCATTATGTGTCATATCTCTGTCTGTACATGTAAAATGCTGCTAACTTACAATGGACTAAGGGAGACTGGTCAGGGCATGCAAGGGAATGCAAGGTCAGGCAATGTCTATGATTAAAGTAAATTCAGGAAATATCCAGGGAAGTCAGAAACAAGCCAAATACAGGAACCATGACACTCAGGTCCATGAGCTAATTTCTAACTTTAGTCATGAATAAAGAGCAAAGCTGAAAACATAAAGTCACCCTTTATGATGGATACTTCTGGTCTCATTTTACATAGCAGGGAACATCTTCACACTTCTGGGAGTTGCACATGGGCATTTTTGGTGGGTAGATGGGAGCATATTCTTCTGCCTAAAACATCTATATCCATATTGGCATATTTTGGGAAGCTGGGCAATCTAAAACATTATGTCTGTCTCATTCACTATTACTCACAAAAGCTTACATACTATATACCCTTTCTGCATGCATTACCTACAAAATTTGTCCTAAACAAACTACACACAAAGTCTTCTTTGAAATAAGGAAACGACAAAGCATTTGGCTCAAAGGTTCCAAAGTGTATGCGCACATACACATGCACTCACATATCTCTTGTACACATTTATCAGAAATGATGAATCAACATAATCAACCAACCAGGCAGGCACATCAGCCCAGCACCAAGCTTCCATGGAATAAGATAGGGAAAATAATTTATATGTCAGCTTTGATCTCCAATTGATCAAACCTCATCCTGTGAGATGTTAAGTCACCTGTGCTTCCAGCTTCTCCCTACCTAACTGCTCTGCAGTTTCCATGGCACCGGTGTCCAGAGACAATAAGATCCCCCTAGTGGTGAGGGGGGAGAGAAGATGCAAGACAGTCATAAGACAAAGTCTGACCACCTATAAAGCTAGGACAAACTTCAAATGACACCACAAGGCCCCTCATTCTGCAGCTGCCACAAAGGCAGTAGACTGACCTGACTCCGTAGGTAGGGATGCTCAGGGCAGAGAGCATCTCAAGTGCATAAATCTTGGGTGGCCCACCCTGAATCTTCTCAAGACCATGAAAATAAGAAAAACCATCAAACTTTCCCAAATTCTGCAGAGCAAATGCCATTTCATAAATTCAAACCCAAAAACTTACTGAAGGACTATTTTCACAGCAGCTCATTATGCTTTGAATCACCATAATCATACACCTTAATATTTTACTTATGTCCCAAGGCATATATCTAGTATTAAATATTGCCAACTATATCAATAATCTAATAGATAACAGAGATTGGTATGATTCTGAATTTTTTTTCAATGCAAAGCTTATATTGAGGAATTGTAAGTCTTCCAATGGAGATTTTTTTTTTTATCGCTTAAGGTTTATATAAGTTTGGTTTGATCTATTAACGTCATCTGCCTGGAAGTCCAGAAGCATTCACCAGATGTAAACATGCCATAGGTCATATCTATCAACTCTCCTTTTCAAATGGCTATTTCCACAAGCCACCTCCATGGCAATGAAAAAATATTGTTAAGGAAATCATTCAAAAAAGAAGTGACTTCACTGTAAATATGGGTGAAGGGAGGCAAAATAGAGATTTCTATGATAGCATCAGGCTTCTTTTGCTTAGAGAAACTTAGCTAAAGCCCAACAAAATAATTCTCCACTGCTTTTCTCTTATCATCAGACTTACACCTTAGACTAGTTCCTTGTCTTACTCCCTCTTTGTTCCACCTTTCTTTTCTCTCTGTGTCTCAATAAAAGCTACAGATATTTTTTTTTCTTCTTTCCTTCTGTGCAAGGCAGAAGTACTACTTACGAAGCTTGATATTCTTCCACAAATTATGCCCTGTGGCACTGTCTAAGCTTCTGTCCAGGATTGGTTTCGACTCTTTCAATAGCTAAACAGCCATTTTTACGAACAATCATTATTTGGGTTGGAGAAATTTTATTGACAGAATAGCTTTGGTAAACTTTTACCTCAGTACACAAAATACAAGACTTTGAGTTACCTAAAATGTAAATATGAGTATATCCAGCTCTTAAAAAGCAAATGCAATGGAATATTACTCAGCCATAAAAAAGGATGAGATTGTTCAATTTGTGCCAACATAGAGAGACCTATGTAATAGGTAGTAATAGGTAAATAGTGTAATAAGTTTGACAGAGAAAGGCAAATTCTATATGATTTCACTAATTGCCTGGTTGACCCACTCATTCGTTAGTAGGGTGTTCTTTAACCTCCATGCTTTTGGAGGTTTTCCAGACTTTTTCCTGTGGTTGATTTCAAGCTTCATAGCATTGTGGTCTGAAAGTATGCATGGTATAATTTCAATTCTTGTAAACTTATGAAGGGCTGTTTTGTGACCCAGTATATGATCTATCTTGGAGAATGTTCCATGTGCACTCGAGAAGAAAGTATATTCTGTTGCTTTGGGATGCAGAGTTCTAAATATATCTGTCAAGTCCATCTGATCCAATGTATCATTCAGGGCCCTTGTTTCTTTATTGACTGTGTGTCTAGATGATCTATCCATTTCTGTAAGTGGGGTGTTAAAGTCCCCTGCAATGACCACATTCTTATCAATAAGGTTGCTTATGTTTATGAGTAATTGTTTTATATATCTGGGGGCTCGGGTATTTGGCGCATAGACATTTATAATAGTTAGCTCTTCCTGGTGGATAGACCCTGTGATTATTATATAATGCCCTTCTTCATCTCTTGTTACAGCCTTTAATTTAAAGTCTAGTTTGTCTGATATAAGTATGGCTACTCCAGCTTTCTTTTGGCTTCCAGAAGCATGATAAATAGTTCTCCATCCCCTCACTCTCAATCTAAAGGTGTCCTCAGATCTAAAATGGGTCTCTTGTAGACAGCAAATAGATGGGTCTTGTTTTTTTATCCATTCTGATACCCTATGTCTTTTAGTTGGCGCATTTAATCCATTTACATTCAGTGTTATTATAGAAAGATATGGGTTTAGAGTCATTGTGATGTCTGTATGTTTTATGCTTGTAGTGATGTCTCTGGTACTTTGTCTCACAGGATCCCCCTTAGGATCTCTTGTAGGGCTGGTTTCGTGGTGACAAATTCCTTCAGTTTTTGTTTGTTTGGGAAGACCTTTATCTCTCCTTCTATTCTAAATGACAGACTTGCTGGATAAAGGATTCTCGGCTGCATATTTTTTCTGTTTAGCACACTGTAGATATCGTGCCAAGCCTTTCTGGCCTGCCAAGTTTCAAAGGAGAGATCAGTCACGAGTCTTATAGGTCTCCCTTTATATGTGAGGGCACGTTTATCTCTTGCTGCTTTCAGAATTTTCTCTTTATCCTTGTATTTTGCCAGTTTCACTATGATATGTCGTGCAGAAGATCGATTCAAGTTACGTCTGAAGGGAGTTCTCTGTGCCTCTTGGATTTCAATGCCTTTTTCCTTCCCCAGTTCAGGGAAGTTCTCAGCTATAATTTGTTCAAGTACCCCTTCAGCACCCTTCCCTCTCTCTTCCTCCTCTGGGATACCAATTATGCGTATATTATTTTTTTTTAGTGTATCACTTAGTTCTCTAATTTTCCCCTCATACTCCTGGATTTTTCTATCTCTCTTTCTTTCAGCTTCCTCTTTCTCCATAACTTTATCTTCTAGTTCACCTATTCTCTCCTCTGCCTCTTCAAGCCGAGCCATCGTGGATTCCATTTTGTTTTGCAATTCGTTTAAAGCGTTTTTCAACTCCTCGTGACTGTTCCTTAGTCCCTCGATCTTTGTGGCAAGAGATTCTCTGCTGTCCTGTATACTGTTTTCAAGCCCAGCGATTAATTTTATGACTATTATTCTAAATTCACTTTCTGTTATATTATTTAAATCCTTTTTGATCAGTTCATTAGCTGTTGTTATTTCCTGGAGATTCTTCTGAGGGGAATTCTTCCGTTTGGTCATTTTGGAGAGTCCCTGGCGTGGTGAGGACCTGCAGTGCACTTCCCCTGTGCTGTGGTGTATAACTAGAGTTAGTGGGCGGGGCCGCAGTCCGACCCGATGTCTGCCCCCAGCCCACTGCTGGGGCCACAGTCAGACTGGTGTGTGCCTTCTCTTCCCCTCTCCTAGGGGCGGGATTCACTGTGGGGTGGCGTGTCCCCTCTGGGCTACTTGCACACTGCCAGGCTTGTGTTGCTGGGGATCTGGCGTATTAGCTGGGGTGGGTAGGCAAGGTGCACGGGGGCTGGAGGGGCAGGCTTAGCTCGCTTCTCCTTAGGTGATCCACTTCAGGAGGAGCCCTGTGGCAGCGGGAGGGAGTCAGATCCGCTGCCGGAGGTTTGGCTCCGCAGAAGCACAGAGTTGGGTGTTTGCGCGGAGCGAGCAAGTTCCCTGGCAGGAACTGGTTCCCTTTGGGATTTTGGCTGGGGGATGGGCGGGGGAGATGGCGCTGGCGCCTTTGTTCCCCGCCAAGCTGAGCTCTGCCGTCCGGGGGCTCAGCAGCTCTCCCTCCCTTTGTCCTCCAGCCTTCCCGCTTTCCGAGCAGAGCTGTTAACTTATGACCTCCCAGACGCTAAGTCGCGCTTGCTGTCGGAACACAGTCCGTCCGGCCCCTCCGCTTTTGCAGCCAGACTCGGGGGCTCTGCTTGGCCGGCGAGCCGCCCCTCCGCCCCGGCTCCCTCCCGCCAGTCCGTGGAGCGCGCACCGCCTCGCCGCCCTTCCTACCCTCTTCCGTGGGCCTCTGGTCTGCGCTTGACTCCGGAGACTCCCTTCTGCTAATCCTCTGGCGGTTTTCTGGGTTCTTTAGGCAGGTGTAGGTGGAATCTAAGTGATCGGCAGGACGCGCTGTGAGCCCCGCGTCCTCCTACGCCGCCATCTTCCGGAACCCCTGGAATTCTTTTTCTAATGTTTTTATATACTTCCTCGTGCTGAATGAATTTACTGGTTCCCCAAATCCAAGTAGAAAATTTCTTATTTTGGGTCCATCTTCCTCGAGCAGCTGTGGTAAACCTTTCTCCACAGGGGTGAGAGAACACCGGACATATATCCTCTCTGTAGGCAGGATGTACTGGTAGGTGTCTGAATGAGTAGCTGGCCCAGTAGAAAGGTGAAGTAGACGTGCTCCCTTTAACAACCGGGTGGTATGAAGCGCTCTCCTTCTGACGCGACCTAGCTGGCGGGCGCCATCTTCCTGCTCTCCTCTATATGATTTCACTTACTTGTGGACTATCCAAACAAAACAAACGGACCAACAAGCAGTTTCTTAAGTACAGAGAACAAACTGGTGGTTGACAGAAAGAAGGTATGTGAGGACATGAACAAAATACAGAGAGGGGATTAAGAGATACAAACTTCCCGTTATAAAATAAATAAGTCACAGATATGGAAGGTACTATATAGAGAATATATTCAATAAATTTGTAATAGTAATCAATGGTGATAATGGTGACTATCCTTATCATGGTGAGCACTGTGTAATGTATAGAATTATAGAATCAATATGTTAGACACCTGAAACTGATATAAAATTGCATGCTAATTCTATTTCAATTTAAGAAGCATCTGACTACAAAAGCAATTTTAGCTATAATTGTCAGAAGAGGTTACTAATGATTTTTTAAATATAAAGTGCCAAAAAAGTACTTTAAAATGGCTATTTCAAAGATCTAATAGTTTTTGTGAATGATAAAGGTTATGAATGTTTGCACAATCACAAAAAGTGATCAAGACATGAACTCATGAGATATTACATTAATTTAAAACCTTTACGAAATATGTGCGTAAGATATTTTCATGTTAAGATATGGATGCCTAAAACATTGCATATTGATCACAGAATATATGACATTGGGGGAAAACTAATAGTTTCTTGATCTCTTTTGTAATAAATTTTCTCTCTGTTGGCTTCCTCTCTCACGATTTTTCGGCATTTTATCAGCATTGCATGGTCCACTAGAGGGAACTACAATCTCTGAAACAGAAAGGCGCTGTAGGAAGCATTCAGGGCAAGTGCACAGTGGAGGAGAGATTGGCTGCAGACGGGAGATGCTCTGTTACCACAGGTGAGTCAGGCTACAACTCGGCCACTTCTCCACTCCTAACTGCCAGGAGGCTGAGATCCCGCCAGCCGGGTGCCCAGGAGGAAAAGCAAGATTTGGAGGTCATCCCCCAACCTCTGCCTCAAGATATGTGTCAGGGTTTTGTCACCTCGGTAACTATTTTATTGGCATTATCACCGTTGTAGACATTCAAAAAGTAAGATTAATATTAAATTAAATTAAAATTTAATTTAATAAATTAAAATTAACATGTATCTGTCTTTGTTATAATTTCTGAACTTCTTTGTTGGCATGGATTATACTTAGTGCATGTTTCTATTTCAAATCTAGACCAATATTTGGATTCCTTAAGGAAAATAATGTATTGGGGCGTCTGGGTGGCTCAGTTGGTTGAGTGGCCGACTTCAGCTCAGGTCATGATCTCTTGGTTCGTGAGTTTGAGCCCTGCGTCAGGCTCTGTGCTGACAGCTTGGAGCCTGAAGCCTGCTTCAGATTCTGTGTCTCCCTCTCTTTCTCTCTCTCTCTCCCTCTCTCTCTCTCTCTCTGCCCCTCCCCCACTTACGCTCTGTCTCTCTCTGTCTCTCAAAACTGAATAAACATTGAAAAATAATAATAAAAATAATGTATTACACCAAGAAAAACAATTTTATCTCTATAAAGTTACATCCGATTTTAATTATTTGTTGCAACTTTTACCATTTGTACAAGTCAGACATATTCATAAATTAGATGTCCAGACTATGATGTGCTTGGATACTGATAGTGGAATATATATTAATGAAAGAAACCTTTAAGTAGAACTATCTTTATTTAAATAAATTAAATGTACCTATTTTTCCTAAGTCAGAGACACAGAAGATATATCACAGACATGTTCATTCACAGGTCAGTGGGGACCACACACACAAAGTTTTTAATTGTGGTGAGACATGTAAACATCAAAAGTTGGTAACTAACTACATACCTATTACTATGGGAGCAAAGCTACTGTAAATGAGGACAGAATCAGGTTATAGCAATTTTATTTAAATAGAAATCAACAAAATATTGGAATTCAGGTAATAAAATGAATATAATTCAAAAACATATAATTGAGTGAGAACCTTAGATATCAATGAGCTATGTAATATGTTGTTCAATTTAAAGCATATGTCATATTTATTTTATAAAACTATACTCCATTGTAAAGACATTTATTAGTTTTTGTAAAGGAGGACCTATGTGGAGAAGAGAAATACGAATGGAGAGGGAAAATTAGTACTCAAGATATACATGGATGTGAATTAGGGTGTCATTAACTCAATTTACTCCTTGAGGTTAGAAAAAGAAATAAATATAGGAGTTGCACACATATTCATAACTTTTATTCCTTCTGAATCTTTTAAAACCCTATAGGCCATATTTAGATAATTTTGTTTTTATCCTCACATATAAAATATGGAAGAAGTCTTTGCAGAAAATGCTGAAAATATGTACTTTGTAGTTGATCAAGACATATAAGAAATAATCTATTAAATCCAGATACCTGAGTAAATGCAATAAAAATAACAACTAATAAAAGCAGGTGAATTGTAGATGTAAACACACACACACACACACACACACACACACACACACACAAAACAAACAAACAAAAAACATTTCCTCAATAGAGAAATCAAAGTTACTCTGGATAATTAGCAAACACCAGTGGCATCATTTCCTGTTCTCAGAGGCTTTGGGAATAGCCAAGAAGTGCATTCAAGCTCCCAGGGGAATGTCGTGAAGGGAGGGGACACTCATAAATTCTTCTCACAGCAGTCAGGCTCATAATCGCATGGGGGAACAAGAAGCCAGTCCTCGCTTAGGGTAAGTAGATGTCACTGATTATAATGATTGCTAGATTAGCTGCAGCAATGATTTTTGATGGCTGTCTCCAATTTAAATGAAAGATATGAATATAGTCACCAATTCCAGACTCAGTAGATTCTATCAGGTATATTAATAACGTCTGTTCATAACCAGGTTTCTTTGGAGTAATGGTATATGTTTACCACTATTATTATGTTCATTGAAGGTGATAAGGAACGTCATTTTTATTTGTCATTATTCCTACATTTATGTTGAGATTCTAGACAGTAAACATCCTGAAGGGGGAGTCAGCATTTTTTGCAAGCTCAGCTTAAAGTCACCCTCTCTCCTTCCCTCCCTCTCCCTTTCCCTCCCTCCTCTGAGTGGGAGAGCAATGTTCTCCATTTAACCAACCCATTTATTTCATTTGAGGCTATTGGCAAAATGTTACAGAATATCGACTTGAGATTGGGTGCTTACATTTGCATAAGAGAACATCCTGGGACTCATGTCCATCCTCCTGGTCCTGGTACAGCTCTCGAGTTTCTGCTTTCATCTAATAAGAGTCAGGTGTGATGCTCAATTTCCTTGTTTCTTTTCAGGCAGTGCTTGGTTAGGGCTGGTGGGAGGAGGGCCACTTAATACTTACTCCATTGAATTTCAGAAGAACTCCAGGGTTTGTAAAATCACAATAAAATGGATGTTGGGATGAAGAGGTTTGGCCAACTGTACGAACTACTGTGGATTAGTCCTTTCTTTGGGTATAATTTTTGTAGCTTCAGGCATTAGACTTTGTCATTTGTTTGGTTGTCGCTAGCGAATGTTTGTTATTGCTTTGCTGTCGATATTTTGTTAATTTGAATAGATTTTTGGGTAGAGCAAATTTTGTGAAGTAGTTTTATCTCCCAAATTAAACTTGAATTTTTTATTTGTGGGCAACCAGAGGTTCTAGTTTTTAAGGTTATAAAAGGTTAACATTTTAAGGTTATAAAAGTTTAACATTTTCTTATAATGTTAAGTCCTTGACCTTGTAAGGATGAGCAAATATCGGATTTCTTCATCCTATACAGGGATAAACATTTTCCCTATCTCCACTGAATAGTTCGATTTTGCATGCTTGTCCTAACATGCTACTTCAGTCATAAACTATAGTTCTATACATTCATGGATCTTTTCCTGAAGTCCTTATTCTGTTCCACTGATGTATGCCATATTGTTTCAATAATTCCAGCTTTATAATTTTACCATTTGGTCTTTTCAAAATGTCTTGCTTATTCCATATAATTTGTATTTTCTCAATGCCTTTGAAATCATTGGCAAATTCTACAAATATCCTTAGATTTCAATTGTAAGGGCATCGAGAAAATAGACTAATTTCAGCAGAATTGACATTTTGTCACTGCATTGTGCAATCTACGAACATAGTATTTGTACTAATTTATTTAAGGCTTCTATAATGTTTCCATAAAACATTTTAATTTTTCTCCTTTTAAGAGTAGGTTCTGCCTAGTTTTTATAAGATATCCTACCATTATGGAATTTTCTTTTTATTCTTAAGTTTTATAGCTTTTATCTATCCTAAATATTATTAATTTCTCATCTACTCAAATGGTCATTTTGTTTTCTAATTCATTCTGATAATGTGGTGAATTCTAATTATAGATTTTCCAAAATTAAACCTTCCAGCCAAACATGGAATCAACACAGCTTGAACAAATGTTTTATAATTCTTATACATTTTTAAAAGTGATACCAATAATATATTAGTATTGTTTAGGGTTTTATATCTATATAAGTGAAATTATAGGCCTGAATATATTGTGGTTTTTTAAATTATATTTTTATTTTTTAAATCAGGATTTTGTGCCTCCTAGAATGAGTCACACTGTAGTTCTCATTTCTTATATATTGGAGAGTTTGAAATGATTTTTTTCCCCACAAAACTTTGGAAGCACCTACCTTTAAAAACAATCTGAAGGAGAACAGAGTTGGAAAAGTAGAGGTAGATAAAGTTCAATCCTTAAATTCAATGTGTTAGAACCAACCATTTTATGTATTTTTATGGAAGATGAAATAAAGGGGTAAGAATTGTATTCAAATTAAAATATAGTAATTATATTCCATGCAATATTATTTTCCAGTCTCTAAGTCATTTGAAATAGCACTGCCTACTTTGGAGTGACATTTCTCTTTGTTGAATCACTATTTTATAGCAGTTTTCTGGATAATTTTAGGGGGTACATTAACAAATACATTTTAATAATTTTTATTTGCTTTAATATGTGCTAGAAAACTGTAACTACAACATTAAGCCAACATCAGAGGTATTAGTTCTTAGGTCAAAGCAAATGTGAGAATGACACCTAGTGTTTTTCTCATACTGAGTAACTTCTAAATGCAGGTCTCACTTGGTATGCAACACAGCAAAAATCATAAACTGAAAAAAAACACATACATGTGCTAAAATTTCACATGCACTCTTCTAGAAAAAATAAAAGTTACTTATGTACGTTACAGTGCACATGTTGGGGACTTCTGCAAAATAGCTATCTTGTCTATCCTCAAAAAATCATCAACAATATTTAAAGCTCATAAAAGCATAGTGAAATGATAATATGGTTTCAAAAATGAAATGAATGGTGGAATGGGAATGCCATTAGTATGCAGAGTTATAGTGGGAAAGTAAATCAAAGTCTATTCAATTAGTTAATCACGGTTTTCTCTGGAGGTTGAGACTAAGGTTGCAAGGGCAAGGAGTAGAGGGCATTCCTTTTATTATAATTCCTTCCAGTTTTTAAGCGAAAAACATTTCTAAAAAAGATATCAGGATTCCCACTCAAGATCAAACGTTTCTAATGATGCATTGTTGACAAAGTCATAAAGGAGTTGTATATATTTGATAATTGTAGCTAGCATTTGGCACAAAAAAAATGGCTACTATATATCTTAGGTTATAACACTTTCTAAATTTGGTTCCAGCTTCAATGTTGGCGGTGAGTCTTGTTTCAAGTCACCTCATCTAAATTTTTTTTAGTGTTTAATTAAGAGACAGAGACAGAGCGTGAGTTGGGGAGGGGCAGAGAGAGAGGGAGGCACAGAATCCAAAGCGGGCTCCGGGCTCTGAGCTGCCAGCACAGAGCCAGACATAAGGCTCAAACCCACGAACTGTGAGATCATGACCTAAGTCAAAGTCAGATGCTTAAGTGACTAAGCCACTCAGGCGCCCCTTAAGTCACCTCATCTAAAAACTTGGATTTGTGTTACCCATAATGACTTTGGGTTCTAAAATGGGAACAGATGCTGTCTCCAGAATCTCAAGGACTCTTGTGATGTTTCTTCCCACAGCATTCTTCCTTCATGGCCAGGATGAACCAACCAAATCAAACAGTGCTAACAGAATTCATCCTAATGGGAATTACAGACCGGCCTGAGCTGCAGGCTCCCGTCTTTGGACTCTTCCTCATCATCTATGTGATCTCAGTGGTGGGCAACCTGGGCATGATCATCCTCACCAAGGTGGACTCCAGGCTACAAACACCCATGTACTTCTTCCTCAGACACCTGGCTTTCATTGATCTTGGTTATTCAACAGCTGTGGGGCCCAAAATGTTAGTCAATTTCATAGCTAATCAAAACACAATCCCCTATAATGGGTGCGCCACACAGCTGGCTTTCTTCATCTTGTTCATCATCAGCGAGCTTTTCATTCTGTCAGCAATGGCCTATGACCGCTATGTGGCCATCTGTCATCCTCTGCTTTATACGGTTGTTATGTCACAAAAGGTGTGCTGGGTGCTGGTGGCTGTCCCCTATGTCTACAGTGCCTTTCTTTCTCTGATAATCACCATAAAGATTTTTATGTCATCCTTTTGTGACCATAATGTCATTAGACATTTTTATTGTGACAATCTTCCCTTATTAACTTTGTTGTGCTCAAGCACACGTGACATTGAGTTGATAATACTGATCTTTTCAGCATTTAATTTGGTGTCATCTCTTCTGATAGTGCTTGTCTCCTACATCTTGATCCTGATGGCCATCCTCAGCATGAACTCCTCACAGGGCAGGCACAAGGCCTTCTCCACCTGTGGATCCCATATGACAGTGGTCATTGTATTATATGCAACTCTATTCTTCATGTACGTGCAACCCAAATCCAGTCATTCGTTTGATACTGATAAAATTGCCTCTGTATTTTATACTTTGATAATACCTATGCTGAATCCCATGATCTACAGCTTGAGGAACAAAGAGGTAAAAGGTGCCCTGCGTCGGATATGGAAAAATCTGCACAAACTGCCTATGTAGAGTTCACTGTGAACTACGTATATAATAAATTAGTTTATAGACTATTGTTGATTATATGCCATAGGCCTTAGAAAGGACTAATGTATAAAAGTCACGGAAAACTAGAATTGTTTTTCCCATTTTCAATGTATAGATGTTTCAGTAATGATGATCCTTCTGATATCATTTTTGGTTTCAGTGGAGGTGACTGAAGTCCAGACTACTGTTCTCACATTGCTAAGTACTTATGTTACAGTTGAAGACAACTTGTATTGTTTCTTGGGTTTGTTGTAATGCATCTCCCCTTAGATATTATTACTTAAAAGGCTTTCTAATGTCTTTGCCTAAATGTTAAATAAATGCTAGTCCCCACCACAATGGCATATGGCATATAGAAGATGGCAACTATTGTTCCTGTTGGGGGAAATACACACAATAATGAATAATCAATTGTATCTACCTTAATGACACTTGAACTCTATCCTCTTGTTGTGGGAAGCATCTCAGCTTTTATTAAGCGATATGTGTACCTGTATATGCTTGGGGAAAGCAGAAATAAAAGTGTATTTATTTTCAGGTGGCATAATTGTTTACATTAAAATTTCAAAACTGTTCATGCTGAAACATTAGAAATAATAACTGAATTTTGCAAGGTTAGTGCACATTAAGTCAGCATATTAAAGATCAGATTTGTTTTTTTGCTCTACAATAACAAAAAAAGGTAAAAGTAAAGTTTTAAACTATCAATTACACTAGAAATGAAAAGTCTGTAATACTTAGGGAAAATTTAATGAGCAAGTTGCATCACATCTCTGCCACAAACTATAAAAACATTACTGAATTATTAAAGAAGTCATAAATGTAGCATATACCATACCATTGCTGAGAAGAAATAAATGTTGCATGGTGGTTAGTTCTCCCTAAATTATTCTATATATTTAATGTAGTAACGATCAAAACTGCAGCAGCATTTTTTAATAGTCAAGTAGATTTTAAAGATTACATGGAAATCCAAATATCTAGACTATTATAGAAGAAAGAACACAGAGGCATTGCAATAACAGATACCAATTTATTTAATTAAGCAATATTATTTTAATGTGTAAACATTAATAAACTAGATAGTTTTAAATTATTATAGAAACTATTTTTTAATCTTCCCTTCTTCATTCTTTCATTCTTTTTCCTTCTTTATTTTAGATTTATGGAAGCTGATTATAAACTTAATTAAGAGAGGCAAAATGCCAAAAATACAAAGATAGTTTGAAGAACGATTAAAGTTACAGGAGTTATACTACCAGATTTCATGACCTATTACAAAGCTATAGTAATTAAATTTCTTTTTTCCTAAGTGGTATAGCCGCTGTGGAAATAGTGGCTCTAAAAACTTAAGAGGTTCCTCTAAAATTTAGAAATGAGAATGCCACGTGATCCAAGAATGTCATTACTGGGTATTTGCCCTAAGAATAGAAAAGAATACAAAAACACTAATTCAAAAAGTTATATGCACCTCTATAGTCACTGCAGGAGTATTTACAGTAGCCAAAATATGGAATCAGCCCAAGTAGCCACTGTTAGATGATAGAATAAAGAAGATGTGGAATTTATACACGATGGAATATTACTCAGCCTTAAAATGGATGAGATCTTGCGGCACCTGGGTGGCTCAGTTGGTTAAGCACCCGACTTTGGCTCAGGTCATGATCTCACGGTTCATGGGTTCGAGCCCCACGTCGTGCTCTGCGAGGATGGCACAAAGCCTGCTTGGGATTCTGGTTCATCTTCTCCCTGCCCCTCCCCCACTTGTGCTCTGTCTCTATCAAAAATAAATAAATGTAAAAAAAAAAAGGATGAGATCTTGCCATTTGTGCCAACATGGGTAGACACAGAAAGTATTATGGTAAGCGAAACAAGCCAGACAGAGAAATACAAATACCATATGATTCACTAATATACGGAATCTAAAAACAAAACACTCAAATCAACAAACAAGCAAAGTTAGATGTAGACCTATAAATACGGAGAACAAATTTATGGTTGCCAGAGAGGAGGGGAATGGGGGATAGGCAAAAAGGCTGGGGGTGGGGGAGAGGAAGATAGAGGCTTCCAATTATGGAATGAGTTAAGTTACAGGAATAAAAGGTACAGCATAGAAAATATAGTCAATGGTATTGACAGGTGGTAGCTACACTTGTGGTTAGCATAACATAATGGATAAACACGTTGATTCACTGTGTTTTACATCTGAGACTAACATACATTGTGTGTCAATTATACTGCAATAAAAAAAAAAAAAAAAAGGAAAGAGAACATTGTCCAGAAAACAGACCAAATGATTGATGGAATACAATAGTGACTTCAGAAACAGATCTACAAATACACTGTTACCTAACTTATGATGGATGCATCACTATTTTCTCAAAGAGGAAGAACAATCTTTTCCATAAATACTCTTAGGCAATTTGTATATTTATTGGAGAGAAAAAAGGATCTGGGCGCGTATCCAGTCCCTATACAGACTCAGTTGTACTTGATTAAAGATCTCATTGTGAAATACAAACATCTAAAAGGAAAGAATAGTGAAACATCTTGGAGATATTGAAATATATAAAGCATTTTAAACAGACCTCATAAAACAATGGTTATCTAAGATTTAAAATGATTCATTGCACTGACTTAAGAAATTATGTTCATCACAATTAATAGTATGAGAAGGAAACTCTAACAATGGGAAAAGATGCTTTTTTTTAAATTTTTTTTTAGAGGGTGTGGAGGGGCAGAGAGAGAGAGAAGAGAAAATCCCTATCTGTCAGCACAGAGCCCAACACGAGGCTCAAACTCACAAACCAGGAGATCATGACCTGAGCCAATATCAAGAGTCAGACTCTTAACCAACTAAACCATCCAGATGCCCAAGGGAGTATTTTTTTTTTAACGTTTATTCACTTTTGAGAAATAGAGAGAGACAGAATGAGTGGGGGAGGGGCAGAGAGAGAGGGAGACACAAAATCCAAAGCAGTCTCCAGGCTCTGAACTGTCAGAGCCCCACCTGGGGCTTGAACCCATGGAGGGCGGGATCATGACCTGAGCTGAAGTCATATGCTCAACCAACTGAGCCACCCAGGCACCCCTAGATGCCGGAGGGAGAGGATACTTTTATCAGACCTACATAATCAGACAAATCGTGGACAAAGGCTTTGTAAGCATAATATAAAGGTAACTGTTCCAAATCCATAAAGAGTTGACAAGAAATACAATATGAAGATGACAAAAGATATTGGTGTGGACATAAAGGATGTGGGAGTAGCTGTTTTTAATTACCATTTTCAAGAAATTCTTCTCTATGTCAGGGCAATATGTTTTTATAAACTATAAATTATTATCCTTAAAAAATATATGACAGAGGTGCCTGGGTGGCTCAGTCCGTTGAGCGTCGGACTTCGGCTCAGGTCACGATCTCCCACTGCGTGAGTTCGAGCCCCGCTTCAGGCTTTGCGCTGATACTCAGAGCCTGGAGCCTGCTTCAGATTCTGTGTCTTCCTCTCTCTCTCTCTCTCTTTCTCTCTCTCTGCCCCTCCCCCACACATGCTCTGTCTCTCTCTGTCTTAAAAATAAATAAAACGTTTTTAAAAAATTAAAAAAATAAAAGTAACAAAAATAGATAAAAATAATTCACATTGTTAGCAGGCAGAAAAAGAATTATTCATGTGTGTGTGCACATGTGAGTGTGTGTGTTTAAGGGGACAGTTCATCGCAGACAGCAGACTGAAGGATTCTCCTGGGGTCCTGGTAATGTTTCAATTTTTCTATCATCATAGCTGTTTGATCTGGATTCTGATTACACAGTTGTCTTGAATTTGCAAAAATGTACGATGCATGCATTTGTTAATAAGTATATTATGTTTAAATAAGTTAAAACACCACAAAAAAAGGGGAAAACAAGTACTTGTAAATTTTTACTTTTACTTGTAAATTTTTTTAATGATGTAGTAAGCATCATTCAATCATCTTCATTCTGCCCCCAGAGATAAACTCATAAAAAGCCATTGTAGTAGAAGAAGATCATTAAGGATTACAAGAAAAATGAAAACATCTTTCCTACAAATACAACGATTTGATTCCAGATCGCTGGGTTACAATAGAAAGACTTTACCAGGAGACATTGTGGAAAGGTATCTAACATAACTTTATTAGCAGGGGAATATAAAGATGTCCTGTAGAATTAGGAGATATACTACGCCTTTGTTTGATATTTTCAAATTCTTGAGGCATAATTAGCTTGTATTCTTTCTCCTCAGGGAGAGACTCAAAGGAGTAAAGTCATCCATAAATCCTTACTGGGTTGTGCCATGAACAAATGGGAGCCCAGAGATTTTCCACCTCGCAGGTGAGTACACTGTAGCTGTCTCTGTGACTAACTCTGAGTCTAGTGACTCTTCAGGACCCCACCTCCCTTTTACATTATTGTCCCCAAACCCCCACCCGCTTCCATGATTTAACCATCTCTTTAACTGTTCTCTTTTGTTAACTGAAGTTTCTGGGCAAATACAAGGTTGTAAACATCTTTATTATAATTTTTGGTGAAAGCTAGACGTTTGCTAAGATGCAGCAAGGTTGTAATCATTGAATAGTGGGGGAAAAAAAAGCAATCTCTGAAAAGGGAATTGGTTAAGAAATTCACACCCAAGACCTTAAGATTTTCCTGTTTAGTTTCTTTCACTTGGACCCTTAGTAAAATGTCAAATATGATACTATTATGCGTAGTTAATTGGATATTTTCAGAATTTCTAACTCAAATCACACATTTCCATAGTGGTTTCCAGTCCCTCTAAAGTAAAAGGATTGCCTCAATGTGTTTGTAACACTTGCAATTTCTCTGTTTCAAATACATCATGTGTTTCCCAAATTTATCAATGTCCTTTTCAAACCATCCCTTTTAGTTGGAAGTGAGGTGAAAGCAAACTATTAAAGCATTGATATCAGTATGTAATGCCTCCATCACCCCATAACATCTGATTAATAACAGGATTGCCCCTCTTCCTTACCTGTAAGCTTTGGAATAGTCTCTGAAATGCCATCAGATTATCCCTTAAATAACGAAAAGCATATCTCATGTAGATTGGAATTAAGATTAAAATATGTGCACATACAAATTTCAATAAAGAAGAATTCTTGCAAAATTTTAAAGCAGTAATATGTATTTTGATTACAATTACAGTGTATTTTCCACTTATTTAATAGTTTTTTTTCTAAAACTCTATTCCCCCTTGAAAATTACTTTGATGTGTAAGTATATATATTTAAATCTATATTTTGTTGACCTTCCATGTTGAATATACTCATTGTCACCTAATTTAGTGCAAAAAGATGTATTTGGCAATAGGAGGGGGCAGGGCTGGGGAATAATTTAATTCTCTCACCTCTATCCTTAGGGTAGTTTTATAGTGAAGGTCCAACTCTAATCTCATTGTGTTTTTTACATGTTTGAAGAAAAGTTGGGAGGGAAAAAAACAGATCTAAAAGGTAAGAACCAGGTTACCTTCAATAATCGTACAAAGTAATGTAAATAGAACCATGTAAAATAAAGTTTAGTGTTTTACATAGAACTCTAAAGATAATTAGAAACACGTCATATCTTTTCTCATATATAAGGGGACTTGTATTTAGTAGCATGGATTTAAAAGAGAGCACACACTCTGATATTCTCATTTATTCCGTGAGATTTATGATGCTTTTAATATCCACCCGAAATATGTCCCTAACTGAATTGTCTCCTGAGAATGAATTTGGTGTTCCTGACCGCTAATCTGCTTTCTCTCTCTATGGATTCATCTCTTTTGGATATTTCATATAATGGAATTATATAATATAATACGCACAGATGTGCCCTTTTATACTTGGCTTCTTTTGCTTAGCACGTGTTAAAGGCTCATCCATGTTGTTGCATATAACAATACTTCTTTCCTTGTATGGCTTCCTAATTTCTTATTGTGTGGAGACAACAGAGATGTTATCCATGCATTGGTTGATGGACATTTGGGTTGTCCCCAAGTTTTGACTATCATGAACTGGTGTATCTCTTACGAATGCTGTCATGAACATTTACCTGCAAAGTTTTTGTATGAACTCTTGTGGTTGTCTGTACTTTGGGGGTACACATCTGGAAAGGAATTACTGGATCAGAATGGTAATTCTTAGCTTGATGTATGGAGTCACCGTCAAACTCCATCCATAGTGACTGTACTGTTTTACCTTCCCATTAATACACAAGGATTCTCATCTCTACACCCTTGTCAACGTTTGTGATTTTTTTTCTTTTCTTATCTTTTCTTTTTTAAGCCACCTTACGACAAGCAAAGTGGTATCTCCTTGTGGTGTGGATTTGCATTGCCCTCATGGCTAATGATGTTGAATATCTTTTCATATGCCAATGTCCATTCGCATATATTCTGTAAGAAATGTCTCTAACTTTTTTGCCTGTTTTTTTTGTTTGTTTGTTTAAGTTGGGTAATTTTTCATTTAGATATTGGACTGTAAGAGTCCTTTGTATATTTTATATAGTAGACACCAGATAGAAGATTGACAATTTTTTTCATTATATGAGTTAATTTTTCATTCCGTAATAATGTCCATTAATGCATACAACTTGTCTGTTTTTTACATTTTGATAAATCCAATTTAGGAGATTTTAACTTTGTTGTTTGTCATTTTGTTGTCATATCTAAGAAAGCTATAAAGAGCTCAGCTAAGCTGAGAGAGGGAAAGAAAGAGAGAGGAAGGGAGAGAAAGAGAGAAATGAGCTGCCAGGTGCTGGAACAGACAATTACGGCCACAGGCCATAATGAAAGATTTAGGCCTTTAATCATTATTAAAATGGTCCTCTCAGTCATGTCATGAAAGTTAATGATTATTTTTGTATTTATTCCCAGTATAGGTTTCCCGAATGGCCTGCACAGACAAACACAATCTAACACTGTTGAAAGAATTCATTCTAATGGGAATCACAGGACTCCCTGAGCTGCAGACTCCATTATTTGGACTACTCCTCACTGTTTATCTGGTCTCAGTCGTGGGTAATCTGGGTTTGATCATCCTCACCAAGATAGACTCTAGGCTACAAACACCCATGTACTTCTTCCTCAGACACCTGGCTTTCACTGATCTTGGTTATTCAACAGCTGTGGGACCCAAAATGCTGGTAAATTTTGCTGTAGATCAACATACAATCTCCTTTAATGGGTGTGCCACCCAACTCACTTTTTTCAGTATTTTTATCATTAATGAAATTTTCATTCTGTCGGCAATGGCCTGTGACCGCTATGTGGCCATCTGTAACCCTCTGCTCTACACAGCTGTTATGTCACAAAGATTATGTCAGGTGCTAGTGGTAATGGCTTATCTCTATAGTGTCTCTTTGTCTTTGTTGACCATCATGAAAATTTTCCTTTCATCATTTAGTGATTATAATGTCATCAGGCATTTCTACTGTGACAGTCTACCATTGATAGCTTTGCTCTGTTCAGGCACCGATGAAATTAGATTGATAATTCTGATCTTTTCTGCTTTTAATTTGGTGTCATCTCTTCTCACAGTCCTTGTGTCCTACATTCTAATCTCTGTTGCCATCTTCAGGATGAACTCTGCAAAAGGCAGGCACAAGGCTTTCTCCACCTGTGGATCCCATCTGGCAGTGATTGCCTTATTCTATGGCACTCTATTCTTTATGTATGTGCAGCCGAAATCTACTCATTCCTTTGATACTGATAATATGGCCTCCTTATTTTACACGTTGGTTATACCCATGCTGAATCCAATGATCTACAGCTTGAGGAACAAAGAGGTGAAAAATGCCCTACGAAGAACTTGGAGAAAGTGTGCAAATATAGACATACCTCAGAGATATTGCGGGTTTGGTTCCAGTCCACCACAATGAAGCAAATTTCACAGTAAACCAAATTGAATGAATTTTTGGTTGTCCAATACATATAAAAGTTATGTTGACCCTGTATTATAGTCTGTTAAGTGTTTTTTAGCATTAAAGGTAATCATACAATGTGTATACTTAAAAAAAAAAAACACTGTATTGCTTGAAAATGCTGTCATCTGAGCCTTCAAAGTCATAATATTTTGCCTAGAGGGTCTTGCTTCCATCTTGATGGCTGCTTACTGGTCAGGGTGGTGGTTGCCAAAGGTTAGGGTGACTGTAGTATTTTCTGTTTTTTTTTTTTTTAATTAAAAATTTTTTAAATGTTTCTTTATTTTTAAGAGAGAGAGAGAGACAGAGACAGAGCATGAGCGGGGGAGGAACAGAGAGAGAGAGGAGACACAGAATCCAAAACAGGCACAGAGCCTGATGCAGGGCTCAAACTCTGAATGGTGATATCATGACCTGAGCTGAGTCAGACACCCAACCAGCTGAGCCACCAGGCACCCCAACTGTGGTAATTTCCTAAAATAAGACAACAGTGAAGTGTATTGCATTGATTGACTCTTCCTTTCATGAATAACTTCCCTGTAGCATGTGGTGCTGTTTGATAGCATTTAACCACAGTAGAACTTCTTTTCAAAATGGAGTCAATCTTCTCAAACCCTGCTACTGCTCTATCGACCATGTGTATGTCATATTGTAAATCCATATTCTAAATCCACTGTTGCCAGTTCAACAACCTTACAGCATCTTCACCAGGAGTAGATTCCACTTGAAGAAATCACTCTCTTGGTTCATGCATAAGAAGCAATTCTTCATCCATTAAAGTTTTGTCATGAGATTTCAGCCATTCATTCACATCTTCAGGCTCCACTTCTGATTCTAGTTGTCTCACTATGTCTACCACATCTGCAATGAGTTCATCCACTGATGAAACAACTAACATTGTTTCAGCCTTGGACTATTGCTTGCATGGGTAGATTTCTGTTAAATTATGATTTGTGACTATATGCATGCTGAGGAAAGCATAAATAAAAGTATTATTGTTTGTAAGATTCATAATTGTATATATTAAAAATTCAAAAATATCTTCAAGCTGATACACTGAAAATAATGACTAAATTTTGCAAGGTTAGTACATATAAATTTTCCAAATGAAAGATCAATTATTTTGCTATCCACTAGTAATAAACAGGTAAAAATAAAATTTTATTTTTTTGCCTTTATTTTTTTTATTTATTTTTTTTCAATATATGAAGTTTATTGTCAAATTGGTTTCCATACAACACCCAGTGCTCATCCCAAAATGTGCCCTCCTCAATACCCATCACCCACCCTCCCCTCCCTCCCACCCCCCCATCAACCCTCAGTTTGTTCTCAGTTTTTAACAGTCTCTTATGCTTTGGCTCTCTCCCACTCTAACCTCTTTTTTTTTTTTTCCTTCCCCTCCCCCATGGGTTTCTGTTAAGTTTCTCAGGATCCACATAAGAGTGAAAACATATGGTACCTGTCTCTCAGTATGGCTTATTTCACTTAGCATAACACTCTCCAGTTGCATCCACGTTGCTACAAAGGGCCATATTTCATTCTTTCTCATTGCCACATAGTACTCCATTGTGTATATAAACCACCATTTCTTTATCCATTCATCAGTTGATGGACATTTAGGCTCTTTCCATAATTTGGCTATTGTTGAGAGTGCTGCTTAAAAATAAAATTTTAAACTATCAATTACACCTGAAAAAATTTGTCTCATAGTTAGGAGAAAATCTAATAAACAATTTACATGATTTTGTGGTTAGAAATTACAAAAGCCTTGCTCAGTTATTAAAGAAAACATAGATGTAGGAGTACATCATGTCCATTGTTTGGAAGAAGTAAATGCTGTGATGAGGTCAGTTCTCCTTAAGCTATCCTATAGATTTAACACAGTAACAGTACAATCCCAATAGTACTTTTAAATATTTCAGTTGATACCAAAATTTATATGGCAAGCCAAGAGATTTAAAATAGCCAGTCAATGTCCCACAAGATGAATCTAATGACAGGTACAACTTCCTTTAATAAAGCTAGATTATTTTTTAAATGTTTATTTACTTACTTTGAGAGAAAGAGATCATATGTGTGAAGGGGAGAGAGGCAGAGAGAGAGGGAGAAAGAATCCCAAGCAGGCTCCCGGCTGTCAGTGCAGAGATGGACACAGGGCTTCTTCTCACCAGCAGAACCATGAGATTATGACCTGAGCTGAAATAAGGAGTCAGCTGTTTAACAGACTGAGCCACCCAGGTGCCCCAAAACCACATTTCTTGAACAAAAGGGAAATATCTTCACGACTCGGAATAAGCGAAGAAGGCCAGGGAGGGGAAGAATGAATGGATATAATATTAAATGAAAGACACCAGGCTCTCGCGAAATCACACTGGCTTATGAAAATATAAATGAGATTCAGCTGTACTCACTTGGCACTTTATACAAGTGACCCATTTTGGTTTAGAATGTTTGATACAGTTGAGGAGTACTGCATGTAGCCAAGAATGCAAGGCTGATTTCACACACGAAAACCCATTACATAAATCACATAATTCAACATCCTTAACAGGTTTATGGTGAAATTCAACGCTGATTTGTAATAAACTGCCTTGCTAAGCAGGATAGTAGAAACTGATGTTATAAATAATATCTAAAAAAATCCTGCATGTGGGGGAATAAATCGATTGAACACAGAGGTATTGAAGGTAGTGAAAATACTTGTATGATATCATAATCATGGGTACATATTATTACATTTTAAAAATCTACAGAAAACTTGTAATATAATACTGAAACATTAAAGATTTTCCTCTGAACACTCCTAAGACGAGGAGATCCAGACCCATCACTTATATTCAGTATATATTGGACATTGTAGCTGGTTCACCACATTAGGAAATAAAAAGTATAAAGATAGATGGGAAAGCACACACTACCATTAAAAACATTTGTTTTGATGTCTTAACTACATAGAAAAAACTATAAATAATTTATTTAAAATAATACATGTATTTATAAAATTTGCTGGATATGAAACAAATTACAAAAAATCAACTTTATTTCTATATCCCACCCATAATAATTAGAAAAAAATTGAAAAAGAGATAATGTTTATGTATTTATTCATTTCGTATGACTTCCTTTATGTGAGGAAGCTAGAATTGTAAAATCCATAGAAGCAGAAACAGTAGTTGCAACATGATGGAAGAAAAGAGAATGGGTATAGACGTTTCGTGGGTATAGAGTTTCAGTTTGGAATGACGAGAATGTTCTGGAGGTAGATAACCATGATGTTTGCAAAACAGTAGGTATGTATCTAATGACACAAATATATACTTACAAGTTAAAAGCTAAAATCATTAAAATGGTACATTTTATGCTATATGTCTTTTATGACAATAAGAAGAAAGTTCAACAAAATGCTTCAATTGAGGGTTTTACTCTTTTCAAGTTCTATGAATTGGGAAACGCAGTTACTTCCCAAGTCCCTTCCCTTCAAGACCAGCATACTTTCGGTAAGCTCAGAAATTTTATAAGTGCTAAGCTCCATTGGAAATACACATGTAAGTGATTTTAAAAAAGAATTTGTGCAGCGTGAGAAAAAAATCTGTTATTGTACGTATGGCTCAGATTAGAAGGCAAACTCTCCGTAGGAATGAATAAAGGTTTTAAAGGCTGCCCCTTGTACATCATTGCAGACAACAACAAATAACTATTGTGCAGATGCACAGACATGATACAAAGAAAAAGGGAAGCATGCTTTTAGATATTCCTGGATTTTTTTTCAGCAGAAAAAATGAATAGAATTATTTAGAACTACTTACAGTTGACATAAAGACCTTCTACTTGGAAGCCTGATCTTGGAACAAATGCCAAATGAGAAAAATCGCTTGGCAGACTAACAGTCACTCTTATACGAAATATGTTCTGAGTACAAAGAAATATGTCATTGTTCTGTGATTTTGCCGAATGTCTATGCGATAATTTTCACAAAGAAAATATATTTGAATTATGCAGTCCTAGAAAGTAGTGGCCGAGTGTAGACTGAAACACGTTGTCACAAAAGATGTTGAAGATGGTTGAGAAGTTTCGCATTATGGAAATATATGAAAAGTATACGTTTGGATAAGTAATTTAATGTTAAGAATAGTTCAATTCGCAATGAGGTGAAATAAGAGTGAATGGTTGACTTCCTTCTTGCTGATTTGGATGATTTTCTTTCTTTTTGCTGTCTGATTGCTGAGGTTAGGACTTCCAACACTATGTTGAATAACAGTGGTGAGACTGGAAATCCCTTCCTGTTCCTGACCTTAAGGGGGAGGCTCTCAGTTTTTCCCCATTGAGGATGATTTTAGCTGTGGGGTCTTTCATATATGGCCTTTATGATCTTGAGGTATGTTTCTTCTATCCTTTACTTTCTTGAGGATTTTTATCAAGAACGAGTGCTGTATTTTGTCAAATGCTTTCTCTGCATCTATTGAGAGAATCATGTGGTTCTTATCTTTTCTTTTACTAATATAATGTATCACATTGATTAATTTGCAGATATTGGACCAGCCTTGCATCACAGGAAGAAATCCCACTTGATCTTCGTGAATAATTCTTTTAATGTATTGTTGGATCTGGTTTGCTAGTATCTTATTGAGAAATTTTGCATTCATGTTCATCGGGGAAGTTGGTTTGTAGTTCTCCTTTTCAGTGGGATATTTGTCTGCTTTAGGGATCAAGGTAATGCTGGCCTCATGAAATGAGTTTGGAAGTTTTCCTTCCATTTCTATTTTTTGGAACAGCTTCAAAAGAATAGCTGTTAACTGTTCTCTGAATGGTTGGTAGAATTCCCCTGGAAAGCAGTTCAGCCCTGGACTCTTGATTTTTGATTACTGATTCAATTTCTTTACTGGTTATGGATCTGTTAAAATATTCTTTTTTAAAAAAATTTTAATGTTTATTTTTGAGAGAGACAGAGACAGAGCATGAGTCGGGGAGGGGCAGAGAGAGGGAGACACAGAATCCGAAGCAGGTTCCAGGCTCTGGAGCTGTCAGCACAGAGCCCGGCACGGGGCTCGAACCCACGGACCGTGGGATCATGACCTGAGCTGAAGCCGGATGCTTAACCAACTGAGCCACCCAGGCCCCCCCATTTAAATTTTCTATTTCTTCCAGTTTCAGTTTTGGTAGTGTATATGTTTCTGTGAATATGTCCATTTCTTCCCGATTGCCCAATTCGTTGGCATATAATTGCTCATAATATTCTCTTATTATTGTTTGCATTTCTGTGGCATTGGTTGTGATCTCCTTTCATTCGTGATTTGATTTATTTGGATCCTTTGCTTTTCCTTTTTGATCAGTCTGGACAGGGGTTTTATCAATTCTGTTAATTCTTTCAAAGAACCAGCTTCTGCTTTCATTGATTGATCCTACTGTTTTTTTTTTTTTTTTTTCAAACATTAACTCCTACTCTAAGCTTTATTAATTTCCCTTCTTCTGCTACTTTTGGGCTTTATTTGCTGTTCTTTTTTCCAGCTCTTTCAGGTGTAAGTTTAGGTTACGTATTTGAGAACGTTCCTCCTTCTTTATGAAGGCTGTTTTGCTATACACTTCCTTCTTATGACCACCTTTGCTGCATCACAGAGGTTTTGGAATGCCGTGTTTTCATTTTCATTGGCTTCCATGTACTTTTCAATCTCCTCTTTAATTTCTTGGTTAATCCATTCATTCTTTAGTAAGATGTGCTTTAATCCAAGTATTCATGGTCTTTCCAATTTTTTTCTTGTGGTTGATTTGGAGTTTCATAGTGTTGTGGTCTGAATATGCAAGGCATGATCTTGATCTTTTTGTGCTTGTTGGGAGCTGAATTTTTGACCCAGTATTTGATGTATTCTGCAAATGTCCATGTGCATTTGAGAAGAATGTGTATTCTGCTGCTTTAGGCTGAAATGTTCTGAATATATCTGTTAAGTCCATCCGAACCAGTGTGTCATTCAAAGCCATTGCTTCCTTATTGATTTTCTGCTTAGATAATCTCTCCATTGCTGTGAGTGGGTGGTTGAAATCCCCAACTATTATGGTATTATTATCAATGAGTTTCTTTATGTTTGTGAATAATTGACTTGTATATTTGGATTCTACCACATTAGGGGCATAAATCTTTACAATTGTTAGATATTCTTTGTGGACAGACCTTAATTATGATATAATGTCCTTCTTCACCTCCTGTTACAGTCTTTATTTTAAATCTAATTTGTCTAATATAAGTAAGGTTAGGCCAGCTTTCTTTTGGTGACCATTAGTATGATAGATGGTTCTCCATCCCCTTACTTTCAATCTGGAGGTGTGTTTAAGTCTAAAATGAGTCTCTTGTGAGCAGTATATAGATGGGTCTTGTTTTCTTATCCATTCTGTTACCCTATGTCTTTTGATTGGAACATTTAGTCCATTTACATTTAGAGTGAGTACTGAAAGGTATAAATTTAGTGCTATTGTGTTGCCTGTAGAATTGGGTTTTTTGGTGAAGTTCTCTGGTTCTTTCCAGTCTTGGTTGCTTTTGGTCTTTTTTGTTTTGTATTGTCTTTTCTCCACTCAAAGAATCCCCCTTAAAATTTCTTGCAGAGCTGGTCTAGTGGTCATGAACTCCTTTAATTTTGGTTTGTCTGGGAAACTATCTCTCCTTCTATTTGGAATGACAGACTTGCTGGATAAGGAATTCTTGGCTACATATTTTTCCAATTCAGCATGTTGAATATATCCTGCCACTCCTTTCCCACCTGCCAAGTTTCTGTGGATAGGTCTGCTGGGAGCCTAATATGTCTTGCCTGTTTGGTTAAGGACTTTTTTTTTTCCCTTGATGCTTTTAACACTCTTTCCTTGTCTGTGTCTGTTGTGATATGCCTTGGTGATGGTTGGTTTTTGTTAAATCTAATGGGAATTCTCTGGGCTTCTTGAATTTTGATGTCTGTGTCCTTCCCCATATTAGGAAAGCTATCCACTATGATTTGCTCACAAAAACCTTCTACCTCTTTTGTTCTTTCTTCATCTTCTGGGGCTTCCATATTGGGATTTTATTCCCTTATAAGTCACAGAGTTCTCTAAGTCTGATGTTGTGATCTTTTGCCTTTGTTTCCCTTTTTTTTCTGCTTCATTGGTTTCCATATTTTTATCTTCTATATTGCTGATTGACTGCTCTGTTTGGCCCATCCTTGCCATCATGGCCTCCATTTGAGACTGCATCTTGGTAATAACATTTTTAATTTCTGCCTGACTAGTTTTGTTTCTTTTATCTCCATAGAAAGGGATTCTTTGGTGTCTTATACACTTTTTTAAGTCCCAGTTAGTATTCTTATTACTGTGGCTTTAAATTCTAGTTCAGACATCTTACTTATATCTGTGTTGATTAAGTCCCTGGCTGTCATTCCTTCCTGTTCTGCCCTTTGTGGTGAATTCCTTCATTTTGTTATTCTGGAGGAAGAAAAAAACTGCCAAATTCTGTGGCTAAAGTTATACAGATTGTTGTGTTAATTCTCAGATCAACTTCCTAAGTTTTCTAAATGGACTAGTGCTGATCTAGCTGCATTTCAGAGATGAGACAAGCTCAGGGTTTCCATGCTGCTGTGCCATCTAACTCCATCAAGAGAGATATTTTAGAAAACCACTAACCTCCCCCATTTTATGAATAAATCTAATAAAAATTACCTAAAATTTCAGTATTATGTATAAAAATTTAAAAGCTATTTAATCAATGAAAATGAATACCAAATATGTCCATGGAATAGATTTACTACTGCTATAACGAGTCCAGTGTCTTTGGATTGATCTATAATTTCAGTATAATTCCAACATAAGTTTTTTTCTTCTTCCTTCTTTCACTTCCTGCTTCCTTCCTTCCTTCTATAGAATTCTGCGTCAATACCATTTTTTAAACCATTCATTCTTTTACTTCACCCTGCCATCCTCCTTCTATTCTGATATATTTTTTTAATTAGTAGTTTATTAGGGACAATTGTATCTATTTTGATTTCATTATACTTATGCTTGTGTGTTTTATGTTATTCTCATAGTATGTAGGAGTTCTTTGTAGCCTTACTGTGCAGAAAAAATTAAAATAACATCCCAGAATCTATAAACCTATATCTCTATATACATCTATGTATTTATAAAGTTGTCTATGTGCTTTCACTTGCCATTATTCTGTTTCTTCTTTAAAGTAGACATAAAGTACATAAAGTAGACATAAAATACATAAAGTATACATATTTCTTCTTTAAAGTAGAGGTTTCTTGTATCTAAAGGGAATATTTATAAAATTTTGGTATGTAAAAATCAATTCCAGTGACCCCACTTTCTCCCAATTTTCTCAATTTCCTCATATTTTCCTAGATTCCTAAAATACAATATATGCCTAACCTGTTACAAACCACTTGGCATATGTCAGTTATAATAAAAATGCACCTGGGATGGAGGAAATATTTTGGTTTCTGGTAAATGCTTATTACATATTTTACAAAAGGTAGAAATAGGTTATCTTATCCTCTGCGCTGTGAGCACAGAGCCTGAAGCAGGGTTTAAGCCAATGAACCATGAGATGATGACCTGAGCTGAAATAAAGGTCAGAAACTAAACCAAATGAGCTACCCAGGAGCCCCGATTTTCTGTTTTTAATTTGATTTTATTCCTTTTGATAGTTTTTGTATCTTACTTGTTGATCATGCTAGCCACAGTCAGGATGAGGGCAGACACAAGGCTTTTTTTTTTTTTTTTTCCCAAAGGCAAGTCCAAACTGAGAATGGACACAGTGTTCTACGGGAGTCTGATATTTATGTATGTTCAACCTGAGTCCAGTCACTCCTTTGACGCTGATAAAGTGGTGTCCAAATTTTACACCACTGTTATCCCCCTGCTGAATCCCTCGATCCATAGCTTGAGGAAAAAGATGTAAAATATGCAGGACAAAGGATGTGGAAAAATCTATGCACACCTTCGCTTAATTTATTGTACTGTGGGGTTCCTATGAATTAGATTATCAACATTAAACATTGTTATGTATTCTCTCAGAAGGAAAAACAAGGATAAATGAGTCAACTTATATTTAGAGATTGACTTCTATGCACCAGCATACTTCTAAGTGAACTTGCAGAAAGAGACATTCAGTGTATAATACAAATTAATTGAAATACCTGCAAAATTCTAGTGTTTTGTTAATAAGTACCTAAATATATAGTTAACCAGTAACAATGAATGGCAAAATTAAGATAAAATTTACCTGTGGCAAAGCAGATGACATGATATGATCAGGGCCAGGATTAATAGAAAAATGGAAATAAAAGGAGATTCAATTTTATAAGAAAAGTCATTTATGTGGTAAAAGTAAATGAAAAATTGACTAATGTGACTATGTAAAGTCAATTGTACTCCTATTTAATATTTATTATGAAACAAAAATATGTTTTAATTTAGAAAACACATAGTTACCTTGTTAATATTTTCAGAGCACTTAAAATTAGTAGAATCCCCAAAGTTAATTAATTTTGTGAAAGTTAGGCAATTTGCAAATATATACTAATGTGACTGCACCAAATTTAAAATGTTATAAAACAAAAGATGTCATAAAGAAATTGAAGTTATTATTTTATTACATATAAAAGGCAAAATTTATTATCAATAATACATATAAATTAAATTACACATGTATGTACCAATCACAGGATGAAGTAAATGTAACCAATCCACTTATATAAATTTTAAAGCCACATACCTGTGATAATATTATAATTTATGAATCTAAAAATATAATAAGTTCTAGAGATTTGTTTTAAAACATTGTGCCCATGATCACCAGGACTGTGGTGTGTACTTAAATATTGGTCAAGAGTGTAGATCTTATATTAAGTTTTAAGTTTTTTGATCACAATAAAAAGTAAGTAAAAATACTTGGAAAGAGAGAAAGAGGTCGTATAGAGTTAAGAGCTGTTGCCTCCACACGGGGTGGAGAGAATGGAAAGGGAGACAATGGATTAGTGCATATTCAAGGTATATGTAATTAAAGTATTACTTTAAAATAATGAGTTATAGGGACGCCTGGTTGGCTCAGTCAGCTAAGCATCTGACTCTCTATTTTGGCTCAGGTCATGATCTCATGTTTGGTAGGTTTGAGCCCCTACTTGGGCTCTACAGAGACAGCACAGAGCCTGCTTGATATTCTCTCTCTTTTTCTCTCTCTCTCTGCCCCTCCCCTGCCCATGTTCTCCTTCTCAAAATAAATAAAATAAAATAAAATAAAATAAAATAAAATAAAATAAAATAAATTAAAATAAAATAATGAATCATATAAGAAAAAAACTATCATTTAAGGTGAAGAATGGAACTATGGTGTCTATAATATAATTTCTTGCACATATATAAGTTTGTGTATGTATATGTATGTAGATGTGTGTATTTATGTTTCTTACAAATACTTTGAAAGGAAATTTTATGATTCAGAATGGTCCTGTCTTAGAATTTTATATGTTTGACCAAAGTATGTTTATATATTGTACTCACAACTTAGGAAATGGACAATACCTCATGTGTAATAAATACTAAGTGTGATTGACAGATCAAACTATAATATAATGCATTAGTAACAATGCCACATGTAAAAGTAAACAATTTTTATATCTTACAACAATGTGGGGATGCTAAATAGATGGGGAGGTTGGCAGAGCTGATGAGGGAGTGAAAGCACCGTTAACTGAGCAGGGTACAGACTCTCTGTGGTCACATGACAGACAATTGACAAATGTCATTAGAGAGGAATCACACAGCCCTCTTGTGGGTACTTGGAGTCTGGAAAGACCCTCAAAGGTTGAAATTCATTATCATGAATAACTTCAGATGTATAAAAATCTTTGTTGTTTCCTCTTTATGGTCCAGAATTTGTCTGTTACTTCAATAACTGTAAGCCTAGAATATGCCAGGGTGAAGAAGGATCAGTGCGTCCTGCCCTAAAGCAGCGAATATTCTAGAGAATGATCTGCAATTTGCAACCGTTTCTTCACCAAAGTGAAAATCACATTAGAGTATGCCACTAAAAGAAACAAACAAACAAACAAAACAAACAAAAAACAAAAAAAAAAAAACCCATACACCCTCATATTTTATTTCAGAATTCTAAGATTGATCTTATATTCACTCATTCACCTATTCATGATTCACTCCATCAGGAAGTCAGCAGCACCTACTCTTTCCTGGGTATTATTTTAGAAGCTATTAATACAAAGGCAAACTATTTAGATATACCCTTTTCACTTAAAAGCTTACAGACTAGAAAATCCCACACAAACAGTAAAATAAAAATGTTACCAATATTTGACTACAATATCTTACATGCATGAGGAGAGATCACAAGATTACATGAAAAATGAAGTTTCCATCAGTTATTTTTAATCAAAAACCAGCAGTAGGATCAGGTATATGATGGGGTGCCTTATGAAGTTCAATGAAACAATTGATATTCAGTCCTTGCAATGATGCACGTTTTGAATGCATGCTGTTTATCATCTGGTTTTATGGCAAATACATCAGGGTTGTTCCTGACACCAGAATGGAGGCTTTGCACTCTGTTCTACTCTAAAATTCACAGTAAAATGCAACACTGGGGCCAGAATCCTGTGCTTTCTGTTGGATTTTCTCCACCCCACAGCCAACAGCCATACTTCCAACCAATACAGGGGATATTTCAAAACAAATAAACACACCAAGGGTGGAATCATTGCATGTGATTGCTAATCAGTATGATAACCCACCTGTGTTCCTAGGCTAACCCCACATTTTCGCTCTGAGGGTACAATTGTTATGTGGAGCCTTGGGTACTTGGTCTTTCTTTCCCTGAGGAGTCACTTCACTTGGGAATTCCTGTGTTCAAGCGTGGGGACTGGAGCCATAAACAAGCTTATTTACTGTGCGGGCCTTCAGGGACTTCAGACACTTGTAACACTCTTCAAAGCACCTCCTGCGGAACCTTAGAAGTGGGTCTCAGCAGATCTCTGCACACAGGTAGGTTCAGCCTAACAATTTACGTAGTGCTCACTCTGGATGTGAAGACCAAGTATCTTGGGAGCTTTACTGATTCCAATCAGACTTGGGACTGAAGTGATACCTGCTCTACTCTCTTTTCCTGAAGACTCTAATCTCTGCCCACTGATGGCCAAGTGGAAGGGACAGGGAAATGACTCAAACAATGGTATCCAGAATCTCTGTTGATAAATTGGACCGTGTGAGCATTTGTACAGAATAAACAGTAGTCATTATGAGGACTGTATTTCACCTTAGGTTACAGAGGAGTGCTTTCTGCCTTACAACTGGTAGAATTAATGTACTAGAAGGAACTCTACACCGCTTAGGAAACTTCTTAAGTGTCTTTGAAAGATAATTTTTTTCCCCTCTGAGAAAGACCTCCTACATTGCTTAGCATCAAGAAACACAAGTTTGTCCCCTTCATGATTTTCACATCTCCCAGGGTGACAAACCCCATGAAGGAAAGATTCCCTAATGTCAACAGGCGTTTCTGATGTTGTTACTGATGTTTTTACTGAGCCCTGAGAGCTCATAAGAAGACATGGTGTATCCCTAACATGGTCAATGTTTAAATAATTTTAAGACAAATTTCTATAGTGAGAAAACAACAGAATATATTCCGAAATCACTTCAGTAGCTATTTAAAAACTAATATGGAATAATGTTTCTCAGCCCAATTGTACCATAAAGTGATGAAAATCAAGTATATTTATTTTTTCCCTGAGAATTTATTGTTTGGATAAAACTATAAAATATCTCTTTTCAGAAACATACTTGAAAAGAATTGTATGTAAAAATCAAAATAACTTTTATTGTGGCATGTACTTACCAAAATAAAAAGCAACCCTAGCTTTGCCGTTAGTGAATATTTCAGTAGAAAATAAAATTAATAGGTAAAGGTATATGCAAATAAATCCTTTTCAAAAGCTGACTGCACAGGTTCATAGTACCCAATCTGTAATTCCTGTTGTTGATTTTTTTTTACTTTTGTAAAATAAGGATATATTTATTGAGTATATTATATCTGAGACTGAAACATTAACTGAAATGCTTTATTCAGAAAATGATTTTTTCTAAAGTGAGACTTGCTACAATGATTTTTTTAATCATAAACTTACCTGTGAATTTCTTTTTGGATTCAATGGTAGGAGAAAAGAGATATGGGATATCTAGTGCAACAGAGTTGGATAAGCTCATCAGACATATATTTGATATATGATAAAATTAACACCACAGTATTAAAAGAGAATTAGTTTGTGGGAGAACGCAACCTGATTTGTTTGTTAAATATATAGCAGATAACACATGCCCCAGTTGTTTGGATATGCAAGAGTATAATTCATTTGCTATTCCTAATCCTATTTCAACTATGAACTCCTCAGTGAGGCTGAATGAGTTACTGGGATGCAAACACGAATCCACATCAGAAACTTGCTCAAAACGGGGATTCCTGGGTGGCTCAGTTGGTTGGACATCTAACTCTTGATTTCGACTCAGGTCATGATCTCAAGGTTCATGATTTCAAATTTTGCATCAGGCAGTGTGCTGATGGCATACGGCCTGCTTGGGATTCTCTCTCTCCTTCTCAGTGTCCCTGTCCTGATCGTGCTCTCTAAAAAAGAAAAAAAAAAAAACAAGAAAGAAAGAAAGAGAGAAAGAGAGAAAGAAAGAAAGAAAAAAAGGAAAGGAAAGGAAAAGAAAAGAAAAGAAAAGAAAAGAAAAGAAAAGAAAAGAAAAGAAAGATAATTGTTCAAAACATGCTGTTCAAACAATAAATGTGGTACCAATTACTTTGCATTCTTTGTTATCAGGCTCTGTACTATCTCATGTTCGTGTATTATCCCGTAGTTTCACACAACACAGGCTTATAAACACTTGATAAAAATCACACAGCTAGTAATCGGTGGGCTAATATCCAACCAATGAAGTAACCAAAAAAGCAAACAAAACACATAAAGCAAAACTCTAAAACCACAGCATTAATCAACACTCTACACAGACTCTTTGCATGACTTAATCTCATTGAGCTTCAAGTATCTCATCAGACATAGAATTAATTACATCCATCTGGTAGGACACTCCTGCAGAATAATGAGATCGTCATTTTGAAATGGGGACCATAGCTCTGGGCTCAGAGCGTACTACATATTGAATAATGTTAACACACCTCTCCACACATTTCTCTGTACAGGTAAAACAAAGTGATAAACGTTGAGCAAATAAAATCTATAAGTAATATTTTAAGACGTCAAAACAGGTTTTAAAAAATTCAGAGGAAAGTGGTATAAGCTAGAAAAAAAGAAATGGCAGTCAGAACACAATATATTAGAGAAGTGTCTGAGCAGATAGTAGTCAGAGTGATAGAAAGGACTGGTTTATTTGGCAGAAGAAAGAAAATGTGATTAAGTTCAAAAATCAGTTTCTGAATGACACCAAGAAGGAACACTACTGAGGTGCAGTGTGTTGGTGAGGTGCAGCGTGGTGTGGTAGAAACTGATAAGGAAAATCCCAGCAGACTCAAAATTTTTCCCACAGAAATATTGACATTCCTAAGAATGATGACCAGGAAGGGGCTGAAAAGAAAGCCAGTGGCAGCTAAGGAAAACATAACTGAAAGTCACTGAAAGTGATCCTGGCTCATCAACTTTTTTTGTTTGTGTATTTATGTACTTTGAGACAGAGAGAAAGGGAGGCAGGTAGAGAGAGTGAGAGAATCCCAAGCAGGGTCTGGGCTATCAGCGCAAAGCTCCATGCAGGACTGGATCTCACACACGGTAAGGTCATGACTTGAGCCGAAATCAAGAATTGGACACTTAACCGACTGAGCCACCCAGATGCCTAACTTCTTCTACGTACCTATCTTTTATCATTGAAAACATACAAAAAGGCATGTGTGTGCATGTTTAAATATTTATATGCATGCAATATGATAATTAATGTTTAAATATGCATATAAATATTCATACTTATGATATAGTAGATTAATGTATACTTCGCTAAATTAAATTATATCCAACATGGAATGGAAAAAAATGAATAGCCTGGTACAACAGTTTTAACAATCAGAAATTGGTTACTGGAGAGTTTGTATTTCTGAATTTTGTTCAAACATTGCAAGAAATACAATGAAAATTTCACACTTTTGATTACTAACAAAAATGATCTAATTTAAATGAAATAGTTTACAATCAATTTTACCATCTATTAATTTCCTTCCATTTTCTCCATTAAAAAATGAAAGCCACCGAATACATGGCCCCAGGGAATCTCACCCCGGTGACTGAGTTCATTCTCATGGGAGTCTCAGACCGCCCAGAGCTCCAGATTCCACTCTTCTTTGTTTTCCTGGTGATCTATGGGTTGACCGTGGCAGGGAACCTGGGCATCATCACCCTCACCAGTGTTGACTCTCAGCTTCAAACCCCCATGTACTTCTTCCTCAGGCACTTGGCTATCATCAATCTTGGTGATTCTACTGTCATTGCCCCAAAAATGCTGGTTAACTTCTTGGCTTCAAAGAAGACCATATCCTACTATGGATGTGCAGCCCAACTGGGTGGGTTCTTAGTCTTTATTGTGGCTGAGACGTTCATGCTAGCTGTAATGGCCTATGACCGCTACGTGGCTATTTGCAACCCCCTGCTCTACGGGGTGGTGGTATCTCCACAGATCTGTCTGCTGCTGGTATCCCTCACATACCTCTACAGTCTGACCACAGCACTGACTGTCGCCTCCTGTGTGTTCTCTGTGTCATACTGCTCTTCTAACGTAATCAACCATTTTTACTGTGATAATGTCCCTTTGTTGGCATTGTCCTGTTCCAATACCTATATTCCAGAAACAGTAGTGTTTACCTCTGCAGGGATCAATTTGCTTTTCTCTATGATTATTGTTCTAATATCCTACTTCAACATCGTCCTTGCCATTTTGAGGATACGTTCCTCAGAGGGTCGACAAAAAGCCTTTTCCACCTGTGCCTCCCACATGATGGCTGTCACTGTGTTCTACGGGACCCTTCTCTTCATGTATTTGCAACCAAGGAGCAACCACTCATTGGATACTGATAAAATGGCCTCTGTCTTCTACACCCTGGTGATACCCATGCTGAATCCCCTCATTTACAGCCTAAGGAACAAGGATGTGAAGGATACATTGAAGAGATTCCTAAATAAACCATACCAGTCTTTCAAATTCATGTAAATAAGAATTACAATTGTCTCTATTTGAGGGTTTTCATTTTCTCCTGAAAAGCTAATGTCTGCTAAGTGCCAAGGAAGTAATAGTTTAAAACTCCATAAATTTCGATGGGAAAATCGTAACCAATTTCTATTCCAACCTCAAATAACCAACTTTTCCTAATACAAATATGTATTAGTTACCAAAAAAGTACACATATTTAAGTTGTAAACAGTGATTTCAATATAAACACATTTTATAGTGCAACATAAGTTGGCTACTGGGTTTTTTATAATTTCTTTTCAAGACAACTCAAAACTCTATGAGCTACAGACTCCATTATTTGGACTACTCCTCACTGCTCATGTGATCTCAGTAGTGAATAACCTGGGTTTGATCATCCCCACCAAGATAGACTCTAGGCTACAAACACCCATGTACTTCTTCCTCAGACACCTGGCTTTCACTGATCTTGGTTATTCAACAGCTGTGGGACCCAAAATGCTGGTAAATTTTGCTATAGATCAACATACAATCTCCTTTAATGGGTGTGCCACCCAACTCACTTTTTTCAGTATTTTTATCATTAGTGAAATTTTCATTCTGTCGGCAATGGCCTATGACTGCTATGTGGCCATCTGTAACCCTCTGCTCTACACAGCTGTTATGTCACAAAGATTCTGTCAGGTGCTGGTGGCAATACCTTACCTCTATAGTGTCTCTTTGTCTTTGGTGACCATCATGAAAATGTTCCTTTCATCGTTTGGTGACTGTAATGTCATCAGGCATTTCCACTGTGACAGTCTGCCATTGATAGCTTTGTTCTGCTCAGGCACCCATGAAAGTAGATTGATAATTCTGATCTTTTCTGCTTTTAATCTGGTGTCATCTCTTCTCATAGTCCTTGTGTCTTACATTCTAATCTCTGTTGCCATCTTCAGGATGAACTCTGCAGAAGGCAGGCACAAGGCTTTCTCCACTTGTGGATCCCATCTGCAGTGATTGCCTTATTCTGTGGCACTCTATTCTTTACATATGTGCAGCTGAAATCTACTCATTCCTTTGACACTGATAATATGGCCTCCTTATTTTACACATTGGTTGTACCCATGCTGAATCTGATGATCTATAGCTTGAGGAACAAAAAGGTGAAAAATGCCCTACAAAGTACTTGGAGAAAGTGTGCAAACATAGGCATACCTCAGAGATATTGCGGGTTTGGTTCCAGTCCACCACAATGAAGCAAATTTCACAATAAACCAAATTAAATGAATTTTTGGTTGTCCAATACATATAAGTTATGTTGACACTGTATTATAGTCTGTTAAGTATTTTTAGCATTAGAGGTAATCATACAATGTGTATATTTTAATTAAAAAAACACTGCATTGCTTAAAAATGCTGTCATCTGAGCAGTCAGAGTCATAATATTTAGCTCACAGAGGGTCTTGCCTCCATCTTGATGGCTGCTTAGTGGTCAGGGTGGTGGTTTCCGAAGGTTAGGGTGACTGTGGTATTTTCTGTTTTTTTTATTAAAAAAATGTTAAATGTTTATTTATTTTTGAAAGAGAGAGAGACAGAGCACAAGCAGGGAGAGGCAGACTGAGAGGGAAAGAGGGAGACACAGAATCCAAAACAGGCTCCAGGCTCTGAGCTGTCAGCACAGAGCCTGACGCAGGGCTCGAACTCTGAACAGAAAGATCATGACTTGAGCTGAGGTTGGATGCCCAACCAACTAAGCTACCTAGGTGCCCAACTGTGGTAATTTCTTAAAATGAATCAACGATGAAATTTGTTGCATTTATTAACTCTTCCTTTCATGAATAATTTCTCTATAGCATGTGATGCTGTTTGATAGAACTTACCCACAGTGGAACTTCTTTTCAAAATGGAGTCAATCTTCTCGAACCCCGCTGCTGCTCTATCACCCATGTATATGTATTATTCTAAATCCACTGTTGCCAGTTCAATAACCTCACAACATCTTCACCAGGAGTAGATTCCATGTGAAGAAGTCACTTTCTTGGATCATGCATAAGAAGCAATTCTTCATCCATTAAAGTTTTATCATGATATTTAAGCCATTCATTCACATCTTTAGGCTCCACTTCTGATTCTAGTTCTCTTGCTGTTTCTACCACATCTGAAATTACTTACTTCTTCCACTGAGGAATTGAGCTTCCAATTTGTTTAAAACATACACAGACCCATACACACACACACACATAACAAATATATGACGCTAAGTATAATGAGGTGAAGCAGAATAGAAGAAGTATGCCTGTGTTTTATTTAAAATTCACAGTAAAATATGCTAACAATAAATGATGTATTATCCTATGTATACTATAACTAACATTCTGTAACCTGTACTATCGCTTGAAGGGATGGGCAGTTTTCTGTTAAATTATGATTTGTGAACATGTGCATGCTTAACAGAGTATAAATAAAAGCACGGTTATTTTTAAATTGCGTAATTGTGTACAATACGAATTCAAAAGAACTTCAAGGTGAAACATTAAAAATAACAACTAAATTTTGCAAGGTTGGTATATATAAGGTCTCCATATAAGAGATCAGTTTTTTTGCTAGAAACTAGCAAAAGACTTGTAAAAATGAAATTTTATACTATTAATTACACCTGAAAAGAAAATCTGTATCCAAGGAAAAATCTATAAACAATTTGCGTGATTTGTTGTCAGAAACTACAAAGACATTACTGAGTTATTAAAGAAAACATAGATGTCGGAGTATGTCATGTCCTTTGGTTGGAAGAAGTAAATGCTGTGATGAGATCAGTTCTCCCTAAATTATCCTATAGATGTAACACAGTAACAATCCAATCCCAGTCGGTATTTAAATATTTAAGTTAATATCAAAATGTATATGGAAATGCAAAAACTTTAATAACCAGGGTAATACCCAAGAAGAAGAATTTAATGATGGGTATAAATTCCTTTAACAAAACTAGACTATTTTTTAGTGTTTATTTATTTGTTTTGAAAGAGAGAGATAGGGAGAGGGGCAGAGATAGAGAGGATCCCAAGCAGGCTCCCTGCTGTTAGTGCAGAGGTGGACACAGGGCTTCTTCTCACCAGCAGAACCATGAGATTATGACCTGAGCTGAAATAAGGAGTCAGCTGTTTAACAGATTGAGCCACCCAGGTGCCCCAAAACCACAACGTTTCTTGAACAAAAGGAAAATATCTCCATGAGTTGGAATAAGCAAAGAAAGCCAGGGAGGTGAACAATGAATGGACATAATATCAGGTGAAAGACACTAGGCTCTCCCAAGATCACACTGGCATATGCAAATATAAATGAGATTGAACTGTACTCATTTGGCACTTTATATAAGTGACCCATTTTGGTTTAGAATGTTTGATACAGTTGAGGAGTACTGCATGTAGGCAAGAATGCAAGGCTGATTTCACACATGAAAGCCCATTACTTAAATCCATAAATCAACATTCTTATTAGTTAAAAGAAAACAAATAGGTTTCTGATAAAATTCAACAGCAACTTGTAATAAACTGACAAGCTGAGTAGAATAGAAGAAATCAGTGTTATAAATGATATCTATAAAAATCTTACATACGGTGGAATAAATAGATTGAACACAGAGGTATTGAAGTTAGCGAAAATACTTGTACAGTATTATAATCATGGACACATATTACTGCATTTAAAAACATACAGAAAACTTGTAAAACGGAAACATTGAACACTTACCTTCTGAAATTAACCCTAAGACTAAGAGACCCAGACTCATCATGTATATTCAATATGTATTAGACATTGTAGCTGGTTCACCATAATAGGAAATAAAAAGTATAAAGATAGGAAACCACATACTGTCATTAAAAACATTTTTGGGTAAATGTTATGATTAACTACATAGAAAAAAATCTATAAATAATTTATTAAAAAATAATAAGTGAATTTAGTAAATTTGCTGGATACAAAACAAATTTAGAAAAATAAACTTTATTTCTACATCCCACCCATAACAGTTAGAAAATAAAATTTAAGGAGCAGTAACGTTTATAAAACAAATAAAATAAATCCCTAATTTATTAAAATCTAATACAAATATATGAGTCTTCATTAATAATATGTATAAAAATTTAACTTGGAAGAATCAATGAAAATTTAAACCAAATATGTCCATAGAATAGAAGATTTACTATTGTAACAATGTCCAATATCTTTAGATTGATCTATAGTTTCAATATAATTCCAGCATACCTTATTTTCCTCCTCCTTCTTTCCCTTCCTGATTTCTTCCTTCTTCTGTAGAATTCTGCAATGATACAATTTTTTAAAACATTTATTCTTTTACTTTAGCCTGCCATCCTCAGTTTATTCTGATATTTTTAATTAGTAGTTTATCAGGGATATTTATATATATTTTTATTTCATTATACTTATGCTTGTGCATGTTATAGGCTATTCTAGGAGTATGTAGTTCTTTGTGGCCTTAATGTGAAGAAAAACTTAAAATATCATTCCAGAATCTATAAACCTGTATCTATATATACATCTATCTATCTATAAGCTTGTCTGCGTCATTTACCTTGACAGTAGTCTGTTGAATAATATAGTAAGCATAAGACACATTTTTTTCTTTAAAAGAATTTATCCCTTTATCCAAAGGGAATTTTTATAAAATTTTATTATATAAAACCAATTCCAGTAACCTCACTTTCTCCCAGTTTGCTCAATTTCCTCATATTTTTCCTAGATTCCTACAATCAATATATGTCTGATGTGTTACAAACAACTTGGTGTATGTCAGTTGTAACGAAAATGCACGTGGGGGGGGAGGAAATGTTTTGGTTTTAGGTAAATTTTTATTACATATTGTATGTAAAGTAGAAGCAACTTATCCGAAAGAACAGCACAGTGATGGTCCAATCTTAGTCATGGAGTTGGGATGTGACAGGGTGAGGGGACTGGGGACAATTAGCTGGATAACATACTACTTGACTTGATAACAAACTATTCATCATCATAACCCTGAAAAGAAGCTGCACAAAAAGAATTTATATGTGCATATTTAGAGATAAGCTGTTTCAGACAACATACTATCGCCTCTGAAAAAAAACACGTGAAAAACCCCACTATGTATATGATATTTGAAAGCTATTTCCAGGTACCATAAACACATTGAACCAATTCTCACTTCATTTGTCTTTCCCAGCAGTCTTGTAAAAAAAAGTGATTTTGCTAATATGGAAACAGGGAGTAAGATAATTTATATCATTTGCTCAAAGTATTCCTTTCCATATACCACCATTTTAGGTATAGCAGAGACCCCATCTACTTATGTATATTTCTTGGGATAATTCTCTAAATAAAGTCAAATAATCTCTAATGTGATTTGTTAAAGTTTCCTGCTTACATACTTCTGTCATATGTCAGTCAAGTGTATTAATTGTTTCATCCTGTACCATGTGTAGGCATAAGGGGTCTAACAGAACTATGCTTTACAACAGCGGTTTTAGATGTTTCCACAGATCATTGGCACTGAGGTTTTAAATTTTTTGTACATAACTAATATATTATATCATGTGAATTTAATTTGGTAAATGTAATTATGTAATCACCATTGTACAAACAACAAACAGAAAAATTTGATAACCACCTATACATCTATGGTTTTTACCATTTTTTAAAATGTTTGATGCCTTTATCTATCTATCTATCTATATATCTATCTATCTTTCTATCCACTTAATCATCTATCTACCTATCATCTATCCAATTATCTATCTGTCTATGCAGTTTTTCAGCCTTGGCCCCATTGGCATTTTGAGTTGTTTAATTCTTTGTCAGGTAGGAGACAGCCCTAATATAGTAGGATTATTAGCAGCATCACTGGACGCTGCCCATAATATGCCAGTAGTATGCTTCCTCAAGTTATGACAACCAAAATACCTCAAAACAGTGTCAACTGTTCTTTGGAAGACAAATATCCCAGTGTAATACTGCTGAAACACTGATCTATCTCTATCTCTGGCCCAATCTTCCATTCTTCCTTACTTTCTTCCTCTCTCTCTCTCTCTCTCTGTCTCTTTATAACAATATAAATTATTATATATGTTTTGTTGTGGGTTGGGGGTTTATTTTAAAATATTGTGAATTTGAAATTTGGATTTATCTTATTTATATTAGTTTTCTATGCTACAACACTAACACACGGATGATATAACAAGGAAGCTGTTTATTATGCAGATTATTCGGAATAGGTTTTCCGATAAACCTAGATTAAAAAAACATTGGGGTGCCTGGGTGGCTCAGTCGGTTAAGCGTCTGACTCTCGATTTTGGCTCAGGTCACGATCTCCCCGTCTGCGAGTTTGAGCCCTAGGTCGGGTTCTGTGCTGACAGCTCAGAGCCTGGAACCTGCTTAGGATTCTGTGTCTCCCTCTCTCTCTGCATCTCCCCTACTCAAATTTTGTTTCTCTCTGTCTCTCAAAATTGATAAGTAATAAAAACATTAAAAAAAAAACACAAACAGTGCTGAACAAATTCATTCTCATGGGAATCACAAACCATCCTGAGCTGCAGCCTCCATTGTTTGGGCTCTTCCTCATCTACCCAGTCTCAGTGATGGGCAATCGGGTATGATCATCCTCACAAAGATGGACTCTAGGCTGTAAACACTCATGTACTTCTTCCTCAAACACTTGGCTCTCACTGATCTGAGTTATTCAACAATTTTAGGACCAAAAGTGTTAATAAGTTTTATCATGGAAGCAAACACAATCTCTGATTATTTGTGCACCACACCGGTAGCTTTCTACATTATCCTCATTGTTAGTGAAATTTTCATTCTATTGGCTACGCCCTATGGTAGCTACATGGCCATGTGGCCATCTGTAACCCTCTGCCCTATCCAGTCCTCATGTCACAAAGGGTGTGTCAGGTCCTGGTGGCCATCCCCTATCTCTACAGCACATTTGTTTCTCTTCTATTTACTATAAACATTTTTAGTTTATCCTTTTGCGACTATAGTATCATCAATCATTTCTACTGTGACAGTCCTTTCTTCTTATCTTTCCTCTGCTCAAATAGGCATGATTGAGTTGATAATTTTGATTTTGTCGGGTCTTATTTATTTTTATTTTTTTAAATGTTTACTCAATTATTTTCAGAGAAAGAGCAAGCAAGGGAGGGGCGGAGAGAGAATCCCAAGCAGGCTCTGTGTGAACAACCTGATGCAGGGCTTGATCCCATGAACTGTGAGATCATGACGGCGAGATACCTCGGACCGGGAAATCAAGAGTTGATGCCTAAGCGACTGAGCCACCCCGGCACCTTGATTTTCTCCGTTTTTAATTTGATTTTAGTCCTTTTGATAGTTCTCGCATCTTACCTGTTGAGTCTGCTAGACATGGTCAGGACAGACTCAGCAGAGGGCAGGCACAAGACTTTTTGCATCTGTGGGTCCCACCTGACAGTGGGTACAGAGTCTTATGAGACTTTAATATTTATGTATGTGGAACCTAAGCCCAGTCATTCCTTTGACACTGATAAAGTGGCTCATATATTTTACACCTTCATTATCCCCATGCTGAATCCCTTGATCTATAGCTTGAGGAACAAAGATGTAAACTATGCAGGACAAAGGATGTGGAAAAAAACTATGCATACCTTCCCTTAATTTATTGCACTGTGTGGTTCCTATGAATAAGATTATAAACATTAAACATTGTTTTGTGTTGCTTCAGAGGGAAAAGCAAGGATAAATGAGTCAACGTATATTTAGAGATTGACCTCTATGTATAAGTCATACTTCTAAGTGCATTTGCAGAAAAAGACATTCAGTATACAATATCAATTAAATACCTTCGAAATTCTAGTGTTTTGTTAATAAGTACATAAGTATATAGTTAAACAATAACAAGCTACGTATGAATGACAAAGTGCAGATAAAATTTACCTGTGGCAAAGCAGATAATGTGATATGATCAGGGCCAAGATTAATAGAAAAATGAAGGGGTATCAAAGAAGATTCAATTTTATAAGAAAAGGCATTTTTGTGATAAAAGTAAATAAAATGACTGTGACTATGTAAAGTCAATTGTATTCTTATTTAATATTTATTATGAACAGCAAATATGTTTTAATTTAGGAAAACACATAGTTACATTGCTAATATTTTCAGAGCATTTAAAATTACTCCCCAGAATTAATTAATTTTGTTCAAGTTAGGTAATTTGCAAACACAACTAATGTGATTGCACCAAATTTAAAATGGTATAAAAGATGTCATAAAGAAATTGAAAAGGTATTATTTTACTTCATGTAATAGACAAAATTTATTATCAGTAATACATACAAATTAAATTACACATGTATGTACCAATCACAACGAGGGAAACATCTTGAATTCACTTACGTAAATTGTAAAACCACATAATTGGCGATACTATGTATAATTTATGTATTCAAAACTATAACAGAAAATACATTCTTTATTTTGCAAAAGACAATATGGATGAATCTTGAAGACATTATACTAAGTGAAATAAGCTAGTCACAGTACTGCATGAGGCCATCTGTGAGGTATAGAAATAATTAAATACATAGAATCAGAGAGTGGAATGGTGGCCATCAGAGACTGGAGGAAGGGAGAAATAGTTGATAAGCAACAGGTATCAAGTTTCAGTTATGCAAGATGATTAAGTTCTAGAGATTTGTTATAAAACATTGCGTCTATGATCACCATGACTGTGTTGTGCACTTAAATATTGGTCAAGAGTGTAGAGCTCCTATGAAGTTTTAAGTTTTCTGATCACGATAAAATATAAATAAAAAGATTTGGAAAAAAGAGAAAAAGGTTGTGTATAGTTACTAACTTTGTCTGTAGATGGGGCAGAGGGAATGTGAATGGGGATAATGGATTAGTGCATATTCAGCTTATATGTAATTAAAGCATTACCTTAAAATAATGAATAATAGAAACACATGCGTGGCTCAGGGTTAAGCGTCTCTGACTTTTGATTTTGGCTCAGGTCACGATTTCCTGGTTTGTGGGATTAAGCCCGGTGCCAGGCTCTGCGCTGACTGTAGGAGTCTGCCTGGGATTCTCTCTCTCCCTCTTTCTCTGCCCCTCTCCTGCTTATGCTCTCTCTCTCTCAAAATAAATAAACTTAATAAAATAAATAATGAATCGTATATGAGAAAACTATTCTTTAAGGTGAGGGATAGAAGTATGGTGTCTGTACTATAATTTCCTGAACATATATAGGTATGTGTATGTATATGTAGATGTGTGCAATGTTTCTTATAAATATGTTGAAAGGTGAAATGTTGTGATTCAGAATGGTCCTGTCTTATCCTAGAACTTGATTTGCTTGACCAAAGTAAGTTTATATATGGTACTCACAACTTAGGAAAGGGACAACACCTCCTATGCAACATTTTAAATAAGAGATCAAAGTGTAATATAAAGCATCAATAACAGTGAAAAATGCAAAAGTAACTATTTTTTTTTAATTTTACAACTTTGTGGGAATGCTAATTAGATGGGGGGGTTGGCAGAGCTGATGAGGGAGTGAAAGTACGGTTAACTGAGCGGGGTACTGACTCTCTGTGGTCACATGACAGACAATCGGCAAATGTCATCAGAGAGGAAGCAACAACACAACCGTCTTGTGGGTACTTGGACTCTGGAAAGAACCTCAAGGGTTTAAATTCATTGTCATGAGTAACTTGAGATTTGTAAAAATCTTTATTTCCTCTTTATGGTCTGCAAGTTGTCTGTTACTTCAGTGGTTCTGGAGCCACCAAAGTGAAAATCATATTAAAGATAGAGTATAAGCACTTAAAAATCCTTCCTATTTTATTTCAGAATTCTAAGATGGTTATTATATTCACTCATTCACTTTTTATCATTTATCAGTCAGTAGTCAGTAAAAATCTTTTGAACACCTACTCTTTCCTGGGCACTATTTTAGAAGCTATTAATACAAAGGCATTTAGATGTACTATTTTCGTTTGTAAAGCATACAGACTAGAAAGCCCCATACAAACAGGAAACTAAAAATGTTATCAATATTTACTTATAACATTTTAAATGCTTGATAAGAGATCACAAGGTTTTCTGAAAAATGCAATTTCCATCGAATAATTTTAATAAAACACCGGCAACAGGATCAGGCATATGATGGGTGCTTTCTGAATTTCAATAGAACAATTCATATTTAGTCTTCTTAGAGTGATGCACATTTCGAACACATGCTGTATATCGTCTGATTTTTATGGCAAATATATCAGGCTTGTTCCTCGCCCCCGAATGGAAGCTTTGCATTCAGTTTTGTCCCCAATGTTCAGAGTAAAATGGAGCATTGGGGCCAGAATCCTGGGCTTTCCAACTGTTGGATTTGCTTCACCCCAGGACCAGCAGCCACACCGCCCAACCAATACGAGGGACGAATCAAAACAAACACACACACAAACGGTGGACTCAATGCACGTGATGGTTACTCAGTATGATCGCCTGCCTGTGTCCCTAGGCTAACCCCACATCTTCACCCTGGGGTGCAGTTGTTGTGTGGAGACTTGAGTAATTGGTCTTCCCGTCCCCGGGGAATCAGAACTTTCCCTGGGAATTCCTGGGTGCACGTGTGGGAACTGGAGCCATAAACCAGCTTAGTTCAGTGTGCGGGTCTACAGGGACTTCAGACACTTGTAACACTCTTCAAAAGACCTCCTGCGGAACCTTAGAAGTGGGTCTCAGCAGACCTCTGTGCACAGGTAGGTTCAACCCAACGATTTACGAAGCGCTCATTCTGGGTGTGACGACCGAAGTACTTGGGGAGGTTTACCAATTCAAATCAGACTCAGGACTGAAATGTCTGCTCTATTCTCTTCCTCTGAGGACTCAAATCTCTGCCCCCTGATGGCCAGGTGGAAGGGACAGGGAAACGACTCAAACAAAGGTGTCCAGGCCCCCTACTGATAAATTCAAAAGTGTGAGCACTTCTACAGAATAACCAATAGACATTGCAAGGAGTCCATTTCAACTTAGGATGAGGAGGCATTCTTTCTGCCTCAGAGCTGGCAGAAGAGATGTTTTAGAAGGCATTTACACCAGATAGGAAGCTTCCTAAGTGTCTTTGAAATGTAAGATTTCTTCTCCAAGAAAGACCTACTAGATTGCCTAACATAAAACAAAACAAAAACAAACAAACAAACAAAAAACCTAGTTTCTCCTCTCCCTGTGTTCCCACATTGCCCAGGGTAATAAACCATATGATGGAAAGACGTGGACCCAACAGTCTGTACGTTGCTAGTGGATGCTGAGAATTCAGCAGAAGATGCAGTTTGCCCTTAACATAGCCCATGTATAAGTCACTTTCAGACAAATTGGGGAAGAATGGATTGTGCTCTTGAAATCATTTCGGAAGCTATTTAAAAACTAATATGCAATGTTATTTCTCAGCCACATTGTACCATCAAATGATTAATATTAAGTATATTTTCAAAGGGTTTTTTTGTTTGTTTTTTTACTGAGAATTCAATATTTTGGTAGAGCTATAAAATATTTCTTTTCAGAAACACACTTGAGAAACACGGCATGTACAAGTCAAAATACCTTTTATTTTGAGATATACTTACCAAAATAAAAAAACAACTTGCCATTAGTAATACTTTAAGCCATTAGTAATTCATTAAACATGAATTCAAAAGAGCTAAGAGTATATGCAAATATGTTATTTTCAAAAGATAATCGCATGAATTCATTGTAACCAGTCCACAATTACTGTTGTTGGTGCTTTTTTTTTTTTTTTTGTTAAATTAAGGATACACTTATTGAATACATGATAACCCAGAGTGAAACATGCACTGAGTTGTTTTTGTTCAGGAAACGCTTTGCCTAAAGCGAGTGTTGCCACAGTGATTTTCATCATAAACTTACCTGTGCATTTCTTTTCAGATGCAGTGGTAGGACAAGAGACATGGGATGTTTAGTGCAACACAGTTGTATAAGCTCATCAAACATATGTTTGATTTATGGAATGAAGTATCTTTTTTTTGTTAAAGATCTTATTTTTATGTAATCTCTATACCCAGCATGAGGTAGAATTCACAACCCTGACATCAAGGGTCCCATGCTCTACTGACTGAGCAAGCCTGGTGTCCCTAAAGTATCTTTGACTAAACAAACACACACCACACTTTTAATAGAGAAGCAAGTTGTGAGAGAACACAAGTTGTGAAACAACACAACTGATTTGTTTGTTAAATGTGTAGCTAGATATCACGTGCCCCAGTTGCTTGGATATGCAAAATTGCAATTCACTTGCTATTCCTATTTCTTTTAAGTTTATTTGTATTTCTTTGGAGAGAGAAATGGAGAGTCAGCGGGGGAGGGGCAGAGAACGAGGGAGACAGAATCCCAAGCAGTCTCCCTGCTGTCAGCACCAAGCCCAAGTGGGTCTCGAACTCACTAAACATGAGATCTTGACCTGAGCCAAAACCAAGAGTTGGACGCTTAACTGACTGAGCTACTGAGGCATCCGTTGCTATTCCTATTTTAACTAAAAAACTCCTCAGTGAGGTAGAATGGATTACAGGGACACAAGCAGGAAATCACATTGGAAAATCATTCAAAATACGCTAATAACAGTAACTGCTGGTACTATTTTTTTTTTTGCCTTCATTGTTATCAGGCTCTGTACTAACTTGCATACGTGTATTACCTCATGACATTCACACAACACAGGTATGAATACTTGGCAAAAACCACACAGCTAGAAATTGGTGGACTAACATCCAACCAATCAACCAAACAAACACGTAAAACAAAACCACAAAACCAAAGCGTTAATCAGTACTCAACACAGTCTCTTTGCGTGACTTAAGCTCAATGAGCCTCAACCGTCTCATCGGACATGGAAATAATTTCATCCATCTCCTAGGACACTCCTGCCGAATAATGAGATTATTATTTTGAAATGGCTAGCATAGCTCTGGGCCCATAGTACACTACATACTGAATAATGTTAGCATGCTTCTCCAATCATTTCTCTGTACAAGTAAAACAAAGTTATCAAACTTGAGCAAACCAAGCCTACAAATGATACTTTTTCCAAACATCAAAACAGGCTTTGAACAATGTAAAGGAAAGAGGTATGAGCTAGAAAACAAGAAAGGGCTGCCAGAAGACAATAATACAGAAGTGTCATCGCAGGTAGAGGTCGGAGTGATACAAAGGACTAGTTTATTTGGCAGAAGAAAGGAAATGTGATTAAACTTAAAAAATTCAGTTTCTGAATGACACGAAGAAAGAACACTACTGAGGTGTAGTCTGTCGGGGGACAGATGAAGCAGTGTGGTTAGATAGAAACTGATAAGGAAAAACCAACACAGTCAAAATATTTCCTGCAGAAATATTGAAATCCCAAAGATGATGACACATTACGAGCTGAAGAGAAAGCCAGTGGCAGGTAAGGAAAAAATAACTGTAAATCACTCTGGGTCATCAACTTCTTATAGGCAGTTATCTTTTATCATTGGAAACATACACATATACAGAGGCATATGCGTGTATATGTAAATATATATTTATGCATTGTTATAATTAATATTTTTAAATATGCCTATGAATATTAAGACATGTAATATAGTAGATTAATGTACATTCATCTAATATAAATTATATACAACACAGAACTGAAAAATTAATAGCTTGGTACAACAGTTCTAACAACTTGAAATTGGTCTTTAGAGAGTTTAAATATCTGAATTTTGTTAAAACATTAGGAGAAATAAAATTGAACTCTGACACCTTTCACTGTAAACAAAAAAGAAATTCAACTTAAATGAAACAGTTTACAATCTAGCATCTACCAGAAAACCTGATTTTACCATCTATTAATCTCCTTCCATTTTCTCCTTTAGAAGATGAAAGCCACTGAATACATGGCCCCAGGGAATCTCACCCCGGTGACTGAGTTCATTCTCATGGGAGTCTCAGGCCGCCCAGAGCTCCAGATTCCACTCTTCTTTGTTTTCCTGGTGATCTATGGGTTGACCGTGGCAGGGAACCTGGGCATCATCACCCTCACCAGTGTTGACCCTCAACTTCAAACCCCCATGTACTTCTTCCTCAGGCACTTGGCTATCATCAATCTTGGTGATTCTACTGTCATTGCCCCGAAAATGCTGGTTAACTTCTTGGCTTCAAAGAAGACCATATCCTACTATGGATGTGCAGCCCAACTGGGTGGGTTCTTAGTCTTTATTGTGGCTGAGATTTTCATGTTAGCTGTAATGGCCTATGACCGTTATGTGGCTATTTGCAATCCTCTGCTCTACATGGTTGTGGTATCTCCACAGATCTGTCTGCTGCTGGTATCCCTCACATACCTCTACAGTCTGACCACAGCACTGACTGTCACCTCCTGTGTGTTCTCTGTGTCATACTGCTCTTCTAACGTAATCAACCATTTTTACTGTGATAATGTCCCTTTGTTGGCATTGTCCTGTTCCAATACCTATATTCCAGAAACAGTAGTGTTTACCTTTTCAGGGACCAATTTGCTTTTCTCTATGATTATTGTTCTAATATCCTACTTCAACATCATCTTTGCCATTTTGAGGATACGTTCCTCAGAGGGTCGACAAAAAGCCTTTTCCACCTGTGCCTCCCACATGATGGCTGTCACTGTGTTCTACGGGACCCTTCTCTTCATGTATTTGCAACCAAGGAGCAACCACTCATTGGATACTGATAAAATGGCCTCTGTCTTCTACACCCTGGTGATACCCATGCTGAATCCCCTCATTTACAGCCTAAGGAACAAGGATGTGAAGGATGCATTGAAGAGTTTCCTAAATAAGGCATGTCAGTCTTTCAAATTCATGTAAATTTAAAATTACAGGTGTCTTCTTTTAAGGGTTTTTATTTGCTCCTGAAAAGCTAATCTCTGCTAAGTGCAGAGGCAATAAATAGTTAAAAATCCCATGGTTTTCCATGGGACAATCTTAAGCTTTTCTATTCCCAACCTCAAATACTGAGCTTTCCCTAATACAAAGATGTGTTAGTTAACACAAAAAAGTACACGTATTTAAGTAGTAAACAGTGATTTCAATATAAACACATTTTACAGTGTAACATAAGTTGGCTACTGGGTTTTTGTAATTTCTAATCAAAGAAGAGAAATTCTGGGAGCTGGAGAAGATGTGTGAGAACCATTTCTTAGAATATGGTAAAGAGTCGGGTCCTCTTCGTTGCTATATGTATGCTTTGTTCAACAATTAAAGTTTTATTTTTACTTTTTGCAGTATTTTGTCTTTCCACTTCTGAAAATTTTTGAATCCATTTGTATCTTGCACTTATGTAAATTTATATCACAGGAAAAAAACCTTTAGGATAAAATAAAAACTAAACAAAAAAATGCTTAGATATATGTGGAAATAGGACATGTGGCAAAACAAAAGAAAATGTATGAAAGGTGATTCCATTTTTTTATCCCTCTCATTTGGTGCATGTACATGAAACAAAATGTTGGTATTTATCTTGGTATGATATAAAATTAATAAAATTAAGTTTCTGCATGTCATATTCTCTTAGCAAACACTTGTGTAGAATTACTCATCAGTGTTACAAAATCATAACAACAGATAGCATTTCTTTGAGTATTATTGTTTAGTGTTTGGGGGTAAAATATTAGTAGACCACCAAAAAAAAAAAAAAAAGAAAAAAAGAAAAAGTCACTGTCTTTTTTTTTTTATTTTATTTTATTTTTAAGGTTTATTTATTTTTGAGAGAGAGAGACAGAAAGACAGAGTGCGAGTTGGGGAGGGACAGAAAGAGAGAGGGGGGAAACACAAAATCTGAAGCAGCATACAGGCTCTGAGCTGTCAGCACAGAGCCCCATGAGGGGCTCAAACTCACAAACCGTGAGATCATGACCTGAGCTGAAGTCGGACACTTAACCAACTGAGCCATCCAGGCCCTCCCAAAAAATCATTGGCCTTAAGTGACACCAAGCCTCAAGGGCACCATGGCCAATAAAGAAAAATAATAATAAATAAATAAATAAATAAATAAATACACGTTAATAGTCATTCTGTGCCCTATCTCTGCCTTTGCATGCAAAATCTGCTAACAATGTCCTGAGGAAGCAGGGGCGTGGGTTGTGAGGTAAGGCAATGCCTGGAAATAAAGTAGATTGATGACATTTTCAAAGAAGTCAGAAATAAGCCAAATACAGGAACTGTGACACTCAGTTTCATAGGCTAATTCCTTACTTTTATTTTAAGTAAGAATAGCTAGCTGAAAACAGAAAAGTCACACCGGTTGGTAGATATTCCTAGTCTTTACAGACAAAATTGGCAAGAGCTTGATAGCATTAGGCTTTCAGACTTTAGGCTTTCTTCTTTATAAATATATAAAACTATATAATATACAGAATTGATTTTGTGTTTTTCTGTGCATGTGTGTATATGCATGTGTGTTTTCCTATGGCTGGATTCGCTGCACCAAGCTACGTACGTACAATGGAGCAGTACCTTTCCCAGCAGAAAGCCATTCTCTTTGAGTCTAGTTAAGTGAACAGAATTGGAACAGAAGGGCTAACCTCACACTTGCACTTCTACCAATCCTATGCATTTTATTGAGAAATCAAAGTCAAGAATGAAAACTGTAGCGTTTTCTACCCTTTGACTTGGTTTACATACATTTATTTTCTAAAAATAATTGTGCTGTCAGTGGTATTAGTTTCCCAGCGCTACAGTGACAAACCACCACTGACTCCCTGGCTTGAAACAACACATTCACGCATACACAGGCATTCACATATCACTTGGACGCATTTATCAGGAATGGTGAGTCAACATAATCAACCAACGAGGCAGGCACATCAGCCCAGCACCGGTTTTTCACGGAGTAAGATCGGGAAAATAATTTATGTCAGCTTTGATCTCTAGTCGATCAAGGCTCACTCTGTGAGATGTTAAGGCACCTGTGCTTCCAGCCTCTCCCTACCTAACTGCTCTGGAGTCTCCATGGCCCCTGTGTCCAGAGACAATAAAATCCCCCTAGCGGTGAGGGGGGAGAGAAGATGCAAGACAGTCATAAGACAAGGTCTGACCACCTGTAAAATTAGGACAGACTTCAAATGACACCACAGGGCCCCGCATTCTGCAGCTGCCGCAGAGGCAGTCGACTGACCTGACGCCATAGGTAGGGATGCTCTAGGCAGAGAGCATCTCAAGTGCATAAATCTTGGGTGGCCCACCCTGAATCTTCTCAAGACCATGAAAATAAGAAAAACCATCAAACTCTCCCAAATTCAGCAGAGCAGGTGCCATTTCAGAGATTCAAACCCAAAAACTTCCTGAAGGACGATTTTCACAGCAGGTCATTTTCTTTTGAAGTACGCATATCACACACTTTGATGTTTTACTTATGTCCTGAGACATAGGTCTAGTGATAAATATTTTCTACTGTATCAAAAATCTAAGATGATTCTGAATTTTTTTTTTAATTCAAAAGTTAAATTGAGGAATTCTAAGTCTTCTCGTGGGGAATTCTTGTCACTTACATCCTAGATAATTTTGGTTCGAGCTGCTAATACCATCTCCCCGGAAGTGCATAAACCTTCATCAAATGTCTACATAAATGTACTTTTGTAAACAACAGCCATTATCCAGGTTGGGGAAATTCTGTTGACAAAACATCTTGGAACACAAACTTATCTCGTCTCACAAAATGTACATGATTTGGGGTTACCTAAAATGTAAATATTATCAAAAACCTACTTCTTAAAAAATCGAGCCACATAACCAATGTGAGCTATAGTTGACAGAAGAGGTAAGTAATGATTTTAGAAAACACTAAAATTAATATTTTAAAGAACTGAAAGACTACTGAATGATAATGATTAGTTTTTATTTTTTATATTTTTTAATGCTTGTTTATTTTTGTGAGACAGAGAGAGAGAGAGAGAGAGAGCGAGCAGGGGGAGGGGCAGAGAGAGAGAAACACAGAATCTGAAGCAGGATCCAGGCTCTGAGCTGTCAGCACAGAGCCCAACGTGGGGCTCAAACTCACAAACCACAAGGTCATGACCTGAGCCAAAGCTGGACGCTTAACCAGCTGAGCTATCACCTAGGCACCCCTAATGATAATGATTATTAATGTCAACATCGTTAATTTAAGACATGGACTCAGAAGATTAATATCAATTTAAAACCCTTATGAAATCTATAAGTAAAAACTTCCATATTGGGAGAATTTCCAAGGAAGTTTTTTTTTACTTATATGGACGCTTAAAATATTGCCTTTAGATCAATGAATAGTCAATATGGATGCAAACACTTCCTTAATAGCTGCGGCATCTTCTCTTATATTGTAGTCCCTTTTCTCTTTGTTGGCTTCCTCTCTCACAATTTCCAGGATTTTATCCTCATTTCATGCTCCACCAGAAGGAACTACAATCTCTGAGACAGAAAGGGCTGTGGGAAGCATTCAGGACAAGTGCAATGAGGACAAGTGCACAGTGGTGGAGAGATTGGCTGCAGACGGGGAGATGCTCTGTTACCACAGGTGAGTCAGGCTACAACTCGGCCACTTCTCCACTCCTAACTGCCAGGAGGCTGAGATCCCGCCAGCCGGGTGCCCAGGAGGAAAAGCAAGATTGGGAGGTCATCCCCCAACCTCTGCTTCAAGATATGTGTCAGGGTTTTGTCACCTCAATAACTACATTATCGGCATTATCACTGTTGTAGACATTCAAATAGTAAGATTAAATTAAAATTAACTTGTCTCTCTCTTGGTGACCATTTCTGAATTTCGTTGTTGGTATGGATTATATTTAGTGCACTTTTCCGTCTCAAATCTAGACTACTATTTGGATTTCTTTAAAAAAATAAGGTGTTAAATCAAGGACAAATAGGTTTAGTTCTAGAAAGTTAAATCTGTTTTAATTGGTTGTTGCAATCTTCATCATTCATACTTCATACTCGTGGCCCATATTGATAAGACGGATGTCCACAGTCTGAAGTACAATGTATGACGGCGGAATGTATACGGTAAAAGAAATCTTGAAAAAGATCCATCCTGGTTTAAATAAATTAAACGTGTTCATGTACTCCCCAAAACAGGGCCCAGGAAGATATTTCAGAATTGTTCATTCTTGGGTCAGTGGGGACCACACACACAGCGTTGTTGATTATGGTGATCCATGTAGAAGTCAGAGGCTGGTAACTAACTAAAAGACTGTCACTATGGGAGCAAATTTCTGGTAAATGAGGGTAGAGGCAGATTATAGCCAATTTTATTCAACAGAAGCCAGCAAAACATCGGTGTGTATGTAGAAAATGAATGCAATTCAAAAACACACAGTTGAGTGAGAACCTTGAAGTATCAAAAGAAGTTTTATAACATTTTTGTACACTTTAAAACGTATGCTATCTTCACTTTATAGAGCTGCATTTCTTTTCCAGAACATACATCAACTTTTGTAGAGGGGGTACCTGTGTAGGAAAGGAAACTGAAAGAAGAGATGTGGAATTAGGGTATCATTTATTCAATTTAGTCCCTTAGATTAAAAACATATATATAATAACTTTACACACATATTCATAATTTTTATTCCTCCTGAACTTTTAACACACTTTGGTCATGTGTAAATAGTTTCGTCTTTATCTTCAGGTATCAAACATGGAAGAAGTCGTTGTGGAAAATGCTGAAAGTTTATGTAATCTGTAGATGATTAAAACATGTATCTAAAAAATAATCTACTTAAATCCAGATATTTGAGCGAACGCAATGAAAATAGCAACTGAATTAGGCGACTTCTCTATATAAAGAAAAACCCATTTCTTCAAGAGGGAAATCAAAGTAACTCTGGATAATTAGCAAAGACAGTGGCACCACTTCTCGTTTTCAGATGCTTTGGGAATAACCAAGAATGACATTCAAGCTCCCAGGGGATGTCTCAAAGGGAGGGGACACTCATAAATTCTTTTAACAGCAGTTAAATTAGTAATCACATGGGGGAGCAAGAAGTCAGTCCTCATTTAAGAGGAATAGGAGGCACTGATTATAATGATTATTCGAGTAGCTGCAGTGATGATTTTTGATGACCGTCTCCAATAAAAATTACCAGTAAGAGTCACAAATGCCAGACTCAGTACATTATATCATGTGTACTCATAATCTTTTTTCATAAATAGGTTCTCCAGAGTAATGGTGTATTTTTAGCACTATTATTATTTTCTTTGAACGTGGTAAGGAACCTCATTTATATGTGTCATTATTTCTACATTTATTTTGAGACTATAGATGATAAACATCATGAAGGGGGGGAGTCAGCGTTTTTGCAAGCTCAGTTAGAACTCCCCTCTCTCCTACCTTCCTTCTCTCTTTCCCTGCCCCCTTTACATGGGAGAGCGATGCTCTCAATTTGACCAACCCATTTATTTCAATTGGGAAATTGAAAATGGAAAATGTTATAGAATACTGAGTTGAGATGGGGCGCTTACATTTGCGTAAGAGGACATCCTGGGACTTCATGCCCGTCCCCCTGGTGCTGGTACAGCTCTGGAGTTTCTGCTTCCATCTGATAAGAGTCAGGTGTGATGCTCAATTTCCTTGTTTCTTTCCAGGCAGTGCTCGGGTAGGGCTGGTGGGAAGGCGGGTCACCTAAATATTCAGGTGATGGGATGAGGAGGTTTGCCAAACTGTACGAACTGCTATGAAATAGTCCTGTCTCTGGGTCCAATTTTTGCAGCTTAAGGCTTTAGACTTTGTCATCTGTCTGGTTGCCGCTAATGAGTGATTGTTATTGTTTTGTTGTAAATATTTTGTTAATTTGCATAGACCTTTTAATAGAGCAGATTTTGTAAAGAAATTTTATCTGCCAAATTAAACTTGAATTTCTAGTCTATATTTTTGAAATTTCTTTTTAAGGACAAGCAGAGGTTCTAGTTTTTAAGGTCAGAAAATTTTAATATTTTCTTACCACGTTAAGTCCTTGACCAGTCTAGGGTTGATTCTTATAGGATGAACTAAACATCCAGTTTCATCATCTTCTATAAAGATAATCATTTTCCCCAGATCTACGGAGTAGATCATTTATGCATGCTTGTCCTAACATCCTACTGCTATCACACACTTTAGTTCTATGCACTCTTGGGTCTTTTTCTGAGATCCCTATTCTATCCCATTGTTGTAAGCCATATTGTCTCCGTAACCCTGTTTTATAAGTTTTATTATCTGGTAGCACATGTCTTTTCAAAATGTCTTGATTATTCTTTATACTTTGCATTCTTAAAATATATTTTAAATCTGTGTCAAACGGTACAAATTCCCTTGGAGAGATTTTGGCTGTAAAGGCATTGTTCAAATAAGATTAATTTGTACAGAATTGACATTTCTATAACGCTAAGTTGCCCAATCCAGGAATATAGTATTTATCCGATTTATGTATGATTTCTATACTGTTTCCCAAAGAAGTTTTAACTTTTCACCTTTTAAGGGTAGGTTCAGTCTAGTTTTTATAAGATATTCCATCATCATGGAATTTCCCTTTTCTTCTTAATTTTTGTTGCCTTTGTCCATTCTAAATGGTATTAATTCTTCATTTCTTCAAATGCTCAATTTGTTTCTAATTCACTCTGATAATGTGATGAATTCTAATTACAGTTTCCAAAATTAAACCATCCAGCCAAACATGGGATCAGTGCAGCTTGGACAACTGTCCTGTAATTCTTACACATTTTTTAAATATATATCAATGACATGTATGTGTATATATATATATATATATATATATATATGTGTGTGTATATACACATATATATATGAAATTATAATCCTGAATATAATTTTAAATGCTTATTTATTTATTTATTTATTTTGAGAGAGAGAGAGAGAGAGACACCATGAACAGAGAGAGGCAGAGAAAGAGAGGAGTGAGAGAATCCCAGGCAGCCTCCATGCTGTCATCACCACAAGGCTCGGGACTTGATCCCACAAACCTTGAGATCATGACCTGAGCTGAGATCAAGAGTCATAAGCTAAACTGAGCCATTCAGGCATCCCATAAGCTTGAATATATTGTGGGTTCCTTTTATTATTATAACTTTCTTTATTATTTTTTAATTAAAAATTTTTATATCTTTCTTTTTTAAAATCACAATTTTGTGGGGCTCCTGGGTGGCTCAGTTGGCTAAGCGTTTGACTCCTGGGTTCGGCTCAGGTCGTGATCTCATGGTTTGTGGGTTCAAGCCCTCAATAGGCTCTGCACTGATGGAGCAGAGCTTTCTTGGAATTCTCTCTCTTTCCCTCTCTCTCTGCCCCTCCCCTACTTGTGCTCTTTATTCACTCTCTCAAAATAAATGGATGAACTTAAAAAAAAAAATAACAAAACATAATTTTGTGTCCTAGGATGAATTGCAATGGGGTTCTCATTTTTGCACCTTGGAACTGTAAGAAATATGGATGAGGTTTTTTTTTTTCAATAGTTTGGAAACACCTGCCTTAAAAAGAATCTGAAGGAGAAAGGAATTGGAGAAGTAGAGGAAGATGAAATGTAATCCTTAACTAAAAGGTGTTAACCAAAACCTCCTAGGTATTCTTGATGGAAGATGACATAAACGTGTAAGAATTGTGTTCAAATTAAAGTATAGTAAATGTACTCCAATTCTATCAATACCATGTCCACTTGGCTTTATGTGGATCAAAACACGATTCGTCCTGGTCCATGTACATTGAAACAGGTCTCTAAGACATTTGAGATAGCAGCCCCATTTTGAAGGGGCTTATCCTTTTTCGTGGATATTTATAGCAACTTACTGGATGATTTTAGGTCGTACATTAACAAATACGTTTTAATAGTTTTTACTTGTTTTAAGATGTGCTAGGAAATACAACTACACCATGAAACCCATCATTTCAGAGATGTTAATGCTAAAGTCAAAGCAAAAGTGGAAATGTTTGCTAATACTTCTTTTTTATATTGAATAACTTATAGATGCAGGCCTTACTTGGTGTGCAACATAGCAAAAATCAGAAACTTAAAAAACCACAGGAAAGTGCTGAATATTCAGACACACTATTCTAGAGAAAATAACATTTATTTATATGCACTACAGTGGGTGTGAGGGGGACTTCTGCAAGTTAAATGATTAACTATCATCATAAAAATCATTAAACAATATTTAAAACTCATGAAGTAAAGTGGAATAAGCATACAATTTAAAAAATCAAATGGGTAATGGAACAGGAATATCATTAAATACACAGAATTAAATCAAAGTCTACTAAATGAGTTAATCATGATTTCCCTTGAAAGTTGGGACTAAAGTTGCCAGGTCTGGAAGCAGAGAGCTGTTCCTTTTATTATAATTCCTTCTAAAGTATGATGTGTTTAACAAATTATAAGTATTTTAAGTAAAAAAAAAATAGATATTTATTGAAATAAAATTTAAATTAAAAAAAAATTGGATTTCAGGGTGCCTGGGAGGCTCAGTTAGTTAAGTGTCTGACTCTTGGTTTCTGCTCCGGTCATGATCTCACAATTCATGAGTTTGAGCCCTACATTGGGCTTCGCACTGACAGTGTGGAGCTTGCTTGGGCTTATCTATCCCTCTTTCTTTGCCCGCCCCTGCCCGCTCTGTCTCTCTCTCTCAAAATAAATAAACATGAAAAAACATTTAAAACTTGGATTTCTCTTAATCACAATGGCTTTGCATACTAAATAAGTTAACAGATGTCATCTTCTGAATGCCAGTGACTCACGTGATGGTTCTTCCCACAGCAATTTTTCCTAATGGCCTGGATGAACCAACCAAATCAAACAGTGCTAACAGAATTCATCCTAATGGGAATCACAGACCGGCCGGGGTTGCAGGCTCCCTTCTTTGGACTCTTCCTCATCATCTATGTGATCTCAGTGGTGGGCAACCTGGGCATGATCATCCTCACCAAGGTGGACTCCAGGCTACAAACACCCATGTACTTCTTCCTCAGACACCTGGCTTTCATTGATCTTGGTTATTCAACAGCTGTGGGGCCCAAAATGTTAGTCAATTTCATAGCTAATCAAAACACAATCCCCTATAACGGGTGCGCCACACAGCTGGCTTTCTTCATCTTGTTCATCATCAGCGAGCTTTTCATTCTGTCAGCAATGGCCTATGACCGCTATGTGGCCATCTGTCGTCCTCTGCTTTATATGGTTATTATGTCACAAAAGGTGTGCTGGGTGCTGGTGGCTGTCCCCTATGTCTACAGTGCCTTTCTTTCTCTGATAACCACCATAAAGATTTTTATGTCATCCTTTTGTGACCATAACATCATTAAACACTTTTACTGTGACAGTCTTCCCTTGTTAACTTTGCTGTGCTCAAGCACACGTGACATTGAGTTGATAATACTGATCTTTTCAGCATTTAATTTGGTGTCATCTCTTCTGATAGTGCTTGTCTCCTACATCCTGATCCTGATGGCCATCCTCAGGATGAATTCTGCACAAGGCAGGCACAAGGCTTTCTCCACCTGTGGATCCCACCTGACAGTGGTCGTTGTGTTATATGCCACTCTCTTCTTTATGTACGTGCAACCCAAATCCAGTCATTCCTTTGATACTGATAAAATTGCGTCTGCATTTTACACGTTGATAATACCTATGTTGAATCCCATGATCTACAGCTTGAGGAACAAAGAGGTAAAAAGTGCCTTGTGTAGGATATGGAAAAATCTGCACAAACTACCTGTGTAGATTATCGTGAGTACGCATTATTGCATATATAACATAATAATAAATATATAATAAATTAGGCTATAGACTAATGTCTTTATATGCCATAGGCCTTAGAAAGGAGTATTGTGTAAAAGCCATCGGAAACTAGAAATGTGTTTCCTGTTTTCAACTTGTAGGTGTTCAAGTAGTGATCATCCTTCTGTTATCAACTTTAATTTGTCCTTAAGTATTAGTGTAAAACATTGAGGTCTGATTTCTATTCTCACACTGCCAAGTACTCATGTTTCAACTTAAGAGAAGTCTGTTTTAATACATCTGCCATTAGATAATTTTTAAAAGGCTTTCTTATGTCTTTTATTAAATATTTTGTGTGTGTCCTAGAGCCCACAACATTGGCATATTGACATATAAAAGATGGCCTGTATTGGTTTTTGTTGCTAGGCATATAGATATATCAATGACTAATCAACAATATCTGCCTTAATGACACTTTAACTCTATTTTCCTGTGGTGGGTGGCATTTTAGATTTCTGTCACATTATGATATGTGAACACATATATGCATAGAGAAGCAGAAATAAATGTTTGACTATTTTCGAGTGACATAATTGTGTATTTTAAAAATCTATTAGAAATAGTAAGTGAATTTTACAAGATCGTTGGATATAGGATCAGCGTATTAAAGAACAATTACTTTGCTATTCACTAACAAAAAAAAAGGTAAAATTGAAATTTGAAACTATTGACTACACTAGAAAAAAAACCTGTCTAACGATTCAGAAAATCCTAATGAATAATTTGCATAATTTCATTGCTAGACACTCCGAAAAATGTTACAGAGTTATTAAAGGAGAGATAAATGTTAATATATACCACGTCCATTGGTTGGAAGATATAAATGTTTTGATGAAGGCAGTGCTATCTAAATTTTCCTATAGATTTAGAGTGGGAGAGAGCCAAAGCATAAGAGACTCTTAAAAACTGAGAACAAACTGAGGGTTGATTGGGGTGTGGGGTGGGAAGGAGGGAAGGGTAGGTGATGGGCATTGAAGAGGGCATCTTTTGGGATGAGCACTGGGTGTTGCCTGGAAACCAATTTGACAATAAATTCCATATATTAAAAAATAAATTAATTAATTAATTAAATAAATAATTTTCCTATAGATTTAACACAGCTACAATAAAAATTTCAGCTGTAGTTTTTAATGCTTAAGTTGATATAAAAATTACATGGAAATATGAAGGATCTAGAATAGCCAGGGCAATATCTTAGAAGAAGGAAGAGGTCAAAGGACTTCTAATAACAGATATCAATTCCTTTACTGAAGCTAGATTAGTTAGTGCACTTGTTTACAGAGAGATCAATAAAATAAGGTCCAAAAATACTCACATGTAGAGTAGTGTGTTTTCAAACACTTGTTTTAAAACAAAAGCCCTGCTGCAAAGTAATGGGGAAAATAGGGCTTCTCAGTAGATTAACCTATTCAATTAGGTTCCTATGTAAAACATGAATTTTGGTCATTTATACACTGCATGTAAAAATTAATTGAGTTGTGTTATGAATGTGAATAGGAAAACTGAAACCAAAAAAGGTTCTTAAATTAAAGTAAAATAATATCTTCATGATGAGATCAGCAAAGATTCCTTAAGCAGGGTGCAAAAAAAAATAGTAACACTGATAAATATACTCTATTTGGAATGAAAATTTGTATTAATAAAAATATACCATAAAAAGTGGAAAAAAATATCCACAGAGACCTCATTTGAAATATACACACCCTTTTGGGGTGCCTGGGTGGCTCAGTCGGTTAAGCATCTGACATGGCTCAGGTCATGATCTCACGGTTCGTGAGTTCAAGCCCCACATTGGGCTCTGTGCTGACAGCTCAGAGCCTGGATAGAGCCTGTTTTGGATTCTGTGTCTCCCTCTCTCTCTGCTCCTCCCCCACTCACGTTCTGTCTCTCAAAACTAAATAAACATTAAAAACATCTTTAAAAAAATATACACACCCTTTCAAAGTAACTTGTAAAAGAAAACAAAACAGAACAACAAATTGCCTAACTCCTAGAATGAGGATGATCAACACAGTCAATGTATTGAGAGTGAATAAGACAGGTGGGTTGGCAGGTGCAAGAAACCTGAAGAAACATTTTACAAAAGAGGATATCAAAACAGCCAAAAATATATAAGTGCATTAAAAAAATTCTTCATTAGATAAATGTAAATAAGGAATATACTCTGTCACTAATTTCAGCTGTGATAGCTAAAATTCAAAAGTTTGTTTGAACAATATATGTGATATATCACTAAATTCTAATTCATGAAACCATTATTACACTAAATAATGTAATAAAATAAATAAATAATTAAATAAAATTTTTAAAAAAGGAAAAAAATATTTCATTCTTTCCATTGCCAAGTAGTATTCCATTGTATATATAAACCACATCTTCTTTATCCATTCGTCAGTTGATGGACATTTAGCGTCTTTCCATAGTTTGGCTATTGTTGAAAGAGCTGCTATAAACATTGGGGTACATGTGACCCTATGCATCAGCACTCCTGTATCTTTTGTATCCTTTGGGTAGATTCCTAGCAGTGCTATTGCTGGGCCATAGGGTAGTTCTATTTTTAACTTTTTGAGGAACCTCCACACCGTTTTCCAGAGCGGCTGCACCAGTTTGCATTCCCACCAACAGTGCAAGAGGGTTCCCGTTTCTCCACATCCTCACCAGCATCTATAGTCTCCTGATTTGTTCATTTTAGCCGCTCTGACCGGTGTGAGGTGATATCTCAATGTAGTTTTGATTTGTATTTCTCTGATGAGGAGTGATATGGAGAATCTTTTCATGTTTCTGTTGGACATCTGGATATCTCCTTTGGAGAAGTGTTTATTCATGTCTTCTGCCCATTTCTTCACTGGATTCTTTGTTTTGGGGTGTTGAGTTTGATAAGTTCTCTGTAGATTTTGGATACTAACCCTTTATCTGATACATTATTTGCAAATATCTTCTCCTTTTCTGTCGGTTGCTTTTTAGTTTTGCTGCTTGTTTCCTTCACTGTGCAGAAGCTTTTCATCTTGATGAGATCTCAGTAGTTCATTTTGTATTTTGTTTTCCTTGTCTGGATCCAAAGACAAGTCAAGTCAGAAGTTGCTGCAGCCCAGGTCAAAGAGGTTGTTACCTGTTTTCTCCTCTAGGATTTTGATGGTTTTCTGACTTATGTTTAGGTCTTTAATCCATTTTATTTTGGTGAATGATGCAAGAAAGTGGTCCATGTTCATTCTTCTGCATGCCTCTCTCCAGTTTTCCCAATACCATTTGCTGAAGAGACTGATTCAAAAAGGCACATGCATCCAATGTTTACAGCTGCACTGTCAATAATAGCCAAATTACAGAAAAAACCCAAATCCCCATCGACTTATAAATGAATAAAGAAGGTGTAGTGTGTGTGTGTGTATATATACATATATATATATATTATATATGAATATTACTCAGCAATGAAAAGGAATGAAATCTTGCTATTTGCAACAACATGGATAGAACTAGAGTGTATTATGTTAAGTGAAATAATGGTCAGTTAGAGAAAGACAAACATCACATAATGTCACTCATATGTGGAATTTAAGAAACAAAACAGATGAATATAGGGAAAAGGAAGCAAAAATAAGATAAACACAGAGAGGGAGACAAACCATCAAAGACTCTTAAAAACACAACAAACTGACGGTTGCTGAAGGGGTGTTGGGTAGGGGGATGGGATAAATGGATGATGGGAGTTAAGGAGGGCACTTGCTGGGATGAGCACTGGGTGCTATATGGAAGTGATGAATCACTAAATTCTTTTCCTGGAATCATTATTACAGTGTAAGTTAACTAATCTGGATTTAAATAATAAGAAGGAAGGAAGGAAGGAAGGAAGGAAGGGAGGAAGGAAGGAAGGAAGGAAAAATAAGAACGAAAGAACAAAAGAAAGAACGAAAGAAAGAAAGAAAGAAAGAAAGAAAGAAAGAAAAGGGCACTTAACTAAAAACAAAAAAATAAATAAGTATAAATAAATACATACATACATACATAAAAATAAAGTGAATTTGCCACTCATTTATTTAGTAGCTCTTTCTAAAACTCCCTTTACTCCCCCTCAAAAGTTACTTCGGTTTTTAAATATATGTATTTAAATGCATATATTATTTATCTATAATCATAGTATACCTTTATGGTCGTTCTTTTTCTTTTTTTCTTTTTTTTTTTAATTTTTTTTAACGTTTATTTATTTTTGAGACAGAGACAGAGCATGAGCAGGGGAGGGTCAGAGAGAGAGGGAGACACAGAATACAAAGCAGGCTCCAGGCTCTGAGCTGTCAGCACAGAGCCCGACGCGGGGCTCAAACTCACGGACCGTGAGATCATGACCTGAGCCGAAGTCGGCCACTTAACCGACTGAGCCACCCAGGCGCCCCTATGGTTGTTCTTTTTAATATTGAATGCTCTACTTGGCAGGGGGATGAGGCAGGGATGGGGTTAGTTTAATTCTCATTTCTATTCTTACAGCAGTTTTATAGTGAAGATTCAATGCTAAATCTCTGCCCATTGTATTGTTTTCACATGTTTGTAGGGTCTTAAGCAGGAAAAAAAATAACAATTTCAATGGTCCAAAGTAGATTATTCCAATAATAATATAATATAAATATAAATATAAATAAACCACAGGGACAGAGAAGAGTTTAGTGCATTATATAGAAGTATAAAGACAGCGAGAAAAATATCTCATATCTGTCTTCACATATAGGAAGGCTGATATTTACTAGCACGGATTCAGAAAAAAAAGAACACTTTTTTAAAACTCTCATTTATGGGGCACCTGGGTGGCTCAGTTAAGCGTCCGACTTCGGCTCAGGACATGATCTCATGGTTCATGGGTTCGAGCCCCGCAACGCGCTCTGTGCTGACAGCTCAGAGCCTGGAGCCTGCTCCGGATTCTGTTGTCTCCCCTGTTCTCTGCCCCTCCCCTGCTCACACTGTGTGTGTGTCTCTCTCTCTCAAAAATAAATAAACATTGAAAAAAATATTTTCACCTGTTTAAAAAAAATAAAAATAAAACTCTCATTTATTCCAGGAGATGTAGAATGTTTTTTAATACCCACTAAAAATATGTCCCTAAAGGTACTGTGTCTTCAGAAGTAATTCAGTGTTCCTGAACAAACAATAATTAATCTGCTCTCTGTCTCCATGGATTTACCTATTCTGGATACTTCATGTAATGGAATTGTACAGTATCTACAATGTGTGACCTTTTATACTCTTTCACTTAGCATAATGTTTTAAAGGTTCATACATGTTCTAGCATATATTAATACTTCTTTCGTTGTATGGCTTACTAATATCCCATTGTATGGATATAGCACATCTGTTATCCATTCACCAGTTGATGGACCCGTTGATGGACATTTAATATGTTTCTACTTTTTAACTATTGTGAATAAAGCTGCTCTGAGCATTTACCTACACTTTTTGGTATGAGCACCTGTGGTTTTCAAAACCTTGGGATATATATCTAGAAATAGATTTGCTGGGTTATAATGGTAATCCTCTGTTTTACTTATTGAATAACCATCAAATTGTACCATTTCACGTTGCCAAAAACAATACACAAAGGTCCTAATGTCTCCACACCTTTGTCAGCGTTTGTATTTGTCTTTTTCTTTTTCAATAACCATTCTATGATATCTCATTGTGGTTTTTGTTTGCATTTCTTATGTGTTAAACATTTCTTCATGTGTTTATTGGCCATTTCTATATTTTCCGTGAGAAATGTGTCTTCAAGTCTTTGGCCTGTTTTCTAATTTGGATTATTTGTGGGTTTTTTTCTTGTTGAGTTGAAAAATCCTTTATATATTTTAGATAATAGAGCCTTAGGAGATACATGAATTAAAATTTCCTCCATCATGTAGGTCGTTTCATTCTTTGATAGTGTTCTTTGATGCACAAAAATTTGCTTTCTAACTTTTGATAAAGTCCATTTATCTGTTTTTACTTTTCTTGTTTGTGTCTTTGGTATCACATAATAAAAAGCTGTAAAAAGCTCAGCTGAACTGGGAGAGAAAGAATTGAGCTGTTGGGTGTCAGAACAGCCAATTAAGGCAACAGGCCCTAATGATTTAGGCCTTTAATCACTTATTACAACAGTCATCTCCATCATATCATGAAAGTTAATGATTATTTTTTTTTTAATTTTTTTTAACGTTTATTTATTTTTGAGACAGAGAGAGACAGAGCATGAACAGGGGAGGGGCAGAGAGAGAGGGAGACACAGAATCTGAGACAGGCTCCAGGCTCTGAACCATCAGCACAGAGCCCGATGTGGGGCTCGAGCTCACGGACTGTGAGATCATGACCTGAGCCGAAGTCGGATGCCCAACCGACCGAGCCACCCAGGCGCCCCAGTTAATGATTATTTTTATATTTACTCCCAGTATAGGTTTCCCGAATGACCTGCATGGACAAACACAATCTAACACTGTTGAAAGAATTCATTCTAATGGGAATCACAGGACTCCCTGAGCTGCAGGCTCCATTATTTGGACTGTTCCTCACTGTTTACCTGGTCTCAGTCGTGGGTAATCTGGGTTTGATCATCCTCACCAAGATAGACTCTAGGCTACAAACACCCATGTACTTCTTCCTCAGACACCAGGCTTTCACTGATCTTGATTATTCTACAGCTGCGGGACCCAAAATGTTAGTAAATTCTTCTGTAGCTCAGCCTACCATCTTGTATAACTAAGGTGCTACCCAATTCACTTGCTTCAGTATGTTTATTACTGGCGAAGTTTTATTTTGTTGGCAATGGCTTATGACTGCTATGTAGCCATCTGTAACCCTCTGTTCTACATAGTCGTCATGTCACAAAGATTGTCAGTTGCTTGAGACCCTATCTGTACAGCACCATTTTGTCTTTGCTAACTATTATAAGGATTTTCCTTTCATAATTTTGCAGCTATAATGTCATCAGGCATTTCTGCTATGATAGTCTCCATTGATAACTTTCTTCTGCTCAGGGACCTATGAAATTAGATTGATAACTCTGATCTTTTCAACTTTTAAATTAGTGTCATCTCTTCTGATAGTCCTTGTGTCCTACATTCTGATCCTTGTTGCCATCCTCAGAATGAACTCTGAAGAAGGCAGGCACAAGGCTTTCTCCGCCTGTGGATCCCATCTGACAGTGATAGTCATATATTACAGTACTCTATCTTTTATGTATGTGTGGCTCAAATCCAGCCATTCATTTGATACTGATAAAATAACTTCTTTATTTTACAGTTTACTTATACCCATGCTGAATCCAATGATCCACGCTTGAGGAACAAAGAGGTAAAAAAAAAATGCTCTTAATAGGACCTGCAGGATATTTGCAACTGTGGTATTTAAAATTCATTGTAAGATACACTAACAATAAAGTATGTATTAACCAATGTAAACTATAACTCTGCAGGAGTCTTGTACTGTTGTTTCCAGGAGATGGGCAACAATCAATATGTGATAAGCATGGAAATAAATAAAATTTTTCATTATTTTGAAATTTCAAGTGAGAACAATCCTCTAACAGATAGTTGATTTTTAAATGTTTTTTAAAATTTTTATTTATTTATTTTTGAGACAGAGAGAGCGCAAGAAGGAGAGGGGCAGAGAGAGAGAAAGAGAGAGGCATAGAATCCGAAGCAGGTTACAGGTTCTGAACTGTCAACACAGAGCCCAATGTGGGGCTCAAACCCACGAACTGTGAGATCATGACCTAAGCTGAAGTCAGACGCTCAACTGACTGATCTACCCAGGTGCCCCTCTGATTCTTGTTCATACTTCAGATATTAGCCTCAATTAGTTTCAATTCCAGATCAGGTGCCATTCCTACATATTCTTGCACATAGCTTATTTGCCTGTCTCTTCTACTAAACACTTATTTTTATAAACCAGAGGCTCTATATATTCCTTTCACAAAATTCAAAAAAAAATTTAAAACATGAAAAAAAAAAAAGGTTAAGGGCACACCTTATATACACAATATATTATTACTTGTAACTCATTTAATCATTTTAAACAATACAATAGGACGGTGTTTAAAAATGAGTCCGTGTGTCATCCACCTAAGGACACCATTATAGAACTGAAGGAATACTGGCAAGCTAGGGGTGTAGATAACATGTGTTAATCAATTTCCTTATATGTTTGTTTTGGTAAAGGTACTTCAGAGGAATGAAATCAAAAGAAGGTTTCATACACATACGTACATATACACACATATATGAACATGTCATATTTTATATGTGTAAAATATTTTTATATGACATACAAATATATATATAACTGTATACAATATATGATAATACAGCTTTGAGAGAGAGAGAGGAGATTTTGAGAAATTAACACATATGATTGTTGGGATTGGCAAGGCAAAATCTGTGGAGTAGCCCAGCATTGTAAGAGTTGATATTGCAGTCTTGAGTACAAAGAGGGGAAACTGAGGTAGATTTTCTATATTGCTGTCTGGAGCATAATTTCTTTGGGGGACCTCATTTTTTGTTCCTTAAGGCTTTCAACTGATTGGATGAGGTCCACCTACATTCTGGAGGGTACATGACTATATTCAAAGTCTATTAATTTAAATTTTAATCACATGTAAAAACTATCTTTACAATAACTTCGAGACTAATATTTGACTAATCAACTGGGCACCATAGCTTAGCCAAGTGGACACATAAAATTAACCATCAAAGCATGGGGGGGAAAGAGCTAATCAGGAGTAAAATGTATGAATGTAATACACAAACTAACAAAAAAACTAAGTCACTGGTGAATACAAAGTATTCTACACAATTAATAAACATCCCCCCTTGTATTCGGTAAAGTTTTCAAATGCTTCAGGGATGATCAAGAAATTGCTCGGCATATCCTCTGGGAGAGTCTCAGAGGGCGAAAAAGAATCCATAAAATGATCTCACGTGTTATGAAGTGCATGGGGAAGTCAAGACAGAAGTTAGATCACAGGTAAACAGAAGATTTCATGTAATGCTGTATTATACCAATATCCAAATAGTTTTGGTGACAGTTGCAAGGTAACAGTTTTATTCCATTGTCAAAGCATAGCAAAACATTAGGATTTCTGGTTCGCTTCTGTGTTCTACTATTGATAGTGCGTGACAAAATAAGAATGTTCTTCTTTCTCTTCAGATTATCGAGTATCTTCACAAAGGCTAATAAGCATTTTTGAAATGTAACTGCCATATTGCTTATGTAAATGTATGTTTCATGTAAATACTTGATCATACAAATAATACAGGTCAAAACTGAGCTACCATAAAGCCCAACTAAAGTGTCAAGAATAAAGAATAGGGGCACCTGGGTGACCCAGTTGGGTAAGCGTTGGACTCTTGGTGTCCATTCTGGTCATGATCTCACAGTTTGTGAGTTCTAGCTTTGCATCTGTCTCTGTGCTGACAGTGTGCATCCTGCTTGCGATTCCCTCTCTCTCTCCACCTCCCATTTGCTCTCTCTCTTTCTCTCTCTCAAAAATAAATAAATATTTAAAAAATTGTTAAAAAAATAAAGAATAAAATATATGGCAGAATTATGAAACTGTAGGTGTTCAGGTGTTCACTTGATATCTGAATTATCAGTCATTAGGGACTAGATTCTTCTTATCCACTTCTCAAAAATATTGTGATAGTTATTTAAATCAATTTATAAATGTGAATTTTTTTCTACTTTTTATTGAGCAATAAGAGAAACTCCACCTCATACTGAGGTGTGAAAACTAATATTTGGAGCCTAGGAGACTTTTAGTATCCAGTGTTTTGGTGATGGTAAATGTACAGCATGTTCAGTTACCAGAGGAATCTGACAGAAAGCAAACATAGTTTTCTCAAAGAGTATAACTTCAAAAAACAAGGATCTGATCATCTAAACAGATAGTAAACTGTGAAAAAAAATTGTGCTTTGCTGAACTCAAGAGAGAAAGCCTAGATGTCAAGCTCAAGGGCAAAAGCCCTTCTCCCTTATCTCACAGGAAATCAGCACCAGCAATGTCATTTTTTTCTTTCACCGTTCACCACTGCACCCAAACAACACTATATTGTTTCTCCTTCTGTTCACGTAACAGTTTTTCTTAAAGTAATTCAAATTCAGTATTTCTCACCGAAGAAGGTGTGTACTTGGTAACAAGCAGTTTATCAGAAGCTCACCATCTTATAAGCAATGTCTTATGTGCTGTAAGTGTGGATTTTCTATGAATGTGTTTATAATATAATATTACAATACTGCATATTTCTGTTGCTTTCTTAAACTCTTGACACTGTTATTTTACTTATATTCAGGATAAAACACAACCAGATGATATAACATGAAAGCTATTTACTGTGCTGATTCAGGATAGATTTTCCAGTAAACCTGGATGGAAAAACACAACCTGACAGTGGTGAATGAATTCATTCTCATGGGAATCACACACCGTCGTGAGCTGCAGGCTCCATTATTTGGGCTCTTCCTCACCATCTATGTGATCTCAGTGGTGGGCAACCTGGGCCTGATCATCCTCGCCAAGGTGGACTCCAGGCTACAAACACCCATGTACTTCTTCCTCAAACACCTGGCTCTCACTGATCTGGGTTATTCAACAACTGTAGGACCCAAAATGTTAGCCAGTTTTGTTGTGGAAGAAAACACAATTTCCTATCATTTGTGTGCCACACAGGGAGCATTCTACATTATGTTCATCATTAGCGAGCTTTTCATTCTGTCGGCTATGTCCTATGACCGCTACGTGGCCATCTGTAATCCTCTGCTCTATCCAGTCATCATGTCACAAAGGGTGTGTCAGGTGCTGATGACAATCCCCTATCTCTACAGCACATTTGTGTCTCTTCTGGTCACCATAAAGATTTTTAGTTCATCCTTCTGTGGCTACAATGTCATCAGCCATTTCTACTGTGACAGTCTTCCCTTGTTGTCCTTGCTCTGCTCAAATACGCATGAAATTGAATTGATAATTTTGATTTTCTCAGTTTTTAATTTGATGTCATCCCTTCTTGTAGTCGTTATGTCTTACCTGCTGATCCTGGCAGCCATCATCAGGATGAACTCAGCTGAGGGTAGGCACAGGGCCTTTTCCACCTGTGGGTCCCACCTGACAGTAGTCACAGTGTTCTATGGGACTCTGATATTTATGTATGTGCAACCCGAGTCCGGTCATTCCTTTGATGCCGATAAAGTGGCATCCATATTTTACACCCTCATTATCCCCATGTTGAATCCCTTGATTTATAGCTTGAGGAATGTAGATGTTAAATATGCTTTCCATAGGATATGGAAAAAGTTATGTAGTACCTTTTCTTAAGTTCGTTGTATACTATGTGGTTCCTGTGAATTAGATTGTCAACATTAAACATTTCTATTTGTTCTTTCGGAGGAAAGGTCAAGGATAAGTGAGTTCAACATATATCTAGAGATTGACTTCTATGCATCAGTCATAGGTTGAAGTGCTCTAAACACACTGTGAATAAATAACGAATATATTTCCATTCTTGAGGGAAAGACAAGAGTTATGAGCATCATAATTAGGCAATGTGTTAGTACAGTAGAATGGTTACTAGTCTGTAGACTCAACACCAAGCAAGGAGTGTGGGAATGCTTTGGGCGAGTGAAGAAGAATACCTGGGACAGAAAGGTACCTGTAGGTATGTTTTTCTGTAAGTACATTCTTTCTATTTAACCTACATAGGTTTCCATGGGGTGTCTAAAACACAGTTGATTGTAGTTTTAAGCAGGTTCAGTGTATTGCCTTAACTTAAGTCATCAGTCATCTGAATGTGCTCCAATCTCTCCATTCCATGAGGGGTCTTTGTGTCCTGGTCTTTCTTCACGAGTGCCATTATTTTCATTATTTTCATGATTGAAGCCCCAGAGAGTCTATCGACTACACACACTTGGCATTTCAACAATCCAGAAGATCACCACAGCATCTAATTTTGTCTAAATGTGTCCATTTGTCTATAATAGTGGACATAGCAATTGAATTAAATTTCATGGGGTCTGCCATACACATTTTCGGATTTTTAAATTTCTCTTGCCAGCTTGATCTTGATTCCTTTTTTAAAAGTTTTTTAAAGTCTATATTTAGAGAGAGAGAGCATGGGGGAGGGGCAGACAGAGAAAGGGAGAGAAGGAATCCCAAGCAGGCTCCATACTGTCAGCGCAGAGCCCAGTGGGGGGCTTGATCCCAGGACTTCTGAGATCTGAAATCAAGAATTGGACGCTTAACCCACGAAGCCATCTATGTGTCCTAATTTTGAATCTTAAATGCTTATTTTTGTCTAATGAAGTTACGCTTTATCTCTCTAAAGAACAAGGATAATTTTTGTGTAAAGTCATTTTCTAGGTTTTTTTTTTTTGTATGGTTGCATATGAGATCTATTCTATCATAAATAACAGTGTTGACTCGTTCCACAAATTTGTTTCAAATGAGTGTGTACTATATTTTGAACAGGGTAAATTGTTCGACTACATTGATTGGATGACCCTGCCCCTGCCTGGAGAAAACAAAAGAAGAAAATTCTATGGTTTGGACTGTGAATAAATGTGATGTCAAACATATATACTTGGTGTGCTTTTCGGACATACTTCCTACATAACACTTGCCAAATACCCTATTTTTTGTTTACTTTTATTTTTTTTAACATTCAAAAACTTATTTGCATCATGGAGAGACTGAACTCTTTTCTGAGTCCACCATCATGGAATAAAATTAACTGTGAAGCCAATAAAATTTGAATAAAAATAATTAATAAGAATACACACACAGAGAGAGAGAGAGAGGGAGAAAGAGTCATGTGCAAATAATTAATAGGGCCTTTATGGCTTATTTTTTAATTATTAAAAAAATTTTACACCTAAGTATGAGCTATGCCTGTACAAATATAAAGAAATACATGTTTCTTAGATGACGTAGTTTGGACAGCATTACGGTGAGATGTTAATAATACAGGGATTTGAAAAAACAAATGGTAAGTAAATATAACACAATATCCCACTCCTACAATAAATATTGGAGTTCTTTGATTAGCCCTCAGAGTACAATCCAAAAAGAGAAAAATAAAGTATTAAGACTTAAAAATTTCAATAATATGTTTCATTCGCTTAAAAAATTAGTCTCTATTTGGTGCCTGGGTGGCTCGGTTGGTTAAGAATCTGACTTTGGCTCAGGTCATGATATCACAGTTAGTGAGTCTGGGTCCCACATCAGGTGAGCTCGAGCCCCTTTGGGTGAACAGGAGCCACCTGTTCACGAGTAAAAACGTGAGCTCCACTTTGAGAGAGCCCCGTTTCTCCCTTTTTCTCCTTCTCTCTCTGCCCACCATGGAATTCTCTCTCCTCTCTCTGCCCCCTCACATACTTGCGCCCTCTCTCTCCCCCCCCAAAAAACCTTTATTTCATTACTAGGTATATATATTACACATATCAGAAAGTATTATATTCTTGGGGTGCTTGGGTGGCTCAGTTGGTTAAGTGTCCAACTTTGGGTCAGGTCATTATTTCACCTTCTTGAGTTCAAGCCATGCATCAGACTCCTAATTTTACATCGGGTACTGCTACCAACAGAAAAGGTTGCTCAGCATTACTTTCATTTATGCATTTTAATTTAAACTTCAATGAGACAACAACATAAATCAAGGATAATATCTAGTTGTTGGTGAGTATATGGAGGAATGAAAACTCATACGTTGTTGGTGGAAAATTAAAATGGTATAAATATTTTAAAAACATCTGGTTTAAGATTCACCATCTTAGAAAGTAAAAAAGCAGCTAATATATTTAAGATTTCCACTGCCATGTGAGAGAGAAAAGACATCACATTCCATTGCAAATATTCTATGTGAATGTCCACAGAAAGCTTATTTATAATAGTTAGACTGGAAATAATTCAAATGTTCTTCCACTTGAGAATGGATAAACAAATTATGGAATATCCAAGCAAATGAATACCTTTCAGCTATAAAAAGCAATAAATCATTGCTATGCACAAAAATATGGATGACTCTCAAGATTATTATGCAGAGTAAAGGAGATCAGACTTAAAAGTGTAAACAATATAACATTAAATTTTAAAAAAAATTAAAAATCTCAAGTGCAGATTCATCTAAAGTTGCACAAAACAGATAATATGACAAATTCCAAACAGTGCAAGGAAATGGCATAAGAGGCATAGAGCTTGGAAAGGAAGAAACGAGACCATCTGTAGTACAAATGGCATGTTGTCCAATAGAAAACCTCAAGGAATCCCCCCACCAAAATATGAGTTCAGCAAGATCACAGGATTCCATGAAAGCACAAAGATAAAAGATCAACATACACATATATTGTAGAAACCAAAATTTTAAAATACCATTTATAATCACACAAGTATAATGAAATATACTCACAGGGAAATTCAGAAAACATGTGCAGGATCTGTATGCTGAAAAGCATGCTGATTAAGGAAACCACAGAATATCTGAATAAATGGCAGGACGTAATGAGTTTATAGATTAGAAGACTCAACCAAAGATATCAATACTTCCCAGACAGATTTATAGGCAATACAATGCAAACAAAATCCCAGCAAGATATTTTATAGATATGGTTGAGTTTATACTAAAATGTAACGAACGGTCAGGGACTTGGCATAGCTAAAATACCTGAAAACATGTAGAATAACATGGAGGAAACTCTCTGCTCCATGTTAAGGCTTATCACATAATATTCAAAACTGTATACGATTGGTGTAAAGAAAGACATATAAAGCAATGGAACAGAACAGAGAACCCAGAATAGACTTTTATAAAAGGTGCAACAAATTTTTCATGGAAGTACAAAGTTAATTCCATAGAAGATGGGTAACACTTTTAAAAAAATCATTCTGGAATCATTAAATATCTGCAGACAAACACAAACAATGTTGACCTAAATCTTATACAAAGTATACTCCCAAATGGATAACAACTTTATTGTAAAACTATGATATGCTTAGACAAAAGCATAGGGATAAATCTCTACAGGACCTAAGAGCAGGCAAAGAATTTAGAGACAGGACATCAAGAGCATAATATGCACAGGTATACGTTGATAAAGTGGAAAATCGGCGATCTTGCTGAACTCATATTTTGGTGGGGGGATTCCTTGAGGTTTCCTATTGGACCACATGCCATTTGTACTACAGAGGGTCTCGTTTCTTCCTTTCCAAGCTCTATGCCTCTTATGCCATTTCCTTGCACTGTTTGGAATTTGTCATATTATCTGTTTTGTGCAACTTTAGATGAACCTGCATTTGATATGTTTCTTGATAAAGTCAAAATCAAACTTGAAGCAATCTACTCATCACGTTCTTAGAAATGATTCCTAAAGAATCAAAATGTATGTTCACACAATCAGCTTAAGAAAATGTTTACAGAATCTATATTCATAAGTGTTGAAAACTGGGAAGATCCCAAATGTCTTTCAATGACGAAAGAGTCGAACAAGTTGTACCAGAAATCCCATGGAATGCCATTCAGCCACCTTAAAGAATAGGGTATCCACACACAAAAATGAGGATGGACCTCAAGAGAGTGAAGCTATACCAAAAGATTACAAATTGTGGACTATTTATAAAACCTTGTTCAAGTGACAAAATTATGCTGATGCAAAAAATATTAGTGGTCACCAATGGTTAGGAACAGTTGCCCAAGAGGTGGGAAGACAGTGTAGCTTTAAAGGGATAGCAAAAGAAAAATTTGGGGGGCAGAATAGTTCTACAATTCGACTATGGTGGTGGTTGAAACAATGCAAAAATGGGATAAAACGCAGAGCAGTAAAGTATACCAATACATGAAAGAATAACCCCAAACTGGTGAAATCTGAACAATGTGTGTTGTACCAATGTCAATTTCCTAGTCATGAAATCATACTACAGTGTAGCAAGAGGAACTCTTCCGGGGGGGGAACTGGGTGTAGATTACACAAGACGTCTCTGCATGCTTTTTTTTTTTACAACTTCCTGTTAATTTATAATTATTTCAACATAAAAAGTTTTTGAAAATGGCAAATTGAAGTTGACTTGGTGGATTAAGAGGCAGGAAGAGTAGAACGGGTTTAACATGTGCGAACACTAAGACTTCTGAAGTGATGGACATGTTTGTTGTCTTGAAAGTTTTTACAGCTCCATCGGTATATACATATCAAATTTTGTGCTGTGTATATGTGCACATATATGTGTATATGTATATATACACACATATACACATGTATATGTATGTGTATGTGTATATAAGCTTATTCTATATCCAAAAACAAAGGAAAATTGACAATAGAAAATTGACAGTTGACAATAGAAAGTAGTAGACCAGTACTACTTAAATGAAATGTCTGCTATTGGGTAACTTGAAAATAAAAGGCAAGACACAGTCTAACAAATTACATGAAAGATACTTATAATACTATAAATGCACATTTAACAAGAAGGATATAATTAGGTAACATGAAAGGGAAGAGGATATGTCTTGCATTTACTGAAGAGTATATAGAGATAATATATCTGAAATACTTAGGAAAATTAATGAGTATATTCAACTCCCTCTTATCAAGAACACATTATATATATATAAATATTTTCAGGGGACAAATTCAGGGCTGTTCACTGAGGCTGGATACCGCAATGATGTAATGGTGATAGCTGAGGGTTGGACACACGACATCTGTCAATAAAACAATAAATGAAAATTGGGAAATTTGTATCATGGACTCTAATACAGAAAGAAGCACAAAGTGTCATATCACCTGTGCACAACAAGCAATTAAAGTGACAAATGCAGCAATGAAATTTATAGAAATATAACACATATACATAGTTACGCATATGTAACATATGAGAGTTTTGCAAGGATAACTTGATAATCTAGGTATATATTAAGTACAACAGAGCATGGTTCAAGGTAGGAAAGAAAAATTGAGATGATCTGGGCACAAAAGAATAAAATACCGCACTGTGAAATTAAAGAGAAAAACAAAATCAAAGCAGAAGTGGTAACCAGTCAGTGACGGCAACTCGCTATGCAATGAGAAGGACGCATAGCAAACTTCTGCCTTGGAAAGGGTAACAATAAAAACAAAACTAACTTCAAGGAAACAACACGCCACATTTGCTTAACGTATGAATTTTATTCCATGCACAATCTTTTTATTAAGTTTTTAATGTTTGTTTATTTTTGAGAGACTGAGAGAGGCAGAGCATGCAGCGGAGGGGCAGAGGGGGAGAGAGAGAGACACAGAATCCGAAGCAGGTTCCAGGCTCTGAGCTGTCAGCACAGAGGCCCATGTGGGACTCAGATGCAGAAGCTGTGAGATCATGACTTGAGCCGAAGTCAGACGCTTAACCGACTAGCCATCAGGTGCCCTATCCCATATACAATTTTAAAATAATTTAATAGAACTGAATTTATCAACTCTCCACTGTGTCACCAATTTGAGGAGACCTCTGTGGAAATGGAAGCCCTGATGAACCTGCCCTAAATATATGACATTTTTATCAAGAGTCCTATGTAGTGCTGGGGCGCCTGGGTGGCTCAGTCCGTTAAGTGTCCAAATTCGGCTCAGGTTGTGATCTTGTGGCTTGTGACTTCCAGCCCCTGTTGGCCTCTGTGCTGACAGCTCAGAGCCTGGAGACTGTTTCCAGTTCTGTGTCTCCCTGTCTCTCTGCCTCTCTCTCGCTTGCACTCTGTCTGTCTCTCGAAAATAAAAGAACATTTAAAAAATTTTTAAAAGGATCCTATGTGGTGTAAATGAAAAGTAAGGGCGAAAATAGGAAAGAAAGAAAGAGAAAGAAAGAAAGAAAGAAAGAAAGCTAAATAGATGATAGATGGATATATAAATAGGTGATTGAATATAGATGATGATGATGATAGATGATAGATAATGATAGAGATAATAGATGTTTGAATATAGATGTTGATGATAGAGAGATGGGCGATTGAATGTAGATGATGATGATGATAGATATATAGATAGATAGATAGATAATAGGTGATAGATCAATCGATAGATAATTTATTCTCTGGTGAATACAAATTGCCCTTGCCTGTTAATAGACAACTTCCAGACATTTTTTAATGCCCTCATATGCTTGAGCCATCATTAAACAAATTGCTCAGCATCTCCTGAGGGAGAGTCTCAAAAGGTGAAGAGAACCCATAAATTGTTCTCCATATGCCATGTTAAGAAACACATATGGGAGTCAAGACACAGGGTCCATTACAGGTAAAAATGACAGAAAATTTGTGTGGTATCTCATATTACCAAATATCCATGATGTTTCAGTGATGTTTGGTAAGTTCCACTTTAACTTCGTGGCAAAGCTCTAGCAAAATGTGACCATTTCTGATTTTGTTTGCTTTGCTTTCCCATAACCATAATGCCTGAGCAGGAGTAGGAATTACCTCGTTTTTTCCTTCTTATTAATTTTTTTGAATGATTTCACATGGTGGGGAGGCTAATGCTTCTGTGACTCTTTGAAACTTCATTTTTATATAGTTATGCAATACTTACATTTAATATGAATAGTTTTACCTCAAACGGAGACCAAAATAAAAGCAAATGGTACACAGCTGAAGAGACATGAAATTTTTTGAGTTAGCAAAATTAAGAAACTGCAGGTAGTGTCTGTCATTTTGATGTCTTTCCAAATGTTTATTTAGTGACTCTGGACACTTTTTGTGATTCTCTCAAAAGTAATTTAGTATTTAATGATTGTTTAAATAAACATATCAATACAATTATCCTCTGAGGTCTTGATAAGGAAAAAAAGGGGTTGTCACCTCACAATGAGGTGTGCAAAGCCTTATTTGGACATTTGGAGACCTTTAAGTAACAAGTTTTATGGAAATGGAATGATGTAGAGTATTCTTCATTTTCCAGTAGGATCTGACAGAAAGCGGGAAGAATTATCTCAAAGGATATAGCTTTAAACAATTACATATCAAACATCCAACAGAGACAGTAAACTATGAAAAAGCAATGTGATTCTTTTTATAGAACTCCAAAGCTAGTGAGAGGAAATGCTTTTATCTTTCTTCACCTCACAGAAAACTTGGTACTCAAAAAGTACTATTTATTTGTTTAACTTTCCATGATTGCAAAGGAAAACAAAACAAAGTGGAAAGAAACAAGCAAAACAAGCAAAACTCAAAATTTATACTGTTTGTGTTGCATTTACGGAATATTTCTCTAATATTGTCTCCTACTGATACACATTATCATATTTCTGTTATAAGAAAGGTGTGTGCATCAGAGCAGAGGAGCATATCAAGAGGTAACAAACCTAAGACTCAGGTAAGTTAAGGGGAAGTTACACATAATTAACTTTATATGGAATGTTGTGGAGTTGTATGTTTTTGTCTGCTTAGAGCTCACTCAGCGACTTCTGACTTGACCTGTAATTTCATTGCAGACAGTATTATTTCCCTTTTCCTTTTTTAAATAGAAGCATTGATGCCCACGACTTTTTAAACCAAAAATACTTCTCTTACCTTAACCTGCCATCCACCTCCCACTCTGGAATAAATTTTCATCTGTGAGTGTTTAGGATATTTAGATACATGTCATGTGATTATATACATGTTTGTCTGCATTATGTGCTACATCATAGTTTGAAGGGGTTTTGTGGGCTTAGTGTAGAGAAGGATTTCAAATCCCATCCAGGGACCCACATATATCTCGTCTTCAGTGTATTGTATTTTGTCTTTAAGCTATTGTGTATCACAGTGACTTTCAACTTTTATTTTTCCTTAAAGTGTGATTTCCGCTAATCCAAAGGGAATTCTTGTGAAACTTCATTATGTCAAACCTCTGCCAGTAACCTATTCTTCCTCCAAATTTACCATGTTCCCTTAGTTTGTTGCTCGAGAAAGTGCATCTGATTTGCTACATTTGAGTTAGTATATCTCTATTTTAGTAAAAATGCCACAAGGGGAAGAATAACGTTTTAAGCAAGTTTATATCAGAATAACTTATCTAAAATGATACTAAAACTGATAAGAAAATTAGAAGATAAGTAACCCAAGGAGTCACAACACGATTATTCAAATGTTGCCATGGAAGAGTGGTGAGGTATGTCTTGCTTAAACAGTTCCTCACCTCTTCCTATGATAGCCTTGACAAATAACTTCAGTCCCAGGCCAGAGAATGCACAGGTATATAAGTCAGGAAAGTAGAAACATTTCAGGTAAGTTCATATCACTCTTTCAAAAACACACAAACAAGCAAACAAACAAGCAAATAAAAATCCATAATGTACTTAATATTTGAGAACTATTTCCAGGTAACATAGACACATTAAAGTATCGAAACTTCATTTATCCTATCTAAAACTCATCAAGGAAACATCAGCTTTATATATGAGAATAAAGACTTTTAGATAACTCACATTTTTTTGCCCAAATCAAATCTTTGGATATACTATAAACTGAAATACAGCTGAAAGTATATCTCCATACATGTATCTCCTGGTATGTTTCACCATGTCCCCCAAAATAATTCCCATTCTGATGTGTTACACTTTTCTTATTCATACACCTGTCAAATATCTGTCAAGTATGCTAACTTTCCAGTCAGTTTCACATGTAGGCATACCTTTCATAGGACCATGCTTGAGTAGTGGGCTTTATGCAGTTGGGGAACTTCTGGCTTAACATTTTTATTATAGGGGCACCTATGCTTCAGTTGGCTAAGTGTCCAACTCCTGATTTCGACTCAGGTCACGATCTCATGGTTTGTGGCATCGAGCCCTGCAGTGAGCTCTGCACTGACAGGGCGGAGCCTGCTTGACGTTCTCTCTCTCCCGCTCTCTCTGACCCTCTCTCTGTCTCAAAATAAATAAGTAAACATTAAAAAACTTATAATATATAATAGACATATGTATTAGGTCATATGATTTACGTATCTTATAAATGTCATTTTGTGATTGTATCATATATGGTAGAAAGAATACTTTAAAGAATGGTAAAATAAACACCCATATATCTAATCCCTGAAGTTTTCTTTTTTTTGTTTCTGCTTTAGCATCCATATCTACTTACCTTTATGTATTTATTTTCTATCTATCAATAAATTAGTCTATTATCTATCCACCTAATTATATCACCAGGGTTTTTTAACATTGTTACTGCTGTTATTCCTGACTGAATATTGTCATGGCCTAGATATTAGATACATTAAGATATTTAGCAGCTTAACTTGTGTCTAACAATTGGAAATCAGTAGCATCCCGACTCTTGGATATGACATTCTAAATGTCTCTAGACATTGAAATATATTCTTTATGGAGTAAAATGCCTCCAGTTGAGAACCACCTATTTCGATTTCTTTATGCATTTATAGTGGTCTACGTGGGATTTGGGTTTGTTTTCAAATATCCTAAATTGGACAGTTTGGATGTATCTTATTTATACTAGTTGGCCATTCCAAGCCCTCTCTCAGGAGACAGTACATAATATATATTGACTATGATGATGTATCTATCCATAATAGATTTTCTAGTAAACTTGGATGGAAAAACACAATCTGACAGTGTTTAATGAATTTATTCTCATGGGAATCACACAACGTCCTGAGCTGCAGGCTCCATTATTTGGGCTCTTCCTCATCATCTATGTGATCTCAGTGGTGGGCAACTCAGGCCTGATCATCCTCACCAAGACGGACTCCAGACTGCAAACACCCATGTATTTCTTCCTCAAACACCTGGCTCTCACTGATCTGGGTTATTCAACAACTGTAGGACCCAAAATGTTAGCCAGTTTTGTTGTGGAAGAAAACACAATTTCCTATCATTTGTGTGCCACGCAGGGAGCATTCTACATTATGTTCATCGTTAGCGAGCTTTTCATTCTGTCGGCTATGTCCTATGACCGCTACGTGGCCATCTGTAATCCTCTGCTCTATCCAGTCATCATGTCACAAAGGGTGTGTCAGGTGCTGGTGGCAATCCTCTATCTCTACAGCACATTTATGGCTCTACTAGTCACCATCAAGATTTTTAGTTCATCCTTCTGTGGTTACAATGTCATCAGCCATTTCTACTGTGACTGTCTTCCCTTGGTATCCTTGCTCTGCTCAAACACGCATGAAATTGAATTGATGATTTTGGCTTTCTCAGTTTTTAATTTGATGTCCTCCCTTCTGATGGTTGTTGTGTCTTACCTGCTGATCCTACTAGCCATAGTCGGGATGAACTCAGCTGAGGGTAGGCACAAAGCCTTTTCTACATGTGGGTCCCACCTGACAGTGGCCACAGTGTTTTATGGGACTATGATATTTATGTATGCACAACCTGAGTCCAGTCATTCCTTTGACACAGATAAAATGGCATCCATATTTTACACCCTTGTTATCCCCATGTTGAATCCCATGATCTATAGCCTGAGGAACAAAGACGTAAAATGTGCTTTCCATAGGATATGGAAAAAGTTATGAGGTACCTTTTCTTAAGTTTATTGCATACTGCGTGGTTCCTATGAATTAGATTATCAACATTAAACATTTCTTTTCCTTCCTTCAGAGGGAAAATCAAGGATAAATGAGTGCAAGATACGTATCTAGACATTGACTTCTATGTACCAATCATACTCTGAAGTGTTCTAAATACACTGTGAAGAAATAATACATATACATTCCATTCTTGAGGTAAAGACAAGAGTTATAAGCATCATAATTAGGTAATATGTTAGTACAATAGAGTGGTTATGGGCCTATAATTCTAACGCCAAGCAAGGAGTGTGGGAATGCTGTGTGGGAATGAAGAAGAATACCTGGAACAGGAAGAGTTAAAATAACTCCTGTGTCATTCTCAACTATCAGAATAAACTTTCCCGTGTCTATGTATTGTGTATATAGGTGAGTTTCTCTGTAAGTATGTTCTTTCTATGTAGCCTACACAGGTTTCTATGGGGTGTCTAAAACACAGCTGATTATAGTTTTAGGCAGGTTCAGTGTATTGCCTTAACTTGAAGTCATCAGTCATCTGAATGTGCTCCAATCTCTCCATTCCGTGAGGGGGGGGTCTATGTCCTGGTCTTTCCTCATGAGTGCCATTACTTTCACTTAGGAGCCTCAAAAAGTCTCTTGACTACACACACTTGGCATTTCAACCATCCAGAAGATCAGCACAGCACCTAATTGTAATTATCATTTGCAATCACACAAGTATAAGGAAATATACCTAGAACAAAACCCAGGAAATATGTGCAGGATCTGAATGCTGAAAAAAAAATGCTGATTAAGGAAATCAAATAATATCTGAATAAATTTCAGGACACACTGAGTTCATAGATTAGAAAACTCAACCTACTAAATGTATCAATCCTTCCCAAACAGATCTATAGGTAACACAATCCAAACAAAATCCCACCAAGGTATTTTATAGATACAGTTGTCTTTATACTAAAATGTGTATAAAAGATGAAGGACTTAACCTAGCTAAAATACATGTAAACATGTAGAATAACATAGAAGAAAACATTCCATTTCATGTTAAGTTTTGTCATATAACTATACCAATCAAAACTGTGTAGCTTTGGGGGAAGAAAAGACATGTAAAGAAAAGGAACAGAATATAGAACTCAAAAATAGACTTACAAAAAGTGCAACTAATTTTTCATGAAGGTACAAAATGTAATTCAGTAGAAAAAGGATAACATTTTAAAAATATTCATTTTGGAAGATGGTGGAGTAGTAGGAAGACCTTAGGCTTTTTTTTGTCCCTTAAACACAACTAGATGACTATCAAATCTTTCTGAATATCCAAGAGATTGACCTGAGGACTGACAGTACGAATTGCACAGCTAGAGGAAAAAGGAGGCCATATCATGGGAGGTATGCGGTGCTGAGGCATGGTTTGGGGAAGAAACAGATCATAGGTGCTGCAGAAGGGAGGGATCCCTGGTCCCAGCGAGGTGAGCGAGAGCTGAGAACACTATGTATGCACACAAAGGGAATATTTTCCCAAAGTCATAGGCTGGGAAAAATGAGAGAGGCTGATTTCCATGAGTTTTTGTAACCAGAAGGGTTCAAAGACTGGAGATGTAGAGGTCCAATGGGGAAAAACTGAGATTTCCCTCTAAGGTCAGGAAAAAGACAGGGATGTCCACTCTCACCACTAATATTTAACATAGTACTGAGAGTCTTAGCCTCAGCTATCAGACATCAAAAAAGAAATAAAAGACGTCCAAATCAGTGAGGATGAAGTCAAACTTGTAAAGAAAAGGGAAGAAGCAGTATAATAAATTATATAAAAGATGCTTATAATGCTATGTATGTACAATTAAGAAGAAGGTATAATTTATGCATCTGACATGAGAGGGAAAATCCAAGATATATCTTACATTTATTAATAAAATAATATGTTGGGATAATATATCTGAAATATTTGGGAAAAGCAATGAGTCTATTCTATATAGACATGTATGTATACACATATATGTATGTATACACACACACACACACACACACACAAGGGGAGAAAAGGGGCAGAGGGAGAGAGAGAATCCCAAGCAGGCTCTGCACTGTTAGCGCATGTCGTGAACGGTGAGATCATGACCTGAGCTGAGATCGAGTCAGAGGCTTAACCTCCTGAGCCACCTAGGCTTTCCATATATATAACTTTTAAGGGAACAAACTCAGGGCTGTTCATTGAGGCTGGATACTGTAATGATGTTGTTAGTGATAGCTGAGGGTTAGACACACATATATCAATAAAAAAATAAGTGAAAAATGTTTAATTTGTATCATGGATTATAATACAGGAAGAAGAAAAAAGTGTGATATCATCTATGCATAGCAAGTAATTAAAGTGACAAATGCAACAATGACATTTATAGAAATATAACACATACACATAGTGGTGCATATGTAAAATGTTATATTTTTTCAAGGATAACTTGATAAATTAGGCATATATCAAGTACAAAAGAGCATGTTTCAAGGTGGGAAAGAAACATTGAAATGATTTGGACACAAGGAATAAATAAAATACGGCACTGTGAAATTAACGAGAAAAACAAAATCAAAACAGAAGTGGTTACTGGTCAGTGACAGCAACTGACTATGCAATGAGAAGGATAGATACATAGCAAATTTCTGCCTTGAAAAGAAGGATAACTGAAAACAAAAATGAAAATCAAGGAAATAGCATGTCACAGTTGCTTAATGCAGGATACTTATCCATGTACAATTTTAAAATAATGTAATACAACAGAAGTTATCAATTATCACCATGTCACCAATCTGAGGAGACCTCTGTGGAAATGGGAACTCCTGGTGAGCCTGCCTTAAATATATGACATTTTAATCAAGAGTCCTATGCAGTGAAATGAAAAGTTAAGTATTAGTGAAAAATAAGAGTGAAGTAATAAATAAATAAGTAAATAGGTGATAGATGGATAAATAAATAGATGATATATTTTAGGTAGATGATAGATAGAAGATAGATGATAGATAGATAGATAGATAGATAGATGATAGTTACATAGACAAATAATGGATAGATAGATAATGGATGCATAGATAGATTAGATAGATGATAAATAGATAGATAGATAGATAGATAGATAGATAGATAAATGATAATTTTACTCAGTGGTGAGTATGAATTGTCCCTGCCTATTAATGGACAAGCTCCAGGAAGTTTTTAATGCCTTCATATGCTTTAGCCATCATAAACAAACTGCTCATCATCTCCTGAGGGAGAGTCTCGAAAGGTGAAGAGAACCCATAAATTGTTCTCAATATGCTATGGTAAGAAATACACATGAGAGTCAAGACAGAGGCTTCTCTACAGGTAAAAATGACAGAAAACTGTGTGCCATCTCATACTGCCAAATATCCACAATGTTTCAGTGACGTTTGGTAAGTTCCGTTTTAACTCCTTGGCAAAGCCCTAGCAAAATGTAACCGTGTCTGATTTTGTTTGCTTTGCTTTCCAGTAACCATAGTGCCTGAGCAGAAGTAGGAATTACCTCCTTTTTCCTTCCTATTACTTTTTTGAATGATTTCACATGGTGGAGAGGCTAATGCTTCTGTGACTCTTTGAAACTTCGTACTATTATACAATACTTATGTTTAATATGAATAATTTAGCTCAAATGGAGGCCAAAACTGACAGTGAACTATGCATAGCTGAAGAGACATGAAATTTCTTAAACTGGCAGAATTAAGAAAGTCAGGATTGTCTCTCCTTTTGATCTTTCCAAGTACTTATTTAGTGATTCTAGATACCAAATGTGATTCTCTCAAAAATGATTTCAGGAAGAGTATTTAAATAAATGTATAAATAGAATTATCACCTGATATCTTGAAAGCAAAAAGGGGTGTCACCGCACCTGAGGCATGCAAAGCCTTATTTGGACATTAGGAGACCTTTAAGTAACAAGTTTTATGGTAACGGAATGATGTTCAGAATGTTCTTTATTTTCCAGTAGGATCTGACAAAAAATGGGTATAATTATCTCAAATAATATAACGGTAAAAAATAAATATCAGGCACCCGGATGGTTCAGTTGGTTGGGCATCTAATGCTTGATTTCAGCTCAGGTCAAGATCCTGGGATCATGGGATCCAGCCCCATATCATGCTCCCTGCGGAGCCTGTTTAGGATTCTGTCTGTCTCTCTCCTCTCTCCCCAGCTCACGCTCTCTCTCCTTCTATCTAAAATAAAAATGATAAATAAATAAATAATAAATATTTAGCAGAGATCATAAAGTATGAAAGAGCAATTTGATTCTTTTTTGAAAATGTTTATTTTGAGAGAGAGTGTGTATGTGAATGATAGATGGAGAGAGAGAGAGAGAGAGAGGAGAGAGAATCCCAAGCAGGCTCCCTGCTCATCACAGAACCCAACTCAGAGCTTGATCCTCCACCTGTAGGTCATGACCTGAGGTGATATCGAGAGTGGGGTACTTAACTGAGCCACACTGCTACTCTTATTTGATTCTTTTTACAGAATTCTAAAGCTGGTGAGAGGAAATGCTTTTAACTTCCGCCACCTCATAGAAAAATTGGTACTTAAAAAGTGCTAATTTTTTTTTTTTAGGCTTCCATGATTGTAAAGGAAACAAAAGAAAGCAGAAAAAACTAACAAGCAAAGCCCAAGATGTATACTGCATTTGGACTGCATTTACTGAATGTATCTCTAATATGGTCATCTACTGATACCCATTATCATATTCCCGTCAGAAAAAAGGTGTGTGAATCGGTGTAGCGGAGAGAGTCACGAGGTCACAAAGGTATAAGGAAGACTCAGGTAAGTTAAGGGGAAATTACATATAATTACCTTTGTATTTTATGTTGTGAAATTGAATGTTTTTGTCTGCTTCTAGGTCACTCAGGGACTTCAGCCTTGCAATTTTATTGCAAACAATATAGTTTCCTTTTTTTTCCCTTCAAACAGGAGCACTGATGCCCACAATTTTTTTAGCCAAAACTGATTCTCTTACCTTAACGTGCCATCTGCTTCCCACTCTGGCATAACTTCTTATCTGTGGGTGTTTAGGATATTTAGATATATTTTATGTGATTATATACCGGTGTATCTGCATTGTGTGCTCTATGATAGTTCGAAGCGTTTTCTGTGGACTTAATGTAGAGAAGGATTTCAAATCACATCCAGGGATCCACGTATATCTCACCTTTAGTGTATTGTATTTTGTTTCTACGGTATTGTGTATCAGTGACTTTAAACATTTTTTCTTTAAAGCATTCTACCCTTTAATTCAAAGGGATTTTTCATAAAACTTCTTTATGCAAATCTTCTGCCATGAATTTTTTTTCTCCTCCCAATTCCACCATGTTCCCTAACTTTCTTGCTTGGTAAAGTATATATGATTTATTACATACAAGTTAGTATATCTATATTTTAATGGGAATGCCATAAAGAAAATAGTTGTTTGGTTTTTAGACAGAGAGTGAGAGAGAGACAGCATGAGCTGGGGGTTGGAGGGGGAGAAAGAGGGAGAGAGAAAGACTCCAAACAGGCTCCACACCTAGTGGGGAGCTGGACATGGGGCTTCATTCCAAGACCCTGGGATCGTGACCTGAACTGAGATCAAGAGTTGAACACTCAACCGACTGAGCTATCCCGGTGCCCCAGAGGAAGAATAATATTTTAAGCAAATTCATACCCAAATAACTTATATTAAGACACTACTAAAATTGATACAGAAATTAAAAGATAAGTAACCCAAGGAGTCACAACACGATTATTCAAATGTTGTCATGGAAGATAGGTGCGGTATGTCTTGCTTAAACAGTTCCTCACCTCTTCCTACGATAGCCTTGACAAAGAACTTTAGTCCCAGGCCAGAGAATGCACAGGTATATAAGTCAGGAAAGTAGAAACATTTCAGGTAAGTTGCTATCACTCTTAAAAACACCAGCTGGGGTACCTGGGTAGCTCAATCGATTAAGTGTCCAACTCTCAGCTTGGCTCATGTCATGATATCCTGGTTTTGAGAGTTCAAGCCCCATCTGGGGCTCTGTGCTGTGACTGCAGAGCTTCCTTGGGATTCTCTGTCTCCCTCTCTTTCTGCCCCTTCCCTGACATGCTGTGTCTCTCAAAATAAATAAAAATAAACTTAAAAAATTTTTTAAAAACACAAGCAAACAAACAGAAACCCACAGTGTACTTGATATTTGAGAATTATTTCCAACTATTTCCATTGTCTACACAAAAGCTCTTCAAGGAAATGTCAATTTTATATATGAGAGTTTTATTGTCATATAGACTTTTATTCTCATATATCTCCTGGCATGTTTCAACACATAAAAAATAATTCCCACTGTGATCTGTCATACTTTTCTTATTCATACGCTTGTCAAATATCTGTCAAGTGTGTTAACGTTCCAGCCAGTTTCATAATAATACCTTTCATAAAACCATGTTTTGAGTAGTGGGTTTTATGCATTTGGGAAACTTGTGGTTTAAAAATTTTATTATATAATTGACATATGTATTAGGCCATATCATTGATGTATTTTATAAATGTCATCTTGTGATTGTATTCTATAAATCATAGAAATAATGATACTTTAAAGAATAGTAAAATAATCACCCATATCTTTGATCCCTAAATTTTTAACTTGATTTTTATTTTTGCCTTAGTATTCATATCTATGTACTTCTATCTATCTATCTATCTATCTATCTATCCATCTATCTATTATCTATCATCTATCATCTACCTATTTATCATTTCTCTCTCTCGTTCTCTCTCTCATCTATCTATTTAATTATATCATCAGAGTTTCTTAATTTTGTTACTGTTGTTATTCCTGGCTGAATATTTTTATGGCCTAGGTATTGGATATATTAAGATATTTAGCAGCTTAACTTGTGTCTAGCCATTAGAAGCTGGTAGAATCCTAATTCCCAGATGTGACAACCAAAATGTCTCTAGACAATAGAAAGTATTCATTGTGGAATAAAATGTGAATGGAATGAGAACCATTTATCTATTTCCCTTTCTTTCTCTAAGTATGCATAGTAGTCTTTGTGACAGATGAGTTTATTTTCAAATATCCTGAATTGGATAGTTTGGATGTATCTTATTTATACTAATTTGGCGTACTAAAACCTCTCCAAGGAGATAATACATGAAATCTATTGACTCTTATGATGTATCTATCCAGAATAGATTTTCTACTAAACCTGCATGGAAAAACATAATCTAACAGAGCTGAATGAATTCATTCTCATGGGAATCACAGACCGTCCTGAGCTGCAGGCTCCATTATTTGGGCTCTTCCTCATCATCTATATGATCTCAGTGGTGGGCAACCTGGGCATGATCATCCTCACCAAGGTGGACTCCAGGCTACAAACACCCATGTACTTCTTCCTCAAACACCTGGCTCTCACTGATCTGGGTTATTCAACAACTGTAGGACCCAAAATGCTAGTCAATTTTGTTGTGGATCAAAATACAATCTCCTATTATTTTTGTGCTATACAGCTTTCTTTCTTTCTTGTGTTCATCATTAGTGAACTTTTCATTCTGTCAGCGATGTCTTATGATCGCTATGTGGCCATCTGTAATCCTCTGCTCTACCCAGTCGTCATGTCACAAAGTGTGTGTCAGGTGCTGGTGGCAATCCCCTATCTCTACAGCACATTTGTGTCTCTTCTAGTCACCATGAAGATTTTTAGTTCATCCTTCTGTGGCTACAATGTCATTAGTCATTTCTACTGTGACAGTCTCCCCTTGATATCTTTGCTTTGCTCAAATACGCATGAAATTGAACTGATTATTCTCATCTTAGCAGGCTTTAATTTGATTTTTTCCCTTTTGATAGTTATTGTGTCTTACCTCCTGATCCTTACAGCCATCGTCAGGATGAACTCAGCTGAGGGTAGGCACAAGGCCTTCTCCACCTGTGGGTCTCACCTGACAGTGGCCACCGTGTTCTATGGGACTCTGATATTTATGTATGTGCAACCTGAGTCCAGTCATTCCTTTGACACCGATAAAGTGGCATCCATATTTTACACCCTTGTTATCCCCATGTTAAATCCCTTGATCTATAGCTTGAGGAACAAAGATGTAAAATATGCAATACATACAATGTGGAAAAAGCTATGTAATCTTTTTTCTTAAAGTTTAGATACAATATTATCCCCGTAAGTTAGGTTATGGGCTTCAAACTTTGTTCTGTATGTCACTAGAAGGAATAATAGGAAGCACAAATGTGTTCAACATACATTTGGAAGTTGTGTTCTAAGTGCCAATCACACTTCTATGTGTTGTAAATACGTTAGCATACAAATAGAAAAAATAGTTGCCTTCCTTGAGAGAGAGATGCATTATAAATATAATAATTAGGTACAATTTATAGTATAGTGGAATTTGTCAAGACTCCATATACCATAGGACATGGTATTCCATGCAGGTAAGATAGTGGGTATGCCATGCAGGAGTGAGGAAGAAGAGAAGGCACAAAAAGAGAGTTCAAATGATTCTTGTGTTGTTCTCAACCATTACAATAAATCTCCCAGTGTGTGTGTTTGTGTTTGTGCTTGTGTGTTTGTGTAAGCATATTCTTCTCCTTTAGCCTTTATACTCTTCTTATGGCATGTGTTGAAATCAAACTTCAAGGCTTCAAGGAGGCTCAAAGTAGCACTATGATTGGAAGTCATCGGTCATGTGAATTTGCTCAAACGCCCCAGTACCACGTGGGGGATTTCGAGGTCCTGCTCTTTTCATCAGTTGCAGTCGTTTCTATAGATAAGCCCTAGAAAGTCTATTGACTCAACATACTTAGATATGTAGTAACTCACAACATCAGTGCCGCATTTCATCTGTCTTAATCAGTCCATTTCTCTATACCAGTAGATATACAAATTAAGATCAATTTTCTTCATTATAGTTAAAAATACTCCATTATATACTTTAAAGATGCTAAGAGAGTAAATCTTAAATATTATCCATGCAAAAAACAAATGGTACTCATGTGACATGTTGGAGACTTGAGCCAATGTTAAATTTTAGTCATATTTCAGTACATAAGTGTATCAAATCAACACATTGTACATCTTAAACTTACACAATGTTATATGTCCTTTATACCTCAATAAAGCTGGAGAAAAGAAAGATAAATTTCTTGAGGTCTCCCATAGAAGCTTCCAATTTTTTATTTTATGGTTTATTGGAGTCTGGATCTCTAATTGCTGTCTTTGTCTACTGAGGTTGTTACACTTTCTTATCTCTGAAAAATAAAAATACTTATGGCTTAAAATTCATTTTCTAACTGGTTTTGTGTCTTTGCATAAGAAGTCTATTCTATGTTGAATTAGGTTCGTTGCCTTTTTCATGGGATAACTTTCTTTGGTATTGGTTCTTATAAGCTTGTAATATATTTTTATTGGGATCCATTGTTTCACTGCATTGATTTGATGATCCCTAGCTAAGAAGCACAAAGAGATAATCCCATAATTTGGCCTATACTATATTTCTAGTGAAAGTTTAGTAAGGTATGAAACAATTTATATAGTATAGGTTACATCTTCTGGAAAACTTCCTCCTAACCATTCAGAATTTCCACCTTTTTGTTTACTTCTAGCATTTTTATCACTCATGGAAATTTACTTACATCACAGAGAGATTGGGCTGTTTTCTCTGTCCTCCATCATGGAATAAAATGTTCTATACAGTCAGCCAAATTTGAATCAAAATAACTCTTTGGAACAAAAAACTCCACTATATGTATATCTTTATCTGAGGATACACTGAAGAGTTTATGTCTTTATTTTTTTTAATTTATTAAGAAGAAATATGCACTGATCATGAATTTTGGAATATAAATACATGGAAATATTTTGTTTCCTAGAGGCAAAAACTCGTTATTGAGGGCTGCCAAGATTATGAAAATGCGTACACTGATATTTTTGGTTATATATTTCCCCATATTATCCTTAGTAAATTATTATGACTTTTGAAATAGAAGAAGGTAAAAGTCTCCAATACCTGAATTTGAACTCTACATAACCTGCTATCCCACATCTAAAACAAATCTTGTGCCTTTTATATTCCCTCAAATGATAAACCAGAAACAGAACAAAATACATTGAAATTTACAAATTTTAATAATATATTTTATTTTAGAAGTTAGTCTATATTTTACTATTAAGTACACCTATAAATTATTTCAGGAAGTTTAATATTTTCCATAAAATGGAAAAATTAAAAAATCAATGCTTGGTACATAACTGAAATTTGCATATGATATTATGAAGAATGTTAGAAATTTACATATTAATCAAAGATGATTCAGAAAGATTGACAAAATTTAGAATATAAAAGGTACAAAAAATTTAGAGACACTAAGGGTGTCTTTAAAAAATCTGTGTTTTGGGTTAGATTTAAGAATAGGAGTGTTATATATTTTCATATTTATGGACCCTAAGAAATACTGTATTAAAAAATTCAGGATGAGAGAGGACCAAGGGAAGATGGCGGCGTAGGAGGACGCTGGGCTCACCGCACGTCCTGCTGATCACTTAGATTCCACCTACACCTGCCTAAATAACCCAGAAAACCACCAGAAGACTAGCAGAACTGAGTCTCCGGAGCCAAGCGCAGATGAGAGGACCATGGAAGAGGGTAGGAAGGGCGGCGAGGCAGTGCAAGCTGCACGGACTGGCGGGAGGGAGCCGGGGCAGAGGGGCAGCCTGCTGGCCAAGCAGAGCCCCCGAGTCTGGCTTGCAAAAGCGGAAGGGCCGGACTGAGTGTGTTCCAACAGCAAGCGGGACCTGACATCTGGAAGGTTATAAGCTAACAGCTCTGCTCCGAAAGCGGGAAGGCTGGAGGACAAAGGGAGGGAGAGTTGCTGAGCCCCTGGACGACAGAGCTCAGCTTGGCAGGGAACAAAGGCACTAGCCAGCGCCATCTCCCTCGCCCATCCCCCAGCCAATATCCCAAAGGGAACCAGTTCCTGCCAGGGAACTTGCTTGCTCCCCGCAAACACCCAACGCTGTGCTTCTGCGGAGCCAACCCTAGGCAGCGGGTCTGACTCCCTCCCGCTGCCACAGGGCCCCTCTTGAAGTGGATCACCTAAGGAGAAGCGAGCTAAGCCTGCCCCTCCTGCCCCCGTGCACCTTGCCTACCCACCCCAGCTAATACACCAGATCCCCAGCTCCACAAGCCTGGCAGTGTGCAAGTAGCCCAGACAGTCCAAGCCAACCCACAGTGAATCCCGCCCCTAGGAGAGGGGAAGAGAAGGCACACACCAGTCTGACTGTGGCCCCAGCGGTGGGCCGGGGGCAGACGTCAGGTCTGACTGCGACCGCCCACCAGCTCCAGTTATACACCACAGCACAGGGGAAGTGCCCTGCAGGTCCTCACCACTCCAGGGACTATCCAAAATGACCAAACTGAAGAATTCCCCTCATAAGAATCTCCAGGAAATAACAACAGCCAATGAACTGATCAAAAAGGATTTAAATAATATAACAGAAAGTGAATTTAGAATAATAGTCATAAAATTAATCGCTGGGCTTGAAAAGAGTATACAGGACAGCAGAGAATCTCTTGCTACAGAGATCAAGGGACCCAAGAACAGCCAGGAGGAGCTGAAAAACGCTTTAAACGAAATGCAAAATAAAATGGAAACGACGATGGCTCGGATTGAAGAGGCAGAGGAGAGAATAGGTGAACTAGAAGATAAAGTTATGGAAAAAGAGGAAGCTGAGAAAAAGAGAAATAAAAAAATCCAGGAGTATGAGGGGAAAATTAGAGAACTAAATGATACACTAAAAAGAAATAATATATGCATAATTGGTATCCCAGAGGAGGAAGAGAGAGGGAAAGGTGCTGAAGGTGTACTTGAAGAAATAATAGCTGAGAACTTCCCTGAACTGGGGAAGGAAAAAGGCATTGAAATCCAAGAGGCACAGAGAACTCCCTTCAGATGTAACTTGAATCGATCTTCTGCACGACATATCATAGTGAAATTGGCAAAATACAAGGATAAAGAGAAAATTCTGAAAGCAGCAAGGGATAAACATGCCCTAACATATAAAGGGAGACCTCTAAGACTCGTGACTGATCTCTCTTTTGAAACTTGGCAGGCCAAAAAGGATTGGCACGAGATCTTCAATGTGCTGAACGGAAAAAATATGCAGCCGAGAATCCTTTATCCAGAAAGTCTGTCATTTAGAATAGAAGGAGAGATAAAGGTCTTCCCAAACAAACAAAAACTGAAGGAAAAACTGAGAGCTTTTTCCCTGAGATCAGGAACACGACAGGGATGCCCACTCTCACCACTGTTGTTTAACATAGTGTTGGAAGTTCTAGCATCAGCAATCAGACAAAAAAAGGGAATCAAAGGGATCAAAATTGGCAAAGATGAAGTCAGGCTCTCACTTTTTGCAGATGACATGATATTATACATGGAAAATCCAATAGACTCCACCAGAAGTCTGCTAGAACTGATACATGAATTCAGCAAAGTTGCAGGATACAAAATCAATGTACAGAAATCAGTTGCATTCTTATACACTAACAATGAAGCAACAGAAAGACAAATAAAGAAACTGATCCCATTCACAATTGCACCAAGCAGCATAAAATACCTAGGAATAAATCTAACCAAAGATGTAAAAGATCTGTATGCTGAAAACTATAGAAAGCTTATGAAGGAAATTGAAGAAGATATAAAGAAATGGAAAGACATTCCCTGCTCATGGATTGGAAGAATAAATATTGTCAAAATGTCAATACTACCCAAAGCTATCTACACATTCAATGCAATCCCAATCAAAATTGCACCAGCATTCTTCTCGAAACTAGAACAAGCAATCCTAAAATTCATATGGAACCACAAAAGGCCCCGAATAGCCAAAGTAATTTTGAAGAAGACCAAAGCAGGAGGCATCAGAATCCCAGACTTTAGCCTCTACTACAAAGCTGTAATCATCAAGACAGCATGGTATTGGCATAAAAACAGGCACATAGACCAATGGAATAGAATAGAAACCCCAGAACTAGACCCACAAACATATGGCCAACTAATCTTTGACAAAACAGGAAAGAGCATCCAATGGAAAAAAAAACAGTCTCTTTAACAAATGGTGCTGGGAGAACTGGACGGCAACACGCAGAAGATTGAAACTAGACCACTTTCTCACACCATTCACAAAAATAAACTCAAAATGGATAAAGGACATGAATGTGAGACAGGAAACCATCAAAACCCTAGAGGAGAAAGTGGGAAAAGACCTCTCTGACCTCAGCCGTAGCAATCTCTTACTCGACACATCCCCAAAGCAAGGGAATTAAAAGCAAAAATGAACTACTGGGACCTTATGAAGATAAAAAGCTTCTGCACAGCAAAGGAAACAACCAACAAAACTAAAAGGCAACCAACAAAATGGGAAAAGATATTTGCAAATGACATATCGGACAAAGGGCTAGTATCCAAAATCTATAAAGAGCTCACCAAACTGCACACCCAAAAAACAAATAACCCAGTGAAGAAATGGGCAGAAAACATGAATAGACACTTCTCTAAAGAAGACATCTGGATGGCCAACAGGCACGTGAAAAGATACTCAACGTCGCTTATCAGGGAAATACAAATCAAAACCACACTCAGATATCACCTCACGCCAGTCAGAGTGGCCAAAATGAACAAATCAGGAGACTATAGATGCTGGAGAGGATGTGGAGAAACGGGAACCCGCTTGCACTGTTGGTGGGAATGCAAATTGGTGCAGCCACTCTGGAAAACAGTGTGGAGGTTCCTCAGAAAATTAAAAATAGACCTACCCTATGACCCAGCAATAGCACTGCTAGGAATTTACCCAAGGGATACAGGAGTACTGATGCATAGGGGCACTTGTACCCCAATGTTTATAGCAGCACTCTCAACAATAGCCAAATTATGGAAAGAGCCTAAATGTCCATCAACTGACGAATGGATAAAGAAATTGTGGTTTATATACACAATAGAGTACTACATGGCAATGAGAAAGAATGAAATATGGCCCTTTGTAGCAACGTGGATGGAACTGGAGAGTGTGATGCTAAGTGAAATAAGCCATACAGAGAAAGACAGATACCATATGTTTTCACTTTTATGTGGATCCTGAGAAACTTAACAGAAACCCATGGGGGAGGGGAAGAAAAAAAAAAAAAAAGAGGTTAGAGTGGGAGAGAGCCAAAGCATAAGAGACTCTAAAAACTGAGAACAAACTGAGGGTTGATGGGGGGTGGGAGGGAGGGGAGGGTGGGGGATGGGTATTGAGGAGGGCACCTTTTGGGATGAGCACTGGGTGTTGTATGGAAACCAATTTGACAATAAATTTCATATATTGAAAAAAAAATTCAGGATGAAAGGAATCTCAATATGGAAATATTTATGAAAAATAACTGTCACCATTCCAAAATCAAGCCCAGGAGTCGACTGGGAAACTCTACTAAATATTAGGTAAAACAAATAAACAATTACCATACATTTTCTTCTAGAAAACTGAAGTGAAAAGTCAATTATCTTTGAGGAGTGCTTTCCCTTAATATTAAAAGCAAAAAACATCATAAGGAAAGAAAACAACAGAACAATATAAGTTATGATTGCTTATGCAATGGTTCCAAGAGTTCCAGCAAATGGAATCTAGCAGTAGGTAAAAACAATCATGCGCAGAATTAGGCTTACCCCAGAAATGTACAGATGATTTGACAGTCAAAAATAAAATCACCATATTAAAAATGAGAAGGGGAAAAAAAAGTTGGCATCTCAATAAATGCAGCAAAACATTTTAAAGTTTCAATATCCATTAAAAATACAAACTTTGACCATACTAGTATTAAATGGGGTTTTAATGTCTGTTAAAAATAAAAACTTTGGCCATGCTAGTGTTAAATGGGACTTCATAAAACTGATAAGGAGCACTGATGAAAAACCTACATAGACCTACATATACATAAACCAGTATATCCCATATTAAAAGAATGAAACACATTTCCATAAGAACACAAACAATACAAGGAGGACTCTTCTTTCTGATTCTGTTCAACCTTGTGTCGGACTTCATGTTCAACACGACATGGCAAGGAAAAAATAAATACATAATAGAGAGCCCACAGATTGGAAAGGAGGAAGCAAAACTGCCTTTGTTTATTAGCAAATGACAGGATTGTGCAGGTAGAAATCTAATGGAGCCTACAGAAAAAAAGTAATGGAACTGAAAAGTGAATTTATTGTGGTTTCAAAAAAGAGGATCAGTATGCAAAATAATGGTTAATTTCTATAGACTACCCAGGAAAAAGTAGAAATGGAATTTCAAATACCTGCTATGAACATATCAAAACTATAAAATACTTAAAGATAAACATGAAAAAAAATATTTGCACACATAATTAAGAATCATCCTTATAAGCCACTAAAGAATATGTAAGTAAGTGAGAGAGAAGCTATGTTTATTTTCTGGAATATTCAATGCTGTTGAAAAAATTTCTTAAATGTATCTATAGATTCAAGGCAACTCCAACAAAAACCCAAGCAGGCATTATTTTTTGGTAAGCACTGGGAAGCTGAAACTAAAATACAGAAAGAAATGCAAAGACCTAGAATAGCTGAATTGACTTAAAAAAAGAAACAGAGTTGTAATATAAACATTATGGAAAACACTAACTGATTGCAAGCCTCATTCCAAAGCTACAGTTGTCAAAAGGGTTTGGCACTGGTATAAAAATTGATGATTAGATCAATGAAACAAAACTGATAGACCAGAAAAGGACCCTTGCATATGTGAACAACAAATTTTCCACAAGGTCAAAGAAAAAGGCCATTTGTTGAAGAAAGAACAGATCTTTCAACAAATGATGATGGACTAATTTTATATATACATATATATACATGTGTATACTTGTATATGTACATATCTACAATATATATATACATATATAAAATATATTTTAAATATATATATAAAATATATGTATATATATACATCATATATATACATGCATATGTATATAAACTATATATACACAAAATATTGAATGTTGACCCGTAATTCATATAAAGATTCACCTAACATGGATCACAGATATAAATATAATACCTAAAATCTAAAAATTTCAAGAGAAAACATAGTAGAAAATATTCATGATTTTGGGTTGCGTGAAGTCTTCTTAGATACAACACCCAAAGTAAAACCAACAAAATAGAATTTTGATACATTGTACAACATGAAAATGAAATCTACTCTTCAAAAGATACTCTTAAGAGGGTGTAAAACCAATTTATGTTCTGGAAGATGAGAGTTTCAAGTAACGTATTTCATAAAAGACTCATTCCACAACATACGCAGAGATGTCAAAACTCAATAGTAATAATAATAGACCTCCTGAATGGGCAAAACATTTGGAAAATACTTCACCAAATAGCACCTGGGTGGCTCAGTTGGTTAAGCATCGGCTCAGGTCGTGATCTTGCAGTTTGTGAGTTCGAGCCATGCAACAGGCTGTGTGCTGACAGCTCAGAGACTGGAACCTACTTCAGATTCTGTCTCCCTCTCTCTCTGCCCCTACCCCTCTCAGTCTCTTCTCCCTCTCTCTCAAAAATAAATAAACATCAACAAAAAATTTAAAACCTCAATGAGATAACAGTCTAGATCTATTAGAATACCAAGATGTTGGTGAGTATACAGAAAACTAGACTCTTTCATGCATTTTTGATGGAAAAGTAAAATAGTATCAATATTTGAAAATAGTTTGTTATAAGCATCAGTGTCTTAAAACTTAAACATAACTTTAACACATTATTGAGACTTTCCACTCTCACGCTTTTTCTACAAGAGAAATGGCAACACATCTTATAAGACTTGTATCCAAATGTCCATAGCAACTGGAAGATTCAGAACATGTCACTTCCAAATCTGTTGCTTTGGCGTATTGATTACTTTGAGCTAAAGATGCAGAAAACACAGGTAGTGCAAGAAGGGCACTCTGAACTTCCTTTTTCCCTCTGAAAGCAGAAAATGAAATTCCCATGTCAACGATGACATTTTAATTTTAATTTTTAATTTATTTACTTTTGAGAGGGCAAGACACACAGAGAGAGACATGAGCAGGGAGAGGCAGAGAGAGGTGGAGACACAGAATCTGAAGCAGGCTCCAGGCTCTGAGCTGTCAGCAAAGAGCCTGATGCGGGGCTCGAACTCACAGGGCGTGAGATCATGACCTGAGCTGAAGTCAGACACTCAGCCAACTGAGCCACCCAGGCTCTTTGCCACTATGTTTTTTTAATGTTTATTTATTTTGAGAGAGAGAGAAAGAGAGAGAGAGAAGATCCCAAGCAAACTCCGCACTGTCAGTGTGCAGCCTCATGCTGGGCTCAAATCCACAAAACATTGATCATGACCGACCTGAAACCAAGAGTCAGACGAACTGAGCCACCCAGGCACCCGCCCCTACAAATGCCACTCTTTGTTCAACTTAGTAGGTAAATACTTGATCCTGCCAGTTCACTGGGTTTTCATACTTCTTGTGAAGACTCCCACATACATGTAAAAATTTACTAAATAAAATCTGTATGCTTTTGTCCCATTATCTCTTGTGTCAGTTAGATCTCAGGCCAAGGTGGAAACGTTAAGGTGGTAAAGGGGTAATTTTTCTGCCCCTTCAGTTTTATTAACTTTTATTTGTAATGGTCTCAAACTAGAAACAAGCCAAATGTTCCTACACTTGAGAATGGACTGTAGGATATCCAAGCAAGTGAATGCCACTCTCAGTGAAGAGAAGGAGGGAAACAAACCACAAGAGACTCTTAAAAATAGAGAACAAACTGAGAGTTGATGGGGGCGGGGGGGGGGGGAGATGGGCTAGATGGGGGATGGGAATTAAGGAGAGCACTTGTTGTGATGAGTACTGGGTGTTGTGTGTAAGTGATGAATCACTGAATTCTACTCCTGAAGCTAATATTGCACTGTATGCTAACTAACATTTAAATTTAAAAAATAATAATAATTAAATAAATAAATATTTTTTTAAAAAGTAATAAATTATTGGTACATCCAAAAATGTGGATGATCTCAGAATACTTCTGCTGAGTAAAAGATGGCAAAACAAAAAGGCTAAATAATTTACAATTACATTTACAAAAAAAATCTAAAAATGCAAAATCACCTATATTTACATGAAGCAGATCAGACAATTCCCAGAAGGTGCAAGAAAAACACATAGAATATTTACAACTTGGAAATCAAAACAAAAAAAAAAATGAAATGATCCTTACATGCAAATGATATGTTATCTAATGAAAAAAATCTCCATGAATCTGAAAAACAAAAGTTTAAAACAAAATTGTGAGTTCAGTAAGGTGACATGATATATGATTAATGAACAAATATTATATATATTATATATATTATATATTATATAATACTATATATTATATACAGTATTATAATCTACATATATTGCAAACTAAATAAAAAATAAAACATTCAAAATCCATCACGTATACTGAAATATGTAATTAGAAACAAGCAAATCATGTACAAGATCTATATGCAGAAAAGTACAAAGTAGTAATTAAAGGAATCAAAAAAAGATCTGAATAAATTAGAAGGCACATTGAGTTCAGAGATTAGAAGACTCAATACAGTAAAAATATCAATTGTTTACAAACCTATCTATAGATTTAATGTAAACTTAGCAAGATTTTTGTAGTACCAACTTTATACTGAAATTTACATGACAGTTCAAGGACCTAGCGGAGATGAAACACATTTTAAAATGGAGCATAATGAGGGTCTTCTGGGTGGCTTAGTCAGTTAAGAAACTAACCCTTGATTTTGGCTCAGGTCATGATCTCATGGTTGGTGAGATAGAGCCCTGCGATGAGCTTTGCCTTGGCAGCATGGAGCCTGCTTAGGATTCTCTCTCCCTCCCTTTCCCCCCTCTCATTTTTCTGAAAATAAGTAAACATTTAAAAAATAACAATAAAATAAAATAAAATGTAGCATAATGAGAAACAAAACAATCCACTCCATGTCGAGATTTACTACGTAGCCACAATAATCAAGTCTGTGTGACTTTGGTGGAGATACCACCACATAAATGAATCTCACATAAATGGACAGAACTAGACCTCTATTCTGTCAACTAAACAGTTCAACTAAAATTTTATGAAGAGGCAAAAGTTCAGCTAAAATTTTATAAAGATGCAAAGGTAGCTCAAAAGAAGTGAATAGCCTTAAAAAAATAGTGGTGCTGTATTTGGGAATACAGAGGCAAAAAATAAACAAATACTGTTAACTTAAACCTTATACAAAAATTTAACAACAAAATGAATAGCAAGTTAAATGGAAAATGGCAAACTATAAAACGTCTAGATAAAAACGTAGGGGAAAACCTGTATTCGGGACCTCAGGCCAGTGAAGAGCTTACAGACATGACATCAAAAGCATAAACTATAAAGACAGTAAAACCTTGGTTTGCAAGCATAATTCTTTCTGGAAACATGCTTGTATTCCAAAGCACTTGTATATCAAAGTGAATTTCCCCATAAGAAATAATGGAAACTCAGATGATTCATTCCAGAACCCAAAAATATTCATATAAAAATGATTACCATACTGTAACATAATACAAAATAATAAATAAAATACCAAATGTAAAGAAAAATAAACAAATTAACCTGTACTTACTTTTGAAAACCTTCGTGGCTGGTGTGAGGGAGACAAGGGAGGGGAAGGTTATTGTACAGGATGACATTTCCTATCACTGATGGAATCCCTGCTGTCTATTGGCTCAATGGAATCTTTTTCTTTTTGTGCAACTTTAACAATGAACCTATGCAATGACACTTGCTTTTGCCTCCTTTTGAGGATTTCACAGAAATATGGCATTGCCCTGTCATTAAACAGATCCATCGCTTGCACTGCCACAGCCTTATTCAGGTGGTGCTTTTCTATAAGATTTTGAAGCCTTTCCCACATTTTACACGTCTCCCTAATCTCATTAGAAGCAAGGGATTCCTCTGCCTTTTTCTCTTCCTCTTCTGCAGACGAGATCTCCTCCGTAACCTCTTCTGGTTGCTCTCAATGCAGATCCATCAGTTCGTCGGTGGTCAGCTCCTGACCATGTTCCTCCACCAGCTCCTGATTATCGTCCTCATTCACCTCCAGTCCCCTGGTCTTCTCCAAGGACACAATTTCACTGACAACAGGTGGCTCTTATTCATGAGCAAGGCCCCTCTAAGACATGTCCGAGAACACAATCAGGCCAGTTTTCTCCAAGTAGAACTGAGGGTTCTTGGTGGCCTCATCCCAGGCTTTTTCAATGATCTTGAGGCAGTTTGCAATGTGGAAATGATCTTTCCAAAACTCTCAGAGGGTGAGGTTTGTTCCCTGGGTCGCCTCAAAGCACTGCTGAAATAGTGCTTTGGTATAAAGCTTTTTAAAGTTCAAAATGACCTGCTGATCCATGGGCTGGAGGATTGGAGTGAGGTTGGGAGGAAGGAACTTGACATTAATGAATCGAATTCCTCCAGTAAGACATCATCCAAGTCTGGAGAATGAGCAGGAGCATTATCCATAACCAACAAGGCTTTGAGTAGCAGATTCTTTTCTAAAAGGTATTTCTTCCCTGAAGGACTGAAGACTTCATTGATCCACTCAGCAAACAAGATGGCAATGACCCAAGCCTTGCTGTTGGACCTCCACATCACGTTTAACTGGCTCTTCTGCACCTTGCATTTCTTGAAGCTTCATGGATTCATGATACATAAGTCAGGGGTTGACTTTGAAATCCCTGCTTGCCTTAGCACAGAACAAGAGGGTGAGATGGTCTTCCATGGGCTTGTGACCAGGCACTGTATTTTCTTCTTTTGTAAGGTCGGTCCTCTTTGGCATCTTTTTCCAAAAAAGCCCCATCTCACTGCAGTTAAAAACTTGCCCTGGAAGATAACACTCAGAAACTATGAACTTGTGGAATTCAGTAGCAAACACCTCAGCTGCCTTTACATCTGAACTGACAGCCTGTCAATGCTTCACAACAATATGGATGCCACCTCTCTAAAATTACCAAACCATCCCCTGCTTGCCTTCAAGTCTTCTTTGTTTTCTGTTGATGTGCGTGGCAGTTTACTCATGAGGTTGGTGTACAAGGCCTTTGCCTTCTTGCAGATAAAGTTCTCAGTCATAGTATCACTTGCCAGTTGCTTCTTGTTCATCCAAACCAGAAGCGACTTTTCTACATCTTCCAGAACACATCGACATTGCTTTAATATTCTCATGACTCCTTTTGTGGCATCTAGCCCCCTTGTTTCTTCTTTCTTCTTTAATATTGTGCAAGTGGTCAACATAGACTTCTTATAAAATCTTGTAATTTCGGCCACTCACATACCTCATTTGTACTTCTCCATGATTTTCTTCTTAACTTCCACCTTGATCTTCTCCTTCTTCTCACCACCTTTCTTTCCAACTTTTTCTGCATGGGGACTATTGTATACTCTTGCACCATTATTGACCACAGTACAGTATTAATAAACTCTTGTCATATACTGTATCTAATATAACTGTCAGTAAGGCAGCAGAGGAAAGGGTCTGCAGTCAGCCTGACCTAGAAGGAAGCAAAGCATTCCTAAGCTTACGCTTGTATGGAAAAGCAAAGAACTTCCCATAGGTTTTTGAAGTGAGAATAAATGCACTAGAGCCAGTTGTGGGCACCTTCCAATGTTCTGAAAAATCACCAATGTTCTGCCAAACACCACGGCCTGAGATTGAACATACAAGCATGGAAGACGATCACCCGCAATCCTACAGCAAGAGAGAGAGAGGGAGAGAGGGAGAGAGAGAGAGAGAGAGAGAGAGAGAGAGAGAGAGACAGGAACCAATGTCTCAATTGTGATCATGTGATGTTTGGCATCACGTACTACTTGTTATGCAAGACATCACTCATTTATCAAGTTAAAATTTATTTAAAATGTTTGCTCTTCTTGGAGAACACTCGCAGAACTGGTTACTTGAAATCCAAGGTTTTACTGTACTGGTAAACTGGACTTGATCCAAATTAAAACAACCTATAAATCTCACTCTTGGATACCCATCCCAAGGGAATGAAAATCTGTGTTCACATAATCATGTTTAAGTGAACATTTACAGATGTTTTACTCTTAATAGTTGAAAACTGGAAAGAACTCAAATGCCTTTCAGTGAATGAATGATTAAATTAATCAATACTGTGCAATACTGCTCAGTAACAAGAAAGGAACAAATGGTTTATATACACAAAATACAAGTGAATCTCAAGAGAATTCTGGTGAGTTAAAAAATTCAATCTAAAAAGATTAAAAATTGTAGGGGCACCTGGGGGTCTCAGTTTGTTGAGCATCCAACTTTGGCTCAGGTCATGATCTCACGGTTGGTGGGTTCGAGCACTGCCTCCAGCTTGCTGCTGTCAGCTCAGAGCCTGCCTTGGATCCTCTGCACCCTCTTTTTCTGCCCCCCTCACATATGCTCTCTCTCTCTCTCTCTCTCTAGAAAATGAGTGAACATTTTTTTTTCAAAATTACAAATGGATTTTTTTTTTTTTATTTTAGAGAAGGAGCATGAGAGTGTGCATGAGTGGGAGAGGGGCAGAGAGAGAGAGAGAATCTTAAAGCAGACTTCACGCCCAGGGCAGAGCCCCATGCAGGGCTCCTTCCCATGACCCAAAGATCATGACCTGAGCCAGAATCAAGAATGGAACCCTTAACAGATTGAGACACTCAGGCACCCCACAAATGGTATATTATTTATAAAACATTTTTATAAAAGATAAAAATATAATGATGGAAAAGAGATCATTGATTACCAGGAATTAGTAACAGTGGCAGAAGTGGAGGTGGGAGGTGTCACTATAAGGGGACAGCTGAATGGAATTTTGTGGCAAGGGAATAAATCTATTTAAGGTTGAGGGTTAACAGAATGGAATCACTGAAATGGTGCAATATGCAGTAAAAGGAAAAAAGCAAAAATACAAGAGAACAATGAACAGACAGTTGGAAATTTGCAATAAAGTGAGGAATAACAGTAACTAATTTCTGTCCCTTCGGGAAAAGTAAAAACAATAAGAGCCACCAATCAAAGAAGCAGCATCTCATATTTGCATAACGTATTCTTTTGATTCCCTAAAAACTTAAAAATAAGGTCATAGGACAGTGTTTAAACACTTCTCCGCTGTGCTATTCATTTCAAGAGACCATTGTGAAAATGCAGATTCCTGTTGGGATGCCCTATAGATATAATATTTTAATCAAGAGTCCCATGTATACAAAAGGAAAGGTAACCAAGAGTAAAAAAATGGAAGGAAGGAAGGAAGGAAGGAAAGAAGGGAGGGAGGGAGGGAGGGAGGGAGGAAGGAAGGAAGGAAGAAAGGAAGGAAGGAAGGAAGCAGGGAGGGAGAGAGGAAGGAAGGAATTCAGAAAGGAAGTCAAAAAGAAAGAAAAGAAAGAGAGAGAGAAAAGACAATAAATACAAATTTTCTCTGATAATTAAAGGACAACCTCCAGACATTTTGTTATGCTCACAAATACTTTTGGGATAATCTCCTCAGGGAGAGTCTCAAAAGCTGAAAAAAAAAGCCATAAATTGCTCTCAATATGCCATGTAAGAAACACAGGAGGGAGTCAAGACAGAGGCTTCATTCCAGGTAAAATGATAGAAGATTTCATGGGGTATCTTATGTTACCAACACCAACAATGATCAAGTGACATAGGAAAAGTTCGGCTTTAATTCAATAGCAAAGCTGTAGCACAAATTTGCCATTTATGTTTTAGTATTTTTTGTTTGGTTGGGGGGATTTTGTTTTGTTCTGTTTTCGTTTTTGCTTTTATTACTCCATAATGCCTAAGCAGGAGTAGGATGCCTACCCTTTTCTTTTCCTACTGTGCGAGTATTTTTACCTGGATCGACAAACTATTCATGGAAACATCATGCTATTGCTTACAAAATATTCACTTTACAGAATTAATTATATCTCCAATGCAGACCGAAACAGAGATCAAGTGAAGCGTAACTAAAGAGATACTCGTTTTTAAAACTTGGCAAAATTAAGAGGCTGCAGGTGCTCAGTCTTTCATTTTGAGGTCCTTCCAAACTCTTAGTTATTTAGTGACCCCAGGCTCTTTTTTGTGACCCTTTCCATATAACTTAAGATTTAGTGATTATTTAAATAAAAATATAAATATGATTCTTTCCAGATCTCTTGATGAGACAAGAAAGGGAGAGAGGGTATTCTACCTCACGCTGACATGTGAAAAGCATTATTTGGAGACTTGCAGACTTTTAGGTACCCCGTTTTATGGCAATGATACGGTGATCAGCATGTGCTTCAATTTGAGTGGAATTTAATGGGAAGCAGATATAATTATCTCAAAGAATACAGTTTTTAAAAAAATAACAATTGGTATTCAACAAAAATGTTACACTGTGAACAATTTGGTCCTTTCCCTAGAACTCTAAAACTTAGAGAAAAACAAAACAAAATAAAACAAAACGTGTTGATCTTTCCTTACCTTAGAGAAAACTTGGAACATACCAAGTATGCTTTTTCTTAGTCTTTCATATTTTTAAAACGAAACAAAACAAACAAAAGTTAAGATTGATACCACTCCTTATTGAATTTGCAGAAGATATTTTTCTAAAATTACTATCGACTGATACATGCTTCCGTCTTTATGATGGAAGACAGATGTGTGCATCAAGGCAAGGCAGTTTATCAGGATGTCACAATATTAGCAGGAATATTTTAAATGAGTTAAGTGCAAATTTTATGTACCCATTTTTTATTTAATGTTTTACTTACACTTGTATGTTTTTATTTTCTTATAGATCAGTCAGAGACTGCTGTAAGTATGTAATGTAACTACATTATAATGTATCGATTATGTCACAATGTATGTTCCATTATATCTAGTATCATTTCTATTTTTTTTCTTAAGGAAGTATTTATACTGGCAATATTTTAAATTTAATACTTCTCTTGCCTTAATCTGCCATCCCCTTCTTACTGTTATATTCCTAATCTGTATATTGTTAGGGATATTTAGTTACATTTTTATTTGGTTACAACGTATATCTGTGTTTTGTGTTATATTATAGTTTGGAGAAGTTCCTGTGGCCTTAAGGTCTAGAAGAACTTAAAGGAATATCATAGAATCCATGTATATCTCATCTTTAGTGCATTTAATTCACCTCCATGGGAACTTTAAACAGTTTTTTGAAGTACAGTGTCTCTTTATCCAAAGGGAGTTTTTTTTATGAGTCTTTATTATATGAAAACAATGCCCACGGCTGCTCATTCTCCCAATGGGCCCAGATTTCCTCATTCTCTTTGGGTTCTCGCATGATGAAGTGTATTTGATTTGTCACATGCATGTTAGTACACGACTATAATTGACATGAAAATGTTCCTTGGGGAAGATTACTTTTTTTAAGAAAATTTATATCAAAAGAAACTTATTTTTATATTTTGTCAAAGCAGTTAAGGAAATTAGAAGACAAGTAATTTAAAGAATAGCACCTTGACTGTCCAATACAGTTATGGAGAAAGGGCTCAGTGTAGGGCCTGCATTAAGCTGCATTTGATCGTACTTGACCTATTCTGCACCTGTTCATCCTCATAGCATGGACAAAGAAGATATTTCATAGTCCAGAAGAGTTTACATACAAATATGTGATGAGACCTGCTTTGAGCTAAGTTAGTGCTACCATTAAAAAAAAAAAAAAAAAAAAAAGAAAAGAAAAAAACTGGGGCATCTGGGTGGCTCAGTCGGTTAAGTGTCCAACTGTTGATCTTGGCTCAGGTCACGATCTCATAGTTCATGAGTTCGAGCCCCACACAGAGCTCTAGTCCGATGGCATGAAGCTTCCTTGGCATTCTGTCTCTTCTTCTCCCTGTCCCTCCTCTATCTCTTCCTGTCTCAAAATAAATAAATAAACTTAAAAAAATAATACAAGCAAACACTACGTACATGATTTTCAAGTAGCATCGGCACATTGAATCATTCAATTTTCATTTTTCCCTCTCAAGAGCCCGACGCAAGGAAGTATTGTTTTGTATATGAGAATAAAGAGTTTTAGCTGAGTTAGATTACTGGCCCAGAGTAACCCTCATATATGCCATAAGTGGAGGTATAACAGACCGTATCTATATAAATCTACCTCATATATTTATGCCACAAAGACAAATAATTCTCAGCTGTAATCCATTATAGTTTTTTTTTTTTTAATTTATACACGTGCCCACGCACACAGTGCCAATTGTGACAACCTGTAGGTGTAAAGGATTTATTTTATGGGAATATGTATCGAAGTAGTGGGTTCTGTATATTTTTGAGAATTGGGTATTTTAAATTTTTATTGCATTTATTATATAATTGTATAATATAATTGATTATATATTGACGTATATATTAAGTTATAGTATTAACTACAATTTATAAATGCCGCTATGTAATTGCAATTATATCAACGATTAATTGAAAACTTTAAAACATTGTACCGTATGGTTTCTATGTGTTACAGTCAAATTTTTAACATAGTTTTGATTTAAAAAAATTTTCCTGTGTGTACCTATGTCTATATCTATATCTATATTTATATACGTATATGTTTTTGTATCTACCTATGTATCTATTTCTCTCTCTCTTATTCATCTACTTATCTATCTATACCATCCTGGTCTCTCAAACTTGGCATTATTGCTATTTCTAACTGAACATTGGGTATTGCAGGATGTTTAGAAACAAAACTGACCTCTAATCATCACAAGCCCGTAGAGCCCCACCTTCCAGTTGTGACAACCAAAATGTCTTCTAGATATCGATAAAATGACATTTGGTTACAATAAAATTGCCTCCAGTTGAGGACCACTGACTGTCTATGTTTATGTTATACTAGCCTCGGGGGAGATGGCTGCATTTTCAAATATCTGAAATTGGAAAGTTTGGATGTATTTTGTTTATACGAGTTTTGCATACTAAAATTCACCCAGGTGATAGTACATGAAATCTACTGACCATGCTGATATCTCTATCCAGAATAGGTTTCCTGATAAGTCTGCATGGAAACACATAATCTAACAATGCTCAATGAATTCATTCTCATGGGAATCACAGACCGTCCTGAGCTGCAGCCTCCATTATTTGGGCTCTTCCTCATCATCTATATGATCTCAGTGGTGGGCAACCTGGGCATGATCATCCTCACCCAGATGGACTCCAGGCTACAAACACCCATGTACTTCTTCCTCAGACACCTGGCTCTCACTGATCTGGGTTATTCAACAACTGTAGGACCCAAAATGCTAGTCAATTTTGTTGTGGATCAAAATACAATCTCCTATTATTTTTGTGCTATACAGCTCGCTTTCTTTCTTGTGTTCATTGTTAGTGAACTTTTTATTCTAACAGCAATGTCCTACGACCGCTATGTGGCCATCTGTCACCCTCTGCGCTACCCAGTCATCATGTCACAAAGGGTGTGTCAGGTGCTGGTGGCAATCCTCTATCTCTACAGCACATTTGTGTCTCTTATAGTCACCATAAAGATTTTTAGTTCGTCCTTCTGTGGCTACAATGTCATTAGTCATTTCTACTGTGACAGTCTCCCCTTGATATCTTTGCTTTGCTCAAATACACATGAAACTGAAATGATTATTCTGATTTTAGCAGGTTTTGATTTGATTTCATCCCTTTTGATAGTTATTGTGTCTTACCTCCTGATCCTTGTAGCCATCGTCAGGATGAACTCAGCTGAGGGTAGGCACAAGGCCTTCTCCACCTGTGGGTCCCACCTGACAGTGGCCACAGTGTTCTATGGGACTCTGATATTTATGTATGTGCAACCTGAGTCCAGTCATTCCTTTGACACTGATAAAGTGGCGTCCATATTTTACACCCTTGTTATCCCCATGTTGAATCCCTTGATCTATAGCTTGAGGAACAAGGATGTAAAATATGCAGGACAAACGATGTGGAAAAAAATATGTAATTCTTTTTTCTTAAAATGCACTGTCTAACATGATTCCTATAAACTAGGTTATGGACTTTAAATTTTTCTCTCTGTGCCGCCAAAGAAAAGAGGAAACACAAATGCGTTCAACATATTTGAAGACAGTTTATAGATTGTCTTATGTATGCTAGGCACGTCTAACTGTTGTAAACTGATTTGTGAACAAAATAGTAAAAAATATTGCCTTCTTTCCAAGAGAAAGGTGGATTGTGTATGTAAATCAAGTAAATATTATAGTACAGTAGAATGTGTTAGATGGATATACACACAGAGAGACACATAAACACAAAACTGTCAAGTATTTCTGCGTTTTTCTCACCTATATATTGTAAAACTGCGGTGCCTATGTATATGTGTGTGCATGTGTGCGTGTGTGCGTGTGTGTGTGTGTAAGTCCTTTCCTTCTGTTTTAGCCTTCAAACTCTTCCCTGGTATGTTTTGGAATTATTTTAATACTGGTTGTTTCTGTGATATCTGATGATTTGAAGCATTGGGTCACAGTAGTGTGTTCAAACACCTTTATTACAAGCGTTGAGATTCCCCTTTCTTCTCCTCAATTTATGAGTCTATTGGCTGAACATACTTGGTAATCCAGCAATCTGAGTGGCCCATGGTTTGTCTCACAAAGTCCCTTCAGTTGATATCTGAGGATATTCAAATTAAGATAAAGTTTTGAGGGCTCCCTGGTTTGTGCTTTTTCCCTCAACTGGTTGTTCTTAGTAATCTGGCTTGTTGGTTTAGTATATTATAATATTTCCTTATCTTTTTTAAGAAAAGTAATTATCCGTGTTTTAAAAATATGTTCCACTTGTTTTTGTATCCTTGAGTAAAAGGACTATTCTACAATGAATTAATTGTATTGCTTCTCTTTTCTTGGATTGATGTTTCCCAAAATTTATCAATACTTTTTATGCACCATATGTTAATGGACTATCACCATTTACCTGCATTGATTGATTCTCTTACATGTGGGAAGCAAAGGGAAATGAACAATCCTGTTTTTGCATTCAGTCATACTTCTTTTTTTTAATGTTTATTTATTTTTGATAGAGAGAGAGAGACAGAGCATGAGCAGGGGAGGGTCAGAGACAGAGGGAGACACAGAATCTGAAGCAGGCTCCAGGCTCTGAGCTGTCAGCACAGCCCGACGCAGGGCTCGAACTCACAGACTGTGAGATCATGACCTGAGCCGAAGTCGGCTGCTTAACTGACTGAGCCACCCAGGCGCCCCAAACTCCGTCATACTTCTAAGGTGAATGAGGATGGATACATAGCAAGGACACACTGATCTTGCCTCTCATGCATAGGTAATCTATGTCGCTCCACACTTTCCCATGTGCTTATTTTTAATTTCCCCTTTGCTTACCTTTATTCTTCTTAATACTTCTGGGATTTTACTGAAGTTAGGAGTTAATGATAGTTGCTTTGGTCACCATGATGCAATAAAGTCTCTGTTTAGCCAATGGACATTGAATAAAATAATTCACTGGAATAAAATTTAAGAAGTGCGTAATGATGGCACTTGCTGTGATGAGCGTTGGGTGTTATATGTAAGTGATGAATCACTAAATTCTACTCCTGAAACCAATATTACCCTATATATTAAGTAGCTAGGATTTTAATAAAAACTTGAACCAAAATTTTTAAAAAGTAAAAAAAAAAAAGGAAAAGTACATAATGCAAAGCAATCAAGATGCCCTTCCATAAGAATATGGGTAAGTAAACCATGACACATGCAGACAATGGAATATTATTCAGCACTAAAAAGAAATGATCTATCAAGTCACAGAAAGATATGGTGCAACCATAAATGACTGTTGCTAAGTAAAAGAAGCCAATCTGAAAACACTACTTACAGTATGATTCCAGCTCTACGACACTCTGAAAAAAGGCATAACTATGGAGACAGTACAAAGATCAGTGGTTGCCAGGAGTTAGGGAAGAAGAAGGGATGAATAGAGGAAGAGATAAAAAATTTAGGGCAGTAAAACTATTTTGTATGAAAGTATAATGGTGGATACGAGATGTTATATATTTGTCCGAAGCAATAGAAAAGTACAACCCCAAGGGTGATTTGTAATATAAATGATAGAGTTTCAGTGAAAATGACGTATCAGTGTAGGTTCATCAAATGTAACAACTGTACCTCTCTACTGGGGAATGTGGATAATGGGACATGGGGAGGCTATGCATTTGTTGGGACAGGGAATATATGAGAAATCTCGGTACCCTCTTAAGTTTACACTAAACCTAAAACTTCTCTTAAAAAATAAAGTCTCAAAATAGAAAAAAAAAACTATATTGCATAATTCAGTATCATGTGAGGATCAATTTTATCAAACTGTTGATGTCCTTAAAAGGAATCTTTGTGATGGTCATAAAGACTAGTAGGTATTATCTCCTCTTTGGGTACTGTATGACAGGCATTCTTCACGTCTTGAATTTTGTCCTCACAACAGCTCTGTGAGATAGATTGTACTAGAATTTTTATTTTTTAACTTATAAAATGGTGATTCAGAGGGGTTAAGTAAGCTGTCAGAGTACACAACTCATTAGGTATTAGAACCAGGCTTCAAAGCTGGGTGGTCTAGTTCATTACTAAGGCTTCATGCCCTTAAGACTTACCCTTTATTGTCTCTTAATGTCATTTTTATGCTTCACTGATGTCATCCCAGAGATGACAGAGAGTAAAATTTCCCATAAGCTGATGTCAGATTAGAAAAGGAGAAATAGCAGAGCGATTCATAAAATAATGGAAGCCACGTCTGCACAGAAAAAGAATTCAAGAACGATAAAATCAGTTAATTACAAATAAATGAACTGACTCACAGTAATTAATCAGGCATTTGGGGTTTTTTTAATGTTTATTCATTTTGAGAGAGAGAGAGTGAGAGAGAGAGAGAGAGAGAGAAAGAGGGGGAGGGGCAGAGAGAGGGGAAGTAAAAGAATCCCAAGCAGGCTCCACTGTCAGGCCCAGACCCCAATGCAGGAGTCAATGTCACAAAACCGTGAGATTATGACCTGAGCCAAAATCAAGAGTTGGATGTTTAACTGATTGAGCCAACCAGTCGCTCCTAATCAGGCATCTCGTAAGGGTGATTTTGCTCAGACAGCCATAACAAAGTGCAGGACAAAGCCTGAACAAATCTCTAATAAATTGGAGGAGGGCAAGAATTAGCATTAAGTTATCAGAAACATCCTGAAAAGAAATAAACAAGGAGGTTTATATTTTTATATTTATGTTCAAAGTTTGAGTCCTTTTGAGAAATAAAAGGTAAGGAGAAGCAGAATTACAAAAAAAAAAAAAAAAAAAAAAAAGCCAAATGTCATTGTTAGTGATTTGTAGTAGGAATTCTGCCAAGGACACTATAAGAGATAGATACTCTTTCCAAAAAAAAAAAAAAGTTGGGGGGGGGGGTGGGAGAGGCCTGTAAGGGGACTATTTATTCTCAATCATCTTCTACTCCTTAGGCTTTGCTGAAATTTTATCCAAGCTTCACCCATTTGGAAAATTAACATAAGGACAAGAGAATATATTGACTCTGATGTTGTGCAACAGAGCTAGTGAAAAGCCATGAAGTTCAACAGTCCCTCACTTTTTTTTTTTTTTAATGAAAAACATAGCCCTCTTTCTTGAGCCATGATCTGTTGAGTGACCCATTAAATGCATGGGAAAAGCATTCCTAAATGATATAATGGAGAAAGGTAGAGCATTACCTGCAGTTGTGAAGGTTGGGCACCATGTTATTTTAGGGTGTGCCATTCATATAGACTAAGATGTGAAAAACACCTCCCCAATGAAGTAGAATGCATTGAATATTGCCCTGATTCATGTTAACGCCCAAAGGCCGTTCAGCACAGTGGTGATGCAGATAAAAAGAACAAGCTAAAACTTTATCCACCTCATGAAAAAAAAAAAAAAACTTTATCAGTCAACCTACACAGTTTGTCATCAAAAGAGCTCCTGAAAATATGAGGAAGAGAGAGAGGGAGAGAGAGAGAGATAACTGAGAATCTTGCGTATGAAAGTTAAATGATGTTATATTTGGAATAAGGAACGATCTATGATTCATTAAATATCTAATGACCTACAATAATCATAATATTCCCAGATGTCAAATTGTATCTGCAGATGATTTCTTAATTAGAGAAAGGCACCACTGGGAAAGAAGAAGGATGTGGGAATTGACAACTGGTGCCATGCGTATCTCAGAATTCCCTGGAGAAAGAGGAACCACTTGGAGAGCTGAACAGGAATGCTTTGAGGTAGAGAAATCTCAGAAGTCATATTACAGGAGAAACTCTATTCTAATTTCTAGTATGTGTGAGTGACTCCCTGGAAGGCACGAAGGGTGTGCCTTCCTATTCCTTACTGTGTCATATTTCAGCAGAAATTCATATTATATTTACACTCAGTCTTACCTTGATTGTTTCCTTCATGATAAGGATTAAAATACTTTGGATGATATTCTTTAAATCTCAACAAACTTTCATCAAATAGCACACGAAATGAAATGATAGCAAAATATATGGTCAGAGGTATCTGCCTATTTATATGATGCACAGCTCAAAATAATAGAAATCAGTCAACCATAGAGTAGACAAAGTAAAAATTCAGATTTTATTCTGTCATATAAAATTTTGGCATTATTATTATTGTTGTTATTAATTATTATTAAAGTTTTTTTATTTATTTTGAGAGCTTATTATTATTATTATTATTATTTAAAGTTTATTTATTTATTTTGAGATAGAGAGAGAGAGAGACCATGAGCAGGGGAGAGACAGAGAGAGAGGGAGAGAGATAATCCCCAGCAAGCTCCACACTGTCAGTGCAGAGCACAACGTGAGACACAAAACCATGAACCATGAGATCATGACCTGATCCAAAATCAAGATTCAGATGTTTAACCAACAGAGCCACCCAAGCACCCCTGAAAATGTTGGCGTTTTTAAAACTTACCTCTTCATAAAATTTTTCCTTGGTCATCACAGTGCACCTTGATTCCATAGAAATTAGAGACTTATTTTCAAAAAATTGATTTAGAAATAGAACATTATAAAGATTTCTTTCAAGTTTTAATTTTTTACAAAATCATTAAACTTTCACATGTTTTGTCTACCATAAAGAATTTAATACCTGTTAGATAAATGTGATTTCTGTCTCTTGCAAGGTGGATTATACATAGATTAACCTCCTGATTTCAGATCTAGTAATAGTCACGTAAATGGACTTTCTTCCCCTTGTCGCTATTTTTATTTTTATAGCAGTCTCATTGAGATATAATTTACAAGCCATACAATTCACCCATTCTAAGTGTACAATTCAATGATTATAGGATATTCACAGAGTTGTACAACCAACACCACAATCAATTTTAGGACATTTTCATTACCCCAGAAAGAGACCTCGTGCCTATTAGTACTTAGTGGTTACTCCTCATTCTTCATCAACACCTCCAAACCCCAGCCTCAAGCAACCAACAATCTCTTTCCTGCCTCCATGATTTCATCCATTGGGGCATTTCCTGTAGTGTACTTATACAATATGTGTACCCTTGGGTCTGATGTCTTTCACAGATCTTAAACTTGAACAGTTTTATATTATAAGTCAACGAATCATCTTTTATCTTGTCTGTTTAATAACCTTTCTCTGACAGTGCTTAGCAGAGGAAGGAGGAACTGCCTCATGACTGCCAGAGGGAAAAAAGAAGCCCAGATTCCCCACTCGGTCTCTGTTGACGTCTCTGGTTTTCAGCAGCTCTTTCAATGACAAACTGTATAGGTTGATCCGTGAAGGTTCTTTTCATGGGGTTGATAGATATTCCTGAGTTGTACCTTGTTCCTTTTATTTGTCTAATCACTGTGGTCAGCAGCCTTTGGATGTTTACATGAATCGGGACAACACTCAATATATTGTATGGGCATACCTTGGAGATAGTGCAGATTACTGCCACATTAAAGCCAGTGTCACAATAAAGCTGTATCACACTAAATCAAGAGAAACAAATGTTTTGATTCCCCAGTGCCTATATAAGTTGTGTTTACACTATAGTATTGTCTATTAAGTATGCAAAAGCATTATGTCTAAAAAACAATGTACATATCTCAATTTCAAAAAATGTACTAACCATCATCATCTGAGCTTCCAGAAAGTCATAATCTTTTTGGTAATGGAGAGTGTTGCCTCCATGTTGGTCCCTGCTGACAGATGGGGTGGTGTTGCTGAAGGCTGGGGTGGCTGAGGCAATTTTTTTAAAGCAAGATGACAATGAAATTCACTGCCTCAATTGATTCTTTCTCAGATGAATTTCTCTGTAGCATGCGATTCTTTTTGGTAGCATTTTACCCACAGTAGAACTACTTTAAAATTGGAGTAGATCCTCTCAAACCCTGACCCGACTTTATCAACTACATTTATCTAATATTCTAAATCCATTGTTGTCCTTTCAATAATCTTCCCAACATCTTTACCAGGAATAGATGCCATCTCAAGAAACCACTTTCTTTGTTCATCCAGAAGAAGCAACTCTTCATCCAACACTGAGGACGGGAGGAGTTGTAGTAGGATGAGGCAATCCAAAAGGAAATGCTGACCGGATACAGTTCCTTGTCCTTCTTCCTTCTGCAGTTAGCCAACATTTCTCTATTCGACCCACCTCACTTCCATTAACTTTTTTTTATGAGATTGCAGCCGTTCAAATATAATGATAATGAAAAAGTCTGAAATATTGTGAGATTACCAAAATGCAACACAGACACAAAATGAGCTGAGGCTGATGGAAACATAGTGCCAATACACTGCTCGATGCAGAGTTGCCACAAACCTTTGAGCTGTAAAAAAAAAAAAGTAGTATTTGCAAAGTGCAATAAAGTGAAATGCAATAAAATGAGTTATGCATGTTCTGTATAGGCATTGACATTATGCATTATTAATAATATTACAACTATGATAATTATTATTACATTGTTGGAAATAACTTTATACCATTGGCTTCTTATCCCTCTGAATGATTGTAGTATATATTTTAAATTCATATCCATATCATATACATTCCAAAATCTGTTTATAAATATGATCATTTTACAGTTGTATTTTTTACAACAGGAATGTCTGGGGTTTTTCCCTGTTTATGTAGAGAGACTTTTGTTAACTAGTTGAATATGCCTGGCTTGTCAGTTATGAACTAGCAAAAATAAAATCATTGGAATATATTTTCAACTGACTCATGGGCTTTGAGAATCCCAGATTGCATCTACTGACCTTCACAGTAGTAGAACTCAAAAATACATTGAAGAACCTGGGTGGCTTAGTTGGTTAAGCATCCAGCGTTGGCTTAGATCATGATCTCAAAATTCATGAGTTTGAACATGGCATTCGGCTCTCTGCTGTCAGCACAGAACATGCCTTGGATCCCCTGTCCCTCTTTCTCCCTGTCCCTCCATCACTTGCACTTTCTTTCTCAAAAAAAATAAATAAACATTGGGGTGCCTGGGTGGCTCAGTCGGTTAAGCGTCCAACTTTGGCTCAGGTCATGATCTCATGGTTTGTGAGTTCAAGCCTTGCGTTGGGTTTTATGCTGACAGCTCAGAGCCTGGAGCCTGCTTCAGATTCTGTGTCTCCTTCTCTCTCTGCCCCTCCCCAACTTGTACTCTGTCTCTCTATGTCTCTCAAAAAATAAATAAATGTAAAAAAAATTAAATAAAAAAATTAACATTAAAAAGAAATGTTTAAAGAACTCAAAAATACACAAAATTGTACTTAATTTAATGTGAATGCAAATATATTTCCCTCAGATTTATTTTTGTTTATTAATGGTAAAGGTTGGTATTATTAAATGAAGGAAAACTATCGAATCACTGAGTACTTACCGAACTAAGCCAGTAAGTGCGTGTCAAATTACAGAACCTGATTTTTAAATGTATTCAATGGAATTTTTCGAAATTGTGAGATTCCAGCATGTGAAGTATTTTCTTGGCATTTTCGTTTTGTTTTAAATCTTGAATGAAGAAAAAGAGGATACTTAAAAAGAGAGAAGGTTTTGAATTTACTAAATTACTCTCGTTTAAATTTTTTAATGTTTTATTTATTTTTGAGAGAGATAGAGCATGAGTGGGGGAAGGGCGGAGACAGAGAGAGAGAGAGAGAGAGAGAGAGAATCTGAAACAGGCTCCAGGCTCGGAGCTGTCAGTACAGAGCCCGACGAGGAGCTTGAACTCGGGAACAACAAGATCATGACCTAGGCTGAAGTCAAACGCTTAGCCACCTGAGCCACCCAGGCACCCCTACTAAATTAGTCTTTAAATGATCCTACACTGGGGACTAGAACTGAAACACCTGAAGCAGAAATCTTGAGGCTCCTGTTATAATCTCAAAAGTAGTCATTGGGCGGCCAGCTTCCCTCTTCAGAGATTAAGACATAGAAAAGAAAGAAACATGGACCAACTAACAAGCTTTGGAGTGGAAAGTTCTCATTACATTTGTATGGAGGTACCACTAATGATTTTGTACCTAAATTCCAGTGTGTGTATCTGTGTGTGTGCACATGTGCACGTGTGTGTGTGTGTGTGCGCGTGTGGTTTTCCCACATTTTTTTTCTCAGTTAAATCTTTATGTTATTTCCAGCCAGAACACCACATAGTGTTGGTGAGAACTAACAGCCCCTGGCATTGCACAAACAAGTCTTGGCCGCCTGTTTTCCTCTCTTTTCCTTTTAGCCCTCCTACTGTTCTCTTTATGCTGCAATCCACGCAGCAGCAATGGCCAGCCTAACTCTGTTGATGTTAGTGGCAAGAAATTTCTAACAGCAGAGAGGAGTCCTGCAATTCAACTCAATATTGACTCCCTCTACCCAGAGATAGTGTCAGATCCTCCGGGTTAAGGGTTCAGTCCCACAGACTGCCCGCCCCCCTCCCGTCCCCCACTTCAGATGCCAACTCCATGACCAAGTTGTTTATTGTGACTCTGACCAACTGAGTCCAAATCAGAGGTTCCAATGACCCCATTCCTCAGGGTTAATACATTTGTTAGGGCAGCTCAGGGAACTCAGGAAACCGGTTTATTCACTCCAGAGAAAGTTAAGGCATAGAAGCAAGCCTTCATGAGTATAAAGAAAGAAAACATATAATATATATGGATTTAGGTCAATAACAGTTTCAGATATTTGAATAAGCATATATACATAGGACAGAATATACCTGAATAAATGCAAAAACTAAAATTAATTTATTAATTATTTAGGGAAAGCTCATTATTGCATGTTGACGATTGTAACTATCATTTTCTCAAAATGAGGTCACTCATATCTAAGAAGAACAGTAGACAAGTAGCTGCTGTTTGGAAAATATCACTTGAAATAACACCTGTCTTTTTAGTCACCAGGGAGATTTTCCCATATTTAAAATTTAATGCAAGTTTTGGGGTACCTGGGTGGCTCAGTCGGCTGAACCTCTTGGCTTCCACCCAGGTTATGATGTTATGGTTTGTGAGTTCAAGCCTAGCATTGGGCTCACTGCTGTCAACAGAGAACCCACTTCAGATCCTCTGCCCCCCTCTTTCTCTGTTCCTCCCCTACTCATGCTGTCTCGCTCTAAATGAAAAAATAAATAAATAAATAAATAAATACATACATTTAATGCAAGTTTTACAAATAAAAGAAAAAATGTATGCAGTTAAATTTGTGGGCAAATAATTTTTAAGTATCTTAGAAGAACCCCTAATTCTTTATATCTCCAACAGTATATGTATATTTTTTTCTTTCCATTTTCCAAACATCAGAAAATACACAATTCTAGGAAGTGATGAAATAATTTTGTTGAATTAATTTTATTAAAATTGATGCAGATACATATCTCACATGAGCTAAGCTTTGTTATCTGTTCTAAAATGCAATTATGAATTAAATCACTTTCTACAAAAGTAGAAATACTTTTGTTTTCTCGTGTGAAAATGAGTATGTAGAATATATGGTTTGTACTAAGAAACTACAGTTAATTAAATTCATGCGAACGTTAGTTAAGTAAAGAAGGGACCGGTGGACTGTTGTACAATTCACAGGGACTTGAAATTAACAGGGGAAATGTTTCGTCCCTATGGCCCTTTTCACAGCATCCTTTACCTCTTTGTTTCTCAGACTGTAAATAAGTGGGTTTAACATGGGAATCACTAGTGTATAGAACACAGAAACCACCTTCTCCTGCTCCACAGAATACTGGGAACTTGGCTGAATGTAACTAAAGCTTAAGGTACCATAGAATATGGTCACAGAAGTCAGGTGAGAGGCACAGGTGGAGAAGGCTTTCTGTCTACCTGCTGCTGAACTGATCCTCAGGATAGTGATAAAAATGAAAATGTAGGAAATGACCACAATCAAAAAAGTAGCCATGGCAATGACTCCAGAAAAAGTTAAGAGCAGCAACTCATTCTTGGATGTATCAGAACACGACAGCTTTAGCAGTGGGGGAACATCACAGAAGAAGTGGCTGACAACATTGGACCCACAAAAGGACAGTCTTCCCAAGCTTATTGTGTGTATCAATGAGTTGAGCATTCCACCTACGAATGACCCAGTGACCAGCCCTACACACTTCCTTTTAGACATGACTACACTGTAAAGCAAAGGGTTGGCAATGGCCACATAGTGGTCATAGGCCATCAATGACAGCAAGAAGCCTTCTGTGGTGATAAACACCCCAAAAAGCAAATGCTGCACTATGCAGGCAGAGAATGAGATTGTTTCCCTCACAACCAAGAAGTTGATCAGCATTTTCGGTGCAATAACAGATGAATAGCAGGCATCTATAAATGAAAGGCAGCTTAGGAAAAAGTACATGGGTGTGTGGAGCTTGGGAGTGATTTGGATTAAGAAAATCATGCCCAGATTCCCTGCCAAGGTAATTGCATAAATCACCAAGAACAACACAAAAAGCATGATTTTCAGGTCAGCATTATCTGTCAATCCCAAAAGAATAAATTCAGTAACAGCTGTGAAATTTTCTTCGGCCATTTGTTAATTCCTTATCTTGAAGTCTGATATGAAAAAAAATAAAGGAATTAGAATGAACGGGACAGTCTGGCATTTAGTAAAAACAAACAGAAACATGTTTAGAGTTGTGTCTTTAAATAAATCATTTTGCTGAATCTAAGTCTACTCATTTATAATAGCTGGAGCTTTATTAAATTGCTTCTTAATTTTTTTCAGGGTTACTTATGATTCTATCCCATAAGGAAATATTGAAAAAGCATTTAGACTCTCAAAAATTTTAGTCTGTTTCTATGGTGCCCACCTCAATAGAAAGAAAGCTAATACCAGAATGAGGGACACTGATGGCAAGTGAAAAGAATTTGCAAAGTTAAATTTAAGCTATGGTCTCAACTCTTCTTATTTAGACATGAAAGAAATAAATTACAAGAAGATCTAAGGCAGGGCTTGACCTTCAAGCTGGTGCCATGATACTCTTCAAAGTGCATGGATCCCTGGTTTCTTGTGATGGCTTCTGATGAGCCCTTGGAAGGACACCCCCAGTGAAATCACCTACTCTGAGACCCAGGAAATCACTTTCACTACTGACTTACTGACTTTGGCAAACTCATTTATCTTTCCTCAGACTGCATATAATTACAACTACGTCACATGATTATTGAAGAGAAAATAGGAGATATTGCAAGCAAGATGCTAAATATTGTTTTGAGTGTATAATAAATACCCAAATTATAGAAAAGATAGTTAAGATATATATAACAGAAAAATGATAGATGTAGATTAGATAAAAGATAGATAGATAGATAGATAGATAGATAGATGATAGGTAATAGATGACAGATATGGAGGTAGATAAGCAATATATTGATAGGCAATTGCTGTGTGAGTTTCTTTAAGGGAAGATGTGGACAAATATAGATCATGAAAAAAAATATTTTAGTCAACCAATTTACCTTTCCCCAATTTTAAATATCTGGCTCATTTTATTTAAAATGGCATTTAGGGGCGCCTGAGTGGTTCAGTCGGTTGGGCAACCGACTTTGGCTCAGGTCATGATCTCACGGTGGTGAGTTCGAGCCCCACATCGGGCTCTGTGCTGACAGCTCAGAGCCTGGAGCCTGTTTCAGATTCTGTGTCTCCCTCTCTCTCTGACCCTCCTCTGTTCATGCTCTGTCTCTCTCCGTCTCAAAAATAAACATAAAAAATTAAAAAAAAATTTAAATGGAATTTAAATGTAAATGTAAATGTAAATGGATGGTTTAACATTTCCTTTGATAAATTACTGGCCCATAAATATTCACAATTTCTCATATGCTGCTCAGAAACTATCAATATATTTGCCACAATGCATGAGTGCTTTCAACAAATGATGTTAAGCCCAGACTTTTCATTACTGAATATAACATTAGTCTATCACGTCCCAAGTATCCTATGCAGTGTGATTTCATGAAAATATTTACACATAAAGTGAAACTGAATTAAATTTAAATTATGTGAACTAGTCCCCATTCAAGTGCTCAAGACCCATATGTGACTGGTAGTCAATATGCTGAACAACAGAAATTATAGACATTTCCATCACTGCAGAAAGTTGCATTGGTTAGAATTCTCATGGAACTGTCTGCTTCTTCTTTTCAGAACACCAACTAAAAAACATTTTCTCAAGGAAAGATTGTCTATTGTAAACAGTTTTCATCGTGAGTATAATTAAAAACACGGCACTTCCAAATGGAATTTAGAAACTCAATTATAGTGCTTATTCAGAGATACCCATCCTCTGCAAAATTTAAGATGATATTGAAGCAGAATTGAATGATAAGGTGTTGAGTTAGATGACATAATCTCTAATATTCTTAGCACTCATATGATTCTACCAGACTTAAAACAAATTTTCTAACTAATCTACTAATTATGAGGAAATTCAAAGAAAAAGGAAAAAAAAGCTTACAAAACTAATTGAACTTACCAAAAAAATTTTAATCTTTCAGCTTTAGAAACTCTGTGTACTTTTCCATGTTTTTTATTGGTGAAAAACAGTTTCCGTTAATAATTATGTGATATACAGAGTTATTATATTAATAGTATGTATATAAAGATAACTCCAGGTAAAATAATTGAAGGCAAATTTTATCTATTAATGTACAAGGAGCAGAATAACAAACTAATGAACAGTTTTAACATATTTAATACTTTTCCTCTAAGAGGACAAGTTTGTACAGAAGGGACGTCTATATATATACACACACTTGACATTGGCCTGTAAGGAGATCTATGACAGCTTCAATGTTATACAGTAACTTAGGACACTGTCTCTCAAGGGAATTTACACTTTCCCATGATTTCTGTATCTCCCTAAAGTGTATAATTAACTAAAATGCTATTAATAATTTAAGAAAACATCAAACAAAAGATGGGGAGATTTTTGAAATTCAGTAGCATATAATAGGAACAATAACTGAAGATAAATCTGTTCAAAAGAAAAGTGAATTAACTAAGTGATAAATATTTAAAGGTTTCTAGGCGTGTTACAAACTTTGTCTTTTTTTTTTTTTTTTTTTTTGAAGTTTAGTTATTTATTGTGAGGGGGGAGAGGAAGAGAAAGAGAGAGAGAGAGAAAATCCCAAGCAGGTTCTCCACTGTCAGGGCAGAGCCCAGGGCTCTCCATCCCATGACCTATGAGATCATGACCTGGACAGAAATCAAGACTTGGTTGCTCAACCAACTGAGCCACCCAGGTTCCCCCAAACTTTGTCTTTATGCAGATGTTCAAGGTAAGGACACTGACAAATGTTACTACTTTAAAAGCAATGTACGCACACACAGTAAACAAGCAAATTTCTGATGGTTAGGACACCTATCTCTATTCTTGGTTTAACATGCAGAATGATTTGGAAGAAATCCTGCTTGAAATCTGGCTTAGAGTCAGTGCTTACACTCACCAAACTAATGTTTACTGATGGATGATATACTCTAGGCATTATGGTACACACTAGAGATGAGGGGTTATCAAAAATAATGGAATATTCGTTTTAAGAAAGATTGGAGAATAAACATCCTCCCAAAGACACTTACATCAGAATATCTAGATATCTGTTCAAAAAAAGTAGATAATCATGGAGGGAAATAGGAGGATGCTAAAAATCAGACTGATAAGGGAAAATTGGTAGCATGTCTTTTCTGAGGGCTTTTGTCAATCTCTGTAACTGGAATCTGGCTTTTAATAAGCCTGCTGCGGAAAACCACTGAAAATTGGAGAACACACATGTGACAGATGTTTTCAGATATTTGATGATTGGCGGCACATTACTGTGATCTGTAAGGGGGCACGTTTACTGGATCCTGACACGGGGTGGTGGTTGGGAACACAAGGAGAACACAATAGTCACACTGAAAGGAAAAGACAAAATCAGATCAGGAAGGGCTGGGGTGCCTGAAATGTGGGAGCTTAGTCCTGGAGTAGAAAGACCTAAGCAAAGTGATCAAGATGTTGACATGACGTTTGAGACTTTGGATGACTTCCGAAGTGCACATATTAAGAGAAGACCCCATAAGTCCAGATCAGGAACAACTACCAGGGAGAAAGAAATCATCAGGAATCTGTATGATGAAAACTACTGATTCACACAAGATATATCAGATATATTTAAATTCTGTTAACACTTAGTGAGGAAATTTATTGACTATATAGGGCTTCCAGTGGAGATAGCAAAAGAGAAAAGAACTCACCCCAGAGGAAAAGATTCACTAGACTCCATTTTAACACAGCTCAATATTAACTTTCAACAGGATTAAGTAGAATGTCAAGTAAATAAAAGTAAACAAACTCCTTGCCAAAAGAAAACTCAACACTGTTTAAAGAAAGATGTAAAAATTCTCTACTCAACTGCAGAATGTTTGAAAGGTTTAGCATCTAAAGTTATATTTCTCTGCAGGTTGAAAAAACAGGAAAATGTTATCCATAATCCCAGGAAAAGTAAATCATCGGTATTAGACCTAGAAATAACAGAGATAATAGAAATAGCAGATTAGGACTTTAAAACAATTGCAAATATTTGCAAGAATTTAAAGGAAAACATGGATATTAAAAAGAGAAACAGGAATTATGATAGAGAACCTAAATGAGTTACTAGGGGCAGGAGGTAATATCAGTCATAAGCATTTTATTGTTCTTTTTTTTTAAGTTTATTTATTTATTTTGAGAGAGAGAGAGAGAGAGAGAGAGAGACCACAAGCAGGGGAGGGGCAGAGAGAGGGAGAGAGAGAATCTCAAGCAGGAGAGAAAGAACCCCAACCAGGCTCTCAGTACAGAGCCAGACATAGGGCTCAAGCTCATAAACTTTGAGATCATGACCTGAGCTGAAATCAAGCTTCAGGCGCTTAACTGACTGAGCCACTCAGGCATCTCTCATTCATTATTTTTTTTACAGCAAACTAGATACTGCATAAAAAAACAATTAGTGAATTTGAGAACAAGACAATAGATTTTACTCTTAATGAGTACAGTTCATGGGAATCAAAGATTGGTAGGATCTCAGCTCAGGAAACATACTTGAGGCAATCATTATGGCAATACATTGCATTACAATCATGGTTACAGGTTTGCCATATGAAAGGTCAAGGCATGTATATCAGTCATGTAAAGATGAGGCTTTAATTTCAAATCTTCTACTTGTCAGCCATGTGACTTTTGGCAAGTCATCTGAGTTTGGTGTCCTTTGAATATGGAAATAGTAATATCTATCTTACTGAGGTTAAATGATGTATTTTAACCCAGTGCCTACTGATATGCTTGTATTCTAATAATAAAGTCCAAGAAAAATTCTTGTCCAATTATGATGTTATTGTCAAATGTATCCATGATTTTGGGAGCTATTCCAGTTTTACTGGGATAAAGCTGATGTCAAACTATTTTCCATTGTTACTTTCATCACTGACTCTGAATGAGTGTATTTATATCATGTAGGTCTCCATGGAGCTGTACATTATCATTTACATTGTTTTGTTCCTTTCCTTGAAATGTCCCTTACATTTTTTCACTAGGGAATATGTAGGATATCCTCGATAATTAGTAGGTAACACAAAGCAACTTAAAAATATCTCTCAGATGATTTGGGCACTTTCATCTGAATGAATTACATGTAACTTCCTCAGGGAGCATTGCAAAGAAGAGGAGAAACATAAATTCTCCCTGCCCAAAGGAAAAGTAAGAGTAATTTAGGAGAAGAAAATCCAGTCTATTAAAGGTGAGTAGATAGGATTTGTTAATTTTGATTATCACTTGGATGCTGGTCATTTCCCATGATTCCTGGCTTCTGGTCATGGACACTCCCATGGTCACTGACAGCAGATTCTTTCCAACACACCACAAAAATTCATTATACTTTTTGTTAACCGGGGTTCCGGGGAGGAGAATTGTCTTTTTCGGGCACTAAATCCTATGAATTGACTATGTGTCATAGATCCATTTGATCTGTGAGAGTTGATAGTGGAATTTGGATATTACAAGTGAAGAGGAAGCCAAAAGTATCTGAAAAAATCAATATTGGTCTCATCAACTAGAAACTGTTAAGGTTAGGATTTCTACATAAACTACAGAATGCCCAGTTACATATGGATTTCATATTAACAACAAATAATTTGTAATATGTGTCCTATGTAATATTTAATAATATTCTTTAGTATGAATATATCCAATGAAATATTTGAAAAAGAATATTTTAAGATATATTATTACCCATGCAATATTTTATAAACTACAAATAATTTTAATATAAGGACTCCAAGGCATGAGCTTGTAAATATTTTAGTTGTTTGTTTTTTGTTTTTTTTTCCTTGACTGATTTGCTTCCTACTTGATTTCTTTATTCAGAATGGGATTTATAAACTGATTGAATAGCCTGGAAAATAAATAGAATGACTTTTAAGAATTATGGAGAAAGCCCTGAACCCCAAATAATTCCTACCTAATATTACCATGTCTGAAGATTGAAAAGTCATTTTCAATATGTTGTTTTTTTATATCCTGTTTTAATGGTTAGCCCTAAATGGAAGTATTTAAAATATATGCATCAAGAAGTTCAAAACTGGGGCACCTGGGTGGCTCAGTTGGCTAAGCATCTGACTTGGGCTCAGGTCACCATCTCGCGGTTTGTGGGTTCGAGCCCCGCATTGGACTCTGTGCTGACAGCTCAGAGCCTGGAGCCTGCTTCAGATTCTGTGTGTCTCCATCTCTCGGCCCTTCCCCTGCTCATGCTCCGTGTCTCTCTGTCTCTCAATAATAAATAAACGTTAAAAAAAATTTTAAAAAAAGATGTTCAAAACTGATCAGATATCCTTTTCAAAATAAGAATGGACAGGGTGTTAATATCTCTTTAAGACCATAATAGCCATTCTTTTTGATAAATACTCAGAAGCAGGGTTCCTAGATCATATGGGGAATTGCTAATCAACAGGTATAAAGTTTCAGTTATGTGAGATGAGTAAGATCTAGAGATGTGTCATACAACATCATGCCTAGTTAACAATGCTGTGTTGTAGAGTTAAAAATCTTTTAACAATGTAGATCTCATGTCAATTATTTTTATAATAAAATAAAAATTAAAAGAGAAAAAAAAACAGGGCGAAAGAATCCAGATATCTTCATAGAGAGGTAAAAACTGACACTGAAAGTGGAGAGAAACTCAATAAACATTAGACTAGTTCTTAGCAATACATTGACGACTTCAAAGTGGTGGGATTGGTACCAGAATTCTGAATCCTTTTGTTAAGCCGGTGCATTTTCCGTTCTGCGGGAAAACCCATGACAGCAGGTCCGGCGACCCTTGGAGCTTATTCGTGCAAAAGAGGAAGGGCCCTGAAAGCAGGGAGGAACTCAATGGAGAAACAATAGACAATATCATCCAGGAAAATGGGCTGGTATCTCCAGTACTGCCTCTCTTGTCCATGCCCACTCCGGGGATCAAACTGGCTGACTCAACACTAAAAATTATCAGATTCTTAGAAATCTGCCAGCTGCCCCCAGGTAGCTTCAGACTCCAGCTGGCCTGTGGTAGGCTCCCGGGAGTTTCATCTGATAGGTCGAAGTGTCTACCTTAACCCCCTTGGACTGCTAGTTGTACTGACTAAAGCTACACATCTCGTTACGTGAAAGTAATTCTATTCTGTATTTTATCTGACTGAATATGTTCAATTCCAATTCCTTCTCCACTTGAAAATCATGCTAACAGAGTTCCCACTGAAAAACAGTGGGAAAGGAAGGGAATCCAGGTGGGTTGAGCTAAAGCAGTTTCACTGTCTTCAATCACTTTGTTTCACTGACTTCCAATGTAAATTTTATGAAACGAAGGCGACACTTATCAGAAAAATATTTGCAAATCACAGTGTTGTGCCCTACGTATATCCCTTTGTGGAATTTGAGAAATAAATTGACATAATAAACACTCAAATAAACATGTTAAATGTTTTATAGACCTTATCATATCCACAGTGGAAGAATCAATCTATGCATATAAATAAGCAAAGCAGAGGCAATATAGCATGTAAAATTCAATATTCAAAATCCCTGAATATTGATATAAACTGTATATTTTAGCAGGAGTGGATCCAAACCTTGTGCATTTTGAGGCTTATCCTAATTTGAGATCGTTCTTTAAAAAAAAAAAAAAAGAAATAGGGGAGCTTGGGTCGCTCAGTCAGTTACGCGGCAGACTCTTGATTTCAGCTCAGGTCATGACGTCATGATTTGTGAGTTCAAATCCCACAATGGGCTCTGTGCTGACAGCTTGGAGCCTGCTCCCAATCCTCTGTCTCCCTTTCTCTGACCCTTCCCTGCTTGTACTCTCTCTCTCTCTCTCTCTCTCTCGAAAATAAATGAATGTTAAAAAAAAATTAAAAGAGAAGAAATAAAACTATGCATGTAAGTTGCAATGTAAATGTGAATATTTATTTACAATGGAAACATAATCTTAAAGTTCAGCTCTAAAACTAATAATCAAAAGCATCATAAAATCTTGGGGTGCCTGGGTGGCTCAATCAGGTAAGCCTGATTTTGGCTCAGGTCATGATCTCAGGGTTTGTGAGTTTGAGTCCCACGTGGGGGTCTGTACTGACAATGCAGAGCCTGCTTAGGATTCTCTCTCTCCCTCTCTCTCTCTGCCCCTCTCCCTCCCTCACTCATGCTGTCCCTGTCTCTGTCTCTATCTCTCTCTGTTTTACAAAAAAAAGCATTATAATATCCATAAATATGTTCTTATTAATGACATACATCTCAGCATATTGGGTGGTAGGAGTGTTCTTAACAGCTGTTCTTACACCAAATGGATGGCACTTTTCAGTGATAAATATCATTGATTTTGAACCATATAGATATATTCAGTAACCATCAAATAAAGTATTGTTTACTCAACCTCTCTTTAACTGGATCCCACAAATGTCCTCAGACATGACAAACTATCTTGACATTAGCTGAAGGATGATGGAGAAGTTGGAAGGGAGAGAGAAAATGAGCTTAATTGATCAAGGTTAAAATATTTTACATCTGCAACATTTACAAAGATATATTACTTTGTTAGTTCATGCCTAAAACCTCATTCATGGCCTTGAAAATGCAAATGAGGAATCTAAATCTTAAACTGCATTACCTCCAGATTATTTCTGCTTCTTTCATTAAGAATATCAAAATTTCACTGGAATTATCATACAAAAATGGAAGTGTACAAAAGGAAAATTGATACCATTGTGTAGATGAAATAAAGTCTAATAAATCTGTATTAATGCTTATATGGCTTTTTACTCTTTTTATGAATAGACTTTTATTTTATTTCATTTTTTAAATATAAAATTTATTGTCAAATTGGTTTCCATACAACACCCAGTGCTCATCCCAACAGGAGCCCTCCTCAATGCCCATCACCCACTTTCCCCTCCCTCCCACCCCCCCCCCCCCCATCAACCCTCAGTTTGTTCTCAGTTTTTAAGAGTCTCTTATGCTTTGGCTCTCTCCCACTCTAACCTCTTTTTTTTTTTCCTTCCCCTCCCCCATGGGTTTCTATTAATTTTCTCAGGATCCACCTAAGGGTGAAACCATATGGTATCTGTCTTTCTCTGTATGGCTTATTTCACTTAGCATCACACTCTCCAGTTCCATTCACGTTGCTACAAAAGGCCAGATTTCATTCTTTCTCATTGCCAAGTAGTATTCCCTTGTATATATAAACCACATCTTCTTTATCCATTCGTCAGTTGATGGACATTTAGGCTCTTTCCATAATTTGGCTATTGTTGAGAGTGCTGCTATAAACATTGGGGAACAAGTGCCCCTATGCATCAGCCCTCCTGTATCCCTTGGGTAGATTCCTAGCAGTGCTATTGCTGGGTCATAGGGTAGGTAGGTCTATTTTTAATTTTTTGAGGAACCTCCACACTGTTTTCCAGAGCAACTGCACCAGTTTGCATTCCCACCAACAGTGCTGGAGGGTTCCCGTTTCTCCACATCCTCGCCAGCACCTATAGTCTCCTGATTTGTTCATTTTAGCCACTCTGACTGGTGTGAGGTGATATCTGAGTGTGGTTTTAATTTGTATTTCCCTGATGAGGAGTGACGTTGAGCATCTTTTCATGTGCCTGTTGGCCATCTGGATGTCTTCTTTAGAGAAGTGTCTATTCATGTTTTCTGCCCATTTATTCACTGGATTAATTGGTTTTTGGGTGTGGAGTTTGCTGAGTTCTTTATAGGTTTTGGATACTAGCCCTCTGTCTGATATGTTATTTGCAAATATCTTTTCCCATTCCGTTGGTTGCCTTTTTGTTTTGTTGATTGTTTCCTTTGCTGTGCAGAAACTTTTTATCTTCATGAGGTCCCAATAGTTCATTTTTGCTTTTAATTCCCTTGCCTTTGAAGACGTGTCAAGTAAGAAATTGCTGCAGCTAAGGTCAGAGAGGATTTTTCCCACTTTCTCCTCTAGGGTTTTGATGGTTTCCTGTCTCACATTCAGGTCCTTCATCCATTTTGAGTTTATTTTTGTGAATGGTGCAAGAAAGTGGTCTAGTTTCATTCTTCTGCATGTTGCTGTCCAGTTCTCCTAGCACCATTTGTTAAAGAGACTGTCTTTTTTCCATTGGATGTTCTTTCCTGCTTCATCAAAGATTAGTTGGCCATACTTTTGTGGGTCCAATTCTGGAGTCTCTATTCTATTCCATTGGTCTATGTGTCTGTTTTTGTGCCAATACCATGCTGTCTTGATGATTACAGCTTTGTAGTAGAGGCTAAAGTCTGGGATTGTGATGCCTCCTGCTTTGGTCTTCTTCAATATTACTTTGGCTATTCAGGGACTTTTGTGGTTCCATACAAATTTTAGGATTGCTTGTTCTGGGTTCGAGAAGAATGCTGGTGCAATTTTGACTAGGATTGCATTGAATGTGTAGATAGCTTTGGGTAGTATTGACATTTTAACAATATTTATTCTTCCAATCCATGAGCACAGATTGTTTTTCCGTTTCTTTATATCTTCTTCAATTTCCTTCATAAGCTTTCTATAGTTTTCAGCATACAGATCTTTTACATCTTTGGTTAGGTTTATTCCTAGGTATTTTATGATTCTTGGTGCAACTGTGAATGGGATCAGTTTCTTTATTTGTCTTTCTGTTTGTTCATTATTAGTGTATAAGAATGCAACTGATTTCTGTACATTGATTTTGTATCCTGCAACTTTGCTGAATTTATGTATCAGTTCTAGGAGACTGTTGGTGGAGTCTATTTGGTTTTCCATGTATAATATCATGTTATCTGCAAAAAGTGAAAGCCTGATTTCATCTTTGCCAACTTTAATGCCTTTGATTTCCTTTTGTTGTCTGATTGCTGATGCTAGAACCTCCAACACTATGGTAAACAACAGCGGTGAGAGTGGACACCCCTGTCGTGTTCTGGATCTCAGGAGGAAAGCTCTCAGTTTTTCCCCATTGAGGATGATATTAGCTATGGGCTTCTCATAAATGGCTTTTATGATGTTTAAGTATGTTCCTTCTATCCCAACTTTTTTGAGAGTTTTTATTAAGAAGTGCTGCTGAATTTTGTCAAATGCTTTTTCTGCATCGATTGACAGGATCATATGGTTCTTATCTTTTCTTTTGTTAAGGTGATATATCACATTGATTGATTTGCAAATATTGAACCAGCTCTGTAGCCCAGGGATGAATCCCACTTGATCATGGTGAATAATTCTTTTTATATGCTGTTGAATTTGATTTGTTAGTATCTTGTTGAGAATTTTTGCATCCATGTTCATCAGAGATATTGGCCTTTAGTTCTCTCTTTTTGCTGGGTCTCTGTCTGGTTTGGGAATCAAAGTATGCTTGCATCATAGAATGAGTCTGGAAGTTTTCCTTCCCTTTCTGTTTTTTGGAAAAGCTTGAGAAGGATAGGTATTATCTCTGCTTTAAATGTCTGCTAGAATTCTGCAGGGAAGCCATCTGGTCCTGGACTCTTATTTGTTGGGAGATTTTTGGTAACTGATTCAATTTCTTCACTGGTTATGGGTCTGTTCAAATTTTCTATTTCTTTCTATTTGAGTTTTGGAAGTGTGTGGGTGCTTAGGAATTTGTCTATTTCTTCCAGGTTGTCCAGTTTGTTGGCATATAATCTTTCATAGTATTCTCTGATGATTGCTTGTATTTCTGAGAGGTTGGTTGTAATAATTCCATTTTCATTCATGATTTTATCTATTTGGGTCATCCCCCTTTTCTTTTTGAGAAGCCTGGCTAGAGGTTTATCTGTTTTGTCTATTTTTTCAAAAAACCAACTCTTGGTTTCGTTGATCTGCTCTACAGTTTTTTTAGATTCTATATTGTTTATTTCTGCTCTGATCTTTATTATTTCTCTTCTTCTGATGGGTTTGGGGTGTCTTTGCTGTTCTGCTTCTATTTCCTTTAGGTGTGCTGTTAGATTTTGTATTTGGGATTTTTCTTGTTTCTTGAGAAAGGCCCTGGATTACAATGTATTTTCCTTCAAGACTGCCTTTGCTGCATACCAAAGCATTTGGATTGTTGTATTTTCATTTTCATGTTTTCCATATATTGTTTAATTTCTTCTCTAATTACCTGGTTGACCCATTCATTTTTTAGTAGGGTATTCCTTAATCTCCATGTTTTTGGAGGTTTTCCAGACTTTTTCCTGTGGTTGATTTCAAGTTTCATAGCATTGTGGTCTGAAAGTGTGCATGGTATGATCTCAATTCTTGTATACTTATGAAGGGCTGTTTTGTGACCCAGTATGTGATCTATCTTGGAGGATGTTCCATGTGCACTCGAGAAGAAAGTATAGTCTGTTGCTTTGGGATGCACAGTTCTAAATATATCTGTCAAGTCCATCTGATCCAATGTATCATTCAGGGCCCTGGTTTCTTTATTGACCATGTGTCTAGATGATCTATCCATTGTTGTAAGTGGGGTATTAAAGTCCCCTGCAGTTACCACATTCTTATCAACGAGGTTGCTTATGTTTGTGAGTAATTGTTTTATATATTTGGGGACTCCCGTATTCGGTGCATAGACATTTATAATTGTTAGCTCTTCCTGATGGATAGACCCTGTAATTATTATATAATGCCCTTCTTCATCGCTTGTTACAGCCTTTAATTTAAAGTCTAGTTTGTCTGATATAAGTATGTCTACTCCAGCTTTCTTTTGACTTCCAGTGGCATGGTAGATAGTTCTCCATCCCCTCACTTTCAATCTGAAGGTGTCCTCAGGCCTAAAATGAGACTCTTGTAGACAGCAAATAGATTGGTCTTTTTTTTTTTTAATCCATTCTGATACCCTATGTCTTCTGGTTGGAGCATTTAGTCCATTTACATTCAGTGCTATTATTGAAAGATGTGGGTTTAGAGTCATTGTGATGTCTGTATGTTTCATGCTTGTAGTGATGTCTCTGGTACTTTGTAGTCCTTACAACATTTCACTCACAGAGTCCCCTTTAGGATCTCTTGTAGGGCTGGTTTACTGGTGATGAATTCCTTCAGTTTTTGCTTGTTTGGGAGAAGCTTTATCTCTCCTTCTATTCTGAATGACAGACTTGCTGGGTAAAAGATTCTTGGCTGCATATTTTTCCTGTTCATCACATTGAAGATTTCCTGCCATTCCTTTCTGGCCTGCCAAGTTTCAGTAGATAGGTCTGCCACTCGTCTTATGTGTCTACCTTTGTATGTTAGGGCCTGTTTATCCCTAGCTGCTTTCAGAATTCTCTCTATCATTGTATTTTGCCAGTTTCACCCTGATATGTCGTGCAGAAGATCAATTCAAGTTATGTCTGAAGGGAGTTCTCTGTTCCTTCTTGGATATCAATGCCTGTTTCCTTCCCCAGATCAGGAACTTCTCAGCTATGATTTGTTCAAGTACACCTTCAGCCCCTTTCCCTCTCTTCTTCTTCTTCTGGAATTCCTATGATACAGATATTATTCCGTTTGATTGCATCACTTAGTTCTCTAATTCTCCCCTCATACTCCTGGATTTTTTATCTCTCTTTTTCTCAGCTTCCCCTTTTTCCATAATTTTATCTTGTAATTCACCTATTCTCTCCTCTACCTCTTCAATCCGTGCTATGGCCACCTCCATTTTATTTTGCACCTCATTTATAGCATTTTTTAATTCCTCATGACTATTTTTTAGTCCCTTGATCTCTGTAGCAATAGATACTCTGCTGTTCTCTATACTTTTTTTCAAGCCCAGCGATTAATTTTATGACTATTATTCTAAGTTCTTGTTCTGTTATATTTCTTAAATCAGTTTTGATCAATTTTTTAGCTGTTGCTACTTCCTGGAGTTTCTTTTGAGGATAATTCTTCCATTTTGTCCTTTGTGTAGTCCCTATGGTAGCTCCAACTTGAAGGGCACTTCCCCTGTGCTGTCTGGAGTAACTTGAGTTGGTGAGTGGGGCCGTAGTCAGACCTTATGTCTGCCCCTAGCCCATCACTGGGGCCACAGTCAGACTGGTGTGTACCTTATTTTCTCCTCTCCCAGGGGCAGGACTCACTGTGGAGTGGTGTGGCCCTTGTCTGGGCTGCTTGCACACTGCCAGTGCTGCTTAGATGGGATTTGGCCAAGGGCATATTAGACAGGGTGGATCCACAAGTTGCACAGGGGAGGGTGGGGCAGGCTTAGCTAGCTTTGCCCTTGGTGGTCCTCTGTGGGAGGGACCCTGCAGCACTGGGAGGGAGGCACGCCCATCGGAGGCATGGATCCACAGAAGCACAGCATTGGGCGTTTGCAGGGTGCAAGCAAGTTCGGTGAAGGGAACTGGTTCCCTTTAGAATTACGGCTGGGGGATGGGAGAGGGAAATGGCACTTGCCAGTGCCTTTGTTCCCCTGCTGAGCTCTGTCCTTCTGGGGTTCAACAACTCTCCCTGCCGGTGTCCTCTCACCTTCCCCACTCTCTGAGAGCAGAGCTGTTGACTTTTAACATTCCAGATGTTAAGTCCCGCTGGCTGTCATAACTCACAGAATCCGGCCTCTCCTCTCTGCAAGCCAGACTTCAGGGGCTCTGCCTTGCCCAGTGGGATGCCCCTCCACTGTCCTAGCTCCCTCCCACCAGTCCGTGTAACACTCACCACCTTTCTGCCCTTCCTACCCTCTTTGGTAGGCCTCTTGTCTACGCTTGGCTCCAGAGATTCCATTCTGCTAGTCTTCTGGTGGTTTTCTGGGTTATCTAGGCCAACGTGGGTGGAATCTAAGTGACCAGTGGGACGCAGTGAGCCCAGCATCCTCCTACACCAACATCTTTGCCAATCTTGTATGGCTTTTTAAAAATCAATGGGTATGTTCCAAATATTGTTGGCTCTATTTAAAGTTTAATCGGCTATCCCAGTACATTTGTTTCATGTGGATCTCTTGCTGAGAAGTAGAGAATTCCATCATTTGTTTTAGTTTCAAAATAAGACGTGGAAATTCTTCTTCTATCCCCACTACAAAGAAATATTTACATTGTGTCTACAAATATTGTAATTTATTTAAATGAACTACATGAAAGCTAATAGCAACCTCTCTGTGTCTTCTCAGAAGAGCTAACTGGAGTACATGGGCCAACAGAATCTAACATCACTGACGGAGTTCATTCTGATGGGAGTCACAAGGCAGCCTGAGCTACAGGTTCCCCTTTTTGGGGTCTTCCTCATCATCTATACAGTCACAGTGGTGGGCAACCTGGGCATGATCATCTTGACCCAGGTGGACTCCCACCTACATACACCTATGTATTTTTTTATCAAACATCTGGCTTTCATTGATCTTGGTAATTCTACTGTCATTTGTCCCAAGATGCTGGTAAATTTTGTTGTGGATCAAAATGCCATTTCTTATTATGCATGTGCCACACAGTTGGCTTTCTTCCTTATGTTCATCATTAGTGAATTTTTCATCTTGTCGGCCATGGCCTATGACCGCTATTTGGCCATCTGTAACCCTCTGCTCTACAATGTCATTATGTCGCAGAGACTTTGTCACATGCTAGTGGGCATTCCATACCTCTACAGTACCTTTCAGGCTCTAATGTTCACTATTAAAATTTTTACATTGACCTTCTGTGGTTCTAATGTCATCAGTCATTTCTACTGTGATGATGTTGCCTTGTTACTTATGCTCTGCTCAAATGCACAAGAAATAGAATTGTTGATCATACTATTTTCAGCATTTAATTTGATCTCTTCCCTGTTGGTAGTCCTCGTGTCTTACATACTAATTCTGATATCCATATTTCAAATGCATTCTGCAGAGGGTAGGAAAAAAGCTTTCTCCACGTGTGGGTCTCATTTGACAGTGGTGATTGTGTTCTATGGATCTCTACTATTTATGTACATGCAGCCCAAATCTGCCCACTCCTTTGATACTGATAAAATGGCTTCTGTGTTTTACACATTAGTGATCTCCATGCTAAATCCCTTGATCTACAGCTTAAGAAACAAAGAGGTAAAAATTGCCTTCCGCAGGGTCTTTAAGAATCAGCACAAACTTTGTGTCTAATATTCAATATGGAATAATGTTCTAATAAACAATGATAAAGGCAAATGTCACTTGATAATGTATCTAATTCCTTTTGACTCCAGAACAAAGACTAATTATCATATACAAATCAATCTCTTCTATTTAACCAATATACTTATATATATTCAGTTCGTATTTTGGATCTTAATTAAATGCACTCACCCAAAACATTCTTGCTTTTGATTCAAAGTTTATTTTAGTTATCCCATAGAACTTTACATTATTCCCACTGGAAACCTTATTAAATGCTGCATCAGTAAACTAAGTGTGTGTTTGTTTCTTTCAAGTTTTTTTTTTTTTTTTGGGGGGGGCGAAGGGGATAAGGGGTAGGTATCTTTGCAATCTTATTTACTCTGTATTTTCTGAACCCACAACAAAGTATAAACAAAGTGAATCTTTTGCAGATAATGTATAGTTGGATCATGATTTCTTAAAAATCAATTCCCCCAATTCCTACCTTTGGAGAATTGAATTTATTTACATTTAAAGTAATTACATTACAAGGTCTTCTTGAGTTTATGGCTCAACACTAACTTAGGAATGTTTATAGTGAAAGTACACAAGTGATTAAAAGAATGAGCATGGAATTATGAGCTGAACAATTCCAGGGTCACATAAAGCAGGAAGACATGAAAATTTCCAAAAGCCGGAGTGTAGAATCCATGTTTAACACCTAGGCATCCAGTAGAGATCTGAGGTAAAAACTACTTCAGATTCCTGTTCGTATAGTTTGAAAACAAATCTCAAAAAAAGCCAAGTAATACTTGTTTATACCATTATGAACATTGTTTAACAGTGTTTATAACTTAGCATTATCTTAGGAAGATAAAAAATATATAGTCTTCATTAACAGACAATTCACAATATTCAGCATCCAATCACAAGTACTAGATACAAGTGAAGGCATGTGAAGAAAGAAACATGTGATCCTACCCAGGAAATAATTAAAATAGGTTCTAAAATGACAGTGATGATAGAATTACCAGGCAAGGACTTTATAACATATTAAACATATGAAAACATATGCTCAATGTATTGAAAAATTTAATAAAAACATTCACCTTTTGAGGACACAAATGAAAGATTTAAAGATGACCAAAGGGAACTTCTATAAATTAAAATACAATATTACACACAAACACACATAAATTGGATGAAAGTAACAACAGCTGAAAAAGAAGTAACTTCACTTAAGCATATCACAATAGAGGCTACCCAAAATGAATCCAGAGGGAAAACAAAAATTAAATAAACACTTTGAAAATTGTCTAAGTGATCTCCAGAACAATAACAAGCTGTATACTATACATTTAAATGTAGGTCAAGTAGAAAAAAGAGAGAATGTGGAACAGAAAAACCATTGCAAGAGATGTTGGCCAGAATGGTTTTTTTTCCAAATTCATTAAAAAACATTAACTAGAATCCCAAAGATTTAAGAAGCTAAAAATATTCTAAGCAGGGTAAACAGAAAGGAAAGTATACCCACATTTCAATCAAATTTCCAAAACCCAATGATAATGAGAAATCCTTAAAAACAGAGATGAAAGATACTTCATGAACAGGGAAAGAAAAGATTTACCACTGATACATTGGCAGAAACAATATAAGTCGCAAAACATTGCCTTATGTTAGCCCATAATTATATATCTAGTAAAAGTATCTTTGGATAATGGATGCTGTACTATCCAATATTGCATTATCTTTTTATAGGAAGTCATTCATTCATTTACCCTTGCATAGTTGTGTGTGTGTATGTGTGTGTGTGCATGTGTGTGAGAGAGAGAGAGAGAGAGAGAGAGAGAGAGAGAGAGTATGTGTGTAATATGACTAATATGTGCATGAACTGAAATGCTGAGCATATTTATGATTCCCAGTGTTTAATGATATTGTATAATTTATTCATTTAGACACCCATACAAGACACTTCTGATCTTTCTCAATGGGATACTCCAGGAATAATTTCAGAGACCCATGGTACTCTCACTCAAGTAATTACATGCATTTTTTTTTAAATTCTGGAGTCGGATTAAAACTTTAACAGAATGAGTCTCAAGGGGGCAGGGAAATGTTTAAATACATTCTGCAGCAACCAGTGAGGATGAAAACAATAGAAAGTCAAAGCTGATTCTCCAGTAAGGTAAGTAGAAAACACTGGTCTTGGAAAATGTCAGGACGTACAGCTTAAACTGGGTCATCACCAAAGTCTTGAAGGGCATTATGCTCTGCAAAATTGCTTTTTCCTTTGCAATATACTTTTCTGCCATCAATAGGATTAATGTGTAGGAGAGATCTATTATATACTCTCTGGTACTCTGAGCTGTGCTATTAGATCACCTTTGTTGTCAAATAACTGCTTTTGTCGTTTGTTTTAACAAGAATCTTCCTGTATCCTTATTTACCTCATGTTCCTCTTGTTGAACTATTCATTTCCTACTGACTCAGGGTGACCTTAATAGAGAGAAAGACTCCTATTGTGTTTATGAGAATATATTCTGAAGACAGAATAACTTTTTTTTTAAATTTTGACCCCACCACTTATTATCTGAGTGACCTTAGTCATTTCCTTGACGTTCACATGGATACGGTCCTACCATCGATTTTCTAGAATTACTGTATGCATCATATGAGTTAATCTATGTAAAGTGCTCAGAAAAGTGTCGGGCACGTAATGAGTTCCCCATCAGTGCTTGATATCCATTTGTATTCTTCTTTCCACTGGGCCTCTTTAGATGTATCTCCATGAAGAATTCATAAATAATTAGATTGGCCAAATCCCTTTTAGTGCAAAAGGAGTGTATGATCGGAGGATCGTTAGTATAAGTGATTCGCCAGGCAGAAATACCAGATGTGGCAAACGTGGACATGATACAAATAACAATATTCTGAAATTAATATAGTACATCATTAGATTTTGTAGAGGGTAAATAGACTGAGCAGTAATGTGAGAATATTGAGATCTATATTTAATGTCAAAGGTTTCCTGAACATCATCTTTTGCATCACTCCGTCAACCATTTGAAAAGTTTTTTTAATGTCTTGTTATTTTAAACAGATATGATCACTGTCAATAAGGTAAAGCTTATGGTTCAGGTGTACATGTTTGTTTTCTGGGCTTCAGAATTTTAAAAAGCAGACATACAGGGGTGCCGGGTGGTTCAGTTGGTTAAGCGTCCGCCTTCAGCTCAGGTCATGAGCTCACCTTTCCTGAGTTCGATCCCCAAGTCAGGCTCTGTGCTGACAGCCTCAGAGCCTGCAGCCTGTTCAGATTCTGGGTCTCTCTCTCTCTCTCTCTCGCTCTCTGCCCCTTCCCCGCTCATGCTCTGTCTGCCTCTCTCAAAAATAAGTAAACATTGGGGTGCCTGGGTGGCTCAGTCAGTTGAGCATCTGACCTCGGCTCAGGTCATGATCTCAGGGTTTGTGAGTTTGAGCCCCAGGTCAGACTCTGTGCTGACAGCTCAGAGCCTGGAGCCTGCTTCAGATTCTGTGTCTCCCTCTCTTTCTGCCCCTCCCCTGCTCATGCTCTGTCTCTCGCTCAAAAATAAAAACATTAAACATTACGTTTAATAAAACATTAAAAACATTAAAAAATATTTGTAAAATTAAATAAATAAATAAATAAATAAATAAACATTAAAAAATTAAGTTTCCATTACTATGTGTTGTGTGCGGGTCTCAGTCTATCAAAGTGAAGCTATCAATTAGGAATGCCCGGGGACCCATGCTATTCTTGGTCTCAGAGAGGTCGGGGAAAGGACTTGGAGTTCTGCCTTGATTGGGGTCAAGGATGGGATGTTTGCAGTTTCATGGGTTTGCTCGTCATCGGTGAATTTAAAACCTAGGAGGCAGGAATTAAAGCTTGGGAAGGGAAATGCAGGGTACCTCCAGCAGTCAGCCCTCTAGGTCACCCAGGGCCTTCCAAAAGGGGGACTTCATGAGTGAGGTGGTCTGATCTTTCCCTAGTTGTGTACCTGGCAACGTGCTTATCTGAGAGCGATGTTTTTGAAATCGCTGCCTTGGCAATCAAAAGCTTAATCTCAGAGATTTACGTTATAATACATTACAATTAAAAAAGCTGATTGTTAGGCATTTGCACTACAGTGTGAGTGTAGGTGCGTGTAGTTTGGGCCTGAGGGGAAGAGGAGTTTTCATTTATGTTTCAAGGTAAAGAGAGTATATCTCTATCTCATGCACAGTATTTTAAATTCTTTTAAAAGATAGCCTCTCAAATATAATACATAGTGATTTTGTACCTTACACAGGTTACCAAGATGAATCCTATGGAGAAACAGAATCATTCCGCAGTGATTGAGGTGACTGAATTTATTCTCCTGGGGATCACCAGCAACCCTGGGCTGCAAGCACCTCTCCTCGCAATCTTCCTCATCATATATTTGATCACAGTGACAGGCAATCTGGGCATAGTTATCTTGACCCATTTGGACTCCAAGCTAAATACCCCCATGTACTTTTTCCTTAGACATCTGTCAATTACTGATCTTGGTTACTCCACTGTCATCGGCCCAAAAATGATGGTAAACTTTGTGGTGCACAAAAATACAATTTCCTACCATTGGTGTGCCACCCAGCTGGCGGTCTTTGAGATTTTCATCATCACCGAACTGTTCATTCTTTCAGCAATGGCCTATGATCGCTACGTAGCCATCTGCAAACCTCTCCTCTACGTGGTCATCATGGCAGAGAAGGTGCGTTGGGCGCTGGTCCTTATTCCTTATTTCTACAGCACATTTGTGTCGCTCTTTCTCACAATCAAATTATTTAAATTGTCCTTCTGTGGCTCTAACATTATCAGTTATTTTTACTGTGACTGCCTTCCTCTCATATCCATGCTCTGTTCAGACACACATGAATTAGAATTGATCATTTTAAGTTTTTCAGGCTGTAACCTGCTCTCTTCCCTCTTGATTGTTCTCATATCCTACATGTTTATTCTTGTGGCCATCCTCAGAATGAACTCAACCGAGGGGAGATACAAAGCCTTCTCAACCTGTAGTTCCCACTTGACGGTGGTGGTCGTGTTCTATGGGACATTATTGTTTATTTACCTGCAGCCCAAATCCAGCCATACTTTTGATATTGATAAGATGGCCTCTGTGTTTTACACCTTGGTGATCCCTATGCTGAATCCGTTGATCTACAGCTTAAGGAACAAAGAAGTAAAAGATGCTCTCAAGAGAATTTTAACCAACCGATGCAAAATTCCCACTTAATATCATACAGTTCAGTTGCTAAGGTGGGTCCAAAAGTCTTTGTTTAATGCTCTGCCAGTTCAATTATAGCATCAAAAAGTAGAAATGTTTTACCTGATTGATTGTGTTCCTCCTTTTTGGACAAAACTCCTCCTATATCTTCCTGTATTCTTCTCCATTCCAATTGAATAAATGAACGAATGAATTAATTAGTATTATAGAAAGATAATTTAAGTTCCAAGTTATGTCCAAGGTCATATTGGAGGTTGTAGGCAAATCATATTGAACTTGGGTTTGTAGAGGTTAAAAAAAAATCTTAGTCAAAATGGAATAAAACTTACCAGAAAATTACTAATGCGTTTTTTATAGTAGTGATTTTGTATTGATGATAGGTAAGATTGTGTGTGCTAGGCAGGAGGCAAGAGAGTAAGTAAATGTGTGATTATAACACAACATGATCAAATGGTTTCAAGAATCTAGGCTAAATAAGAAAGCATAACACCTCAGAATGATATTATCAGTTGGCTTGAGTTCATATTTTCTATTTCAAGGATACAGGGGTCATCTGGGAAGATTGTTTCATTAAGAACATGAGAAAAATATTGGCTGATTCTTGGTCTCCCTTGACAGGTCCTCATACTGTATAAGTAACTTTGATTTACCATAGGCTTCTGATAAGCTGATTTAGAATCAACAAACTCAAGATCAAGGAGTTATTTGGTCGTCTATCAAAATGACATCAAGATTTTGAAAAATCTATAGCAGTAATAGCAAAGATTAAAGATAAATGAGGCTATTTTTTAAGTTTATTTATTTTTTTATATTTGAGAGAGAGAGAGAGAGAGAAAGAGAGAGACAGAGAGAGAGAGAGAGAGAGAGCATGAGTGAAGTTGGGGCAGAGAAACAGGGAGAAAGAGCCAAGCAGGCTCCATGCTCCTGATGCAGGTAGGGTTCAAACATAAACCATGAGGTTATGACCTGAGCCGAGATCAAGAGTAGGATGCTTAACTGACTGAGCCACCCAGGTGCCTCTGAGACATGCCTGTCTATTTGGTCCCCTTCCTCAGCCTGTATATACAGTGACGCTTTTGCATGGACTATGCTAACAAGATGCTTCATTCCATTGTGCACTCACTCAGCAAATGGATGGACTCCTTACATTTTCGTATTATCTTTGTTATTTCATGAATATTTTTTAGACTTTTAAAATATGTACACGCCCCCGCTAGTGTTTGTTTCCATCTGCCCTAGTATTAAAAGTTAAAATTGTGGGAAATGAAATCAATATATGAACCATGCCCTCCTTGTGCTAAATCCATGCATTTTGCTTATTTTGTCCTCCTTTAATGTATTGTAGTTTCCTTTGTGAAGAGAGTTGATCTCAAATTTTCTCACGACAAATAGAAAAAATATGTGAGGTGATGGATATGATAATTAGCCTGATGGTAGCGATCATTCCATGATACATTACAAATATCAAACCATTATGTTTTATACTTTAGTTTTATACAATGTTTTTATCGATTGTTATCTCAATAAAGCTAGGCTTTTTAATTTTTTTAAATAAAGTGAACTGACTAAAATAAAACATAAATTCAATACAATAAGATGAACACAAAGTTGTGTTCTCTGATCATATCGATTTTGTTTACCATGTTGGTTTTGGATCTTATCCATCAGCTTATTTGTTGTTATGAGTGCATTTTGTTTTCTAGCCTAACAGTTTATATTGTACTGCACAGTCCTTTTCATTTCCATTGGTATCCACAAAACAAAAAGTAAAGTCAAATAACATTAATAGCTTTCTCCAATACCATCCATTATAGAAAGATATATTAAAAAATCATAATTCACCATACCTCTGCAACTTACTTTCCTTACTTGACAATTCATCATCAGCATCTTTCTTGGTCAATAACTGTTCAAAAACATTTTGAATATCAGCATACTGTGAAGTACCCATCAGTCACTTTCTCTTTGCCATTCCTTGATTGATGAACATTTGATTATTTGCAGCTTTTTATTTATTTAGCCATTATTTTTTAAAAATCCCTAAAAAAATAGCCTTGTACTCAGGGCTTGATATTGCTATTGCTTCTTATTTCAGAGCAAATATTTAGGGTTTTTCACATTCTTTTAAATTTTTTTTTAAAAATACTTATTTAGTTTTGAGAGAGAACACGAGTGGAAGGGGCAGAGACAGATGGGGACACAGAATCTAAGGCAAGCTGCAGGCTCTGAGCTGTCAGCACAGAACCCCATGTGGAGCTCGAACTCACAAACTGCGAGATCGTGACCTGAGCCAAAGTCGGATGCTTAACCAGCTGAGCCATCCAAACACCCAGGGTTTTTTCACATTCTAATGATATATTGGGTAAACATTTTATAAATATGCATAATAACTTGAAATAAAAAAAAAACACAGAAGAAAAGTCCTATGCATTGTGATTTTACCAAAAGTATTTTTATTTTATTATTTTTTAAGAGATATGAACATTTACTGAGTTATCATTTTCATTGTGTGATTGCATGATAAAATTGCAACATGTGACTAATAGGTGATTATTACTTTCAGCTGATAATCAGGTGATTATTATCATCACTAGCTGATATTGTGAGCTATTTGATATTCTAGCTACATCAAGAATGGCTCTAAAACATTACCTTCTTTTTTCCAGGAAATTTATCATATTCCTGACTTCATTGGTTAGGATTAGGGCTATTGTCCCTACAGATTCTCATCATAATGATAATGATAAATAGTTTAGAAGTAATGCAACCGGGGCGCCTGGATGGTTCAGCTGGTTAAACGTCTGACTTGATTTCAGTTCAGATCATGATCTCAGGGTTCATGAGTTTGAGTGCCACATTGAGCTTTGCTCTGAAAGTGTGGAGCCTGCTTGGCATCCTTCCTCTCCCACTCCCTCTACCCCCTCCCTGCTCATGTTGTAAATAAATAAATTAGTTAATTAATTAATTAAAAAAAAAACAGAATGCTACCAACCTATATGAAAATCCTTTGGTATTTGTACACTCTTTCCCAAAGTTAGGACCTTTAGTTTTTCTTGTATTTTCACCCCATATCTAATTAATGGATTCATGCATACAAGCTTTTAGTTTGGAAATTGGAATATATTTGTATCAATGATTAAATGGAATTAGTTACAAGGCCCTAATGTCTCAATTGCAAAGCTCACGCTCCAATTATTTCTAAAAGTCCTTGAGATTGATTTCCTATATGGACTGTACACTGATTTCTTGAATTCCTTTCCTATCACCTCTGTTTAAAAAAAAAAACAAAAAAACAAAAAAACAAACAAACAAACAAACAAAAAAAACAAGATATACTGTTTCTTGAAGGGGCTTTTGCAAACACTTAAAATTTCCCACGTAGAACAGAATGCCATTCTGGCTTCAAGAAACTGGAGAGAGTTGGCTCAAAAAAGAATGATCTCTTTTACTATGTTATCCTAAGTATCCAAGTAGTTCATCCCTTAACTTAACATCATAGGGTCGAGACAAAAGTACAACTTTTAACAAGACTCAATGTTAAGTTTGGGATCAAATTTTGATATGAAAATAATTTAATAACTGCTACCAAATGTGATCCTTTTCAGAGCAGAATGTTCTAAACCTAACCTCATGGTATGCAAGCTAGGTCCCGCGTATCTGGCTTTCGGTCTGCTTTTAATACAGTACACAAAAGATCCAGAATAGCCAAAACAATTTTTAAAAAAGAATGAAGTTGAAGAACTTACAATATTGATTTAAAGACCAACTATAAACCTGGAGTAATCAAGAGAATAGAGTGCCCCAAACATGTACACATATATGTTCAATTATCAGCTAAGAAACCAACGTAACTTAATAGGATCCAAGATATATTCTACAAATCAGTAACAAAAGACACTATGCAAAAACTGGAGAAAAAGATTAGAAAATACATTTCACAGAAGAAATATAAAAGGTCAATACACACATATTAAAAGTTGAACATCCTTAGTCGCCAGGGAAATGAAATTAAATAACTATGAGCTACCACTTGTCACCCACTAGGGTGGATAACATTTAAAATACTAGGTTGCCAAAGAATCACATGTACAAAGAATCATATCAGCTGCTACGTTCAGCTCCCGAAATTATCATACGTTGCTGATTGGAAGGTACAAAGGTACTTCACTTTGGAAAACGGACTGGCAGTTTTATGTAAAGTTAAACATGTTACTCCCAGGAATTCTTCTCCTGGATGCTTACACGAGAGGAATAAAAAGATCTCCAGCAAAACAGGTGTATGTTAATGATACTGATAACTTTACTCATGGCAGTACAAAATGGAAATATTTCAACTGTCCATCAATAGATAAAGCATAAATTGTAGTATATGCATCGACTGAAGTACAACTCAACAGTAACATGGAATACATGTCCATGTGTATAACAGAGTGTATGAATTTCAATAGCATTACGTTGAGCAAAAGAAACCAGACATAAACTTTATTCCATTTACATCAAGTTCCGAAACAGGTAAAATTCAGCCATCGTGATAGAAATCACAGTAATTGTGGCTTAGGATACAGTGTGGGATAATTAGCTGCAAAGACACACATTTTAAGGTGATGAAACTCTCTCTAATTGGAAGCAGGAGTAATACTGGAAATGTTATTTTTCAAGTGCTGTCCATGCACAATCGGCATTTTATCTTCCCTAAGTTATACCTTAAAAACATATTGTCTTATTTACATTTTTATTTAATTTTAAAAAATACATCGTTTTAAAAGAAACCAGTATAATATGGTCATTTTTTCCTTTTTCTTTCCAAGTTTTTATTTAAATTCCAGTGAGTTGACGTACGGTGCAGTGTTAGTTTCAGGTGCGCCATATAGTGACTCAACCCTTCCATACAACCCTTGGGGCTCGTCACAAGTGTCCTCTTTCATCCCCACCACCCTATTCCAACCACTGTCTCACCCACCTCCCCTCCAGGAACCATCAGTTTGCTCTGTAAAGTTAAAAGTCTGTTTCTTGGATTGCCTCTCTCTGCCCTCCCCCGTATTCATTTATTTCTTAAATTCCACATATGAGTGAAATCGTATGATACTTGTCTTTCTCTGACTTACTTTGCTTAGCATAATACTCTCTAACTCTATCCACATCACTGCAAATGGCAAGATTTTATTATTTTTGATGGCTAAGTAATATTCCATTATATATATATATGTGTGTGTGTGTATACACACACACACACACACACACACACACACATATGTGTGTGTATAAGTATATATACATTATAGCTTCTTTAGCCATTCATCAGTTGATAGACATTTGGGTTCTTTCCATAATTTGACTATTGTTGATCATGCTGCTATAAACATCAGTGTGAATGTGTCCCTTTGAATTAGTATTTCTGTATCCTTTATATAATGTAAATACCTAATTGTGCAACTGCTGGATCGTAGAATATTTCTATTTTTAACATTTTGAGGAACCTCTATACTGCTTTAATATTGCCTTTTTAATACTATTTTCAGTTTGTTTCTCAGAAGCTTTTGGTTTGTTTGTTTTTCAGTTTTAATTCTTATTTTACGTATATTATTCCGTTCACAATTTCTTCTTAGTTTCTACTTTCTTCCTTTAACAAAATTAAGAATTTTCAAAAAGGATCTTGCATTGAATATTTCCTGCTTTAGCAATTGAGCACTATAAGGCAAAAACGATACATACATTTTATGTATATATAGTGGGAAGTACTAAATAGGACTATACAGTTGCAAAGTTTCTACATTTTAAAGTAATACAATATTAACACTAATTAAAATGTGAAAAATTAGTACATTGTGTTCCCTAGAGTCACCATTAAATACATATAAATGGAATTTTAAAAACTCTAGAAACATTTCTATAGTCCAAAATTAGACAGCAAAATAAAAACAGGAATAAAAAACAGAAGGAGAAAAGTGGAAAACAAAAGTTGTTTTTATACGTTTCTTTCAAGTTTTTATTTCAATTACAGGTAGTTGACATATAGTGTAATATTAGTTTCAGGAGTAGAGTTTAGTGATTCATCACTTACATACAACACCCAGTGCTCATCACAAGTGCCCTCCTTAATACCCAACCTAAATACTCTTTTAATCCATTCTCCCTGCCCACCTCCCCCTCCAGCAATGCTGTTTGTTCTCCATAGTGAAGAGTCTGTTTTATGGCTACTCTTTCTCTTTTCCCCTTATGTTCATCTCTTTCACGTCTTAAATCCCACATATGAATGGAATCGTATGGTATTTGTCTTTCTCTGACTAATTTATTTTGCTTAGCGTAAGACACTCTAGGTCCATCCACATCATTGCAAATGGCAAAATTTCATCCTTATGGATGGCTGAGTAATATTCCGTTGTGTATATACATCACAACTTCTTTCTTGTTAAAATGTCTATGCTACCCAGAGAAATCTACACTATTAATGCAATCCCTATCAAAAACCACCAGCATTTTTCACAGAGCGAGAACAATCTTAAAATGTGTATAGAACCACAAGATCCCAAATAGGAAAAGCCATCTTAAAAAAGCAAAACAAAGCTAGAACATGATAATTCTGGACTTCCAGACTTCAAGCTATATTACAAGTCTATAGACATCAAGACAGTATGGTACTGGCACAAAAACAGACACATAGATCAATGGAACAGAATAGAAAGCCAAGAAATGGACCCACAACTATATGGTCAATTAATCTTCAAGAAAAGAGGAAAGAATATCCATTGGAAAAAATACAGTCTCTTCAACAAATAGTGTTGGGAAAACTGGACAGCAACATGCAAAAGAATAAAGCTTTTTTATAGCACACACACACACACACACACATACAAATTCAAAATGGATGGAAGACCTAAATGTGCGAGAAGAAACCATAAAAATCCTAGAGAGAAAACCACAGGCAGCAATCTCCTTGACATTGGTTGTAGCAACTTTTTACTAGACATGTATTCAGAGGTAAGGGAAACCAAGGCAAAAATGAATGATTGAGACTTTGCCAAGATTAAAAGTTTCTGCAGAATGAAGGAAACAATCAACAAAACTAAAAGGCAGCTTACAGAATGGGAGAAGATATTTGCAAATGACGTATGTGATAAAGGGTTAGTATCCAAAATCTATAAAGAACCTGTCGAACTCAACACCCCAAAAATAAATAGTATAGTTAAGACATGGTCAGAAGACATGAATAGATATTTTACCAAAGAAAACATACAGATGGTTAACAGACACATGAAAAGATGCTCAATATCACTTATCATCAGGGAAATACAAATAAAAACCATAATGAAATATCACCTCACACCTGTCAGAATGGCCAATATTAACAACACAAGAAGCAACAGGCACTGACAAGGATATGAATGGATAAAGAAGCTTTTCAATTTCTATATAATAAATACAAAGTTTTAAAGAATATATAAAATTATATTAATTATGTATGTTTATAATTTACTTAATAAGTTTCCAAACTATTTAGTTTCTACTGTTTTGCCATACTAATAATATACTCATGAAGATTTTTATATAATTTAATAACTTGTATTATTTTGCAAAGCAGATTTCCAGAAGCAAGTTTTCTTCCTACTGAACATATGTATGTTTTCAACTGTTTTTGGACCTAAGGCAAGATGTTTAGAAAAATTATATTCCTCAGTTCATGACATTGTATCATCATTGGGCCAGGCAAAGGCCCTCTCTTTCCTTAGTTTATTTTTCATTCCAATTTGTTATGAGCTGAATTGTCGCACCAAAATCATATGTTGAAGCCTTAACCCTCGGTATTTCACAATGTGACTGTATTTGGAGGTAGAATCTTTAAAGAGGTAATTTGATTAAAATGGCTTGTTAAAGTCATTTGGATAGGGGCCCTATCCAACGTGACTGGTGTCCTTATAAGAAGAGGAGACTAGGACACCCAGAGAGAAACTAGACATGTACCTAGAACCAACAATGACCATGTGAAGACATAGCGAGAAGGTGGCCATTTACAAGCTAAGAGACTCCTCAGAAGAAACCAAACCTGTCAAGCCTGTGATCTTGGACTTCTAGATTCCGCAACTGAAAAGATACATTTCTGTTGTTCAAGCCACCCAGTCTGTGTTTTTTTGTTATGCAGCCCCAGCAAACTCTACATCTTTCACCTTATTTGTTTATTCAGTTCCCTCTCCCACTACCAGCAGGTAACCTTCCTGATGTATTTAATGTCTATCTGGTTTTTTTGTGTGTGTTCTTACAGGACAGTTTCCTTTCTACATAATCCTATTGTTCATTGCATGCATAAATATGTATGTATAATTATTACACCTATGATAGTATATGTATATAAGATTTACTGGTTAAAATATATATGTAGGTGACAGGAAATTTATGGATGTAGCCAAGAGGCTTCCTTTTTTTAAAAAAATTAATCTTTGGGGCGCCTGGGTGGCTCAGTCGGTTAAGCGTCCGACTTCAGCTCAGGTCACGATCTCGCGGTCCGTGAGTTCGAGCCCTGTGTCGGGCTCTGTGCTGACAGCTCAGAGCCTGGAGCCTGCTTCCGATTCTGTGTCTCCCTCTCTCTCTCTCTGCCCCTCCCCTGTTCATGCTCTGTCTCTCTCTGTCTCAAAAATAAATAAACGTTAAAAAAAATAAAAAATAAATAATCTTTATTTATTTTTGAGAGAGAGAGAGACAGAGTGTGAACAGGGGAGGAACAGAGAGAGAAGGAGACCAGAATCCGAAGCAGGTTCCAGGCTCTGAGCTGTCAGCACAGAGCCCGAAGTGGGGCTCAAACCCATGAACTGCGAGATCATGACCTGAGCCAAAGTCAGACGTTTAACCAACTGAGCCACCCAGGTGCCCCAAGGCTGACTTTTTAAATACTGTGTTTGATTCTTCCCTAGTAGTTACGTTCTACCTTTCCTCACCTGAAATATAACCATTAAGAAAAGGTAAAATGATAATCTTACTACCTGAGGAATGTTTTTAGAGGACACATTCTCCTTTTAATATCTACTTCACCCCATGAAATAATGGTTAATTGTATTATTTGAAGCAAAAGTGAAGGAAAAAAAAGAAAAGGTGGTATAATAAAAATATTTTAAATGTTTATTTATTTTTGAGAGAGAGACAGAGACAGAGCACAAGCAGGGAAGAGACAGAGAGAGAGGGAGACACAGAATCCAAAGCAGGCTCTAGGCTCTGAGATGTCAGCACAGAGCCCGACACAGGGTGCAAACCCATAGACTGGGAGTGATCATGACCTGAACCAAAGTCAGATGCCCAACTGACCGAGCCACCCAGGTGCCCTAAAAGTTGGCATAATACAATACTATTTATGGATAGAGATTGTTCTAACTTTACTGCTAGGCCATTGGTTTCTACCTCTTTAATATTGCATTTTTGCAATAATGAATCTCTGAATGCACATGAGTTACTTTGACACATACACTTTAATCACTGTGTCCCTTAGATATCAGGGAACTGAACTCACTTCATTAATGGAGGTTCATAGTGCCACAAACAACACTCAAGGGATGTCTGGTTGAATTCCTGCAGGGAGATCTTGTTAAGGAGCTATTTCCAAGTGGCATCTTCCCCAAGGATATAAAAGGCAATTTGTGGATTCTAGAATCACCCGTGCTTCAGAGTTAGGTATTTTATTGAACCGCATTTAGAGACTGTCACTAAGAGCCTGAAGCAGATTCTCCTTTAGAGGTGGGTAGAAAATATTTGTCTTATTTTTGTATAATGGCTTTTGAAAGATCCAAAACTCTACCTCAAACTGAGCCCCTTCACTTCCATTTTGAAAGGCACTCGACACTATGAATAATCCAATAAGATAATAAGTTAATCTGTTTCCAAGATTTGTAGCCTTTGGGAGAATACATGTTGTTAAATATGATCCGGCTATTATGTTTCCAAATCAGGGCTGGTATTGTTATGTCTTATGTACCCAAATAAATTATATCCCTCCTGAAACCATAACTTTTGCTCACTGAGTTTATGTATATCATAGTTTTATTTCTTCCATATTAGCTAAAAGAAAACTGCATATTTCCCCTGACAATCTGTGAGAAAAAGAATTCCTAATGCTGTTCCTTTTTGAGAATATAAAATCACAAATTATCTTGAGAAAACTCCCTTTGAATATGATAATATACAGATATACTATCTCCTAGTAAAACTAATCTGCCAATATTATAGTTGAGAAGATCTCACTCATAAAGAAAAACCTGTCTTTGAGGAGAGACGCTGCATAAATAGAAGTGAGACTTTAAGAAACCGCAAACTCCAAGATCCCTGGTTTTATAGGACAGAACCTCTATAACAAGGAAGAAAATGTTCACTTGCTGGGTTGCCCTTACCTCACATGACGCAAAATAAGACGTTCAAAAATAAATTTACTTTTTAAAAAATTCTGCCTCATAATTTTATAGTAAAAGAAGGCTCTAAGTACATGGAAACTACTTCCATATATACTTTTTAAGGTTATGATTATTAGCCATGAAACATTGGTGTTAATGAAAGCTCAACTTTTTACCCTCCACGTGACTCATTAGTATTCGTAAGAAGATTGAAAATGCCTAGAGTATGATCAGAGATGACATTGTTAAATACTCCAAAATTCACGTTTGTTAGCTTCATTTGACACTACTTTTATTTCTATTTTCTGATCACATGGGGCTCCCTGCTACAAAGGATGAGCAAACTTCCTTCAGATAACATGTCACCTCTCACACACAAAGAATGGAGTCATCTCAGGAGAATCAACATGAGGACACAGACAGCCGGAGATGAAAATTATGTTCACTGTGTATCCGATAGGATAGTATGACCAGAAAATTGGTATAGCCCTGATTGTGGAATGCACTGAAAATGAAGCTGAAGCATCTTTCAATTATTATTTTTTTTTAAAAAGGCTCAGATTATATACCTTAATTACGCAAAAAGCTTTAGCGACTGCCATTTTTCTACCAGCTAACCTGAGAGAATTATGATAGGGAAAGCAAGACAGATGCAATAGTCAAGTCCAGTGATAAAGAAAGCTTGACCTACGCAAGTAGAAGAGGAAGACGCTTAGGATGGGGAAGTATTTAGAGAAATTGGCCAACAATGCATATGGAGTTTTGAAAGAGCAAATTGGAAGATGAATAAGATGTTTGTCTTTTAAAATGGTTGCTTTTTAAAATATATTTTTGCTCTTTAGTATGAAGGATATAATGAGCAACATATCAGATTCCAGCAGAAATGGAAGAGCTGATATAATTTAGATTTTTTTTTGCTTAGGGTTGATGTGTTTGCCAAGGGAGACAATGCAGAGCCAGAAAGCTGTGAACAAAATATTAAAAGTCGTAAACAAAGAAGATAAGGTCATAAAGAGGCATGGAGGTGGGGACACAGAAGCAATATTCTGTAGTGTAATGTTTGAGGATAAAAGAAAAGCTAGAATCTTGAAACAGAGGGTTGTCCCTGTGTGGAAAAGGATGAAGATTGAGGAACATATTAGAAGTTAGGGTTTTTTGTGTGTTTGTTTGCTTTTTACAATTTTTAAAAAAAATTCTTGAATTAGATGAAAAAAATGCTATCTTAAGTATCTATAAGACCAACCACACTAATGTGCCCCAGATTTAAATATTAGTTTCTGTAAATTATTGTTTAAATGTCTCATAAGCCTCTAAAGTTTACTATGTTCAAAATGCCACTGTTGGGGCGCCTGGGTGGCTCAGTCGGTTAAGCGTCCGACTTCAGCTCAGGTCACGATCTCGTGGTCCGTGAGTTCGAGCCCCACGTCGGGCTCTGGGCTGATGGCTCAGAGCCTGGAGCCTGCTTCTGATTCTGTGTCTCCCTCTCTCTCTGACCCTCCCCGTTCATGCTCTGTCTCTCTCTGTCACAAAAATAAATAAACAATAAAAAAAAAATTCAAAATGCCACTGTAATCACTCCATCTTAAACCACATTCTCTAATATTCAAAAATGTCATGGCTGTTGATCCAGTAGCAAAAACTTAAAAAAAAATCACAAAGTCTTTCCTGATCTGGCCTCATCTGTTATCCCCTCATATCCGTCTCACATAATATGAATTATGTTGAAGGTACCATCTTCTTTCTGCTACCAACTGTTAAATGTATCTCCTTCCCTCTACCTCCAGCTTCTCCACTTGAACCCAAGTCAACATTATCATCCCCAGGAGCCTTGTAACAAATGCTTGACTCTCTTTCTAAGTTTCTATTCATGTGTACCTCTTTCCAAACCTATAACTTATTATCTTCATGTCAGTAGGAGTTCTCATTTTAAATTTAAAGTTGATCATGTTATTTACCTACCTTAAAATTTTTTGGTTTTTTTTTTCATTTTTTTAAATGTGTATTTATTTATTGAGCGGGGAGGGGCAAGGAGGGAGGGAGAGAGAATCCCAAGCAGGCTCTGTGCTGTCAGCTCAGAGCTCCATACGGTGCATAAACTGTGAGATCATGACCTGAGCTGAAGTCAAGAGTTGGATGCTTGACCTACTAAGGCACCCTGGTGCCTCAAGTTCCCTTTTATTTTTTATTTTTATTTTTTAAATGTTCATTTATTTTTGAGAGAGAGAGAGATAGCATGAGCAGGGGAGGGGCAGAGAGAGAGGGTCTGATCTGTCAGCACAAAGCCTGATGGGAGGGCTCTTACTCACAAACCACGAAATCATGACCTGAGCCAAAGTTGGACACATTACCAACAGAGCCACCCAGGTGCCCTCAAGTTCCATTTTAAAAATGAACAAAACACTGGGGCACCTGGGTGGCTCAGTCTGTTGAGCATATGACTCTGGATTTTAGCTCAGGTCATGATCCCCGGGACGTGGGTTCAAGCCCCACGTGGGATTTTCTCTCTCTCTCTCCCTCTGTCCCTCTCCCTGACTTGTTCTCTCTCAACCTCTATCCTAAATCAATAAAAAATAAATAAACAGGAACAAGTTGTAGTACAAGTTGTAAACAGAGAAGACAAGTTCTTTTCTACTCCTGTGCAGTATCTTCAAGAAATACATGCCTGCCTGAAATCCTGGAATGTTCTTCCTGTGATCTATGAAGTAGTTGGTTCCTTCCAACACTTTAGGTTTCAGTTCAAATGTCACTCTCTCAGAAAGGCCTTCTCCTAACATCCTATGCGATATCATCATCCCAGATTATCCTAATGTATGTTTCTATTCAATTTATTTATTGTGTTTATTACAACCTTCAATTATCTCATTTATGAGTTCCATTACCAGCCTTTTGTCTCTTCTTTATTATTGGAATAGAAGTCTCATGAACTGAGGAACAAGTAATTTATCTGGAGATTGAACATTCTCTTGCACAAGTAGGAAATAAACAAATACTTGGTAAATAAATAAGTAAGGAGATGGCTCGGGTTCCTGGGTGGCTTGGTCAGTTGAGCATCCAACTTTGGCTCAGATCATGATCTCATGGTCCATGAATTTGATGCCCGCGTCAGACTCTGTGCTGTCAGCTAAGAGCCTGGAAACTGCTTCAGATTCTGTCTCCCTCTCTGTCTGCCTCTTCCCCACTCACAGTCTCTCTCTCTCTCTCCCTTGAATAAGAAAATGGCTCAAAGAAACCAGGAAAAGAATGATGATGTAGTAAATACTCTACAATGTTAGAAGTTATTCTGGTCTTGTTTTTTCTGATTATTTCCGTATTGTTGCTTCATTCGTTTTTTCTCACTGCAGAATGGTTCTCTATTCCATCCTATTGTAAGAGAGAAAATGTCAACAACTTGAGCTTTAACAGTTCAGGCATTTACGACCTGTAGTCTTTTTTTTTAGACCACTTTATTAAGGTATGGTTGACATACAAAAAGCTTATCCATGTTTGATGGGTACAATTTGATGAGTCTGAAGTTACATCAGTGAACCCATCACCACAACATACCATAACCATATCCATCATGTCCAAACATTTCCTCCTACTCACTTTTATTATTATTATTATTATTATTATTACTATTACTATTAATTTTGTGTGTTTATGTGCAAGAATACTTAAACTTCTGGTAAATGGTGGATGTTATGTTATATGATGATATAGTCTTGATTCTCTAGAATGTAACACAAGATGGTACTTTTTTGAACAGGTGCCCACCACTGGAACTATCAGTCGTAATTGGGAAGGGATTCTAATTGGCTCAGTTAGGAACAGATGACCATTCTCGAAACAAGCAACTCTAGGAAAATATTCAGTCATATTATAATAGCATGCTGATCCGTTGGGAAATATATGCAATGAAATTATCATAGAGGTTTTATAATGTAAGGATGTTTATTACCATTGCAGTAGTGAAATATGTCAAAAGTAGGAAAATATGTCAAGATAAAGTTCAACTAAAAACAAAGGCCAGATATATTATGTTTTTAAAATAATGTTATAATATTCTATAAATTAAAAATACTGATTAAAAATAACCATGATGGAACTTTATAACTTGTGAGGCAAGAAGGAAAAGTTATGAGAAAAAAAAAGGAAAAAGAAATAGTATCCAATAAAGCATAATGGGTTGTTTTACAAAGATTTGTAATTTTTACAGGTCTTATTTTCTGAAAGCTGAAGAGAAAATAAGTCATCTAAAAAATAAAAGACATATTTCCAGGGCACCTGGGTGGCTTAGTCAGTAAAGCACCCAACTCTTGATTTTGGCTCAGGTCATGATCTCACAGTTTGTGAGTAGAGCTCTGCATTGGGCTCTGGAAGGACAGAGTGGAACCTGCTTGGGAGTCTCTCTCTCCCTCTCCCTTTGTCCTTCCCCTGCTTGTGTATGCTCTCTCTCTGTGTTTATCAAATAAATAAATAAATAAATAAACGTTAAAAAAAGACATATTTCCAAGTATTTTTGTCTGGGTTAATAAAATGGAAAATGAGAAAAAAACAGTTAACAGATATGGATGGTAGAAATTGCAAATTCAATGTCCATTAGCTAGAAGTTATAGAAAGATAGGATAAAGAAAATGGGGCAGAATAGTGACTAGAATCATCCAATCTTACAATAAAGCAACAAGTCCCAGATTAAGAAATCACAAGGACAAATTGGATTTTTTGAAGCCATACAATTCCTCAAGGCTTTTCGCACTCAAGAGACATATAAGATAGAAATCATGGCTTCAAATACCTGGCAAGCTAATAAGATATTCAAAACTTAATAAGAATGTGAGGAAGGAAATCCTCCAATAATGAATGAAGCTGGGTCATCTATTTAATTTGCTGCACTTGCTTTTTCTCTCTTCCAAATGACTGTAGTTTACTAGTCCTAGCACCCTGATTTCAATAACCAAGTTAGATTCATACATCATTCCAGGAAATCTCACCTAAGGAATTACCCTTACTGCCTAATGAAAGTCCTAAAAAATAAATCTTTAGAGTTTGTAACCACTTCTCCTTTTCTTCTCCAAACAGATGAGTTTCCAAACCCTTACATGGCTCCAGGGAACCTCACCCTGGTGACTGAGTTCATTCTCATGGGAGTCTCAGACCGCCCAGAGCTCCAGATTCCACTCTTCTTTGTTTTCCTGGTGATCTATGGGTTGACCATGGCAGGGAACCTGGGCATCATCACCCTCACCAGTGTTGACTCTCAGCTTCAAACCCCCATGTACTTCTTCCTGCGCCATTTGGCTATCATCAATCTTGGCGATTCTACTGTCATTGCCCCTAAAATGCTGATCAATTTTTTAGTACAGAAGAAAACCACCTCATACTATGAATGCGCCACCCAACTGGGAGGGTTCTTATTTTTCATTGTAGCCGAGGTGCTCACGTTAGCTGTGATGGCTTATGACCGCTATGTGGCCATTTGTAACCCCCTGCTTTACATGGTGGTGGTATCTCCACAGATCTGCCTTCTGCTGGTATCCCTCACATACCTCTATGGCTTTTCCACAGGTATTGTGGTTTCATATTGTATATTTTCTCTGTCTTATTGCTCTTCCAATGTAATCAATCATTTCTTCTGTGATATTGTCCCACTGTTAACATTGTCCTGCTCTGATACTTACTTTCCAGAGACAATAGTATTTATATCTGCAGCTACAAATTTGGTCTTATCCTTGATAATAGTTGTAGTATCTTATTTCAATATTGTTTTGTCCATTCTAAGGATGCGTTCATCAGAAGGAAGGAAAAAAGCCTTTTCCACATGTGCTTCACATATGATGGCTGTCACTGTGTTCTATGGGACCCTTCTCTTCATGTATTTGCAGCCTCAAACTAACTACTCATTGGATACCGATAAAATTGCTTCCGTGTTTTATACACTGGTGATCCCCATGTTGAATCCCATGATCTACAGCCTGCGGAATAAGGATGTGAAGGCTGCCTTACAGAGATTTCTAACAATTTCATGCTATTCTTTAAAATCAATGTAATTTTAGAGCTCTATAGGTAAATGATGAGATGGTTAAAATAGGTTACCATATGTCAGAGAAAGCAAAAAGGTGGCTGACATAGGTTTACAATTAATCCCAGGAATTAAAAGGAGCTAGGATTTGGGAAGCATTGAATTAAAAACTAAACTCAAGTTCTTGGAAATGTGAGGTTGTTACAGAAACAAACATTGCTCACTAACTTCATACCCAATTTTAAAAGAAATATTTCAGGGCACCTGAGTGGCTCAGCCAGTTGGGCAACCGACTTCGGCTCCAGTCATGATCTCACAGTTTGTGAGTTCAAGCCCCGAGTCGGTCTCTGTGATGACAGCTCAGAGCCTGGGGCCTGCTTCGGATTCTGTGTCTCCCCCTCCCCTGCTCACGCTCTGTGTCTCTCTGTCTCTCAATAATCAATAAATGTTAAAAGAAAAATTTTAAAGAAATATTTCCAGGAATTGGGAGAGACATATGTTTAAAAAAAAAAGTAAATAAACTTGAACAAAGTAATAAAATACAGCTGAGAGAAGTAAATTGATCCTTCTTATCCTTTGGTTTCTGTTTTTGCTTTGTGCCTGGGTACGTTGGGGTATAGTGGATCACTGCATTTTGAAGAACTATAATCCAGATAGTTAAAATCCTCTTCAAAGCCAAGTGAATAAAATTGAACTGAAAAATATATTTAAAATAAAACTCCTTACTATTGTCTGATTGAAAAAAACATATAATACTGATGAATTTACATTCTGAACACTAAATCTGATTGACATTATTTTATTTTATTTTTAATTAAAATTTTTTTTAATTTTTAATTTTTTTAATGTTTATTTATTTTTGAAAGAGAGAGACAGAGCTTGAGCCGGGGAGGGATAAAGAGAGAGGGAGACACAGAATCTGAAGCAGGCTCCAGGCTCTGAGCTGTCAGCACAGAACCCAACACGGGGCACGAACTCCTCAGCTGTGAGATCATGACCTGAGCTGAAGTCGGACACTTAACCAACTGACCCCGCCCCCCGCGCTCCTGATTGAAATTATTTTAATGAAATTAATATAATTTATATAACTTTCCAGTGAAAGACCCAGAGGACAGTCATTAATATTTTCGTGTTGATTCATAAATTTACTGGAGGATTTTCTTTTTTCCCTACTCTCTCAGTCTTCTTTATTGTGTATAATATATGTCCTGTACTTGATATCATTAGACATTCCAGGGATCATGTTTGTGAGAATTCCTTGTATCATTAGAGGGAAATTTTTGTTGTTGTAATAGACTTTTTTGCTGTTTTTTGAGAGTTTTTGATCAGTGAGTATACACCAATCTCTATTGTACAATTTTGAATAGAGGTAACCAGATTGTATTATGGACCTATTAAACCAGCATCACCAGAAAAAGGTCAATAAATCCATATTTTAATCAGTTCTATGGCTGATTTCCACACTTACCCTTAGGAATGAGTCTTGACAAATAGTCAAAGAACTAAACTGGAAGAGATATGGGCATCTGTCATTTCATTGCATTTTGCTTTATTGCACCTCACAGACATTCTTGTTTTTAAAAATGTTTGTGGCAACCCTGTCTCAAGCAAGTCTAGCAGCATGATTTTTCCAAAAGCATTTGCTTACTTTGTGTCTCTGGCACATTTTGGTAATTCTTGTGATATTCCAAACGTTTGTTATGGTAATCTGTGGCCAGTGGTTATGAATTACTGAAAGTTCCATTGATGGTTAGCATATTTTAGCAATAAAGTTTTTTAAATTATGTACATTGTTTTTTAGACATACTGTTATTGCACACTTAATAGACTATAGTATAGTGTAAACGTAATTTTTATATGCCTTAGGAAAACAAAAAAAATCATTGGATTTGCTTTATTGTGATACTTTATTTATAACAGTGGTGTGCAACCTAACCTTCAAAATCTTTGAGGTATGCCTGTATATGGAAAATCATGTTAACCTGCTCTGGGTATGTTCACTTTACTTATAAATGAATTCCAGTGTTGAATATCTTCTTCAAGTATAGGCACTAAATATTTAGGCATAAGAATTATGATATAAGAAAAGAAATGCAATCCTACAAAACAAAATTAGACTCATAGACATGAAAGAATTATAATTGAGGTATCCTTAGATTACCTGCCCCCAAATCTTTTTTAAACTCTTCCCTACTAATTTCCTTCCTAATTAAGTTAAATTCTTTCAAAACTACCCAATTTGGGGAGAAGAAATATGAGGCATCCCAGAGAAATGTTGTTTTTTTTTTTTAAGTTTATTTATTTTGAGAGAGACAGAGACAGAGAGGGAGTGGGGTAGGGGGAGAGAGAGGCAGAGAGAGAATCCCAAGCCAAGGTTAAGAGTCAGATGCTTAATCAATTGAGACACCCAGGCTCCCCGAAAATGTTTTCTTTTATCAGTTATACTAACATCGTGACAAAGCCTTTAGTGGATACTTTGCATTGTCCCTTGTTTCCTTTAATTTGTTGTAAAATTATTGATGAATGGTCCTAGTTTTAGAATGGACAGCTAGAGCAGACGCTTTAGTAAGCAAGGAGACCACAAAGTCCTTTGGAATCTTCTTATTACCCTGAACTTAGGTATGGGAGTGTATAGATCCACTAAATAATAGGAAAGAATAAAATTATGTAGTCTTTAATTTATTTTTTTTAGTTTATTTATTTATTTTGAGAGAGAGAGATAGAACATGAGCAGGGGAGAGGCAGAGAGAGAGAGAGAGAGAATCCCAAGCAGTCTCTGCACTGTCATCATAGAGCCCGACACGTGGCTTCAACTCTTGAACCATGAGATCATGACCTGAGCTGAAATCAAGAGTCAGATGCTTAACCGACTGAGCCACCCAGGCGTCCCATGTAGAGTCTTTTAGTATGCACCCACTGTTGATGTTAAAATATTATTGATCTAGTCTAATGTTACAAGATGGAAATCCTTAATTTACTACACTTGTCTGATCAGCCAAGTTCTGTTCACTGAGCATGGTTTTATTATACATTTATTCGCAGACACTATGCCTTATAAATCTTGTTTGTGATGAGACATGAGTGAGGAAATGGATGCTTAGGAGGAGCTAAGCCATGAAATACTTATGGATACTGACAGTGATTGCTACAAGTCTGAATAGGAAGGTATGGATTGACATTAAGCAGGACCATCGGGTAAATATACCTGCAGGATTCATGGGATAAAGTTTCTGGACTCCCATATAAAATGTAGGTATGGTTTTCCATGACCGTTTATAAAATGTCTTCTATCCGTTGTATTTTATTTAATTGTTTTACCTGATACAATATTTTAAGATTAAAAAAAAGAATTGAGGAATCGAATGTAATTTCTGAACTCTTTACATATTTCTTTTTATTTTTTAATGTTTATTTATTTTTGAGAGACAGAGAGAGACAGCGCATGAATGGGGGAGGAGCAGAGAGAGAGGGAGACACAGAATCCAAAGCAGGCTCCAGGGTCTGAGCTATCAGTACAGAGCCAGATACGGGGTTCGAACTCAGGAACCATGAGGTCATGACCTGAGCTGTAGTCAGACACTTAACCGAGGTGCCCCATACTCTTTAAATATTTCTGATTCAGAGGTGCCTGGGTGGCTCAGTCAGTTAAGTGTCCGGCTTTGGTTCGGGTCATGATCTCATGGTTCCTGAGTTCGAGCCCTGCATCTGGCTCTGTGCTGACAGCTCAGAGCCTGGAGCATTCTTCGGATTCTGTGTCTCCCCATCTCTCGGCCCTTTCCCTGCTCATACTCTGTCTCTCTCTCTCTCTCTCAAAAATAAATAAACATTTAAAAAATAAACAAATATTTCTGATTCATTAGTAAGAGTGTCCTTTTAATTACATTCAGCATTGAATGCCTTGTTCAGAATCACTGCTCCTCAGGATTTTGTTAGTTTGTTTTTAAGTGTTGTACTGTACATAATGGACAAGCATCTCAATACCAAACCTCAAGTCGCGGCGTTTTATAACAAGACACAAGTAGAGATGGGATATTTAGCCAATTGTACCAGATGTGTTCCCCAAACAGGGACGAGGAAGAAAAAGGCAGTATACATTCAAAGTATTATTTAATATCTGGAACATGTAGTTCAAGCATATACAATTTCCTATCTTGATCTTTCCCTAGCTTGATCATCATTTACACAATGTAAGCAGCATGTGATTTTTAAGCCTTTGCTATATTTTCTCCTTCACAGTGTCTTTTTAATACATCATGGAAAAGAAATGTAAGACTCCATCCCCTTCTTCATTATATCGCAGCCCAGTGTTATAGTTAACTTTTTGCTCAAAGGATAGGAGAAAATTTTAAATTCATAGCCAGTATATAAAATTCACATATCCACACTTCATTCCCCATGCACCATTGGCAACATATTTCTTATTCACCATCTAGGTCAAAGTGACTAGGGTGGAAACTAATGCCCAGAGCTTTTACCAAATGCCCTGTGCATACAGTATTAAGGGGGAGGCCCTTAAAGGAAATAGATACTCATCTCACAGGAAGTTATGAGAGTTTTAAAAATGTAATTCACACTTGCCCTTTAAAGCAAATCTCAAAGATTGCCACTAATCATCTACTACCACAAAAATTATGTTTAAAAATTAACTAATCATAATATTTTAAGAGTTAGGAGAACCTTAGAGCAATAATACTATACTAATGGCAGAGATATAGATATGCAGTTCTTTACAAACAGGGAATCACATCAATAAACCTTCAAAGCTTTCTCGAGGTATCAATTGAACAGGGACTGTAATTTTTCTAATAATCTTGCTTGCATCATGCTGTGAGGCAAGATCTTTTGGGACAGAGACACTAATAAATGCGTGCAGTCACCTGCTATTCAGACCCATTGTGTGAAGAAAGAGAGCACCTTCTACCTGGGTAGATAAGAAGAATATATTTCAAAATGGTGGGCTTTGACTTATTGACTTATTAACAATCCTGTAGCAGCTCAAGATAAGAATTTTAAAAAATAAATAGAGTAGAGGGTGCCTGGGTGGCTCAGTCGGTTAAGCATCTGACCTCAGCTCAGGTCATGATTTCACGGTCTGTGAATTCATGCCCCACATTGGGCTCTGTGCTGACGACAGCTGGGAGCCCGGAGCCTGCTCGGATTCTGTGTCTCCCTCTCTCTCTCTCTGCCCCTCCCCCACTCATGCTCTGTCTCTCTCAAATAAATAAATGTGAAAAATTTTTTTAATTAAATAGAGTATAACATGATGGACAAGTGCATTTTTAAAATAAAAGTAAACTGTTTTCTCTGATTTTACATTAGATTTATTTATATTTATATTTATATTTACATTTACATTTATATTTATATTTATATTTATATTTATATTTATATGTGTTTCTTTTTGGATTTAAATATATATTTATTTATACATATTTTTATTTTTAGATTATATATTTTATATGTATTTTATTTCATATATATAATTTCTTTTCAGATTAAAGAAAATAAAAATTTCAGTTCAGAATCTCTGAAGAAATTTGGAAAAATCAGGCCCGTGATTTATCAGATTATAATCTATGCCAAAACTATGTCTCTGCATTTATTATAGCTAGAGAATTCACGCAGGATTAGTGGGGAGTAAATTGGACAAAGGTCACCAGTGTGTCTTTAGAAATATTTTCCAAAGCAATGACTGCAACATAAGAATAAGAAGAAGAAATATTCAAATATAATTATTATGATATTAATCTCAAAATAGTTAACCGAATGTTACTATTTATTTCTTTATTATCTAACATGTAGAAGAGACTGCACTAGGAAATGACAAAAAACCATCATGGCTCTCAATTTTAAAATGTCTAACTAACATCTAGAAAGGGAAGATGTATGGATACAGATGGTCGTTATACACGTGGCGAGAACTATAAATGAATTATGTGTCAAGTGATTCTAGAAAAAAAATATGAAATATGTTAACATGGGAAGTAGCTCTTCACAGAATAGATGACGTTTCAACAGGCATTAAGGATAAAAGAATGTTCCTTTCCTCATCCATTTTTCTTGTAAAGAAGAGTACAGTAAACCCTTGGATTGCAAGTAACTTGTTCTGTGAGTGTTCCACAAGATGAGCAAACATTTATAATAATTTAATTTGATAAATGAGTGATGTCTTGCAATGCAAGCAGTACGTGATGCTGAAAGTAACATGATCACGAATAAGCCAAAGGATCTTCAATCTCTCTCTCTCTCTCTCTTTCACTGCGGGATTGTGGGTGATCATCTCCCATGCTTGGATGCTCAGTCTCAGGCTCTGGTGTCTGGAAGAAATTAGTGATTTTTCAGAACGTTGGATGGAGCTCACAACTGGCGCTAGTGTATTTATATTATATATATATATATATATATATATATATATATATATATATAATAGTGTATTTATATTTGTCACTTCTAAGCACCTATGGACAGTCCTTTGCTTTTCCATACAAGACTAAACTTGGGAATGTTTTGCTTCATTCTAAATCATTGGATAAGTTCTTTGTTAAAGTTGCAGGAAAATAAAAAGATTCCATTGAGCCAATAGATAGCAGTGGTTCCGTTAGTTATAGTGAAAGTTGTCCCAGACAATAACGCTCCTGTCATTCATCTCCCTCACATCAACCAAGAAGGTTTTCAAAGGTAAATGCAGGTTAATTGTATTTGTCTTTATATTTTTTATTTTCTTTATTATTCTGTATTATATGACAGTATTATAATTCATTTTTATATGAATATTTTGGAGTTTTACAACGAATCACCTGAGTTTCCATTATTTCTTACAGGGAAATTCACTTTGATAAACAAGTGCTTTAAATTACAGGCCTATTTCTGGAATGAATTATGCTTGCAAACCAAGGTTTTACTGCACGGGAAATGGCAAGAACAAAGTAGAGAAGCAAGGAAGGGCATGCTGTTATTGACAAGTGGAGACCAGTTTGATTAACTGGACCAATGGATGTCCACTGCTGGTAGAGAGAATTGAATGGAATTGAGATTATAAAAATATTAAGGGATGAGATTATAAAAGTTTACATATACTTTTAAATATAATTCATGCTTTACTTTTAATACAAAGTAAAATGGTTTGTCTGTACAAATGTCAGAATTTTGTGTGTTGTAGTGAAGCAAAACAATTGAGAAGAAAAGAGACCAGAAAAATAAAGGAAATTGAGGCAAAGCTTTCTTTCCAGTCTAGTCTACTGCCCATTCTTTGGCTGCTCTGTTTTCAGACAGTAGTGCTTGGAAATGAATGGTTCTCAATATATATTATTGAAAGAGTGAATGAGTTAATTGAGATAGGCTCCTAAGGGAGTAGCAGTTGGACATAACCAAGAAAAGGGTGGAATGTGCACAGTCTTGCTTATTGATCAGGATGGGAGGTGTTGCTTAGATCTGTTTACAGGTAAGTTGCTCATCTACTCAGATTAGTGAGATTGGTGATGGTGTGTGTTATGCTAGCGTGTAGCTTTTGGAACTGTGTTGTAACTACTAGTAAGTAGATCATGATTCCATTTTTAGAATCTTAACCGTAATATTTCAATTAATTAAAACAGATTCTTTGTTTAAAATATTTTCGTAGTTATATATTTTTCTATTTTTTTTTAATTTACATCCAAATTAGTTAGCATATAGTGCAGCAATGATTTCAGGAGTATATTCGTTAATGTCCCTTACCCATTTAGCCCATCCCCCCTCCCACAACCCCTCCAGTAACCCTCTGTTTGTTCTCCATATTTAAGAGTCTCTTATGTTTTGTCCTCCTCCCTGTTTTTACATTATTTTTGCTTCCCTTCCCTTATGTTCATGTGTTCTGTGTCTTAAAGTACTCATATGAGTGTAGTCGTATGATATTTGTCTTTCTCTGACTGACTAATTTCACTTAGCATAATACCCTCTAGTTCCATCCACATAGTTGCAAATGGCAAGATTTCATTCTTTTTGATTGCCGAGTGATACTCCATTGTATATATATACCACATCTTCTTTATCCATTCATCCATCAATAGACATTTGGGCTCTTTCCATACTTTGGTTATTATTGATAGTGCTGCAATAAACATTGGGTGCATGTGCCCCTTCGAAACAGCACACCTGTATCCCGTGGATAAATGCCTAATAGTGCAATTGCGGGGTCATAGGGTAGTTCTATTTTTAGTTTTTTGAGGAACCTCCATCCTGTTTTCCAGAGTGGCTGCACCAGCTTGCATTCCCACCAGCAATTCAAAAGAGATCCTCTTTCTCCACATCCTCACCAACATCTATTGTTGCCTGAGTTGTTAATGTTAGCCATTCTGACAGGTGTGAGGTGGTATCCCATTGTGGTTTTGATTTGTATTTCCCTGATGATGAGTGATGCGGAGCATTTTCTCACGTGTCAGTTGGCCATCTGGATGTCTTCTTTGGTGAAGTGTCTATTCATGTCTTTTGCCCATTTCTTCACCAGATTCTTTGTTTTTCGGGTGTTGAGTTTGAGAAGTTCTTTATAGATTTTGGGTATTAACTCTTCATCTGATATGTAGAACAGTTTCTATTCGAACACAAAAGAACATGCAAGGTAAGTGCATGCCGGGTAATGAGAGTATCATTCTGGATATATTTATTAATTTCATTGCCATCATGTAATAACTATTTATTTCTGTGGTTTGTGACACAAAAATGTTGAGTCTGAAAGCTAATAGTCTACAGAAAGATCTTTTATGAGCAGACCAATAAATAAAAATTTTATTTTATTGCCTCCCCCCCCCCTCTTTTTAGAGTGTGGGGGGGAGAGGGGCAGAGGAAGAGAGAGAGAGAATGAATCTTAAGCACTGAGCATGGAGCCCAACTCAGAGCTCAATCCACAATGCTGGGATCATGACCTGAGCCAAAATCAAGAGTTGGAAACTCAATCAACTGAGCCTCCAGGCACCCCATTATTTTCCCTTTCTCGTTTTTTCTCCTTTTAAAAAAACATTTTACTTAGATTGACTTTCATTTTTTTTTTTTTAATTTTTTTTTTCAACGTTTTTTATTTATTGTTGGGACAGAGAGAGACAGAGCATGAACGGGGGAGGGGCAGAGAGAGAGGGAGACACAGAATCGGAAACAGGCTCCAGGCTCCGAGCCATCAGCCCAGAGCCTGACGCGGGGCTCGAACTCACAGACCGCGAGATCGTGACCTGGCTGAAGTCGGACGCTTAACCGACTGCGCCACCCAGGCGCCCCACTTTCATTTTTAATATGAAAATTAGGTATCTGGAATAGATGGGTTGCTAATTCTTATTTATCTCAATTTCCATCTTGCTGTAATTAGACATTAAAACCCCATGAATATTAATGTTTTAGAAAGGAATATACAATTTATTTATGATAAAATTAAAGTAAATAAGTATTTCTTAAAAGTTTTTACTTACCACACAGTGTTTCCCAATAAACATACTGATTGAAACAAACAAAAAATAACTAAAATGTGTTTTTGGATAAGTTGAATAATAGTTGTAAGAGCTACAAAAGAGCTATTAGTAAACTCTGGATAAGATTTGAAGAAACATAAGTTTTTATTAGATTTGTATATTTATTCCCTGTTTAATTTCCAGAGTGTATAAAGCAGTTTGTATGAGTTTATCTAAGAAAGATTTGTTTTCATTTCTCAGGTATAAAGATGAGACAGAGAGATAGAAGGAGAGAGAAAGAGGGAGAGAGGGAGAGTGAGAGAGAGAGAGGGAGAGAAAGAGAGAGGGAGAAGAAAAGGAGAAGAGAGATGACATTTAACATTAACAGTATGAACACAGTTCTATAATTCTTATGCTTTCCTAAAATAGATTTCCATAAATTATATTTAGATGTTCAATAGTTCAATTAGGAAAGTCAGTCAAAATGAATAAGAAAAATAAATATCCAACCTAAAGTAAGAAAATGAGGATGAATACAAAAACATAATTTAAATTTATATTTCCTTAATAAAAGGTAAAAAGAATTGAAAGAAACACAAATTGACTTATAAAGAGACACATTTTCAAATCTCTTGGAAAGCAAATATCAGTTTATTTTCATTCATAATATATTGTAAAATTCGTGAGGGTTCATTCCCTTGGATCATGTAGGTTCATGTTTCAGAGATAACGATGTGTGGGCAGTATGATAGAAAGCAAAATTTGAAAATGATGAGATATGGTCTCCTGAGTTAAAAACATACGAGTGTGAAACCAAACTACCTATACTCAGACCAGTCATCTGTTTTTGTTTCAGGTGTTACTATTTCAGTTTCCTCTTCCTCGTGTGTAAAGTGAGCATTACAATATGGTTTTTATATAAAGGTCTAGCAACATCAAATGAGACCAATAAACATCTCATTGTACCCTCTCTACCCATTTTTAGTATTTGAATTGTTAATATAACTATGAAGATTATTCTGCAACCTAGAAGGGACTTTAAGTGACAAATTATTAAAGTAAGATAAAAAATACAAACTAGTTTTCTGTCAGCTTTGGGACAACAATGTGGACTATTCCATGGGTCCCATCTTTCTATAGACAATGGATTTGAGAGAAGTGAAATATGCCTTTCCCGCATATATTTCTTTCTGTTCTCCATCTCATTCCCAGAATCACAATATGCTAACAATCACTATTTTGGCAACTAAACCTCTTCACAAGACAGTAAAGTATAAAATTACTACTCATAGGAGCAGCAACTTGAATTTAACTCTTTTCTCTGCTTTCCTATGCAGAAGCCTTGGAAAGATATGGCTCAGATAAATTGCACCCACGTAAAGGATTTTATTCTCATGGGCCTCACAGATCGAAAGGAATTAAAGACGCCCTTCTTTGTGGTTTTCTTATCTATCTACCTCTTCACAGTAGTTGGTAACCTCGGCTTGATCCTAGTCATTAGAACAGACTCAAGACTCAACACACCGATGTACTTCTTTCTTAGCAACCTGGCGTTTGTTGACTTTTGCTACTCTTCTGTCATTACACCCAAAATGCTTGGGAATTTCTTGTACAAACAAAATGTTATCTCCTTCAATGCATGTGCTGCTCAATTAGGCTGTTTCCTGGCCTTCATGACCGCTGAATGCTTGCTACTGGCTTCCATGGCCTATGACAGATACGTGGCCATTTGTAACCCTCTCCTCTACCTGGTTGTCATGTCCCCAGGAATCTGCATTCAGCTTGTGGTTGTTCCCTACAGCTATAGCTTCCTGGTTGCATTATTTCATACTATCCTCACCTTTCGCCTCTCCTATTGCCACTCCAATGTCATCAATCATTTCTATTGTGATGACATGCCTCTCCTCAGGCTAACCTGCTCAGACACTCACTCCAAACAGCTATGGATCTTTGTCTGTGCTGGGATCATGTTCATTTCTTCCCTTCTGGTCGTCTTTGTCTCCTACACGTACATTATTTCTGCCATCCTGAGGATGCGCTCAGCTGAGGGCAGGCGCAAGGCTTTCTCCACATGTGGCTCTCACATGCTGGCGGTCACCATATTCTATGGGACCCTTATCTTTATGTACTTACAGCCAAGCTCAAACCATTCCCTAGACACGGATAAGATGGCCTCAGTCTTCTATACAGTGATCATTCCTATGTTGAACCCTTTGATCTACAGCCTTAGGAACAAGGAGGTGAAAGATGCTCTGAAGAAAGTCATTGTCAATAGAAACCAGGCTTTGTGTTCATTAAATTAAGGAAGTAACTTGAGTAAATCTAAACAGGCTTTTCTTCATGGTCTGCTCTTTAAAAACTATCAGAATGTCTGTTTTTAATATGCAACTTCTGCATATGTGTTCACTGTAGAATGAAATTTTCAAAATATTTTCACTTAAAATGAGATTTTAGATGTGAAAACAACTGTAAGAATTTATAGCCATTCTCATTTTTTAATGGAAAATCTATTAAGACTAATTAATTTTTGGTCCATAGTGAAGTACTGATTTTCTCAATTCTCAAATAAATGAAAAAGCCTCTAATTATCTACATAACTAGTTGCAGGAAGAACATGGACAAAAGTTCAGACTTTTCACCTCTCGGAAATTCCCAGTTCAGAAATCTCTGGCTACATTACCAGTATCCCACATAAAAAGCAAAGATACATGGTATAAATATTCTTTTTCTGACTTGCTAATTTCTTAGAAAAAATATGACAATATAAAGCTGTTCCATATTATAATTTAGCATACTGCATTTATTAAAAAGAATAGTACTACATCCTAACTTTACTTTGTGACTGATTTAACACAACTTTCTACTGACCTGTAAACCTGGCTTGGTACTAAAAGACTCTTTTTGTAAAGAGCAGTAAACTGCTTTTTTTTAAGCCTATGAGAGCTCACTATATTTTTTCCAATTATCTAAATTAAAAAATAATAATAATTAGGCAGTTCAGGGATAGCATCCCAAGGGCATCATCCATTCCATATAAATATACTTAAAATAATGGAAACATCATAAACATTTGGCCAGTAGCAAGGATCATATGATTCATAGTGGGCAAACCTTCAGTAAGTTGATCCTTATTAATCAAGGTATAGCTTAAAACAAAAGGAACCCATTGGACAATGTAGCCTGTGTGTGGGCTTTCACTAGCTTATCAATTAAATGAGGACAATGATACTCATTTTGGAGTCTTCTTAAGGATTAAACAACATGGAAAGGGTAACCGTCAATAATGGTCTTCTATGAACCTAAAGACCTTCAACCAGGTCTTCTATGAACCTAAAGACCTGAGTTCTAGTTCCAGCTGTACTGATGAATTTGAGGGGGCAATATATAGATAAGGATTACCACACACAACTGATAACTGTGATATAGATACATAGATATAGATACAGATGTATAGATTATATAATATCTATATACAGATATTACATATAATATACAATAGATATAGATATAGATATGCATGCATCTGTTTCAAATAAATGCGACAATAATTTTATAATGTTTAATGACATAGAGAATGATTTTTAGTTTGCCACTCATGCATATCATTTAATAATTTTTTTCAGTCTAGGGGTCATAGAAATGCTTAATGACAAAAAACTAGGATGTTATTAAGAGCTAGAGAGAGAAGATCATATTTAAACTTGCCTTAGGTCAGGGTTCACTTTTGATCTTACTATACATTTTGATGGATCATAGAGATACAGGGCTACTCTGATCCAAGGTTCTCAAAAGTTTCTTCCTTATCTTTTCATGAAACACATTCATCTACTATTTGAACATTTCAGTGGCTCCCTGTTTTTGTTTTTTTTTTTTTTTTTTTTACAAAACTCCTGCAGCAGATTGTGAGTCCATATTCTATATACCAAAAGCCTATCATTAACATCTTTGACTTCACAATCTCCTGCCTTGGCAAGCTGGTGGGTTCACTGTGCCACCACTGTGCTATTAAAAAGCATGGATTGAGGGAGCTAACTAGCTCAGTCAGTAGAGCATGTGACTCTTAATCTCATGGTCGTGAGTTCGGATCCCCATGTTGGGTGTAGAGTATACTAAAACAGAACCAAACAAAAAACAAAACAAAACAAAACAAACATGGATTCTTTGTAGTCTACAAGCCCGAATGTGAATAGTGGGTCTAACATTTGCTGAATGAAAAGATCTTAGACAATTTAGTATGCTTACATATGCCTCAGTTTCCTCAGCAGTTAAGAAGATGAAAAAAGTATTGATGAATCAATCTATTACCATAGGATTTTAAAAGGCAAAGGATAAAAAAAAATTCAGAATGAAAACCTTTTTTAAACTGACAATATTTAGATCTCCTACTCTTCATTTTAAAATGTTAAACATTCAGAAAACTATATAAAGTGAAATTTAAGAACTTCAGATTAAAAGTGAAGATTTGTCATATAATTTTAATACGAGGAAAAATATGATTTTCACTTAGAATTTGATTATTTTGTAAATTAGTTTTGTCCTCTTTGAGGAGAAGTGTTTTTAATTTGTTAACAAATTATTCCACAGTGGCAACATATTTTAATGAAATATTTTCCCAAAAAATGTGGGATTATGAAGGTATTTATAGTGGTAAATGATTAGAAACACTTCACACATCCAAATGGGCACCAGATAAACACAAATTACAAGAATAACTAATATGAAAAAATAAGTTGTCAGTCCTTAGAAACATGGAATGCATGGTAAAACGGAAACGTACATTTGAAATTGAAATCAAGTTTAATGAAGTAGTGTATAGTGCGAAATGTAAAGGATGGTCAAAATGAATAGGAAGGAAAAAAAGGCCACAATACCATCTCACAGATATAACTACTGTTAACATTGCGATATCTATGGTTTGCATGGTTTTCCTCCGTGTGTGAAGGATCTGTAGGTCATAATGTGATGTGTGTCTACAGAAATCACTTATGACTATATAACCTGTTTAGCCCGCTGCCCTTTTTTAACATCCTGGATTGTGAACATTTGTCAATATCACAGGGGGCGCCTGAGTGGCTCAGTCCGTTGAACGTCTGACTTCAGCTCAGGTCCTGATCTCACTCACAGTCGGTGGGTTTGAGCCCCGCGTCGGGCTCTGTGCTGACAGCTCAGAGCCTGGAGCCTGTTTTGGATTCTGTGTCTCCGTCTCTCTGCCCCTCCCACACTGACCCTCTGTCTCTCAAAAATGAATAAATGTTAAAAAAATTAAAAAAAAATAATAAATCCAGGCTTGTTTCAACTTTTGAATGGCTACCTAATATTTTACTGAGATGTGCAGTAACTAACTATCAGAGTATTGACAACTTTAATGTTTTGGGAAGTAAAAATGAAACCATTCATATACTTGCATACTTTTATTATTCCACTAATGGCCTAGCACTAAAACCATTGTATCAATCAACGGCAGGACTAATGTAAACAATTTTGATGCTTACTATTACACTACCTTCTAGAAAGATGAACACAAATTTCACCTCCCTTGGTTGTGCAAGGCTATATTTGTTTGCTCACATCTTTACCAACCGCGGATAGTATCATCTTTTAATTTGGTCAACCAAACGAACAATTTATTGCTGGCTGATTCTTTCATATTTGGTAAAATGAAGTTTTTCTCTTTGAAATTAATATAAGCATATGAGTGTAAGTGACACTTATAATTATAGATAGAAATGCATTATGAAAAGAGACTCATCATTGATTTGAGTATTTCTTTAGCATATGGTATAATATGCATGTGTTTTATTAAATTATATTTTCTATGATTTTGCTTATAATACCAACTTATTTTTGTATAACTACCACTCTCTCTTAACAGCTTGCAAAAGCTGTAATCTGAATTTATTTCCCAACTCCAGGTTCCGTGACTTTAACTTTGTAGCCTGAAGTCAGCAATAGTCGGAATATTTATACCACAGAAATCAGAAAAACAACAGATGCTATAAATCAATACTTTTTGAACGCCAGTTGACAAACATTCACTGGTCTGGCAGAGTCCCACTCTATTTTACATTCCATAGCTTATAACACAGTTTACTATTTGTAGGGATAAATAAGTCTTCATTACACTTTAAAGAAATGTCCAGGGGCACCTGAGCGGCTCTGTTGGTTAAGCATATGACCAATTTTAGCTCAGGTCACGATCTCATGGTTTGTGAGCTCGAGCCCCACAGTTGGGCTCTACATTGGAGGTACAGAGCCTACTTGGGATTCTTTTTCTCTCTCTTTCTCTGTGTGTGTGTGTGTGTGTGTGTGTGTGTGTGTGTGTGTCTGTCTGTCCCCTGCTCACACTCTATCAAAGGAAGAAAGAAAGAAAGAAAGAAAGAAAGAAAGAAAGAAAGAAAACGAAAGAAAGGAAGAAAGAAAGAAAACTCCAGACTGTTCTTAGAGCTTTATTTAGTAGATTTATGGGTTACCCACCATGCATTACATATCTGAATTAACTTGTAAGGCTTTTCTCCTTTCCCAAATGCCATTCAACTAATAAATATGTGAAACTATGAATTTATTGAGCTCAAACGTAAACAACAGGAACATATAGGGCCAACACTGTGCGAAGTTAAATATTAAATTAAACACTAGGTTTTAAATTTATTATTTAAAATGAAATCTTAAAAACTATATTTTCACATTTATTGAAAGTTACATTTTTTATTATAGCATCATTTTCATTATATTTATAACAGAAGACTTTTCCACAATCATAATAAATATCTATTTCCACTGAGCTGGTACAGATACAATATCATGTACTTTATAAGTAATATTTTTACCCCTTCCTTTGTTGCATTGGCTAGTACACTAAGAATAATGTCTAGTCAGATTTATAATTGTTTTCTCAGTGGAGTTGAAATGTTTAGTATTTAATCTTAATATATTACTCTGAAATGTGCCCCCATTTCTTTTATCGTTGATAAAACGATATGCCTATAATACTGGGTTTTCATTGTATATGAGATTCCACATTTTAATTCAAGACATTCGTCTTCAACAATTCCCTACATCACTAAACATGTTAGAATTTCTGCCTGGAGCAAATCTGTTGAAGTTAAAAACAGGTGGTATTGAAACCTGAGAATGGCCCACAGGACCAGTGAGGATTATCTTTCCAATCCGGTCACCATAAAATAAGTATGAGTTAAGTTCTTAATGCAAGAAGTGGAAGATTATCCAGCATGAATGCTCCACAGATAAGAATATGAAATGCTTCTACAAGTATTCCATGGCTGAAAGCAATAATTCGGAAGTGACTGAATTCATCCTCTTGGGACTCACACAAAGTCCAGAGCTTCAAGCCCTTCTTTTCGGGATCTTGCTAGTGATCTACTTAATTAGTGTCATAGGTAATCTTGGGTTAATTATGCTAATTTATATCCGTTCTCAGCTTCACACACCCATGTATTCTTTTCTCAGCAATCTAGCTTTTGTTGCTTTTTGCTACACCTCCTCTGTCACCCCTAACACCCTGGTGAACTTCCTCCAAGAAATTAAGAGAATATCCTTACCTGCTTGTGCCACTCAGTTGTGTTGCTTTATCATGTTTGTGGTCTGTGAAGTGTATATGCTCTCAATCATGGCGTATGATAGGTATGTAGTCATTTCTAAACCTTTACTCTATACCATTATCATGAACAGAAGGGTCTGTATTCAAATGGTGGTCAGTACACATTTGTATGGCTTTTCTGTGGGACTCCTACAGACAATTCTAACATTCTACTTACCTTTCTGTAATTCAAACATAATAAATCACTTCTACTATGATGATGTTCCCTGGTTGGTCTGGCCTGCCGTAAAACCCATTATAAAGATATCAAAGAACTGATATTGTTCACACTTGCTGGTTTCAATACCCTTTTCTCTCTCTTTATCGTCCTCATCTCCTGCATATTCATTCTGTTTGCCATTCTGAGGATTAATTCAGCTGAAGGCGGACAAAAGGCATTTTCTACTTTTGCCTCCCACCTGACTTCATCACCATATTTTATGGTCTTCATGTATATGCAGCCAAAACAAGCCATTCTCTGGATACTGACAAAATAGCTTCTGTTTTCTATAGTGGTAATCCCCATGATGAATCCTTTAATATATAGCCTGAGGAACCAGGAAGTCAAAATGCTTTGAAGAGAATTATAGAAAAGGTTTGCTTTACTATAAAATAAAAGACCTATGGTCTAACTGAAAGCCCTCAGAGTCGGGATGCGAAACAAAAACAAAAACAAAAGAAACAACGTTAAAAAAAACAGTTCTCGGGTGTTCTGCATTAGCATACAATATTGGTAACATGCTTTCCTATCGATACAGAGTGTACGGTAATTTTCTGATTTTATTTTCTATTATTATGAAAATTATGACTCCTGAAATTATTTAAAGATGAGAAAATAAAATAAATTCAATTGCAAATAGTGGGTTAAATTTTGTTCCATAGATCATTGAAAATAAATTTCTTTTCCATAGAGGAATTTTTCCATAGAGGAACACTCCAACTCATGGCATTGGTAAAAACCACATCTATTTCAGATCACTAAAGCAATTAAAGTTATTAACATTGCCTAAAAAATACACACGCACACACACACGTACGTGCACATGCATGCACGCACACACACACACACACACACATGTACATGCACATGCATGCACACACACACGTACTCCCAGTAAGATGAATCTGAAAAAAATTGTTGGTTCTGATGACCTTACAGGGACAATGACATCAATGCTGGTGGAACACCTAACAAAGAGACTAAAAGAGAGGGGAGGCCTGGGCAGCTAAGTCAGTTAAGTCTGACTTCAGCTAAGATCATGATCTCACCATTCCTGAGTTCGATCCCTGAGTCAGGCTCTGTGCTGACAACTTAGAGCCTGGAGCCTGCTTCAGATTCTGTATCTCCCTCTCTCTCTGCCCCCCCCCCCACTCACTCTGTCTCTCAAAAATAAAATAAAAGCATAAAAAATAATTTAAAAAAGACTAAAAGAGCAAACTCAAATTTTTGCAAATGAGACAAGTCCTTCAGAGCAGAATAAGGTCTGTGGTTTAAATAGTAATGCTGTGCCAATGTTAACTTGCCTATTTTTATAACAGGACTGTCGTCATTTAAGAATACCCCTGCTTGGGGCGCCTGGGTGGCGCAGTCGGTTAAGCGTCCGACTTCAGCCAGGTCACGATCTCGCGGTCTGTGAGTTCGAGCCCCGCGTCAGGCTCTGGGCTGATGGCTCAGAGCCTGGAGCCTGTTTCCGATTCTGTGTCTCCCTCTCTCTCTGTCCCTCCCCCATTCATGCTCTGTCTCTCTCTGTCCCAAAAATAAATAAATAAACATTGAAAAAAAAAAAAAAAAAAAAAAAAAAAAAAAGAATACCCCTGCTTTTAGTAAATATAGACAGATAAGTAAATATGAAAATGAAGCATTACGTCTTCAACTGGTTATTAAACAGTTAAGAATAAAAAGTGTGGTAAAATGTTAACATTTGGGGAAATCTGGGTCAAGCATGTACAGGAATTCTTCGTAAAATGTAAGCATCTTTTCTGTAATTCTGAAATTATGTCAAAATAAAAAGTTAAAATGAAAATAAGACCTCAGAATTTATTATTTAATTTTAGTCTTTAGTTGATTGGTATCTTTTAACACATTTCTCATTTTGGTGTTTCAGTTTCAGATTCTTTGTAAATCTTATAAAACTCTCACTTTGTGCCAATAATACAAACATTTTGATGGAAGTTTATTCATTTTAAGAGTGGGAAGAGAAAACTTTATTAATGACCTTCTGATTTGGAGACCTCTGTATTCTGGCCAAGAGAAAAATTACGCATTAAAGTTACACACAGCTGCCACTTTTAGTCAGTCGGCAACAGGCCATTGCAAAATTTTGTCACATGCAGTACGTCGAGGAAGACAAGCAAATTTCATGCTCGTGAATTTATTTCATGCTTCATTTTTTATAAAGTAAACTTCTTGCTCAGAAGCCATGTTGCTCAGAATATTTTAACAGTGAAGACAACACTCCCCTAACTTGCCTGTTTTATCAGAAGCATGGCGAGCAGGAAAGGGAAATCCCTAATCACAATAAGGGTCCATTCTGGTGATGACACACTGTTGTTTCTTCTATGTTTGAAGTGGCTAATAGAACAAGTTTGCCGCTAGAAGCCTGGCTGGCTCCTCTGTGGACATTGTCAAACTGGACACAGAGTTTATTCTCTACTATTGACAGGTTGAGCACCGAGTGGTGCATGTACAGGAATCAGCCAAAGAGATTACAGGGTCTTTTACTGAGCCAAAGAATGACCACCATCCATCCTGCCACGGCTACCTTATTTAAGAGCGCATCGCATCAGGATGCAAGGGGCTCAGTATAACAATGGACTACATGCTCAGTATTATGTTTACAGTTGCTTGACTATGAAGCAGCTTCTCTGGTAAAAGTAACTTAAGTGACTATTCCATGAACATATATACCTCCCCGCATCGGTACATTCAGAAAAATCTCTCCCCATATCGCTTATCTAGAACTACTTGTGTGAAGTTTTTATTATCTTACTTCCAAATCCCTGATCCTCAAGCCAAACTGTTAGCCCCTACTCATGAAGTACAGTCATACTTCTGGATATCCCTTCTGTGGGGAAAGTCAACAACCAAGTGCATTGCTTGGAATTAAGTTCTTACAGGGTGTTTCGCTTCTCCAGTGTCTTATATGGCTACCCTTGAATAGAGCTATATAACTGTCAAAGAATGTCAAGGGTGTGAAATTTTGTCCCACTTCTAGCCAACAAGTTAGTCTTCTATAGTTCACAGATTCTGGCACAAGACCCAAGACACCAAAGTGACAGAGGACTTTATTACTCATGACTCAGCAAGCTCCATGAGTTCCATGTTTGTATCTGTTACCCTTGTCCCCCAAAGTCTCAAGCGGACGTTGTAGAGCAGCCCAGGTTGATGGTGGACACGAAGCAAGATTATGTCACTGCCGAGAAACCCTGAACTCAGGGTTTTGTATAGTGTTGTGTAATGTAAAGAAGCCTGCTTAAAATATTCCCCGAAGGGAGAAATTATCTTTAATAAGTTGCACAGTAAAACAAAACTTTCCTCCCCTCAAAGAAAGACATCATTTCTATTTTCCAAAGTTATTTCATACATAAACATGCTTGCACAATGTTCTGGAATGAAGGGTGTCTGCTTAAAAGAGAGTCAGAAAGAGAGGCGCCTGGGTGACTGGGTCGGTTAAGTGTCCAACTTTGGCTCAGGTCATGATCTCATGCTTCATGAGTTCGAGTCTTGTATCAGGCTCTATGCTGACAGCTCAGAGCCTGGATGCTTTGGATTCCGTCTCCCTCTCTCTCTGCCCTCCCCCGCTTACAGTCCATCTTTCTCTCTCAAAAATAAATAAACATTAAAAAGTAAAAATAAATAAAAGACAGAAACATAAGAAACGCATGAAGAATTGTCTGTCTACATCCACCCTTCATTTCTACATGGGCTTGGCTTCTGGACAATTTACCCAAGAATATGCCGTTTCATAGCCAATCTGACAGGGGTTGAAACCAAATATGTTCAAATTTCCCAATACAGTTTAATTAAGGTAACTCTCAACAGGACTCCAAGAAACAGGATAAGGTCAACCTGTGGTATTAGTCGCAACCAGACTTATCAGAATCCCAGACATAGGCAGGTGAACGAACCCCATAAATCACGGTATTTTGAGAAAAGTAAGTGCCTTTCTCCTGACGCTTCTGCAATGACTTGTCCCCTTATCCCAACACATTAATTCAGGTACAGCAGGATGTATTAGTAATTGCATGGACTCCATCTTTACCCATTTGGATAAAGCTTAAGACAAATTTATCAGCAATCGCTATTTGCTTCCACTATTTACGGCCACAAAGAAGAATGTCTTGAATTTACCAGCAGGCGGTCTAATTTACCATTTAAACAGCTAGGCCATCGCCAATAGCCCAAGAACCAAACACATAACATATATACCAAGGTTCATCAAGGGAAGTATTATCCAGAATTAGTATCTTGAGCTCTGCTTACTGAGTACAGTAACCTCATCTGTTTTCTGTTCTGCTTAGGTGCTGCTGAGGCTCAACGGCCACCGCAGCCCTGTGGACACAACCGGTTTTCAACTAAAGCACATTTAGTTAGAGAGGTTCATCAGTTTCCGTGGAGTGACTACAACAAAGTATCAACTGACCTATGATTGGTGTGCCTTTGGTCTCCTAGAGACTAGAGAGGAAGATGAACATTCTTTTAAATTAATCTTTGCAGTTGTACTGAAATATCAATCATAACCACAATTTGAGACACTAATCTCAGAAGAAAGGTTTCAATGTGACTAATTGGGAAATTCATTTTTGTCTGATGGCTTTCAAAAGCTGCTACTAAATAGAAGACCATGAACTGAATGTTTATTTTTAAAAAAAAATCATAATTTTACTCTGAAACCAATGTGACACAAATTAAAGCAGAGATAGCAATTAATCAAACTGTTTTCCCAAAAGAGATAATTAAAATGTTCTTCTACCCTAGATTCTTTCATTAACTAATAACCTAGAAAGTGATCTACCATTTCAAGGGAAATAACTTTGTCCCTAAACCCTAAATATAAAATAATTGTCTGCTCTGGAATATATATAATTATATTGTTTTTCAATGTTTGCTAAAAATAATTTAATACCCAAAAAAAGCTTCCTGGGGGACCACACACACATAATAGAAAGTTATCTCATAATATCCAGGTAATTTTAAATTTTACTGGCTTCACAAAGATTTCTTTCGGGTGCACTAGACTGGACTACTTGAGGGTTTGCGGTTGAACTGAATGGCGGTGTATTAAATATTGAAAAATATCAGATCATAGGAAAAATATGTTCTATCTTAGTGAGAAAGCCTTTGGACTTATATATCTATAGCTTTTATTCACTTAATCATCGAACAGAGAGTTACTGATCATCCTCTTTGTATTAGATACTATAAAAGGTAGGTGATTCGCTTGGGCACAAAATACAAATATTAGTGCTTAACAATATCAGTTTCAAGTTTAGGATGTGTTACAGACATGTTAGCAGTTGGTTACCATATAGTGTGGCAAGTGCTACAAAGAAGAAATCAATGGATGAAAAACCTATATATGGGAAACACTTATTCTACCCTGAAAAGTCAGGAAAGCCTCCAAGAAGAAGCAGCACAACAGGGTACTGGAAGTTGAGTGGGAGGAAAGTCAGACAAAGGGAATGATGGCAAAGGGAAAGTGTTCTGCGCAGAGATTAGAAACATGTATAAAATTGGGGCACCTGGGTGGCTCACTCAGTTAAGTGTCTGGCTTCAGCTCAGGTCATGATCTCATGGCTCTTGGGTCTGAGCCCCGCGGCGGACTCTGTGCTGACAGTTAAGAACCTGGAGCCTGCTTCGGATTCTGTGCCTCCGTCTCTCTCTGCCCCCCACTTCTCTCTCCCTGTCTCTCTCTCAAAAATAGACATTTTTTTTAAAGTGTATAAAATTCTGGGTTACATTTGAATAGCAATGGTGGCTTGGAATACCTGTGACATAAACACTATACAAAGAGAACCACAAAAGATGAGCCTGATCTGAGATGTAGGAACCGGATTTTCAAGAGGTATGTCAGCCATGTTGAAGAAAGGCTTTTACCTTGAGAAGAATAGAAAGACATTGAAGAATTACACCAGGAGAGCATAAAACTGAAATTCGTGTCTATGAAAGTTTACATAAGCCAAACTGTGAGGAACAGAGAGACACAGAAAAGATTGGAGGCAAGAATAAAAATTCAGGGTCAGTTGTAACCAAATAACAAGTCATTGTGGTTGGATCAAGGAACCGATATCAGTGAAAAGATATGTAAAGTGTGTAAAGTATGAAATAGGTATCAGGGACAAATTGAATATTGGCATGGGAAATAGGAAAGCAAAGTAAAAGATAATTGGTCTGATTTGGAAAACTGAATGGATAATGGCACTGTTAGTTGAAGATGTAAAATATATACTTCAGGTCTGAGTATTAGGTTCAATGCGCAGAGATACCAAGTTATTTTCTACATGTGATACTCTTGATGACCGTCTAGAATATATAAGTGGGAATTTCTGGAGGGCATTTAGATGTATATAGAACATAGAAAATAAATGAGGGATAGAAATACATATTTGTGGTTAAGCAATGTATAGGTGTCTACTGAAGACATAGGATTGGATAAAATCACCAAACAAGAAGGGATAAAAGGGAAAGGCTGAAGGCTTTGATGAAAGCATGAATAATATGTTGTCTAAATAGAAGCAGAGACTCCAAGGTAGAAAATCAGAATGGACAAATAATAAACACAGAGACTGCTCTGTTCGGGAAACCAAAGGTGTATTCAATAGGGGTCAGTGCTACAAAGCTGCCAAGGTAAAAAGAGCTTTATTGGATTTGGGAATAGGGAAGCTAATAGTAAACTTGATGAGGGGATTCCTCCGTTTAATGGAAAAGGAAGGTAGGTTATATTTGGTTAAGTCATAAACACGATTGAGAAATCAGGGGTAGATGCTTTTCCTAAGGTATATGGTTGAAAAGTGCTAAAGAGGAGAGAAAAAATAAAATAGTAACCAAGATAAAGTTTCCAAGGGGATATTAATCAGAATTTAAGGGGACGAAGTGCTTTTTAAATTTTACTATCTTTTACTTGTCTTGACCATCATGTGCATGCGAAGTAACCTGAGACAATGTGGTGATAAAGGAAAATCAAATTAACTTATCCTCTGCTATGCTTGAGAAAGGAGGGGGGATGATTTCAATTCTGCTAGCTAGCATGCATTCAGAGTCCAGCCTGGGTTTATGGAAGTGGTCTGTAACACTTAGTTGTTCTAAAAGTTGCTTCAGTTCTATTCACCTTGGGCCATTTAGATACCTGAAGGAGGAAGGTAAAATAATGTCTCCAAATCACTGAAAGCTGTTTGAAATTTGGAAACTATTCTCTTGAAATTTGGCCAATTATTCTCTGGTGTGCATTTTGCCAAAAGACAAAGTCAGAAAAATCACAGTCCCGTTTTTCCTTGAAATCATATTATGGGTGTCTTGAAAAAAAAAAGACAGTGGATATAAGGAAAAAGAAGAAAATTTAAAGATTATACCAAACAGGATGCCTATAAATAATAGTATTCATATTTTGTTTCTTTCATTTTATATGTTCTGCACTTGATTTTGGTAATTTTTAATATTCTTATAAAATAATGAATTTGTAATAATTTCATGAGATAAACTTACAACTTAAATCATTTTTATATATGCTGCCAAAGCCACTTACATTATTTTTTTAATGTTTATTTATTTTTGAGAGAGAGAAAGACAGAACATGCGTGGGAGAGGGGTAGAGAAAGGGAGACACAGAATCCAAAGCAGGCTCCAGGCTGTGAGCTGTCAGCACAGAGCCCAACATGGGGCTCAAACCCACAAACCAGGAGATCATGACCTGAGCCGAGGTCGGATGCTCAACCAACTGAGCCACCCAGGTGCCCCAAGCCACTTACATTCTTAATGTCGCTTTTTATTTCTTTATATTTAAAGAAAAGTAGAACAAAAATTTTGCCATTATCTTGATTATAACATTTTAATTGAAATGTTCTCTTTCTACTTATACAGCTCCCTGGTGGATTTTTGTATCACGGAATTTTTCCTGGACCAAATCCTTCACACTGAAAGCATAAGTGAAATCCACACATAATTCTGAGTGCTTATCAATGTTCTTCTTCGGCCGAATTTAACATAACACCCTGATGAGCCAGGACTCTCTTCTCACAATTGAATTGATTATTCCTTAAAAGTAAAGATTATTCAGAGCCTGTGCTCTAGATGAGTTTATTGTAGATTTGTTGTTTATTGTTTATTGTTCATCTCTTTCATGGCAAAAGGCAATCAGTCAGCAGTCACTGAGTTTATTCTCTTGGGCCTCACAGAGAATCCAGAGTTTCAGGCCATTCTCTTTTGTGTATTCCTATTGATTTACTCATTTACTGTCCTGGGTAATCTTGGCTTGATTGTGTTAATCCAAATAAGTCCCCAGCTTCACACACCCATGTATTTTTTCCTCTGTCATCTGGCTTTTGTTGATTTTTATGGTGCCTCCACCATCACTCCAAACACCCTTGCAAACTCGTTACGTGAAATTAAAAGTATGCCATTTTATGCATGTGCCACTCAAGTGTGTTGCTTTATCACATTTTCAGTTTGGGAATTATTAATGCTGTCTGTCATGGCCTATGATCGCTATGTGGCCATCTGCAACCCTTTACTCTACGTCATTCTCATGCCCAGGAAACTCTGCCTCCAAATGGTCACTGGCTCTTATATTTATGGACTCACTGTAGGACTCGTACAAGCAGTGGCTACATTCCACATGTCTTTCTGTGACTCTAATGTGGTCAACCAGTTCTACTGTGATGATGTCCCCTTGATTGCTCTGGCTTGCTCTGATACCCAAGTCAAAGAGTTGATGCTGTGGATCATTGCTGGGTTCAATGTGTTCTTTTCTCTTATCGTTGTTCTCATATCCTATGTGTTCATTGTCTTCACCATCTTAAAGATCCATTCTGCTGCAGGAAGACATAAAGCCTTTTCCACCTGCGCTTCTCACCTGTTTTCTATTACCATGTATTATGGGACCCTCAGTTTTATGTACCTGCGCCCCAAGTCAAGCCACTCACTGGATAAAGACAAATTTGCCTCAGTGTTCTATGCAGTGGTGATTCCCATGTTAAACCCATTGATCTACAGCTTGAGGAATCAGGATGTAAAAAAGGCTTTCAAGAAAATCTTTGACAAAGCACATTCTGATAATAGATAATCAGTTGTACTGTTCCTAAAGAAACGCTGGAAATTAGGAACTTTTAAACGAAGGCTTGTATATGGGACAGTGCCAGGAAGTGTAGAAAGCTTTGTCTTCTGAAGCTCAGTTCCCTGACTCTATTTCCTTGAAAATAGGCCTTTCTTGTTTCTGCTTACACATAGTAGACATTTTATAAATGTTTATTTGTTTTACTGTTGAATTCTAAAAAGAGAGATGAAAACAACCCATTCTGTTTTTCCATGAGATGCTTCAACAATAGAGGTGAAGAATAAAGCACCTTAAAATCATAACTTGATCTTATTTCACTATGATATGGGGAATTTTAGGTTGTCTTCATAGACATCAACCATGCACATATGATTGAAAATACCAGGCAAGATTTTCCTCCATAGTTGAACCGAAATGAAAAAATAACAAGGTGTTCGGTTGAAGGGTTTGTGTTTGAAAATGCCTGAAAAGTGACCTTGCTCTTTACTTTAAATGTCCCTGTTGATACGGTTGAACGTTTTTCATAAGACCTCATTTTTTTAGAGCAGTTTTAGTTTTACCACAAACTATAGGTCTGAATTTCCTTACCTACAAAAGAAGGATGGTTTTGATGTTTTTATGTGTTTTGTGTTTATGTGTACGTGTATGTGTTTTGTATCCATCCGTATAGATACACCCACCAGGAAAAGTGTGGTGAATGGAAACACCACACTTCTCTGTCAAACCTACTTTAAAAATATAAGATTTCATGCAACTCACAAAGTTCTCCAGCACCTCAAAGAGCATGTCTGCACTATGTTCACATTAAGTGCAGAAGGGGAAATAATCATCTGCATGAGAGGTGGCATTCTATGTAATTACTGCAACGATCACAATTTCCTTCTAAAGTGGAAAAATTAAGAAGATAATATTAAGAAACCAGGGCTCCTGGGTGGTTTAGTCGGTTAGGCATCTGACTTCAGCTCAGGTCATGATCTCTGTGAGTTCGAACCCCGTGTCGGGCTCTGTGCTGACAGCTCAGAGCCTGGAGCCTGCTTTGGATTCTGTGTCTCCCTCTCTCTGTCCCTCCCCTGTTCATGACTCTGTCTGTCTGTCTGTCTGTCTCTCTCTCTCTCTCTCAAAAGTAAATAAAGATTTAGAAAAAAGAAACTAATTTAATTGCTTTTTGTGAATATTAAAATGATAAAATCTTACAAATTACTGTTTTCATTAAATTTTATGGCATGATCCTATAACATTCATTGAATAAATTACAGGTACACATAAATAACCTTATAACTTAAGATTATTTCTATTTGAACAAATGTGCAGGTACGCTGAACTTATTAATGCATTTAATAACATAATTTCTTATAAACAAATACCTCCCATTATATTTAAAAATCAGATAATGACCCATTTAAGATTAGATCATCTGTATTGCAGCATCTTTCTTAACATCTACAATGTTAAGAAAGAAAAATGCAAATAAACTTACATTTGCATTTAGAATTGTCATATTACTAGTGATGTGAACTTAGGCACTTTACATATAACTGAGACCCAGAAGTAAAGCCTCAGACATTTCTTAGGTTTATTTTATTGTATTAGGTAGGAGTGCTTGATTCAGTGCCTGGAAGCTAGTAGAAACCTAACCAGGCTTTGTCCTTCTTTCTTCAAGACTGATAAGCTTTTGAGAGCTAGGTGAATTAATCTTTAATTATATACAACAAACATTTATATAACAAACATATACATACCACTTGTTATCACAGGATATTTTTGTAAGCACTTCATAAATATTAACTCGTTTCATCTTTAAAACAAACCAATTAGTAGGGTCCTCTTATTTTCTAGAATTAGAAACAGAGTCACACAGTTTAAGCCGATTGTCCAAGGGGTGGTAGTTAATAAAGGAAAGGCTTGGCATTCAAGCTCAGGCAGCCTTCCTTCCAGAATAGTAAGTTCTACCAAAGACACACTGCTACCTTTGCTTGAGCTACACAAAGGTGTGTTTGAGGGTGTATTTGAACATAATTTCAGTGGTCTGTCAAGGCTGCAGTGGCCTGCACCAGACTCTTTGGATCATGCTGACTTCCCAGAATTGGCCTGGGTTCTTGTGGAAAAGGTCAAGGTTGGCTGAACTACAGTCACATTTTTAGTTGATGGGGAAAGAATTACAAGAAATATCAGGAGGAGGAAGTTTGATTTATTTACCCTCTTGTATTAAATTAAGCATTGGTTATTCTTATTTTCTTAACTTTAACAGCTTTAAGGTTTCACAACTTTTATCCAAGGCTTTCCTTGAGGCATCTTTAACCTCTTTGTTCCTTAGACTATAGATCAGGGGGTTCAACATCGGGATCACCACCGTGTAGAATACAGACGCCATTTTGTCCGTGTCCAGGGAGTGATTTGATTTGGGCTGTAGGTACATAAAGATCAAGGTGCCGTAGAAAATAGTGACAGTCACCATATGGGAGCCACAGGTGGAAATGGCCTTGCGTCGCCCCTGAGTAGAGCGGATCCTTAAGATGGCAGCAATGATAAAGATGTAGGAGGTGAGAACAATGGAAGAGGAGCAGATCATATCAAAACCAGCAAAGGCAAAGATCAGAATTTCCTTCACGTGTGTGTCTGAGCAGGACAGAGCCAAGAGAGGAAGGTCATCACAGTAGAAATGGTTAATTACATTGGGGCCACAGTAAGTTAGATGGAAGGTGATAATGGTATGGAATAGGGCAACCAGAAAGCTGTATATATATGGAACTGCCACTAATTGAATGCAGAGTCTTTTTGACATCAGGGTTGAATAGTGCAGGGGACTACAGATGGCCACATAGCGATCATAGGCCATAGAAGCCAACAGGAAACACTCGGTGATCATGAAGGTGAGAAAACAGCCCAGTTGTGTTGCACAAGCATAGAAAGGAATAGTGTTGATTTCCACAACAAAATTCACCATCATCTTTGGTGTGATAGCAGAGGAGTAGCAAAGGTCAACAAAGGCCAAGTGACTGAGGAAATAGTACATAGGCAAGTGGAGTCGAGCATCAATCCTGATTAAAGTTATCAACCCCAGGTTGCCCAGCACTGTGACCAGATAGATGATGAAGAACACCACAAAGCATGGGGCCTGAAGCTCTGGCTGGTCTGTGATTCCCTGGAGAATGAATTCAGTGACATGGGTGATATTGGTCTCAGCCATTTATTTAAGTGAATTTTACTGATTTCACTCCAAGTTGAAGAATAAAAATGGCACTTCTCATGGCTCCTGCCAATGTTGGCAAAAGGTGATCGCTGGTGTCTTCTTGCCTTGAATCGTGTTGTCTTGTGGGCGAAAAGTATACCTTATATCTTGGATAACATGCAGAGGACTCTTGCCTCAGGGAGAGGAGTCCTTTACTCTCACAATAGCCTTCTTAAATGTTGTTTTGCCGTGTAATTTTAGAAAATAAGGAAGGGTGCTGGTTAAAATTGTAATGCTACCTGAAAGAAGACACTTGAGACAATAAACACTAACATTTCAGCATTTTTGCTGCCACTATCTTTTCTCTGTATTTATAAATATGGCAGCACAAAAATGTGTAACTCATAAATGAAGCTATTTTAACTTTTTTCAACATATTTGCATGTTTCCACAGGCTTAAAAAACATCAAAATAATCTACTTTGACTTATTTGCTTTCCTATATCCCCTCTTTCACTTACATAGACTAAGTACTTGAGGCTGTAGAAACTAGAAGAAAATTAATCAGAAATATAGAAGAAACATGCAATTTTATTTGTATAGCAATTAGGGACTCATTATTTTTTCCCAATTCAAAATTCACAACATTCTAATGTTTGTTGTCCAAAGAATTAACATTAATTAAGTAGTCTATCATATAACTTGTTAAACTACAGGGAGATAGCCATCTTTCCCCATAAACATGTGTCTGTATACTCCAAGGGCTTAAAATATCAAAGCACTTACTCTAGTAGGTTCTAGACATATCAACAACATAGCCTAAGGAAATAATCAGCAGCAAGCAGAGTTTAATAGAAACATGTATAGCTAGGTGGAGTTCTTAATGCATGCTTCAGAATAATTGCAACTCTTTCTAGTTCTACCAGCCTTAAAAAGAGGACTAATCTCATTAAGCTCAATATTAGCCTATTTGAATTTAGTTTTGTCCTTTGCTTTATATTCTACAGAATATAACTACAAAATATTAATAAAGAAAGGCACCTTGAGAAATTCATCATGTCTACTGCCTTCATATTTCAAATTTTATTTTTTTCTACTGTTATTATGTACCTGCTGCCACTGAAGGCTGTCCTTATCAGATACTCTATTTTTTGTCATACATGAATGAACTTATGCCTGTCTCTTGCTAATGCTATGACAAAGGTTCTATCCCAACATCCCTGATTGACATTTGCAAAAACCCAGGCTTATGGCTGTGGTCAGAGTAGGTGGTATAATGTGAGTGTGGCTGGGTTTGTTTGAAAGCAGAGCCCAGGGGGTGCCTGGGTGGCTCAGTAGGTTAAGCAGAGGACTCTTGATGTTGACTCAGGTCATGATCTTATGGTTGGAGAGATCAAGCCCCGTGTTGGGCTCTGTGCTGACAGTGTGGAGTCTGCTTGGGATTCTCTCCTCCCACCCTTCTCTGCCCCACTTCTCATTCACATGCATGCATGTGCTCTCTTCCTCTCTCTCTCTTTCAAAATAAATATAAACTTAAAAAAAAAAGCAGAGCCCATATTCCTAATTATCATGCTACACTGCTCAAAGTGCATGGCTTGCTCTTTTAGCTTTAATCACTAGGATCGAATTTTAAATCTGGGAGACGAATTTATTTTTCTGTAATATCAAACAGAATGTTTCAAACTTGGAGAAGACAAATATGAAAGCAGTATTTTTTTGAAGAGTCCTGGGCTTTCTATGCAGTTTGCCAAAGTAAAATTGCAGGAGTCTGAGCTTTGAAAAAGTTATCAAGTAATGCTGTCCATTCTGCTAAATAACTGTTTCATTCAAGAATATTCAGAATTAAGGCCTCTCTTACTTGCTTATAGGGCTTGAATGCATTGAACGTTTTCTCACAAAGTCTTTTATTTCAATTCCATATGTGAAGTTATAATGTCAAACTTAATTGAAAATAATTATAAGACTGCCATGAGATGTATAAGTAAAGGAGGCCTTCACTGAAAGAAATGGTGTCAGAGGAAAAGACCCATTTATAATTTGATAATATTTTACATAAAACAGCAAAGTCCATCTGTGCATTAGAATTTCTTATATCATTGCTTTTATTAACTTGAGGATTTGTGGTGGTTAGAAGGTGCATGTCAAACAAAATCAGAGGGAACCTTTTGAGAAGAAAAATACATCAATTAAAGCATTAAATATGGTGGTTATTTACTATTAATCAGAATATTTATGCACCACATTACTGCTAGAAGAACAGAGTTTACAGTGGAGGTGACTAATTAAGGAGGAGTTTTGGTTTCTAACTCAAGAAACTTAAATCACCTAGAAATAAAATTACTTATAAGCATCTGTTAAAGTTCTCATAAAATCCAGCATTTATGATTTTGTATCTACCTTAGAACTCTATGGGTTATTTTATCAATCCCCCTAATTTTTCAAAAGTAATTATTTTTCTCATAGCTTCCAATTACTCTCAGTAGGTTGTTCTGAAGCGACCACTATTTCAAAGTATTACTAATATTTCTGTCATTTGCACAACTCTGGAATAGGGAAGTCCTCAAAATCATTGACGTATTTCACCTAAAGATTTATTTAAGAAGCATTGTTGTTTTATTGTTTCATCGCATCCTTCCTGAAGTGGGTTTTTCCTGGAACTTTACGGCACATTGGAAACACCTATGAAGTTTTTAACTCAATGTCCCGGTACCCCCCACCAATTTAACCAGAACATTTGGGCTGTACCCAGGCATCAGCATTTGCAAAGCCCCCTAGGTGGTTCCAATGTACAGACATGTTTGGGAATAAGTAGCCTGAAGAACGAATTTGTTAGAATGGCCAGCAGAGATCAACCATTCTTTGAAACTTACTTTTACTTCTCTTCTGGTTTTGCTTGCCTGACCTATGGCTGAATTAGTTTGAATACTAATGACTCCACCAATGCAGTGGAATTCAAATTGGAGTATGGCTGTTTCTACTGACATGAAAAGACTCACCAAGGGTTATGTGGACAAGAATACTTTGAAGAAAATTAATTTACAGGTCCTCCATTTTTTTTTATCTGTTCCTTTCCAAATATCATTTGCCTGAGAAGGCACTCGTACTCTTGGTTTTTGTTTGTATCGTCCCTTTTCAAAACCCACACTTCTCACACTTGACAAATGAAAGGCATATCTCTCACCCATTTGGAATCCTATTATGTTTCCTGGCTCCAACATTTGGGCATTTAGATGATTCTTTTCAGATCAACCTATAAATATACCCCTGGTTCATTAATAAATTCAATTTCAAATGAAAATTAAATATATATTGAATAATTATCCACCAACAATGGACGTATATAGATGATTTTAATCATTTAATTGTGATAATAACTCAAATAGAAATATTTTACCACAATAACATATAGAAGCTATAGAATCTATTATTACAAAAATTAAATTCTAATCAGTGTGTATATATTTGAATTTCAGAGAAGCAAAGCAAAGTAAACAGGGAAACAGTTACATTATAAAATATAATAAAATACATTATTATGGTGAAAATTGAATGGACAAATGAATTGAAAGAGAAAAAAAAGAAATGCTCTATTCTCTCTAATTGTACAAAGGAGTCTCTGTGTTTTCAATGGATGATGACAATTATTGATTACAATCATATTACACTATTTTTAATGAATTTAACTTTCTATAGACATATATATGTATGTATGTAAAAATTCATATATATAAATATACAATGCCAATATTTATAATATAAAATTATCTTTTGTACTTATTTAAACTATTGGTGAAACGTTTTAACTGTTTACTTAACTATATATAATGAGGCAAATACTTGTTATTTTTAGTTATTTGAGTACGAAGATTAATCAGTAATAGTCATTTTTATTTCTTTCTGGTAGTTGACTACTTTGTTAACAACTAGCAACTTCATTTATTTGATTCTCCATCATCTGTTTTTGTAGATTCTATTTTGCCCATCCGGTTTCTCAAAACACCGTTGCAAAACAAATTAAATATTTCCTTTATACTAATTCTTAAAGGCTTTGCCTTGCTTATTAAGGATTAGGGATGTATCTCTGATGTTCTACAGGCTTTGGCAATTAACACAATGGCAAGCTTTGCACAGAGAAAGTGTTCGATAGCAAAGAAGAAGGAAATAGTTATTGGGAAACATCTTCTTTCCTATCCACAGCTCTATTAGTCAATAAATTGACCTGATTTACTTGGTGTCTCATCTTATCTAGGTCCTGCTCCCTGCTTTATAAGGGTCTGTATAGCTTTTCCAAGCCAAGCATCCTTCATCCTTCACCAAGCTTGGTTTCCTCCCCAGAGGTGACCATCTTGCAAAGGCACACTGCACACCATCAGTGTACTGGGCATACAGATGTACAGATTGGAGACATTGTCACTTCTTTAGCCATAAGATGCTCCCTCTGTGTATCCCAAAACACGTACAACTGACATGACATGACATGACAAGATGTGACGTGACGTGATGTGACATGACACGACATGAAAAAGGGTGAGGAAGCACTTGGTGTGAGTCTGCCTGCCTTAAAGCCCTGCTTGAGGCCAAACACCTCTTCTGAGAAGGAATATTAGAAAAATGAAATACCAGGGGCACCTGGTTAAGCCAGGTTAAAGGTCCGACTTTGGTTCAGGTCACGATCTCACAGTTCCTGGGTTCCAGCCCGGAGTCAGTCTCTGTGCTGACAGCTCAGAGCCCAGAGCCTGCTTCAGATTCTGTCTCCCTCTCTCTCTCTGCCCTTCCCCCACTCACGTCCTGTCTTTCTCAAAAACAAAGAAACATTAAAAGAAAATTTAAAGTCAAATGAAATACTAGTGGATTTCTATTTTATTTCAGGTTTCAAAAATTACAGTGAGTATCCATTCTTTATTTAAAAGGGAAATGTTTACCATATATCTGGTGTTTTCCAACAATAGAAAAACACTGTTACCATTACTTCAGTTTAGAAACATTCCTGGTCACCCACTGTTATAAGAGAATTTTAGACAGGAGAGCCACCTGCCTTTGTATCTCTCCTCGGTTGGCCATATAACAACTAGCTTTTACGAGTACTGCTGTCGAGGAGAAGGTGGTTCTAGATGACCTGGAAAACTCAATATGAGGTCATTTAAGGAGTGTGTGTGTGAGAGAGAGAGACAGAGAGAGAGAGAGAAGGGAGACAGAGAGGGGGCAGGAGGGAAGGGCAGGGAGTTAGAGACAAAGTAGTATTTTAAGTACAAATAGACATCCTTTAGAAAGTACTGGCAAACAGAGTATGGAACTAAGAAATGTAGTTAGGATGTTATAGGTGTTATCTCTAAAAGCATACTGATTCTGGGGCACCTGCGTGGCTCAGGGTCGGTTAAGCATCTTACTCTTGATTTGGGCTCAGGTCATGGTCTTGTTCATGAGTTCCAGCTGCATGTCTGGCTCTGCATTGACAGTGAGGAGCCTGCTTGGGATTCTTTCTCTCTCTCTCTCTCTCTCTTTCTGCCTCTCTCTCTCTCAAAATAAATAAACTTAAAAAATATATTGAAAGCAGATGGATTCCATCAGATACCACAGCTTGCAAAGGGGAGAGGTTCCTAACGGGAAGCTAGGCTATGGGTGGAAGGTTGGCAATTCGCTCCATGTACAAATTCCATGACTCACCTGCTTAGCAATGATCCTGGCTCTCAGTGAGCTCATTCTGAAGGTGTTTGGGTGATTTACTAGTTCCTGGATCCCTTCGGGTTTAAATTTGATCCTCTGGAGATATCAGAAAGCTGCAGTATTTATTTTCCTATTTTTCTCAAATTAAGATAAGCTGGACAAACTATATTGAGGAGTTCAAAAATGTTTAATTATCTGTAGTCCTGAAGGAACAATTTCCATGAAGGTAAAGGTAGACTATACTACTAGAAACAACATAAAAAGACTGTAAACTTGGTTCATTTGAATAAAATATTCAAGTTTTTTGAGAGGAAAACATCAACCCTTAAATACTGAGTAACTCACTTATGAGACCTTGGACAATGTCCAAATTCTTTCTAAGCCTCAATTTCCTTAATTGTAACATTCAGTAAAAATGGTCCATATTTTATGATTTTGTGAGTATTGAATAAATTAATGTCTGGGAAGGACTCAGTAAACTCTATGGTAAATATTAAGTGTTCAAAAGATATTTCCTTTGAAAAGTAAGAGGAGACAAAAAAATAAATGATACCAAAATAACCCAAAAACCTACCTAAAAACTAGAACTGCTTTCACCATAGTTTCAGATTTTGTCTTTGTGAATCTATACAAGAAGGGAAATGTGTTTTTATTAATGGTGAAATTCAGTTTCTCACCAAATTTCAAAGTAGAAAGCCATTTTCAAGTCTAATATACATCATATATTACTAGATACATGTGTGTGTAATACAAAACTCATAGCAGAAGCCAAAACTACTGGAAAATCTGCCTACTGCTTCCAATTTGCCCCAATCATTTGCCCCTTCCAATCCAGCTTTGCCCCCCACCACTGAAGCCGGTTCTTTGTAGCTTGTCTGCCTATCATCTCACTGGTAAATACAACGGACGCTTTTCAACTCTGTCGGATTTCCTCTGAAATCTGAAAACGTTGTATATGGTCTCACTCCTTGTCATTTGTTAAACCACACTTTTTTTTTCAGTTTTGTTTCTTTTTTTAATCATGGTAAAGCACTTTTATATAAGATCAAACCCCATAACAACATTGTAACTGCACAATACAGCACTGTCAGCTATAGACAAAATGTTGTACGCAGAACTCTAGAACTTATTCATCTTACACAATTGACCTTTTCTATCCTTTAGCAATCAACTCTTATCTCCCCCACCCCCCTCCTTGGAAACCACCATTCTACTCTTTCTATGAGTCTGACTATGTCAGATACCTCATATCTAAAATATGAAGAATAGAATAATGCAGTACTCGTCCTTCTGTAACTGGCTTATTACGCTTAGCATAATGTCCTCCAGGCTCATTCATGTTGGCACATATGCCGAATTCTCTTCTTTATTAAGGCTGTATGATATCCCATGGTAGATCCATGCCACATTTTCTTTATTCATCACCCATCAGTGGGCATTCAAGTTGTTGCCACCATGTGACTACTGTGAATAATGATGCAAGGAACATGAGGACTCAGATATCTCTTGCAGATATTGATTTCAATTTTGGGGGGATACATATCCAGAAGTGAGACTGATGAATGATATAGTAGTTCTGTTCCCACTTTTTGACGAACCTCTATAATGTGGTCAAGAGCAGCGATACCATTTTATATTCCTACCAATCATATACAAGGCAATTTCCCCGCATCCTTACCAGCACCAACCCTTGCTTGCAATTTCTCAAGGCTTTACAACAAATTATTTGCATCATCCTTGATATAAATATTTGAGGTCATCTAATTTGACATGATCATATAAACAGATGAGGAAACTAAGGCTCCTCGACCTTGAGTAATTCTGTCTCTCAGTTTCCCCCTAAGAGCAAATAAAAGAGCGTCACAGTCGTCATTAACAATAACATCCACAAACTCCTATTTAAGGTCACTTTTATTGCTCCAGACTTCACCCTGTGTATGTGTGTGTGTGTGTGTGTGTGTGTGTGTGTGTGAGACATATTTTATAAATATATTTTTATGTATTATATATAATTATATACAGCAGCACATTTACTTTTCACAACAATCCTGCAACATAAGTGCTGTTATTACTCCCATTTTAGAATGAGGAAACCAAACTACAGACATTGGGCACCTTGCTCAAGGTCACCCGCTGAGTAAGTGGAAAAGCCGTGTTTTGACTGGCTGTAGAGTCGTAACCACTAACTGACACTCCTCTTCCTTCCCTTCTCTGCTCTAAACACAACCAGATTGACTGCATCTCCCAGTCATGGGTGAGGGCTGGCTCTAACCGGATGCAGCCAAAAGGGAGTTGTGACAAGAGGTGAGACTGCACCAGGAGAGGAAGGGCAGGGCACTTGTCCCCTGCCCCTGCTCTCTCCTCGCTTTGGCACCATGTCTCAGACAGCAGATCAACCCTCTGTCCGGCTCCCTCCAGGAGCCCCACATCCACAACCTTGATCCCATCGGGCTCCTACATCTCCCTACGTCCCTTCAGACCTTTCGGTGGTGATGAGGTGGCACCGTTGTTAGGCTCTAGGTGCCTCACTAATCTTTCCTTATTGACGTCTCTTCATTTGAATTATATGGGTTGGTTCTCAAGATTCTGATCAACAATTCTCTGACTGCATTGCAATCAGGCTCATTTTGTGGTTGTTGTTTTTGAAAACTAAATGCTTTGGGAATTTGTTAGGAAGCAAGATCACGTCTATTTAAGTGAGAGTGGGTACATTCTAAGACCTTTGGAAAAATCAAACACTTCGGCGAGGACTTAAAGAACAGACACGATTACCATTCCTAGAAATAGGGAAATGATCTGTGAGGTGCATGGATCTTTACTATCTGCTTAAGATATGAACTCTTTACATTTTATCCATGTAATCAAAATTATATATCTTAAGTGAGATCTGTGTAGATATGAGGAAGAAGAAACATCTCTTGACAACTGCCAGGTGGGCCCTGATCTGGTACTAAAAGTTAAGCTGTACTATCATATCAATAATATTATTGATAATAACATTGCTAATAAATTAATATCAATAATACCAACAATATCATAGAACACCAACATGAGAAAAGTTTACTTGGTAACAGTAATGATGCAAGACAAAAACAGGGTCACTCATTAATAGTGTCAGAGATCTAGTCAAAATCAAGAACACTGTCTAGACCACAAAAATGGTCCAACATTCTTCTCCTCTGGCTACTGTAAGGGACTGTTGCTTCATTACCGATTAAAGCTTTATCCCTATTCCAATTTGTCCGTGTTCTATATAGGAACCATTAACGTACTAAATCATAAAAACGTGTCACTCCATGACGGTACCCAATCCAGAGTGCCACCATGCTTTCTTGAACCCTACTCTAAATAACCTCATAAGATGCAATCCCACAACAAGCTTGATTCCCGTGGTGTACAACGTCCATTGTTAAAACACACAAAAGTAACACAACTTTGACCAGAGATTGTTCCTGGTGATCTTTGCCTGGAGCACACTGACAGATGAAATGGAGCGAATTCTGGGATTTATTTATTTGGAAATAAAGATTTATTTATTTGGAAATAAAGATGTATTTATTTCCAAATAACTTTGGGGGCTAATGTATGAGGTAAGTAAGAAGTATGGATAACATATACCTGACCATTGGGCACCTGGGTGGCTCAGTCAGTTAAGTGGCTGACTTTGACTCAGGTAATGATCTCATGGTTGGTGAGTTCAAGCCCCATATTGGCCTCGCAAAGCCCACTTCAGATCCTCTGTCCCCTCTCTCTCTGCCCACCCCCACTCTCTCTCTCTCAAAAATAAACATTTCATATATATATATATATATATATATATATATATATATATATATACCTTATCATGAATGGAGACACTGAAGCTGGACAATTGTTATTGGGGTAAGGATTATTGTATCAAATCTTCTAATTTCTAATTCTGTTTATGTTTGAAAATTTCCATAATAAAATAGTTATTAATAATAATTAGTCCATTTACTGAAAGGAGAAAAATGTTTTAAAAATTGTAAGTAGTCATATTAGTTGGGAGGGTTAAAATATCAGTACACATCTATTAAAAATATCATCATAGGGGTGCCTGGGTGGCTCAGTTGGTTAAGCTTCCAACTCTTGATTTCAGCTCAGGTCATGATCTGAAGTTCATGGGCTTGAGCCCCTTATGGGGCTCTGCACTGAGAGCATCTAACCAGCTTGAGATTCTCTCCATCCCTCTGTCTATCCCTCCCCCACTCACACTCTCTCTGTCTCTTTGAAGTATCATCACGGAGGCCAACAAATCTGTATAATGGAAATACAGCAGACATAGATTTTTTTAAAGAAAGAAATAAAAAAAATGTTTCACAAATAATGTGATCAGAAAAACCCAAGGAAATCAGTAAATCAGAATGATAAAATTTCACCAGAAATAGCACCTTTATATACTAGAAATGTGAAAAACACAATGGGAAAAGATCTGTGAACAATATTGTGAGATATATTGTATATGTGTGTATTAGACTAATACATACATTAAAAATATTCAAATAAAAAATCACTAAGGAAATACAATTTTTGCCTTAGAAATAATAATCATCTCCGATGTTGTTTCTTTTCTCTTAGATCATTTTTTCTAATAGTTCCATTATTTACTAAAAATTATTAAAATTATTTATTTTTTTATATTATTTTATTTTCCAAGTAGCTTAGAGTCCAATGAGAGAGACAGACATGGAAAATGTATATTATAATGTAGCATGAAAAATACAATAGTGACATAAAGAAGAAACAGAGTATCCTGCAAAATGATCATTCAACATTCTTCCCCCTTTGGGGAGAATCAGGTAAAGAGAAAATTGTGAATTGCCTGAAAATTTTACCGAGATGTTAGCTGTGACCTTGTACTAAGAAGGTGAGAAGGTATTAGCCATTACAGAGAGGAAAAGCTGTGGGAAAGTATTTCAGTGATGCAGGATATGCAGAGACAAGATGTGCAGCCACAGTCAAAGAAGGAGAGGCATTTTATAGTGGACAGTGAGAGAGAAAAAGCAGGAGAAATTAGAAAAGACAGCCAGGGCCATGAACACAGAACATTGTAGATCATACTAAACAGTTTTGCCTAAACCTCATAATAGAAACGATAGAAATGTCTTCTATACAAGATTGATATATCAGATGCATTTCAAAAGCTCCCTCAAAAAAAAAAAAAAAAAAACATAATGGCTTAACACTATGGAATTACATGTAATGAATTTGAAAGAGACTGGTATGTAGAAACATTAAAGCTTGTGGAATTTGAAATAAATAAAAAAGAAAACTACATGTTGCAGCTGATGTGTACGCCTTGAAAAATGAGAGAATTTAGGAGTGTGATTGATAGTTTACTATTCCCTGGGAGTGATGCAAAATCCATTGTTTGAGTGAGATTCTTGTTTGGCGGAGAATAAGAATTTCTTTTTGATCACTATGTATGTGGACCTTTTTAGTACCTTGCCAGGCACATAATAAGCACCAACAAATTCTCATCACTGTTATTATTATGATCATTATCATGCTACTCATAACCATTGCAACATCACCAACTTGCAGTTTGCAAAGCAATTTAATAGCCATTATGAGTTAACGCCCCAAAGTAGCCCTGTGCGACAAGTTAGTATTTTCATTTCTTAATTTAGGCTCAGAATTTATTTCCTTCCCAAGAGCACACAGGTAGGTAGTAGAAGGGCCTGTGTGCAAACCTAGATCTGGCTTCACATCCCCTTTTCTTCCCCCTACGCTACTCCATCTCCCGGAGGAGGGTGGTTTAAGGCAGAGGAAATGGCCATCCCTGAGGAATCAGACGATTAATTTCACACACTCACACTAAACTGTAGATTCATTCATCCTAAGCTGAAACTTTAAGTTTGCTGAGGTGGGTTTCAGTTAAAACGTCCCCATGAAAAAGCTGAAAACCTAGTCATTTTAATAAGGCCCCTTGAAACTGATTAGCAAGTAGTCTGCTTGAAGCAATGCCCGTAGGGAATTGTTTGCAACGAAGAGTTTTATAACAAGACACAGAGAGACAGTTTCATCATCAACGCTGAAGCAAACTCTGACTTGGTTTTTTTTCTTAATGACCACCAATTATTGAATTAAAATCACCAGATGAACAATGGTGGTGACAGAAGCTGACATTTTTCTTGACTTCTCAGATATGCAGAACCTTTGTAGCCTGAGTAAAAATGGAAATGCTAACTAATCGCTTTCATATTCTGTAGTAGGGAGGGCAATAGGCCCTCTGGAACTTCTCGATCCTGTCAAGATACTGCATAGTCACCAGGAACACATAACTTGGAAACATAATCAGTAATGGAAATCGTTCAAGTTCTGTGTCAAACTATTACTTTTTTCACAATTCCCATTTTGACACGTGCTGTGACCAGACAGTCTCTGCTAGAATGCACTGAAGGAAAATAATGGCTATTAAATCCTTCAGTGAACAAAGAAAGCCAAGAGTCCGCGAGGCAAAAGCCTACTCAAAAGAAGAGAAGATAGAAATATGAAATAGAAAACATGCATACTAGAGGTGAAGTGTGGGATATGAGACACGTGCACACTTGGGATGCAAGTGACCGTCTCTGAGCTGCAATAATTAGGTGAAGCCTTGGTTTCTGCAAACCTTCTGAATGTGCATTATAGGCTGAGCTATGAGAAGATACTCAGGGCTATGTCTGATCATTTTCTAGAAACAGAACAGGACCCAAAAACCTCATCACAATGCAAACATTATATTGAAAGGTATCAAACTGTCACTCCATGAAAAACAAATAAACGTGCTTGGAGGAATAAATCAAATTTGAGCTTTAAAAGTATCAGGCAAGGGGCACCTGACCTGGGTGTTTCAGTTGGTTAAGTATCTGACTCTTGAATTTGGCTCAGGTCATGATCCCAGGGTCATGGGATTGAGCCCGAGGGCGCTGAGGGTGGAGGCTGCTTAAGACCCTCTCTCTCTCTCTCTCTCTCTGCTCCTCTCTCCCCTCTTGCACGCACGCATGCTCTCTCTCTCTAAAAAATAAAAAAAAAAAAATAATAAAAAATACAAGTATCAGGGGAATAACAGCATAAGTGTGTGTATTTAAATAAAAACTGAAAAAAAAAATGAAAGACATGTGGAAGATTATTTATTAAGTGCCAAACTGGGTAAAGAAAAAAAAAAGCCTTATGTAAATTGAGTTAGTGATTAAAAATACAAGGAAAAAAGAACAAAACAGAAGTCTTGTTTTAGCTGTTTTTTCTTTTCTGTAGTTCCTGACAAAAATGGGGACCTAATAAAGTATTATTGAACAATATAAATAAATCTCTTGGAAAATTTTTGGCAACTTGACTCCAGAAGTGGCAAGCTTATAATTTTAAAATGGTGTTTCCTCTTTTATTATGTTTATTTAATCATTAGATTAAATAATGGATCTTATTGGTAAGTAATTGGATTTTACTCTGGTAAGATATAAATTTCTAATATTTAAATATTATTAAATATTTAAAATATTAATGACTAATTTACATTTTACCAATGATTAAATAAATAAATATAGAGTAAAACCTCGATTTGTGAGCACAATTTGTTCCAGAAACACGCTTATAATCCAAAGCACTTGTATATCAAAGAGAATTTCGAGAACCATTGGCTCAGTTGTGATCATGTGACGTTCGGCATCACGTACTACTTGTATCACATGACATCGCTTATTTATCAAATTAAAATTTATTAGAAACGTTTGCTTGTCCTGCAGAATACTTGCAGGTGCAATTCAAGGTTTTAATCCATATTTATTTAATCATAAAAGAGAAAACACCATTTTTAAGCAGTGAATCAGGCAAAGTGATATATATATATATATATAACATATATATATATGTTAGTGCAGAAACAATACAGCAGTGTTGGGAATCAAATTTATTGAGTCTCTAGTTAGTATCAGGAACTACAGATAAAGAGACCCGAATCTGCCCACACAATAAATAACAAAGAGATGACAAACTAACCAAGTAAAAATATTGTACATGATATTGAGAAAAATAAAGTAAATTGAGGAAAGGCAGCAGTAGTCGTGTCAATGTTTATAAAGCACATATGCGAATCCAAACACGATTCTAGGTCTTTTCACACTTTTATTCATTTAACTCTAAAGCAGCAGTTGAGGCAACTACTATTACCATTACATTTATTTATTTGTTTGGGGAGAGAGAGAATCCCAAGCAGGCTCCACACTGTCAGTTCAGAGCCCTACACGGGGCTCGAACTCAGGAACCATAAGACCATGATCCGAGCCAAAATTAAGAGTCAGACGCTTAACCGACTGAATTACCCAGGCATCCCACTATTTTTGTTTCGAAGATGATGAAAACAAGACCCAGGATGTTGTTACATGACCAAGTACTATAAAGGCAGATTGAAGAGTTTAAGACCCAGATAATCTGGTTCCAGTGTTCTCACACTTTACCACTGTGAAGGAGTGGAGGAGTAAGGCATCTAAAAGCACTGGAATACTGGAATAAAAACAAATTCCGAAGGCTGGTGTGACCTAGGGTATTCCAAGCCAGTGTGGACAGAAAGATGGGAAGGGGATACAGGGATTAACATAGCTGAGGTTCAGAAAGCCAGCAACGGCCAGATCATTCCTAGTCTTGCACACCCTTGTAAGAATTTTGGATTTTACTCCAGGTGAAATGGGCAACCATTGCGGGATTATGTGCCAGGGAGTGAAAGCGCGTGGGATACTATTTAGAATAATTACCGTGTTGAAACACCACTGTAGAGGGAAAGGGTGACGGATGAGATGATGGAAGGGCAGAGTAACACAGTGGTTGGTAAAAAGATGCTGGATACAGTGAATGTAACAGCAACCAGAATGCCTATCAGATTGGAGTAGGATAGGAGCAAGAGGAGTCAAGGGTCACTCCCAAGGATTTTTGCCTGGAGCAGCTAGAGAGAGAGAGAGAGAGAGAGAGAGAGAGAGTTGAAATAAGAGCTATAGAGGAGAAGTCTTGTGGTGGAACTCAGTTTTGGACAATAAACCCGAGATGCTTGTACACATCCAAGTAAAGATGTCAAGTAGGCTGCTGAATGTTTGAATCTAGAAATCAGAGGAGTGTACTGGACACTCTTAGATGGAATAAGGCTGAGTGAAATTGGCAAGTAAAGGAAAATGTATAGATACAAACAGACAAAATGGCAAAGAACTGAAATTGTGACTTGCCAACACAGAGAGGTGAAGGTGACAAGGAGGAACCAACCAGCCAGAGAAAGAACATCCAGGAGGAATATCAGAGGATATGGGAAACCAAGTGAAGAAAGCTAATTCAGGAATCATTAATTTGGCAAATATTGTTGATAAAAGTTGTTAACTACATAATATACTCTTGTTAAGGGGATTTTGGAAAGAATAACGGGGTGAAAGTCTACTGGAATGATTTGGAGAGAAGCAGGAGGATATAAATTGCAGGCAACGTGTAAACACAAACAGCTTTCTAAGGAACACTGCCAGAAAAAAGAAAAAAAAAAACAGCAATAAGCAAAAAGTTTTAAACTAGACATATCCTGTTATTCAGCATTTCTATTTTTTATCATTCTACCCTAAAATACTGGATCATTCTAAACAAATTTTGAATAAAAGAATTATTATTTTACTAATTAAAAGTCATAAACTGTATAAATAGGAAGTGTTATATATATAGCAGAAAACATGCTTTGGGAAGAAATTTGAATAGTATGTAAAATCCTGATGCACTGCTGGTAAAAAAGGGTAATTATATGTAGTAAATTGTCATGCACTCTACGACTCCAATTTAGTAAAATACATAAAAATATAAAAAAAGAGTAAAGCAAAAGTCTCCCTAAACTTGAAGAACATTTACCTCTGGTAGATGATATATATTTATATGTGACATTTTCTTGTATTAAAAAACATTTTTAATGTTTATTTATTTTTGAGAGAGAGAGAGAGAGAGAGAGAGAGAGAGAGAGAGAGAGAGCATGAGTGGGGGAGGGGCAGAGAGAGAGGGAGACAGAATCTGAAGCAGGCTCCAGGCTCTGAGCTGTCAGTGCAGAACCCGATGCGGGGCTTGAACCCACGAACCATGAGATCATGACCTGAGCCAAAGTCAGCCCCTTAACCAACTGAGCCACCCAGACACCCTGACATATGTTTATTTTTGTATTTATATGTATATCTTCCTACATATAAAATTTCACAATCAACATATATATGCATGTACTTTATATTATGCAAAAGATTTTCTTTTTTCTTTTTTTTTCAAAGAAAGTATATATGAAATATTTTTGACAGGTTTCTAAAACTCTAAGGTCTTTACTATAATCAGAAGCTGGTTGATTTTATTTCATTGTTTTAGTAAATAAAATGATATTTTCAAATTGTAAATTAATAAGAAAGACATGGATTATTCAATTAAATAACATCAGGGCAATTAGCTATTTGGACAACCTATTAGCTCAGGTTCTTGCCTCGGGTCATCAACTAATTAATGCTACATGACCTTAAAAAATTAAATGTCAACTCCCCAAAATATAAATAAAGAGGGTTTGTTATTATTTCAATGCCTATGCTCAGCAAAGAAAAAATAAACAGAATTGTTTGCTTAAACACTTAAAACATCTCGGTGTAAAACACGTTCAGTTAGATAAGACAAAGGATTAAATCAGAATCCCTCTAAGGTCACAGGGACAGGAAGGGACAATTATAAATAAATGATGAAAACATTTCGGAAATGGTGGTGAGCTTTCAACTGCTTGCCATTTGGTTTTGATTTTCTTTGTTTTGTTTATACAAATTAGATTGGACATAGGTAACCAAAGACTAGTGATTTCATGGTGAGATCATTCTAGTTTGAATATGAATTAATGCTAACTTTGTTTTTATGGACTAATCTTTTTCTAATTAGAACTTTCTAATCGTAGTTGTCCCCTGGAGGGTCAGTGACCTCAGGGCAGTCATGTCTGGGGAAAACTGGGAATTAACTCTCTAGGGAATAAAGACTGTTGTCTAAAGGCCTATATCACACATTCACATACCCTTCCTATCTGAGCATCATTGAAAGGAGGCTTCTGCGAAAACCTTCAGGGGAAGATTTTTTTCTACAACTAGGTAGGTTAAATAGGTACAGTTGGTCATTTGCACAGACTTCCTTTCCCAAGTCATCCAGTTTTCCCCACTAAAAAGAAAGTGGATGACCCTATCTAATTCTGCTCCAACTGGATGAAGCTGGCATTTATACACAAGGATGAGTGAAATAACCCTTCTAACACTCCCAAAATAAATTTATTTATTTATCCCCCTCAATAGCTCCCTGAGACTCAGGCTTCCTTTAAAAGAAAACATGTTTTATCTGCTGATAAAATTTCAGAAGCCAGTGCCTGTAGAAGACAAGCATTTGTGGGTGAGAGTTGCCTTTCTCTTAGGAGAAAAAAAAATGTGTATCAAAAAAACATTCATAAGTGAAGGTAATACATAAAAACGGGAGTGGACCTTTTCAAAATTTGAAATTGATGGAAGTGTGGGTTTTGAAGGTCCCCCCCTTTTTTTTTAATGGATGTACAAGGAAAGAAAATCAGCCTGATTCCAGTATGTGTGTGCAAAGAAAAGTAACCCAATACCAAAACTTACACCTCTCAAACATCAAAGGCATCCCATGTCTCGAAGTGGGGAATGCTGACCATATCTGTCCACATCTGTACTTTCTCTTTTCCTTTTTTTAAAATTTGTTTGTTTGTTTGTTTGTTTGTTTATGGAGGGGGAGGGGATGTGCAAGGAGAAAGGGAGAGAGAGAATCCCAAGCAGGCCCCACAATGCGGGCTCAATCTCATGAGCCATGAGATCATGTCCTGAGCCAAAAATCAAGAGTCGGACGCTAATCGACTGAGCCACCCAGGTGCCCTTTCCACTTTCCCTTTTGTTCCACATCTAGAACAGGGAACTCTAGCACTAACAGCTGTGGTAAGACGCCAGCTCAAAAAGGCAAGCCAGTTCAAAAATTCTATCCAAAAACACCTCTCACAAGGTGAGTTTTGCTTCTATGGAGGAGGAAGTAAATGGATGAGACAGAAAACTGTTTTCATATCAGATTTTATGTATGCAGGCATGTATGTGTTGTGTGTGTTTGTAGGCATACGTATATATGTGTTTATCTACATCTGTACACATTACATATATGTCTGTATGAATGCATATATGTATTTGTGTGTATATATATGCGTGTGTGCATACATATACATTTAATTTGAAGGATGTATTAGGTATCATTTACAGTATTAAGCTGAATTAATAAATGAAGAAGATAAAATTTGAAAGGCTATTTTTCTGACCACTCATACAAAACTGTTAAAAAAAAAAAGCTTCTCTTGGGTTAATGTGTTTGGGGAGGAAAGGAGATTATTCTATTTCCCACACTTTTGTGTGTTTTAGCTTCAGAATGTACCGTTCATTGAGGTGAAATATGAGAAGAAATAAACACATCCCATTTCAAATCTCCTTTCTAGCTATCATAATTTTATGAGAACAAAAATTGAAGGCCCATTAGAATTAAAGAATTAATCTTATTTCTTTGTATGTGACTCTTCTATGGTTATCATAACCTATGTGGTGTGGTTATTGGGAGTTATATGCCTCTTTCCACCTCTGAGACTGTGAATGCTAACTTTAATTTTAGGAGGAAAGTGAAAGATAAAAAATTCTCACCATATTAAATACATACCTACATACATACATACATATAATTTTTTTCTTTGTTATTTTTACTACATAGCCGTCAATTGATTTTTTTTATTGGCCCTCATTCTTTGGCCTCATAAAATTATGATAGCTAGAAAGGAGAGTTTGAAATGGGATGTGTTTACTTGTTCTCATATTCTACCTCAATGAACTATAATTTCTGAAGCTAAAACATAAGAGTTGGCATCTGGTGACAATTCCTTGATTCTGTCAATCAATGATTCTGTCAATCAATGAATTCTGTCATTGATGACAGAATTCATTCTTTTGGGCTTTTCTGTCCATAGAGAGATTGAAATCACTCTCTTTTTTCTCATTTCAGTAGTATATACTCTAACTTTGGTAGGGAACCTTGGGATGATTTCATTAATACGATTGGATTCTCGACTTCACACACCCATGTACTTTTTTCTCAGCAATCTGGCCTTTGTAGACCTCTGTTACTCTTCATCAATAGCCCCCAAGTTCCTGCAGACCCTCCTGACCAAGCACAAGTCTATATCTTTCTATGCATGTGCAACACAGTTGGGCTTTTTCCTGAACTTCTTGATTTCAGAGATGCTCCTTCTTGCAGTGATGGCTTATGACCGCTATGTGGCCATCTGCAATCCTCTTCTCTACATGGTGAGCATGTCCCCAAAAGTGTGTATGCAACTAGTAACAGGCCCCTACTTATACAGCTTTTCTGTTGCTTTGCTCCACACAGCCGTTACTTTCCAACTGATTTATTGTGGCCCAAATATCATCAATCACTTTTATTGTGATGATGTCCCTTTGATGGCCCTTGCCTGCTCAGACACCAGTCTCAAAGAAATCTTGATTTTCATCTTTGCGGGTTTCAACATGATCAGCTCTTTGACCACTGTTCTTATTTCTTACTTATACATCGTGGCTGCCATCTTGAAAATCCAATCTACAGAAGGAAGGTTCAGAGCTTTCTCAACCTGTGCGTCTCATCTGACTGCTGTGACTATATTCTATGGGACTCTGATCTTCATGTATCTGCAGCCAAAATCAAACCATTCCCTTGACACAGACAAAATGGCCTCTGTGTTCTACACAATTGTAATTCCTATGCTGAACCCAATGATCTATAGCTTGAGGAACAAAGAGGTGAAAAATGCCTTGAGGAAATTAATTGACAAATGTTATATCCTGCTTCTAACAAACTTTAAAAAATGACTCGGGGCAGTGTCTGACTTGGGTTACTGCCACATGTAGATAGATATATTGTTTTTATAATATTTTCAGTCTTTTGATGGAGTAAGTTCATTTTTATCATCCTTTATGGGAGTGAAATTATTTTGTACATGAATTCCGTTTTTAATACAGTCTTTACTAAGTTGAAATATTTAAAGGAGTAGAATTTAGACTTCTAATAAATTCCAACTGTTTAGGTGTAGGACACTGAGAGCCCTTCCTGTTCCACTGATAGTAAGAATCAACAGTTTCTTTCAAAAGTGTTTCTGCTTTGTATGCTGGTGGAGGACCGAGAAAGGGGCAAGGAAGGGGGTGAAGTAAATTTTTTGTCCATCCCCATGTCATTTTGTGCAAAAGCCTGTCCCCAACTGTATCTGGTCTGCTAACCATCACTCCTCACTCTGCCTCTGACTACCACTAGTTTTCTACTGGCCATTCCCTGGTATGACACAATTATCATGCCCTTTGTAAAGATGCCATTTTTTGCTATGTAAATCTGTGGATCAAGAGTACCTTTTAGAAAGCTATACTCCCCTTGGCAACCCTATCAAAGCAAAAATGTAGACCTATCCCGAAATTCCCTAAGCAAAGCTGTACTTTCCAAAGTTTCTCTGAAGTTGTGGGGATATGGGGACTTTACAAAGTGCTGGGGGACAGGCAGGGGTAGCTTAAAACAACATGATAATTATGGTTGTTGTCACATTTCAAGAATATAGCTCTATGTTGGGTTAATTATGTATAAAGCAAAATAATCCAAAACCACTTAAACTGTCAACTGTAATGTCATAGATTTGTTTCCTTTTTTTTTCACTCAAAAATTCAAATGTATAATGTCTACTGTCTGCTTCATATTGTGAGCTAAAACAAACACATTCCCTGCCTGATGGGGCTGAACAGTCTGGTAGAGGAGACAAATGTCAATCAAATAACTACAAAAACAAATGTTTACTTTTGATACGAGTTCGGCTCAGAGGGAGTCAAAGGATCAGAAAAAAAAGGTGATTAAGTCCATTAATGTGCAACCAAGGCAAAATTCCAGCAGCATGAGCAACTAGCCATAAGTGCCTTGAGAGGTCTGTTGAGTGTGGGAGCATTGTATTCATGTTCTCCTTGGAAAATAAGGGCACATGTAGGATAAGAAGGTCCCAGTAGGGAAAACAAGTATTCTAAGCCTGTTAAAAAGAAATAAAGGACAAATGATCCGTCCTGATTGTTTTTGGCAAGCCCACCAGACTCCAGTACAAAAATCCCTTCCACTTTGCTAGTCTGCCAGTATGTTATGACATGTTTAGGTCTGGTTCAGACATATAGTTTAGGCTTTCGTTCTGGCATGCTCGATACCCAGGATTTGGTGGGATGAATTTATCTTCTACAATGTATCACTCTCGTCCGATACAATCCCTGTAACTACTCTGAATGGTGGGGGGGGGGGGGGGGGGAGAGAGTGGAGTGAATGAATGTGACCACGGTCTTTGCACTAGTAGACCTACCCCATAAGCACAGTACATGGGAGTGATCACATGACTGAGGATAAGCCAATCAGATGTCTTTCAAGGGACTTTGACATAATTCTGTAATTCCAGTGAGAGTCAACTGATCACTTAATCTTAGGTTAAGTGAATTCTGGAGCTGGGGTTGCCAGTGTGACTTCCCCATGCACCGAGAAACAGAAAACTGGTCTGTAGAGAAAGAAAAATAAGAAATCCAAACGAGAAATCTTTGTTCTTATCTTTCAAGCCCCAAGTACTTGTTTTTTGTGAAACCTGGTTACATTCTCTGCTCTTGAGTTTCATAAAATACCATGGTGATTTTACTTAAAAACAAAACACTCTTCCTTGTTATTTATTTTTATTAAGATACTTTGGGTGGTTTCTGTGGCTTTAAACTGAAACAATTTTTTTTATAAGTGTTAATTCCTAACCTTGGGAGTTTCCTTGGTGAAATCTGAAACTGGCCCCATTACACAAGGGCAAAAAGAGACCAAAGAAAGAGGCAGAGCACCTCAGATTGGTAAGTGTCAGTTTTATACAAGGAAACTTACATGCGAGGCTTGTCTTGGGTGGCCATAAGACAAGTAAATGTCCACGGTCACCTGCCAGAATCTTAAAAGTTTATGTGGAGGCTTTAATGGGTTTCAGTCATGTATATGTTGAGATGGTCTTCAACAACAACTTGCTCTTTCCAGTCTGTACCCTTGAAAATGATTCCTACTGTGGGAGAACATTCCAAGGACAGGAGAAGGAGTGAGAAGCCTCCCAATTGCCCAGGTCCAGCTCAATGATCAACTGGCAGTCGTGTCCTCTCAATGACCTCCCCCATTTATTCTAAATAAATCAGTCTGTTGAATTATAAGACTGTGCCCTTCTGACCTATGTACTGCAGCATGTGTTAGAATGGATCTAATGGCCCAGGCAATATATTTTGTTCATTCAATAATGAAGTTAGAAACAATTAACGGTGAATAAAGTGAACAAACAACAAACAAAATGAAGTTCATTATCAAATGAACAAAATGAAGCCAAGGTAACATATGAGTGCTTACCTTCCATGAGCTGATTCCCCTTTTTATTCTCTGTCATCCCTATTTTCATTTCAAGAGCCTTGCGATTCAAACCAAGGCATGACCAAAAATCAAAATCTGTCAGCCTTCAAGCTACAGAATCTTAGTAAAACAATAGTTACTTCCTGGAATATTATGGGCTTCAAACCTGTTTTACCATTTGTAACTAAGTGACATTGGATAATATCTCTGACCTCTATCAAACGGGCTTCTCAGAACCTTAAGATGAAAAGTTGCTTTAACATTTTTAAGTTCTGACTTCATGGTGCTTATGAAACTCAGAAACTCAGAGCTGGTTTTGTCCTAAGGCAGATGTCCTAAGGCATTGTTCATTGAACAATGTGGGAAGCATACTGGATACCTGAGTTCTTTCCAGTGCTGTTCGAATATTATATGACTAAAATTAAAGAATGGTATAACTACAGATTTACTGAATTTTGTCTTATTTGAACAACTTAAAAAAAAAGAAATCGGTGATAACAAGATTAACTTAAGTTATCCCAAGTTATCTTAGTACAGATTTCATAGTTAAGTTTAGACTTGAGATTTATGTGAAAACATCAATACTGTCGTATTAAGGTACATGTTTTTAAAATTATTTTTATATTTGCCTCATACAACCCAACACCATTATTAAAACGGCCATAATGTGTTCTAAGTGACTGTAAATGGTACAGATTCTGGAGAGAAAGCAATACATTAGAATTATGACTTTCAAACTCTTAAACTTTTGGAGGGAGGATGCGACAGCCGAGAAATTAATCTTGGGAATTATGACTCTCAATTGTCAAGAGCAAGAACTCAACGCAGGGAGATATCTTTGTTGTTGGTTTCATTTTGGTTGTTATAATATTAAATAGCTAAAATCTTGTACAGTGAACTGGAGAGTGGGAGAGAACTCGTAACAATGAAAGAGTCTTTTCTTTTTTTTTTTTTTTTTTCCACAAGCAGTAAGAGCTCAACCTGAGACTGGCAATGTGAGGAGAATTTAAAGGTGAGTGAATCATTGCAAAGAAGCTGCCCCATCCTCTGGGTAACATACCAGATTCGGGTGAGGTTGCTACAAAAACACACAGCTACTGAGGCTAAGTTCAGTGAGTTTGCAGCGCTCCCAAAGCAGAAACGATGATAGCTTACCTTCCCAGGGTAGAGCCTGGGAGACTAAAAAAAGCCTCATAGAAAAACCAGAGTTCCAACACGGCAGCAACAAAACATAGAGTTTTTTCAGTCTGTCTTAACAAAGTACCACAACCTAAGTGGCTTAAAACAATAAAAATTTATTTCTTACCGTTCTGGAGTCTAATGTCTGAAATCAAGGTATCGGCAGGGCCTTGCTCCCAGGAAGTTCTGAGGGAGGATCTGTTCTTGCCTCTTGCTTCTTCTAGTAGCCCCAGTGTTTCTTGACTTGTGGCCGCATCACTCCGATCTCTGCCTCTCTTCATATGGCCATTTTCTGTCTATGCCTGTGTCCGTATTTCCTTCTTACAAGGATACCAGTCATACCGGATTAAGGGTCCACCCTACTCCAAGGCGACCGTATCTTAACTAATTATATATGCAGTGACCCTATCTGCAAATGTTATTCTGAGGTACCTAGGATTAGGACAGCAACATATATTTTGGGGGAACACAATTCAATCCACAGTAAGTAACCGTATGTGTTGGCTAAAATGACTGATGGAAGATCACTCAGTCTATACCTACAAACACAGGGCAGATGAAACAGCTGAGAATTCCTGGGCCCAAGAAAGAAACTTGTATATGAAAATGCCAGGGGAGAAAAGTGGCCGAGAAGCTGGAACAAAATGGATTTATAACCAACTAAAGTGACCATTGGAGGCTGTGACAAGTCCAAGGACTCATCAAGCAGCGAGGGAAAGAGGATACAACCTAATATCTAAGACAGTGGGGTTAAGTTTTTGCTTTTTTCTGGTTAGGATAGAGGACCAGATGCACTTCACCCAATACCAGAATATGCAAGAATCTTAGGAGACTCAATTATCTTCAAAGGAAAAATTTCCCTAGGAAGTAGTAATAGGCAGAGATGAGACACTAAAGATCATGTTTCTGGAAAGTATTATTGGAACACTTGGAGAGAGGCTTAGGATACTAAGTCGTATAACTAGTGACCCCTCAAAATAACAAGAGGATTTTAGTCTTTTCTCTGGCAATTGTGTGAATCAGAGGTTTGAGTAAGGCAATTATTCCCTGAATATAGGGCTTCTATGTCTGGCTGTAGGGCAACCGTTTCAGTGGCAACGTTTTTGAGTGCGAAGGGGGAGGAAAAAATTCAGGTCTGGTGGCTTTGACCTTGAAAAGATGACCCTTAGGTTTTGCACATAAATTTCTACTGACGGCTCATTGGTAAAATTGATAACACGGTTGCATACCTGGCTAATAAGGAAAGATGGAAACTGTGGTCAAGAGTTTTCTAGATGCCAAGAGTTTTATTCCTACAACACAGAATAAAACAGTAGGGATATGTCCGTCATAAAGATCACAGAAAATATGGTCTTAGAATATTGTCAACATCTGTGAAAGTTGTTCCTTGAGCAGCCCTCATTTTTGTACTTGACACAAATTCCTTTTAGAAGCAAAACTGGGTGGTCTAAAATATAAAGCCAAAAACAAAGAAACAAAAACCCTTTAATGACATGGTTTCTGGTGCCAACCAATGGAACTCTTTCCTCCTGTTCAGAATCTAATGTTACCAAAGAGAACTCCACGACCCCTGTCATCTGCCTTTCCTCCAATCCATTCTGAAGGACAGTGGCCCATGGTTGATTAGTAAGTTAGCCCAAGTAATAATACTCTCTTCTGTGCTTGAATTAGTCCATGTTGGTGGTATTACCACAGCTATATGTTATTTCTCATTCTGTGAGTCTACCTGTGCACGCTCAATTGTGCACACCTTTTAATTGGATTAGCATTTACACAAGAATAATCTCACTCACCAGGAATCATTTATATTTCCCATTTTCCTCTACGCTGGTAAGTCAGCAAAGTTGTCAAAGGTAGACAGAATCTATTCTACCTGCAGCCAGAATGGAATATAGACTAAGTAGGTTATAGGTACATCAATCAAGATAAATTGAATAGTGAGTTTTTGAGGATGTTTAACCAGGTCCAATGGGGTACCATTTTAAATGCTATTGATCAAGTTTGAATGCACGCTTCGTGCAATAGCATTTGGTTAAACAGTGCTTTGGCATGACTGATCCATCTAGGCACTGAAACCTTGACTTAAGCTGCTAAATACAGAGCCAAAGAATGTAATATTAGTGGCAAGAAACTAGGATCCAGCAATAATTCCAAATCATAGCAACCAAAGATTTAATAAGACAAAGTCTGGAGGCCAAAAGTCAGATTGTATATGTCAGAATATTCACACTGTCTCTTTTTTCCATTGTAATTAGGACACAAAACTCCTTTGTTGTAAGTATTCACCCTTTTCACATCAGGATATTTATATCAGATCCCAAACTAAGGAGTAGAGTTAGAGTAATTGAAACAGCTTATGGAAGCAGGAACATTGTTAGCTATCAAACAACCCATACCTGAGGACAGACCTTATGATTGTACTGAGACACGGGTTGAAGATTGTGAACGCAATTCCATTTGCAAAAGTCCATGTATGGGGCTCCTGGGTGGCTCAGTCGGTTAAGCGGCTGACTTTGGCTCAGGTCATGATCTCACGGTCTGTGAGTTCGAGCCCCACGTTGGGCTCTGCGCTGACCGCTCAGAGCCTGGAGCCTGTTTCAGATTCTGTGTCTCCCTCTCTCTGACCCTCCCCTGTTCATGCTCTGTCTCTCTCTGTCTCAAAAAAAAAAAAAAAAAAAAAAAAAAAAAAAAAAAAGTCCATGTATCCATAAACATTATAGAACACTTTTTTTTTTTTTTTTTTGGTAAATCAGGGACCACTAACATCCTGAAGGTCATGAAAAAGACATGAATTCTTACTCTTTTTCTTATGAAATTATAAATTTCATATGAAACGTAGGTAGAGAAGCATGTGTATGGAGAAAAAACCCTAGGAAATCATGTTTGACTCTAATAAGGGCACATACAAATTAACTTATAATTAATTAACTTATCAACTTATTTACGAGTTCCTCCAATGACTACACTTATCCCAATTTTATATACACTGTGAATGAATTACACCAATATGTCAGTTTGTCAGATGGTTGTAAACACAAAATAAAGCAGGTTTAGCAGTTAGAGTCCATTCATGGAGTAAAACATCACCGTGTTAGATTGGACCTTTTCTTGTATATAAGCGTCACCTTTAGATAATCCTTGTTGCATTGGGACTTTTATGCCTGGACATTTATAACAGGTAGCAACATACCACAACAAATATTTTTTGGCAGTTTCACTGCCCCACATTTGCCTTGGCAATTGCTTTGTTGACTGCCTCTCTCACATCCTTGTTCCTCAGGCTATAGATCATGGGATTCAGCATGGGGATCACTGTGGTATAGAACACGGCCACCATTTTCCCCTGCTCCACGGACTCTTCAGTGGGCCGCCTGAGGTACATGAATATGAGAGTCCCATAAAACAGGGTCACAGCTGTCAAGTGGGACCCACATGTGGAGAACGCCTTCTTCCTGCCCTCAGCAGAGCGCATCCGTAGCACGGTGACTACAATGAGGGCGTAGGACGTGAAGACCACAGAGAGAGAATATGTGAAGTTAATTCCAGCAATAACAATCATCGTGTATTCTTTGATGTGGACCCCCCCACAGGCAATCTTGATGAGAGGAGGGTCTGCACAATAGAAGTGGTTGATTTCAAAGTTTCCACAGAAGTACAATCCATGTGTCCAGAGGGTACATATTAGGCTAACAGAGAATCCATAGACATAAGGCGCAGAGATAAGTCGAACACAGACAATCCTGGACATTCTACTGCCATAAAGCAAAGGCTTGCAGATGGCCATGTAGCGATCAAAGGCCATCACTGCCAAGATATAGACCTCCACGTGGACAAGGGCGATGAAAAAGTAGCACTGCACCAAACACCCCACATAGGAAATAGTTTTTGTCTCTGATAATAAATTTTCCAGCATTTTGGGGGTGACATTGGAAGACAACCACACATCGACAAAAGACAAATGGCTCAAGAAAAAGTACATAGGGCTCTGAAGCTGAGGACTGATGCTGATCAGAATGATCATACCAACGTTCCCTAAAAGAGTGATCATGTAAACTACTAGGAATATCGCAAAAAAGAGAACTTGAAATTCCTGACGACTGGTCAAGCCCAGAAGAACAAATTCTGTCACATCCGTGAAATTTGGCATTGCCTTAACACAGAGCCAGTCTGTAGTGCCTATGGAGAGGAAAAAAAAATGAATGGATCTGTTTTTTTCTTGAAACTTTTGAGTCATATATATCTTTATTCTAATTCAAATCATTTAAAAATCAATGCAAATATCGTGTCATGTGCAAGATAAGAATATGAAGGCATCATCAGTTCCTGTAGTAGGTCTTATAGGTAATGGCCATCAATATTTGTTAGTTCTTTATCAGTAAAATAGACCACTACCTACATTGGTATCATATATTATTAAAAATGGACATTTATATTTTGCTCGAGCAGTATAATAATGTTAAAATCACAAGGCACACATATGATTCAAGTCAGACGGAAGGTTGTCAGGGAATGGCTGAAGCCTATTCAACTTACGAACTTACACATTGGTGTTACAATCTAGTTACTGACATATTTGCCCTACCTTATGTCAGCATATGATTTATGCCTGCAACACATGAAATTCCTGGTTATATTTTATTTTGTTTGGCTAAACACTGTGCTTGTCTGAGTGCAGCACCCCCTATTAAAATTCTGTCAACAGATAAATATCATGAAGTGAAGTTTAGGTGACATGTTATTTCGGATTCCACTGGTTTTCAGAACAAAGCAATTCTACACCTTCTTATTCATTTTTCACAGTTAATGTTATCACAAGGGAAAGTTTCCCCAAATATTTTTCCCATTTACTACACTTGCCCAGCTTACTTCTCTCAACAAGTAAAAACTTGCCATAAGTTCTCAAGGATGTATCTGTAGGCTTAGCACCATCTTGGGAGTTTAAGCTCCCCATAGTAATAATGGTTTGAAGGGCATATTACTAGTTTACCAATGGACCTTTGCTTATAATTGCTTATCCTAATTTATTCGCAAACATCAAAGCCAATTATATGGCTGATATATTTGTCATATCTAGAAGAATTCTAAATTCTGGAAATCTGAGGGTGAACGAGACGTACAAGATTCTGGCTTGCCTCGTACTTTATTCTCATTGAAAAGGAGTAAGCAATACACAAAGATACCAGCAAGAAACTCCAGGGAGTGGACATGCTGTGACAAAAGTGCCACATGCTAGGGAGATAAGAAATAAGAGGAGGCAGGGCACAGACATACAGAGTGAGCAGAGATTTCTCTGAGGAGGTGACTTCTGAGTTGGTGAAGAACAGTGTAGAAATATGAAATGAAGGGCATGAAGTGCAAAAGCTCAGAAGGAGAAGTATGTGCTTGGCATGTTGAAAAAGGGTGTTGCTAGAGACATCCTTTTATATATTGAAAAAATGTACAAGCTCTGTGATCACATTATGGCCCCTGCTATTAGTAACAGGATAAATTTAACTGTGTTACTCTCTAAGAACTATTTCTTGCTCTTAAAATGTTTAATACTGGAATTAAAGATGCTATGGATTGGGCACATAACATAATAAGCATCGAAGGGTTTCTAATTATTAATTTTATGTTTTATTTAATTTAATTTCCTTTGACAGAGAGAGCGTCCATGAGAGGGAGGGATGGGCAGAAGGAGAGAGAGAGAGAGAGAGAGAGAATTTTAAGCAGACTCCACACTCAGTGCAGAGTGGTGCTCGATCTCATGACGCTGAGATCATGACCTGAGCAAAAATCAAGACGCAGACACTTAACCAACTGAGCCACCCAAGCACCTTGATAAGCACCAAAGTTTTAATTCTAAGTCTCCCCTTACTATGTATTCCATGATTGTAACTCATCTTTTGCACCTTTTGAGTGTGAAAATACTGAGTCAGATGACAGCTGCAGACTGGTTGGGGACTAGAGTTAAGGGCAGGGATTTCCCTATGTAAAAACTCCTGACCCTACTTGATGAACCTATGATTCTCTAATTAACAGAGTCAACTTGTGTTAATGGTCCTACTATCTTTCTTGAAGTATAAAACACAGGGGTGCCTAGATGGCTCAGTCAGTTAAGTGTCCATCTCTTGATTTGGGCTCAGTTCATGACCTCACAGTTGGTGGGTTCAAGCCCCACATCGGGCTGGACTCTGTGCTGACAGCATGGAGCCTGCTTGGGATTCTCTCTGTCCCTCTCTCTCTCTCTCTACTTCTCCCCTGCTCTCTCTCTCTCTGTCTCAAAAATAAATACAAAGTAAACATTAAAAGTAAATAAAGTATAAAACATGTAAAAAAGCATCAAGGTATCTAAGATATATAAATTAATACTACTTCTCCAATTTTTAGTCCCTGCCTGTGTGTGCATTTCTTCTCCTCTGTACAAAATCATCAGCTCTGTGGTTGTAATTGCCCAGCTTGCATGTTACATATAACTAATACTCAGGAATGTTCACCCTTACCATTTTTTTTTTACGGTGCCGTGATCTCCAAGTCAGCTTTATAGAATACATTACAGTATTCTAATATTATAAAAACTCTTCAAGACAGATTCTTCTAGAGACAACAGTCTCAGCTTTATAACATCAGTAAGAATAGCAGACTTGTTACCGAGTGCTTACCGAACCTTTTGCATGCAAAGGTCCTATGAGACAGGTTCTATCAGCAACATCACTTTGCAATGAGGAAACCAAAGCACCGAGACTGAGTACATCTCCCTGGTCAGACAACCACTAAACTGACCAGATTAGGATGCAAACCAATGAATTTAACTACAGTGTTGTCCCCTCAATGACCTTATATTGCTGCCTCTTTGATGACCTATTCTATTATCTTATTTCTTTACATTTAAAAGTTAGCTTGATTATCCTTCAAGACATAACCAAGTTATCCTTTTAACGGCCCATCCTCGATAAACTAGAAGAACTTTGTATGACCCTGGAGCGGGCTGAACCACAAAGATAGCAGACCATGGACTGCTTCTTTCTCCTCCTCAAAGTTTGAGCGATCCCACAGATCTGGGATGAGATGATCAAATGACTTCTGGGAAAAAGCCAGTTGATTGCACAAGTGCATCATCTGTCAGAACAATTGAGAAGATAAAATGTGTAGTTTACCAAAAAAAAAAAATGTATTAACCTTTTAGGAATTTCCCATGAAGAAAGACAATAGAGGTATAGTTACGAGTCGAATCATTCCCACTGACATGATATTCTCACCTCCATTCAAATATTTTTTAAAACAACAGTGTGAAGGAGGCACCTGCGTGGCAACTAAGCATCCGACTCTTGATTTCAGCTCAGGACATGATCTCATGGTTCCTGAGATCGAGCTCTGTGTTCAGCTCTCTGCTATTGTAGAGACTGCTTGAGAGTCTCTCTCTTTCTCTGTCTGCCTTCCCCCCACCAAAATATCAATCAATCAATCAATCAATCAATAAATAAATGCACAAGCAAGCAAGTGAACAAACTTTAAAAATTAAAAATAAATACAACAACAATGGGAAAATTAATGGTACTTGTAGAGAAGAGTGAATGGGTAAAAAATGAGAATAAGATGTTATAAATCCCCATTGTAATGAGCTCCCTATGATGTTTTGAATGGATAGAGATAAGAATATTTCCCCATAATATAATTTCATAAAATAAAGTACCGTGATAACAAATAAGTCTGCAAAGAAAGTCTCAGTGGTATGTTCAAGACAGAGACAAAAATGAGATTTGACTGCATTAATCTGTGTTGCAAAAATACACAATCTGCAGACCTACCTTCAGCAGAGAACATCAAAGGACAGTTTCCCAGTGTTTATAATAGAATTTTGAACACTGAGAGCATTGAGAGCATTTCCCCAAGGAGCTGCCCAGGTAATCATAAAAGGAATAATGATTAAAAGTCTGGAAGTATCTCAGGAGGGAGAAGTTAAGGACCGTTAATGAGAAGGGTAGTCTTTGTAGTAAAATTAAGAAATCAAAATTCTTGATAACATGATGTAACTTTTCCACCATCACATGGGTTCTGCCTTCTTTCACTCAAATTTGGCAGTTATGCATCTCAGGAAAATATTCTTCTTTTTTCTTTAATCTTTTAATGATTTATTCTTGAGACAGGGAGAGAGACAGAGCATGAGAGGGAGAAGGCGGAGAGAGGGAGACACAGAATCTTTAGCAGGCTCCAGGCTCTGAGCTGTCAGCACAGAGCCCAACGTGGGGCTCAAACCCATGAACCGTGAGATCATGACCTAAGCTAAAGTTGGACACTTACCTAACTGAGCCACCCACACACCCCTCGGAAAATATTCTTGGTTTGCATCATGACAAAGAGAGATAAATACACTTTATGTTAGAGCTGCTTAAATATAATGAGGCTGACAGATACAGAAATAAATGTAATACTAAGATTTATTTTTAAAGTATTTTACAAAGATATCTTGAATTCTCAGCAAATGGCAAAATTGCTTTAAGTTCTGTTAACGAAACTAGAATCATAGATATTATGGGCCCAACAAGACCTTTGAGGTTAATGACTATCACCTAAAATTAACGGGCGAATCATAAAAATGATTTATCCAAGGTGACTAACAAACTGCTTTGAAATTTGCAAACTCAAGCAGGAGCATCATTTGACCTTTGACCTCGATGTCCTCACTCTTTGTATAACACTAAACTAACTCTCCAAAAAAGTAAACAGGGAAATCTTTTCATTTTTGAAAAAAAACACAAAAAAACATAAAACGGGTAACAAAGATCCAGACGCACCTGCTCACAGACTACAAAGTATCAAAGTACTTTAAAACCACACTTTGAAATTTATTAGTAATCAACAAGTAATTTGGCACATCAAGAGCTCTCTAAATGTGGAAAATAAATGGTTGTACTGACAAAGTTCCTTTTAACTAACCCCAAAAGTAACATTGTGCTAAATCTTACAGTCTTTAGGGTGTTTTAAGTTTTGCAACCATAGACACAGTGATACAGTATTATAATTTAATCCAAATTAGTAATTTGTATAAGTGGGAGTATTTTTTTTTCCTAATGTTTATTTATTTTTGAGAAGAGAGAGAGACAGAGCATGAGTGGGGGAGGGAATGTTTATTCTCATACACATCAATCTCATTTTATATTTATATCTTTGAAGGTAAATTTATAATTACTTACATGTATAATTTAAGTGTGTATTAAATTGTTATAGTTATGTATTTTCTACATCAAAACAGCAGTTTGTTTGTTTGTTTATTCATTTACCAAGAGACTTTAAGAAAGTCCAAGGTTTGGGTTTTTTGGGGGGGTTTGTTTGTTATCTGTTTTTAATGTTTATCTATTTTGAGAGAGCGGGAGAGAAAGAGAGCATGAGCCAAGGAGGGACAGAGAGGGAGAGAGATAATCTCAACCAGGCTCAGAACCCAACTCGAGGCTCTATCCCATGAACCATGAAATCATGACCTGAGCCAAAATCAAGGGTCAGACGCTCAACTGACTAAGCCACCCAGGTGCCCCAACAAAGTCCAAGTGTTAACGTCATTGTCTCATGCTTGTGTTTTGTGAAATGAAATATGAGAAATACCAAATTATGTTAACACTGTCATGGTGGGACATGTTACCATTAGCAACAAATAGACTACCTAAATACTTTATGTATTTCAGATACAAAAATTATTTCAAACTACTTAGCTACCTTATCTTAGTCACAGATGTACCAAGTATTCCCCAGGAATATCAATTTAATTTTTTAAGTGAACTCTAGAGAGCTGTGCTTTCAAAAATACACATCCATTCACCGATTCTACCCAGTCTTTAGTCAGATTGAAGACACTGTCAGGGGCATGTGAGAAGTACAGTCTGGTCACTGACCACCTTGGCATTGAAATACGGCAGTTATTGGAACCTGTAAAAGAGAGACACTTACCATGTTGTATCTCTCTTAAACACCAAAAAAAAAAAATCTAAAAGGGATTAAATACAATAGGATAGCTATTTTCAATGGGGTAGTCTCGGAAAAGACCCACCCTTCATCTTGAAAAAAGCATTTGTTCTCACACGGTCTCACCACTGTAAGCCAGACCACCATTTTGATGTCATCATACTAGAAAACTAAGTGAAATATACTATTTTTTTGGCCCCAATTTACTCTCTAAGTAGGCAAACTGATAAGTATATCCCAAACTCATCCCTTGCATTTTTTTAAGTAAGAAAAACAAAATCTTTTCATTGTAGCTAAGTATTTGAACAATTGCAATTAGTGTACCAGTGGACTTTGGCTCAAATAACCTTTTCAATGAATTAATCTATTGAATTTGAATTAATCCTCACTACTTACATCAACAGGGATAGATCTATCTCCTTTTTTTTCTGAATTCAAGACTTTCTCTTTAATTTTTAATTTTTTTTTTACTTTTTAAAAGTTTATTTATTTAAGAGAGTGCATGTGCACCTGTGAGTGAGTGGGGGAGGGGAAGAGAGAGTGAGAGTGAGAGAGATAGAGAGAGAGAGAGAATCCCAAGCAAGCCCCACACTCAGCACAGTGCCCCACATGTGTCTGGGTCCCCATGACCCTGGGATCAAGACCTGAGCCAAAATCAAGAGTTGGACGCTTAACCAACTGAGCCACAAGGCACTTCCTCTTTTTTTTTTTTTTTTTAATTTTTAATGAACAAAATCGTTAGCTTTTGTGAAAAGTCTTTAAGCGATGCGCTGAACAGCAACCTGTTGACGAATGCTTATGAAAACACAGGAGATACCATTAACTGAATTTTATTTTATTTTGTTAAGCATGTTCTGCTGGCCACTTTGCTCATGGCTTCTTTCACATCCTTGTTCCTCAAACTGTAGATCATGGGATTCAGCATGGGGATCACTGTGGTATAAAACACAGCCACCATTTTCCCCTGCTCCACGGACTCTTCTGTGGGACGCCGGAGATACATGAATATGAGAGTCCCATAAAATATGACGACAGCGGTCAAGTGGGACCCACAGGTGGAAAAGGCCTTCCGCCTCCCTTCGGCTGAGTGCATCCGTAGAATGGCAATGAGAATGAACAGATAAGAAATGGTGACGACAGTCAGAGAATATGTGAAGTTAATGCCTGCAAGTATGATCATTGTATATTCTTTTACGAAGGTCCCAGCACACGCCATTTTGATGAGAGGTGGGTCTGCACAGTAGAAGTGGTTGATCTCAATTCTCCCACAAAAGTACAAGCCATATGTCCAGAGGGTTGCTGCCAGACTAGTCAGAAAACCATATATGTAAGGGAAAGAAATCAGTCGAAGACAGACAGCTCTAGACATTTTGCTGCCATAGAGCAGAGGGTTCCCAATTGCCATATACCTATCAAAGGCCATCACAGCAAGAATAAAAATTTCTACATGGACAAGGGCAATGAAAAAGAAACATTGCACCAAACAACCAGCATAGGAAATAGTTTTTGTCTCTGATAACAGATTTTCCAGCATTTTAGGGGTGACATTGGAGGAAAACCACACATCAACAAATGACAAATGACTGAGAAAAAAGTACATGGGGCTGTTAAGCTGTGGACTGATCTTAATTAACATAATCATGCCAATGTTGCCCACCACGGTGACAATATAGACCGCAAGAAAAATGACGAAGAAGAGAACTTGCCATTCCTGATGACTGGTTAATCCCAAAAGAATAAACTCTGTCACATCGGTGAAATTGAGCATTTTCTGAATTCTAATCAATATTGTTATAAATCTCAGCGATAACTAGAAGGAAATAAATTTAAAAATCAGGTATGGTTTGTTTAGTAATTTGTTATCTTTATGCAATATCTATGACTACACTTTGCCATTCTTTACAGCAAATTTTTCTTCTGGGCACTTGGTATGTAACAGGATTTGAAAGTTACTGAGGTGAATAAATAAACAGGACCTGACAGTTATACCAAAATATTGTGATTGAAACGTACTAGTACTAAATATTGTGCTTAGCCAAATTTCTAAGACTACTTCTTAAACATCTCTTATTTCCAATACTGCTGTATTTTGTAGTTTCGTAGTTTAACATATTTATGAAGGGCTATAGTTCTCCTTTTAACCCAACTCCAAAATAGTTTTTTACCTTATCACTTTTTCACCATAAGCATAAAACATGTTCTCCATGATTAGGTATGGAAGCCACTTAATCAAATAATTCGCCAGCCCTAAGTGTCAGATAAAAAAATTATTTTTAAGCTAACCTCATACTTGCACTCATTTATGTTCTTGAGGGGCAAACTTACGCACATGCATACATTTATACATATTCCCTGGGTGTGGACTCTTTTCCATATCTAATATGTAATTACAATCTACTAAATATTATTGACTATAATGTTCTGGAGATAAAAAATATGTAAAACAAAGATGTTAACATCACAATTTACAATGGTATTTATGCAAATAAGCTTTCTAAAACTATGATATATTTTTACAGAGTTAAAGTAGAGTCAGAAATTGGGGATTGTTTCACTCTACTTTGGAAATCCAGTGGAGCTCTGGAAAAGCATCTTGGATATTTTGAAACTTATTTTCAATTTATTCATTTTCAATTTTTTTTTTTGAGAGAGAGAGCAAGAGATCAAGCAAGGGAAGGGCAGAGGGAAACAGAGAGGGAATCTTAAGCAGGTTCCTCAATGAGCGCAGAACCCAAGAAGGGGCTGGTTCTCATGAGAGTGAGATCATGACCTTAGCTGAAATCAAGAGTTGGTTGCTTAACTGATGGAGCCACCCATGCTCTCCTCAATTTATTTATTTTCAAATTTTTATTTTACAAATGAATAGGTTGTTTCATATAAACCTTTTCCCAGAACAATATCACCCAAATTATTTTCCTGAGAAAACACTACCATGATGTTAATAGGTATTATGGAGAAAAATCTACAAGTGCTCATTTAACAAATAATAATGAGAAATCTTTATATCCTATCCAATCTCTTAGCGATACACAATCTCCCTACTAAAGGTAGACTGTGAGAAGTCCTGTGGGAAAGAATTCTGTTATACTTACCATAGCCAGCATTTACTTAGCTTGAAGATGATAAAGATAAAGAGAGAGAGATTCCACCAGCATCAATGAACATTCATGTTCTGTAGGACACAAAGTACACTTCTATTTAATAAGAATCCTAAGATAGCTTTTCAACAGGACACTGAATTTGTTGGAGATGGTATTGTATCATGCCCTCTGAAGGCTAAATGTCATTTTTAGGGCAAATGATGTTTCCAAGACCTTTGTTTTAATTCCAGCAATACACTTTGTTCCACTACAGTTTGACGGACCCTAGCCATTGTTATCACCAGAAAAGATAAGGGCAGGCAAGAAGATACATTTCTGGCCATGATGGAATAAACAGACTCTTATCCACAAAGGTAGCTTCCACCCACCCCTCTTGGAAAGAAAAATTTTGTTGGGAGAAAAGAGAAAGCTACCAGCCAAAGTCGATGAGATTGGGACTATATAACTCCAGAGTCTCAGGTGAACTAATGAAAACTTGAGGTGTTTACTAATGGCTTAAAGATTTTAAGGAATAGTAACAGTTAAAGTTGTCTAAAATTGGATGAACTGTTTTGAAATACATCTGTCACAGATTTAATAATTTTATCTCTAAAATTCTTTGTTTTATTATATATAGAGTGTCACCCTTTCTATATAACTTCTGTGTCTTCTCCCCATCTACCCCCCAGCCCCAAGGCTTCATGCTCCCTTTATGGGGCTCATTCTCCCCTAGAATAGGTTTCCAGTGGCCAATTTGACATGATCATTTAGATTTAAGCATGCGTAGATACACAGAGATAAACTACAGCTTTGAGAATGAATGTGATTGCATTGAATTAGACTTGAGCATCAGACTACTATGCATAATGCAGTTTCCTTTAACTTACATTAAAGAATAACCAGCTACACTTGCTGTGTTATTGGTCAGCTCACTAGTCACAGCATGTGTGCTAATACATTGGTCAAAATTATTTATCTACCAATTTATCATTCTTGTCACAAAAGTTAAATTACCATGTTAAAGGAATATATTTGCGATGTAATAAGTAAAAGATGACATCATATCAGGGTAGAAAGTAGCAATATGAAAATATATTTTGTTTGGGGTTTTTTATCACAATTTTTTTCCAATTTGCACAGTAACGGTGCATAGCACTTAATGCGACTTCCATAAAGCTAAACGACACAAATAAAATGATAAATCATCTGCATTACGACTAGCAATTAAGTGAATATGATGGATGGTGTTGCTTTTCTCTGGACAGGGCGATATAAATGTGTTGCAAACTGTTACTATCTATTACCTACGATGGCTGAGTTCTTCCTGCCATTACTTTTCCTCTTTTGAATTTCCGTGCAGTTGTTCCCACATAAACATAAACTTCATTTTAAACTAATCTTAAACATTGAAATCCACTAACATTATAAACTGTTTTTTTTTTTTTTTTTTTTAGCCTTGTCTTCCAGCCTTAAAAAAAAAAGCTGTTTTCCTTTTGGGGAGAAAAGGTTATTATCAGGCAGGAAGAAAACATAACAAAATATTTCCCCCCATTTATTGGATGCACTTTTCATTGCGTTGCTATGTTCTCAGGTTTGGAGATACTCTTTGAAGGTCTGGGAGGGGGAGAAAATGTGTGTTGGGAGATACTCTTTGAAGGTCTGGGTGGGGGAGAAAATGTGTGTTGAGTATTTATCTCAAATGTGCTGCAGCATTATTGTGAGCTCCTGTCATCACGTGCAGTCCACGGAAACAGAAGCAAAAGAGTCCCTCAACAAGAAGAAATTGGCTTTTGAAAGTTTTACAGGCTCACATCCTAGAGAAATTATTGAAAATATATTTTAGACACCATTGTAGATGACAGGGAAAGTACAAAGATGAAGAGAGCTTCTGGAACTGAAAAGAGTTAACAAACACTTCAACAGATGTACTGGTGTCCGAATCAACAGAATATGCCTGTGGCTACCTTTACACCCTTATGTGTTTTCCAAAGGTTAGTAATGGAGGAATTCTTCCTCGGAAAGTCAGAGCCGAGGGCCTGGTGTTAAGGATGAAACGGCACAACAAAATGCTTTAAAAGATGGTGGTGACCGTACTTCTCAAAAGCTGAGTACGTGAAAACCTGACAGGTGGTTAGCCAGGTAATAGATAGCAGTGGTGAAGTCATGGGAAAGTAGAGTAACAGTTAGGCTCGATTTTAAAAAGAATGAGGTCTGAAAAAAAGTAGGGGGGCTTAGGGACCTCATTAGCACTTCGAGGATTGTCCTCACCATCTAAAGGCAAAAACGCATGCACAGACTTCCCATATTGTGTCACTCTGTATTTCAAATTAAATTACCAATAAATATGCATTTTTTCCCCAAACACCAGGTATGAGGAAACACTAAGTATTCCAGTTAAAGAATTCTGTTTCTGGTGTCAAACTTTGGTTGAATTCTGGTGCCATGACTTATTAACTTGGACTGGTTTCATACTTGTTTTGTTTGGTCTTTAATTTCTCTATGCCTTAATATGATGTAACAGTAATAATGATAATACTCGTTTCGTTGTTTTATTATGAGTATGAAAAGAGATATTACATATTAACACATAATAAATATACAAGACGCAATTATTATTAAATGCACTCTGAGAAATTATAGCTTCCATTAATAGTTTGTAGTAATCAAATAATCAACTCTCTATGGGAAATTCTCTCTCTCTCTCTTTCTGTCACTTTCCTTCCTCCCACCCTCCCATTTCTCTGTCTCTTCCACATGCACAGATAAACATCAACACACACACATAACGTGCATGGGATAATTCATGGTGATTACAAGCAGTAAAGGAGATAAAATATGAGATGAAAATTTAACCTGACGATTCCAGATACATTTTTATACCAACCTGAAAACAAAGAGAAATATTCCCGGTAAGAATACAGAAGTGAAAAGCGAATGCTGCATGAGAGATGATGAACAATGTACACCAGGCAAAAGATAAACTGGAACCCCACAAGAGAAACCTCCCTTAAATGTTTGCCTTAGGGGGAAAAAAAAAGAACCAATTAAGTTTTGTCTACAAACAACCCTGGGGGAAGTACGTCTCTAGAGGAAGAGTCCACTGTTAAGGTTTGTTGTTTTAAGAGATTTGCACAATTGTATTTTTCCCCAAACTCAAGTTATTTTGAATGTGTCCTGGGATCAGATTAAGAAAAATTTGCTTTGGGTTTGCATCACGCTAAACTTAGTGATGGTGTCACTCAATCTGCACAAGGCAGTCTTGCGTTCTGCACTCCATACTCTGTGCCATTTGGCTTTTCCAGTGAAAGAAGAAGCAAGTATCATTATTCTCTACGACTAAACCTGTAGTACATCAAAGCAGGAAAAATGTATGTGTGTCAAATCCTTTCTTTTATAAATAAGGAAAGTGAGAGATTTAATAATAGCAACAATACGGCGTATATTGAAGTTAGCACATGCCAATTTAACTTAATTCTCCTAATTACCTCTTGAGGTCATTATTATTATTTCCATTTTGTAGACAAGAAACTCAGAGCTTAGGGAGTTCCAACGACTTGGTTAAAGTCACACTTAAAATACGTCAGGGACTATATTCTTGATTCCAGACTTTGATTCCAGAATTTGTACTGCTATTCATCTCATCCTATAGCCCCAAAGTAACTATTAATTGGACAGATCAAAAGTCCCAACTTCTGATTCCAAATAACTTTCATTTCCACGACACGATTGGTGTATACCATATATTCTGTATAATATATTCTATCACAGTCTTAATGAACTTGAAGGAACAAAAATATGTTCTTTGTATAGCAAAAAAATGTGGATAATTTCAGCGGTATATGCATTTGATCACACGAATTGAGTCCTCTGGCAATTTATGCCCTCAAACTTGTTCCCTCTTCTGGCCTGACCACTGTACTCATATGGCCTCACATCAGTTCATGCAACAAGAGTCTATTTCTGCTTACTGAGACCACTGAAGGAAATTGATAGTGTCCTCAAAAGTCTATTCTTCTCCCATTGCAAATAAGATTTTCAGTAGAGCAATTGCCTTTTTCACAGCCCTACCCAGGACCTATAATACTAATGGGCACACGGTAGATGTTCAAGAAATCTTTGTTGACTAAAGAAAATGGCTAACTGATTATATTTTCAATAGGTGAACTATACAGGCAAGAGAGGCACAAATCTATTACTTAGATGTGTCTCAGAATAAGTTTGAGAATCTCCAGGTTTACCATGAAGCCACACTTTGGAAGTGAGGAGTGTTGATTAAGCATATGTAAGTTACAGCTCTGTGTGGATCTTGAGAGAATAATTGCTACCTTGAGAGCATAATTGTGTTACTTAGAACTAAGTGTTTACCAGCAACAAAGGTCTTAGTCCTTGCATCATAAACAGGAACTTACCACGGACCCAGAATTTCTTTTAATGACAAGTTAATTATTTTTCATTCCCTCAAATACTGTGCTGGATTTAATTTTTAAGGCCAGCCGCTACAAGACACTAAATAGCCTCATGTAATTCCTCTGGATTTTATGTTGAAAGGTGGTTCTCAGTGCAAGGAGTCATAAGAACGACTCATTTAGCACAGAGAAATCCAGATAAGACAACGTTCGCAGAGCAAGAAGGTGAATTTTTATTATTCTAGTTAGAGTTCTCTCCAGACCACAAAGTTTGTTTAATCCAATTATCTACCTATAGGGGCCACGAAAAAATTACTTTCCCTTTAAACACTTCCTTGGGGGTCCCAGTATAAAATTATAATTTCCTCCTCCGTATTTTCACAGCACTCAGTTGGTATTGTTTATGCAGTAATTATCATTTTGTATCTTGTATAGTCTTAAGTGCATGTTTCATAATGCTTGATGATGAAGAGCTTGAAACAAGACACTATCTTACTCATCATTGCACCCTTAATAATTGTGCAATACCAAGTATTTTGCTAGGTGCACATGCCATGCGCAGTGAAATACTCACAGGTTCAGGGATTGGGATGCAGACATCTTTGGGAGCCATGTTTCTGCCAACCACAGAGTATTGGCTTTTTTTCCTCTTCCACCTTCCAAACTTCTCATGAGATCCTCTTTTTGTCAATCTAATTTGGATTCAAAGGAGGAAGGGATTCTGCAATCCATAGTTATCTGCCTTAATCAAGGTGACACATGCAGTCTAAGGCAAATTCTTTTTTTCCCTCATGATAGGAAGTTATTACAGAACAATAAAGCTTCATGGGACTTTGTCATTGAGGCACGTGGAATGTTTCCTTTTAAAGTGTGAAAGAAAGAACAAGTGAATAAACGAAAGAAAATGATGAAGAATAAGAACACACTACTATCTTCAACCTAATGATGTTTTTCTTCACAAGCCCAAGCGTCAAAATAGCAAAAATGAAGGAGTTAACAGAATGAAGATTTACCCAAAGCTACATTTAAACGTGATGTGTGTAGGACAAATAAGTTGGTTACAGCCTCACTTCAATGCATGTTCAAGAGGGCATCATGAAACAAACTGAAGACAATCACTGGGGGCTCTTTAGCTGTGAGAAAATTGTATGGATGTTTCCTCAATATTTGACCCCAAAATAAATAGAGACATTGTTGGATAATAACCAAAGCGTAACAAAACGTGGGATATGCTTGCGCTTCTCCCTGAAAACTCATTGCCCCAAATGATGACAACTGCCATGTAAATTAATTGATTGAAGTGTTTCAATTGTGTACAGTGGGAGATAACAGAATAAAACTTTTTGTCTACTGTTGATGTACCTAAAATTCAGCAAGATTAAAAGTCACAGGGCAAGCGAACTCAAATACAAAGAAAGTAGAGACGATAGTGCCTTGGACTGCAAGTAACTTGTTCTGTGAGTGTTCTGCAAGATAAGCAAACATTTCTAATAAATCTTAACTTTATAGAAGACTGATGTCTTGCAATATGAGTAGTACATGACATCAAATGTCACATAATCACAACTCAGTCAATGGTGCTTCTCTCTCTCTCTCTCTCTCTCTCTCTCTCTCTTTATGAGGGATTGTGGGTGATCATCTCCCATACTCAGATGCTTAGTCTCAGGCCATGGTGTTTGGCAGAAATCAGTGACTTTTCAGAACGTTTGAAAGTTACCACAACTGACACTAGTGTATTTTCTGTCCCTTCAAAGCACCTATGGGCAGTCCTTTGCTTTTCCATACAAGAGTCAAGTTAGGAATGCTTTGCTTCATTCTAGGTCAGGCTGCCTGCAGATATAGACCCTTTCCTCTGCTGTCTTATTGCCAGTTACATTAAATACAGTATATGACAAAAGTTTATTAATACTGTACTGTGTCAACATCCGTGCAAGCATATACAATGGCTTCCATGCCGAAAAAGATTCCATTGAGCCAATAGATAGCAGTAATTCCATTAGTGATAGTGAAAGTCAGTCTACACAATAACCCTACTCTCCCTTGGCTCCCTCACACCAGCCATGAAGATTTTCAAAGGTAAGTATAAGCTGATTTGTTTATTTTTCTTTATATTTTCTATTTTCCTCATTATTTTGTATTTTATTACAGTATTGTAATCATTTTTTATATGAATACTTTGGGTTGTAGAGCAAATCATCTGAATTTCCATTATTTCTTATGGGTAAATTCACTTTGGATTGAAAACATGTTTCTGAAATGAACTATGTTCCCAAACCAAGGTTTATGAAGCAATGTAGAATTAACATGAAGCAAAGTAGAATTAAAGTGTATTTAATTATAAATCATTAAACAAGAGGGAAAATATCCCTTAACTGGTGAAAGGTATCATTATCATCCATAGTGAAGATGTAATAATATATGTAACAGATGAATTATATAGTATAAATAATTTAGAAAGATAATACTGGAAATTAAAATTAAATTTGCATCTTTAAAATATTTTAAGCTTTTACCAAAGCAAACAAAAATAAGAATGAATATATAGAAGGTATGAATAATAATTATATACATTTTTAATGCAGAAATCTAGACTAATCAAGAGGCATATAAAAAACAACTTTTGAATATTTGTGAAAATTCCTAGTGGAAAAGCACAATAATAATATAATAACATCTAAAACATATGAAAGAGTACAAGGTTTTTAAAAAAAATAACAAAGAATACATCTTTGATTTTTTTTACATATTTTTATTTATTTTTGAGACAGAGAAAGACAGAGTATGAGCAGGGGAGGGGCAGAGAGAGAGGGAGACACAGAATCTGAAGCAGGCTCCAGGCTCTGAGCTGTCAGCACAGAGCCTGACGTGGGTCTCGAACTCACAGACTGTGAGATCATGACCTGAGCTGAAGTCAGACGCTTAACCGACTGAGCCACCCAGGCGCCCCAAAGAATACATCTTTAAAATAACATTAATTTATTAAAACAATTTATAAACTAAAATATATACTTATATAATTCTTAGCTTTAAGGAGAAATCAAAGCCAGAATTAAATTTAAAGCATAACATAATAGGAATGATGCATTTCAAAATATATGATATGGTCCAAATCTGAAAAACTTAAATAGTTATCATCACTTAATAAGAAAAACATGTAAATTGATCAGTTAAGCATTTGATTCCAAATGTTCGAAAAATTGAATAGTAAATATAAAGATAGTTAACCATGAGATTCATAAACATAAAGGCAAACATTGATAAAGGAAACAGGATCGATTTTTTAAAAACTCAGCTAATTCTTGAGAATCTGGGGTTGGTCTTTTGCACATAGGGACAAATTACTAGCTAGTATCAGCAAAACAAAGAGAAAGTATGAAACATATAATATTAGGAATATAACGTTGGCAAACAGGTGTTCCAGATCATAGCTGAGGGTTCTGTTTCATGCTGTCATTCAGGATCTCCAGCTGACAGGTCCTCTGCCCTCAACAAAGTCACTTTGAGCATCTATCCTCAGCTACCAGATGTTGGAGGAATGATGGGGAAGCCATCCATACTTCTAAAACACCTCGGTCTGGAGCTTTCATGTATAAATTATAGTTGCACTTGAATGGTGACAGCCAGTCACCAGAGTTTGCGGTGGCCTCGCACTTCCAAGCAACAACCCCGGCAAGAGATCTATACGGAACATATTTCCAGAATCTGAGGGCCTCTCACCACCTTTACTGCTCTGCCATCATCCTAGCAATCAGCTCTCTTGACCGAATTATGGAACGTCCCCCTGCCCGAGTGCCTCCACGCTCCCGAGTTCAAAAACTGAAGGGGGCCTTTTAAAACACAAGTCACTTTATATTGCACCTTAGCTTGGAGCCCTCCCACGTCTTCCAATTTTTCTCAAAGTAAAAACCTTTCAACAGTTCACCCATCTTAAATAATTGGCCACTAAGGCCCTATTATGCTCTGATTTCATAGTCCATTAATTTTCTCATTGTCCTGGGCTCCAGTGCAATGGTTTCCAATCTGTCTCTGAAACATTCTTTTTTCCTTTTTTTTTTAAGTTTTATTTTATTTAGACAGAGAAAGAGAGAGAGGGCATGCACACATGGGGGAGGGGCAGAGATGGAGAGAGAGAGAGAGAGAGAGAGAGAGAGAACCCCAAGTAGGCTCTGCACTGTCAGCACAGAGCCCGATACAGGGCTCAAACCCATGAACTGTGAGATGATGACCTGAGCTGAAATCAAGAGTCAGACGCTTAACCAACTGAGCCACCCAGACACCCCTGAAACATTCCTTGAATGCTTGCATTATAAGCCCTTTACACTAGCTATTCCCATACCTAGGGCACTGCCCCCCGTAACTGCGTGGCTAATGTCTAGACCACTTTCATAAGGTTTTTGCTTACTATCACCTTCTCAATTAAATTTACCCTCATTCTCATGCCTCTCAAGCCAGAGACACTCCTGTGCTCCTTTATACTACAATAATTTTTTTCTGAGTTTGTCATACAATAACTAATATATTATATGATTCACTTGTGTATTATGATAATTGTTTATGTATGTCTCACACCACCGGAATACAAGCCTCATGAAAACAAGGATTTCTTTTCCTGTTTGGTTCGTTGATAACAAATAACAAAAACAGTGCCTAATACATAATAGACACTCAGCTAATACTTCTTACATGAATGGGCGAACTGATCAACTAAACAGCAATTTAGAATGCTAAGAAATAGACTAAAAGAAATATAAACAAGTTTATTTATAATATTATTGGCATTTTACAATTTGTGGAGAGAGGTTTTCTTTTAATATTTATTTAGAGAGAGAGAACACAGAGAATGGGCAGACAGAGAGGGAGACAGAAAATCCCAAGCAGGTTCTGCACTGTCAGCGCAGAAGCCAATGTGGGGTTTGAACTCACGAACTGTGAGATCACGACCTGAGCCGACAGTAGGACACTTAACCAACTGAGCCATGCAGGCACCCAAGAATCAGTCTGCTGTTGGAGATAACACCTATAACGTCCTAACTCCATTTCTTAGTTTTAACCATGAATAAACTACATAGAGCTAAATTTCTGGGACTCCTGAGGAGCTCAGTAAGTTAAGCATCTGACTCTTGATTTTGGCTCGGGTCACGATGACACGGTTCATGAGATCGAGACCTACGTTGCGACCTGTACTGACAGCATGGAGACTGCTTGGGATTCTCTCTCTGTCTCTTTCTCTCTGTCTCTCTCTCAAACAAATAAATAAACTTAAAAAAAAAAAAAACTACCTAGAGCTAAATTTCCAATTTGTCTTTTTTTGTGTGGAAATTTGGGACAGTGGACCACCAAGGCAAATGGAGAACACAAAAGAATATTATTTGAGATCAATTATAGTGAAACATCTGCTGGGGATCCATATAATGGAATTCTACCAGCATGACTCAAAGACACTGGTAATATGATAAAAAGAGCAAGACAGAGTTCAGTGAGAGTCCTATAGATTTTCTGTCATGGAAAATGTATTTTCTGTGCCAGTTTCCTCTAAAACTACCTATTTCAACACATCGGTATCTAAAAAGTATGCAATTTAATGAGGAGAACACATAAATTAATAGATATTGGAAATGAATATGCAACACAGTTCCTCTCCTACCTATGAAAATTAGAGCTTCTTAACGACCCCACAGGTCAAATTCTGGCCAGTGCTATGGGATTTATATTTTACCCAAGTTACTGACATCAGCATTTATCTCAGAAGAATCCCCAAATGTTTCAAGAAGAATCAATTAGAAGTGTAATCCCAGTGGAGAACATCCTCAGAGGGAGAAAAACTAACGGGTAGTACTATACTCTCTCAAAATAAGTCTTTTTTGATCCGCATTTGATATTTCCCTGATTCAAACCAGTTATCTGCAATGAATACCAGGGCAATACTTTAGGCAATGCTAAAGGCCAAATCTAAAATGCTCCGGGAACAAAACTTCTCATGAGCCGGAATTCAAGTATTCATTTTCAGAATTTCAAGATCTCTAAAATATTTTCTACATTCTTCTTTAAAAAACTCGCACAAAATAAACACTAAGTGCAAAACTCAGGCTGTTTAATTTTCAGAATATGAATATGAAAACCGTGTCTTTCCCCTACAGAAGTTTGCACACCGATGGGATGCTGAAGATCTGGAAATAAATAATACTAGGTCTAAGTGACAAATTTCCAGAAGAAAAACGCCTGGAACATGAGATGCAGAAGACATTGACAAAAACAGTACCTGATATACGCAATAATCAATAAATATATGTCAAACATCCAAATGACTAAATAACATATTTAATTTATTGTTTCTATCATGTGTCTCGTGTTCAGAAAAGTTTCCTAGCAGTGAGTCTAAAATCGAACTCGGAGCACTCTTGCCTCAAATGTAATTGAGGAAAAGGCACCTGACAGATAATATTTGATAGTCCATGAGATGGGCGTCCTTAATCATATTTTGCAGTAGAATAAGCTGATCCCTTAAGCATACCCACCTGAAAAATAAATACTAAAACTGGGATCTACGCTCGGGTCTCAATAACTTCCAAATAAACCTTTTCCCACTACGATATTCTGTCACAACGTGAGAGACATTTTTTCAGGCAAGAAGTTGAAGACAATATTTTCTTGGGATAGTTGGTGATGAGAAAGCAGCACAGAATTGTCGTTCCCCTTACCTTAAGGAGCGCCTGAACTTCTGCCCTGAGTCAATAATCAGGGCTTTCTTGGTGAGCTCAAGGGATAAGGAGCGTGAAGAGAGTATATTCTTTCCCAGGTTTGGAACTTTTCTGGTCTCAGCAAATGCCTGTTGTGATTTTCACCCAACATGCTCCTCGCCTGAGCAGCTGTGAAGGCTTTTCTGTCTATAAGCTGTTCCACAAATGTGTAATTATGGATGGATCGCAAGGAAGAGGCATTGTTACCAAGATTGCTCAGAATTAGTTCCCTTAAGTCCTTTCACTGTGATGTAACATTCACTTTTATCTGTCTCTAGTGAATGACAATGCACATGTAATGTGCCATCATTCCTACCTGGTGCCAATAAATTTACAATCTTAGTTTCTTCTCGGAAAGAATTCCTCTCAATGGGCTTGTAGCAGGGCATTTATGATAAAAACTTGAATACGACTTTACTAAACCAAAGTAACCATCTATTATTAAAGGGTAGGATGGGAGGAGAAGAAAGTATCACAGACCACAATCTATAATTAACCAGGGAGACAGGGAAAGGCAGAAAGATCTTACTCTTTCAAAAAACATGACTTGGGCCTCATGTCTTTATCAGACACTTTGCTAAGGTCTAAAGGTACAAAGATGAAAAGACATGGTCTCTTCCTTTAAGAACGTCCTAGAATAGGGGTGCCTGGGTGGCTCAGTCGGTGAAGCCGCCGACTTCGGCTCAGGTCAGGATCTCATAGTTCGTGGGTTCGAGCCCCGCGTCGGGCTCTGTGCTGACGGCTCGGAGCCTGGAGCCTGCTTCGGACTCTGTGTCTCCCTCTCTCTCTGTTCCTCCCCTGCTCATGCTCTGTCTCTCTCACTCCTTCAAAAAATAAAATAAAATAAAATAAAATAAAATAAAATAAAATAAAATAAAATAAAATAAAAACATTAATAAGAACTTTCTAGAATAGTGGGAAAAATAGGTGTACACTATGCATATGATCAAGGTACCATGCCGTAATGGTGCTGATAGAATTGTAAACTCATGGCTGAACTATAATGTCGTACCTACACAGCCTGAATGTATTAGGGAAGAATGGCCAGAAGAGGTAATTCTTCAGCTAAGTCTTAAATTATAAGGGTAGAGGAAATGTGGAGGAAATCCGGGGCTGGAAGAAGAAAAGTCGATTACGTGTTCCATAAGATGATCTTTGCTAACTCAAAACAACAATAACTGAAAACCTAACCCAACAAAAACTTGATGAATCAACTACTACTTCTCATTCTGTCTAACCTGCGAGATTATTGCCACATATCACATGGCAACAACCCAAACGTGGACACAAAAGCAAAGTGTTTCAGTCTGTTTGCCTCTCAACTCTGGGAGTCCACAGTGCCATCCAGTAAATAGGGGGGCCACTTTTCCGGGATCAACGTTTCCTATTGTTTCTCCCATTTATTAAGCTTCAGCCACATGGCTTTTCCTTCTGTGGTTTTAACATGCCAGGCTTTATTCTGAAACTCTCTACTTGCTAGTGACTCTCCCGGGTGTAGTTCCCAAAGATTTGTCTGGGTTTGCCTTCTTCTGACCAATGAGGTTCGATTCAAAGTGTCACCTTCTCCAAGAGTCCTTTCCCCTCCGCTGAAATTGACACATCAGCACCACCCTCACTTGCGATGATCCCGAGCCATTGTCTTTCCGATTGCCTCACTTTACCTTCTCCATAACACTAATACTTGAAATATTTGATTATCAGTTTGTGTGGATACTTTGCCATCAAAATAGCCCACCTGGAAAACATAATAAAGGACCTTTTCTGCCTTGTGTATTGTTGCATCTCTCAATTGTAGCATATGGTCCAGTAATCAACACAGAATCCAACAGAGGTTTAAAATGAATGCAACATTTTAAACCAAGAGTAGCAACCACAGTCTCCAGATAACAGTTCTGCAACATGTGTGGAGAGAAACCAGTACAGAAGCCAATAAGGGGAGACAGAAAGCTTCCAGGGAGAAAATGTGTCAAGTATAGGTCAGCTATCCATTTGTCCCTGTAAGAGGTGCTTTATAGTTCTGTGGAAGTTTGGGGAAAAATAAATACACACACACACACACACACACACACACACACACACACACACACATACACACACAAGCAGGTAGCAAGTATAGTGACTCTGAAAATCAACTAATTGTGCAAGAAGAGAATGATATTCATAGCATTACTCATAGTGTTGGTAATTAGTGTTCGTAATGTTCACAGTATTACTCATCTTATGATTCAGGTATTACTAATAACATATTTGTAGTATTTTATATTTTTTAATGTTTATTTGTTTTTGAGAGAGAGACAGAGCACGAGCATGGGAAGGGCAGAGAGGGAGACACAGAATCCGAAGCAGGTGCCAGGCTCTGAGCTGTCAGCACAGAGTCCCATATGGGGCTCAGACTCACAAACCCTGAGATCATGATCTGAGCCAAAGTCGGACACTTAACCGACTGAGCCACCCAGACACTCCGTATTTGTAGTATTTTAACAATAAAATATCAATTTAAGAAAAATTCAGATGTGACCCTGTTATAAATATGAGGAGAAAGAACTGATAGGGATGCAGGGTTTGGTGGAAGAATTTTAATACTTTATCTTTAGTAAAAAGATGCCAGTGAATTGTATGTTCAAAAATCAATAAAAATAGCCATATAAACATAATTTAAAATAAGTTACCATATAAAATAACAAGATGATGTTGTCTCTGGGGAGATGGGGTGAGGAAGAAGTAACACGGGAATTCCATATAACCCTATAATATTATTTGACTTTTTAAAAAGCATATATGCTTTATATCAGTAATTTTAAACAATAATTACAATAAGTAATTTCAACTACAAACATGCGTATATGTAAAAACAGAAAATCCTAGCAAAATAAAATCTCGAAGGTGATTTTTTTTAGAGTTGTGGTATTTAACTTCTGTTACATGCATTCAGAAGTTTGAATGTTGTGTAATTAATATCGTATCTGTAAGAAGAGGCTACTTGTTGACATGGTAACAAGCAATTCAACATAATATAGTAGCTTATAACAAAGGGAACTCCACACCCATTCTATATTTCTGTTGTGAGTTGGTGGAGGGCACTTTCCGTGTTTCCTCGCTCAAGAACCCATGTTTAAAACTTACATTGTAAATATTGCTGGTCCCCCTGGCAAACAAAACAAAACAAAACAAAACAAGAACGCTGAAAGATTCTCTCACAATTGAATGCTCAACTGAGAAGGGACACATATGAATTCTAATAAATTCTGATAAAACTCATGGTCCAGAAATAGTCACACCCTTCTACCTAAATGCAAAACCGAGAAATGTAATGCTACCATGTGTACAATAAAGCAAAGAAATTGAAAGAACTAGTAAGAAAAATGAATGGCAAGTGCAAACACACAAACTTTTGTAATGGAAATTGTACTATTTGTGCTTGGATTTTTAAAAAAATTATTAAAACCTTTGAAAATGTAATGTTCCCCCTTTGCTGTACCCTATTTCTCATTGCATCATCAATTCCATCCTGTAACTTCGGGAAAAAAAGATTGAGAAAAAATTGGGACCCAAAAGAATAGTGATAGCTTTTAGGAAAATCTTCTTTTTCTTATCAACTCTTTGGTTAATGCTTCTTTCACCTCTTTATTCCTAAGGCTATAAATCATGGGGTTCAACATGGGAATTACCGTTGTATAAAATACAGCAACCATTTTTCCCTGTTCCACAGATTCCTTTGAAGGGGGTCTAAGATACATGAAGAAAAGAGTTGCGTAGAATATGGTGACAGCTATCAGATGGGAGCCACAGGTGGAAAAAGCTTTGTGCCTGCCTTCTGTGGCACGAATCCTCAGGATAGCGGGAAAAATATAAAGGTAGGAAATCAGGATGATGAGGAGAGAAAAGGAGAGGTTACATCCAGCCACAACAAACATGGACAGCTCTTTGTTGGAAGTGTCAGAACAAGCCAGCTTAATCAGTGGTGGGTCAGCACAGTAGAAGTGGTTAATTTCATTGGGGCCACAGAAGGCTAGGTTGTAAGTCCACATGGTTTCCATGAGGCCAGTGATCGCTCCATACACATAAGGCCCGGTGATGAGGGATGTGCACACACTCTTGGACATCTTGCTGCCATAAAGCAGAGGGTTGCAGATGGCCATGTACCGATCAAAGGCCATCACAGCCAGGATGTAGATCTCCACGTGGACCAAGGCAATAAAAAAGTAACACTGCACCAGACATGCAGGGTAAGAAATAGTTTTCTTCTCCGACAAGAAAATCTCCAGCATCTTTGGAGTCACATTGGAAGAGAAACACAGATCCACAAAGGATAAGTGGCTCAGAAAAAAGTACATGGGTTTGTGCAGCTGGGCATTGACCTGGATGAGTACAATCATGCCAAGATTCCCTGCGACTGTGGCCGTGTAAATGGCCAGAAACAGCAGGAAGAGGACAATCTGTAATTCCAGGTGACTGGTCAGTCCAAGAAGAATGAACTCATTCACTGAGGTGAGATTTCTTCTCATAATTTCCTTCAACGGGACATGAGAACTTTGGATCAGTACAGAATGTTTTTTAAAGGTAAAAAAAAAAAATAATATTTTCTTAGAATGACATTTTGGATTTTTTTACCTGCTTTTTCTCTCCCTTTCTATGACTTTTGGCCCCAGGAGACACTAGAAATAGTGGTTTAATTGAAACAGTATCCAATTAAACGTTAGCAAACACACTTAAACCTCGGGGTCCCAGTCACTAGCGGGCTTTAAGTCTTTTTCTTTGGTAAATATCCCTCTTATTTCTCTTTGTCCATTTACCTTTTTGGTTTCTGTCAAGACATTTCTTACCCATCTGCATTTCTACTTTATCTGTTTTCAATATTTTACTTCACTTCACATCAATTTTTTTCATCCCAGATTTTGCTAACCAATGCCAATAAACAAGCATCTACCACTTATCTAAATGAATATACCCAATAATATAATTAGTGGTTGAGAACTTCGTAGGAGCAGTTCTTTTCCTGATACCAATTATTTTTCCTGACGATGCCGTCTCAACTCCTTAGGTTCTTTGTAAAAGAGAACTAAGGACTAAATTTAAATATGCATCTTCATTCATTCTTTGTAAGGTAGAAGAAATCGACACTTCCCATTTTAGAGTGACTAGATTCTAGTTGGAGGGAAAGATGGAAGAAAAGAGAAACCTTTGAAAAGCTGAGTGATGATAAAATGTTTTACCACGTGTGGTTACTGACAGCGCGCAGGCAAGCTTTCAAAAAGTCTTTTAGCATTTTTACAGGCAATCCGATAGGTTTGCAGAGGCTAATTTTTCAGTCCATCAGATCTGAACTGGACCAGAGAATGACTTGGTCCGGTATGTTCCTCTACGTTTGAGAAAACAGACGGGAGAGCAAAACGAGACCCCCCCAGCCACAGACGGATTTGACAAAGCCTGGACGGCAGCAGTACCTGCCCCACACCCATGTCAGTTACTCCTAGGAGCCATAGTTGATCTTTATGCAACCGTGCGAAGACAAAACAAGCAAAACAACCGCAAAACTTCCCTTCTCGTTGTTTATTCTCAGACTACATTTTCTATGGTCAAAGAGCAGATCGTAGGCAAGAGAATGTGATGAAAGAGAAGTGTGCAATTGTTCGCCATCCCTTTCCACCATAGGCTAGCCCTTCCCTCCCTCCTTTCTGCCTCCCTCTGGCAGCTCCTGTGGACACAGTGCACAGCTACCTTGGATCCTATGGATGAGCTGGCGGAAAAGTGAGTAAGTCACAATGGCTAAATCGTTGACGGAGCTGAACCGACATACCAGCTCAGAACTTTATATGAAACAGAAGTAAACTTCTAACTTAACTATTGTTTGGTTTCGCCCTTGCGGGAAGGGAAATCATTATCCAACTAATCTAAATTTCCAGGATGACTGTAAGTCTCTGTAGAACTCATCCTGATCTTCAGATTTGCCTTTACCATGGCTTCTTTCCTATAGGTTTTCAAGATACAGGCAATCTAGAATCAATACTCTTGGTGGGCCAAACAGTTAAAATCTGCGACAAACACATGGGGCACCTGGGTGGCTCAGTCAGTTAAGCGGCCGACTTCGGCCCAGGTCATGATCTCACAGTGTGTGGGTTTGAGCCCCACTCAGGCTCTGTGCTGGCAGCTCAGAGCCTGGAGCCTGCTTCTGATTCTGTGTCTCCCTCTCTCTCTGTCCCTCCCCCACTCATGCTCGCTCGTTCTCTCTCTCTCTCAAAATTAAATAAACACTAATTTTTTTTTAATCTGTGACAAACACAAACCCCTCAGGAGATGGAATCTCAATCATTGCTAGTTTGATCCTAATTCATTAAAAAAATTCTCCCTTCCACCTTAAAAAAAAAAAATCTAGTGATTAAGCTATAACTAGAAGAGAAATATAGATCCCCAGACAAAGATATATGTAATCTTGGATTTTATTTCCCATTCAGTCAACAAGGTTCCTCTTGAAAAGAAGAAAGTTTTATCTATGTCAGATAAAACTCTGCAGTGATAATTATTAGTTAGAATTTAATTGATTCCTCGGAGATTATGCCCAAAGACAAAGTTATGACTTAAAAATTGTGATGACAGTGTTTAAATAATCGCAGCGTAATCCTCTTGAGACCTTTTCAACATGCCGTAAACCTTTTTCCATCCATTCTATGTTCACACACACACACACACACACACACACTGCAACTCTCTGTAATGCAGGGGAAAGATAATACAAAAATGGTTTAAAAATAAAATTTAACCATTAGTCATATTTATTCTTGAAATTCTCCTCCTCTACCCTAACCACAGAGGATTTTTCCAGGAGCTATTTTATAGCACTTAATCCCCAGCTTCATAACATATCTCTGTTTTTTTTGTTTGTTTGTTTGTGTTTTGTTTTTGTTTTTGTTTTCTTACCCACTAGTATTTCTCAGCTTTATCTCTTCTTTCCTGGAATGACCTCAAGAACTCCATATTATCCTGAGCAGTTCACCTTTTGCTGGCTCTTATCCTCTAGCTCAGCTCTAGACCAACTGTTGCCTAGTGAACAAACTAAGATGTTTTGAAAAACTAAAAAGCTTTCTGTATAATAGGAACCATCATCTGTCCAAAAATGGTTATTTAGTAGATGGATGGGGTGTCTCAAGATCTTTTTCTTATCTCCTACTAGAGAGCACTGAAGCATCATGTTGCACCCTTCTATGTGCTCATGCCCTTTTCTTTCCTTCTGCCTTCCTTAAAAATAACCTAAGGTATATTTATGCTTTGCAAACCTTTAAAAATTATTTTGCGCTAAAATGTTTCCAGTATCCTTAATACTTATGTTCATCTCACAGGTTTTGCAACTGGCAGATTCGATATGAAAAAGCACAACTGTGCTGGCCCATTAGCTCGGTGATTACAGCTATCTTGACCTTCATAAGCCTCAGTTTTCTCACTTTAAAATGTTGCTGCAGGATTTTTCTCTGACGAGTTTAAAACTTAGAGTGTATGTAAATATCTGACCATGTGTGAGGCATATAAGACTATCACAAGCATCTACCTTCCCTTTGTTTAATATTTAGAAGAATGAAAAATACCCAGATTATGAGCATTGGTGTTGGTCATATGACTGGCTCTGATTTTTGTCTAGGTAGCCATGTACCCATTTCCAACCACACATCAATTCCTACCAAATAAGAAATTGGATTCCACGTATATGTAGTAACACCTTGGCTCATTCCTAACACACAAAATAGACAGCCCTACCTATAAGGAAGTAGGAAAACCAATGCGCCTTCAAAAATCAGTGAAGGAAACTGTTGCTTGTGTTTATAAGGGTGATTATTTTTCCCTATGGTATTAAATCAAGATGAAGCAATCAATTCCGTCAATTAAAAATTTCCTGAAGACACAGCTCAAGGACTGTTAACATGGGAATTAGGGATGGCTTAAACTTCTCTCTTGTGTCTTCTTCATCTCTGTCAGTAATGGTCTTACTGACTGCTTGCCATGCCTTGCTGGGCCCATCCCCCTCACTGCCTCCATCACTCAGCAGAAAGAGCTGCATTCTAAAGAATTTCTTTCTTTAAAAAAAAAAAACATTTATTTATTATTGAGAGACATAGACAGACAGAGCATGAGCATGGGAGGGGCTGAGAGAGGGGAAGCCACAGAATCTGAGGCAAGCTCTAGGCTCTAAGCTGTCAGCACAGAGCCCGACGCAGGACTCGAACTCACAAACCGCGAGATCATGACCTGAGCCGAAGTCGGACGCTTTACCAACTGAGCCACCCACGCACCCCCTTAAAGAATTTCTATTTCACTAGTCCACCAATGTGACACAAGCAAATTCTACCATATAGTATTATTGCAGTGATCATACATTGACTTGATAAAAAGGGATAGTATTTTACGAGTGACTGGGTGGTTAAGTCGGTTAAGTGTCCGACTTCAGCTCAGGTCATGGTCTCACGGTTCATGGGTTCAAGCCCCACGTTTGCCTTTTTGCTGACAGCTCAGAGCTTGGAGCTCCTTCGGAGTCTATGTGTCCCTCTCTCTCTGTCCCACCCCTGCTTGTGCTCTCTCAAAAATAAATAAACGTTAAAAAAAAATAAAAACTTTTTTTTAAAAAGGGGAGTATTTTAGTCCTTTATTTTACTTGTTTTCTATTGTTTTGTGTTTAGAAAAGGCCAAGAAGAAATGAAAGCAATTGGAGACCCCTATATTATCCACATGATTGACAGTGTTTCTAACTCCTTATTTTTCTAAGCCATGGTGTACTTTGTACAGCTGTTGAATTTCTTAGTGGTTAAGGGTTTTTAATATATTTGATTAATAAAGTACCTAACCTTCATTAAATTTGACATACTGAACTCCTTTTTTCATATAAGATTTTGTCAAAAACTCACTTAAAAATCTCAGGTTAATATTATTTTAAAATTTTTTTTTCATGTTTATTTATTTTTGAGAGAGAGACAGAGTGCAAGCAGGGGAGGGGCAGAGAGAGGGAGAGACACAGAATCTGAAGCAGGCTCCAAGCTGTCAGCATAGAGCCCCACATGGGGCTCGAACTCACAAACCTTGAGATCATGACTTGAGCCCAAAGTCAGATGCTCAACCAACTGAGCCACCCAGGTGCCCCTCGAGTTAATATTATTAAACCCATTTTACAGTTGAAGGAACTGAGCCTTAGAAAAGACAATCACTTTTCTAAAAATCAGTTAAATGAACATGTGGCCACAAACATACAAAGATATCTCTGTCAGTTAAGCAAGAGACAACTTGTCCTCAACATAGTCTTGCTTCTGTGAAACCGGCTGTCATTAAGGTCATTAAATAGAGCAAGTCTTCTAGGAAAAAAAAAATCATTTTATTATAATAGATCTCCCAACTCAAGATCATCAGAACAAGCAAAGATTTTAAATGTATTACAATCCCCAATTCAATGGATACTTTTACATGCGTTCTGAGTTCTTAAGCTCATTCATCAGAGCATCACATTATTTCTTAAGTGTTCCTTAACATTCATGAAAATTAATTCAACAATGAAATTGCCACTGGACACATACTTGTAGGCTGTGAGGCAGATAAGACTTATAAAGAGAGGAATCAGTCTTCAAAGCCAAAGATTTGGAGTAAGTCACTTACCTAGCTACCATTCTTGACTCTTGGTTGGACATTATTGGGACACTTACTCTACAAAATTTTTATTCTGTATGTATGTATGTATTTAAAAATTTTTAATGTTTATTTATTTTGAGAGAGAGAGAGAGAGAGAGAAAGAGACAGGGGACAAGGACACAGAGTGAGAGCAGGGGAGGGGCAGAGAGAGAGGGAGACACAGAATCTGAAGCAGGCGCCAGGCTCTGAGCTGTCAGCATAAAGCCTGATGTAGGACTTGAACCCACAAACTGTGAGATCATGACCTGAGCTGAAGTCGGACGCTTAACCGACTGAGCCACCCAGGCGCCCCAATTATGTTATTCATATAAGGAACCACTTTCTCTCAAGAAAGGCAAACCAAAAAAAAAAAAGCATGTTTTTTCTTAATTTTTTAAAGAAAACATGGCTTTTACATTACATAATAACATAATCAATATAAGTCTTTCAAATTATTCATCTGGTGATTTTTCAAGCTATGAATAACAGATTTATGTAGTAATTTCATCATATTTTCAAATATATTCTTTCTCTTGCTCTTTCTTATTTGGTGGTTCAAAAGAAGAGTCATAACATATAAGAGAGACACTGTTTTAATTTTGCTACTCATTTTTTCGAGGAGGTGTCATTACCCAGCTACATTTGTAGGATTAGATTCAAAAACAGAGAGGTTTATGTGGTTGACAATGACTGGAAAGATTGAAAATTTGTTGGTAAAAGTGAAAACTTGACACTCCCATATACTCCTAAGCATGTTCTGGAGTCTCCATATGGTTTATGGTAAAATCTAATTTTTACTGTTACAATAGCTACAGAGTGGCAGGATGTGATGATAATGTTCCATGTGGCCAGCTCTTGAGAAAACAAGTCTGATGCGACACAACTCTGTATGAAATCTAATATACAGGCAATGGCCGCCATGTAACAGTAGAACACTTTGGACCCAATATCGTAACTACATGAAAAGCAAATGGTCGGGTCATATGGGTGGGATTGTCACAGACAGCATCAGGGACAAAACATTGAGTTAACACCAAGGTGATCATGTGACCAAGGTGACACTGTTCAAAATAAATTGATCAACGACAAGACTTTTTCAATAAAAAAAATTAACCAAAATGTGTGGCATTGGCAGATCGGTGAAAAATGGTATGAGCAGGTGATCCACAGAGTTAGGCTCAAGTTTTCCACAAGAAAGAGATACAAATAACTGTAGACAAGACAAAGAACAGTTGGCAAAGAACAGTTGGCAACACTGGACAACTGGTCAACCTCAGGAAGCTAAATTTATTCCTTTTCGTCTGATTTACCCTGAACATTTCAAAAGAAATTCTGTTTAAGAAAATAAAAATAGACCAATTATGCATGAATAAATTATACACAATTAAGATTCCATCAGTGCGTCTCATATGTGTTCCAATTCCCATCACCTTATACAACTAATGTTATAGTTTCCAATTTGTAAACAGTCGCTAATATCTATCTATCTATCTATCATCTGTTTATTACCTATTTGGCTCTTAAGGGAGCATAGACTATGTACCAGGCTAAGCATTAGAAAAATAACTGCTTTCAAATTTTATATCTGACTTTGTGGCATTTACAAGATTATGGAGAACACAGACATTAATTAATTAACCAAAACTATAAGGGTAGTATATATAAAGAATGATAAATGTAATAACAGAAAAATACAGAAAGCTATGAGAGGAAACAAAGTCTCGAATAGGTAAAGTAACTTTATAGTTAATAATAAAAATCAGGGGCTCCTGAGTGGCTCAGTCGGTTAAGCGTCTGACTTCAGCTCAGGCCATGACCTCGCGGTCGGTGAGTTTCAGCCCCGCGTCGGCTCTGGGCTGATGGCTCAGAGCCTGGAGCCTGCTTCGGATTTTGTGTCTCCCTCTCTCTCTGCCCCTCCCCCGTTCATGCTCTGTCTCTCTCTGTCTCAAAAATAAATAAACGTTAAAAAAAATTAAAAAAAATAATAATAAAAATCAGTTCACTTTTATTGAGTGAATATTATGTATGATGCATTGTACTAAGTACTTTATAGGTATTTTTAAAATGTTTTTATCTGAGTATAGTTGACACACAATGTTACCTTAGTTTCAAGTGTACAACAAATATATTAATCCATTTTTTACGGAGGTTCTTTATGAGAAAATACTATATGTATTTATCTTACAGATGAGAAAATGAGGCAGAGAGGCTAAGTAACTCGCTCACTAAGTCTGATTCCAAAGTTTATGTTCTTAACTATTAATTTAGCTGATAAACGATGGAAACAGGGTCTGTCTACAAAGCTCACTTTATTGAACAGATTGAATTTGTCTATACCTTATAAAATAGGATATCTTTTCATAGTAGATTATATTATTCAGTGTGCATTCAGCTGTCAATTACCTGATCAACAATATTTTGGGGATACAGAAAATGATAGTTTTGCTTCTTACATGACTTTCCCCTTCAAAAACTTGTAGTGAGAAAAGACAGCATCCAACTGGAGTTCTGCTCAGGTCATGATCCCAGGGTCATGAGATTGAGCCCTGAATAGTTCCCCATGCTGGGTGTGGAGCATGCTTAAGATTCTTTCTCTCCCTCTGCCTTCCTCCCAACTCCTGTCTAAGCAACCTCTCTCTCTCTCTCTCTCTCTCTCTCTCTCTCTCTTCTCAAAAAAAAAAAGTATTGAGAAAAAAGCAGGGGTGGGAGTGTTCCAGGCTGGCTCAGTTTACCGGTAGAGCATGCAACTCTTGATCTCAGGGTTGTAATTTCAAGCCCACATTGGGTGTAGAGATTACTTATTTTTTTTAAAAAATGTATGTCATAGAAGGAAAAGGAAATGATAAATGTGGAAGCCAGACACATTTGGGCTTCTCAGCTATGTGATTTTCGGTAAGCAATTAATCTGTGGGTCTCTATTCATCTTTAAAATGGGGATAACAGCGCCTGGGTGGCTCAGTCGGTTAAAAGTCCGACTTTGACTCAGGTAATGATCTCAAGGTTCCGCATCGGGCTCTGTGCTGAAAGCTCGGAGCCTGTTTTGGATTGTGTCTCCCTCTCTCTCTACCCCTCCCCGACTCACACTCCATCTCTCTTTCTCTCCCTCTGTCTCTCTCTCTCTCAAAACTAAATAAACACTTAGAAATTTAAAAATAAATAACATGGGAATAGCAATTCTGTAATCATAATATTAGTGGGCAGATTAAGTGAGACAACATACATTAAAACAGTACTTGAACTTTGGTGAGCATTGTTATTTCCTTCTCTCCCTCGTGTGTGTGTATGTGTGAGTGTGAAAATCTAAACTTTCTTCAGATGTCAGGAAATATATGATATGTGAAGAAAAATGTTAGACTTAAAGCAATATCTTTCCCGGGACCATTTGTTTATTTTTTTTAAGTACACATGGATCAGACTTCCTTTAACACAGTACCAGTTGGATTCGTGATCTCTTAGATAGGTAGGAAGCAAAGTGTAAAATACCCTGTAATTATTGTTCCTCAAGGAAGTGTGGTAAATATTCTCTATTTTCACATAGGTTCCTCCATCACTGTGTTGCTTAAATCTGTTCAATAAATTAAAAGAAAGTTCAGAATTAACTTGCAAAGATGTAGAGTGAGAATTTAGGAGCCATTGCATCTTCATTTAGTGCCAACCTAGGCTATAAAAATAGAGACAAGGACCCTGAAATCGGAAAATTGGAATAAAGGAGGTGGTTTTAAATAATTGCATATGTGTGTCTGCTTAAACAACAATAGCGCTCTAGGTATCTGTTTAAGTAGAATCCAACACACTATTAACTAGATGTTAAAATTTACAAAAGTAGCGATTTGTTTAGATGTGTGTTTTACCAGCATCCACAATTTGAATTTCAAGATAAAGATACTTAAAGAACATCTAGTAATAGAAAATTTGAAACAATTAAATGGGATAATACAGAATTAGTAAATATGAAAATGTTACTTTGTAGAAAATATTGAGGAGAAATAAGCTCTCAGGTAGAAAAGCAGCTTTGAAATACGACTGAGAAAAACATGTCCATTGAGGGAGTGACTGATTACGGTTCCGTGGCTTTTCCTTTTTCATTGAAAGTAACATGTACATATGTGATCACGAATATTTTCTAATGCCTATTTTGTTCAGATCCTGCCTGCTCTGACATAACATTGTACTAGGAGCTATAAGTATGCTGGAGCAGGTGCACAAAGAATGAACAAGTCCCCATCTTCTGCAATTACATAAGACCAACTTCGATTTACTCACAGTACATTCTTTTTTTTCTCTGCTGCATTAGCACTCCCCGTTTTCTTATACTATGTGCACTTAACAAATTGCATTGATTTTTCTCTTTACAGAATTCTACAAAACCATGCAATCCTAGAGCTCCTTGGGGGTTCTTGCTTCGTATTGGAGCGGTACTTGGCTTATTATACGTACTCAGTAAACATTCCTCAGCTCTGCTTATGCTTTGTAGCTGCAAAGTCACCTGAAAGCTTAACCTCTTTAAAAATCAGCTTGTCTTTTGCATTCTTTAGCATTAAAATATTGACAAACAGGTTGGCAGATTTAATAATAAAGTTAGGTATATAATAACTAACTGTGGTAAAATACAATTGTGGATAAAATTTGAGCTATGATACAAATGAAAAATATCTGTCCCATCCTGAAAAAATCGATTAATAGGCAAAAATGAAGGAAGGTACGAAAACCCCAGATCCCAGCAGGCTGGGATATCACTGATAAACTCTACCGAAGTTACAATTTCTTTTGAGGCAAGCTATGTATTTCTGTAAAAGATATTCATTGCCTACTTCAGGAGTTAATATCTAGAAGTTAATTGGAAGATTTTGTATACTGTTATGGCAGAAGGAGGAAAGTGTCTTACTGAGAGTGGGGAGGAATAAATGGACATCAGGCATGGTCCTGGAGCTGTTATCATGACTTTTCTGTCCGAGAGGTGACAGCAAGTCTCAATCAGCAGTTCTGATCACATTCCTTTAGATAATGGAATTAAACCCCTGCATAGCAATTAGTATAGTATTAAAAACGACTAAAAGTTAGCTCATGATAGTCAACTATGTGTGTATGTACATATATAGCCATACATTGGTTTGCAGATATAGAGAAATTTTCCAAAAACGTAAGAAACCAGTAATAGTGATAACTTTGAAAAGAGACAATGGAAGATCATGGTGGGGGGGAAAAGGGAGGAAAATCTTTTATTTTGTACTCTTCTGTAGAAATTGAATGTTTCACTGTAAGAAGGAATAATTTTTACAGTGTGAAAGGAACATATGATGCTACAAATGTAAAAGTGTAAACGTATATAAGAGAAATTATCCACCCTACCTACATATCTAACCTCCAACCCTTTACACACTCAATGCACACTCACACATCTCCTATACAACTGTAAATCTCCTGTACCTCTGTCTTTCATGCTTTGTCATTAGATTGCAGATTTTCTTTGTAGATTAAAAGTTGACTTTACTGTAAATGCAGTTAAAGTTGGATCCAGTTCTCATAAGTACATCTTTTCTATAATTTTTTTTTTTTGAGACAGAGAGAGACAGAATGAACGGGGGAGGGTCAGAGAGAGAGGGAGACACAGAATCTGAAACAGGCTCCAGGCTCTGAGTGGTCAGCACAGAGCCCGACGCAGGGCTCAAACTCACAGACCGTGAGATCATGACCTGAGCCGAAGTCGGACGCTTAACCGACTGAGCCACCCAGGCGTCCCTCTATAATTTATAAAGAAGGATACATTATAACTTTATTTCAAAAGTACATTTCTTCTCGTCAATTTCCAAAAAGCTTGCTTCACATTCTTGTTCCTCAGGCTATAAATGATGGGGTTCAACATAGGGCTTACAAAAGTGTAGAAAACAGCAATAATTTTAGACTGCTCCACTGACTTGTCCGTGGGAGGTCTAACATACATGCAGAAGAGTGTCCCATAAAATACAGTCACTGCCACCAGATGGGAACCACACGTGGAAAAAGCTTTGTGCCTGCCTTCAGCAGAATGCATCCTCAGGATGGCAGTGAGAATGAAGATGTAAGAGATGACAATTATGAGGAGGGAGTTGGAGAGGTTAAATCCTGCTACCACAAACATGGACGTCTCTTTAATGAAAGTGTCAGAGCAGGACAGCTGGATGAGGGGGGGGTCAGCGCAGTAGAAGTGATTAATAATATTGGAGTCACAGAAGGTCAAGCGGTACGTCCACATGGTTTCCATCAGGCCACTAAGGAAGCCGTAGACATAGGGACCAGCAATCAGGCGAATACAGACCCCTCTGGACATCTTGCTGCTGTAAAGCAAAGGGTTACAGATGGCCATGTACCTGTCATAAGCCATTACAGCTAGCATGTATAACTCAGTAATCACCATGGCAATGAAAAAATAACACTGGGTTAAACAAGCAGCATAGGAAATGGTTTTCTTCTCTGATAAGAAGTTCGCCAACATCTTGGGAGTCACAGTCGTGGAATAACACAAATCCAAGCCGGACAAACTGGCAAGAAAGAAGTACATGGGGGTGTGGAGGCGTGAATCTATCCTGATCAATACCAACATCCCAAGGTTCCCCCCCACGGTGATCAGGTAGATCACCAGGAACAGCACAAAGAGGATGGGCTGAAGCTCTGGACGATCTGTTAATCCCAGGAGAACAAATTCGGTCACTAAGGTGGAATTCCCTCTGACCATTTTCTTAGCTGCCAGCATTGTTCACGTAGATGAATTAAAATAAAGTAAGAAGTGAATGAGAAGTCCATCATATATTTCTTCTCTCTCTTTCTCCCCTTCTCCTCCGTCTCACACTCTCAATCACTCTCACGCAGGACTATGATCAGCATCTGAGATTGCAGGAGCTGAGACTTTCAAGAAGGTGGTGGCCCCTAGAAGCTAGGTGTGTAATGTGCAGATGGTCCCCAAGAGAATGGCTCATGCGACACCAGCTTGCTTCAGAATGGGGGCCTTATGACCCAAAGTCTGCCGAAAAATGGACTGAACCACCAACAGTCACTTACCGTTCTCTATAAAATCATAGGCTTCACCATGGAGCCTGGGAATGGTTCCAGATGCAACGGTGACATGTGTTTGGAAACACTTCTGCAAGTCAACAGCGCATGCACATGTAGAAGTTCAACTTTTGAGAATTACACTCCCTATGGGTTATAGGTGAAAACCCCAAATTACAGTGATTTAAAGGAAAGAGATCCTGTTTCACTGTGATATCAATAAAGTACAGGAAATTATGGTGTTCATATGTGAATAGGCCAAAGATAATGACCCCAAATGTGAAAATAACAAAGCCCTGCATCAATCACTAATGAAGGAATTTTCATTCAGAAGCATTTGTATGACTAGAGAAAGGGAGACCTAGGTTGGGGGAAAAAAAGAAGTGGTCAAAAAGTGGATTGTGCTTGTGGATAAAATTATCAATTCAGATAATATCAATTATAATGAAAGAATAAAATGAGAAACTTTTTCCGGGAGTCGGGAGAATATATTTTCATCATGGATTCTCAATGTTGTCGTGTTATTGTACGTGATAGACTGAATAAGATAAGGGATCAGAACTCAAATACCTCTCAGAGCCAGTTAGATAATAAGGATGAGTGAAGTGGGCTAAGTATAAGGATGAACAGAAATGAAGTAGAGAGTGACTCCCAGGTTAAAAAGCCAGCAGCCACTCAGGCCAGTGGAATTTTTACTACACAATAACGTAAGCCCTATGTTCCAAGATCTTAAGAGTTTCCAAATGTAAACGGGTATGAGGATTCATTATTTAATGTGAAACCTACCATACACAGTGTTGGCGAATAATTTCATTGTTAAGCCTGTCTTTAACCAGAGCATAGAAAAAGAAGTCTGTATGCCTAATTCACTGAAAAGGCAATGTCACCAGCTATATTTGCTGTACGTAAGCTGTTCCCGGGTATTGAACCAAGTACCCTCAAAAGTCAGCTACTTCGACTCAGTGATGTTTCCAGAATGTTGTATGATTTAGTCATTATAATAAGATAATCTTTGAGTACAAACAGCATTGGACACTGCATGTCTGTGAGTCACTTTCCTAGGGAAACAAAGGTGACTGGTAATAGTGTTTGTCTTGAGAGAGCTGGTTGGTATCTTCATAGTAAAAGGGGCATAGGAAGAGAAAATTAAGATTATATGTGATAAGTTCAATAATAAAGATTTGAACAGTTACTAATTAATTGTGTCCAGAGAGGCAGGATAGCCTCAAAGAATGGTACCCTTTAACTGGGACTTACAGGATAACTAAGAATTTTCTAGAAAGATGAGGGTAGGGAGGACTTTCAGACAGTGTAAACAGTACACACAGAGACAGGAGGCTTTCGAGAGAAATCAAAGATAATCCACGTAGATGCAGGGATAAATTTTCTATGGATTAATTCTACAACTTTGGTCTTTGAGAGCAAACTACAATAATTTGAGAATCAGGATATGTGTAAATAGCAAAAATGTTTTTTCCTCACTTGCCAGAAAAGGTGAGTCTATTTGGAGAATAGTCACCTTAACGATACATGTAAACCTCCCATTTCAATGGCATTAAGACATTCATCTCATCTTTAGATTTGGACAACTATGCCCTAAATACTAGCACCTGGTTGCTCATCATATTACATTTGACAACTAATAAAAGCAATAAAAATATAAAAGAGAAATAGGAATTTATTTTGCCTGTTTCCTACCATCTCCTTTAAATAGGTTCAGCAAGCATGCTCTAAGATTTAAGAAGAGACTACATTTTGATTATAGTTCTTCTTTCCATGCACACAGCCACATCAGTTTTACAAAGCAATGATGCTGTTCTGTTTTATTTTACCTCTAGAAGAACCTGCAACTAATACAGAGCGAGTACAATTAGGAAAGGGGGGGGGGAATGGGGCACACATAAACCTTCAACATGCTGTCATCAGAGTTCTTAGATTAGTACTTTCAAAACTGTATGCACCAGATCTACCGGATATCAGGCAACAAAATAAGTCTATGGTAAAACTAAATTTGAAAACTGCTGAGTTTTTTTTAAATGTTTATTTATTTTTGAGATAGAGAGAGAGAGAGAGAGAGAGAATACAAGGTGGGGAGGAGCAGAGAGGGAGGGAGAAACAGAATCCGAAGCAGGCTCCAGGCTCTGAGCTGTCAGCACAGAGTCTGATGCAGGGCTCGAACTCATGAACCGCGAGATCATAACTTGAGCTAAAGTCGGATGCTTAACCGACTGAGCCACCCAGGCACCCCAAAGAATGCTGTGTTTTGAAAAAGAGAAGGGAAAATGGGTTTCTCTGTTGCAGGAAGTCTCAGAGCCTTCTATATGCCCGCATGTATTGTGAAGCTATATAAGGTGGGCAAGAATATGCAGCTTTTCCTAAGCTCAGTCGTTCAAAGAGCCGGAGGCATCTCTACTCTCCTTAGACTTAGAAACCCTAATTCCACACGAGCACCAGAGATTGCTAGAACCCTTGCATCTCAATAGCAAAACCAAACACAGGAACGTAAGATCTATCCTGCGCTACTTGGAAAATCACCTTCTTTCAGTAGGGCCACTGGTATTATACTAAAGCACTTTTGAATTTATCATTGATACATGCTCTCAAAAAAAATTGTTTGGGAGAAATATAGAGCTTGGAAGAGGACCCCTGTGAATGGGAAGGAATGGAAGCAAGCAGAAAATAGCAAAGAACTCCTAGGGAAATAGCGATATGACATCAGACCTCTGTTTACCAATCAGAGGTGGACACAAGTCTTTTCTGCTCCCAAGCACATGATCTGTACAGCTGGACCCTAAACACTAGCCCCTGTTTGCACATATCATATCAAGCAAATAATTATGGTTGCTTATTAAGTGTCTATTTGAGTTAAGGTATGTGCTAAATTACCATGTATGTGGATATAACATAGGTTCCACATATTGTAAATATTCTCATATAATTTGCACATACTTTAACTTATCTGTGTTGAAATTATTACATATTCTTTTTAAAATCATGCTTCCCTAGTTGCTTCTCCTCTGTCTTTTTACAGACCTATCTTGCAATCCATGACCCTGTTTCTAAAACCAATGTAATTGAGGGGCATGTGGGTGGCTCAGGCAGTTAAGCATCTGACTTCAGCTCAGGTCATGATCTCGCTATTTGTGAGTTCAAGCCCTGTGTCAGGCTCTGTGCTGACAGCTCAAAGCCTGAAGCCTGCTTCGGATTCTTTGTCTCCATCTCTCTCTGCCCCTCACCTGCCTACACTCTGTCTCTCTTTCTCTCAAAGATAAATAAACATAAAAATGTTTAAAAATAAAATAAAACAAAACCATCTAATTTGAGTTTCTTGCCCGATTCAAATTTTAAAGGCCAAAAGTGTTTGGAAATATGATTCCCAATATCTTTAAAAAAAAAAGATATTTGAGATCTGAAATGGGCATATGACAAATATTGTTGGTAAATGTTAAATATTTTTGGTAGCTCTCTATGATAATTCCAAACCAAACCTGCTGCATTAGAAGTAAAGCCTTTTATTCCACTGGAAATAAGTAGCTGAATAATTTTGGAATACTTAATATATTATTTTTATTTCTATAAGCAAAAGCTTGTAGAGTTTTCTTGCGCTTCTGGGCTCATGTTTAATGGCTGTGGGAACTGCTCTTGAAAGCTCCCTATTTAAATTACTGTACCCAGCACTCCTTGTAGTTGGAAAGATTGCTCACTTATTTGATATTTATTTAAGGAATAGCAAAATTTATCCTCCGTTATTCTTATTTTCTAGCTTCTATATCAATATAGAATGCCAAGTAATTCGTACTGAATTATTGGAGAGATTGCTGAACTAGTTTTATAATAGCCATGCACATTTTTCTCTCCATATGAGAAATGCCACACAGAAAGATAATTAAATTTCAGTGAGGTGGGGAACCGGATATCTTCCTAAAGATTTCCCTCTGGCTTTGGTGTCCAATTTGAAATTTCTGGGTAATAATAAGTCAGTGAAAGTAGCAATGAGTTGTGTTTTTTTATCTATGTCCCTTATTTCAAGAAACATAAGAAAAGTAAAATTCTCAACATAAGGTTTCACTGGTTCAATAATGTCAAATTGCTTTTCTCCGGATTGGAATGATCATAGATAGACCACATAACAGAGACTACATAGATTTTTCATGCAAATGAACTTGACTCACAAGGATATTGATATGCATATACATTTGTTTCCTATTATGTAACAACGCAAGAAAACAAAACATTACTTTGTAATTTAGTAGGGATTATTGAGCAAAAAATAGGTGTCACATATGGGAAACCGGTACACGTGGTAAATATTTGGAGAAAATTTGGAGTTCCAAGATTTTACTTTCCCACTGAAAATCAGTCATTCAAAGCGTGTAGCTCACTTCCAAAAGTGTCATTGATATCTCACACCCTGGTGGCTGAAGTGTTCATTTGGGGAATAGTTTGCCCTCTTCAGGGTCCAGTTTAAAGGCACATGTTCAAGGTAACAGGATAACACTGACCTGCTTTCATTTTTGCTAACTATTCCATGTGTTAGGTTGCCATTTCATACTCCTGTAAGATGGATTGAGTGGGAGACTCGGAGATATTGAAGCGAAGGATAGGGACACACAAAATAGGAGGAAGGGTTATTGAAGTTTAGAGTCGGTAATCCGATAAGCATGCAAGCTCAACTGTTCATAAAGACGTAGATAAGCCTGCAAGAATAGCTAGAAAAAGAATGGTACTTTAAGGTAGGAAATGGCAAAACAAGTAAATAATAGGTCATGTAGTTGGTGGAGCCATGCATCTCGTGTGAATATTAATTTCCCAGAAGGAGCACCTTCCTTGTCTACTCTGCCAAATAAACTCCAGTGTCTTCCCCGTCTTAGTTTTCCATTACATCGTCTCACAAATTTAAGAGCAGGGTGCATTACCTGGTTACAATGAATGAACCTGTTATAGATCTTGTTACACATTATGGCTTTGTACCAGCCAATGGTATCATAAAACCCCTTTTGAATCTTCGTTTAGAAAGCGATCTTTGGGGCACCTGGGTGGCTCAGTCTGTGAAGTGTCCAACTTCAGCTCAGGTCATGATCTCACAGCTAGTGAGTTTGAGCCCCGCATTGAGCTGTGTGCTGACAGCTCAGAGCCTGGATCCTATTCTGTGTCTCCCTGTCAGCCCCTCCTCTGTTCACACTCTGTCTCTCGATCTCTCTCAAAAATAAATGAAAATTTTTAAATAAATAAATAAATAAATAAACATATAAACACTAATTTTTTTAATTTTTTTTAATTTAGGAAGCAATCATTTAACCTTGATATAGCGACTTTCTTTCTGTGAACTTGAGTCCTCATCTATTCAATATCATACTTTGGCTACATAAGTTCTAAAATGCCCATCATTTATAACATTCTGATTCAGGATTTATGTAGTTACAAATCCTATACCCATTATTAGCCATGTGTCTCAGTTTAATTAAATTTACCCCAAACATTTCTCTCCCAAATAATTGAAAAAGAGATTTATTGAGTTCTATAAGAGTTTTATTTTTGCCAGAATGAATATAATAATTCTTTCTTGAATTTTTTCTCTTTTCAATTATTTGATTTTTTTGGAGGGGGAACTGTTCTTCCAACAGATACTATTCTTTTTTTTAAATGTGTATTTATTTTTGAGGAAGAGAGAGAGAGAGAGAGAGCATGGAGGGGCAGAGAGAAAGGGAGACAGAGGATCCCAAGCAGGCTCAGCACCATCAGCACAGAACCAGACATGGGCTCAAATCCACCAACCATGAGATCATGACCTGAGCCGAAACCAAGAGTCAGGTGCTCAACCAACTGGGCCACCTAGATGACCCAACAGATATTATTATTTTAAAAATTATGAGAATATCAGGTGCTCCCTCTCATATGGTTATTCAATATGTGTTAAACTATTGAATGGATGAAGAGAATGTTATTTTCAAAGTAAATTGATTAGTGTAAACGCATTAATTCCCACGAGAGTTTGATATTTTCTAGTGACCAATCTAAATAAAAATACATACAAACTCATTGTAGCTGGCCAAGAAATTAAGCTAACATTGAAAGCTCCTTTCGTGGCCACCTAACTCTTATGGTGAAGATCCAAAAATAAAACAGGAAGAGAAACTTCAAGTGTAGAAGTCAGAATTGTCACTCTTACCTGATCCCAGGAAAGATTCTTTCGGAGACACGAGTGGTCCAAATGATGAGGTGCCGGGAGTGATTTATACCCAAATTGTAATTTGAAGCTCCTATTCCTAAGATATTTTTCAATATATACTGAAAAAACAATGACAATATTACTGAAAGAGAAAACTCCCAGGAAATAGTAACTTAGGCAGACTTATACTAATTAGAGTCTTGGGATTTCCCCCTTGTGACTGAATCAGTTTGTAATAATTTTGAGCTGATTCCTTTCAGTGGTTAGGAGTTTATTCTCATGGAATTTTTGCATTATGGACGACAATTTATTCTCATCAGATAAACAGAACAATGAATAACATCATAAAATAATGATTCAATTCATGGTCTTTGATGTTTTTATGATTTTTCCTGTTCTAAATTGTGTTTTATCCATACAATTGCTATTGAATGAATGTTTGCTGAAAGGACTTTCATATCCAGAATTAAGTGATTAAATTATAACACCCAGTGAGTAAAATCATGTGGGCAGGATAGCATAATGAGTTGTGTAGAGTTCATTCAAGATGTTAAGTTCATTTCTTAACTGGGTTATTTGTTTTTTGGGTGTTAAATTTGATGATGTTTTTATAGATTCTGGATAATAATCCTGTAGCGGCCAGTTACATATAAAGAGTCGGGACACAGAGGCTTTTCTTTCCAGGAAGCAGCTTTTTTATTCGTGCTGGCATGAGCTTAGTGGGCTAAGACCCAAAAGGCTGAGCTCCGAGCACAGCGAGGGGTTGCCTTTTGTACAATTTTTGCTCCTTTGTCTCCCGTATATGGTATCATACGGTCTGAATGGGCAGTCTATGTTACAGAGTCATGAAGAATGCCATGTACCTATACATAGCCAGGTTGCCTTCCCTTGTCTTGAGATTTTCACCACATTCCTTAAGGAGGCGTTGTACCACAACCCTTTATCAAATATGTCTTTTGCAAATATCTCCTCCCATTTTGCAGGCTGCTTTTTAGTTTTGTCAATTGTTTCCTTCACTGCGCAGAAGCTTTTTATGTTGATGAAGTCCCAATAGTTCATGTTTGCTTTTGTTTCCATTGCATTCTGTGATGCATCTAGAAAGAAGTTGCTCTGACCAGTGTCAAAGAGGTTGCTGCCTGTATTCCCTAGGATTTTGATGGTTTCCTGGCTCCCATTTAGGTCTTTCATCCATTTCGAATTTATTTTTGTGTATGGTGTAAGAAAGTGGTCCAGTTTCATTCTTCTGCATGTCACCGTCCAGTTTTCCCAACACCCTTTGTTGAAGAGACTGTCTTTTTTCCACTGGCTATTCTTTCCTGCTTTGTCAAAGATGAGTTGACCATGTAGTTATGAGTCTATTTCGGGGTTCTCTTTTCTGTTCCATTGATCTATGTGTCTGTTTTTCTGCCAGTACCATATTGTCTTGATGACTACAACTTTACAATATAGCTTGAAATCCAGGATCATGATGCCTCCAGTTTTGATTTTTTTTTTTTCAGGACTGTCTTGGCAGTTTCAGGTCCTTTGTGGTTCCATACTAATTTTAGAATTGTTTGATCTATGTGTACAATGAATACTGTTTCCTTAAGATTCGTCTTCCCTTCCAGACTATTAATTCCAAGAGAATAAGAAACTAAAATTTTAATTCAGTATATACACAACACTCCGCACAGTGACTAGAACATGCTAGTCATAAATACATATTGAGTGACTTTATTGAAAAAAAATAGAGTAGGATTTCACCCACAAATATCTTTTAGTTGACATGGTGTTTTCAAATTGACACACTTTGCACTACTTGCAAGATCATGAAATTCTTCTAAAGATCAATATAATTTGAATTCACATGGCTTGCATTCTAGTATGGAAGCAAATGATAAGACCTGAGTAGCAGCTTCATCCATTAAAGGGCAAATGCTCTATGGTTTTAGAAGACGTCTAAACTTATTATCTTCTAACCCATCATCCTAACTTCACAACCTGATTTCATTTGTTGGCCTTATGATTGAATATAGTGTGAAAGGCACACAAATGTCAGTTACAAAGTAGAATAGGAACGTAATACAGAAAATGTTCACTTCTACCTCCAAAAAAGTCTAGCAAGATAACCTATATGTGATGACTTTATATCCATGGTGACTAGATCAAGGGAGGAAGAAATAAAAAAGAGGTCTTTCAAGGTAAAAGTCATGATTTTTAATTGTAATCACATCTGTCCTGTGTGAGTTTGTAACAGGTTGGTAGAAGAATTTTCTTTTGCCCTGGACATTACACTTTCATTAAGCCTGATACTGAAGACAGTCCGACACTTAATGAAACAACCCAAGTTCTGATAACACATAGATGTATAAATAGTGGTACATTTTTAAAACGTAAAGCTACTCAGTAACAGAAAATATATCAAATTATGGATCTATACATCAACTGGATGATTTTCCAAAATATTTTGGCAACTCAGAGAATGTACACACAAAAGACTATATATGGTTTGATTCCATTTATATGAATATAGCAAGAAAAAGGCATATCTGTGATTAGCAAAGGCGGGGTATTCAGGGAAGTAATTGTCATAAAAGGGATAAAAAGGAAATTTGGGAAGTGATGAAATCCCGTATATGTCAATCAATAGTGGTGACAGTCCTATGGATACACATTTGTCAAAACACCCAAATTGTACTTAAAATGGACACATTTGTACCCATTACCTCTTATAGTTCACTGTCTCCACAGGGATCAGTTGTTTGTGAAAAAAAATACATGCATCTATTAATAGAATAAAAGGTTAAAATTATATGGTCATCTCAATAGATGCAGAAAAACATTTGACAAAATTCAATGCCCTATCATGAAAACTCTCAACAAATTGGGTATAAAAAGAGCATACATCAATATAATAAAGGCTATATATGACAAGCCCACAGCTAACATCATACTCAATGGTGGAAAGGTGAAACCTTTCCTTTATGGTTAAAAACAAGACATAGGTGTCCACAATCACCACTCCCAGTGAACAAAATACTGGAAGTCCAAGCTAGAACAATTAGGCAAAAAAAAAAGTATCCAATATCTGAAAGAAATAAGTAAAATTATATTTGCAGACGATAGATCTTCTACATAGGAAAACCTAAAGACACTACCAAATAACTGTTAGAGCTAATAAATAAATTCAGTAAGTTTATGCAGAATGCAAAATCAACAAGTAAAAAATAAGTTGCATTTTCACATACTAATAATGTACTATTTGGGAAAGAAATAAAGAAAAAAATCCAATAGCACCAAGATCAATAAAATACTTAGGAATGATTTTAACCAAAGCATGAAAAGATCTGTCCACTGGGGTGCCTGAGTAGATCAGTAGATTGAGCTCTTGGTTTCAGCTCTTGTCATGATCTCACAGCTCCTGAGTTCGAGTCCCACATCAGGCTCCTTGCTGACTGTGCAGAGCTGCTTAGAATTGTCTCTCTCCCTCTCCACTTACCCCACTTGTATGCTCAGTTCTTCCTCCCTTTCTCTCTCTCTCTCAAAGTAAATAAATGAAGTAAAAAGAAATCTGTGCAAATCTAAAAACAAAAAGTCTTTGATGAAAGAAATTGAAGAAGACATAAACAAAAAGATACCCACCCAGTGTTTATGGATTGAAAGAGAGTTAGAATTGTTAAAATGTGCATACTACCCAAAGCCATCTGTAGATTTAATGCAATTCCAATAAAAAATCCAATGACATTTTTCACTGTAACAAGGTAAATAATCCTAAAATTCATATGGAACAACAACAACAACAAAAAGACCTTAAATAGCCAAAGCAATCATGAGAAAGGACAAAGCCAGAGGCATCACACTTCCTGATTTTAAATTATTTTACAAAGTTATAATAGTACAAACAAGATGGTATTGGTACCAAAAACAGACATATAGACCAAAGAAACAGAATTGAGAGCCAAGAAATAAACCCGTGCGTATACGGTCAACTAATATTGACAAGGGAGTTAAAAAATACTCCATGTGGAAAGGAGAGTTTCTTCGGTGAGTGGTGCTGGGAAGAGGATGACCACATGCAGAACAATTAAATTGGAGCTCTATTTTATACCACACATAAAAAATTAACTTGCAATAAATTAATAACTTAAGCATAAAACCTGCCATAGGAAAAATGTTCCTTGGTATTCGTCTTGGCAATGGCTTTTTGTATGTGAAATCAAAAGTACAAGCAAGAAAAGAAAAATTAGACTGCATCAAACTTAAAGCTTCTGCACAGCAAAAAAAAAACAAAACAAAAAACTATCAACAAAATGAAAAGACAACCTATGGGTTGGGAGAGAATATTTGCAAACAATATATCAGAGAAGACACTAATATCCAAAATATATAAAAAAAAATACAGCTTAATACAAAAACAAATAAGCCTGTTTAGAAGTGGGCGAATGGCCTGAATAGAAATTTTTCCAAAGAAGACATACAAATGGCCAATAGGTAATGAAAAGCTGCTTATCGCAAAACATCATGGAAATGCAAAGGAAAACCACAGCGCGATACAACTTCACAGCTATTAGGTGGCTATTATCAAAAAGACAAGAGATAGTAAGTGCTGGAGAGGATGTGGAGAAAAAGGAACCCATGTGCGTTGCTGATGGGAACATAAATCTATATAGACAATATGGAAACAGTATGGAGCTTCTTCAAAAAATCAAAAATAAAACTATCATATGACCCAGTTAGCCCCCTTCTGGGGATATGTACAGCCGGTGGAAATGAAATCATAATCTTGAAGAGATCGGTGCACCTTCACGTTCATTGCAGCAAAACTCACAAGATTCAAGACACGGAAACAATGTTAGTGTCCATTTGCAGATGAACGGTTAAGACGATGTGGTATTTACATACAACGGAATATTACTCCATCATTTAAAAAGTGGAAATTGCCATTTGTAACATTGGATGAGGGCACTATACTAAGTGAAATAAGTGAGATAGACTAAGACCATATGATCTAAATTCTTTTTGAATGTGTTTGTTTATTTTGAGAGAGAGAGAGAGAGAGAGCAGGAGCCAGGGGCAGAGGGAGAGAAAGAGAAAATATCAAGCAGGATCTGCACTCAACATGGAGCCTGACACAGGGTTCAATCCCATGACCGAGGGATCATGACTTGAGCTGAAATTAAAAGTTGAATGGTCAACTAACTGAACCACCCGGGTGCCCAGTATGATTTAACTTTTATGTGGAATCTAAGAAAGTCAGATTCACATAAACAGAGGGTACAGGGCTGGTTGTCAGGTGGGGGGGATGTGGGAAATGGGGAAATGTTGGTCAAAGGCTACAAGCCTTCAGTTATAAGATGAATAACCTCAAGGGAATCTAACGTACAACACGGTGACTGTAGTTAACAATACTGTACTGTATACTTGAAAATGCTAAGAGAGTAGATCTTAAATGTTTCACTGTGACCACCACAGGAAAAAAAATGTGTTTATACGACATGAAAGATGTGTTAACAGTCTTGTGATAATCATTTCATAACATATACATGTATCAAATCATTACAATGTACACCGTAAGCATACACAATGTTATATGTCAATTATCTCTCATTTTATAAATAAAATTTATAAATTTATCTCATTTTATAAATAAAACACTAAACTTTGTAAATTTCCAAGATTAAAATCATAAGGCATATGTTCTCTGACAACAGAACGAAATGACAAATATGTAACAATGAAATATCTTTTAAACTCTCAAATAGACAATAATTAAGCACTATCTTCTATAATAGCTCAAAGGTTAAAGAAGAGGTGCTGGAAAAAAAAGAAAATATTGCAAAATGAATGTAAAAATTACCAAAAATTAGCAGTTTTTGGCTAAAGTGGTGTTTAGGTAAAGGGTATAAATGTTTATATGAGAAAAAAGCAACACTCAAATCAATAATCCAAATTTTCACTTATAAACTAGAAATGAAGAAAAAGGACATTGCCCGGTATTTCTAAACTTTTCACATCCAAGTGATACTGAAAGCATTCTTTCTTTTCCTAGACCTGGGTGCGTAGATTCAGGCTTGCAGATCAGAGGGAAAAAGTAGGTCCCTATAGTTCAGAGGTCATAGACTGGATCCACAAACTCAGAGCTAGGGAAAAAAAAAAGATCACCCTATTCCTCTCTTCTCCATTCCCATACTGACCATTATATGAGCACATTCACAAGGAACGGGAAGACTATCATGATCCATGCTTTTTGGGTTTACTTAGTAACTCAGAGAAGAAGGACAGAAGGATGTGTTTCACAAACACTCCTAGCCCCAAAAGATAGATAATAATAAGAATAGAACAAACGTAAGGAGTGGAACTGAGAACATCTTTATCTCGTCATCATTGTAAACAATAAGAACACGGGAATGTTCCATGCCATACTAAGTGGGAGTTTTCAATTAGAACAGTGCTCCTCAAATTTAATGTGTTTACAAATCACCTATGATTTGATTAAAACGCAAGCTTGGATATAGTGCATCTAAGGTGCAGAATGTGGCGATCCTACATTTCTAACAAAGTCCAAGGTGATGCTGTTGCTGCTGGTGTATGGACCACATGTTGAGGTGCAAGACGGCAGATTTATAAGTGAAGCTCATCTTTTCCCCAGACTTAAAATTTTTAGCTGAGATATTTGAGACTTATTCATAGAGAATATAAAAATACATCATTAGAATACAAAGATATTGAGCCCAAGTTTTAGTGACGATTCATTGGAAATCAGGGTCAGTCCCATCTTAGCGACCTATTTCCTCTGAGGACATTTTTCAAGGCTTGCTTTACATCCTTGTTCCGCAGACTGTATATCAATGGATTAAGCACCGGACTTACAAAAGTGTAGAAGACAGCTATTATTTTGGATTCCTCTACAGTCTTATCTGTTGGTGGTCTTACATACATGCAGAAGAGCGTCCCATAAAAGAGGGTCACAGCCATCATGTGGGAGCCACAGGTGGAGAATGCCTTGCGCCTGCCCTCTGCCGATTTGATCCGGAGGATGGCACCAATAATGAAGGCATAGGACACCAGGATGATGCAGAGGGAGTTGGAGAGATTGAAGCCAGCTGATATGAGCATGGCATGCTCTTTGACATACGTATCAGAGCAAGAAAGCTTAATCAGCGGTGGATCAGCACAGTAGAAGTGGTTGATGACGTTGGATCTACAGAAGTTCAAACGGAAGGTCAGGATGGCCTGGAACAGCCCATCTGAGAAGCCATAGACATAAGGCAGTGTGGCCAAACAGAGGCAGATACGCCTGGACATTTTCATACTATAGCGCAGAGGGTTACATATGGCCACGTAGCGGTCATAGGCCATTGCCGCCAGCATGTAAAACTCAGTGAGGAGAAGCGCAATGAAAATGTAACATTGCGTAAAGCAGCCAACAAAGGTGATGGTCTTCTTCTCCGATAAGAAATTAGTCAACATCTGCGGGGTTGCATTTGAGGTGTAACACAAGTCCACAAAGGCCAAATTAGTGAGGAAGAAGTACATGGGTGTGTGGAGGCGAGAGTCCAGTCTGATCAACAGCATCATGCCCAGGTTGCCCGAGAGGGTGACAAGATACAAAACCAGAAACAGCACAAAGAGGAGAAGTTGGAGTTCAGGCCGGTCTGTGAGCCCCAGGAGAATGAATTCTGCTATTGCACTGGCGTTTGAGATGGACATTTTCTGAGAGTCTGGACCTGCGTTGGAAACAATGGAAGTCAAGCAGACAGAAAGGCACAAATCCTACTTCCGACTGTTGAAATGATTTTCCTCAATATCTCCATGTGTCATTCAAAACGAACGTTACCATAAACAGACTTTGTGCTTCTGCTAAGCCATTATTTCATTTGTCTTTGTACGGAATTACTATTATATTTCTCTCTGTATAACTGTAGTCGCACCTATAGCTATACCTATAGATAACTGTACATAATACCTATTCCGTTATCCATGTTTACAACCGAGCTACACGTCCCCTCTCCCCCTTCAAAATTTTTTCCTCTCAAACTGTACTTATCCGATAAGGTGCAGTATGTTTTATGCATCCAGCACACCCTACATACCTCTAACTCACTCTGTAGCACATTCTATCACCTTTCTTCTCATTCTATCTACTTTCCACTCCTCATATATTCCTTCCTCCGGGACAGGGACAAAGTCCAGCTCATTATCGAACTGTGACTTCTAATTGCACATTTACAGATTCAATTTTAGGAAAGAAAAGAAAAGAATAGCGGAAGCATGAAAAATGGATTAATTACACATGTTTTACTCATCTCTGTATCCCAGTGGAGCTTGTCATGATGTCGTGCCCTCAGGAGAATTAAGAGCTTTTTGAATTTTAGTGTACAAAGCAATTGTTGGGAAGGCTTCTTAAGAAAAGTTATAGGAAGTTTATGTGAGATACTTTCATGTGGGATATGGGGAACTTCATATGTAACAAGTAACCAGGAGATTATAATGCAGATGTTCCCAGATTCACAATTTTAAAAAGGACAATCACTTTGGTCGAATAAACTTACAGCAAATCAATGAGTGAAGAATCATCTAATCAAATGAATTCTCACTCATTATTTTGAGAACAGTCTACAGCAATATAGATATATAATGTGCTGATAAGGAAGTAAGTTTTGCATGGTTAGTATTTAAGTTGTTAATCACAACTTGTACCCATCCAGAAGTAGGACAAATTCTATGGGTTTTTTGCTCTCCTTTACATCATAACCGGTGCTTAGTTTCATCTTCCTTTTTCTCAAATGTTCTTTTTCTTGCCCTTCCTCTCATATTCAATTTTTTGAATCCTGCCCAATTCTTGTCTCATTTCAAAATGAGTCACTGAAACTTACTTTAGTATAGGTTTTAGAGAGACAACAGCAATGTCTTTTTGTGCTTTATCTCCTTTATCCAGAGAGTAGGTACTTAACATTTGTTGAATACACTAACAACACTTGCTGATAATGAGCAATGATCCTTAACCGTGGGTTACTTCATTTCTTCATTCGTAAGTGGGAGTGATGATATCTGTTCTACCTCGCTCAAGAGTCATTGTGGATATCAAACTAGATGTTCATAAAATAAGTATCATGTGATGAGGCACGGCCGATGCAAAAGTGAACAAAACCACCTTCAAAATCCCTGCCCTTCCGACCTTCACATACAGTAGACGGAGACACAGATTAGTGCAAGGAAGTAAATGGTGATTCAAATGGCATTGTTAAGGAGGGAAAAAAATGGAGTTTCGTGAAGCAGGTGTTCAGCTTTTAAGTAGTAACATCGGGGAAGCATGTCTGAAAAGATGATCTTTTTTGGCAACAAACTGAAGGAGGACGAGAACAAGCAATAATCTTACTTTACGAAGGGTGTTCCAGGAAGGACAAGGAACAGAGGCAAAGTCACCGTGTGGGATCTTTCTTTGTGGATAGTGGCAGTGTCTCTTCAGGAAGTGGCCAGCAGGAAACTGCCCTCTAAACAGTGTATTTCTTTAAATGACACACATCAGTAGGGTGGCTTAGATGATTTCACATCTGTTTGCACCCAGGAACCCTCAGAAAGGATGTAGATAGTGGTCCCCAGGACAGAGAAAGATGGAAAGTAAAAGATCAGAATGTGGGCTTTACAGATTTACAGACACTATAGAACTTGGACTTAAGGCTTTCATTTGTAGAAAAACTCATTTGTCACATGTCACTTAATGAATACCTGTGGGAACTGAAAGAGTCTTGATTCGTGAGATGGTGACTTGTGTGGGATCCAGAAATACCCACTGGAAAGTAGAGCAGAAGTTCTGATAAATGGGAAGAAAAAAAAAAGATAATGAATAGCATAGCGTGTGCTTACAGAAAGAAAGTCACAGACGACCCAGCTGCCTGTATAAGGCCAGAGCAAAAGGTGAACATTCTTAACGGGGGGTTCAGAGTGGGTCCTGGAACACAGAGACTAACAGAGCTGATGACGGGAGATATAGAAGGAGATCACCCTCACTCCTGTGAAAAGAAGAAAAAAAAGACTAAGGAAAAAAAAAGAAAAACAAAATAAAACAAAACACCAAGGAAAGGATTCAGCCCTAGTGAGAATGCGCTAGAGGGTAACAGAGCTCAATGGGCAAGTTGTCTAGAGTAATTTTGTAGCCCATTCAATTATAGATAAATGACAAAAGATTTTTTCTGAAAAAAAAAAGTTTGTAAAGTTAAGAAATAAAACTCTTAGCGAGAATTCATTGAAAAAATGGAACTTAAGCTTCTTTTTTCCTCCTTTTTAAAATATAAATCTCATGAAATATTTATTGAAACTATGGATCCTCAACCAGAGTTAATACACAAACTCAAAATCTTCCCCCACAAAAAATAGATAGATGATAGATAGATGATAGATAGATAGATAGATAGATGTAAAAGGCTCATAGATTGCCACGCTCTAACTACAAGAACTCTTCTCTTAGGGAAAGCTCCACCCCATGTCTGAAAATGTCCTTGCATTTTTCTATGATAGTAGACCTTTTACCTTTCTTTGTTCTTTTGCACCAGTGACAGCTCTGTAAAATGTTATCCAGGGAGATCAATGGAAATGTCAATGACCCTCTTGTCAGGAAAACTCAGTGAGGTTCAAACTCAGGACCTGAGAACAGAAGGGATGGCATGGGCATATTTCAAGCAAACAAGGAGCAAACTGTTGTGCCTTAGTTTGACACTGTAAGTAATTTCCTCCTAAAACTAAAGAACATAAAAACACGAAGACTTACTTCTGATTGTGAAATGCACTATTTTTTCACCTCTGATTGAGGAAGTTCACTGAGGCCTTTCCAATCTGTAAAATGTTGTTGCATTTATACCGGGATGTGGGAGGTAGGGGCAGGTCTTAAAGCAAGTCTCAGAAGGATTTAAGAATAGCAGCGATGTGTGTTACATGGGGAATCACGCCTGTGGGGATTAATCGGGACACTCTGGGATCAGAAAGCTAATCAGATGACTCAATCTTATTTTCCCTAATGTCAGAATTCCTATTTGCCCTACGAGCTCTGGGGAAGGCACACGAAAAGTTTCATCTTCAAATTTTGACAACGGTCTGATTTTCCATTTTTTTTTTCTTTCACACTGAAACTGTTTCCTCTCTTAAATCCAGAATGCTCAGAATGTCCCCGCTGATGAACATCGAAGTCTTGGGGAAGGACAGTCATAAACAGCATTTTGACACACACAGGTCATGGGCAAACTCCTTGGTGAGGACTTCCTCTGTGTGGACAACTTTCAAGTAGGTAATTTAATGTCTTCAAAATAACCCTAAAGGGAAAGGACTCCATCCTGAACTTTCAGAAGAAAAGACAGAGGCTCTACTAAAGGAGCTTGGATGGACTAACACTCCAGTACCAGGTAGTACCTAAGTGGCAGGGTAGAGTTTGATGCCTATCATCACATACCGAGTGGACTCTGTTTTCTTTTCTTTTTTTTTTTTTTTTTTTTTTAATTTTTGTAACGTTTATTTATTTTTGAGACCGGAAGAGACAGAGCATGAACAGGGGAGGTCAGAGAGAGAGGGAGACACAGAATCCGAAGCAGGCTCCAGGCTCTGAGCCATCAGCACAGAGCCCGATGCAGGGCTCGAACCCACGGACTTCGAGATGATGACCTGAGCTGAAGTCAGACGCTTAACTGACTGAGCCACCCAGGCACCCCCAGATTGGACTCTGTTTTCAACTGAAAGTCGCTGCCATTCCTCACCCTGCAGTCACACTTTGTCTTTCTGTCCATCTCTGGCTTTAAATATTCCCTGAGCTTCCCCTCCAGTTAACACCTCCCTCATTCCCAGCAGATCCAAGTTGCTTCTGGCAGCAGGAAAGGCTCAAATGGATGTCTTCTCAAAAGATGCTTTCTCCGCCTCCGCAGAAGTGAGTTTGACCTCCCTCCTCCATGTGCTCTTAGCGCCCTGCCCCCATCCTTGTCTAACACAATCTGTTTAATTTACTGCCCACATCTCTCTTGACAACACTACATTGCATCTTTATGAGCAGGAACTGTGATCTCTGCGGCTACCACAGGTCCTGGGATATGATCGCTGATCAACAGATACTTGCTGAATGACTTAAGAAGTGGGCCGTGTGTTCTTTGGTTTTGCGAATCCACAGCAACTCTTGGTTATCCCTTCCCTGGTACTTGAGCTTTTATTGAGCATACTTCCTTCACCCTCAAAAATGAAAACTGCGGGGAGCCAAGGTGGAATAAGTGGTGAATTTATTTCAGGACCCAAAGGAAACAAATCACAATGAGGGTCATTAAATACTGGTGATAGGCATGGGACACTTACTATGTGCTGCAATCACCTTTCAATCCTTAGTTTAGCTGTTCCTCACACAAGTCCATAGAACACTAGCACCATTTTCTTCATTTTACAGAAGGTAAACTGAAGCAAGGAGAGCTTACGTAGCTTTCCCTGGTAGATGCAAATAATAATTGGTGAGCCTGGCATTCAATCAGGCCATTCAATAGTCTTTAATACCATGTTGTCGATACTTTAACAACAAAATGTGATGCGTTCACACCATGCTAAACATTCTCCAGGTTTACTGGCATTCATTCATTCATTCATTCACTCACTGGCTTAACAAACATTTAGGGGAAATTTTGTGCTTACCACTGTACTGTCAATGTAGAGTATAAGAGAAAGTCCAACTATCTGTGTCCTTAAAGAGTTTCTACTCCGTGGTGGGAGGGATGAGGCAAGCATATGCAAAGTTTCACTGTGCAGTTTTCTTTTTTCTTCAAATTTGTACTCTTTAAATATTTTATTTAATTAATATGCAGTGCCATATTGGTTTCAGAAGTAGAAGTCAGGGATTCATCACTTACATACAACACCCAATGCTCATCACACAAGTGCCCCCTTAATACCCATCATCCATTAAGCCCATCTTCTGCCCACCTCCTTCCATCAACCCTCAGTTTGTTCTCTGTCATTAAGACTCTATTGTTGTCTGTTTCCCTTTGTACTCTTTTCCCAAATCCCATTTGTTCATCTGTCTTGTTTCTTAAACTCCACATATGAATGAAATTATACGATATTTATCTTTCTCCAGTTGACTTATTTTTCTTAGCATTATACATTCTAGCTCCATCCATATTATTGCAAATGGCAAGATTTCTCTCTCTCTCTCTCTGCTTTTTTTATTTTTTTGGATGGCTGAATATATTGATAAATTTCTAGCCAGACTTATAAAAGAGAAAAGAGAAAGGACCCAAATAGATAAAAATCTCCAATGAAAGAGGAGACATCACAAATAACGCACAGAAATACAATTATAAAAAAATACTGTGAAAAATTATATGCCAAAGAAAAGGGCAATCTGGAAGAGATGGACTAATTCCTAGAAAATCGCACACTAACAAAACTGAAGCAGGAAAAAACAGAAAATTTGAACAGATCTATAACCAGCAAAGAAATTGTATCAGTTATCACAAATCTCCCAACAAATAAGAGTCCTGGGCCAGATGGCTTCCCAGGGGAATTCTGCCAGACATTTAAAGCAGAGTTAATACCTGTTCTTCTCAAACTGTTCATAAAATAGAAATGGAAGGAAAGCTTCCAAACTCTTTCTATGAATCCAGCATTACCTTGATTCCAAAACCAGACAAAGATGCCACTAAAAAGGAGAATTACAGGCCAATATCCCTGGTGACCATGGATCCAAAAATTCTCAACAAGAGACTTGCAAATTGAATTCAATAGTTCATTAAAAGAATTATTCCCCGTGATCAAGTGGGATTTATTCCTGAGCTGCAGGGCTGGTTAAATATTCATAAATCAATCAATGAATCAATCAATGTGATATATTAATGTAAAAAATGTAATGTAAAAAAAGATAAGAACCATATGATCCTCTCAATAGATTCAGGAAAAGCATTTGACAAAATATAGCATCCATTCTTGATAAAAAGCCCTCAACAAAGTAGGGATAGATGGAATATACTTCAACATCATAAAAGCCATATATGAAAGACCCACAGCTAATATCATCCTCAAAGGGGAAAAACTGAGAGGCTTTTTTTTTTTTAAAGACAAGAATGCCCACTCTCACCATTACTACTTAATATAATACTGGAAGCCTTAGCCTCAGCAATCAGACAACAACAAAAAATAAAGGTATACATATCATCAAGGAAGAAGTCAAACTTTGACTATTTGCTTTATGTAGAAAACCCGAAAGACTCCACTAAAAAAGTGCTAGTACTAATACATGAACTCAACAAAGTCACAAGATATAAAACCAATGTGCAGAAATCTGTTGCATTTCTATATCCCAATAACGAAGCAGCAGAAAGAAATCAAGGAATTGACCCCATTTACAACTGCACCAAAAACAATAAGATACCTAAGAAAAAACCTAACTAAAAAGGTTAAAAAATCTGTACTCTTAAAATTATAGAAGACTTGTGAAAGATATTGAAGAGGACAGGAAGAAATGGAAAAACATTCCATGCTCATGGATTCGAAGAGCAAACATTGTTAAAATGTCCCTACTATCCAAGGAATCTACATATTTAATGCAATCCCTATCAAAATGCCACCAGCATTCATTGCAGAGATAGATCAAACAATCCTAAAATTTGTATGGAACCACAAAAGATCCCAAATAGCCAAAGAAATCCTGAAAAAGAAAAATAAAACTGGAGGCATTACGATTCTGGATTTCAAGCTATCTCCCAAAGCTGTAGTCATCAAAACAGTATGGTACCGGTACAAAAAAAAACGCAAAGATCAATGGCACAGAATAGAAAATCCAGAAATGGACCCAAAACTATATAGTCAACTCATCTTTGACAAAGATGGAAACAGACAGTCTCTTCAACATATGGTGTTGGGAAAACTGGGTGGTGACATACAGAAGAATTCAACTGGATCACTGTCTTACACCATACACAATAATATATTCAAAATGGATGAAAGACCTAGATGGGAGCCAGAAACCATCAAAATCCTAGAGAAGAATACAGACAGTAACCTCTTTGACACTGGCCAGTGCAACTTCTTTCTAGATACATTGCAGAAGGTAAGAAAAACGAAAGCAAACATGAACTATTGGGACTTCATCAACATAAAAAGCTTCTACACAGTGAAGGAAGCAATCAACATAACTAAAAGGCAGCCTACAAAATGGGAGAAGATATTTGCAAATGATGTATCTGATAAAGGGTTAGTGTCCAAAACCTATAAAAATCTTATCAAATTCAACACCCAAAAAACAAATAATCCAGTGAAGAAATGGGCAAAAGGCATGAATAAACACTTTTCCAAAGAAGACATCCAGATGGCTAACAGACACATGAAAAGAGGCGCAGTGAGGTTTTCAATTGCTAAGAATTTGTGAAGATCATGATGAAAAGTGGTAGAATTTGTAATGACATAATTATAATGCAATGAGCATAATGATAGTTTATTAATTCAATACAGATCTATTGAGAATCATCTGTTCTAGATTTGGGAAAATACTGGCTTTAAAATAAGTGAGCAAAAGCAGATAGATATGGACCTTGCCCTCTGGGGCCAACAATCTGGTTATGATACAATCATGAATCAATCACACAAATATCATACAAGTATTAACTTAGAGGTGTGAAAAGTCCTATGCATTAAAGGTTTGTGATACTATGTGAGCATATACCCAGAGTATAGGGCTTACTCAGCAAAGAAAAAAACTGACACTAAAACACACCAAATTTGACATAAGAAGAAAATTTACCTACAGAGAAATAACAGAGGATCTGGTAATAAAGTCTTCTGTGGAACACACTAAGACAGACCTGAAAAAGAATAATTTTCTATGTACTGAAAAGAAATACCAGTCTATCTAGATCCATACCCAAATGAGTTATTCATCAAGAATTAAAGTTAAAATGAGGCAATTTCCAGACGAATAAAAACAGAATTTCTCTCACACAAACGGTCATTGAGGATGACTAATTAAAGGTATAAATCATGTAGAAGAAAACTAGACCCAGGATAAAAAGGGGATACAAAGAGAACAGTGAGTCATTGACAAAAATGGCTAATTTTAAAGGAACATTAATATTAGATAAATATTAGATAAATTAGGTAAATATTCAATATAATTATAATTGTAGTCATATATAACAGGTAATATTTAAACAGTTTATTATTAAGTGATAATTTATTATCAATCATATATCATTCTTCATGACACCATATAAGATAGAAGCAGGAGTATCCATGTTAAAATATTCTATAATCCTTTTATTATTCCAAGAAAAGTATGACTAATGACTTTGTTCAATCATTATATCTATCCAAATTTTTAAAACTTTACTAAAAGTAGAAAGTACAATGTATTCTAATCAAATAAAAAGTAGAACAAAAAACTAAAAAAAAAAGTTGAGAACACAATTTAATTCGTGGTAAGAAAGGGGAGAAAACACAGAGTAAATGCTTTCTAGGTGCAAAATAAACTGTTAGAAAGTATCCGTCAGCATGTATATTCATAAAAGTATGAAATTCAGTAATTGAAAGGACTCAGGGCCTGAAAGTCAGGGTAGAAACAAACATAATAGGCATCAACTAACTGAAAAGAATAAAAAATACTGCTGAAGGTATCTGAATATCAGGCAAAATGCACATTTAGGTTTTAATCATCAAAGTTGGGAGAGAACGTACAAAATGTTAAAAGGGATAAGCCTCATTCATTAGCTGACAGGAGCTAATAAAATACGCAAAAATTACAAAGAGAAATTGATAAATCCACAAGCATCCCTCTCAGATTTTATATTTGAAACAGTAAAGCATTTGTAGGATACTGAAAATCTTAAAATAAAAAATCAACTGGATTGAACTTGATCTCATAAGACCCTGCTCTGCTCAGCTCCCGTTTCCTTTGAGAGTAATTTTCAACACCATTGATTTCCAAACCTTGTACGTCTCAGGAGAAAATGCCAAAGATGAGCAGTAAGGTACCACGAAATGGATGGATACACAAATTATCCTGCAGGCAATGGACCACCTGTAATGCCTGAAGAGGAAAGTAACACAACACCTCACTTCTGTTGCTATTTTCCTTGTGAACTCTTAAATCTGGATATGGCAGCTTCCAGTTTGGAAAGTGGCCCAGTTTGGGTAAGACGCAAGAGATGATCGAGGCATGCAAAACTCATGACGAACTGCAAACTATGTTAAACCTAGGAAAGGAAGATCTGAAGTGGCAAGTGTCAGAATAAGAGGGTGGACACGGGACCAAATATAGACTATAAGTACCTTATGTCTTTCTCCATCTTGTAGCCACCATCACTGGCTCAATGAAGTTGGTATCATGTGCCTTCTGAGAAAATAATGGACATTCTGGAGAGAATAAGATATTTCTGTATATTCTAAAGTCTTCTGCCAAAGATCCGTCAACAAACTCTAACATTTCAAGCTTCCGGATTAGAGGTGGTAAGGTTATTTTTTAACAACAGTTTGCAATGATGATGGAATGGACAACTTGGTCCTTAAAAAGAGAACCTAGCGAAACACTGATACAAATAGGAAAACGTGATACACGATAGAATTCTCATAAAAAAATGGGCGGGCTATTGAAAAAAACGATAGAAAATTTATTATTTTCATTACACAATCAGAATTAAAGTCTGTTTTGCAACATTTATAATGCTAGGGAAAAGAAAGGTTTAAATATGCAAAAAGAAAACTCTAAAGCATTGAAAGAAAATATAAGAGAATATCTTTATAATCGGAAAGAATTGTTTACACAAAACATACAAAGCCCACCATAAAGAGAAGATTAACATGTGAACTATGTTAAAATACCACCAAATACATCATGCATAAAAGGGAAACATAAGCTACAAACAGACTGAAGTATTTGCATTGCATATATCATGAAAAGGTTGGTATCTAGTACAGAATACATAAGGAGCTAATGCGAGGGTAAAAAATAAAGCTAAAATAACCCAGCTGAAAAATGAACAAAAAATGTAGACAGACAACTGAAGAAAAGACAGCTTTTCAATCAGTACCAAAGAACGTAAAAACATGTCATTTCACTTGTAATGACAACACGGAAGATTAAAGAAGAAATTAGAATCCATTTTGCACCCATCAGATTGGAAAACATTTTGAAAGTCTGACAGTGTATAGGAATGGGCAAGAATATGGAGTAAAGACCAATCTCACACACTGTTTTGGGGACAGCACTAAGTAGAGCAATTTGTCAATATCTACTAAACGCAAAGATACTCTTTTATGACCCAGAAATTACCCTCTTGGGAATTTACATGGAGGAACGCTTGAACTGGTCCACACTCAGAATTTCAGAGCGAAATGCTTTGCTAGATTTTCATATTACCAAGGAACAGGAAAAATGTATTCCCCCACCAATAAGAGAATGGATAGAGAGACTGTGGTATATTTATATACTGACGTGGACTATACCAGTGACAGTTCATGCTCCATGAATCAGCATGGATGAATCCAACAAGATTTAGTGAAAACAGAATAACTTGCAGAAGGATAGCACGACTTCATTTATAGCCAAGTTTTCAATCTGCTAAAAAAAATATTATATAATTCTATGGACACAAGAATACCAGCAAGTGTAGAACTCTACGTAGGGATAAGAAACATTAAATTCACAGCAGGGTTGAGTGTAGGGAATGGCGAGAGAAACGGAATCAGGCAGGGAGGGCTTAGTTTGAGAATAGCTGAGTATGTGAAATAATCTGAACCCAAACTGGCAGGTGTGAAGCCGTAATAATGATTAGATACATTTGCACAGGAGGTCTTTACATTATTTTCCATTTTCGATGCATTGGAAATAGTTCATAATAAAAAAAAAATACAAGTGAAACTACCAAACCGCTTTTATGATGAGGGTATGAGGGTGAATATTAATTTAAAAAAATAAAAATAAAAACCTTCTAAGGAAAATACGCCATTCCCTCAAAAGCCTTATGAATGAGGATTACAGTGACCTAGTATTATCATTCTAAAGGTATTTCTTTTCTTGGGGTGCCTGGGTGGCTCCGTCCATTGAGCATCCGACTTCAGCTCAGGTCATGATCTGAAGTTTGTGAGTTCGAGCCCCGCGTCAGGATCTGTGCTGACAGCTCAGAGCCTGGAGCCTGCTTCAGATTCTGTGTCTCTTGGCCCCTCCCCTGCTCATGCTCTGTCTCTCTCTGTCTCTCAATAACAAATGAATGTTAAAAAAAATTAAAGATATTTCTTTTGTTTAATAAATATTTTTTAATTATTTTCAATGTTTGTTTATTTTTGACAGAGACAGAGGGGAGGGAATGGAGGAGAGGGAGAGGGAGAGAGAGAGAGGGAGCAGAGAATGCCAAGCTGGCTCCCTGCTGTGAGTCCAGAGCTCAACACAGGGCCCCAGTTTAGGAACAGGGAGATCCTGACCTGGACCAAAATAGTCAGACACTTAACCCACTGAGCCACCCAGGCACCCCTAAAGTTATTTCTTAGGGTAATATGAATTACCCAGAGATCTTTATTACTATGTGATCTATAGAAATGCAAAAAGAAAAAAAAAAATACCTGTTATGGTTGAAAAGTTTTCGGAAATCAGTTTGAAAATTTTTAAGCACTATAAAAATTGAACATGTGATCGTTGACATAGTATCATTTGGTAATTCTGGGTTTTTTTTATGACTTTGTACAATTATGAATTTATTGGTAGAATCTTTTGTTCTTTATTGATTTATAAAGCAAGAGCGATGCCTTCTGGTCTTGTCTTTCAGTTGCTATGCAGTATTTGTCCTTCTTCACTGAGACGGCACTTTAAATGCCAGCAAATATCTTAATATAGTCTTCTAAGTCCCATATTCAAATTAGGAACGACAAAGAACATGTAATGACAGAAAGTGATTTGCTAAATGTAAATGTTGATTAATTGGTGAGATTATAAGACATATTACATACCTCTGACCAAAGCGTCTATTTAAAAAGTAATTTCTTTTGGACAACTTTCCTGATTGCTTGTTTAACATCTTTGTTCCGCAGGCTATAGATCAAAGGGTTTAGCATAGGGCTCGCAAAGATATAAAAAACTGCGACAATTTTCCCCTGTTCTACGGATGCCTCGGAAGGGGGTCTCAGATACATGCAGAATAGCGTCCCATAAAAGATGGTGACAGCCGTCACGTGGGACCCACAGGTGGAGAAGGCCTTGCGCCTCCCCTCTGCAGAACGGATGCGCAGAATCGTCGTGAAAATGAAAATGTAGGAGATGAGAATGATGGCAAGAGAACATGTGAGATTGAAACCAGCCACCACAAACATGGCAGTTTCTTTGACGTACGTATCCGAGCAGGCAAGGACTATGAGAGGTGGGTCCGCACAGTAGAAGTGGTTGATTTCATTGGGTCCACAGAAGGAGAGGCGAAGCATCAGGATGGTCTGTGCCAGGCCATTTGCAAAACCGTAAATATAAGGCGTAGCAACAAGAGAGAGGCAGACACATCTGGACATCTTGCTACCGTACAGCAAGGGGTTGCAGATCGCCATGTAGCGGTCGTAAGCCATCACCGTCAGCATATAATAATCCGTGATCACCAGGGCAATGAAAAAGTGGAACTGTAGAAGGCAACCAAGGAAGGAAATGGCTTTTCTCTTGGATAAGAAATGAACCAGCATCTGTGGAGCGACACTGGTAGCGTAACAGAGATCCACAAAGGACAGATGGCTGAGGAAGAAGTACATGGGCGTGTGAAGTTTTGAGTCACTTCGGATTAACAAAATCATGCTCACGTTGCCAACTACTGTGATAAGGTAGATGACCAGGAAGACCACAAAAAGGACAGGCTGCAACTCGGCTCGATCTGTCAGTCCCAGGAGGATAAACTCAGTCACTGCTGTGTAGTTTCTCTGTAACATTGTGTGTGCTCGGCTTCAAATGGGGACTGAAAGAAAGCAAATAGAAATGCATGTCTTTGTCACGCATCTGTTACCCCCATCATGTCATCTGATAGTTCTAGTCTCAAACTTGTAAGTTTCACGTGTCCTAAAGAAATAGCCTAGTAAGCCCGCAGTTGACAGTTTGAACATCTACATTAGTAGAGAGCTCCTTTTATAAAGGCAGTCATATTCTAAATGCTTTTCTTCAAGTCTCTTTGTGTTGAAAAGACTTAATCTTCTCTGCAAGATGTATTACTTTTGTTCACTTACAATTTCTTTAAATGTTGCTGTTTGGGGACATTGCAGTCAGTTGTTTCTGCAATGTGGTTTGATGTGGAATATAAATCATCACGTGGTTTTTGCAGCTAGAGGGAATGACGCATATCCCTATAGAACTAGCTTTTGTCCTCTTGCCTCCCCAAACTCAAGGTCTTTTCAAGCAGTTTGTTCCCTCATGCTGCAATTCATGTCCTTTCCCTTGGTGTCTTCTCTACTCAGGTGGTCCCCTATCACCAAACCTTAGTGAACATGTAAGTCTCAGCCTAGGATCTCCTTTGCTTTGGGTATCATTGTCAAAAATCAGGACCAAAATGTGGTTCATGAGGCATAAAAGTCAATCCTGTTTTTGGTATAAGAAAAGATATGTGTATGATACATAATATATATGTATGTATATATATTTATTTATAAGACATACATATGTATATATACATATATATATATGTATGTATAAGACATACAGATACCTATATATCAGTGATATCAAGTGTTCATAGGGTGAGAGACTAACGGAAACAATATATTAAAAGACTCCCTGATATGGGAGGAGGTGATAATAATGAAAAAAAAGATTAACAAACATATCCATGCATTATAGTAATTCAATTGCAACTCTACCTCCTTTTACCTCTCACAAAAATTGAGAAAAATTCTGTGACATAAATTGTATTTAAGTTTTTCAATACATGTAAATGATCTTACCAGAATAATCATAGTAATATTACAACTGAGACGAGACATAAGATACCCTCAAGTCCATCTCCCCACATTTCTGCAGGATAAAAGTACCATAAATATCATTGTGGAAAACCTACACTTCCTTTCAAAAACACACACTGAGGTATGGCAATGTTGTACTGCCTCTTTCTAAGAGCTATGAGGCCAGGGATGGCGAGGGATCACTCTGTAAGGCAATTTGTAAATGTCTTTCTCCAGCACCTTGTCCATTACATTATCCCATGCTGCACTTTTGGACTTTGGAATTATTTACCAGGGTAATAAAATGTAAGTCACCTAATGAATGTCACAAGTCACCTAAATGAATGTAATCATATTTATCTTGTGTATTTCTAAGTTCTTAAGATTAATTATCATAATAGACAAGTACTGTTTCTTGTTGGGATGGTATTCTTAATATCTATTTATTGACACATTAATCAAGAGTCAAAATAATTACAATCTCCATTTATTTGTTACTGTGCGTTAATGAGGCAATACAAACTTGATCATTTCAGATAATTTAATTGAGTACTTTGAGACAATAACTTTTCTTTAAAGGAAGAGAGCACAATTTTCTACATGATTTGAGGAAACAAACAAAAAACTCTCAGAAAAGTGTTTGTAGATGGACAGAAGTAGTTATGGGGATACCTGGGGGCTCTGTAGACTTGACATTTACCCTCACTCTGAGACTCTGTCATGTAGATGCTTGCTGTCACTAGGCAGCCACCCAAAGAGGTAGAAGGTTGGTATCTTCTTTAACAAGGATTATGTCTCCTTTACATGTGGCAGTGGTTCAGTTTGAAGTGGAAAAAGATTTAGAGAAAGTGTCTTCATCAAATGCATTTTTCATTCACTTAAAAAATTAATATAGATTATAAAGTTGAGCGTGACCAATTCTCCATGAAGGGGATACAGACTATTACATGATCTGATGCTAATAATTATAAAATAATAGAGTAGCATTATTAACTTGGAAGGAAACAAAATGATATTTACTACCATCCTGTTAGTTTTCTTCATGAAGCAACAGACAGTATCCATGGGTGGTTATGAGAGTCAACAAAGATTAGAGATACCTCATGCATATAATTTGGTTCTGAAAACAACTCCCTTGTATGAGATATTTAATTCAGATAAAACTTTTCAAGTATGCCTGATGTGTAGGAAACACTTAGTAAGTTGTAGCTACTGTTGTATTTGGGTGAAAAATCCAGGTCTAGTCTAACATAAGACTCAACATCAGAGTGTGACTTTCGGGGACAAGAGTTTATCTAATCTCTAGCTAGAGCCTCATTGGCACCTGGAACAGTGCTTTCCCAAATGGAGCCAATCAATCATATATGGAATGGATGTTCTCTCTAGTTTCCTTTCTATTATAACTATTACTCTATTGTACTTGTATAAGTACTTGTACTCTTAAAAATCATTAGAATCAATATCAACAATTGTGCTAATTCATTAGAATATGTTTCAACCCGTAATTTGATTTTTTTGTTGACTAAAACATTTATTTCTACTTTCCAAAATATGTATTTAACAACACCAAATCCTACCTGTGAAAGAGGAGTGATTTCCCAAGGACAGCATGGATAGAAGAACCTGAAGAGTTTATAACAGAATTATCACATAGGCACCAATTCCCTGTGGTTTAATTAATTTAGCAGCAGATCATTCAGACTACAGTCAGTGACTTATGCTTCTGCAAATCTTGACTAAGCTCATTGAGGACATGATTTTGGCCCATGCCCCAATATCAACAGGGAATCAAATCTCTTGAGAATCATAAAGCAAGGGGATTCCTCATTTATTTTAAATTATGCTTGAGAATGTCTTACTATTTCTTGACTGGGGGAATAATAGGTTCTCTTGTCTACAACCTGTCAGGTAGAATGGTGCCTGGTGCACACAGAAAGTTTTGGAGTCTGGAATGTCATTGGAAGATCAATCAACTTAGGTTGATCTTGGACTCATTATTTACTCATTCCGAGCCTTGTGCTTTATCATGTTACTTGGATTAATACTCCATAGCTATTATGTACTGTGGGAATGTTATGGATATATACATGATATAGACGTGCTGGGGTTCTCCTTTTGTCACCCTCTCCCACCCTGACCCACTGCCTTTTCTTCTCTACCTTCCTTTGTCCCTCTGGAGTTGAACCCTGATGGATCACATCCGTAGAGCTCCTTTGGTGTCCAGTGTCAGCTGAGTTTGGCCACTGGGAGGAGCCAGTGGAGGGAAAAGAGGGAGAAAGAGAAAAGTAACTCAGTTTATTTCTCCTTCTCTCCCCCATTCACAACAAAGGCGCTCGAGTGGCTGCATCCTTCCAAGCTTAACTCCTGCTGAGCTGTGTATTGGGAAAGACAGCGGCCAGAACTTGCTTCCTGCCTCTAGATCCCCTTGGGTCTGAGGTTTGTAGACATCGCCTGGACACTGCTTTCCGCAGCTAGCCTCCAGATATTTCTTCAACTTCTTTGATCAATTTCTGTAACTTTGCCTGTATTCTGTGTCCGTTCTTTAAATTCTCTTCAGGTAATCAATCCTGAGTGAAATGTTGTTTTATGCCATGTCCCTAACCCAGGTCAGAGCAGCACACAATAGTTATTCAATAATTTGGCAGTGGAAGTAATAGCAGTAATAATGATTATTCATTTTGTTAAAGATTTGGGCTATAGCTAGGTTTAGAAGATTCTGGCCTGGTGCTTAAAAGGACTCTCTGTGTATCATGACTCAACTGAGGACTATGCACATGAGTCAGATATTATCATTACTAACATTATTGCAGATCGACTTGGATTTGAAAATGTGGCTTAGACTTGCTTTTCTGTTCCTTTCCTCTGAATTGAAGTCCCCCAGGCACATAGGCATAGCCCTGGTGCTCTCCTTCCCTTTCCAGAGCCATGGCCAGTCAGCACGTCTGATTGAGATGAGACATGTTCATGAACCACATAGAGAATTGGATGCCTTGTATTGTTGGCCAGGCAGAGGCAATGATCCTTTCCATAATCCCACTAATCTGTACTCACCCTACTTAGATAAGCATGTGGGGGATGTAGTGAATGGAATCCAAAATGTCCTTTAAAACTTTGTCCCCCAGAGTCACTTAGAAATCTCTACCTCAGCCTTTGTTACCATAACTGGTACATCTTTTCATCTCTTCATGCATTCCTGAAGCCTCTGGGTCATCCCTGACTGTGCTCTCTTAGTCTCACTCTCTCCCAGAGCCAAATACCATTTTCATGACTTTTCAAACAATGTCTACTTTTTATTTTGATGACTTAAAAATTTGATTTAGTTCATAAAATATACTGAGTGAATGCTATATTGCCCCTGACGGTAGGTAAGGCTCAAATGTTTTCTCAAAAGATGCTTTCCCCACCTCCGCAGAAATGAGTTTGACCTCTCCCTTCAACATGCTCTTAGCAATCTGCCCCCTTCTTTGTCTAACACACTCTGCTTAATTGCCTGCCATATCTCTTTTGCCACGAGTACATCGTAAACCCCTACAGGCAAGAACTGAGATCCCGGCAGGTAGCACAGGCCCTGGGATATGATCGTTTATCAATGGATACTTGGTGAACAATTTCAGAAGTGTGCAATGTGTACTTCATCCTATGAATACACAACTCTTGCTTCTCCCCTCTCTGGTAACTTCCGGTTTTATCAAGCACACTTCCTTCTCCCTCAAAAATGAAAACTGTAGGGAGACGAAGTGGTGTAAGTGACTAATTTGTTTAAGAAACCACAGAAAAGACATCAGAACGGGGGTATTTAATTACAGCTGATAAGCATGGAATATTTACTATGTGCCAGGTATTAGGCTTACCGCTATACACACGTTAGTTCAGTTATTCCTCACACAACGTCTTGGGTCATTAATACTATTAGCTTCATTTTACAGATGGGAAACCGAGGCAAAGAGAGCTTAAATAAGTTTCCATGGTAGATGCAAAGAATAAATTGTGAGCCTGGGATTAAAACAAGCCAACTGACAGTCCTTGATATCATGTTATGTATAGTTTAGCAAAGAAATGTGACAAGCTTACACCATGCTAGACATTCCCAAAGATTCGTGGCATGCATTCATTCATCCATCCATCCATCCATCCATCCACAGGGTTAAAACCATTCAGGGAAAGCCTTGTATTTACCATTGTGCTGTGGATGTAGAGAGGATAAGCGAAAGTCAAAAGATCTGGGTCCTTAAAGAGTTTCTGCTTCCTGGTGGGAGGGATGAGGCAAGCATATGTAAAGTTTCCCAATCAGGTTTCCATTTGTTAAGAATTCCTGAAGATCATGTTAGTAAGTAGCATAGAGTAGAGCTGGCACTCAAATAGCCATAATGCAATGGGCATAACAATAGTGTGTTAGCACAATACAAATTTATTGAGAACCATCTATATTCAAGGTCTGGGGAATAGGCTGGCTTTAACATAATGAGCAAAAGCAGACATGGACCTTGCCTTCTGGAGGTGACACTCAGGGGATGAGACAGTCATGAATCAAAGTTACTTAGAAAACACAATTTAATTCATGGTTGGATAAAGGTAAAAACAGATGGAGAAAAAAAATTTTTAAGTGCAAAATAAATCGTTATAAAATATATCTAAGTATGTGTATTCACAATGAAATATGAAACTCGGGAATTTGAAGGACTTAGGGCCTGAAAGTAAAGAAGGTAAAAAAATATATACAATAGGCATCAACCAACCCAAAACAAGGAAAATACTGCTGGTAGTCTATGAATATCAGGCAAAAGCACTTTTAGATTTTAATCACCAGAGTTGGGATAAAAAATTAAAAAATGATAAAAGGAATAATACTCGTTCTTTACAGGACATGAGATAATAAAATAGGAAAAAACTGGGGTGCTGGGGTGGCTCAGTTGGTTAAGCTTCCGACTTTGGCTCAGGTCATGATCTCACCCTTGTGGGTTCAAGCCCTGCCTTGGGCTCTGTGTTGACAGCTCAGAGCCTGGAGCCTGCTTCAGATTCTGTGTCTCCCCCTGTCTCTGCTCCTCCCCTGTTCACACTCTGTCTCTCTCAAAAATAAATAAACATAATTTTTTTAAAGTTAACAAAATAGGAAAAAATTGCAAAGGGAAATAAAACCACAAGCATCTCTCTCAGTTTTTGTATATGAAGCAATCAAACATTTGTAAGGTATGGAAGATATTAAAAATAAATAAATCAATAACTAGATTGGCCAGGACTTCATAGAGCTGTGTTCTGCCCAACCAATCTATTCTGAGAGGAATTTCAACAAAATTGACTTTCAAAACTTGTAGTCGCGGGAGAAAAGGCCAATGATGAGAAGTAGGGTGCCATGAAACGGATGGACATGCATATTGTCCAGCACAAAACGGACCGCGTATAATTACTGAAGAGGAAAAATTATAACACCCCTCTTTTGTTGCTATTTTCTCTGTGAACTCTTAAATCTGGATACGGCGCATTCAGACTTGGGAATTGGACCAGTTTGGGTAAGAAAGAAAAGATGACCAAGGCATGCATCACTGATGACAAATTGAAACATATGTTAAGACATAGTAAGGAAGATATATGATGGCAACTACCAGAATACAAGAGTGGACACAGATCTAATACCAACTATGAATAACTTTTTTCTTGCTCTTCTCATAGCCACCAGCATTGGCTCAATGAAGTTGGTATCCTGTGCCTTCTGAGAAAATAGTGAGCATAAACTCTGGAGACAATAAAGTATTTCTATACATTTTAATGGTATCTTCTGTCAGAGATCCCTCAAGAAAATTCCTTAATGTTCAAACGTTCAGATGAGAGGTGATAAAACTATCTTTATAAAAATAGTTTGCATTGACAAAGGCTTTGACAGGTTGGTCCCACAGGAGAGAACCATGAAACAAACTGATACAAATATGAAAAATTCATACATGACAGAATTTTTACTAAAATCTTTTTGTAATTATTTTTTTTTTAAGTTTAGGAGTACCTGGGTGGCTCAACAGGTTAAGCGTCAGACTTCGGCTCGGGTCATGATCTCACGGTTTGTGAGTTCAAGCCCCGTGTCCAGCTCTGTGCTGACAGCTCAGAGTCTAGACCCTGCTTCAGATTTGGCGTCTTCCTGTGTCTCTGCCTCACCCCCACCTGTGCTTTGTCACTCTTTGTCTCTGAAAAATGAATAAATGTTAAAATTTTTTAAATAAAAAATAAAACAAATTAAAAATTTTTAAGTTTGTTTATTTATTTTGAGAAAGAGACATGGGTGGGGGAAGGGGCAAGGAGAGAGGGAGAGAGAGAATCCCAAGCAGGCTCTGGGCTGACAGCACAGAGCCTGATGGGGAGCAGGATCACATGAAGCCATGAGATCATGACCTGAGCTAAAACCAAGAGTTGGACAAGGGGCTCCTGAGTGGCTCAGTTGTTAAGTGCCCAACTTTGGCTCAGGTCATGATCTCATGGTTTGTGAGTTTGAGTCCCATGTCAGGCTCTGTGCCAACAGCTTGGAGCCTGAAGCCTGCTTTGGATTCTGTGTCTCCCTCTCTCTGCCCCATCCCTGCTCATACTCTGTCTCTCTCCTTCAAAAATAAAAAAACATTAAAGAAATAAAAAAAATTTTTTTTTAATGTTTATTTATTTTTGAGACAGAGAGAGACAGAGCATGAACGGGGGAGGGGCAGAGAGAGAGGGAGACACAGAATCGGAAACAGGCTCCAGGCTCTGAGCCATCAGCCCAGAGCCCGACGCGGGGCTCGAACTCACGGACCGCGAGATCTTGACCTGAGCCGAAGTCAGACGCTTAACCGACTGAGCCACCCAGGCGCCCCAAGAAATAAAAAATTTTAAAAAAGACTTGGACACTTAAGTGACTGAGCCACTCAGACACCCCTGTACTAAAATCTTAATAAGAGCCATATGGAGTGTTTAAAAGTTGGAAAAATTAATTATTTTCATAAAATGACAATAATAATTATATTGCAACATTTGTAATACCAGGAATAATAAAGGCTTAAATATGCAAAAGTAAAACTTTAAAGAATTGAAAGAAAATATGAAAATATCTTTATAATAGGAGAGAATTGTTTAGGCAAAACATACAAAGCACAGCCATAAAGAGAAGATTAACATTTGAACTATGTTACATAGTTCTATACTACCAAATATCTCATGCACAAAAGTGAAATACAAGCTACAAACAGGTTGAAGTATTTGCATTGCATATATCATCAAAAGGCTAGTATCTACTACTGAATACATAAGGAGCTATTGCAAATGTACAAAATAACGATAAAATAACCCAGCTGAAAAATGAACAAAGAATATAGACATACAACTGAAAGAAAACTTTTCCGTTAGTATCAAAGCACTTAAAAACACTCCGCTTCACTTGTAATGACAACACAAAGGCTTAAACAAGAAATTAGAATCCATTTTACACCCATCAGATTGGACAACATTTTGAAAGTCTGACAGTATATAGGAATTGACAAGAATATGGAGTAAAGACCAAATTCACACACTGTTTTTCAGACAGCACTAAGCAGAGCAATTTGGCAATATCTACTAAATGTAAAGATACTCTTTTATGACCCAGAAATTACCCTCTTGCAACTTTACATGGAGGAACTCTTGAACTCGTCCACATTCAGAATTTCAGAGCAAAATGGTTTTCTAGATTTTCATATTACCAAGGAACAGGAAAAATGTATTCCCCCATCAATAAGAGAATGGATAGATAGACTGTGGTATATTTATATGCTGACGTGGACTTTACCAGTGACAGTTCATGCTCCATGGATCAGCATGGATGAATCCAACAAGATTCAGTGAAAACAGAATAACTTGCGGTAGGATAGCGTGACTTCATTTATAACAAATTTTAAATCTGCCAAAATAATATTATATAATTTTCTGGACACAGGAACACCAGCAAATATTAGAACTCTACATAGGGATGAGAAACACTGAATTCACATGAGATGTTAGTGCAGGAAATGGAGAGAGGAATGGAATCAGGCGGGGAGGGCTCGGTTTGAGAATAGCTGAGTTTGGGAAATATTTGAACCAAAACTGGCACGTATGAAGCCTTAATGATTAGGTCACTTGCACAGGTGGTCTTTATAATATTTCCTATTTTTTGATGTATGTTGGAAATAGTTTGTGATAAAAAAGATATACAAGTGAAACCACAAAAACAGTTTTATGATGAGGGTGGATATTGATTTAAAAAAAAACCTTCTAAGGAAAATACGCCATTCCATCAAAGCCTTATGACTAAGGATTCCACGGGACCAGTATTGTCATTCTAAGATATATTACATAACTGCGACCAAATTGTCTATTTAAAAAGTAATACCTTTTGGGCAACTTTCCTGATTGCTTGTTTAACATCTTTGTTCCGCAGGCTATAGATCAAAGGGTTTAGCATAGGGCTCACAAAGATATAAAAAACTGCGACAATTTTCCCCTGTTCTACAGATGCCTCGGAAGGGGGTCGCAGATGCATGCAGAATAGCGTCCCATAAAAGATGGTGACAGCCGTCACGTGGGACCCACAGGTGGAGAAGGCCTTGCGCCTCCCCTCTGCAGAACGGATGCGCAGAATCGTCGTGAAAATGAAAATGTAGGAGATGAGAATGATGGCAAGAGAGCATGTGAGATTGAAACCTGCCACCACAAACATGGCAGTTTCTTTGACGTACGTATCCGAGCAGGCAAGGACTATGAGAGGTGGGTCCGCACAGTAGAAGTGGTTGATTTCATTGGGTCCACAGAAGGAGAGGCGAAGCATCAGGATGGTCTGTGCCAGGCCATTTGCAAAACCGTAAATATAAGGCGTAGCAACAAGAGAGAGGCAGACACATCTGGACATCTTGCTACCGTACAGCAAGGGGTTGCAGATCGCCATGTAGCGGTCGTAAGCCATCACCGTCAGCATATAATAATCCGTGATCACCAGGGCAATGAAAAAGTGGAACTGTAGAAGGCAACCAAGGAAGGAAATGGCTTTTCTCTTGGATAAGAAATGAACCAGCATCTGTGGAGCGACACTGGTAGCGTAACAGAGATCCACAAAGGACAGATGGCTGAGGAAGAAGTACATGGGCGTGTGAAGTTTTGAGTCACTTCGGATTAACAAAATCATGCTCACGTTGCCAACTACTGTGATAAGGTAGATGACCAGGAAGACCACAAAAAGGACAGGCTGCAACTCGGCTCGATCTGTCAGTCCCAGGAGGATAAACTCAGTCACTGCTGTGTAGTTTCTCTGTAACATTGTGTGTGCTCGGCTTCAAATGGGGACTGAAAGAAAGCAAATAGAAATGCATGTCTTTGTCACGCATCTGTTACCCCCATCATGTCATCTGATAGTTCTAGTCTCAAACTTGTAAGTTTCACGTGTCCTAAAGAAATAGCCTAGTAAGCCCGCAGTTGACAGTTTGAACATCTACATTAGTAGAGAGCTCCTTTTATAAAGGCAGTCATATTCTAAATGCTTTTCTTCAAGTCTCTTTGTGTTGAAAAGACTTAATCTTCTCTGCAAGATGTATTACTTTTGTTCACTTACAATTTCCTTAAACGTTGCTGTTTTGGGACATTGAAATCCATTGTTTGTCAATATAGTTTTGATGTGGAATATAAATCATCACTTGTTTTTTGCAGCTAGAGGGAATGACGCATATCCCTATAAAACTAGCTTTTGTCCTCTTGCCTCCCCAAACTCAAGATCTTTTCAAGCAGTTTGTTCCCTCATGCTTCAATTCATGTCCTTTCCCTTGGTGTCTTCTCTACTCAGGTGGTCCCCTATCACCAAACCTTAGTGAACATGTAAGACTCAGCCTAGGATCTCCTCTGCTTTGGGTATCATTATCAAAAATCAGGGCCAAAACTTGGTTCATGAGGCATAAAGTCAATCATGTTTTTGATATAAAAAAAGATACATGTATAATATGCAAACCATATATATATATGTATAAAATATACACAATATACACATACCTATATATCAGTGATATCAAATGTTTATTGGGTGAAAGATTAGACAAAGCAATAGGATTAAAAGTCCCCCTGGTATCCAGGAGGAGACAATAATGAAAAAAAAATAGTTAACATATCCATGCCTTATAATAATTTTATGGTAACTCTACCTCCTTTTAACTTTCACATAAAATAAGAAAAATTATGTAACATAAATTCTGATTAGGGTTTTCAATACATGTGAATGATCCTAGTGGAATAATAATCATAGCAATCATACAAATGAGGCAAGACTTAAGTTACCCTCAAGTGTATCTCCCCTTTCTGCATTTATGGAGGGTACTTTTATGTACCATAAATACCATCTTGTAAAAACCAGTAGCTTCCTTCAATAACACACACAGGTATGACAGCATGTTATACTGCCTTTTACTAATAGCTACACATCCAAGAATGGGCAGAAATCATTTTCTAAGGCACTTTGTAAATGCCTTTCCAATAATCTTGCCCATTGCATTATCCCACTCTGCACATGTGGACTGTGGTCATATTGACCATGGTATTAAAATCCAAGACAAGTCACTTAAATCAATGTAATCATAAATATTTTGTACATTTCTAAGTTTGTAATGTCAGAGAAGTTATTATAAAAGTCAAATACTCTTTCATGCTGGGATGGTGTTTTTAATAAATATCTATTAACATATAAATCAAGCATCAATAATTAATATCTCTTTGTTTCTGTGGGTTAATGATGCAGTGTAACCTTGAACATGTCTGATTATTTAACTGACACTATACGACGATAACTTTTCTTTAAAGAAATAGATCACAACACCCTACATAGTTATAACAGAGAAAACTCAGAAAGAAGTATTTGTAGGGAGACAGAACTGGCTCTGGGGTACCTGAGGCTCTGTACTCTTGACATTCACCCTCACCCTGAGGTTCTGGTCATGTAGATTTCTCCTGGCACTACCCATTCATCTAAAGAGTCTACAAGGTTGATGTTTATTTTAAGAAGGGTGATGTCTCCTGATATGTGGTCATAATTCAGTCTGAAGTGGGAAAAGATTTAGGAAGGCATCTTCATGAAATGCACTTTGATTAACTTTCATGTGGATTATAAACCTGGGAGTGGCTGTTTTCCTATGAAGGGGTGTAGAACATTGTACAATAGGATGCTTGTAATTATAACGAGTAGCATTTCCAGCTTGGAAGGAACCAGAAAGTATTTAATGCCACTCCCTAATTTTCTTCATTAAGTAAGAGACAGTATACTGGGTTAGATTTTGAAAGTCATCAAAATGAACAGATCCTAGGAGCCCGCAGACCACCTGGCAGGAAAGCCACATCCCCCAATTCCTAGCCATGGGGCACGACCAAGTTCCTCATCTTTCTGTGTCTAATTTCCTCATGTGTAAAATTAGGTTCAAGGAGCAACTCCCTCATATGAGGGATTTAAATTAGTGCAAAACTTTTAAAATATGTCTCACATGGAGGAAACACTTAAGAAGTTGTAGCTACTGTTGTATGAGGTGAAAAATCCAGGTCTGGTCTAACATAAGACTCAACTTCAAGTGTAACTTTCAGGGACAAGAGTTTATCTAATCTCTAGCTAGATCCTCAGTGGCACCTGGAACAGTGCTTTCCCAAATGGAACCAATCAATCATTATATATGGAATGGATGTTCTCTCCGGTCTAGTAACTATTACTTTGTTGTACACGTATAAATATTTGTACTCTTAGAAAATCATTAACTCGATAACAACAGTTTTGCTAACTCGTCAGCATATGTTTCAGCCCATAACTTGATTTTGTTGACTAAAATACTTATCTCTACATTCCAAAATGTATTTTGACAACGCCAAATCCTACCTGTGAAAGAAGAGTGATTTCCCAAGGACAGCACAGATAGGAGGTTATAAACTGTTATAGGTTTATAAACTGTTCGGATTCTTCTAGCCTGAAGAGTTTATAACAGAATTGTCATACAGGCACCAAATCCCTATGGTTTAATTATCTCCAGTAGCAAATCATTCAGATAATGTGCAGTCACTAACTTATGCTTTTGCAAATCCTAACCAAGCTCATTGAGGACCTGATTTTGGCCCATGCCCCAATATCAACAGGGAATCAAATCTCTTGAGAATCATAAAGCAAGGGGATTCCTCATTTATTTTAAATTATGCTTGAATGTCTTACTATTTCTTGACTGGGGGAATAATAGGTTCTCTTGTCTACAACCTGTCAGGTAGAATGGTGCCTGGTGCACACAGAAAGTTTTGGAGTCTGGAATGTCATTGGAAGATCAATCAACTTAGGTTGATCTTGGACTCATTATTTACTCATTCCGAGCCTTGTGCTTTATCATGTTACTAGGATTAATACTCCATAGCTATTATGTACTGTGGGAATGTTATGGATATACACATGATATAGATGTGCTGGGGTTCTCCCTTTGTCACCCTCTCCAACCCTGACCCACTGCCTTTTCTTCTCTACCTTCCTTTGTCCCTCTGGAGTTGAACCCTGATGGATCACATCCGTAGAGATCCTTTGGTGTCCAGTGTCAGCTGAGTTTGGCCACTGGGAGGAACCAGTGGAGGGAAAAGAGGGAGAAAGAGAAAAGTAACTCAATTTATTTCTCCTTCTCTCCCCTATTCACAACAAAGGTGCTCGAGTGGCTGCATCCTTCCAAGCTAAACTCCTGCTGAGCTGTGTATTGGGAAAGAAACTGGCCGGGATTTGCTTCCTGCTTCTAGATCCCCTCAGGTCTGGTGGTTGTAGTCATTGCCTGGTCGCTTTAGAACAAGGAGTGGACACGCCTTTCTGAAGTTAGCCTCCAGATGATTCAACTTCTTTGATCAATTTCCATAACTTTGCCTGTATTCTGTGTCCGTTCTTTAAATTCCCTTCAGGCAAACAATCTGAGTGAAATGTTGTTTTATGCGATGTTCCTAATCCAGGTCAGAGCAGCACACAGTAGTTATTCAATAATGTGGCAGTGGAAGTAATAGCAGTAATAATGATTATTCATTTTGTTAAAGATTTGGGCTATAGCTAGGTTTAGAAGATTCTGGCCTGGCGCTTAAAAGGACCCTCTTTTTGTATCATGACTCAACTGAGGACTATGCACGAGTCAGATATTATCATTACTAACATTATTGCAGGTCGACTTGGATTTGAAAATGTGGCTTAGACTTGCTTTTCTGTTCCTTTCCTCTGAATTGAAGTCCCCCAGGCACATAGGCATAGCCCTGGTACTCTCCTTCCCTTTCCAGAGCCATGGCCAGTCAGCACGTCTGACTGAGATGAGACATGTTCATGAACCACATAGAGAATTGGATGTCTCCTATTGTTGGCCAGGCAACAGCAAGAATGTTTTTCCATAATCTCACCAATCTGTACTCACCCTACTTAGATAAGCATGTGGGGGATGTAGTGAATGGAATCCAAAATGTCATTTAAAACCTTGTTCCCCAGAGTCACTTAGAAACCTCTGCCTCATCCCTTGTTACCATAATTGGCACACCCTTTCATCTCTTCATGCGTTCCAGAAGCCTCTGTTATCAATGATTACATGTTCTCATCCCCATTCCCTCTGAATATTATTATATCCTTGACTTTGAAATACTCTGAGTCAAACTTTCCTAAATTGAGAAGAAGGGGAAGGAGGAGAAAAAGAAGGGAAAAACAATCGGAATCGTAGGCATCCAAAGAAACTTCAAAGAAGTTTGCAAAGTTGCTTTAAAACTATTGGGAGATACTTTTTTTTTTAAATAATATGTAATGTTAAAATTAATTTTTCTTTAATAAAAATTTCAAATTTGGACAAATGCTATGAATGGGAAGTGCACGACAGAAAAAAGCAAGTCATGGCTCTGACCACTTTTTGATCCCGTTAAACGCTATCAATCTAGTACTAGACCCAATCCTTTTGCCTGGAAACTATAAAGGTTTTTGGTGCTTCTAATAGTTCAGTCTTCTCCATAAGAAACCTGTGTGTGTATGTGTGTATATTTATAATTTTCAAGAATGTCTGAAGCATAATTACCCATAAACATTCATTATTAGCCTTAACAAGTCCATATGGGCTGAAATGTTCTCAGAGAAATATCTAAGCAAATAATATTTTACCTGAATCCTAGCTCTGTGTTCATAGGAAAAAAGTATTCAATTTTTCTGAGTGTCAGGACTTTCAGCTTAAGAAATAAATTATATCTGCATCACAGAAATATTGTAAATGTCAAATGTTCTTTGCCTATTTGTGGTAATGAAGATGGATATTTATTTTAAAATGCTTAGCACACTAGTGACTTGTATTCCTCATAAATACTCAAGAGATGAGAGTATCTTCCACACTATCTGAGTCTCAAATGTGTTGTAGGTGAAGATAACGTAAAGTAAATGTGAAAATGTAACTTTAATAATTCCCTGTAATTGTCTACCTCTTCCTCTGGAGACAATTACATTGAGCAGAGATGGGGGAAAACAAGATACAGTGTGTTTTTTATGGTGAATCTGCTATAAAACCAGTTAATTATATCTGCCCAGATGAATTTAAGAAAATGCAGAGATAATTTCAACGATCAAAGCATGTATACAGAGTGTATAATGTGGAAGTTGACGGTCAAAACATATTCAAGGTCTCAACAATAGGTCAGTTGATTGGTAAGCAATTCAAATTTCCACAATAAATACAATGTATCACCTTAAGGGAGGAAAAACAATATCTTAACTAAACATGAAAACATAATTTCTTTCTACTAGCATATTTCATGAAGGATTTGATGGTAGCATGGATTTAATACTGTGTTATAAAGTATAAGGGATAATTATAATATATTCAAGCTTTGACCCATCTCAACAGATCAATTAGGCAGAAAAGCACTTTCAGAATGACAAGGAGTATATATAGGGTTTGTTGTTGCTTATTTTTTTTCACCTAGCAAGATTTTTGACCCACCTGACGAGTAAAGTTCTTTTATTTACTCTTCACATGTTCATGGCAACTGGTAAATAAATATTTTGCGTGTTTCTCTCTTATATTTTCAGAAGAAAATTTAATGACAAAATATCTATCTTTAGTTGTCATGTTGCCTGAATCCTTGTGTCAGGATATAATTCCATAGCATGTAGACTTGTGAAGTATGATTTTCTTTTAAAAAGCAACTTTAGACTTAGAGCCATCAAAATGTTAATAACTCTTTGGTTGCTCTTTCTCTTTAGGGAAAGGCCAAGTCCTTCATATTTTAATGATTTCCCCCGTTTTATGACTTATGAGGCCTCTTATCACTGGTGAAAAGAGGCTTTGATCTGCATCCGTTATGTTTGTGCTTCTCTTTGGCCTTCTTTGGCTTCCGATCTACATGGTTGCTCTGCTGTCCTCTACCAGGACAAGTGCATCTTGTAGTCCTTAATTTCTCTTGGCTGGACACAGCCTGCTAATCTTCCCTACTGACCCAGCTTTACCTTGGCTCTTCAGCGGACTACAGCCCCTCCTGTAACTTAAATCTGCCCCTTAGACTCTTGTAGACATGACCTGGGAATGCTCCTGTGTAGTACTCAGCCTCGCTGATGCAACACATCTCAGGTTCCCACCTTTGTGTGATATTTTCACATTCCCCTACAAGGAGATGAAGGAAATTTGGAAATTTGGGGATAGTCCATTCCCCCATGGAAACCAAAGAAACTGTTGGAACATTAAGTCAAGTCCAAGGAGCACTATTTATGTTAGGTGGGCCCACAGTCTACTTTGCCTTGGCTGCCTGACAAGTTGATTCAAGGTCAAAGCCCACAGCAAGGAGAGCCAGTCTCAGAGTTATTTCCTAAGGCCTTAAATCATCTTTTTCTTTTTTTTTTTATTCACTCATTAGTATGCCTATGCCAAAGTACCAGGCTTTGGGCTCTTTACTTTCTCTCTGTCATAATCTACATTTTTATGTCAAGCACTAATGGTAGATGGACTTCAGATGAGGAAAATTTGGCTCAATCATATAAAAGATAAAATACTATTATTTTTTTCTTATTTGTAATGGTATTATTATGAACCTGGCTCAGAAGTACTAGGAATTTACTCTGATTTCAAATTATAATGTAAATAAAATTCAAAGAAGAAATATTGTATGAGCAGGAATCATAAACTAAACCTACCGTTGTATAAGCAGTCCATGCCAACAAGTCTACTTGAACTAGTTTGATTCAAACTAACCTTTCAATTAGATCTGAGAGTCTAAAAACTCACTCCCTGCAACTTGCCATTTAATTCACAGGAAGAAATGATCTTAGGTTGATCCTAGTGAAAATGAGACAAGCTGCTGTTTACATGGAACACCACTAAGTCACAACGCTCCTCCTAGCATCACTGCTTAGGTATTCATTCAGTACCTCTCCATTAAACATCAACTGTGCACCCAAAATATTGTATGGATCTGTTCCGGAGATGTCAACTGAAATTGACATTCATTCTGTCCTCAGAGCACTGGCAATCTTGTAAAAGAAATAGAAAGGTTACAAAAGTAGTAAGTACAACAAGAGAGACAGGGAAAACCACCAGTGGCATTCACAAGGGGAAACAACTATTCCAGCTGAGGATACGATGAGCAGAGTCACGACAAAGACCTTTTCGTTACAAAGGATGCAATACCTTATTACCTACCCTAGGAGAAATCTCAGTATCAAAATTGGTACCATGTGTTCTTGCATTTAATGAAAGATACCGCCTTCATTTAATGATTAACCCATAAATGAGGATCTGATCCATTGAGAAGTGACTTTTGTAAAGACCTCCAGAGGGAATCCTAATGATGTCCCCTAGGTGATTTCCTGATGAATGCTTCAGAGAGGAGTCATCCAGAGTTAGTCATCCAAGTATGAATCCTCCTACCTTGGGGACCTTCCAGGAGGCTAGGAAATCACTATCCCTCCACAGGCAAGTCTGTAAATCAAGAACTCCTAATATTGTTTGATATCTTAGTATCTCCTCTTTTGAACATAAAATGGAACTAGCAGGGATTATAAAAATTGACACATTAAGACAAAACCATAGGCAGGCAGACTCCGACTCTTTCTGACAAAGACAGCAGGTGACTGGTAATGTGTTAAGAGGTCAGGCCTTGCAACCATCTCGAAATTGGTTACAGATCCATTTCATAATACAGCTAAGATTTAGAATAGACTTACACACCAAGCTTCAGCCAGTTCTTGGAATTCAAAAAGTCCGTACCTCACCCTTCCCTCTTAACCTTTCCTCCTCCAAGACTAGAGACTTAAACATTCGCACAAGAAAATGTACTTTCACTCCATACAAGTGTAATGATTTCCTATACTTTTTATTAAGAGAAAAATTTTAAAGGATTTAGGTAAATGAGTGTAAGGTTAAGGGTGAGAAAGAAAAACATAAATGTGAACACCTCCCCTTATTCATTTGAAGGAGCTTCTCATAGATTTACTCAATTCAAGCTTGCACTGAAATATGATGGCATTGTTGCGACCAGAATGATCAAAACAGATTTAAATTGTTTTGTTCAAGGGGAATATACTTTTCTTTACTGTGTTATATATATAACACATGTTATTAAGTGAACTCTATGCCCAACATGGGGCTGGAACTCATGACCCCGAGATCAAGAGTCACATGCTCTACCAACTGAGTCATACAGGAATTCCTTCTTTACTGTGTTTCTGTCCTTTTCCAACACTGCAATGGATTTTATTAACTTTTGAGCTAAAGGATCCCATTTAACCAAAGTTATCAGAAAAGATTCATTAGGGATTGAAGGGTTTTTTTGTTTGTTTGTCCCCCGTCCCCATATTGTTCATAGACCTTTAATTCCTACCTAAGCTAAGCATAATTGTGGTTCTTTTTGGCAAATCTGTTATTTGAACTGTAATGATTTTATACATTTAGTTATTCTCTTCTTTTGGATTACTCTCATTCCTCTCACTTTCTCACTAATCTTTCTATTGGAATGAGAGCACTGAATGACAGAGGAAGAAGGGTCTCTTAACAACGTGGAATGCACCCATCTGGCAAAGGCCCATGGCATTGTGGGCTATGCTATGTGACGTGTGACTGAAAAAGTCTTAGATGCCATTCAACAAAATCTGTGCTGGCATGTTTTGAACACTGAACACTTAAGTGAGAATATGAACACATGAGTTCTCTTCTACTCCTTCACTTCAGCTTATAATTTGGATTATAACTATACCAAATTTACTTCCACAGTAAGTGTTTCTCCACGTGTATCCAAGAAAGAAAACCCTGGACCTTATGCAGTAAATAACAGAATGGTGTGATCATTAATAATAAGGCTTACCTCTTTTTCCTTCTATTTATGAATGCAAGAAAACTTGAGTTAGGATCATGGAGCCTCTTGGTAAGATAATCTCTTTTCAAGGTTCTAAAAAACCAACAGAATACTACTAGAGCTAAAGTCAGAGGAAGGGGTGTTTCCTTCTTCAAACTAATGGGGAAAATTTTTGTGTGCATGATGATGGCAAGTTCTATACTTAGGGAAACTTTGTGGTGATACATCAGGATCTTCTCTAAGGAGAAAGTATAAACTAGCAGAGGGTAAAAACATGTGATAAAACCTCTTTTATTTAGTTTAAACAGATCATAACAACTGTCTCACTCAGTGCTTTAACCCTAGCTGTACATTAAAATCATGTGGAAAGTTTATTAAAAAGTATGCCAATGTGTATACCTCTCCTGAGCTGAGCTGTGATCCCAGTATCAATGCTCTCAAATATTCCCCATCTGAATATGACATGAAGCCAGAGTTGATCATCACTGATTGAAGTGTTATATTTGTGAATATATCATTGTTATAAGCAATAGAGTTATTCTTTAAAATGTATAAACTTTTAACATCCTCCTGGCTTTAAAAATTAAAGGCAATTTATGTTTTCTGTCCTGAGTCAACTTCCAACTCTTTCTAACAGTCCAAACTGCAAATTTTAATCATCAATTAAAAAGGTTTTGGGTCAGATGCCATTATCACTAGTTTGTGTTATAAAAACAAATCAGATATGGTAGCTAGAATTTTTGTAGCAACTCAGTCTACACTGGTACATCACAGAGGTGAGACATCTACACATCATGAAAAATCAGCGGATGTGAGTTGGCAAACTTACCTCATTGATTCATCCGTTTGTTCAACTAATGATTATTGTATCAAACGATGTAGGTATTGGCCCAGGTTCTAGGGATGTGGCAAAAAATAAAGTTCTTGCCCTCCTGTGGCTAACATTTTAATAGAGGACAGATTAAAAACTATGTAATAATTATTTATGTAAATAAATAATCATTTCAGAAGTGATAAATGAGGAAAAATAGATCATGGTCCATGATTAAAGAGCTATTTGGAGCGGAACTTAACTTGAGAGATCTAAATGAGGTGATGCCATGAGTGACTCAAAGGCCTGGTAGAAGAAATTTCAAAGCAGAGGGATGAGCATATGCAAAGGTCCTGAGATACGATTGTGCTCAAGATGTTTAAAAAAAAAAAAAAAAAACACTAGAAGGACAATGTGGCAAAAGAAAAAGGACTAGAGAGAGAATTTTATCTTAGACCTAACTGACAGCAGAGAAAATGCTGACAAGCTGTTTTAAGATTCCATGCATAATCTTTGGAAGGTATAGCAGATAAGACTTCCTGATAGTTTAGATATAAGGTATGAAATCAAAGGCATGAGATAAAATGAAATATGAACATGACATATATAATATAAAATAATAATGGATATTGGGATATTATGAGATAAAAAGAGACCATGAGATCAAAAGGGATATTAGGTGAGGAAACAACCCAGACTCTGAGTGGCTGGTTTGAAAGGAGTTGAGATGGAAAAGACACCAAGAAACCTACGTTGCTGTAAGAGAATAAGGAAGAAATGAGGAAGAAACTGAACATCGATACATACACAACAGGCTCTCAAGAGTATATTCTACTCCAATTACAGAAGTTTGGCCCTTGTTGACAACAATACAACCAGTCTACAGAGCATCACCCCGTCTCCTGATTTCCTGATGAAGCTTTATGTCGTGATCAGACAATGGCAGTAGCCATGTTGGAGCACCAGTGGTTGTGATACCACAGCCTAATCAGGGACACCAATGAGCTAAGTCGAATTCTGCATGTGCTAGCTGTGAGGTGAGAGTGGCAAAGCAGTCAGCATGGCAGGTGCATGGACTTCAAATATATTGTCCATTTCACCACCAACCACCTCAAGGCACCTGCTGCAACTCTTCTATCACTGGGGCAACTAACGACCTATTTACACCTCTCTTTCCAAACCTGACTTTGTTTTAGTGCCCATTTACTTTGTTTAGTCTTGAAATGAATGCAGTTTATTTCTGGATTTATATCTGAAAAATTACTCTCTTATCAGAGAATATGATGATGGACAAACTTCCCCAACAAAATAGCACTGAGGCAACTGAGTTCATCCTGCTAGGACTCACAAGCCAACCAGGGCTGCAGCCCATCCTTTTTGTGGTGTTTCTCCTGATTTGCCTCAGCTCTCTGACAGAGAACGTCGGATTCATTGCATTAATCAGGTTCACTCCACGGCTGCAAAACACCATGTGCTTTTTCCTCACCCATTTACATGCGTGGATATTTTGTATTCTACTAACGTCTCACCTCAGATGCTTGGTAATTTTCTATCAGAGAAGAAAACCATTTCCTGCATGGGGTGTCTGGCCCAATGTTTTGTTTTTGTGATTCTGCTCCTTATGGAGTATCACATGCTGGGTACCATGGCCTCTGACAGGTACGTGGCCCTCTGCCATCCCCTACACTACAACAGCAGAATGTCCAGGCCCCTTTGCATCTGCCTTGTCACTGCCCCCTACCTCTGGGTACTATGGTGGGCACAATGCAGGTACTATTGACCTCTCACTTATCCTTTTATGGACACAACATCATCAACCATTTCTATGTGCTGCCCCACCCCTCCTGATGCTGACAGGATCAGACACTTAGAGAAAGCAGACGGCTCTGTTTGTGTGTGGAGATTAACCTCACCGTTCCATCCTTATATCCTACTCATCATCCTTATCTCCTACATTTTCATTTTCACCACCATCATGAAGATCCTTTCCGGCAAAGGCCAGTGCAAAGCCTTCTCCACCCATGGCTCTCACCTGATCACTGCCGCCATGTTTTTTGGGTCCCTATTCTGCATGTATCTGAGACCAGCCCCTGAGCAGTCTGTTGAACAAGGGAAAATTGTGGCAGCGGTTTGTATCTTTCTGAGTCTCATGCTGAATCTATTTACCTACAGCCTGAGGAACAAAGATGTGAAGCTGGCTTTGAGAACAGGGTTTCGGAGGAACTTTGGCACAATGGAGAAACGGTCTATTTTGACAGTCTCCCAATGAAAAAAACAAAAACGTGCCAAAAACAATGAAAAAGCAGCCCCTGTTGGTTGTACCTGAGTGCAATTCTCTGGAGTAACACTAACATTGATTATATATGCACAGCTTCTGACCAGGTGAGAATCCTAATGGCAGCCATGAAAAGGACAGTTGTTTGGAGATGATGACAGGTGGGAATCACAAGAGCGGAAGTCAGCTGCTTATAATTAAGCAGGGTCCCCTGTTTAGTCTCACTCAAGAACTCCCTTCCCCTTGATCAGTCTGCAGAGAAGTCCTTCCTTTCAGCTCATAGGTCCACAATATTGACCATCACTGAGCTATTCTTATTAGCAAAGTGCAGGGCTTTGCAGTATGTTTCCTGAATATGCAAATAATTTACATTCACTTGATATCCTACATAATTTCCTTTAATGAAAACTGATTATCTTCTCTAAAAAGGCTGAAAACTCTAATTCTGCATATTTGTTTCAATACGTTCGTTTTTGGTACATTCTTATGTCTACTTATCCAGAGTGGAAAACCATCTGTGCTTTATTATTTTCACAAAGAATCTGATAGTTGACGTCTTAATTAACCAACACATTTGTTTCAATAGTTTTCCTTAATCAAAGCAGATATCTATAGGAATGGGCGAAACCCATTCTGGATATAGAAATTTCATGGCCTCCATTAGAGGCTTTTATGATTCTGTTCCTACCTTATTGACAATTACTTGCTCTGTGATTCTGCATATTACCTTGCTGTTCCGTTCATGTCTACCCATAAACTATTTTTAAAATAGCAGCTGTTCTAAGCATGGAAATTTGGGTTTAGTATTTTGCAACTAACTTGTATCACAGCCATATTCCTGATTGCTAGATACTTTTTGAACTTGGGCTTTACTTAAGTGAATTAATATAGCTTACCATTGATATGACACATTTAGTACATCTTTTCCTTTTAATATTTCAACAGTTTTTATTTTTCTCTCTTTAGGAAAATCTTTCTCCACGTAAGTTTCAGCTTCTGATCGGTTATTACATGAAGATAAGTTTCTACAGTTTTAATCTTACTTCTTTCTGTCTTTCCTTTTTTTTTTTTTTTTTAATTTATTTATTTATTTATTTTTATTTTTTAATATATGAAATTTACTGTCAAATTGGTTTCCATACAACACCCAGTGCTCATCCCAAAAGGTGCCCTCCTCAATACCCATCACCCACCCTGCCCTCCCTCCCACCCTGCCCTCCCTCCCACCCCCCATCAACCCTCAGTTTGTTCTCAGTTTTTAACAGTCTCTATGCTTTGGCTCTCTCCCACTCTAACCTCTTTTTTTTTTTTTTTTTTTTCCTTCCCCTCCCCCATGGGTTTCTGTTATGTTTCTCAGGATCCACATAAGAGTGAAACCATATGGTATCTGTCTTTCTCTGTATGGCTTATTTCACTTAGCATCACACTCTCCAGTTCCATCCATGTTGCTACAAAAGGCCATATTTCATTTTTTCTCATTGCCGCGTAGTATTCCATTGTGTATATAAACCACAATTTCTTTATCCATTCATCAGTTGATGGACATTTAGGCTCTTTCCATAATTTGGCTATTGTTGAGAGTGCCGCTATAAACATTGGGGTACAGGTGCCCCTATGCATCAGTACTCCTGTATCCCTTGGATAAATTCCTAGCAGTGCTATTGCTGGGTCATAGGGTAGGTCTATTTTTAATTTTCTGAGGAACCTCCACACTGCTTTCCAGAGCGGCTGCACCAATTTGCATTCCCACCAACAGTGCAAGAGGGTTCCTGTTTCTCCACATCCTCTCCAGCATCTATAGTCTCCTGATTTGTTCATTTTGGCCACTCTGACTGGCGTGAGGTGGTATCTGAGTGTGGTTTTGATTTGTATTTCCCTGATAAGGAGCGACGTTGAACATCTTTTCATGTGCCTGTTGGCCATCCGGATGTCTTCTTTAGAGAAGTGTCTATTCATGTTTTCTGCCCATTTCTTCACTGGGTTATTTGTTTTTCGGGCGTGGAGTTTGATGAGCTCTTTATAGATTTTGGATACTAGCCCTTTGTCCGATGTGTCATTTGCAAATATCTTTTCCCATTCCGTTGGTTGCCTTTTAGTTTTGTTGGTTGTTTCCTTTGCTGTGCAGAAGCTTTTTATCTGTCTTTCCTTTTGGACGGAGTGACATGTATCGTCGCCATCACCAAATGGGTGCTCAAGTTTTCCTTTCTCCTCAAAAGCGTTGTGAGTGTCATTTCATTGTGTGTATGTGTGAATACAGTAGATATAAAATCATCACAGAGAACATTGGTGCATCAGTTTATTGGAACCGAAATTTGTTTTACTTCATCTCCATGACACGGTACTTCTCGCTGTTGTAATGATGATGTTACAGCACAGGAAGAATTCTTCATTTGGTGGAACTTTCTTTGGGTTGATAGACTTTTGAAACATTACTATGAAAATTCTCTCAAAATATCTTTTTAGGCCTTCAGCGCATTCTTACAATTGGAATAGCTGAATAAAAGTGGACAAACATCTTTAATACTCCTGAAAACCTAACGTTAAATTGATTTCCAGAAACACTGTGAATTGTTATTTTTCCTGACACTAACAATATATGGAAGTGCTAGTCCTTTAGAACTCTCTTAACTGACATTCAAGAGTATCCTTTTTTAAATGTTTTTGTTTTGTTTTGTTTTGTTTTGTTTTTGAGACAGAGAGCACAAGCAGGGGAGAGGCGAAGAGAGAGAGGGAGACAGAGAATCTGAAGCAGGCTCCAGGCTCCAAGCTCTCAGCACAGAGCCCAGCAGGGCTTGAACCCACGAACTGTGAGATCATGACCTGAGCCAAATTTGGATGCTTAATTGACTGAGCCACCCAGGCGCGCCCCCACAAATGAGTATCTTAGTTCATGTTTTCATTACCAAACTTGCTACTCATCCATTTTTAGCATGTTTAGATTTATCAAAGTTCCATTCACAGCTTGTAGCATTTATTTATGTGTTGGGGTTAGTGATTCAACTGATTTCTAGGAACTTATCAGACCTTAACACTTTTACCACTTTATTCTCTTTGTGGCAAAATCTTTGCCCAATTATTGAGTGCTACCTATTTATTTTTTTAACTTTATTTATTTATTTTGAGGGAGAGAGAGAGATAATGTGAGTGGGAGAGGGGCAGAGAGAGGGAGAGAGAGGGAGGCTGCACTGCCAGCACAAAGGTAAACCTGGCCCTCGAACTCAAAAAGCTGTGAAATCGTGACCTGAGCCGAAACCAGGAGTCATATGCTTAGCAAACTGAGCCACCGAGGCACCTGGAGTGCTGCTTATTTTAAATATTTTATAGTCAAACAGATTAACTTTCTGTCGCGAACTTTTCCTACTACTATTAAGCTCAGAAACATTTTTCTGATTGTTGAAATTTTCAGGATTTATTATAATTCTAATCAACACAGAATTTGTTTCCAGTGATTGAATGACTCACAGCTGAGGGCTCGGTGTGGGCATGTTGGTTCTTTGGGGGGGAATAATTGTTGGCAAAAGGGAAATTTAGCTAGGGATAAAATTCTGTGTTTACATATCTGCAAAAAAAAATATGTGGCATTATGGACACTGGCAATGTTACAAAACTCAAATGTTTATATAAAAGTGTTAAGTAATGCACAATGGTTATAGATAAAACCGCATTCTTGCTCATCATTTATAGGCCACCAGCATCTCTCTGCCTTTCTGGAAAAAAAAAGTCTTAATTCACTCATCTCCTTTCATCCTAAGCAGAACTGTCTATGCCATAATTCCATACATCTCCCAGTCAGGCGTGAGGACTAAGCCATAACAGTCCTATTCATACCAAGACATGTTTATTCATTCTTCAAATAATTTACTGCAGATATGTCTTGTATGCATAGCCATATTTGAATTTTATGTATATATTTTCCTGTACTTCATGAATGAAACCATCTTATGCATAAATGCCAGGTTAAAAATCTTGGATAACTAGAAGCATCTGATTTGCATTTCCTACAAAAACTTTTATAAGGAAAAATAATGAAGATGGAATTTTTACTAGCAATTGGAACATATTTTATATTTATATTAATTGTAAGAACTTATTGTTAGATGTATTTACATCTATATGTATTTTAAATGATGTGAACAAATAAGAAATAAACAGAAGTATTTCATCTAATTATACAATGAAGATAACATCATACATTTGTGAGATAATAAAGGATTGCTTAAAAATATTATGATGAAATGGGTTAACATCTATATGTGCCAAAAAGATACTTGTTTTAGACCTAAAGACATCTGCAGATTGAAAGTGATGGGATGGAGAAACATTTATCATGGAAATGGACATCAAATAAAGCCAAAGTAGCAACACTTGTATCAGACAAACTAGATTTTAAACCAAAAATGTAACAAGAGATGATGGGCTCTATATTATAAGATTATTATAATATTATTGTAATATTATTATAATATTATTGTAATATTATAATAAAGGGGACTGTCAAACAAGAAGTTCTAACATTTGTAGATACTTATGCCCCCAAATATATAAAACAATTAATAACAAACATAACGGAACTCATTAATAATAAACCAATAACAGTGGGGGATTTTAACACCACACTTACATCAGTGGATAGATGAAGCAAAAAAATCAACAAGGGAGCCATGGCTTTAAATGACACACTGGGCCAGATGAACTTAACAGATACATTAAGAACATTTCATCCTAAAGCAGCAGAATAAACATTCTTTTCTTTCTTTTTTTAAATTTTTTAAAAACATTTTTACTGTTTATTTAGAGAAAGAGATAGCAGGAGCAGGAGAGGGGCAGAGAGAGAGGAAGACACAGAATCCGAAGCAGGCTCCAGGCTCTGAGCTGTCAGCACAGAGCCCGACGCGGGGGTTGAGTTCACCAGTGGTGAGATAGTGACCCGAGCCAAAGCTGGATGCTCAAATGACTGAGCCACCCAGGTGCCCCAGAATAAACATTCTTTTCAAGTACACATGAGATATTCTCCAACATAGATCACAGATTAGGTCACAAATAGGTCAGGCCTCAGCAAAGACAAAAAGATTGTGATCATACCATGTACATTTTCTGACCCCAACACCATGAACCTTGAAGTCAACCACAGGAAAAAATCTGGAAGGACCACGAATATATGGAGATTAGACAACATACTACTAATGAATCAATGGGTCAACCAGGAAATTAAAAAAAAAAAAAATTAAAAAAAAAACATGGAAACTAATAAAACTAAAGACATGACAGTCCAAAATCGGGGGTGCAGCAAAAGTTGTCAGAGGGAAGTGTGTAGCATTACAGGCCTATCAAGGAAGCAAAAACATCTCAAATAAACAACCTAGCCTTACACCTAAAGGAGCTAGAAAAATAAAAACAAATAAAGCCTACAGCCAGAATAAGAAGCTCAATAAAGTTTAAAGCAGAAATAAATGACATATAGAAACTAACAAACAAACAGAAAACAATAGAACAGATCAATGAAGCCAGGGGCTTTCTTTGAAAAAATTAATAAAATTGATAAACCCCCTAGCCAGACCTATAAAAAAGAAAAGAGAAAGGACCCAAATAAATAAAATCACGAATAAGAGAGGAGAAATAGCAACCAACAACCAACACCACAGAAATACAAGCAATTATAAGAGTATATTATGAAAAATTATATGCCGACAAATTGGGCAATCTGGAAGAAATGGATAAATTCCTAGAAAACTACAAACAACTAAAACTGAAACAGGGAGAAATACAAACTGGAACAGACAAATCACAAGCAAAGAAATTGAATCAGTAATCAAAAATCTCCCAACAAACAAAAGTCCAGTGCCAGATGGCCTCCGAGGGGAATTCTACCAAACATTTAAAGCAGTGTTAAATGTTATTCTTCTCAAACGATTCCAAAAATAAAAATGGAAGGAAAACTTCCAAACTCATTCCAGAAGGCCAGCATTATCCCAATTCCAAAACCAGACAAAAACTCCACGGAAAAGGAGAACTACAGGCCAGTATCCCTGATGAACATGGATGCATATCATAAATATATATATATATATATATATATATATATATATATATATATATATGCAAGATACAAGCAAATCAAATCCAACAGTACATTAAAAGAATCATTCACCACAGTCAAGTGGGATTTATGCCTGAGCTGCAGGGTGGTTCAACATTCACAAATCAATCAGTGTGATAAACCACATTAATAAAAAAAAAAGGATAAGAACCATATGATCCTATAAATAGATGCAGAAAAAGCATTTGACAAAATACACCATGCATTCATGATAAAATCCCTCAACAAAGTAGGGATGGAGAGAGCATACATCAACATCATCAAGGCCATATTTGAAAAACCCACAGCTGATATCATCCTCAATAGGAAAAAAATAAGAGCTTTTTCACTAAGGTCAGGAACAAGACAGGGATGTCACCCCTCACCACTGTTATTTAGCATATTACTGGTAGTTCTAGTCTAAGCAACCAGACCACAAAAAAAAAAATAAAAGCATACAAATCAGCAAGGAAGAAGTCAAACTTTCACTCTTTGAAGATTGGCATGATACTCTATATAGAAATCTAAAAAGATTCCAGCAAAAATTTGCTAAAATTGATACATGAATTCAGTAAAGTTGCAAGACATAAAATAAATGTACAGAAATCTGTTGCATTTCTATACACCAATAATGAAGCGGCAGAGAGAGAAATCAATCCGTCCCACTTACATTTGCACCAAAAACAATTAGATACCTAGGAATAAACCTAACCAAAGAGGTAAAATGTCTGTACTCTGAAAACTATAAAACAGTGGTGAAAGAAACTGAGGTGATACAAAAATGGGAAAAAATATTCCAGGCTCATAGATTGAAATAACCAATATTGTTCAAATGTCTATTCTACCAAAGGTAATCTACACAATGAATGCAATGTCGGTGAAAACATAACCAGCATTATGCACAAAGCTAGAACAAATGATCCTAAAATTTGTGTGAAACCCCAAAAGATACGCAATAGCCAAAACAATCTTGAAAAAGAAAAGCAAACCTGCAGGGATCACAATCCTAGACTTCAAGTTATATTACAAAACTGTAGTGATGAAAAATAGACACATGGATCAATGGAATAGAACAGAAAAACCAGAAATGAACCCACAACTACATTGGCCAACAATCTTCAACAAAGCAGGAAGGAGTATCCAATGGAAAAAAGACAGTCTCTTCAACAAATGATGTTGGGAAAATTGGACAGCAACATAAAGAATGAACCTGGACCACTTTCTTACACCATACACAAAAATAAATTCAAAATGGATGAAAGACCTAAGTGTGAGACAGGAAACCATCAAAATCCTAGCAAGAACACAGGCAGCAACTTCTTTAACCTTGGCCACCACAACTTGTTACTAGGTATGTCTCCTGAGGCAAAGGAAACGGAAGGAAAAATGAACTATTGGGACTTCATCAAATTAAAAAGCTTCTGCACAGCAAAGGAAACAATCAATGAAACTAAAAGGCAACCTACAGAATGTGAGAAGATATTTGCAAAGGACATATTTGATAAAGGGTTAGTATCCAAAATATATAAAAACTTATAAAGCCCAGTACCCAAAAACAAATAATCCAGTTAAGAACTAGGCAGAAGACATGAATAGATACTTGCCCAAAGAAGACATCCAGATGGCTAACAGACACATAAGATGCTCCACATCACTCATCATCAGAGAAATACAAGTCCGAAACCACAACGAGATACCACCTCACACCTGTCAGAATGGCTAAAATTAACACCCCAAGAAACAACAGATGTTGGAGAGGATGCAGAGAAAGAGAAACCCTCTTGTACTGTTGGTGGGAATGCAAACTGGTGCAGGGACTCTGGAAACCAGGATGAAGTAGCCTCAAAAAGTTAAAAACACAACTACCCTATGATCCAGAAATTGTGCTACCAGGTAGTCATTCAAAGAATACAAATACTGATCTGGAAAGATAGATGCACCCCAATGTTTGTGGCAGCCTTACCAACATAGCCAAACTATGGAAAGAACCCAAATGTCCATCAACTAATAAATAGATAAAGAAGTTAGTGTGTGTGTGTGTGTGTGTGTGTGTGTGTGTGCGTGTGTGTATAATGGCATATTCCTCAGCCATAAAAAGGAATGAAATCTTGCCATTTGCACTGACATGGATGGGATTTGAGAGTATTATGCAAAATGAGATATCAGTTAAAGACAAATACCATATGATTTCACTCATATGTGGAACTTAAGAAATAAACAGATAAACATAGGGGAAAAGAAGAAACAGAAGCAAACCAGAAAACAGGCTATTAATTATGCACAACAAACTGAGGGTTACGGGAGGGGAGGTATGTGGGGAATGGTTTCAATGAAGCATGGGTATTAAGGAGAGTACTTGTGGTGAGCACTAGGAGTTGTATGTAAGGGAAGGATCACTAGATTCAACACCTGAAACAAATATTACGCGGTATCTTAACTCAAAGGAATTTTTTAATTAAAAAAAAAGAGGAAACAGGTTAAAATATGAAGGGAAAGGTTATATAATATCACAGTGTGCAATAAAATTTTATTTAGAAAAATTCAACATATTCCTACAAAATATGGTCAGGAAAAATGAATAACATACAGAGATGCTTGCTTATTTAATTTTAGGTGGCAGAGAAGTCACAAAACAAAATTTAAAAAAATTTTCCCATAAAAATGTAAATATTCTTCATATGAGGAATCATCAGAAATAACATGAACAGCAATCATCAAACTGATGTATGTCTTTTATTACTTAAAATCTGTTTCAATTATTCTTCTGTTCCAATTAAAACATATTCCTTTCCTAAGAGTGCAGTTGAGACAACAAAGAAGACAAACAATCTTAAATGATATGCCCAAATATTAATAATTAGACATGAATAGACATGTCCAGACATGAATAAATAGACATGAATTAATAAATAGACATGAATAGACATTAATTAATAATTAATATAATAACTAGTCATAAGTGCTTATGACTAAGTTGATGACTCCCAGAGAAAAATTTACCCACAGAAAAAAATTAACAAAAAGTTTAAAAAATAGCAAAAGCCATATTCAGAGCATTAAATGCAGCAATTCCCCATCCTAAAAAAACAATCAAGCGTGTTCATGGAGATATGAGTTAATCCTTGCAATAATAGGATACAATATGACAGAAGCTTGCAAGACAAACTGTATGCAAAGAAGGCGCACCAAATTCATTGTAATAAGAGATTACAAGTACGTTTTGCTTTTTTTTTTTCAAAATTTAATTTGAATTTTGTTCCAAAATTGAAAAACCCTTTAGTATTTTCCAATTTACTTTTCTACAATTCATATGCAATATTCTTGTAACTAATTTCAAGTATGGTCGAATTTTCTGTATAATACTTTAAAAGTGGTGTTCACTAAAAATATTTAGTCTGTATGAAAATACAAACATTATACTATCAAGTGAAAACTTAGTATTCAAACTTGTATAGGGCAAATGATTCCAATTGTGTCTCAGGAATTATAAGAACATGTATGCATATCAAATCATTGAGAAAAATATAATAAAATACAAACAGAAGGGGCGCCTGGGTGGCTCAGTCGGTTAAGCAGCCGACGTCGGCTCAGGTCACGATCTCACGGTTCGTGGGTTCGAGCCCCGCATCAGGCTCTGTGTTGACAGCTCAGAGCCTGGAGCCTGTTTCAGATTCTGCTTCTCCCTCACTCATGCTCTGTCTCCCTCTGTCTCAAAAATAAATAAACATTAAAGAAAAATTTCAAAATAAATAAATAAATAAAAATAAAATACAAACAGAAGTTGCCCACTGGAGTAGGAAATGTCACCAATAAATGTCATTGCCTCACATCAGTCTATTTTTTTAATTTGTATATGGCAAACATTGTTGAAAGAATCAGCCTTATTCATTCAACTGAGACCTAAGAATGGAGCCTAACTTACTAAAACTGCAGGTCATTTAAGTATTGTTCTGGAAAAGCATTTGAATACATTACTATAAATATAGGAATTGATTTCACATAAGCATTTACTACTGCCATCTTAGTTAATATCCGAGCACGCAATATTAGAACACCGACATTTAAGATAATTTTTAGAAAATTTAACCTACATTTCAATATGCAGCCATCAGCTTGACTAATAACACGTAGGTTCATGTGCTAACATGTTGAATTATGCACCTCTTCATATAACTTCTTTACTATTACTTTTCACGATAGAAATTTTGGAAAATACTGTAACAGCCTTATTCACCAACTAATGAGTCACAGACACTTTAAGAACCAAAGTAAACATCAGGTATTCTCCTCAGAAAGATAAAGACACACCACTCATTTGTAGAATGTTTCAGGGCATCTTAGGTCTACAGAGCCAATTGATAGACTCTATTTATTAAGTCTGAATAAATTGGATCTAAGTCAGAAGTACTAAATGAAATATATATCTAGATTTCTATTATACTATGATTGAACTGGATCCATGATTCTGAAAACTTATAAGCAGGTGTTGAGAGTATTTTTTTCAAAATTGAGGAGCATAAACAATATTTATAATAAGACAAAACTTTTTCAGGATATCTATAATATTGGTTGGGAAAAAATATGGAAAGCTTAAACTTATAGGGGATCCATATATTTAAAATTCCCCCGGGGCGCCTGGGTGGCTCAGTCCGTTGGGCGGCCGACTTCGGCTCAGGTCATGATCTCATGGTCCGTGAGTTCAAGCCCCGCGTCCGGCTCCGTGCTGACAGCTCAGAGCCTGGAGCCTGTTTCGGATTCTGTGTCTCCCTCTCTCTGACCCTCCCCTGTACATGCTCTGTCTCTCTCTGTCTCAGAAATAAATAAACGTTTAAAAAATAATAAAAATAAAATAAAATTCCCCCAATGTAATACAGTGATTACTCAGGCACAAGACCATTGATCTATATCACTCATTGAAGAATAAATTATTTCATAATTCTCTTTTAAAATGTTTAAAACTAATCACTCTATTTTGAACCTCATTATGGCTCTCTAGACCATATAATTCAGAGATGAATCTCCCATGTTCCAATCAAACAATTAATTCTAATATTTATCCCCAAGAAAATAAAGACGTTGAAGTGTTTTCGGGAATTATTGGATACTATACAATTTACATTCTGAGATTTTTTTGCTAAGGAAAATACTGTTTCAACATTACAATTTTTATTAAAGCTATTACTTTGTGGAGAAATTTGCTAATGTCATTGAGAGTTTATGTAATATTCCATCATGACTATAGAGTAGTAGGTTTGCCCTGTGAAGGGACCCACTATGTTATTACAGACACTCAGTAATTACAATGAACAGATGCTACATTGCAGTTTTATGAAAGAGATTTCCCTGAATGATTTGCTGCATAGCATGGATCACATGCTTGTTTCTTAAACTGTAGATCAGTGGGTTCAACATTGGGCTCAAGAAAGTATAAAAGACTGCAATTATTTTGGACTCCTCCACAGACTTCTCAGATGGGGTCCTTAAGTACATGCAGAAGAGGGTTCCATAAAATAGGGTGACTGTTGTCAAGTGGGAACCACAAGTAGAAAAGGCCTTGTGCCTGCCTTCAGCAGAACGGATCCTCAAGATGGCTGCAATAATGAGAAGGTAGGAAAGGACAATGATGAAGAGAGAGCTTGACAGAGTCAAGCCAGCGACTACCAACATCGCCATCTTTTTGACATAAGTGTCAGAGCAGGCCAACATTAACAGAGGAGGATCTGCACAGTAGAAATGATTGATTTCAAGGGAGCCACAGAAGGACAAGTGAAAAGTCAGCAGTGTCTGGGAGAGTCCATTAAGGAAGCCACAAGTATAAGACACCATGACTAGAGAGATACAAACGTTCTTAGACATTCTGGTACTGTAACGTAAAGGGCTACAAATGGCTACATAGCGATCCAATGCCATTGAGGCCAGCATGTAAAGCTCAGTGATCACCAGGGCAATGAAGAGAAGACACTGTGTGAAGCATCCAGCATAGGAGATGGTCTTCTGGTCGGAGACGAAGTTGTGCAGCATATTTGGAGTGATATTGGAGGAATAGCCAATGTCCACGAAGGAGAGGTGGCTAAGGAAGAAGTACATGGGTGTTTGGAGGTGAGAATTGGTCCTGATCAGCATAATCATGCAGAGATTGCCTGCCAGCGTGATCAGGTAGATCACCAGAAACACCCCAAACAGGATCTTCTCCAGGACAGGGTCGTCTGTGAGTCCCAAGAGAATGAATTCTGTCACTGTAGTGTGGTTTGGGGAAGACATTCTCTTATCCCTTTTAAACTGAGAGTGACAGAGAAAGTGAGAAATTCCATCTGATCCAGAGTCTCCATTTATTCCATCCATTTCATCATTTATTCATTGATATATTCATCTACCAGAAAATTTCTCTTCTAACAACACATCAGAACGTCTACATAAATATTTAGTACATGTCACTGTACCGTCTTTTTCTCCTATATCTCAAATACCAAACATACACCCACTTTCTCTGTCTCCTGTGTATATATATTCATATATGCACATTTCATATTAATTAGTATCTACTAATGTATAATATTACGTATTTTATGTATATACATGTTCATACATTTATGCCTTTCTTCCCAGGGAACTCCTGGGAAGTTTGAAATATTTGAATTTGGTCACACTTTGAGAAAAAGAAAACCCGTGGGATGAAATTCAGCAATGAAAAGGTGCAAGAAAGGTTGCCTGGGTAGCTCAATCAGTTAAGCTTCCAACTTCGGCTCAGGTCATGATCTCACAGTTCACAGGTTCAAGCCCACATCGGGCTCTGTGCTGACAGTTTGGAGCCTGCTTTGAATTCTGTGTCTCCCTCTCTGTCTGCCCTTCCCCCACTTGTGCTCTGTCTCTCTCTCAAAAAATAAATAAATAAACTTTAAAAAATTAAAAAGAAAAAAAAAGATTAACTCAATTTGGGGGACTTAGCTGGCTCAGTCAGTTAAGCGTCTGACTTCGTGTCAGGTCATGATCTCACAGTTCGTGGGTTCAAATCCTGTGTCAGGCTCTGTACTTACAGCCCAGAGCCTGGAGCCTACTTTGGATTCTATTTCCCCGCCTGTCTCTGCCCCTCCTGTGCTTGTGCTCTGTCTCTCATCTCTAAAATAAATAAATAAATAGATAGATAGATAGATAGATAGATAGATAGATAAAATAGATTTTTTTTTAAATAAGAAAAGGTGCAGGTAATTAGTTAGCATCATTCAAATGGACAAAAATGAGCTTGCATTTCTAATGTCCCACGAACAATGATAGGTTATTGTTTCAGATATAACATGGGAGATAAATCTTTAGTACCATATTTTCTCCTTAAATCTACAGCCGTCTGGCTTGATTTCATTCAGAAACATTTATTTATGAGATTCATCTCTTGATACTTGGCTAACAGTTTACAGAATAAAGAATTATTTCTGCTCTGTAAATTGACACGTTCATTTATTCATTTACACTGTAAAGGCTGATTTGTTTTTTCCGTCCTAGGTTCTGCGGTTACCACAGTGAACAAACACCCCAACCTCATGCTGCATGTATTGTAGGAAAATGAACAGATATTAGACACATAGACAAAGAGATATATCATTATGTCAGTTAAAAGCAAGTGCTATGAAGAAAAATAAAGACGGAATGCATTTAGATGCATTTTTTCCTCTTTATTGGGATACAAATCTCCACACAAAGAACATAACATATTTTTAGTAAACAATGTAGAAAGTGACCTACCTGGAAAAAGCTGATTTACCATGTTTTGTAAAATCAAGGTGGGAAGATTTATAATGTATTTCTTAAGTATATTCCGTAGAGTATTAAAAAATAATTCTAAAAAAGTAATTAAAAGAGTCTTTGTTCCTCACAGGTATAACCTTAAATTGATGCTCTGAGAACTGAATTCTCCTTTGAGGCCAATATCCCTATCTAACATATATATACACTGCTTAGTTCTGTGCATGAGACCTTTAGCACAATTAGCCAAATTAGCCCTCCGTTTTAATACTATTGGAAGAAGGAAGACAAGGATAGATAGGTTTTGCATTTTTTTAATATGGTAGAGTGGGAATTCCAATTAGAAAGTCTGTTTTTCCCTGTAAACACTAAGGTGACTTCAGCTAGTGAGACTGCAGACTAAGAAGGTACTATAGGTGAGTGATTTGAGGAGCACAAAGACCAGGAAAACTGCAGACTAGAAAAAATACTCACCTCAGGTAATTCTGACAAAGGATCTATGTCCAGAATAAGTGCATAGCCTCCATAACTAAGGGATGAAAATATAACCAGCCCAGTAAAAAAGAATCTGAAGTGAGCAGGCTCTTCATAAAAGATATCTGAACAGCCAATAACAGCAGGGAAAAAAAAATGTCGACCACTATAATTGTCAAGAAAAGCAAATTATAACTACATCCGGATGCTTCTTCACACCCATCTCAAGAGCAAGAATTAAAACAGATTGAGAATAAACAGACAAAAATGACAATGCGAAATAACGTAACTCTCCTAATACATCCCTTGAGGGAATATAAAGTCATTCAGCGGCTTTGGAAAATGGGTCTACCTCCTAAAATTTCTCATAGACTTACAGTTTCTTACTAACCTGTGACGAAACAAGTATTAAGTATTTATTCAAGAAAATAGATGGCACTTATCCACAAAGAAACTCAAACATATATTAGCAGACGCATAGACGAACAATTTGTGGTATGTCCAGATGTGGACACAAAATGAACAAAACTTTTTAAAAATTTGGAAGAGAAAGGAGACGAGTTTTATTTGAGCCCAAGGTGGGACAGATGCCCAAGATACACAGTCTTCAGAAAGAAGAGAGTGCTCAGGGGGGGAACACTATATATATATATATATATATATATATATATATATATATATATATAACATAAGGAGTTGCAAATTACCATGATGAAGAACATTCCAGAAAGTTACACCCTAATCTTATGTTTTTAGTATGTGCATTGCTGCATGACTTTAATCTTAGGGGAATCAGGAAGGTTTTGCTTTTTGTTTTGTTTTGTTTCTTTATGTTTGGGATGCTTCTTCTTGGTGATTTCTTTATTTTTATTTTTTTAATGAAGCAGATAGATGTGTGCTCGGGGGAGAAACAACCCATGCTTTGAGCCTTTGCGAACTCACTTGGACCTTGGTAAATTTTAATTTTTTTGTGTGTGTTTATTTATTTTTGAGACAGAGAGAGACAGAGTGTGAGTGGGGAAGGAGCAGAGAGAGAAGGAGCCACAAAATCTGAAAAGGGCTCCAGGCTCTGAGCTGTCAGCACAGAGCCCAATGCGGGGCTCGATCTCACTAACCATGAGATCATGACCTGAGCTGAAGTAGGATGCTTACCAACTGAGCCACCCAGGCACCCCTGGACCTTGGTAAATTTTAAATAATAACTTTCCTGGTAGTCCAGGAGCAGGGCCCCCAATGTTACTGAAAATTTCCTTTGTTACATATAATGGAAATAAAAACAAAACCTGACTAACGCAACTTAAATAAATCCCGAAAACATACTACAGAGAACAACGAACTTCCTAAAAGCAGGGGAATGGCCTCTCCCAAACCTGTTCCTCCGTAAAATCAATGAGAACACTGGCAGAGTGGTCAAATCAACTTCTTCGGACTTTTGGAAAGTAACCAAAGGCTTGCAATAAACCTAGGATTGCTTATTCAAGTAAAAATGGCAGAATCTGGTAAGAATGTTGACCTCTGTGGTGATTTTATGTGCCCCGTTCCCATTCCCCATCCTCAGGGCTCAGCAGCTTTGAAAAAGTGCAATTGTGATTGCATGGCTGCACGCACTGCCAAGATACAATCAAAATCTCTATCTTTCATTGTGAGTATATGTACCTCCATAAATTTGACTTAAAGGTCACTTTTATTTCCACAGGGTCAAGCAGATCAAGTTATTCACTAGATGCTTAATACTGACAAAATATTTGTTACTAATAAAGTGTAACTGCAAAGGTATGATGTGATCAGGGCTCTTTCCAGCCTTACACTAATGCAGTTCAAGAGCAAACGTTTCCTTCCCCTCAAAAAATTTTTAAGAAACACTTCAAGGATGGAATCCAGAAAGCTATGTAGATAATCTTTCTTCCCTTCTCTTTTCTTGGTTCCCAGTTTCAGAGACCTCGGTTTTAAAAACATGAGAGGATGAAAGACAAGCAGCTAAGGAGGAGTAGTTAGATGAAGAATTTTAAGTAGTAAATGGGAGTGGTCAAAGGAAATATACGAGAGTTCTCTCCACCAATCTTCATCAGCCTTATGCAGCATTACGTGCTGGGCACCATGGCCTCTGAGAGGTATGTGGGCCTCTGCCATCCCCTACACTACAACAGCAGAATGTCCAGGCCCCTTTGCATCTGCCTTGTCACTGCCCCCTACCTCTGGGTACTATGGTGGGCACAATGCAGATACTATTGACATCCCGCTTATCCTTTTATGGACACAACTTCATCAACCATTTCTATGTGCTGCCCCACCCCTCCTGATGCTGACAGGATCAGACACTTACAGAAAGCAAACGGCTCTATTTGTGTGTGGGCCTCACCGTTCCATCCTTATATCCTACTCATCATCCTTATCTCCTACATTTTCATTTTCACCACCATCATGAGGATCCCTTCCAGCAAAGGCCAGTGCAAAGCCTTCTCCACCCGTGGCTCTCACCTGATCACTGCCCCCATGTTTTTTGGGTCCCTATTCTGCATGTATCTGAGACCAGTCCCTGAGCAGTCTGTTGAACAAGGGAAAATTGTGGCAGCGGTTTGTATCTTTGTGAGTCTCACGCTGAATCTATTTATCTACAGCCTGAGGAACAAAGATGTGAAGCAGGCTTTGAGAACAGGGTTTCGGAGGAACTTTGGCACAATGGAGAAACGGTCTATTTTGACAGTCTCCCAATGAAAAAAACAAAAACGTGCCAAAAACAATGAAAAAGCAGCCCCTGTTGGTTGTACCTGAGTGCAATTCTCTGGAGTAACACTAACATTGATTATATATGCACAGCTTCTGACCAGGTGAGAATCCTAATGGCAGCCGTGAAAAGGACAGTTGTTTGGAGATGATGACAGGTGGGAATCACAAGAGCGGAAGTCAGCAGCTTATAATTAAGCAGGGTCCCCTGTTTAGTCTCACTCAAGAACTCCCTTCCCCTTGATCAGTCTGCAGAGAAGTCCTTCCTTTCAGCTCATAGGTCCACAATATTGACCATCACTGAGCTATTCTTATTAGCAAAGTGCAGGGCTTTGCAGTATGTTTCCTGAATATGCAAATAATTTACATTCACTTGATATGCTACATAATTTCCTTTAATGAAAGCTGATTATCTTCTCTAAAAAGGCTGAAAACTCTAATTCTGCATATTTGTTTCAATACGTTCCTTTTTGGTACATTCTTATGTCTACTTATCCAGAGTAGAAAACCATCTGTGCTTTATTATTTTCACAAAGAATCTGATAGTTGACGTCTTAATTAACCAACACATTTGTTTCAATAGTTTTCCTTAATCAAAGCAGATATCTATAGGAATGGGCGAAACCCATTCTGGATATAGAAATTTCATGGCCTCCATTAGAGGCTTTTATGATTCTGTTCCTACCTTATTGACAATTACTTGCTCTGTGATTCTGCATATTACCTTTCTTCCGTTCTTGTCTACCCATAAACTATTTTTAAAATAGCAGCTATTCTAAGCGTGAAAATTCGGGTTTAGTATTTTGCAACTAACTTGTAGCACAGCCATATTCCTGATTGCTTGATACTTTTTGAACTTGGGCTTTACTTAAGTGAATTAATATAGCTTACCATTGATATGACACATTTAGTACATCTTTTCCTTTTAATATTTCAGCAGTTTTTATTTTTCTCTCTTTAGGAAAATCTTTCTCCACGTAAGTTTCAGCTTCTGATTGGTTATTACATGAAGATAAGTTTCTACAGTTTTTTTTTTTTTAACGTTTATTTATTTTTCAGACAGAGGGAGACACAGCATGAACGGGGGAGGGGCAGAGAGAGAGGGAAACACAGAATCAGAAGCAGGCTCCAGGCTCTGAGCCATCAGCCCAGAGCCCGACGTGGGGCTTGAACTCGCGGACCGCAAGATCGTGACCTGAGCTGAAGTCAGACACTTAACCGACTGAGCCACCCAGGCGCCCCAAGTTTCTACAGTTTTAATCTTACTTCTTTCTTTCTTTCCTTTTGGACGTAGCGACGTGTATCGTCGCCACCACCAAGTGGGTGCTCAAGTTTTCCTTTCTCCTCAAAAGCATTGTGAGTGCCATTTCATTGTGTGTATGTGTGAATACAGTAGATATAAAATCATCACAGAGAACATTGGTGCATCAGTTTATTAGAACCGAAATTTGTTTTACTTCATCTCCATGAGACGGTACTTCTCACTGTTGTGATGATGATGTTACAGCACAAGAAGAATTCTTCATTTGGTGGAACTTTCTTTGGGTTGATAGACTTTTGAGCGTCAAAGAAAAAATTGTTTTCCTGATTAAAACTATGCAGATAAAGATACTGATACTTACTTTCCCCAAACCTCACCCCTAAAATATACATAAGCATAGTCTGTTTCCTCAAATTAATTGGAAGCACAGTGTATTTTTTTATTTAGGTACAGTGGGCATTCAATGTTACGTTCGTGTCAGGTGTACAACATAGTGATTCGCCATCTGTATATGTCATGTTGTGCTGACCATCGAGGTAGCTACCACCTGTCACCATGCTATGCTAGTACAATATCACTGATGATACTCCCTGTGTTGTGCCTTTTATTCCAAAGACTTATTCATTCCATAACTAAAAGCCTGTATATCCCAGTCCCCTTCATCCATTTTCCATCTCCCCACCAACATCTCCTCAGACAACCATGACTGCGTTCTTTCTGTCTACAGGTCTTTTGTTCGTTTGTTTATTCATTTGTTTTATTTTTGAGATGCCACATAAATCTTTCTCAGTCTAAATGACTTCACTTAGCATAATGCCTTCTACCTCATCGATGTTGTCACTAAGAACATAAGCTTTTCCCACTTTATGGCTGCATAGCATTCCATTATGTGTGTGTGTGTGTGTGTGTGTGTGTGTGTGTGTGTACCATATCTTCCTTATCTGTTTGTCTATTGGTGGACACTTAGATTTCTGAAACACAGTATTTTTAAGGGGAAAAATAAGAGGAACTTGGATTGAAAAGAATCTGCATTACCATCAAGTTCCATTACTATTAGGGAACTGTTTGGAGCCCTTGTTTTTCCCACTTTCTTATTTGAAATCTAACAGTAATAAAGATCTTTCAGTTTATATCTTAAGATCAGGACTGTACTGGTAACATACCTTTTTTTTTGCCTTTTTTTTGTACATATACAAGAAATTGTTGTTTCTTTTCCAAAATTAGTATATGCATATAAACAACAAATTTTACTTTTCCTTAATCTTAGCGCTTAACAAAGTTATATTGTAAACATCATTGTACCCTATTTCCTTCTAAAATTCTCTGTAAAATCTTTTGGCCTTTCTTTAATTGGGTCCTTTGGTCATTTTAACGTCTAGAATCTGCCCATGCCTAAGGGTTACAAAACGCAGGCAATCCTCACCTGGCACTGTGCTGAGGTGACTGTGACTGTTAGGAAGTAGGACACATTTGCATTCTGCATAAGTTTCAGTGAACAGGGTAACCTGCAATGTGAGGGTGGCCTGTATTTCATAAGCCTTTGTTGCCTTTTTCTCAATTTCAAAGCAAACATTCTTATGAAAACACTCCCCTATGTCTTATTATGCCTTCAGCATATTCTTAAATTGGAAGAGTTGAATAACAGTGGACATTTTTCTAAGTTCACTTATTTATTTTGAAAGAGAGAGAAAGACGGAGACAGAGAGCATCAGTGGGGGAGGGCTAGCGAGAGGGGGAGAAAGAGAATCCCAAGCATTCTCTGCACCTTCAGAGCAGAGCCCAACGTAGAGCTGGATCTCGTGAAGCATGAGATCATGACTGGAGCCAAAATCAAAAGTCGGATGTTTAACCAACAGGGGCACCCGGGTGCCCCCAAAGTGGACCAACATTTTTTAAGACTCTTAAAAACTTAATGGTAAATTGATTTACAGAAAAAGTGTATATTATTATTTTCCTTGACTCAACAATATGTGAACGTACCAGTCCTTTCGAACTCTTTTCTATATACGTACAGAAAAGGGTGTCTTATTTCATGGTTTTATTACCAAGCTTGTCACTCATCCATTTTTAGCATTTTAAATTTTTAGCAAATTTACATTCACAACTTGCAACATTTCTTTACATGTTGGGGATCAGTGCTCCAACTGATTTCTAGGAACTTATCAGACCTTAATGCTTTTACCACTTTATCGTGTTTGTGGCAAAATCGTTGCTCAATTGTTGAGTGCTGCTTATTTTAAATATTTTATCATCAAAATAGAGTAACTTTTTATCTTGAATTTCTTACACTGCTACTAATCTCAGAGATATTGGCTTCTGCTTGTTGAATTGTCAATATTTATTAGAATTGTAATCAACAAGAATTTTTTTCAGTGATTGAATGGCTCACCGTTGAGGAGGAGGAGTAGGTGTGGACATGTCAGTTGTTGGGGGAACAGTTGTTGGCAAAAGGAAAATTCATCTAAGGGTACGGTTCTGTGTTTATGGATCTGTTGAAAAATATGCAGCATTTTGGACACTGGTACAGTACAAAAATTAAGGTTCATGTAAAAGTGTTAGTTAATGGGGATACCCGGGTAGCTCAGTTGGTTAAATATCTGACTTCAGCTCAGGTCACAATTTCGTGGTTGTGGATTCTCGCGCCTCATGGGGCTCTGTGCTAACAGCTGGGAGCCTAGAGCCTGCTTCAGATTCTGGGTCGTTCTCTCTCTCTGCCCCCCACCCCTCGTGCTCTCTCTCTTTCTCTCTGTCTCTCTCTCTCTGTCTTTCAAAAATAAATAAACATTTAAAAGTCATATTAATTAACGCACAGTGTTTATATATAAAACCACATTCTCGCTCCTCATTTATAGGCCACCAGCACCTCTCTGCCTTTCTGGCAAAAAAACTTAACTCACCTTTTTATACCTCAGCAGACCTCTCTATGCTATAATTCCCTACATCTTCCGATCAGACACGGGGATCAAACTTTAACAAGGCTACTCACACCAACGTGTTTCCACATTATTCAAACAATTTAAAAGGGATATGTATTATATGTATAGCCACATTTGATTTTTATTTATATGTTCTCATATATTTCATAAATTAAACCAGCATATGCGTAAATGCTAGGTTAAAAATATTGGCTATCTAGGGGCGCCTGGGTGGCTCAGTCGGTTAAGCGCCTAACTCTTGATTTTGGCTCATGTCATGGTCTCAGAGTTCATGGGATCCAGCACCACATCAGCTCTGCACTGACAACACTGAGCCTGCTTAGGATGCTCTCTCTCTCTCTCTCTCTCTCTCTCTCTCTCTCTCTCTTTGCCCTTCCCTTGCTCGCAGACATGCTTGCACTCTATATCTCAAATAAATAAATTATCTTTTAAAATATATATATTGGATAGCTAGAAGCATCTGATTTTCATTTCCCGTAATAATTTTTGAAGGGAAAAATAATGAAGATGGAATTTTATTTTCTCAGGAATTAAAACATTTTAAACCTACATTAATTGTAAGAATTTAAAATACATATACAGGTATGTCAAAGAAGAAATAGAAACAGATGCATCTAATTAGATAAGGAAGATAAAATCACAAACTTCCTGGAAAATGAACGGTTTCTTAAAAGTATTTAGAGGAAATGGGTTAAAATATGAAGGAAAAGGTTATACAATAGTATAGCACGCAACAAAATTGTATTTAGAATAATTTAAGATATTCCTATAATATATGGCCATGAAATACTATTAATAACACACAAGAGATGCTAACTTATTTAATATTAGGATGCAAAAAGCCACAAAGCAAAATAAAATTCAAAACTTTTTCTAAATAAAAAGGTAAATAATCTTCATTTAAGGAATCATCAGAAATAACACCAACAGCAATCATGTCCTTTATTATTAGTTAAATGTGTATTTCAATTCTTCTTCTGTTCCAATTAAAACAGATCCTTTCCTAAGAGTTTCAGTTGCAACAATGAAGGAGTAAAGAATTTGAAATGATATACTCTACTTTAAGATTGTTTGGTGCATTTCATGCAGCAATTCTCCATTCTAAGAAAAAATCAAGTATGTTCATAGAGATATGAGTCAGTCTTAACAATAATAGGATACAACAATATGATGGAATAATGGCTTGCAAAACAAACTATATACAGATAAAGTGCACCAAATACATTTTTAGTAAGAGTTTATAAGTAAATTTTGCTTTTATTTCAGAATTGAAATTGAATTTTATTCCAAAATGGAAAAATCCTTTCGTATTTTTCAACTTTCTTTTCTACAATTGGTATGTAATATTTTTGTAACGAAGTTCAAGTATGATAGAATTTCGTGATTTATACTACTTTAAAAGTGATGTTCATTGAGAATCTTCAGTGTATACGAAAATACAAACGTTATACTATCAAGTGAAAATCAGTGTTCAAACTTGTATGTGGAATTATAAGAACATGTATGAATATCAATTCATTGAGAAAAATATAACAAAATACAAACAGATGTTATCCCTTGGCTTAGGACACCTCACCAATAAACGTTGCTCCCTAATATCTGTCTATATTTTTATTTATGTACAGCAACCATGTTTGATAATACCAGCCTTATTCACTCCAATGAGATGGAAGAAACGGAGTCTAACTTACTAAAACTGCAGGTCATTTAAATATGGTTCTGGAAAACCATTTGAGTACATTACCGTAAATACAGAAGTTGTTTTATATAAACGTTTAGTGCGGTGGTCTTAGTTAAAACGAGAGTGCACAATATTAGAATACCAAACATTTAAGACAATTAATAACGCATAGGTTCATGTGTTAATCTGGATGAATTAGGTACCTCTTCGTATAATCTCCTTTACTATTAATTTTCACAAGAGAAATTTTGAGAACCAGTGTAAAGAGCCTTCTCTACCAAATAATCCGTCACAGACACTTTTATGAAGCAAAGTAAACATCAGGTGTTTTCCTCCAGAAATATATAGACATGCCACTCATCTTTAGACTGTTCCAAGGCATTCTCAGGTCTATAAAAGCCAATTGATAGATTCTATTAACTCTGAATAAATTATACCTAAGTCAGAATTATTACATGAAAAAATATACCTACATTGCTATTATACTATGATAGATTTGGATCCATAATTATGGAAACTTACAAGCAAGTATTCACAGTTTATTTTCAAGATTAAGGAGCATAAACAGTATTTACAATAAGACAAAAAGTTTCTCAGGATGTCTACAAAATTGGTTAGGAAAAATACATAGAAAGCATAATACAATGAAGGATCCATATATTTAAAATTTCCCCAAGGTCATTCCAGTGATTCCTCAGGCCTCAGAACCATTGCTCTATATCACTCATTGAAGAATAGATTATTTCACATTTTTTATTCTTTATTTATTTATTTATTTATTTATTTATTTAAGAGAGAGCTAGAACAAGAGTAGTGGAGGGACAGGGGAGAGAGGGAGAGAGAGAATCTTAAGCAGGTTCCACACCCAGCACAGAGCCAGATGCAGGTCTCAGCCTCACAACCATGAGATCATGACCTGGCCCAAATTCAAGAGTCAGACATTTAACGGACTGAGCCACCCAGACACCTCTCATATTCTTTTTAAGTATAAACCTAAACACTCCAGTTTGAACCTTACTATGCCTCTGTAGACCATATGATCAAAGAAGATGGATTTCCAGTGTTCTTATCAGACTGAATTAATCCTAATACTTACCCTCAAGTAAGTAAAGATGTTGAAATATTTTATGTAATTATTGGAATAACACCAAATTATATTCTGATATTTTTTGCTAAGGAAAATGGTGTTTAATTTCAACATTACAGTTTCTATGGAAACAATTTGTCCTGAAGCTATTAATTTTGAGGAGAAATTTGCTAATGCCATTGAGAGTTTATGAAGCTACATTATGACTGTAGAGTAGTAGGTTTGTCCTGTGAAGGGACCACTATGTTATTACAGACACTCAGTAATTACAATGAACAGATGCTACATTGTAGTTTTATGAAAGAGATTTCCCTGAATGATTTGCTGCATAGCATGAACCACATCCTTGTTCCGTAGACTATAAATCAATGGGTTCAACATTGGGCTCAAGAAAGTATAAAAGACTGCAATTATTTTGGACTCCTCCACAGACTTCTCAGATGGGGTCCTTAAGTACATGCAGAAGAGGGTTCCATAAAATAGGGTGACTGTTGTCAAGTGGGAACCACAAGTAGAAAAGGCCTTGTGCCTGCCTTCAGCAGAACGGATCCTCAAGATGGCTGCAATAATGAGAAGGTAGGAAAGGACAATGATGAAGAGAGAGCTTGACAGAGTCAAGCCAGCGACTACCAACATCGCCATCTTTTTGACATAAGTGTCAGAGCAGGCCAACATTAACAGAGGAGGATCTGCACAGTAGAAATGATTGATTTCAAGGGAGCCACAGAAGGACAAGTGAAAAGTCAGCAGTGTCTGGGAGAGTCCATTAAGGAAACCACATGTATAAGACACCATGACTAGAGAGATACAAACGTTCTTAGACATTCTGGTACTGTAATGTAGAGGGCTACAAATGGCTACATAGCGATCCAATGCCATCGAAGCAAGGATATAAAACTCAGTGATCACCAGGGCAATGAAGAGAAGACACTGTGTGAAGCATCCAGCATAGGAGATGGTCTTCTGGTCGGAGACGAAGTTGTGCAGCATATTTGGAGTGATATTGGAGGAATAGCAAATGTCCACGAAGGAGAGGTGGCTAAGGAAGAAGTACATGGGTGTTTGGAGGTGAGAATTGGTCCTGATCAGCATAATCATGCAGAGATTGCCTGCCAGCGTGATCAGGTAGATCACCAGAAACACCCCAAACAGGATCTTCTCCAGGACAGGGTCGTCTGTGAGTCCCAAGAGAATGAATTCTGTCACTGTAGTGTGGTTTGGGGGAGACATTTTCTTTTCCCTTGAAAACTGATAGTCTTAGAGAAAGTGAGGAGTTCCATCTGATCCAGATTCTGCATTTATTCTACCCATTTTATCATTTAGGCATTGGTATATTCATCTACTTGGAATTTTCCCTATTTAAAAAATACATTACATTATCTACATAAATATTTTTATTCTGTGTCTCTTGTTATCTCTTTGTTTTTGTAACTCAAACACACATATACACACACACTGTCACCTTTGTTTGTGTGTGTGTGTATATATATATATTCATATTTTATACTAATTAATACATAATAATGTAATAATATTACATATTTTATTTATATACATATTCATAAATTTATACCCGTTTTCTTGAGGAACTGCATATTTGATTTTTACACACTAAGAAAAAAACCCAAAGGAATGAAATTCAGATATGAAAAGCCACAGGCAATTGACATCATTCAAATGGACAAAAAGGGAATTTGGATATGTAGAGTCCCACCAACTCTCATATACTATTGTTTCAGATATATTCTAGAAGATAAATCTTCAGTACAGCACTTTACTTGAAAGTCGTTGCTATCTAGCTTAATTCCATTCACAAAACTCATTGAGTGAAATAAATATTGTGTATGGATATTTAGCTAAGAGTTGGCAGAATAAAGAATGCGTCTTGCTGCTTTGAAAATTCACACATTCATTTATTCATTTACACTGTAAAGACTGTTTTTTTTTCTTTCTGTTCTAGGTTCTGGGATTATAGCAGTGACCAAACATCCCAACCTCATGGAGCATATATAGTAAGAGAACGGACAGATTTAAGTACATAGAGAAAGATATCTATCATTATGTTAGTTACAACCAAATGCTATGAAGAAAAATGAATATGGAATGCGTGTAGACGCAATTTTTTCCATATTGTTGGGATACTAATATCCATACAAAAGGACATAACATATTTTTAGTAAACAATGTATAAAACGATTTACCTGTAACAAGCTGATTTGCCACGTTTTGTAAAACAAGGTGGGAAGATTTATAATATATTTCTTAAGTATATTCTGTAGAGTAAAAAATAATTCCAAAAAGCCAATTAAAAGAGTCTTTGTTCCTCATAGGCATAACCTTAATTTAATGCTCTGGGAACTGAATTCTCCTTTGGGGTTAATATCCCTACGTAACATATACATACACTGCTTAGTTCTGTCATGAGATCTTTAGCACAATTAGAAAAATTAGCTATCTGTTTTAATACTATGGAAGGTATAAAATAAGGGTAGGTTAGTTTTGCTTTTTTAATATAGTAGAGTGAGAATTCCTATTAGAAAGCCTGTTTTCCCCTGTGAACACTGAGGTGCTACACATGAGGCATCATCTAACGAGAGTGAGGAAGAGGACGTTAAGATATATGAGAGATTTGAGGAGCACAAAGACCAGGGAAACCACAGACTAGGAAAAATGTTCATATCGAGTAATCCTGACAAATGACCTACATTCAGAATACATACACATCCTCTACAACTCAGGGAGAAAATATAACCGGCCCCATTTTCAAAAAAATTCTGAAGTGAATAGGCACGTCATGGAAGATACATGAATGGCCAATAATGACAGAAAAAGAATGTCAACATCTATAATTGTCAAGACAATGCAAGTTAATACTATAGCTGGATACCACTTCCCAGACACCTCAATGGCAGGAATTAAAAAGATGACAGTGACTCTCTGGGAAGACAGTACATAGTAGGGTCCTAGGCTCTCCTCAACCCATGATACACCTAGATTATAGCCTCATCAGTGAAATAACCCAGAAAATGACCCAAAGCCTGGCAGAATAAACTCTCCACAGCCAAATGTAGAGAAGAAGCCACATCAGAGAGGATAGGAAGGGTGGAAAATACAGTCCAGAGCCAAATGGACCGGTGGGACTGTCCACAGGATGGAGGGACGTGGCAGAAAGGGAGAGGCGAGAGGAACAGACCCCCCACACCAGACCCCTCAGACATGGGAAATCCACATGAGGAAGATGAATCCCCATAATATTTGGCTTTGAAAATCTAAAGGGCCTCACTTAGTGAGTTCTTATAATCAGGGGTGCTTAACATCTACAACTTTAAAAATCAGGGGACTCAGCTCGGGGGGGCGGGGGTTGGAGGGAAGGTAAAAACTGAGTTTCTGCCTTTAAAAAGATATCATAACAAACATCCCTACTGAGAGACAGCATAGAAGCCGCAATCTGAAAAATGCATGGGGTATAAGGGAAGATTTATTTACTGATCTCAGAGCATGTGTTGGAGGAACAGCGATATTTGGGAGACTGCTCCAAAAACATAAGAGCTGGTGGAGATCACTGCCCTCCCCCCTCCCCAACCCGAGTCTAGATGCATGGGCACCTGTGGGAACCAGTACAGCAGGAACACTCGCCACCCAGCTTGCTAACAGTGTTCCACCCCCATGCTCTGCCACAGATGAGCACCTCCATTCTGGCCTGGGAAGAAGTTTTTCCAGGTGGCTTCAGGTCCCCTCCTGCAGTGGACTGGCTCAGATGTTGCTGGCACCGGGCACCCTGCTCCCATGAACCTGCCCACTTCCAAAAAAATTTTTGTAATGCTTTATTTCTGAGATAGAGACAGAGCGTGAGCTGGGGAGAGGCAGAGAGAGAGCGAGACACAGAATCCAAAGCAGGCTCCAGGCTCTGAGCTGTCAGCACAGAGCCCGACGCGGGGCTCGAGCTCACAAACAGTGAGATCACGACCTGAGCTGAAGAAGGGGGCTTAACTGACTGAGCCACCCAGGAGCCCCTGAACCTGCCCACTTCAGTATGCTCTTGGCCACGGTCCATCCAAAGTGGTGCCACAAGTCTAATAGTGTGCACGAAGCCTGATGGGAACCAGCCCCACACCAAAGTGACTCCTCTCCTGGGGAGAGGTCAAGATAAGCACACACACCAGTCTTACTGCGGCCCCAGCAGTGAGCTGGGGGCAGATACTGGGTCTAACCATAGGCCCTGCCTACCACCCAAAGCTTTTCAGGGAACAACACAGAGAAAGTGCTGAGCAATTCAGTGCTACCCAAATACATAAAGCAGCTAATAACAAACATAAAGAAAGTATCAATAGTAACACAATAATAGCAGAGGACCTTAACACCCCACTTACATCAATGGATAGATCATCCAAAGAGAAAATCAGCAGGGAAATGGCTTTGAATGACAGATGGATTTAACAGATACATTCAGAACATTCCACCCAGAACAGCAGAATACACATTCTTTCCAAGTGCACATGGAAAATTCTCCAGAATAGATCACATGTTAGGCCACAAAAGAAGCTTCAATTCAAAATTCAAAAATATTGAAGTTATACCACGCATATTTTCTGGTCACAACTCTATGAAGCTAGACATCAATCACAAGAAAAAATCTAGAGAAAACACAAACACGTGAAGATTAAATAACATGCTACTAAACAGTGAACGGACCAACCAAGAAATAGGAGAGGAAATAAAAATGACAATAAATAAATAAATAAATAAATAAATCACGGTGAGAACACGACAGTCCAGGGGTGCCTGAGTAGCTCAGTCAGTTGAACATCCAACTCTTGGTTTTGGCTCAGGTCATGATCTCACAGTCCGTGAGTTGGAGCCCTGCGTTGGCCTCTGTGCTGACAGTGTGGAGTCTGCTTAGAATTCTTTCTCTCCCTCTCTCTCTCTCTGCCCCTCCTGCATTCACTCTCTCTGTCAAAATAAGTAAATAAACTTAAAAAAAAAAAACCCACAACAGTCCAAAATCTCTGAGATGCGACAAATGTTGTTCTAAGGGAATTTTATAGTGATACAGGCCTATTGCAAGAAGCAAGAAAAATCTCAAATAAACAACCTAACCTTACACTTAAAGAAGCTAGAAAAAGAAGAACAAACAAAACCCAAAAACAGAGTTAGGAAGGAAATAATAAGGATTAAAGCAAAAATAAATGAAATAGAACCTAAAACAACAACAACAAAACAATAGAACAGGTCACAATGAAACCAGGAGCTGATTCTTTGAAAAGATCAACAAAATTGAAAAACCTTTATTCAAACTCATCAAAAAAAAAAAAAAAAAAAAAGCAGGAGGGGATTCAAATAAAAAAAAAAAAGCAGGAGGGGATTCAAATAAACAAAATCATAAATGAAAGAGGAAAATAACAACTAATACTACAGAAATACAAAGGATTTTTAGAGAATATTATGAAAAACTATATGCCAGTAAATTGGACATCTAGAAGAAATGGATAAATTCCTAGAAATATGTAATCTCCCAAAATTGAATCAGGAGGAGATAGAAAATTTGAAAAGATCAATTACTAGCAATGATTTTGAGTTGATAATCAAAAACTCCCAACAAACAAAAGTCCAGGACAAGATGGTTTCACAGATGAGTTCTACTAAACAATTAAAGAGTTTATACCTATTCTTTACAAACTATACCAAAAAATAGAAGAGGAAGGAAAGCTTCCAAATTCATTCTATGAAGTTAGCATTACTTTGATACCAAAACCTGATAAAGACACTGCAAAAAAAGACAGAACTACAGAATATCTCTGATAAACATAGATGCAAAAATACAACAATACATTAAAAAATTATTCACAGTGGTCATGTGGGATTTATTTCTGGATGCAAAGATTGTTCAATATTTGCAAATCAATCAATGTAATATATCACATCAGCAAGAGAAAGGATAAAAACCATATAATCATGTCAATATATGCAGAAAAAGCATTTAACAAAGTACAACATCCATTCATAATAAAAATCCTGAACAAAAAGGTTTAGAGGGAATACACATCAACATAATAAAGGCCATATATGAAAAACGCATAGCTCATATCATATTTAATGCTGAAAAATTGAGAGCTTTTCCCCTGAGATCAGGAACAAGACAAGGATGTCCACTCTCAGCACTGTTATTCAACATAATATTGGAAGTCTTAACCACAGCAATCAGACATGCAAAAGAAATAAAAGACATCCAAGTTGGTAAGGAAGAACTGTCACCATTTGACAATGACATGATAGTGTAGGTAGAAAACCCTAAAGACTCCCCCTAAAACTATTGGAACTGACAAATGAATTCAGTAAGGTCACAGGATACAAAATCAATATGCAGAAATCCATTGCATTTCTATGTACTAAGAATAAAGTAGCAGAAAGGGACTAAGTGAGTTCTAACGGAAACAACACCCATTTCCTGATTTAGAATTTTTATTGCTTACATAAGACACTTTTATCATTTTGTCCCTTCATTATTGACAGCAATTTGTTCTATAATTCTACATATTACCTTTCGGCTCTTGTCTACCCACAAACTACTGTAAAATAACAGCTACCCTAATAAGCATGGTTTTAGTATTTTACAACTAAATTGTAGCATAGGATTATTCCAGATTATTTGATACTCTTTGAAATTGGTCTTTACTGAAGTGCATAATGTAGCTTGATATTAGTGTGACACATTTAATATCTCTTCCTTTTAATATTTTGGCAATTCGTATTCTTCCTCTTACAGAAAGTTATTAGGGTAGAGTTTCAGTTTTATTCCGACTTTTTTTTTCTTTTCTTTTAGATGTCCTGATGTATACAGTAACTCTCAGCGAATGGGTACCCAAGTTTTCCTTCATCCCCAACAGCATTGGGAGTGTTCATTTCATTGTCTGTGTGTATAAATATAGTAAGTATAAAAACATCAGAAAACACTGATCCATCAGTTACAATTTATTGGAACAGAAATGTGTTTCACTTAATCTCAATGTCACAGTGTGTTATGATGATAACGTTACAGCTCAAGAAGAAAAAAAAATCCTTTATTTCAAGAAATTGTCTTTTAAGAAGTAAACTTCAGAATTAAATACAAATTTTGTTTTGTTTCCACATTAAAACTCTGTAGACAGAGATTGATATTGACTTGCTTGCACCCCACTCCTAACAAATCAGCCTGGTTCTATTTACCCCTGAAGAATCTCAATATATTCAAGAGCACAATATTTTTAAGGAGAAAAATAATAAAATTTGAATTAAAAAGAACCTAGATGAACTTCCAATTCAATAAGTGATAGAACAGTCCGACTCGTACTTTTCCTACTTTTATTTCTAAATTCTGACATTAATAAATACAGGTCTTTTAATTTTATAAACTGAGATCTGAATCTTACTGGAAATACGTAGTTTTTTTTGTTTGCTTGTTTTCTTATAAAAAAGATAGTTGTTTATCAAGGAAAACTGGTACATAGATACAAGGAACAAGATTTACTTTTCCTTAATTCTATGATAACAAAGTCATCATAATGTATATATTAATGCACCCTTCTTTTCTCATAAAAAGCTATAAAAAATCATTTTCCCCATCCTTAACTGGTAATTTCTTTATTTTAATGTCTGTAGAACATTATAATTTAAAAATCAGTCACATGATATTCAAATTCTCCTTTATGATATAGCCAACACTCACTTATGAAGGCCCTGGTTACTTACAGCTAGTTTTCTCTCTGGCAACTGCTTATGCCTAACTGTTACAAAATGCAGGGCAGCTGTGATAACTGAGATTTTTTGACAACTGTGCAAAGCAGGTGGCATTTGAATTCAGCACAAGTTTTAGTTAACACGGTGCCACACAAAGTGAGGGCTGCCTGTATTTAATAGGCCATTCATTTCTTTTTCCTCAATTATAAAACAAACATTACAATCAAATTCTCCACCCAAGTGTTTTCGTTTGCTTTTTGCACATTCCTAAAATTGGAATAGCTGAGTAAATTTATACATTTTTAAGACTCCTGAAAACATAATGTTAAATTGATTTTCAGAAAAACTGTATTATCGTTTTCTTGACACCCATAATGTAGAACGTGCCAGTCTTTTTTGAAATCAAATATAAATCCACAAAAGTATCTTATTTCAATTATTTTGTTTGAAATTATCATCTTTTCTTTATTGATGATTGATTAGTGCCTTAGGTTTATCTATAGACACAGTTAGGACCATGATCCCTTAAACTACAAACTACATAAGATTAATCTGATAAATACTGAAAGCATAACCATTGGTATAATGATAAGGTGGGGGGTGGGGAGTCCTGATCGGTAGCATTAGCTAATTTTTTCATTGTTGTAAATACTCCCACTCCCCTGCCAATTTCAAGAGGATCCATTTAACAACTGGCTTTCAAATCTGAATATTTAAGAATTGGCTCTCTGGGGTCAGCTCCAACTCATCTGTAAAGAAAACCCCGTCTAAACTAAACTGATAAGTTCTCCAGTTCTGACATGTGATTTGAATGGGGGTGTGGGAGTTCCCACCAACGAAGGTGAACCCCGGTTCCAATATCTTAACATATTATTGTATTTTGGGTTTGAAGTTGGCAAATTGGCACTGGAGCATTTGTTTCATATGTTTAGTTACTAGTATTTTTACTCATTAATTTTTTAGCACTTTTGTATTTTTATCTATTTTCTGCATATAGCCTTCAACATTTATTTATATGATGGTGTTTTAGTACTTTGAATCGTGTGTTAATACCTTCACCACTTTATCTTATTTGGGGCAAATACTTCCCGAAATATAATATGCCTCTTGATTTTAGATAGTTCTACGGTCTTCCATTGTGAATTTCTCCACTGCAATTTACCTCAGAAATGTTTTCTTCTGATTATTTAAAAGCTTAATGTTTATTTTTTTAAGGTTATTTATTTTAAGAGAGAGAGCAGGCGGGGGAGGGGCAGAGAGAAAGGGAGAGAGGATTCTAAGCAGGCTCCATGCTGTCAGCACAGAGCTCAAGGCAGAGCTTGAAATCACAAACTGTGAGATCATGACCTGACCTGAAGCCTGATGCTTCACTGACTGAGCCACCCAGGCTTCTCTAATACTTTAATTAAAATCAACGTAGGCTTTTTTTCTCCGCCGTGTTTGAAATGATGCACTGTTGAGAAGTATGTGTGGGCACATCAGTCTTTCAGGGGACAGTTACTGACAAAGGACAACCTAATTGTGAATAAGATTCTGTGTTTAGATATCTTTAGTGAAAAATAATGTTGTATTATGAACACTGGTATGGTACAAAAATAAACGTTTGTGTAAAAATGTTAACAAATACACAATATTAATATGCCAAAGTTAAATGTTTTGCTTTTCATTTATAATCTCTTTGCTTTTCTGGCAAAAACAAAACAAAACAAAACAAAACGAAACAACAATCTTAACCCACCAGTAACCTTTCATCCCAAAGTAGACCTCTCTACTGCTGAGATTCCATACATTTCCCCATCAGATGTGGGGACCAAACTATAACAATACTATGAAGACTAAAATATTTTTCCATGGTTTCCAATAATTTACAAGGAATATGTGTTGCATATATCACTATATTTGAAATCATGTGTATGGGTGCACCTGCTATCCAGATTGAGCCATCATATGCATAATTTCTTGGTTACAAAATGTTAGATAGGTAGAAGCATTTGATTTGCACTATCCTACCATGAATTTGAAAGACATGCATATAATGAAGATGAAATTTGTCTACCAGAAATTAACACTTACTTAAATCTACATTAATTATATGAATTTAGTTCAAAATGTATGTACAAATTGATCAAAGGAATAGAATAGGCCAGAAATAGATTCACTTAGTGTGCAATAAAAGTGATGTCACAAATCAGTGGAAAAACAAAGGTTGCTTAATAGCTAGTAGGAGGAAATGGTTTTAAAATGTGATGAAAAGAGGTACATATGATATTACAACATACAACAGAATTGTATCAAGAATAATTCAGTATAGTCCTATAAAATATGGCAACGAAAAATATAATAGAGATATAACCTTATTTAAATTTAGGGTGGAGAACAGTACAAAGCAAATATATATATATATTTTTCCAAATAATAATGTAAATATTCTTCACATGAGGAATCATCAGAAGTAAAAGGGGATCATCAAACTGATGTAGTCTCTTTATTCGTTAAATATATACTTTACATTGAAGAGGGTACTTGCTGGACTGAGCACTGGGTGTTATAGATAAGTGATGAATCACTGAATTCTACGCCTGAAACGAACACTGCACTATATATTAACTAACATGAATTTAAATTTAAAAAAAAAGAAAGGGAAAGAAAAAATAATAATAATAAATGCATGCATTTATGTACTAAATTTATACTTATAGGACATAATTTGATAAAATTTTAATCATTTGGATTTTTTTCCAAAGTCCTAAAATGACATTATAGCAAGTTATAAGATTACCTTCCTATAAACATGCTGTGTGTAGATAACAACTCCAGAACTCAACCAATGCTATCATTTTGATGTATTTCTATATGGAGCTAGGTTTTATAGACTTAGCCCATCTCGGAAATCTGCATTTATTCCATCACTCAGAAAGATTATTCATGGATGTAATAATAGTTGTGTCTATAGTATTTATGTTTTAGAGAAATGAAGGTAAAAGTAAAGTAGTCAGAATGTTTGGAAATATATATATATGTATATATATATATATATATATATATATATATATACATATATATATATATGTAATATTCTGTTAAAATAAAACAGACTTCCTTCCCAAGAATTGCTATGGAGACAACAAAGAAGTAAATACCCTCAGAGGATATTCCCTAATATTAATAACAACATAGTGAAATATTTACTCTCAAACATGACTACTCATAAGTATAAATGGTTGATGCTTTCTGGAGGGAAATCTACACATCAAAAAATTTAGCAAGAGCTTGAAAACTGTTCAAAACATGTAATTCAACAATCATACATCTAAGACCGATCCTAAAGAAACAATCAGAGACATATGTACATAGAGATATGAGTCAGTCTTAAAAACAATAGGATGCATAGATATGAAATAATGGTTTGTAAGATAATCCAAATGGAAGAAAACACACCAGAATGTTGAAAGCAGCTGTCTTAGGTAAGAGATCATAGGTAAATTTTGCTTTTATTCCTTAGATATTTCCATATTTTTCAATTTGCTTTTCTAGAATCAATGTGTTGTTTGTAATTAAGTTCAGGTATAATTTAATTATGGAGTATTAAGCTACATTAGAAACTGTATTTACTTGGGGTGCTTGTGGGGCTCCTTCAGTTAAGTGCCTGACTTGATTTCAGCCCATGTCATAATCTCATGGTTTGCAAGTTAAGCCCCACATTGTTGGGCTCAGCACCGACAGCAAGGACCCTGCTCCAGAGTCTCTCTCCATTTCTCTCTGCCCCTCCCCCACTCATCTCTTTCTCTCTCTCTCTCTCTCTTTCTCTCTCTTTCTCTCTCAAAATAAATAAATAAACTTAAAGAAAATTGGGGGGTGGGGGCACCTGGGTGGCTCAAAGCCTTTGACTTCAGCTCAGGTCATGACGTCACAGTTTATGAATTTGAGCCCAGTGTCAAGGCTCTGTGCTGACAGCTACAAGCCGGGAGCCTGCTTCAGTTTCTGTGTCTCCCTCTCTCTGCCCCTCCACTGCTTATGCTCTGTGTCTCTCTCCCTCCCGCCAAAATAAATAAACATTTAAAAAATGCTTTTTAAATGGTATTCATCAAAAATATTTAGTCTGCAGGAAATGCAAACTTTACATTATCAAGTGAAAGTCAACATTCAAATTTGTATTTGGAATAGGATTCCAATTTTGTCTTATAAATTATCACAATATATATGCATCTAAAATTGCTGAGAAGAAACATGGAAAAACAGAAACCAGAAACAGAAATTATCCCTTGGTTTAGACATATCACTGATAAAAGTTATTTATTCACATCTGTCTTTATTTTATAGTTATTTATAATGAACATGTGTGCTTTTATAATCTGGAAAACATATTCATAAAATATAGTCTAAATAGATCTACCATATATCAAAACTGTCTGATTTCCATGAAACACTAAGACAATTCTATTTTGATTGCACACAAATTATGTTTACCTGAATGTGAGAGGAATTGCATGTTAGCTATTATTAGCTATTACACCCTCATGATAATAACCATGACTTCATGTGGTGCAGTAACCTCATCCCTTTATTATCCCCAACATTCCCCCCAGCACTACAGCTTGCTGAATGTAACCACAATGAGAATAGGAAAGAGAGAATATTTGGAATCAAGGGGTTTGCCTTTCTGCTATTTAGTGGCTGAATGACTGTAGAAAGCCATTTAATCTCTCTGTGCCTAAGACTCCAAATGGTATAAATGGAGAGCATAATTTTCTCACAGATTTGTTATCTGAAGATTAAAATAAATAGTGATATATAAATGCACAGTAAAGTACAGCTGTATGACACATATGATTATTTTTGTGCATGTTGATTTTGTTGTATCCTATTTCTTTTTTTTTAATTTTTTTTTTAATGTTTATTTATTTTTGAGACAGAGAGAGACAGAGCATGAATGGGGGAGGGGCAGAGAGAGAGGGAGACACAGAATCAGAAGCAGGCTCCAGGCTCTGAGCCATCAGCCCAGAGCCTGACACGGGGCTCGAACTCACGAACCGTGAGATCGTGACCTGAGCTGAAGTCGGACACTCAACCGACTGAGCCACCCAGGCGCCCCTGTTGTATCCTATTGCTAAAGAACTTCTGAAGAGGCCTTCACCCAAGGAGTTAAACAACGAAAAAAATAAATCACAAATAGAAGTAAATAAATAGCATATAAAGAAAGACTAGAGAGGTCAACCATTTGGTTTAAGAGATTTGCCAAGACTGAGTTTACAGATTGGTTCCTGAAATTTACACATTGGGTCCTGGAAGCCATAGTGGTTCTCAGAACTAAAAAATAAAAGGAGGGGTGCCTGGGTGGCTCAGTAGGTTGAGCGTCTAACTTTGGCTCAGTTCATGATCTCCAGGTTCTTGAGTTCAAGCCCCATGTCGGGCTCTGTGCTGACAGCTGAGAGCCTGGAGCCTGCGTTGGATTCTTTGTCTCCCTTTCTCTCTGTCCCTCCCCCACTCATGCTTCTTTCTCTCTCTTAAAAATAAATAAACATTAAAAAAATTAGAAACAAAAAAAAGACTAGCTCAATTTGGGGGTACTTGGGTGGCTCAGTCAGTTAAGCATCTGACTTCAGCTCAGGTCATGATCTCATGGTTCGTGGGTTTGAGACCCACATCAGACTCCCTGCTGACAGCTCAGAGCCTGAAACCTGCTTTGGATTCTCTCTCTCCCTCTCTCTCCGCCCTTCCCCAATCTAGTTCTGTCCCTCTCTCTCTCTTTCTCTCTCTCAAAATAATAAATAAACATTAAAAAATATTTAAAAGGAAGCATACAATTATTTAGACAAAATAGAGAGTACTTTTGCAGTGATTCTCAAATACACTTTTTCAATTAGGATTCTAAATCTGGATATCAGCAACATTCTGATTCCTAGGAATTTCTTGCTTAAGAAAAAAGAGAGTTTGTTTTAAGTTAACCAAGTGTTCCACAGACTAAATGATGTTGGTCCTCAAAAAGAAATTGCACTGGGGACTCTATCACAGGAAGAACCCCTCTGTTACTCATTTCTAACCCCCATATTATCACAGACACTTATTTCAAATGAACAGATAACCAAATTTCAATTTTATGAAAGAGATTTCCCTGAATGATTTGCTGCATAGCATGAACCACATCCTTGTTCCGTAGACTATAAATCAATGGGTTCAACATTGGGCTCAAGAAAGTATAAAAGACTGCAATTATTTTGGACTCCTCCACAGACTTCTCAGATGGGGTCCTTAAGTACATGCAGAAGAGGGTTCCATAAAATAGGGTGACTGTTGTCAAGTGGGAACCACAAGTAGAAAAGGCCTTGTGCCTGCCTTCAGCAGAACGGATCCTCAAGATGGCTGCAATAATGAGAAGGTAGGAAAGGACAATGATGAAGAGAGAGCTTGACAGAGTCAAGCCAGCGACTACAAACATTGCCATTTTTTTGACATAAGTGTCAGAGCAGGCCAACAGTATAAGAGGAGGATCTGCACAGTAGAAATGATTGATTTCAAGGGAGCCACAGAAGGACAAGTGAAAAGTCAGCAGTGTCTGGGAGAGTCCATTAAGGAAACCACATGTATAAGACACCATGACTAGAGAGATACAAACGTTCTTAGACATTCTGGTACTGTAATGTAGAGGGCTACAAATGGCTACATAGCGATCCAATGCCATCGAAGCAAGGATATAAAACTCAGTGATCACCAGGGCAATGAAGAGAAGACACTGTGTGAAGCATCCAGCATAGGAGATGGTCTTCTGGTCGGAGACGAAGTTGTGCAGCATATTTGGAGTGATATTGGAGGAATAGCAAATGTCCACGAAGGAGAGGTGGCTAAGGAAGAAGTACATGGGTGTTTGGAGGTGAGAATTGGTCCTGATCAGCATAATCATGCAGAGATTCCCTGCCAGCGTGATCAGGTAGATCACCAGAAACACCCCAAACAGGATCTTCTCCAGGACAGGGTCGTCTGTGAGTCCCAAGAGAATGAATTCTGTCACTGTAGTGTGGTTTGGGGGAGACATTTTCTTTTCCCTTGAAAACTGATAGTCTTAGAGAAAGTGAGGAGTTCCATCTGATCCAGATTCTGCATTTATTCCACCCATTTTATCATTGACTCATTGATATATTCATCTACTGGGAAATTTCTCTTCTCTTTTAACAAACACATCAGAACATCTACAGAAATATTTTTGTCCTGTATCTCTCGTGTGATCTCTTTCACTTTTTCTCTCTCTCTCTCTCACTTTTGCTCTTGCTCTCACTTGTATGTGTGAAATCACACTTATACTTGCCTTCTCGCAAGAGAGAATTCCATATTGGGTATTTTTTTTCAAATTTTATAAAAAGAAAAATACAAGAATTAAAAGCAGATATTAAAAACAGTCATTTATATCATTCAAATGGAAAATATAAAGGAAGTTGGGTTTCTAGGGTCTCCCCCGATCTGATAACCTATATTTTAGATACAAAATAGAAGAAATATTTAGTACACCATTTTCACCTGAAACCCATTGTGGTCTGTCTTCATTTTATTCAGAAAGCATTGAATTAGTAGGTTTATCTCTTGGTATATGGCAAGTCATGTCCTGAATGAAGAATCATTCCCTCTGTTTAATAAAGTTGCTCACTCATTTACATATATATGCACATGACTGAAAATATATTTTTTTCTGCTCTAAATTCTGGGTTTACAACATTGAACAAATTCCCTATCCTCATGAGGCCCATGTTGTAGGAGAAGGAACAGATATTAAACATATAGACAAGCCTATAGAATGTGATTCCAGTTAGAAGCCAGGAGTATAAAGAAATATGAAGATGGGATGCTTTTAGATAAATACTCAGAGAAGTCTCTTCCGAGAAAGTAGAATTTAAACAGTAAATAAAAACCCCAAGTAAATGGAGAAGAATGTGGGATTTCTCTGCTTGTTTGTTTGTTTCCATTTTTTGAGCGACAAACACATATATGAACATATTTGTTTTGGAAAGCACAAATGATGTTTAAATGTGGCCTTTGCTTCCAGCTGGAGCCATTATATCTCAATGTTTTACAAAAATAAGGTATTACTGGAAAACAATGTGCCTCAAGAGCTGTTCCCTAAAACTATTTTTATATATTCAATAAAATAATTGATTTTTTAGGGGTGCCTGGGTGGCTCAGTCGGTTGAGCATCCAACTTCGGCTCAGGTCATGATCTCACAGCTCGTGAGTTCGAGCCCCACATCAGTCTCTGTGCTGACAGCTCAGAGCCTGGAGCCTGCTTCAGATTCTGTGCCTCCCTCTCTCTCTGCCCCAACTCACTCGCATTCTGTCTCTGTCTCTCTCAAAAATAAAAAAAACATTAAAAAAATTTAAAACAAAAAAATAATAATTGAATTTTTAGACATACTACAAAATATTAGCATATGAATAGAAATATCAAGTACAATTGAGGAAATTAATTTTTTTGCTCCACATTGGCACTCATCTCCACACAAAAGAACAAACATATTTTTACTGAAGAAATGTAGAAAATGACCCACCTGTAAAAGCTGACTTTCTGTATTTTGTAAAAACAAGGTGGAAACATTTATAATGTATATCTCAGGTACATTCTCTAGAGTATTTCAGAAATAATTCTGAAGAACTAATTAAAATAGTTTTGTTCCTCAGGAGCACAGCCTTAATTTGGTGCTTTGAGATCCTACTTTCTCCTTTGAGGCCAAAATCTCTGCCTAACATCTATGTCCATCTTGGTACTGAGTACTGAGATCTTTAGCAGTGATAATGAAATCAGCCATCACCTTTAATACCATAGAAGAAGGAAAATATGAGTCTATGAGTTTTGTATTCTTTGTATAGTAAAGATGAGAGGACTCTCATCAGAAGACATCAGTGTCTATAGACACTGAGTTTAAGTCATCTAATGGGAGCAAAGGGAAGGAAGGCAGAGTCAGTGAGAGAGATGAGAAGCAGAAAGAATATACAAGGCAGAAGAGTAACATAACCAAGGACAGGAAGTAGAAGCATCATTCAGGGGTGAGGGCCCTTTAAAGGGAAGACACCATGGATTCATACAGGAACCAATCTGCCCCATTGAGTTCACTTCATCAACATGGTAAAAATCAAAGATGGGTCTGAGAGCCAGGATCATTCATAAAATTGATGATTCATAAAACTGGTGATTACACGAGGAGGGTTGAAAGTAGAATAAAGAATATTTGAACATCGGCACTGCATTTGTTAGAGAATAAAAAAATCTAGAGATGTTCTCACTAGCCTGTATCTTGCAGTGCACTTAGTTCCAGATCAACACAATCCAAGGAATCAAAGTTAATACAATCCAAGAAATCAAAGTCAATACAATCCAGGGAATCAAAGTGTAGGCTGTCCAAAGACAGGAGAGGCAGCTCCGATCTTCAGATGTCCAAACCGTGGTGTGAATCTTAAAAATAGACATTGCCAGTTATTTTAGTAGCAAAAGGTGGGTTTATTCGGGAAACAAAGAGAATTGCAATCTGGGACAAGCAAAATGGCAAAATGTCAGCCAAGTCCAGCCCAGTCTCTGTCCCTTTCTGCTTGTGCTTGCTCTCTGTCTCAAAAATAAATAATAAACATCATTTTTTAAAAAAGGAGAAAAAATAAAAAGACACAGATACAAAAGTGCTACAATAGTCAGATGGTTGAAAACATCCTACTGACATTATAAATTTGTTACTTGTGTTTTTGTGATTATTCCATTGGCTATCTTTTGACAAGTTATAGCAGATCCAACATTATGCTGGAAGTTTTAAATTTAACGTAATCAAGTTATACAGATTGGAAAGGAAAAAATAAAATTGTGCTATTCACAGATCACATGACAGTTTGCACTGAATCTCCATTCAAAAGGTGCAAAGTAAATGTTAACTAGATTTATCGTGATGATTGCTTGGCAATATATATTAATATTGAATCTTATGTTGTACGTCTGAACTAAATATATATGTATTTTGTACATATAAAGTCATATAATTATGTTTTATATATATTCAAAAACAGTTAAGAGTATATTTGGGAAAGTCACATGATTACAAGATCAATATACATAATCATTTATATTATGATGCAAAATCCAATTGTCACCAAAGTAACATGAATTACGGATAGAGATTACATCAGATGGCATTCACACACACACACACACACAAAAACTATCTACCTCACATCAGGAGATCACAGAGACTCTGTGAGCAGGGTGAGCGGGTTCTTTTTAATTAGCGTTTAGGATGACTATTCAAAAAGGGGAACTTGTCATTGTTTTACAGGACAGTGGTGAGACGCCAGGCTTTGACAGGGTCAAAGAACGAATCTCAGGGGCCACAGAAAGTGAGCAAAGCTACAGAGTTTATTGAGAGAAAAGTATAAAATTCTCAAGAGTGAGCAAGGTCCCGACTGGGTTGCCGCAAGGATTTTTGTCCCCGACTTTTTATTGGGACCTTATCAGAAAGTTTGTGAGGCTCCACGCATGGCACCTAGCTCAGGTGTGTCTGGAATATCTTTATCCTGTTTGTTTGTTTCTTTGTTTGTTTCTCCCAAACCCCTGCTACCCCTTCAGCCTCCAGCTTGCAGGTGCACACTGCCTCCCTGTGGGTCCCTTACCTCTCCCTGCCTAATACTAACTCTTTCCCCACTCGATTGCATGTGAAAGCAGCCATAAGCTTGCACAGGGGTATTTAGAAAACATGCCGAGACACATTGAATGCTGTGTTCGCGATGCTTGTGCTCCTCCTAGAGAAGAGATTTAACATTATGATGAAGCAGAGGCCAGGGTCTGACCAGGGTTAAGGGGCTACTCGCTGCTCTGAGAGCTGGTATAAACTGGATGGGCTTGTTATTTCAGCTAAGAAATGCAGCGTCCTGCTTGTTCATTGACTGGAACAGAAACTGCTACGGAAACATACAGATGGGGGCACTTGGGTGGCTCGATTCGTTAAGCGTCAGACATCAGCTCAGGTCATGATCTCACGGTTCCTGAGTTTGAGCCCCACATTAGGCTGTCTGCTGTCAGCACAGAGCCCGCTTTGGATTTTCTGTCCCCCTCTCTCTCTGCCCCTCGCCACTTGCACACTCTCTCTCTCTCTAAAATATAAATAAACATTTTTTTTTAATCTTAAAAGAAACATAAAGATGGAAAGATGGACAGACACATTTGGACTTCAGCAAGGCTTGGTTTTAAACTTTTCCCTTCCTCATTCTTGAAGCTTTGCCCTCCCCTTCACTTGCTTTTTTGTACAATCTTTTGTTCCAGGAACTGGGTATGGATATTGACACCTCGCTGGCTTCAATGTATACTTCGTAATAAGACTCAAGTGGCCTGTGTTTTCCTATAAAACCCTTTAGCCTTTAGCCCCCGGTGGGCTTGCAGTCCTGGAGGCATTAGCCTGCTGCAGCCCCTGTGCCTGGCAAAATAAAAAATTATCTTCCTTCTTTATCTCCAAACTGTCTTCGTGCTACATACTTTGGCTCTGGAGCACAGAGGGCAGTTTTTGACAACAGAACCAAATCAATTCCCTGAGAAAACAAGCTTTAAATTTTCTGCTAGTTTTGGGGCGCCTGGGTGGCTCAGTCGGTTAAGCATCGACTTCAGCTCAGGTCATGATCTCACGGTTGGTGGGTTCGAACCTGGCGTTGGGCTCTGGGCTGAGAGCTCGAGCCTGGAGACTGCTTCAGAGTGTGTCTCCTCTATTCCTTCCCCACTCGCACTCTGTCTCTCTCTCAAAAAATAAAGATTAAAAAATAAATTAAATTTTCTGCTAGTTTCAACCTCATTAACCCTATGGGACATGGTTTCAGTCCTGCAGAAAAAAAATCTCAAGAATGTACTCCAGGTAGGGCGCCTGGGTGGCTCAGTGGGTTAAGCATCTGAAATGGGCTCAGGTCATGATCTTACAATTCATGAGTTCTAGCCTCACGGGTGAACATGAGCTCCACTTCCACATCTGGTGAGTCCTGCTTCTCTTTCTCTCTCTGCCCCTTAGGGGATTCTCTCTCTCTACCCCTCATTCACTTGTGGGCTCTCGCTCTCTCTCTCTCTCTCTCTCTCTCTGTAAACAACAACAACAAAATGCACTTTATGTCGATCTGTACCTTTGAAACAGCACTGGGATTTTACCATGGATTTGCAGTGTCTCCTGTGGCCAGGCTATTTCCTGGCCTGGTAGAGAGTATTAGTTTCTACATTCCCTTTCTTCCCTTAAAATCCTTAACTACTGGGGTTTTTGCATTTCTTTGTTATTCTATCACCTCCTTGGATATTCTAACAGAAGTATGCTTGGGTAAGTAGAGCTTGTAGGGCACAGATCATGGACCTAAAACGACTTCTCTTGGGTCAGGAAAGTTTTGTTTTTCTGGGGACCCCTAACTCTCTGTTAACACAACCACAACTGAAAAACTTAAAAATAAATAAGTAAATATTACCGATAATAACATCAGAAGCATACACTACTTAGAACTGAATATAATAAAAACTACGTAAGAGATTTAATCTGAAAATCACAAAACACTGTAAAGGGAATATAGACTTAAATAATGGAAAGATACATATCACTTGTGGATTGGACAATCTGATGTTGTTAAGTTGTCAGTTCTTCCTGAATCGATCAATAGTTTGCTGTTGTTGTTGTTGTTGTTGTTGTTGTTTTTAACATTTTTTAAATTTTTTTTTTAATTTTTTTTTAACGTTTATTTATTTTTGAGACAGAGAGAGACAGAGCATGAACGGGGGAGGGTCAGAGAGAGGGAGGCACAGAATCTGAAACAGGCTCCAGGCTCCGAGCTGTCAGCACAGAGCCCGACATGGGGCTCGGACTCACGGACCGCGAGATCGTGACCTGAGCCGAAGTCGGCCGCTTAACCGACTGAGCCACCCAGGCGCCCCAACATTTTTTAAATTTATTTTTGAGACAGAGAGAGACAGAGCATGAACGGGGGAGGGTCAGAGAGAGAGGAAGACACAGAATCTGAAACAGGCTCCAAGCTCTGAGCCATCAGCACAGAGCCCGATGCGGGGCTCAAACTCACGGACTGTGAGATCATGACCTGAGCTGAAGTCAGAGGCTCAAATGACAAGGCTCATGCGCCCCTTGATCAATAGTTTTAATGCAAGTCTAGTCAACCCTGCAGCAAGCTTATCTTTTTGAAAATTGATTCCAAAATATGTAGAGAGATAACTATAAAAAAATACTTAGATGAACCGAAGCTATTTTGAGAGTGAAGAAAAATTATCGAATGATCTAGCCTAACCAATCTTAAGACTTAATAAAAACTTACTGTACCGACAACATTGTGTAGATCTAAAGATAACAAACAGATTAATTGTACAGAACAAAGGATCCAGAAATGTATCTGGTGAGAGAGCGTAAGGCAGGCTGAGGGCAAAATACAAGCTACACCACTCCCACCAGGAATAGGTTTGCTGCTGACTGACAAAGGAAGGGACAAAAAACAACTGATTACACCCATAAGAGTCTCCCCTGGTTTATAAGAAAAAGGCAATCCCATCAATGGTCTAAAGTCCAGGAACTCCCTTCTGTCTTACTGTTAATGCTCTGCTAGAGGGAAAAACAACCTTGGCTTGACAATAGCTAAGCCTTCGGTAATCTTTGAGTCTCTAGCATATGAAAGTCTCTTTGGAAATTCCTCTTGACTTTATCTCCCAGGACTCCATAAAACAGTCAACCCCCACGTATGCTGTGCAGCTCTTCCTGCCCAAGGGTCCCGTCCCTTGCTTTGATAAAATCTTTTGCACCAAAGATGTCAGTTAAGAATTCTTTCTTGGCCATTGGCTCCAGACCCCACGAACCCCACCATCACCCCAAAATTTCATCATATCCACTCATATATAGTCGGTGGGTTTTTGAACAAAGGTATGAAGGTGTTTCAATGGAAAATGCCACTGGAAAAATTAATCTGTAGAAAAATTTAACTTCAATTCCTATATCACATTATACTCCAATAGTCCAATATTAATTTGTTACGGATCATAGAACGAAATGTAAACACCAAATCTACAAGTTTCCAGGAACAAAAATAAAAGAATGTCTTCATGATCTTAAAGGTTACCAAAGTTTTCTTAGGAAGGACAGAAAAATCACTAATTGTGAAACAAATATATAAATTTTATGTCATCCAATTTCAAAGTATGCACTCTTCAAAAATAATGTTAAGATAATGAAACGGTAAGCCACAAGCTAGAAACAAATATTCGTATGGAATATTTTTGACAAGGACTTGTATTTAGAACACAAAAATATCCTCCACAATTCACTGATCAAAATAAACAACAAAATGTAGCAGGCACACTTCACAAATGAAGACACGTGAATAGTCAAAAACCACAAGAAAATAATTTCAGTTACCTATCATCTTCAAATAAATGCAGATTATTGAGAGACTAAGAGAAAAATTACCAGGTGTACTCACAACTGCAAAGAAAAGACTCCAACCTCCCCCCCTCCCCCCCCACTGCCGTTCCCGGAACCAGCCAGGGCATGCCCAGTTGTGGTCTGACCTAAAGGTGGGAACCAATCAAGTTCTGCTGAGTGGTTTGAAAAAAAAGCCGGGAACCAATCAAGTTCTGCTGAGTGTTCAAATTTAAATGTCAACCAATAATAGCTCTGTAACCACAAAAAAATCCCTAACTTGTTTGTGCCTGTCTATAAAAGAAGCTGTAAGATCCTCGCTGTCACCGGCAAGGAGTGCGCGGAGGACCGGGTTCGAACCTGCAATAAACGACCCTTGCCGGTTGGCTTTGACTCTGGACTCTGGTAGTTTGTTTTCGGGGGGTCTCTCGAATGGGGGCATATCAATTATAACTACAACTGGATAGTTGCCACCTCCATGGCAAGAACTAAAACGATTGAGTGTGACAAAAGGAAGCAACTAGAACTCTCATGATGTGCCACTTGATGGAATGCAAAATAATTTCACTACGTTAGAAAACTGGTTATTTCTCATAAAATTCACTTAGGAACTTATACCTTGTTACAAAACTGACCCAGCAATTCTACTCTGAAGTATTTATCCAAGAGAAAAGAAGACACATACCCTCAAAGAAACTCAAGTGTATACTGGCAGACGCATAGATAAACAAAGGGTTGTATGTCCATACAATGGAATGCTGCACAGAAATAAAAATGAACACACTACGCATACACTGTAAATGAATCTCAAAAATATAGAGAGAGGGATCAACTGCCTGAAAGATAGAGCAATGAACTACCCAACCCTGCTCCTCTGCAAAAGAAACAAGAACACTGGCAAAAGTTATCCAAATCAACGTTGACAGAACTCTGGGACTTAACCAAAGGCTTGCAGCAATCCCAGGAGTGTTTGTTCCAGAAAAACAGCAGGGGATCTTGATGAGAAGGATGAGCTCCCCAGTTGTACAGTAGCCTTGAAAACCGGAATTGCAACTTTCTGGCTGCACTCATTGGTCAGACTGCATTGAACCTTCACTTCAAATTTCTACATTTCCTGGGGAATAAATTTACCTTCAAAAATATGACTGAGCAATCAACTTGGCTTTCAAATCAAGCAGATCAAATTATCCATGTTTAATACCGGAGTATGATGTTATGAGATCCAGCTTATACTATAGATTATAAACATGAAGAGCAAAAAGCTTTAGTACTGAAAGCTAAGATTTTCCTCAAACCCATTCTCTACTAGAAATTTGTTTAACAATTACATCAACGAACCCAGGAGCTCCTGGGTGGCTGATGTGGTTAAGAATCCCACTCTTGGTTTCAGCTTAGGTCACGATCTCACGGTTCCGGGTTCAAGCCCAGCATTGGGCTCTGAGTTGGCAGTGCTCTGAGTTGGCTCTGAGTTATACTGGGTTTTATGTCTCTGAACAGGGAGTTGCTTGGGATTCCCTCTTTCTCCTTCTCTCTCTGCCCCTTTCCTGCTCTCTCTCTCTATCACTTTCGCTCTCTTTCTCAAAATAAATAAATAAACTTACAAAAGAAAAGATGGAGCCCATTAAACTATCTGATTTATCTCTTAGCTCTTCTCTTGTCTTTGTTTCTATGGTCACTGAAGCCTGGGAGGAACAAGGGGAGGAAAAAAATAGAGAAGGAGGAGAAAGAGAAAGAAGAAGAGGAAGATGGGAAGTAGTTAAATAGAGTTCTCAGTAGCGAATAGGAACTGTCAAGGCAACTATTTATCGGCTTTCTCTCTGGAATAGGGGCCCAAAGAGTTTTTACCCAGCCGGATAGGACCATTTACTTTTCAAATTCCTATCATCACAAATTGCATATTCTTAGAGGATCAGGTACACTGAACCGAACAGGATAATAAAAGACGATGTTGTTTATGTTAGGCCATCTGACAAAAACAGAAGGAAGAAAACACATAAAACCCTCAAATCTAGGAACTATAGAAAAACAAAAGGAATAAGAGCAGCATCTTACAGGTTTTAGCCTAAAAGTCATGCTTCTGTACTGCCTTGTGGCCAGATTTTTTTTCTTGATCCTGTACCCCCTAAGGAAGGTCTGCCTGCTATTTTAATCCAAACATTTATTTGTAACTATCACAAACATACCAAGAAGCTTCTGGCTTCTAGTTTTGTTTTTCAGTATATTAGAGTAAGTAGCCAGAATGTAGTCACTTTAACATTGTTAGTTGGAGGGGGCGCTGATCATTTGAAATGTTTAATTTCAAACAAGATAACTTGTTTTAAAAAGAATAAAACATCATCCAACAGATCATCCAACCAGATATAAGAGAATAACTTTTCTTTTTTTTTTTAAAGTTTTATTTATTTATTGAGAGAGAGAGAGAGAGAGAGAGAGAGACAGCATGCATAAGCGGGGGAGGGGCAGGGAAAGAAGAAGAGAGAGGACCCCAATCAGCCTCCATGCTGTCAGGGCAGAGCCCAAAGTGGAGTTCAATCTCACAACCATGAGATCATGACGTGAGCCGAAACCAAGAGTCAGACACTTAACCAACCAAGCCACCCAGGTGCCCCATTAGTTTTCTTTTTTAGAGGACCTCTCAATCTACGTATGTGACATCATATTTTTATGATGTCATATTTTTATGATTTTTTTCCAGTTCACTGGGGATAAAACGCAGTCTCTAAGCCCTCTTCGAGTCCTCTGGACAAATTCTGGCTCAGCCTGCCCCTTATCACCTGTCCTCTGGAAGTTACATAAATCACTGTTCAATCATGGAGCTTCAAGTAAGAAAAAAAGAGTCATTCCTTCTGCTATTCAGTCTTTATCTCATTTACTTTTATACTGGGTTTTATGTCTCTGAACAGGGAGTTGTATTGTGATAGCTGATTAGTTTCAAGCATAAAGGCTCTGTGGAGTTAGTGGGATTCATATAGAGGTTTAACCATATTCCCCAGGATGTTGAGACATTCGGCCCAACTCTACTATCAAAAACAGCAACAACAAAACTCATGGCAGAATGAAATGGAACCAGGATGAATGGAGATGGATTTAGTCATTTCTACATTCCTTCAGAGTTCTAAAATCTCACACTTTGTTGATTCTAAGTACAGAAGAATAGGTTGTTTTAAAATTTTTACCTAAGGAAGCTTTGACGTCCTTAGTTCTCAGACTCTAGATGAGAGGATTTAACATGGGAATGATCACTGTATAAAACACAGATACCACTTTGTCATGGTCCCTTGAGTAGCAGGAGCTGGAGCGCAGATACGTGAACAGAAGAGTGCCAAAGAAAATGGTGATCACCATCAAGCAGGAAGCACAGGTGGAGAAAGCCTTGGGCCTCCCTTCAGCAGAATGGATCCTCAAGGTGGCAATGGGGATGTACAGATAAGAACTGAGAATAATCAGGAGGCAGCTCAGTTCATTACAACTGGCAAAAGCAAAAATGACAACTTCATTGACATGTGTATCAGAACAAGAGAGTTTCAGGAGGGGTGGAGTGTCACAGAAAAAGTGGTTGATGACATTCAAGTGGCAGAAAGACAGCTGAAAGGTGAAGCCTGTGTGAATGGCAGCCTTCAGAAAGCCTGCAAGATATGCGGCCAATACCAGAAGGACATTAAGACACAGGGACATGGTGACTGTGTAAAGAAGAGGCTTGCAGATGACCATGTAATGGTCATAGGCCATCACAGCCAACAGAAAGCCCTCAATTCCAGCAAAGGAACCAAAAAAGAAGAACTGCGTGGCACATGCACTAAATGAAATGACTGGGTTCTCCACCCAGAAATTCATTAGCATATTAGGGGCAATGACAGAAGAATAACAGAAGTCAACAAGGGATAAATTAGAGAAGAAAAAGTACATTGGGGTATGGAGATGTGAGTCACTCTTGATTAATAGGATCATGCCAAAATTTCCAAACACAGTTATCATATGGATGACTAGAAATACCATAAAAAGAAGAAACTGTAGTTCTGGATGATCCCTGAATCCCATGAGAATAAATTCAGCCACTGTTGTATGGTTGCTCATATCTTTGTCTCAGAATGGATGATTCGTTTGCTAAGATAAGAAAGAAACCGAGAAAATAAATTGCACAAAGAAAAAAAAATACCAGGAAAATAAAATAGTTCATTCTCTGCTATAATTAAGATTAGTTCTTAAATGCCCAGAAGACCTGTGTATTTAACCTCTTTATTTGCTTATTGCAGTGAAGAAAACTTCCTTAAGTAAACTCAGTAACCTATTTTCTTTTTAAAAGTAAAGTGTGTGTGTGTGTATGTGTGTGTGTGTGTGTGTGTGTGAAGTCTTTGATGACTGACCCTATTTATACATAGCCTACGCTAACTTCCAACTTTTCTTTCCTCCCCCCTTGCCCCTACTGCCTTCACTTCCTACGATCCAATTCCTTTGCATTGGCCTTGGCAATTAAACATACCATACAGTTGAATATCCTTGCTGTGTGCAAGACTGCATTTCCTGTTTTCTCTTAAGCCCATTCTGATTGGGCTTGCACCCTATCACTCCACAGAAACACTTCTTGCCGAAGGCGTCAGGGATGTTTACATTGTCAAACCCCACGGTCAATTCTCATTCCTCATCTTTTTGATCTATCAATAACATTTGAGGGAGTTGATTTCTTACTACTCCTCAGAAGACTTTTTTCTCTCATCTGCTAGGACAGCAGACTCTGAGTTTTCCTCCTACCAAATGGATTGTTTCTTCTCAGTGTCTGCTTATTCCTCCTCTCCTTTCTTAGTCTTAAGGTTGGAGGAGCTCAGTCCTCAATCTTTCTCTCTTTCCAATTTACACTCTACCAGGCTGATTATTCAATCTTGCCAGCGTAATTACCTTCTATATACTTAAAACTCCTGAATTTGTATCTCCAGCCCTGACCTCTTTTCCAAACTCCAGACTTGTAGTTCAACTGCTTGCCTACATCTCCACATTAATATCAAAGAGCAGCTCAACATAACCCAAAGCTGAATTTCTCAGGCCCTTCCCTAAGTTGCTCCAAACATAGCATTCCTTATCTCAAATTAATGACAACTCTATACTTTCATTTGCTCAGATGCAATTAAATAAATATTGAAGAAATTGATCTCTTCTCTCTCTCACACGCTATATAACCAGTCCATCAGATAATTATGTTGGGTCTACTTTCAAAATATTTGTATTAACTACCTCCTACCACCTCCATTCCTACCAAGACCTCAGCCAACATTATCTTTCACCTGGATTATTACAACAGTCTTTTAACAGGTCTATCTCTATATTCACACAAAATCCTACCCTATAAAATAACCAATTGAAAAATTTTGTAAAGCTCTACTTTATGCCTATATGTATATATACAAACATACTCACATTATATATGGCATTCTTGCTACAAAAATTAATTTTCTCTGTTTTACACATACACAAGTATGTATACACATGGATATACATGTATATATACATCCATATATGCATGTGTCTGTATATACTGAAAATTCTACAAAATTCTGATTTGTTATTAGTGATCCTAAATCCCTGTCTTCTTCTAAAAACAAAATCCAGGGGGCACCTGGGTGGCTCAGTCGGTTATGTGTCCAACTTCGGCTCAGGTCATGCTCTCATGGTTTGTGAGTTCGAGCCCCGCGTTGGGCTCTGTGCTGACAGCTCAGAGCCTGGAGTCTGCTTCGGATTCTGTGTCTCCCTCTCCCTCTGCCCCTCCCCTGCTCATGCTCTGTCTCTGTTTGTCTCAAAAATAAATAAAACATTTTTTAAAAATTTAAAAACATTAACAAAGAAATAAATCGAAATAAAAATAAAATCCAAATTAGTTTAGTTGAAACATTAAATTTAGTGTTTCAGACATATCATAATTGAGATGGTTAATTACTTGAATGTTTTTTGAGTTGTCTCAGAACGTTTCGATATCCAAACACTTTCAGATAAATTAAACCGTCTTACCTTTGGCCTTAAGAGATCTTCACTAGAAGTAATTGTTTTTACTTTTAGTTTTGTTTTCTTGCTTTGGGAGGAATACCAGTTTTCTGTCTCACAGTGTGAAATTTGTAGCTGGGATGAAAATGCAAGCAGTGGAAGAGATCCAGCTATGACAGAATTAAGACACGGTTAATTCAAAGAAGAGTAGAAAATGCTGCTGTTGAATCTGAAAGCAGACGGTCCACCTTATCAAGTCTGTCGTGATTCTCTTGAGAGTTAGTCTCTGCAAAACACTAAAAATCGAAAGCTTGAAAGGTGCCAATCCAAAATTAAGACACATATTTGCTCTTCACTGAAGTAATTAAACTACTTTCTCCCCAGTGAACAACTTATACCCTGGAGAGTAACTTAGGCACATAGAGAAGTACAGAAGCTATTGCATGGTCCTGAGACTCCATGGAACATGACACTAAATTAAACGGTACGAAATGGACCAGATCCAGCCTCCACACTTCAGAATTCCACTTAAAATGGGATCGCTCTTCATTTCTACTAGAATATGGCTCTCTCGGTGCATTAATTAATTAATTAATTAAACAAATATCTACCAGTATCCTTGGTACTGAGAGAGTAGCCAATAAAACCTATCTTGTTCAATCCTTCATGCAGCTTGCAGTCTGGAGTCGGGGTGTGGACAGTTATCACAGGGTGATCAGAAAAAGTGAAGTCCAAAGACACTTGGTGAACTACCAGGCTTGTTTGATCAATCACTTCTTCTCAAACACCTTCCTCATTGCATGTCTTTTCCTCCTTTCATTTGTTCATACTGGTCCACACATACGTGTCTCCTGCTATTCCTTTGGCAAACCGAGGAGAATTTTGCCTCAGGGCCTTTATACTTACTGTAAGTGTACCTGAAATGCTTTTCCACAGACATTCAGATGATATTACCTTTATTCAAGCCTTGATCAAATGTTATTTCCACAGAGAACTCTTCTCTGACACCACCATTCCCTACTCTAATACCTGGTTTTCTATTCTTCAAAATACCACTCATACCCATGTCAAACACGTGCACATGTACACACACACACACACACACACACCTATGCACACATACATGCACATTTGGCATAGAAAATAAAGTCTTCCTCACCGAAATATAAGTTTGGGAAGATTAGAACCTTTAATTTTTTACCTGCTATATCTCTAGTACGTGTTACATGCTAGTTTTTCCATTAATAACTTTTTGACTGTTTTATTGAAGTATACATGTGCCCAGACGCAACAAATTATATACATTAAATGTGGGCAGAGTTTTGTATGAATAATTTTAATGGATTATGGCTCAAGATATAAAGCGTGTGTATTTCCTTATTCTAATCACAAACTATGGACAAGTAGCAGGAAACACAATTTATACCTTAATGTGGAAAAGGATATTTTAAGCTCAAAGATACATAGGTGTGAAGCTAAGATATAGACCCTCCTAGTAGTACAAAAGTTGTAATCTCCTGAAATACCAAGTAAACATAAGACAGAAGAACAACAATGTTTAGAGACAGTAATGTGAAGCTCTTATGTGTCCTTGACAAGACTGGGTTCAATGGAGAGGCAGTACAGAAACACAACTGGAAAATGCAGTGGGATTCGAGAAAGTAGAGACGAGGGGTACAGGTAGTTATTTTGAAAACATTCATTGTAAAGAGAGCAGAGAAATAAGTTGGTGACTGGATAAGACTTTCAGCCAAAGAAATTATTAACAAGGGTGATACTAGAAGATGCTTATAAACAAATGAGAACATTCCAGTAGAGTGTTTTGAAGTAGAGTTTACGGAAAGCTCCAAATGTGTGCCAGAACTGGGTTTAGGGACAAGCAAGGGATACAATATCCATTTGACAAGTGGGAATAAGAGTATATGTAAAAAGATTAGAGACGGCAAGATGGGGATGATCTTGTCTAAATGTTTTTGTTTTGAAGAAAGAAGTATGACACAAGATGGGCAGCAGAGCATGGCATGCTGAGAGGTGTTCTCTAATTGTACTAAGCAGCTTCAAGGGAGGACAGAACAAAGAAACAAGTTAGTTTCACTAAGTTGGGATTTAGTCAGATGTGCAGAATGGAGAGAAAGTAGAGCATGGAATTGAGGGTGATTGAGGATGAGTCGTTATTTGATGGACCATGGAATTTCAGCTGGGCACTGAGAGTAGCGATGAATATTGATCAAGGGCAACTCGTCTCAGGTTGGTGAATAAGAAGCAACAGAAGGACAGATATTATAGCATATGAGCCAGAATAAAAGGCAACAGGAAGGAGGATACCAAGCATGATACAGTTTTGAATATCTTTGAAAGAAACGTTGATTAACACTTGAAAGTGGAAGTTATAGGGGGATGGAACTATTCAGAGTGGACATGGTGAATTAACACATTCTTTGTGGTCTCTAACCAATTTGGAGGGTGGGGAGTGAGGTGATCTTACTTGGAGCATGAGAAGTACTGGTGTGCTCCCTCAAGGTCTCGAAGGGATAGTGAGATGGAGAGAAATAGGGAGTAGACATTTACCTGATTCCGAATCATCGGCCTCCTTTGACATGCCATCTCATGGAAGAAGGCAGTTCCCCCACTGTTCCTACATTGACAGTGCCCTGCCCCACTACCATGAACAAAAGATGGGTAATTTACTTTCAATACACATTTATTGAAAACTATACGAAACTCTGGGAGAAGTGAAGATTAAAAGTTAAAGTACATTGAATCATTACCCTCAAAATATTCCAGTTGATTTACAAAATCAGGAAAATACTACTCTGTTATTGCAGTTGTACCCATATTATAGATATCAGATCAAGAAAAGCTAAATATTGACATTGGATCGTAAGCCCAAGTCAGCCAAATCTAAGTATTTTGATACTTTACCAAGCACCAACCTCCCCCCACTGTGTTTATTCATCATATAGGCCCATGAATGCACATTTAAAAAACCAGAAGATTTAGAAGTATACCCCCATTTTAAACAATCAACTTTAATATACACAAACACACAGAGCTTAAGCAACCAGACAATAAAATTAATGTGAAAACGTATTTTCTTCTGCATAACAGGATGATATATAACATGGCTTTACAGTATGTGTTTCTGTAAGTTCTTCTTTAGGGCCCCTTTCACATCCTTATTTTTCAAACTGTAGATGAGGGGGTTTAACATAGGAATCACTACTGTATAAAAGACAGAGACAATCTTGTCCTGTTCCATTGAATAGCTAGATGTAGGGCGCAAGTACATGAAGAGAATTGTCCCAAAAAATATGGTGACAGCCATGAGGTGGGAGGCACAGGTGGAGAAGGCTTTGTGCCTGCCCTCTAAAGAGGGAATCCTCAAGATGGCAATGAGGATACACAGGTAAGAAATGAGAACAACCATAACACAAGTGATGACATTAAAACTGGAGAAAACCATGATCACAATGCCATTGATGCGAGTGTCAGAGCAAGACAGCTTGAGCAGGGGTGGGGTGTCACAGTAGAAATGGTTGATCCTATTAGAGCCACAAAAGGACAATCTGAAAGTCATTCCTGTGTGTATGGCTGCATTCCCAAAGCCTGCTAGGAAAGACGTAGCTACTAGCAAGAAACATATTCTCCCAGACATGAGAACTGAGTACAGCAGAGGGTTCCAAATGGCTGCATAGCGATCATATGCCATCATAGCCAACAGAAAGCATTCAGTCCCCAAAAAGGAGCCAAAGAAGTAGAACTGGGCAGCGCATCCATTAAAAGATATGGCTTTGTTCTCAGCCACAAGGTTCACCAGCATCTTAGGAGTGACAGAAGAAGAGTAAGAGGCATCAACAAAAGAGAGGCTGCTGAGAAAGAGGTACATTGGAGTGTGGAGACAAGGATCCATCTTAATTAACACCATCATCCCTAAATTACCCACCATGGTTGCCATATAGATTAACAGAAACAATCCAAAGAGGACACTCTGTAGATCTGAATTGTCTGAGAGTCCTAAGAGGATAAATTCTGTCACTTCTGTTTGATTTCGTCCTTGGACCTCTTTCATATATCTTCTCATTTCAGCTACAAGAAGATGAAGCATGGTATTTGGTCAGATATAAACATGAAAGAGCCATAAACATCTTTTTATTGACATGTATATACAGAAATTCCAAAAATGTGTTGGGCTTGATGTCAAGTCAAAAGACATCAAAAGACTCTGCTAAGTTCTAGGTGTACTGCCTACTAACTAATGACCTTGAGATGAGTGACTTAATATATACGTTAACCTAGCTCACATCTAGCATTAACTGTTTATTGGATAATTATATGAACTTAACCTTAAGATGTATCTCTCTTCATTATTTATGACAAATAAATTAATTGATATATTAACACATAGTCTCTGGACACAACTTCTGGAGAAAGATGGCAAAATGAACTCAGACCACTTCCTACTTCTCAGTATTAATGGAATGAATTAAAAACAGTGAAAGCTAGTAAAATTAGTTAAAAGTACCAAATAAAAAGAAAAGAGTTGAATCTCCTGGGGATGGGAGGAACTTTAAAAATTGATAGCTAAGGGAGAAAAAAGAGGAAATCCCCATGCAACTAGCATGTTTGCAAACCTACTGGAATTTTCCAGTATCAGTCTCTACAGAGGGGAAAAAAAAGTATTTTCTAAGTACTGAGAACTTTGAATAATTCCCTCCAATATTTAGAGAATCAGATTGTAAGAATTAATAGACATCCCAGATGAAAGTAATAGAGCAAGCCACAGCAGTGAGACCCTCTACCTCACATTCAGATTCCCAGGATCACACCAGAACCGGAAAGCAGGAGAAGCAGCAACAAATGGAATGTTCCAGCTACAGTGTTGTATTGAGGGAATCATACACTGCCAAATAATTTAACTGGAAATAAAATTTGCTCCTGAAAAAGTGTAAAAAAAGCCAAATACAGGGCAAAAGAAATAAAGAAGGTAAGAAGGAAGGAAAAAGGAAGGGAAGGAGGGAAGGAAGGAAGAAAAAAAGGAAGGGAGGAAGGAGGGGAGAAAAAAGGAGGAAAGAGAAAGAAAGAAAGAAAGAAAGAAAGAAAGAAAGAAAGAAAGAGAGGGAAGGAGGGAAGGAGGGGAGAAAGAAAGGAGGAAAGAGAAGAAAGAAGAAAGAAAGAAAGAAAGAAAGAAAGAAAGAAAGAAAGAAAGAAGAAGGAAAGGAAGGAAGGAAAGAAGGAAGGGAGGAAGGAAGGGAGAAAGAAAGGAGGAAAGAGAAAGAAAGAAAGAAAGAAAGAAAGAAAGAAAGAAAGAAAGAGAGGGAAGGAGATGGGAAGGAAGGAAGAAAGAAAGAAAGGGAGAAAGGGAAAAGAGAAGGAAAAAGAAAACCCAGCCTGGAGATTCCAAGTAAAAGTTTAGGTAACAAACAGCTCCAGTGGAATTCTTCCCCACTCCCAGTCCAATCCCCTACCCCTTCCATGACCTCAGAGTATTAATAGATAAAACTGTGCTGGGTTGGCTGTAAAATCATAGTTCAAAGTGTTAAATCATTTCTCACTCACAGCAGGAAGTTATTTGATACTGTCTAAAATTAAAACATGGGACGAAAGTAACCCAGTATCTCTGCTAACACTGGAGATAATGGATCTCTTGAGCACAGCTGGGGAGAAGAGAGCACAGGAGCTGGTCCCATTCTCACAGACAGTGCGATACTCAGAAGTGCCTATCCATGCTCTGCTCCAGCTAGTTTCCATTGGAATAGGAATAGGGGTTCAATGATAAACCTGGCATTGTCTGTCAGACAGTATTGTAATGGTTTCTAACTGTGATTGTACCCATTATCTTATCCTTGCATCACTACAAATCAGTGGAGATAAGCAGATATTACCCTAAGAGTGTTAATAAGATTATCTTTTGTTGGATGAGGTAATGAACTCAGCTAACTGGTGGTGAATTTGGAGCTTAGAATGACCCTGGGTTGATGCCAAATTACTTGCTGTTTCTCAACACTGCGTTGCCCCCTCCCTATTTCATGGTACAGATGTCTAGCCCTGGTCCTCTTCCTTGAAATAATCTTACTATTTAAACTTCAAAGAATAGCATCTCCAGAAGGAATTAAAAAGGAGGAATGGGGGGCGCCTGGGCGGCTCAGTCGGTTGAGCGTCCGACTTTGGCTCAGGTCGTGATCTCAAGGTCCGTGAGTTCGGGCCGCATCAGGCTCTGTGCTGACAGCTCAGAGCCTGGAGCCTGTTTCAGATTCTGTGTCTTCCTCTCTCTCTGACCCTCCCCCGTTCATGCTCTGTCTCTCTCTGTCTCAAAAATAAATAATCGTTAAAAAAAATTTTTTTTAAAAAAGGAGGAATGGATCTTTTTCTCTTATCGCAATCAAAAAATTTCCCTGAGAGGATTATTATATCAGAAACAGTGAAAAATAAATAAATAAAATGTTATAGACATTGTGTGTGCATGCACATGGCAGAGACACAAAGAAAGGTAATGACAAGCAAAGTACTAAAATACTAAAATGTGTTGAGCATTCCCTATGCTTTACAGGCACTGTGTTAAGTATTTTTCCTGAAATATTTTATTTAAATCCTATGAGTAAGGCAGTATTATAATCTTCAGTTTACATGAGAAATGGGAGGTGCAAACGATCTGTGACTCTCCCAGAGTCACAGATTTAAACCAATGGAGTCTAATTTATACCCAGCTAATGTGACTCTCATTCTCCTAACATTTGAGATCATTGAGAATGACCTCCTCAATAACAGATGTGTGCACTAATACACAGAGTAATTGATATTGTAATTATCAGAGCTTCAGTAATATGCTAGAATATGTTTAGTTACATATAGAAAAAAAGTCTGTGTATCTCCTGAAGAGAAAATATAATTGCCAAAAATATAGTTGCTAAAAATTGTCTTTCTTAGAATTTACATTCATTAATTTGCTTTATTGATTAGCAAAAATACCATTTGAACAGAGAATTTATTTAACATACCTTCTTAGCTTCTCAGTGCTCCTGGAGATTTGGGTATATGGTTAATTGGAGAAATGTACAAAGTTGTGGATTTTTCTTCAGGTCAGTAAGTTAAGCAGGCAGAACCCTTGTATCTTTTCCTGACCTTTGTGGACTGCTTGACTTCTGTTTGGTCCTTTTACTTGTTTCTAATGATTAAATTCTCTAAAAACAAAACAAAACAAAAACAAAAACAGAAACAAAAAATTAACATACATCAAACCTTCTCAGAGAAGACATTCATCAATGCTCCCAGGTTAAGCAGTAGGCACAGTTAGAATAGACTTTCGGCATCATTCATTACAGAGATAAGAAAAAAACCCTTTATAACCTTCCCTGTCAAAAGAGAGTTACTTTGCATTCTTTCCTACTTTCTCTTAGCAATAAGTACTGCAATTTGTTATATCAAGGTAAAATACATTTTAAAATATAAAATATATTGCTGCACTGAAACTGTAATATTGTTTGCAATTATTTCCAATTGTAGAGTCTCTGGATAAGACTGGAGTAAGCATTCTGAATTATTTTCAATAGGATATATTTCTTGTTCTTCAGTCTCTGGGGACTGCATCCCTTGTGTCGTGTCATCTCATGTTAATCTACTTGTTTTTCCCTCTGAAGCTAAGGAAATCATATGTTCTCTTCACAGTTCTTTCCTTTGCCCTAGGGATACCTAAGCCTAGTGGAGAATGAATTTCCAGTTCTGCATTTCTAACCCCCACTAAACATTCTTCTTCTGTCTCCCCCTACAGCTGGTGGTCTGATTCCCTTAGGAGCATTGAAAGAATCCACAAAATAGTAGGTTAGCTCTACCTCTGTCTTCTGGAAGGATTTTGTGTACTTACAAGAATTTATGCTACCTGGATCATGGTGAGGGGCTGATTGGAGGAAACACACAGAGGTAACTATGGAGCAGGAAATCTCAAAAAGCTTCAGAATAAGAACAGAATTCATTTCTAATCCTCATTTGACTGTCATTCAAGGAGGTACCAGATGATGCTCTATCTCTCTTCCACCATGATGGGGACCATCAGAAATTAGGCTGCAAAGTGATCTCCATGGAGCACTCAGATTATTCTAACACTGGATACCAGAATGTGAAGTTGGTGCCATAAAAGATAACCCATTGATAAGGTTGCAATGAACTTTTTATGAAGAACCATGGGACTCTAAAGCCTAGTAAGCAGGCAACAAACATTTATTGATCAACTAACAGAGACCATACTAACCTGTAAAGATGTGACCTCCCCTTTAAAGGAGCTTACATATTAATATGGATTATGAACCAGCTGGTCATCTCCTGGGTCGTAATCAGAAGACAGTAGAGCCAAGCAATAATAGCAACTAATATTAACTGAGTGTGTATTATTTGCCAAGGGTCCTGCTAAACACGTGCATTTTTTTTTTTTATTTCTATTAAGCACCTCCATCACAGATAAGTAAACTGGGGCCTTGAGAAGTGACTTGTCCAAATAGTTAATACACACCAGAACTGGGACTCAAACATGTTTTTTTATTACTCCAGAATGAGCATTGCTAACCATTTTGTGTCATTGCAGCCCAAAAGTAGCAAAGAGTTGGTGAAAAATATCCTTCTGTGATAAATGTAAATAACATATAAACTACAATAATGATGACTGACTTATTTGATGTCCTCTGGACAAGATCGACTAATCGGGAATAATGCATACAATACTTCTGATGGCTAATTTGACGAGCCAACTTGACGGAGCTAAGGGATGCCCAAAGCTGATAAAACATTATTTCTGGATGTGTCTGTGGGGGGGTCTTGTGAAGAGATTAGCATGGGAATCAGTAGAGTGAGTAAGGAAGATCACTCTCGCCATTGTGGGTGGGCATCATCTGATCCTTTGAGGGCCTGAACAGAACAAAAAGGCAGAGGAAGAGGGAGTTTGTTCTCTCTGCTTGAGCTGAGACATCCATCTTCTCCTGTTGGAACATCAGCACTCCTGAATCTCAGGCTTTCAAGCTCAGACCAGAACCTTCAGCTTACCCCACACCCCCATACCATTTTCAAGCCTTGGGCCTCAGACTGAATTACGCCACTGGCTTTCCTAGTTCTTCAGCTTGCAGACAACAGATCGTGGGACTTCTCAGCCTTCATATCCACATGAGCCTATTCCTACACTAAATCTCCTTTTATCTAGATTTACATATCCATCTCCTATTGGGTCTGCTTCTCTGGGGAACTCTGACCAGCACAGTAGTCTTGGCGGTGTTGTTTGCCAAGAGAAAGAATGCATCAGTTATTAGGGGAAAAGTGGAAAGCTAGATGTCTAATGTAGTAAATTATATCACCCCTTAATTGAGAATTATTATTTAATATCAGATGCTTGGAATCAAGAAGGTCTCAATGGAGGTGGTGTTTTTCCTCTGGGGACATTATGGGAATTTATGGTTGTCACATGAAGGGGATAGAATCTAGTAGGTAAGGGGCAAAAATGCTAAAAGCCTGCAAAGTGCAAAACAGTCCCTAACAACAAAGAATTCTCCATGTCCCAGGGTATTCAAGTTTATTTCAGGTATAAGATACTCAATACATAAATAAATACATGGTGAAAAAAAATGCTAAATTATTTATTGTAAATTGCAAATTCTCTTCTTTTTATTTCTCCTCTTTAAATTATGAGTGTAGGTAAATTATTCATGAATGTCATTTCAGAAACATAGAGGGGGCAACATAAGCTACTTGCTATAAAAATATGTCATTGGGGTCTGAGAAAAAATATATATCCATTGTTCCAGGGGATACCTACATACTACTCACAAGCCACCAAAAGTTTCATCTAAATAGATCTTATATCATCTGGCAAAACCAAGAAGAATTCTCTTGTTAAGCTTTGGAGGCTCATTTCATTTTAACTAAATCTTTATTAGGACAGTGTTAGATGTAGCCACATTCTACCACACCATACACAAAAACTACTACTTCTACTCCTACTATCATATTATCAATTAAAAAAAAAACCAGAGAGAGATAAAATTTAGTAAATTAGTAAAAGGTAAAATTAACCTAATAAGCTCATATAAACAAACCAACCTCCAGTTAGAAAGTTTATATGTAAGATAAGATACTCATTTTTTGATTGCTGAACCAAAGATCTAAGCGTAAACCAAGTATGAAATCTTCATAGCAGGGTAATGGAAAGGTGCAGAGGTAGACTTGAACAAGTTATGAAGACATACACGCTATTTGATAATAAGACTTAATGGAATAAATGTGGCAATTCTCCCTAAGTTAATTTATTAATGTAATGTAGTCTCAAAAATATCCTCAGATTTTTCCCTAAGTAAGTTGACTATAAAGTTTATGTAGAAAAATTTTTAAAAATTCTGTTATAGTCATGACCACCCTGGAAAAAAAAAACAAAAGAAAACAAGTGGAGGTGGGACTAGATTTGCTGTTGTAAAATATATAAGGGAGTGTATAATTTAAAAAGGAATTATTGAAGAATGAATTGTATAGAAAGGTGAAGAAACAAGGGAATAGAACAGAAAAACACAAATATAGACTCTACGAAATGAAAATTCAATTCACAAAATTGGGAAAAGATAATTTTTAAAATAAATGTTGGGGCACCTGGGTGGCTCTGTCAGTTGAGTGACAGGGTTCTGATTCCAGCTTAGGTCATGATCTCACAACTGTGAGATCTAACCCCACATCAGCCTCCACGCTGATCATGGGGTCTGCTTGGGATTCTCTCTATGTCTCTCTCTCTCTCCCTCTGGCCCTCTTCCCTGCTTGTGCTCTTTCACTTTCAAAATAAATAAATAAACATTTCAAAAATAAAATAAAATAAAACAAAATGAAATGAAGCAAAAGAAAAGAAAAGAAAGGAAAAGAAAAGAAAAGAAAAGAAAAGAAAAGAAAAGAAAAGAAGTGTTATTGAGACAACTGGATATGCCCAAGGATATTGATTGCTGCATTTTTTTTCTTCTAATAGTAAAAGATCAGAACCAATGCAAATGTCCTTCAACAGGATACTTTAAATAAGCAATGTTACATCCATATAATGGGTTATTATGCAGTTGGAGAAATGAGAGAATATTTATTTCAAATCAAGGTTTGACTTATCAATAAATCTTATAAAAAAGTGAACATGTCAATGTTATTAGGAATTCAATTTTAATCATAAAATGAGATTTAAGAATACAGGTACAAAGCTGGATAAAACAACAATAACAATAACAACAACAAAAACAAACCATACACACACACACACACACACACACACACACACACACACAAACAACATCCACTATCTCCTGACTATAAGAGCTCACTTCAGGTTTAAGGACATATATGGGCTGAAAGTCAAAAAATGGAAAAAGATATTACAAAGGTTTTTTTTAATTCTTTTAAAAATTTTATTCTTGAATCTCTTCTTTTAGGATGAAACTTTATCTCAAGTCAAATAGCATTTCCAAATAAAAAGCAGATTTTTTGAAAATATCAGGTAGGCAGTGAGAATCTTATAACTGTTCATTTTCTTTTTCTTTATATAAATGGGAAACTGAAACAATTTATGTGTGAACTCTCATATGTATCTTATGTACTTGTATGCCACCCTTATGCCAGACTGGCTTCATGTCCAGTTTAAAGATGGCCCATCCATATCACATGGAAGCTATCATCCTCTGTGAAAAGACTTTTAGGCATCAACAAACAGACCTAAGTTAGCATCAAAATCATACCCAGTAGGCAGCTTTGGGCTGGAAAAATAGTGCATGCATTTCTGCTTGAATCAGTCACCACACTGGAGCGGCAGAAAAGAAGTCCCTTGTGTTTCCTTCTTTTTATCATTACGATGGAGAAGGAGTGAAATTCCTTAGAGGTGACGTTCATCAGACCTTCCAGTCTCCTGTGACTGCAGAAATCATGCCAGCTCTTTTCCTCTGAGGATAGTATGTGACTCTGAAACCTGATAAAACCTCCTGCACACAGGAGCAAAGGTGGCTGAGCTAGGAGTTCAGGGACCGCTGCCAGCGTGAGTCACCACCTTTGGATTCTTTTCAGAATATTTGCTCATCGTACCCATCAAATGAAGAGGAGACATTATCCCCAACTGGTAGAAAACAAATCAGGGCACAGGTCAGTATGGGGACAGATGGCAAAAGACATGACCATTAGGGATGTGGCATGACCCTGCCCGTGTTCCTCTGAGCATGGCTTTACTTGGCATTGGGGCCATGCCATTTTAAATGTTCAAAAGTAGACATAAACTATGGGTTTGGCTTTTAGATACTTCACAATAAGTACGCACTCAGAAAATACTAGAGTAGAAAAGTCATGTAGAGTTTGGATTCTTCACCCTATTCCTTTCACAGATAAGGAAGCTGCATCTAATGCAACAATTCATCAAGTTTGAACACCTAATTAGTGGAAAAAACAGGATAACAACCAGGACCCCAGACTCTTATTCTAAAATTCTTTTAATTTGAACATGCAAAAGGAGATGATACATAGAAATCTAAAATATATTTGACCTGTATTAGCTTGTATAAGACAATACTTTTGCTGGTCTTTTTTGTTAATAGAGTTTAACTATGGAATATTCTTATTTATTCAATATTCCACCATTTCTTCAAGGGTCAGATCAGTTGAAGTTTAGCTACATGAGACTACGTGAGACTATATATATACCAGTCTCACGTAGGCTATATACATACATATATATATATATATATATATATGTATATATATAGACTGGTATATATATAGACTGGTATATATATGTATATATATATATAGACTGGTATATATATAGTCTCACGTAGTCTCATGAGAGTATACATATATATATATGTGTGTGTGTGTGTGTGTGTGTGTGTGTGTATATAATGGTTTTCTTTGATCTTTACTCTGATTTTGAATTTTATAGCCTCATCTGTCTCTGCTTGGTTTAGCACTTAATGGAAGTGCTGTGGAAAAATCACTCCTTCACTAGAAGTTAAAGCAGTCCATGGTACATCACCTGTATGGATAAGGATTGGAACTCTTTTTCTGGGGGTTGTGAGCACAAAACTATCTACTGAATTAAATCCTCTTACACAATTAACTTAATTAACACTGACATAATTGCCAAATGCATTAAGCGTGTAGCATATGACAGATACTGATCTTAGCACTAGATAGGTGATAGATAGGTAAGTAGGTAGATAGGTAGGTAGATGGATGATAGATGATAGATAGATAGATAGATGATATAGATAGATGATAGAGAGAGAGAGAGATAGATGATAGATGATGGATAGATAATAGAATATACATACACTCTAACTGATGTGTTTTTCTTGCAGAAAGTTAGCATTAATAAGATATTAATATAGCATTAATCTCATCAAAAAATGAAAAAGTGAGACTCTAAAAAAGATAAGTAATGTGCTAGAAATTAAAAAAAAAATGCAGGTAGCAAAGCCTGGACTTGTCTGTCCACTATAAGCAAGAACAGGCAGAGCACTTTATGATTGGTGAAACCCCTTCCCATACACTTCTCTTTTAACTGGAACCTTGACTCCGTAAGGGAGCAAAGAATGATTTTCTAATCCCATTCTTCAAGTGAGTGAAACGAATTGGTCTCCACATGCCCAGCTGAAGACCAGCCAGCCCTGCCCTACGTGCTGTGTTCTGAGCGGGCATCCCTCACCCCTGTAACTCCTGGTAACATCCTGCACTTTCAAGCTTGATTTGCGTCTGTTTCCTCTATAAAATTATGAGGTTAGACTGAATGAGTCATCCCAGTATCAATAATAGGAATATTTTCCCTTTTGCCAAAGTAAAAGACTACACTGAGAAATGGGAGCACTCAGAGACCTCTTATATTTTTTTCCTGATGGGTTATTTTCACCTTCCAGTGTGAAGCAGAGGGAAAAAATGAACATGGCAGTGTGTATGAAATTGGCAGTCCTAGACTCAATTGCCAGTTCTGCACCTAACTCACTGTGTGACTGCAGGTCCCTTCTGCCTGTTTTTGTTTCCTCATTAACAGAACCTGCAAAGTGACATACACATCCACAGGTAACGAGAATGAGTATAATTGAGGTAAGGACAAGTACTTTTTTTTTTAACAGCTTTATTGAGCGATAGCTGGCATACAATGAATTGAATATATTTAAAGCCGAAATTTTAATGTTTTAGTATATGTATATAAGCCATGAAACATCATCATAATCAACATAGTCAACTAATCTGTCACCCCAAAACGTTTCCTTATGCCCCTTGGTAATCCTTCCCTCCTGTCTCTCCCCACGCACACCTGTACCCAGGCAACCATTGATCGGCTGTCATTATCAATTAGCTGGCAGTCTCTAGACTTTTAGAAGTGGAATCATATAAGGTATATTCTTTTATCAAGTATGTTATCTCACCCTAGTTCTTTTGAGATCCATCCATCATGTTTAATGTATCAATAGTTTGTTTCTTTAATTGTTGAGTAGTATTCTGTTATGAACATACTAAAATGTGCTTATCCTTATTTCTTATTACTTATGGATGGGGCTTTGGGTTGCTCCCACGTGTTTTTTGGTTTTGTTTTGTTTTGTTTTGCAGGGGGAGGATGGCTGGATCATACAATAGATATGTGTATATTTAATTTTGTACTGCCATAGTGTTTTCCAAAGTGGTTGTACTATTTTTTGTTGTTGTTGTTCTATTTTACCTTCCTACTAACAGTAATGAAATTTCCAGTTCCTCTACTTTCTTGTTTACACTTCATATGGTTCATCTTCTTAAATTATAACCATTCTAATAGAGGTGTAGAAATATCTTATTGTGATTTTAATTTGTATATCCTTAATACAAGTGATTTGAGCATGTTCCATGCATTTATTTGCCCACCATGTATCTTGCTTGGTGAAGTGTCTATTCAAGTGTTTGGCCCATTACTTTTGGGTTGTTTGTTTTCTCATTAGTAAATTTTAAGTTTCCTTTTATATTATGGGAACAAGTTCGTTTTTAAGTTTATTTATTTATTTTGAGAGAAAGAGAGAGAGCACATGCATGAGTTGGGGGGGGGGTGCAGAGAGAGAGAGAGAGAGAGAAAGAGAGAGAGAGAATCTCAAGCAGGTTCCGGGCTGTCAACATAGAGTCCAACGTGGGGCTCCATCTCAGGAACCATAAGATGCTGACCTGAGCCAAAATCAAGATTTGGGTGCTTAACTGACTGAGGCACCCAGCTGCCTTCTTAGGAAAAAGAAATTCTTTGTGAAAATATATTTTTCAAACAATTTCTCCAAGATTTATCTTTTCATTTTGTTTCCTAATTGGCTTAATGTATGAAACAATGCACACATTCAACAACATATTAAGAATGAATCAAAAAGTAATTTATAAACTATACACTTTTAGGAAAATATATGGTATTGATTATTCATTATTAGACCCCTTCTTTATTGTGACTGATTATATTCTATGCAGAAACTGAAAGGTGGAGGCACTACTTCCGACCACCATAGGATTTAAGATAACCTGTTCTGAATTTCCATGTTCCAAAGAAAGACATTATACTATTCTGCTCTTGTCTTTCTTAAGCAGTAAACCAACTAAAGGAGATACACTCTGACTTCTCTCTCACATTTAGTAGAGAATCCTACTTATTTCTAAATTACCTCATGTTTTGGCTTGATTTGGTTTGGATTGGTATGGTTTTGCTCACTTCCTTCTCAGAATTCTTCAATGGGCCAGATATAAATCCAACTACATACATACACAAAAAGTTCATACATGCAGCTTTCTGACCACAGAGTTGGATAATGTTTTCTCCATTCCCCCTTAGTGAAGGATACTTGAATCTTAACTCTGAACTGAGCTATGCAACAACCCGTTCATTAGTCAATAGAATTGTCCAAAGACACAGCTGTGTTTTCATCCTGATTACTCCCATGCCAAATCTCTGGATGCTTCTAAATATTAGGGAGCCTAAAGGACTAATTCTGTGTCTGTGCATGGTATGCAAGACAGGAAAAATAAATGCAGGTGCAAAAATAAAGGGATGTAACTTCATTATATCACATTATATCACATGTTCACAATAAAGTGAAGTGAACCCCAGAGTCAGACAGACCCAGCTCTGCTGCTTACTGGCTGCTGACTTTGCTGAAGTTCCTTAATATATAGCCTTATTCTTTTCAGGTATAAGATAGAGAAGACAGAGGTACCTACTTCACAGAGCTGTTGTGAGAATGAAATTTTGTAATGTGTGGAAACACTCAACGTTCTGGCATATAGTTAACGCTCAGTAACTCCTGGCTTTTTAAAAAATATCCACTGCTTTTTTTAAATATTGCTAACCTTCTGCTCCAAGTATTTTACTCTGTGTGTGTGTGTGTGTGTGTGTGTGTGTGTGTGTCTGTCTGTCTGTGTGTATGTGTGTGTGATATGTTATACTTTGAGATCCCTCAGTTGTTCAGTTTCTTTTTGTGCCTATTTGTAATGAGTGTTAATGTTTATTCATTATCTGTGCCCGTATTTGCTTTGTTTTAGGAAGAAGGAAGGGACATTCAAGACTTTTCTTCTTTACTGATTAATAACGCAGATAACTGAACAGATTAGGTCAAACATTTGGTAGCATGTGATAAATGACCTCAGAACACCAAGGTCTTTGGAGAAGCAGAATTTTCCATCTTCTATTTTCACTGGGTACTTGGAGAGAGCACATATCCATCACGTTCATTAAAGTCATTTGGGTTACCCTATGGGTCATAGAACCTGATTACTGGGAAGATTTCTAAAAATCACTTCAAACAGTAAAGCAAATCCAGGAACACATAAAATATAAAAGATGGATAAAGAAAACCACTCAATGGTGACCGAGTTTATCTTTATGGGCATCACTCAAGACCCTCAACTGCAGACCATCTTTTTTGTGGTCTTCCTCTTGATCTACCTGGTCAATGTCGTGGGGAACATTGGTATGATTATCTTGATCATAACGGACACTCAGCTTCACACCCCCATGTACTTTTTCCTGTGTAACCTCTCTTTCGTTGACCTGGGATACTCTTCAGCCATTGCCCCCAGGATGCTGGCTGACTTCTTAACAAAGCACAAAGTTATCTCCTTCTCCAGCTGTGCCACCCAGTTTGCTTTCTTCGTAGGTTTTGTGGATGCCGAGTGCTATGTCCTGGCCGCCATGGCCTACGACTGTTTCATGGCCATCTGTCGACCCCTCCACTATAGCACTCTCATGTCCAAGAGAGTTTGTGTGGCTCTCATGCTGGGCTCTTACCTGGCTGGCTTGGTGAGTTTAGTAGCCCACACTTCCCTCACCTTCAGTTTGAGTTACTGTGGTTCCAATATTATCAACCACTTCTTCTGTGAAATCCCACCTCTCTTAGCCCTCTCTTGCTCAGACACTTACATCAGCGAGATCTTGCTCTTTAGTCTGTGTGGCTTCATTGAATTCAGCACCGTCCTCATCATCTTCATCTCTTATGCCTTCATCCTCGTAGCAATCATCAGAATGCACTCAGCTGAAGGCCGCCATAAGGCTTTCTCCACCTGTGGGTCTCACCTCACTGGCGTCACCCTTTTTTATGGCACGGTCATGTTTATGTACCTGAGGCCAACATCCAGCTACTCCCTGGACCAAGACAAGTGGGCCTCTGTGTTCTACACTATTATCATCCCCATGCTGAACCCCTTGATCTACAGTTTACGGAACAAGGACGTGAAAGCTGCTTTCAAAAAACTAACTGGAAGAAAACCTCAGTAGTGACAAAACATGGAAAGTTGTCATTACCACAGGTAAATGGCAGTAGTAAAAGGGTGGCGACGGTAGACAGAAAACGCAAATGCCATTCCAACAGACTCCACTCAAGCTATCATCCACTCGCTGCATCAGTCTTAAATTCTGTAGGGTTATCTGTAACCTTTAACGCTCTGATATGAAGGAAATATAAATTAATATTTTTTAAAAGCGTGCTGAGCAAGATGTCTTTGTTTTTTTATTTAAAATTGTCTCACATGTTGCTTGGAAAGGGAGACGAAACTTGAAAGGGGAAATAAAGAGCCAATTGCACCAAAGCGTATTTTTTTCAAGGTCATGAGGAATGACAGGTCCAAATGTTGCAAGCTTCTCTACTCTGAAGACAAGTCAGAGAAAATGTAGTTAAATATATAGGGAATGGGACTGGTATAAGGGATGACTCAACTCAGCCCGGGATCCATCCCTTCATATATTCAGCAAAAACTTGTAAGTGCTAAATGTATGCCAGACTCTGGAGGACACAAATATAAGACAGGCATCTGCCAATGAGGAGTGCATCATACATCCAGTTACTATATTATCTCTCTGAAACTGCCGCCACCAATAACCAAATCAAGAGCTATGCAAAGCCCGAGAATAAGAGCTGTAGACCTAGGCTCTGCTGCTAACAGGGTATGTGAGTTTTGACAAGACCCCTCTCTTTAGTGTCCTCAGTTTGAAGACAATTTCCCCCCTTGTATACTTTCACTAAAACCAGTCCCATGCTTCCAAGGCCAGTAACCCACCTAGAAAACACTGTTTTATGTCACAAATCAATCATCACTTCTGTAGGTTTTTCCTGGACTCACTTTTTCCTCATCTGCAAAATGGTGCCAATTTTGTATCGGGTTGCAGTGAGAATTAAGAAAGATAGTGTTATGGGTGATGGGCATTAGGAGGGCACTTGTTGGGATGAGCACTGGCTGTTAATATGTAAGAGCTGAATCACTAAATTCTTCCCAGAAATCATTATTACACTATATGTTAACCGACTTAGATTTAAATTTAAAAATATTTCAAAAAACAAACGAACGAACAAAAGGATAGCGTTCCTGTGGCCAGTTGTCCCTCTGGCACAAGGCAGTTTTGTTTTTATCTTGGAGTAAGTATCAATACGGTTACTTCTCACTCTTAAAAATGCCCTTGTTCAGATATTAAAATATAAGAAAAATCTAAGTAAGGTATTTAAGCACTTTGGGGCTTAATAAATGATAGCTTTCCTCCGTGTTAGTGTGGTACTGTGTACGTAGTCCTTTAATATAAAGGCTTCCTACGGAGCCTGTGAAACTTTAAGGTAGTCTCATTTTTTGTCCTCAAACGCTGGAATATAATAAGTAACACATGCTCATTGAACAAATGAATGACCACGCCCTCCCGGACTAGAGAACTGCCAAAACTGAGCCCCAACTCTGGGTCTCAAGAAACCTACTGAAACTATCTATAAGATCTTGAAATTCACAGGACAACTTTACTGACCCCATATTTTATGATGAAACTGGAGTTATAAACGTTTAAATGGCGTGCCGATGTGCTCCTAGCGTGGAAGTCGTGGCTGAGATTGGAATTTTTTGTTTTTTTTTTTTATTCTTAGTCCAGGGTTTTATAAAATAGAGAAGTGTACAGCCCTGTAGAAAGTGACAGGCATAATTAGAACTGGAGAACCGGTATAAAGATCTGGTTTTTGGTTACATGCAGTCTGATGAGTTGGTGAGATTGATTAGTTGGGATTTAGACAAGATCGTGTTATGAGGCATTTGTTGAAAGACTCACATTCGCCTACGACCCCAGTGAGCTGAATCTTCACGAGGTCAGATGGGCCGGAGGATTCGCTGTATCACGAATAAGCAAGGGAAAGAGGCGAAATAGTTTAGCTTTCGGATGACACTGAGAGAATGGTATTAAGGAGGAAAAATCAGTTTCACTGTGACTTTCTTCCCTTCCAGTGTTTCCCTTCCAGACCTTTACCAACCAGAACACTAAATTAATGTTTTTTCACTTTAAGAGAAAAGATACTCATTAAGAAAGCTGGTAACATGACGTAGGACAACAGGGTTTATTATATCCTCTGCTTTACCATGATGACCTTAAGTCTTTCAACATTACATTATTATCCTTAAAACAAATCAACCAAATCCAAAAAATGCAAATATAATGTCATCGCAGTAGAGATTCTGATAGGTTTATTATACATAAATTTGATGATAAATTTAGAATACATCTATTCCAGAGAGAAAGAGGTAGCTAGCTATAAGACGTGATTGATCGATACTTAAAGATGATCCAATCCCACAACAATCTCTTTTGGTAAATGAAGGAAATGAGGCTCACAGCCATGGAATAGCTTGTTCCTATTAACGTAGCTAAGTTAAAACTGTGCGATTGTAATTTCATTGTTCTCGTTCCAAGTGTAGTCCCTTATAATACACAATAATACCTTAAGCACTGATTAATCAAGTACTGAGAGACTGTAGCTCATGATAACAGTACATTCTCTGATTATTTTGTTTACTCTAGGCTTTAATTTTATTTACATATGAACAAAGTGCTAGTTAGTATTTTTCTTAGCTATGCTGTCATCATGTTACCATCATGCCAAACAAATGTAGGGAGGAAGTAATTCAATGGGACATTTGATGTTGTGAAGGACCAATAATTGGGTTCATCATTTGTGTTACTCTTTTTTTTTAATTTTTTAAATGTTTATTTATTTTTGAGAGAGAGCCAGCACAAGCAGGGGAGGGGCAGAGAGAGATGAGACAGAATCAGAAGCAGGATCCAGACTCTGAGCTGTCAGCACAGAGCCCCACACGGGGCTTGAACTCTTGAGCCTTGAGATCATGACCTGAGCCCAAGTCAGGAGCCATCCAGGCGCGCCTATTTGTGTTAATCTTAAAATAAATTGTTGTTTGTTCTAGCAATGAGGTAACCTATTGTACATAGAATTATCAGTTAAATGTCTTTAAGGGTTACATTTTCCTTTTCTGTCAAAAGAAGCAAACATAGGAAAGGAAGAAAGTTGGCTTGAAAAGGTCTGGATGGGAACTAAGATAGGCGTGGGCTGTGTGAACTGTTTACCACCCTTTGTCCGCCCAACTCCAAGCTACTGATCAAAACAAACTAATCAGAACACATTGATTAGATCTAAACAATTGGTCTAAATAAAACAATTTTAGGAAAACTACACAAAAATACTCACTTCCATTTGTTTACATGTTTCAGCTATGTGTTCCTTTGTGAGAATGGTTTTGCAAATGTTTTCTGCGTTTTTAACTTTGCCACTCATTTATGGAGCCGAAGAGTAAAATGGATGGGTCATTTTTGTGAAGCAAAAAATAAGCTTTCCATTTGATGTACCTTTGGGCATTTCACGTTCCTTTATCAAAACGAATTTAATATTGTTTCTAACTCATAAATAGCCAACCAAGTATGTTGTTATATTTCTTATTTGGTAATATTTGAGAGAATTTCAAATGTTACTTTTGTTCAGAAGAAAGTTGATTAGAAGTAGATGTTTCTAATCCTTATTCATGTCTCAAGCAAACATATAAAGTTATATATATTAAGGCACATATAACACAAAAAAAGCACCCTGCTTGTAATGAATTTGACTAGTTGGTTACTGATTTTGCCTTTTACTTTTTGAATCAATGTTAAACCAGTCCATCAAGAATGCTTCATTTACTGATTTTATATGACCTTCATATTTAGGTAAACGAAATGGTTGCATTTTAGTTGTTGAATATCTGAGAGTGGAATTGCACTTTTATTTTCTTCTAAATTGTAAAACAAATAAGTGAGGAAATTTTTGAAATAGAGTAGCTAATTTAACGGCATGTTAATCAAAGGCCATATATATGGGTATTAAGCATAATAATGCTAAATTATATTCTATTCTCTGAATTCAAAGAATAATTATTTTAAAAAACAATTCTTTTTAGAGCTTCAAAATACAGGAAACATTTATTTCCACAAATGTGTGTGTGTGTGTGTGTGTGTGTGTGTGTGTGTGTGTGTCACATTTTACTAAGAATAAATCATTACTCCTTACTAGTCATCTCAGCCCTGCATGGTCTGGCTGCCTCATGAACTTTAAATGAAGCAATATTTTGATATATTTGTTACAAAGCAAGCTTGTATGTATGTAAAGGGGTCAAAATTGGTCTAAACCAAAAAGTAGATGCATAGTCTTATTTCCTTGTTCACTACCAAATTAACACAGATGTGAAATGTTATGTCCAAAATCCCTTATCTGAATTTCTCCACCTGAGTTAAAAATTCAGGATGTTTCTCTATATGAAGATGCTTTAGGTCCTCCAGCAGTCATAAGATGTTTCATCTTACTGTTATAATGTCAAGCAATTAATTTCAGATAGTCTATGATTTTAGAGAACTAAAAGTTCATAGTAAGTAAGCAAATAGTCACCCAATGAAAGAAGTTATTTTGGCACATTAAAGCTGCAATTTGCCCTTGGAGAATATGTGTTCCTGCTGAGTTTGCAGCTGGCTTTATGTGTTCTTTATGAATGGCAGGACAAACATTGACGGTTCAAGGTCTTATTTATTGTCTTACTTCATATCCAGAAGTCAGCCATCTTAGATTAACAGTTAACTTTATGTCCCATTAAGACCCCTCCTGTCTTCTGTTTTGCAATAGCTCTCCTTAAAGCTCCTTTCACATCTTGGTTCCTTAGGCTATAGATCAAGGGGTTGAGCATAGGTGTGATCACAGTGTAGAACACTGCAATGATCTTGCCCCCAGCCCTGGAGGACTTCGACTGGGGTCTCATGTACATGAAGATGGCAGTTCCATAGAACAAGGCCACCACTGTCAGATGGGAGGCACAGGTAGACAGTGCCTTGTGCCTTCCAGAAGCTGACCGTATCCTGAGGACTGATAGAAGGATTCGGGCATAGGAAACAACAATCAGGAGAAAAGGAATGAAGACGATGATAATACTGAAGATGAAAACAACCAGCTCAGTAAATGAGGTGTCAGTGCAAGCCAACCTCAGGACAGAAGGGACCTCACAGAAAAAGTGATTCAGGACATTGGGCCCACAGTAGGGCAAACTCAAGGTGAGGACATTGATAACCATGGAGCTCAGGAAGCTACTGGACCAAGAAATGGCTGCCAATTGGACACAGATACTTTGGTTCATAATGACAGTATAATGAAGAGGGTGACAAATGGCTACATATCTGTCATAAGCCATGACCCCAAGAAGAACACATTCAATCATTCCAAAGGAGAGGGAGAAGTACATCTGAGTAGCACAGCTAGAGAATGGAATGGTCTTTTTCCCCACCATGTTGGACAGCATTTGTGGGACATTGGTGGATATATAGCAGATATCTAGAAAGGATAAATTAGTGAGGAAGAAGTACATGGGGGTTTGGAGACGAGGTTCTATCTGAATAACAGTGATAATTATAATATTCCCCACTACTGTTAACAAATAGAAAAACAAGAACATAATAAAAAGAATGAGCTGCATCTTTGGCTGAGATGAGAGGCCCAGGAACACAAATTCAGTCACAGTGAAGTTTGTTTTTATCATATCCATTATTCAAACCACCCCCTTTTTACAGAAGCATCCGCTTGAAGACAAACATCAAATGTCCTATATCTCAGTGTTGGAAATTTAAGACATAAATAGGAAAGCAAAGAAAAGTCTTGATCTGGAATCATGCCTTGAGTATCTGAGTTGTACTACAAATGGAAAGCTTTTCTTCTACTTTTGGAGGCCATAGTCTCTTGATGAGGTTAAGATTTCCAAACTCAACGACTCTTTTTAAGTTAAGCAGATATACTTGAATCTTCTCCAAGAATATGCTCTTTGGTTGGTTTATAATCTGTTCAAAACCTACTCATTCTTCAAAGCCTTCCTCATGCCCTACATTTTTAAAAAGGTCTAATTATGTCCTTGCTGCACACCCAACAACAGAGCAGCATGACGTAGAACTTAAGTAAAAATCAAGGAAGGGCATAGCTTCCTGTGCTAACCTAAAAGTAATGGCAGGAACAGATTGGCAGATACATTCTTCTGTATCACTCTGAGACAACCTTCTCCTGCTTAGACACCCGGACACCCGAAGAACGAAGACTGCACACACCAACAAAACCAGTCATGGATCACACAAATGGCCAATTCTACCAGCCTCACCACCTCCATATTGTGGGGTCTTGGATAGTTTCATTAGATAAAAAAAATGGGAGAAGTGATTTTTTGCAGATTAAATTAAATGATGTGTATAAAGAATTTAAGACAATATCTACATGCGAGAGCCAGTCCGCAAATAACATCCAGTATTAATTGTTCTGCTAATGTACAGTGATGCTACATTTATCTAGAATTCACTTCTGTAATAAAAACTGTTTCAGAGAAGTCAAATGAATGAAAAAGATCCAGACAAGTTAAAGTTACCAGGTCTACTCATTGAGAGCTCCTCATCTCCCACCCTGTGCCTACTTACTCTAAATTTATTTATGCACTAAGTTAGTGTGTTTGGCTAACTGACTTGCAGCCATGAGCAGATCAAAAGCAGTGACTTAAGGCAGATACATAGGGTAAGGAAGTGTCCCAGAGACAGGCGCAGTTACAGCAGCCAGAAGAACTGCCAGTCATTCATTCACTCATTTGTTCATTCATTTTTGTCTTTCTTTCTTTTTTTTTCATTCTTTTTTTTTTCAAAAATGCCTTTATAATAATCTAGTATGTACCAGATGCTGGGCATACACTGGTAAACCCAATAGACATTGTCGACAGTCTCAGAGCTCAGAGTTGAGTGGCAAGTTGTGATGAAGAAAACAGCCCCTTCCCCGAGAGCATGGGGAATCTTACCAGGAAGACCTTTAAGAACCAAGTAGTTGTGGGTCATGAAAAAGACCACTTTATCCAATACATCCTTTCTCAAATAGTATCGAGTCACATGTAATGTCTTTTAAAGGGCTTTCTTATATTTTGATTTGAATCAGGGCTTTTCAAATCAAATAATTCAGTGAACTGATACACTAAATTATCTAAAATCTGAAGTCTAGGGATACAGGAGGGGCGGACCTGGAAAGAGGAGGGAGAAGTCAGGTCACAGTCCTGTGTTCACCTGAAGCAGCAGGAAATGGAGTGAGCGGGAGTTTCAGAGCTTCCTCCCAGTCCCTTCAAACAGCACTAAGAAAGTTCTGTTGCAAGGAAGAAACGTTTTGGTGATTCTAGAAGTGACTATGACATAAATGACATCCACAGTGAGTTTCTCTGTTGACAAAGTGACACACACTCAGGAGATCGCACCATTAGTAGTGAGGTGGATGGGGTGTGCCACTGGAGAGCAGGATGACGCGTGTGGGTCCGCCACGTGCCCGTGCACAATTCATGACACCAACCTGTGCCCAACTGTCCTCATCCGTGGGACTGGGGCAGAGCAGGCTCCTCAAAATTGACGGACGAGATAAATGAGATAATGCAAGTAAAACACCTAAAATAGAGTTAGACATATATAGTAAGAACTCAGTATATGTTAACTATTATCATTATGATTCGTGTGATTCTCGCTAAAGAATCTTGTCAAGTGCACAGATCATGAATTATTGGCATTCTTCACCCACTCCCCTAAATGGCAGAGAGACTAAGTCTTTAAGATGCTAAACAACTTGTCCTAAATCACTGAATTACTGAATATATATACAACACACATGTGTCTAATATAGCTGTGTCTACAGTGAGAAAACCACGGCAAATGTAACAGTCCTGGTTCCCTAGGCATGTATGCATATGTAGAATTGTTCACATAAAGGAACGTAAGTATACTGGCTCCACATTTAGTGCCTTTACATGCACAAACAGCATTTTTAGTTACTTGATGGCTACAGCTGCTGAAAGAGAGTTAGAATCCATTCAATTGTCACTTTCCAGGATACAAATCTGTTTCTATTCCTATCAGAACACAGAGTTGCAAGTCCATTACAAGGAAAAGAGGAATAAAGACACTCTTGCAGAGGAACGTACCTCCTATAATAGGAAGCAAGCTCACCCAATTAGATATAGGTTGAAAAGCCCTGGATAGTTGGTAATTACCTGTAGATTCTATACAGCCATCTCAAGCAAGCAACCAACCCCCTAGCTGACTGCGCACGTCCGTCTTACCTCTCAAGGCAAAAAGCTACGGTTGCTAAATGCCTCCTTCCAACTTTTCTGCCTGGAAAACTCAGTTCTATTCAGCCCTTTAAATAGTAGGCATGTATGACATTCTCTTGGAAACTCTCCCTAATCTAATTCATCTGAACAAAGTTAACGAGAGCACCCTCTGCTGAACCATTTTCATCCTTTGAACATACTTGATTGTTGTCCTTATGTGAGTGAATACAAAGTTGTGAGTCTATCTCTCCAATTGACTTTGGGTTTCTAGGGATCCTGTTAGGTTGATTTATGTTTTGCCATTCCCTGGCACATAATAAGCACTCTCAAATGTTGATAAAACTCAAATAAACTCTTCTTAGTTCTTATTTTTCTTAAGTCTGGAGCTCAGATGAAGAATAAATCTGAGCCGTAATTTTAGTGGAAGAATAGAGTCCGGCAAAATCATTTACTACCAAATCACTTATTTTTCTAAACAATACTGCCTAAGGCTCAAAAAGCCACCTAATTCAGTTTGGAGAAAAGGGAGAGGGAGAGGGAGAGAGAGAGAGAGAGGGAGAGAAATAGTTAATGTGACTTGTTACCAAGAAGGTACAACATGTGTTAACTTATACTTTACTTAAGCTCAGGTTATTTTGTCTTCATATAGACACAGCATATCAGGCACGTTACGTATTTCACAGAAAAATGGCTGCTCTTTCTGTTCTGTAAGTCACAGAAAGAAATCTACAATATATTTTACATCATGCTAGAGAAATCTACTGTTCCTTCATAAATTCAGGATTTTTAAAAGCTACATCTTTAATCTTTGCCATATAAATCATGTGTGCAATGGAAAACATTTTTTGCTACAAATTGTTTATTAAGTTTGAAGGATAGATTTTGATGTGTAGCAATGATATTATCGGTCTTTCATAATCCATACCTCCTTTTCCAGGGATAATGTTGCAAGGCACCGTAGTGTTGGGGTAAAAATCAACTCTGGAAAAAGACCATCTGAATATGAATTCTGACTCTACCGGCTCTCTGGTGGGTCATTCAGGTAAGTTTCAAAACTTTTCTAAGCCTTTTTTTTTCTCCTAGCTCAAGTGGGAACTATATTAGTATCTAATTCATAGGATTATCTTAATGATTACATTAGAAAGTCCATCTAGCAATTTTAGCATAGTATCTGACACATAGAACCTAAGAAATCATAGCTCACAATATAAACTCCAGGCTTGTAACCAATTTGCTATAAATAGCAAAATCTGCTTCAGATTCTGTGTCTCCCTCTCTCTCTCTGCCCCTCCCCCACTCCCACTGTGTGTCTCTCTCTCTCAAAAATAAATAAACATTAAAAATTTTTAACCAAAAGAGTAAAGATAGCATCAAAATCCTGTTTCCCACCTAGTTAGGGAAAAACTTTAGGAAAAGCTAACCAGGAACACCTTAAATATTTTTGCCAGTGAATCCATTGGTGAGTTTTGAAAATTATACTAGAAAAAGAATTAATCATACTTTTGCAAAAGCATTACTAAGATTGTTTACGAACTGCACTGTAGATGATAATTTACCACTTAGTGTAAATTAGCTACACAAAGTATTTTTTTAAGTTTATTTATTCATTTATTTTGAGAGAGAGAAAGAACACAAGCAAGAGAGGGGCAGAAAGAGAGGGAGAGAGAGAGTCCCAAATGTGTTCCATGCTGTCAACACAGAGCCGACATGGGTCTCAATCTCACGAACCCAGAGATAATGACCGGAGCCGAAACCAAGAGTCAGACACTTAACTGACTGAACCACTCAGGCATCCATTTCAAAAAGTCTTTTAAACAAATAATGGGGGTTTGGGTTTGATGCAACATGGAGGAGAAGGAGGCAAATATGAAAATGTGAAAGCAAGGGGTCCAAGGAGGCCATGCTCTGAGAGGGAGCCAACCCCACACTCCAGCAAGAATACCATGTTAGTAAACATCAATAACACAAGCTAACAAATTGTGATATTCAGAACAGGCACCCCCACCACCCCCACCTGCAAAACAAAACAAAACAAACAAACAAAAACTTCTTTATGGAAAAGGAAAAAATCACCCAAGAAGAAAATGATATTAATTCTGTGCATTATAATTCTCTATTTGCGTGACAAATATTTTTGTAGGTACTTTGCTGGTATTAAATCGTATCTTTACAATAACTCCAAATGTACTTAGATCCATTCTGAAGAGGAGACAATTGAAGATGAGAGAAACTATGCCATTTTCTCAGTCAGAGCATTTAGCTGAGCCATCATTTGTACTTTAGTCTGCCTAACTCCAAAATCTTCTAGTTAAATAACTGATAGCTTCATTTCACTCTTCCTTTTTTCTTTTACATCTAATAGACAATAGGCACAACATATAAAACCTACCCGAAGGCCATAACCAATGCAAAGCAATAACCTGCTTCATACCTCTCCGCACCACATACTCATGTACACAAAAACCGATGAGAGATGGTGCTATAATCCCATTCAGCCCTTTTGGAAAGATGATGAATGCATACAGAGTGCAGCCCCGAAGTCGTCTGAGTATCCTTGCTTCGGGACCTTTGGCTGAATTTGAGATTCTTGAGGGATAATGTCCCAGATCAGTAATTAAAACTTAATTATGTGTTCCGAGGTATTCCTGGTTGATGCATTTGTTGGTTGCTCCTCCTCCCCTCCCTGCTCTGCAGATGAACCTCTATCAAGGTTAAAGTGACCCTTCCGAGTGATCAGGGTGTCCTCATCCTTCAGTACTGCCTAATACCAGTCATCATAAATATGAGTGAGTGCATTCACTGCAAGAAGAGCAAAACGCAAAATCCAGGGTTCGGAGACCAAACACAGAGTCATTTCCTGGAACCTACTGGAATTTCGGGATGCTAATGATGCTAGTGTACTCTCAACTATCCACATAGCAAATGTGAACCCTACACTCCCCTTTCCATGATCATAGCAAACTCTGGAACCATGTACTATTGCATAGTGATGAAATACAAACTGTTTCTAGGGAAACAGTAGGGCCAGCGTGGGGACTTCCTACATGTGACCTCAAACACATCACTTCACTTTCATGAGCCTCAGCTTATGCGTCTTTAAAATGGACACAAAAAGTCTAGACCACTATATTGCTCCCTTGTTATGGAACCAAAGGGAGGAAGTGAAAAAAAAAAAGGGGGGGGAAGAAAATAGGGAAGGAAGAGAGAAAGGGAGGGAAGTAAAAAGTTAACATTAGTTAAGTCCTTCCAATGTACAAAGAGCCAGCTGAGTCAAATCATGCCTTCACATAATGATATCACTTAATCTGGTAATTCTCAAATCCTGAATGGCTGTTGTAGTTTCTTTGGCTTTATTTATCAATTTATTCATCAATGCCCAGACCTACGCTGAATCAATTAAATCATAATCCTTGCAGATAGGACTCTGATATAGGTACTTTTAAAAGCTCTCCAGGTGAGCCCTTAACACCTGATTTTCCGACATTTTTAGTGGGAAAAAAAAAGATACATTTGTGGATTTACACAAAACTGCCCAAAATATTGAACCTCTTAGGGAGTTTCATACTGTTGCTTCCACTTTTTTCCCTACTGTATTCCAACTTTTAAGAACTACTGTTGAAAACAATCTAAAAAGTACTGCATCCAAGACTTTTTGGAATGTCCAATTCTACCTTGAGAAAGCTGGAGACTCCCAGAGTAGATCCCTACCAGGTGTCAACCCCTCAGAGTGCATTGGCTTTGGAATTGCAGTTGAAGCTGCTCAGTATACAAAGGAAAATCAATACATGGAACATATCTGTTATCGTATATTTGAGCCTCACAACTCTGAGAAACAGAGAGGACTCCACTAGACTGAAATCCAGAAGGAGCAATTACTTTCATAGGTTTGTGTAGTTTACAAGTGATATGAAAAGCGCTGAAGGTTTTCTCACATTAATATGTACATTGTCTGGGTCCATGGTCAGCACAAAGACCTATTATAAATTCCGGAGGTCTTTTTTCATATTTTTTTTACATTTATTTATTTTTGAGAAACAGAGTGAGACAAAGCATGAACAGAGGAGGGGCAGAGAGAGAAGGAGGCACAGAATCTGAAGCGGTCTCCAGGATCTGAGCAAGCGGTCAGCACAGAGCCTGTTGCAGGGCTCGAACCCACAAACTGTGAGATCATGACCTAAGCCAAAGTCGTACGCTCAACCGACCGAGCCACCCAGGCGCCGCTAAATTCCGGAGGTTTTTTGAAGCAATATGGTATCCTATTGATGATAAGATGACATGATCTTATATAGAGAAAACTCAAAAGACTCCATCAGAAACATGTTAGAACTATTACAAAATTTTAATAAAGCATCGGGGTAAAAGAAATCAAAATGCAAACATTAGTTGCATTTATATACCTTAACAACAAACTATCTGAAAGGAAAATTAAGACAAAAATCCCACTTACCCTAGCATCAAAACAAATAAAATATTTAGGAATAAATTTAACCAAGGAGGTAAAAGATCTGTACACTAAAAACTAAAAGACATTGATGAAAGAAATTGAAAAAAAACATAAGTAAATGAAAAAGAAAGCCACTGTTTATGGGTCAGAAAGAAAAAGATTGTTAAAATTTCCATACTACTTTAAAATGTCCATACTGCCCCAAAACAATCTACAGATTCAATCTATCAAAACCTGTATGGCATTTTCCCCAGATATATATAAAAAAAATTTAATGCATATGGAACCACAAAAGGCCATGAACAGCCAAAACAGTCTTGAATAAGAACAAAGCTGGTGGCATCATATTTTCTGATTACAAAATTCTGTAATTAAAGAGTATGGTGCTTGACTAAAAACAGACATGTACACCAATGGAATTGAATACAGAGCCCAGAAAAGGCTGATCATTGAAGGTCAACCTATCTTCAACAAAGGTGCAAAGGAACCCACAATGGGGAAAGATGGTCTCTTCAGTAAACATAGAGAAAACTGGATATACACATGCAAAAGAGTGGAACTGTACTCTTAATTACCCACTGTATACAAAACTCAATTCGAAATGGATTAAAAACTTACATGTAAGACTTAAAACTGTAAAGCTATGAGGAGAAAACATAGGGAAACAGGCTTCCAACATTCTCAGTGCAGATTTCCTTTTCTGCAATCAGTGCCCTGCAGTTCACATCTGTGATGGAGCACGAGAACTTTCACACTGTCCTTTCCAAGAGCTCCATCCATATACTCTCTCAGACCTCCTTGTCACTAACTTTCCAGTCTTATTCCTAGTCCCTGCTCAATTAGTCCATCCACTAGTTGCTGTTAATAAAACAGTATAGAGATACACCTCAGACTGCCACTCTTTCTATGCTCAGAGAAGACAATCCATTGTACCGCTTGATATTTTGCATGACTTTCACACACTTAAGATCTAAATTTGTATCCTTACTACTACTGCCCACTTAAGGATCAGTAATTCTTAGAGGACAGTCTATGTTTTAGAGAAAATAAATAACTTGTGCCTGAAATACTCTGTTGTGTCTAGAAAACATAGATGCTTCTAAAACAATAAGGACAGGAACAAAAGGAACCGACTTAAAGGGTCCCATATGGTTGAAGTTGTGGCATTCTGAGTATCAAAGAAAAATCATGATAATAACCAGAATAGTATACTTTTTATTGCAATATATTGAACAAATGAAATCCAAGGAGTCCAGGATACTCATAAAAAGAGAAGTATATAGAGAGAGTGTAAGAATGTAGTGATATCGGGGCACCTGGGTGTCTCAGTCGGTTAAGTGTCCAACTTCAGCTCAGGTCATGATCTCGTGGTTTGTGAGTTTGAGCCCCATGGTAGGTTCTGTGCTGACAGCTCAGAGCCTGGAGGTTGCTTCGAGTTCTGTGTCTCCCTCTCTCTGGCCCTCCCCGGCTTTCTCTCTCTCTCCCTCTCTCTCTCTTTCTCAAAAACGAGTGAATGTTAAAAAAATTAAAAATAAAAAAGAAGGTAGCAATAAAACAAAAGAAAGGGAAATATTCATTTTGATTGGGTTTTAAAAAATGGCAATATGATTAAATATAGAGAGAGAAATACATATAAATATATAGAAATTCAAATAAATATCAATATGTCCATGTTTTATTGGTATAAGCAGCAAATAATAACTATAAAGATCTATGTTTTCCAAATAGTGCCAGTAAAACTGGGAGTTGTACAAAGATCAGAAAGAAATAGTCAGCACTGAGGAATACTACTACTAATAATAATCAGTAGCAGCTATAACACCAGAGAATAACCAATTGAAAAAGGGTAGTTCTGATATTCTGAATTAGATAATAATTCTTAAATGAAAAGCTAACTATGCAGATTCAATCTTTGATTTAACAGATGAAGATTAAATACACTTACTAACTAGAATAAAGTTATTATAAGATTAAATTTTTCTTGAATTATTCTCATGTATTAAATTAATGCATAATAATAACATAAAACGGGTTATTTAATGTTGGCTGAGAATTGAAAAAATAATTTTAGAAGGAGTATCATTTTTCAAAAAAAAAGACAAAAAAACACTTCTGTTTGAAAAGTCATATTGACATTAAAAGTTTAATAATAAAAGAGGAGAATTAATCATTTGACATGTTTCTCCTGTTTTATTTACTTTAGGAAAACTATTCTATTTTCCAAATAAGAAATGACTGCTGGCCTGAGAAGATATTTTTATTCATTTTTGTTTTGTAAATTTACCTTGAGGAGATTTCCAAATAAGTTTATTACAACATGAAAAGATTACAATAAGCATATAAGTAATCTTAGGAAGTTAGCACACTACATATAAACATTATGAAGAAATTAACTAAACCTATGGTATTGATGTTAACCACATATTTTGTCATCACTGCATTGGGAATGTCTTATCTTCAGTAAGTAATCAGTGGGAAAAAAATCAATTCTATTGAGTATTTAATTATACCATAAATTGCTAGGGTTCTTGAGGAAACACAATGAATTCCTGAATCCTTCATGGGTCCACTTGTGATAAGTTTGCCTTGATTAATCCTTACGTTTCAGTCTCCTTGGTTTATCACTTTTAGAGCCCAATCCCCTACATGCTTCCTGAATTTGTGCCAATACAGATAGGGAGGATCTTATAAATTTCTTAGTGTAAATTTCCTCTAAGAGAAAGTCTTTGATTTCTTCATCTGGGCTAATGATATTTAATTTCATTGCAGAGTCAATGTGGTATGGTGAATTTGGGTGTTGAGAATTACATAAGTCCATGAGGAAACTTTTTTAAATTTTTTTATTAATTAATTAATTCATTTATTTATTTTTGAGGGAAAATGAGAGTGAACATGCAAGTGGGGGAGGGGCAGAGAGAGAGACAGAGAGAGAGAGAGGGAGAGACTCTGTAAGCACAGAGCCTGGCATGGGGCTCAAACCATGAGATCATGACTTCAGCCAAAGTCCAATGCTTAACCAATTGAGCCGCTCAGCTGCCCCCATGAGGCAACTTCTTAAGCATAGTCATTGGAAAACTTGTCCAGAGAAAAGCTATTTCCCTCAAGTGGGCAAATTTAGGTACTGTCTCGTCAAGCAAGGATTTTTGTTTTTGGATCTGTCCTTGTCTACCCAATATCACTATCCCATTGCTTAATGGTCGTAATTCTTCCCTCCATCAATTATTTTAGCTTACCATAAAATCTCTGGCTGTGCTTAGTATTTAGAGTTGACCCTTGAACCACACAGGGGTTAGTGGCACTGACCCACACATATTCAAAAATCAGTATATAAATTCTGACTCCCCAAAAACTTACCGACTAATGGCCTACCATTGACTGGAAGCCTTAGTGATAACATAAACACATATTTTGTATGTTCTATGTATTTGATACTGTATTTTTACAATAAAGTTAGAGAAAAAAATGTTATGAGGAAAATCACAAGGAAGGGAAAATATATTCACAACACTTCCTGTATTCATTGAAAAAAATCTGCATGTTAAGTGGATCCACACAGTTCAAACATGTGTTGTTCAAAGGTCAATGTCATTGGTATTGCTTCTCTGCAGTCCTCACAATCAGTCCCTGGCTTGGACCTCAACCATATCTTTCCTAAAGGACTAATGGAAATGGGAAGCTCCCTCAAACCCACAGTGGAAGCTTTCCAAATGCACTTTCATGTTTACCATCAGGTAATCACAGTCTGGGGTTCAAAAGACCCTATGATTTTTCCAATCAATGCTATTGTGGTTGTGATCAATCCTAACGCCAGTTGATTTTTCAGTGCTTTGCTCTTTTACTGCACTTCAAGCTGTGACATTGCTGGTAATGATTAACACAAGAAACGACAGGTGCTGGTGAGGATGTGGAGAAAGGGGAACACTCTTGCACTGTTGGTGGGAATGCAAACTGGCACAGCCACTCTGGATAATGATATGAAGGTTCTCAAAAAAACTAAAAATAGAACTAACTACCTTATAATTCAGCAATTGCACTACTAGGTATTTATCCAAAGGATACACAAATACTGATTCAAAGGGACACATGCACCCTGATTGTGGGGAATAAGCTTAGGAATCCCTGGGCTTATACCAATGGGTTAACAAGGCATTAAGAAGTACAAAGTCATAGGATGCTCACACCCAAGTTTGGGTAAACTCAAACCCAGAGTTTGACCCCAGAATAGGGAGGTGCAGAGTCCCCAGAATAGAGAGGGAGGGGTAAAGGCCCCAGAATAGAGAGGGGCACAAAGGCACCCAATACAAGATTAGGCCTTCAGGGCAGAAGCGCCCCGCCCCCCCCACCCCAATTTAGCACCATAGCAGAAAGTTGCTTTCACAGGAGGGAAGGACCAAGTTAGGTAAACAGGTAAATTGAGTTATAGACCGCTGTGTTGAAGGTAAAGCAGCCCAGAGTGGAGATGGTTAACAACAGAAAAGGTGCCTTGTTAACCCTGAAGTTATTTCCCCTCTCTGTCTTATCCCCTAGGCTAGCTAAGGTAACAGACATGGCGCCTCCTGTACGCCATTAAGAACCATCTGCCCATCTTCCCAGCGCCAGGATTTTGTTTTATATTGACCCAAACCCCAAACACCATATATATTCAAAACCCCAACTTAATGTTCCCAGCTTCTTTGTCTCTTTGTGCATGCCCATCATGTTTGTAAGCCTTCTGATCTTAATAAATATGGGGCAAGACCCTTGTTCGGGGCTCTTATCTTTTCCGGGACATTAGCCATCTCTCACTTTTCATCCTGCGTCCTGCTCTTTTGCTACACAAAAGAGAGCTTGAGACTTAGAGCCTACAACACCTGACGTTTATAGCAGCATTATCAACAATAGCCAAACTATGGAGAGAGCCCAAATGTCCATCGACTGGTGAATGGATAAACAAGATGTGGTGTCTGTATATATACATATATATACACACATATACAATGGAATATTACTCAGCTCTAAGAAAGAATGAAATAAGCCAGTCAGAGAAAGACAAATAGCACATTATTTCACTCATTACGTGGAATTTAAGAAACAAAACAGATGAGCATATGGGACGAGGAAAGGTAAAGAGGGAAACAAACCACAAAAGACTCTTAATGATAGAGAACAAACTGAGGGTTGTTGGAGGGGGGTGGGTGGGAGATGGGCTAGATGGGTGATGGGTGCTAAAGAGGGTGCTTGTTGTGATGAGCACTGGGTGTTGAATGTAAGTGATGAACCACTGAGTTCTACTCCTGAAACCAACATTGTTTATGATAAATAACTAAAATTTAAATTAAAAATAACGTAAAAAAGTATCATGATGCCACTACATGCCATGGCTTACCAGTGTCTCATTTCCCTATTAAATGATGTATCTGCACATTCTTTAAATATGTAATCAAACTAATCTCAGCGACCAGTTTAAGGGTATCATTTTAGGCTACTCCTCATATTAATTACCATATCAGTCAGAGTCGTATCAGGAATCAGATGGCCCAAATTGAAGAGGACTTAATAGAGGAACTATTTATAAAGATGTGAATGGAGTATGGAAAAGCCACAAAGGACAGACTAGTCCTTTGACACAGAATTTTACTACATGTGAGCCTAAAAGGAGAAGGGGAAAGAGCTGTTATCAGAACACAGAGAGAGAGGGAGAGAAAGATTTTTTCGTGAGGAAGATGGGATAAAAACTGTGGCATTGATCTAGGGATTAATGTGGCCTCGATTGGCTGTGCAGGGACAGAGTCTGGGAATACACGTTCTAAACCATCTCTTTTCTTCTGTTAGCTCTTCCCCCAGTGGCCAAATTGACTGATACAGTTCATACAGGTTGGTCTCCTGGAACAGAAGATAGAGTGGCAAAGGATGGCAGTCCATGTAGAAGGGAAAATGGAAAATATACTTAGTATACTGCCTACAGAAATATTGTTACCCAAAACTGGGTCAGCCTCTTGGTGGATGTGAAGCCAAAAAACACAGCAAAGCCAAAGAGTAGCAAAAGGAAGGGTTTTACTTGTAACAAGTAAAGGAGAACACCAAGTGTCTTTCCCAAAGCAGTGCCTCCTGGACTTATAAAAATGGAGACGTTCTAAGCTAAGGGTGCCTACACATTCACCAAGGGGCTTATGCAATGGGGAATCCAACGTGGAATTGGGGCAGGTGGCAATCATAAGATTGCCAAAGTCACAAGAGCCGGCAAAGGTCTGCATCATCGATATACTGGCTCCAGTTGCTTGGGTATCTGAGGTATCTGAGGGCTCACAGGGGTTCAAATCTGGAAAAGATAATTCAAGAGTCTATATCAGGGCAGTCTTCACTTTTGAATCAGCACTGGGAGTTTTACCACTGATTTGTTGTCCCTGGCATGATTAGATTATTTCCAGGCCTGATAATGACTGTTTAGCAGAACACAATGACTTATAGATTCTTTCACAAGATGACCAGAGGCCTAAAATGACTTTTCTTATGTCCAGAAAGCTATGTGTCTTTCATCTTCTTGGGACCTAACTGCTGCTGCTTACAAAATCGGTACCTGTGTGTTTATCAGTAGTCGATCCATATATATATATATATATATATATATATATATATATATATTTTTATATATGTATATATTTATATATATTTTATAAATAATATAAATATTATATTTTATAATATAAAATTTATAAAAATATTTTATAAATATAATATAAAATATTATTTTATATTATATGTATATTATATATTATAATATAATATAATATATAATGTTAATAATTGATAATTAATTATTAATAATTAATACTGATAATATTAATACAATAATATAATATATGTAAAATATATAAATATTTATATTATATATTATAATATATTTATATTATATTATTTTATATAATATTATAAAATATTATAAATATTTATATTTATAATATAAATATTATATTTATAAAAATATTTTATAAATAATAATAAATAAATAAATAATAAATAATATAAAATATAAATATAATATAAATATAAAATATAATACATAAATATAAAAATATAAAATAAATAATAAATAAATAATATTAATATAAATATATATATTATATTTATATATATGGATCATATCTGTTTTACATATATGGATGGATTCAGCAAAACTCAATATAGAATGTGAAGAAAAACTATGGTCAAATAAATCTATCACTGGGGAATTACAGTCTCTAAACAAAACATTTTTGAATCTTTATTAAATAAGGTTGACCTGACTTTGCCCATGCATAGTTTTAATTGCTTTGTTTGCCATTCCCCCAAGCTTTAAAACCATGAGGAATTCCATGGATATAAACCCCCCGAGATTGTGAAACAACAAAAATTCAGCTGAGTAATTTGAAAGATCAAAGATCAGCTTTTTTAAATGATTCATGAATTAGCATATCTCTTTGCAAATAGAAAGGAGCTCTGTCAAGCTGTAGGAAAAGAAGTGTTTAAAAGTAGGAAGGAGGTAGAAAAGGGAAACTATTAGCAAAGAATATATTGTTTTAGGCAAGGTCACCTCCCTATGGGGAATGGAAAGAAGGAGTCTATCCGGAGGAGTATCTCACTAATGCTGACCAGGTAATTTCACGCTGACTAGTTGAAGGTTACCTTCTGATGCAGGGGGAGCAGAGTTGAAACTGTAGTTAGGTTCGGTATCGAATCTTGGTTGCTGACATGGGGCCTTAACATAAGTGACTCCATTTGGGGCCTATGGTTTTCTTTTAACAGGATCTACCAACTATTGTAGAAAATTCGAGAACTAGCTGACTGACTTGAATATTAGAATGTTGGAATAGGGTCTTGCCATGCATTTTGATAAGTTGTGCGGTTCAGTGATTGCTGCTGTCATAGAAATTTATTTTTTTCCCACAACAGTTCAATAGCTGTTTACATCCTGTTATATATGGTAGGAAGTCCAAAGCCTCATTTTCGTGCCCTATCTTCATTTTATAGCAATTTCTGAAACAGCTAGAGGAAAAGAATAAATAAATAAGACAGCTTTTTCTCTTATTTGTGGTGATAAAGGGAAATTTGCAATAAAGGAAGAAATGGAAAAATAAAACTATATAATTGACACAAAAGTGGAAAAAAAAAATAACTTTGAGACTGTTTCCCAAAGAAGTAAGTTTTTGTGAGGCCCTCAAGAGCCCTAGAGGCAGAATAAGAGAACCCCCTAGACTCAGGTTCAAAGCAAATCATGAGAAGTGTAATTTCTTCTAAAATTTATGTTTTTCCCAAGGGATGGAAAGACAGAAGATCCATTTAAAAAGAATGTTAGATAACAGCTTATGCTTACTGGCAGCTTGCCGTAGCCTCTGCATAAGACTGGCCAGCAGAGAAGTCCTTTCTTAAAGTAAAACTTGAACCTGTGACCTACAGTCCATGTTTAGTCTCCAGGGAAACACAATGGAAATATGTGCACTCTTTTGTTGTACATGTGTGTGTTGTAGGTTTGAGTACTTTCAAGACCCACAGAGTTCAGGTTCCCAAAGATACCAATGACCCAACACATCCATAATTATTATTAAAGCAATGGTGCGTAAGACAGAGAAATAAAGAAGTCAGCAGAACAGGGAGGACAGCCAGAGTCACCAAGAGAGGCTCGTGCCTGAGGAGAGTAGGCTTGACTAGCAGAGGAAAACAGCAAAGGTAATGAGGGGCTATATTGCCACCAATTGTATTCTCTTTACTCTTTTGCATAATATTGACAATTCTGCTACTTCATAATCATATGACATCAATAACCAATGTAATATTTAATGCTCAACCCCTAATAGCCATTATCGGATGTCAAATACCTTCTAATTTCCTTAAAAATACATTGTGTTTCAGAAATAGCTGCATAATCTTATAGAAATGCATTATTTCAGATAAAAAGTGTGTTACACTACACATGAGGAAATTGATTCTCAGGAGGATTAACTAAGGGTTCAAAGGTGACCAGGTTATAAAGGATTGGAATTAGAACTCAGCTCAAGTCTGTGTGACCCTGTATTTCACGCTCAAGAGCCCATATTGCTTCCCCAAATATGCTCTCCTGCAAAATGCCTCTGCACAAATATATATTAGTTCATTTCATCTTCACAGCTCTGTAAAGGAGGACTGCTGGCCTAATAACAGTTCTAGTAAGTTCTAATAATGGCATTCTAATAAGAGCTGACTTGCTAAAATTTGTCTAAGAGAAACTACAGCCAACTACAGCCTATAGCAGTTGATAGTTAAGTTCTCTGAATTGGAGGGCCACTGACATCATAAGCATCTTTCATGTGCCCGGCCTTCCAATACCAGCTTAAAAATATTATATTCTTCAGTCTTTACAACAGCCCTATCTAAAAGTCTTGTTTCACAAGGTTTGGCATAATCCAGTAACTTGTGCAAGGTCTTCCAACAACTGTAAGCAGTAAGATCAAACTTGAATCCCTGTCATCAGCCCAAAGGCCCAGTGCTGTCTCTGCTTGGACTACCGTCCAAATCGTGGCCACCTTTCATTTCAAAGACATGCCTCCTTGTAGCTCTTCAACATGAAAGAATTTGCTGCTTAAATGGAAACAACCCTCCCTCTCACGAATACACTCTATTTTGAAGTGCCATTAATGTGTGTATTTCGGTGGTCAGACTGTGTAGTCTTTGACTATTTGTCCTTGATTTTTCTTTGCATGCCTGTGACTAGCACAGAATGCTCAGAGATTTCTGTGATTACAGGTCATGTGGAATGACAAAGAAGTCCTCGAAGGCTTAAATGCCATCATTAAGGCAAACCAGAATGTGGATTTAATTGACATGCTTCTGAGAATTAGAGGAGTCTGTCTACTCATCCATTCAGCTAATATTATTCATGCCTTCTCTGTGGTAGATGTTGTTTTAAGCAGTGGCATCCAGCAGTGAAAAAAAACAAGCAACAGAACAAGCCCTTCTTGTATTCACATCCTAGTGGAAAGAGACAGACAGGAAATAACATAGTCGATTATATGGTAACCCAGATGGTAATCGCTCTGAAGAATAAAGCAGGGTAAGGGATAGAAAGTGCTGGGGCGGGGCGGGGGGGGGGGGGAGCAGTGTGCACAGGGCACAAGTTTGAAGAAGGTGATCAAGAAAGACCTTTCTAAGAAGATGATATATTTTGCACAACTAAAGGAGGCAAAGAATGTTCTAAGCAGAATGAACAGCAAGTGTAAATATCTCACGATTGAACATCCTTTGAACTGCAAATGAAGAAATGAAGAGTATGCATATATGTGAGTGTGCAGAGTTTGTGGGGAGAAACATAGACATCCCTAGCCAAAATGTGTCCCTTGGGGTACCGATGTCCCACTGCTCTATGAAACTGTCTCCATTCCACCCACGCCCCATCTCACTAGGTTACCAATCATCTTTATCGGAGGACTGGGTGGGTTAGGGCATGAAGTTTGGGAAGTCAAGAGTTATTTGCCCCTTCTCTTCATGATATGACTAACAGAAAAAATGCCTAAAAGGAGGATGGATTTTGTCACAGTGGGGGAATGTTTAGCAGGAATTTACTGTAGTAGAAAGAACACAGAACATGGAGTCAGAGGCACTGACTGTTGACTCAGCCATGCCCACTGATTTGCTTTATAATCTCCAGTCATCACTTTCATTTTTTAAAATTTTTTAAATGTTTATTTATTTTTCAGAGAGAGTGTGTGTGTGCAAGTGAGTGGAAGAGGGGCAGAGAGAGAGGGAGAGAGAGAGAGAGAGAGAGAGAGAGAGAGAGAGAGAATCTGAAGCAGGCTCCAGGCTCTGAGCTGTCAGCACAGAGCCCGACGCGGGGCTTGAACTTACAAACCAGGAGATCACGACCTGAGCCAAAATCAGACACTTAACCGACTGAGCCACCCAGGTGCCCCTCATCACTTTCATTTTTAGGAGGGCCACCCTCTCTTCATTTTTCTGATCTTGAATTTTGGGTGGAGTGGAGTATCTCTGCATTCGTTATTTGTACTTGCTGGGCACATTTTGATTCAGGCAGTGCTAGTTGCCTCCTGAACACCACCAAGTTTTTCCATAGCCTCTAACATTTTAAGCATTTTAACGTTGGTCCAGGTTAAGCCATTGTCTTCAAGAATGTTCTGAATGTGGCATTAGCCTTGTGCAATCTCATCTAACATCATTCCGACAAAAAGACACTCTATACTCTGGACAGATTTGACAAACTTTGGACAACTTTCCACTCTCCATTCCACGTCCTGCCTCTATACCTTGATGACTGTAGTTTCTTTTTCTTTACCAGAAATCCCTTCCTCACACATGGTAAGTCTCCATGCATCTTCAGCCAAGAAATATGTTCCTCCCTCCTGTGTAAAACCTGCCATAGCACATACACATAACACTTCCCTCATTGCCCCTCGCCAGCTCTCCAGTCTGGCCTGCCTCCCACTATCAGTGATGATAGATCATCCAATTAGAACCTATGGCGATTCTTTGTTTTCAAAGACTGGGTTTCTCCCAATAAACTACACCTTTCTTGAAATCAGTTCCATCCCTTAGTTCTCTCTCTTGTCCATAGTGCCCAACAGAGCATCTAGAACATAGTAAATGCTGTATAGCTATGTAGATTTGGGGACGGATGATATGCAGTGAGAGAACTTGAATCTTGCCTCTCTAAGCCTCAAATTTTGTAACCTTGAACAAAGTATGTACAATCATTCCTCTGTCTCAAATAGCTCATCTGTAAAATGGGAATAGTAATCACTCCTACTTCACAAGATCATCATGAAGGTTAAACTGACATGACTTTTAAAACACTCAGTGGAGAGGCGCCTGGGAAGCTCTGTTGGTAAAGCATCAGACTCTTGGTTTTAGCTCAGGTCATGATCTCATCCTTCATGAGTGTGAGCTGCCCATAGGGCTCTGCACTGACAGTGCAATGCCTGCTTAGAATTCTCTCTCTCCCTCTCTCTCTTCCCCTCCCTGACTTTCTCTCTCTCTCTCTCTCTCTCTCTCTCTCTCTCTCTCAAAATAAATAGATAAGCTAAAACAAATTTAAAAAATACAATAAAACACTCAGTGGAGTGCCTGGGCCATCCTAAATATTCAGCAAATATTGTTAGGATGATAATGGAAAAACTTGACATGTTGCCTTTAGGGACAATACAAGATGACACCTTTCTTGTCATTTAAAAATTGAGTAACAAGTTGATGAAAAATGAGACTGGAGATATTTGTTGCAAAATCCATCTGTATAAACACTCAGGATAATAAAGTCCTCTTCTAAAGCTTTATGGTCATAGCTGAATAGATACTCAAAGATTATGTTTCTCCAAAGTACGCATTGGTTTAGGGGAAAGCCTATGAATTTTATAATCATGCTGCCTTGAGTAAAATCCTGACTGCACTGACTTCCAAGTTTGCCTTGGGGAAGTTGGTTAAGTATTCTGGATCTATTTTCTTGTCTGTAATAGGAACTGTAATACCTACCTCATAAAGTTGTTTGGCAATCAAATAAAGTTCCCGTGAAGGTGTTTTACAAAGAGTAGTTTCTCAAAATATCACAATAATTATGATTACTTTTAAAACCATTCCCTTTTTTTTTTTTGCACTAAATAAAAATTTACTACATGAAGGGGCGCCTGGGTGGCTCAGTTAAGCGTCCAACTTCAGCCCAGGTCACGAACTCACAGTTCCCGAGTTCGAGCTCCACAACAGGCTCTGTGCTGACAGCTCAAAGGCTGAAGCATGCTTCAGATTCTGTGTCTCCCCATCTCTCTGCCCCTCCCCTTCTTGTGCTCTGTCTCTCTCTCTCTCAAAAATAAATGAACCTTAAAAAATTAAAAAAAAAAAAAGAATCTACTACCAAAGTTAATACACTTTTTGGTTAATTGCCTTTTAGTCACTTTCAAAGCCTACACCCCTGAGGTGTTTGAGGAATCAAATACACTGGGGATCCTGAGCAAATATAAGATACTTGGATCTACAACATGGTCCTTTGTTGGCTGTGACTGAGTTTCAGGCCTGTGAGTTTAAGTGTCTTCATTCTGGACAAGGTAAGTAGATCGTTTCTATGCTCATAATCAGGATTGCCTGTAAATATGAGATAAAGGACTCTGCCAGGTGATTTGGGTATTACTTAGAAGCATTTACCTGACCCAACATGTCCAAGGTCCTTAACCTGTGACAGCATCTGAATCTGTCAGCATTGTCCTATTGGTTTGGAGTTAAGGTGTTATAACCAAAAAAAGAGAGACCCATGGATCCCACAAGCAACTGTTAACTAATATCAAATATGAAAGGAGATGGCTTAGCAGTCTCTGGAGTAAGACAACACCACTTACTAATTGTATACTTACTAGCTATTTATTTACACCGAACTTGGTCGTCTGTAAATTACTGCTATTAATCTGTCAATATACCTCTGATGGATGTTATGAGAATGTGTAAAGTAATGTACTTGCAGCACTAACAACAGTGCTTGACTCCAAATAAAATATTGAATATTGTTCACCATTAGGTTTAGAAACAATCAGATTTTGAAATAATGATGACAACCAGAGAACGATCAAACTAGAAGATACTAAGCTGAGGGGCACCCCGGTGGCTCAGTCACTTAGGCATCTGACCCCAGCCTAGGTCGTGATCTCACAGTTCTTGAGTTTCATCCCCGCATCAGTCTCTGTGCTAACAGTGCTGAGCCTGCATGGGATTTTTCTCTCTCCCTCTCTCTCTCTGTTTCTCAAAATAAATAAATAAACTTAAGGAAAGAAAGAAAGAAAGAAAGAAAGAAAGAAAGAAAGAAAGAAGAAAGAAAGAAAAAGAAAGAAAGAAAGAAAGAAAGAAAGAAAGAAAGAAAGAAAGAAAGAAAGAAAAAGAAAATAAGTTGAAAGTCGAAGATTGAGTCCGGGAGTTTTCAAGCATTTCCCACATGAAACTCTCTTCTAGGTCTCATGGATCTGTATTTTCAAAGATTTTGCCCAGCTGTACAACTGTTCTCCATTTGCATTAAGTGTCACGTTTAAAACAGCCCATAAAATTTCATAATAACCTACACGTGAATATGAGATAAACATTGAATTGGTATATTTTTTTTCCATCAAAAACAGGCAGGATAGGGTATATTGTTGAGAAACAAAATTCAGTTGAGTAAAGTTGAAGGTCTAATTGGCTTTATCAAGTGATTCACGAATCAAGTAGCAGCCCAGCCAGCAAGTACATGGAGGCTCCCAGGAGCTGCCCAGAAAGGAACATTTTTGTAGGAAGGAGGGTGGGGCAAGGAAGTTATTAGCAAAAGAAAGAAAGGATTGTGTTAGGCCAGAACACCTTTTTTGGGGAAAAGGGAAAAACAGGGCTTTTATCATGCAGATGATTTCACTAGTGCTGATCTGGGGAATTTCAGAATGACTATTAAAAGAAAAGATCACATTCCTGGGCACTTGAATGGCTCAGTTGGGTAAGCCTCTGATTTCTGCTCAGGTCATGATCTCATGGTTCATGAGTTTGAGCCCTATGTCAGGCTCTGTGGGGACAGTTTGGAGCCTGCTTCACATTCTAAGTATCCCTCTCTCTGTCTCTGCCCTGACCCCCCTCTCATGCTCTGTCTCTCCCTCTGTCTCTGTCTCTCTCTCTCTCTCTCAAGAATGTATATATTTTTTAAATTTAAAGGTCACATCCCTAGGGTATGTTGAAATGGTAATTAAATCTTGATTTGCTTCCCAGGGGGCCAACGACCCTTTCTTTGGCTCCTTGTTTCTTTTTTTAAAACATTATAGAGAAGAGAAAAGACGTACATAACATTAGATAATGAGCAGTGTTAGGGAGAATAATAAAGCACAAAAGGGATACAAGAAATGCCAGGGGAGTAGCTTGGAATATGGTGATCAGGAACATCTGAACGGTGGTAATTTCAGTGGTGATTAACACTTGAAAACTGTTTGCTATAAAGACAGACTGAGGAAGAGCATCCTAGCCATGCGGAGAAGCAGTTCCAAAGCCTCAGAGTATCCCTGTTTATTCTAAGAATTAAAAGGAGGTGGCAAGATTGGAGCCGACAGTAGGAGTCAGAAGCAGAGAGGCAATAAGCCAGTCCACCTTTGTAAGGATTTTGGCTTTACTCTGAATAAGCTGAGAAATCACCAGAGTGTTTGAAGCAGAAGAGTAACATGGTCTCACTGGTGTTTTAGCAGGATCACTCTGCCTGCCTCTTTCAAAGAGCCAAGTGGGGTAAGGATGGAAGGAGGGAGGAAGCAGGGCAACCATTAGAAGCTCTGTGGTAACACCCACGAGAGGTCAGAGTGGTTTTAGCCTAGCAACCACTGGAGCTTGGAAACACTCTTCAGGTTCTAGATACATTGTGAAGGTAGAATCAAGATGTTGCTGATTAGTTGGTTACAGTGTAAAAGGAAAAGAAGAGTCGAGAGTAGTAATTGATTTTCCCTAAAAAGGGATAACGCCATTTACATTACGTCTCCACAGCAGTGGAGAAGTCTGAGAGCAAAACAGGCTGAGGAAGGACTGCTGGAATTCAGTATTTTTTTGAAACTTCCAGTATAACTCCTGTAAAAGATGTTAAGTAGGGATTTGGATCTGTGAGTCTGGAGTCCAGGGAAGAGAAATGGTCAGGAGATTTAAAAAAAAAATGAAAATTAAAAATTAAACTCTAGTATATATAATTTATTTATTCGGTATAGTTTCCATTTATTCAGCACAATAATGCAAGCTGAAATCTATTTTTCTCTCCTCTTAGGTGAGCCATGGAGAGAAGCAATCACACAGCGACGGAGTTCATCCTGGTGGGTTTCACCACAGACCCAACGATGCAGCTGGTCCTGTTTGCGGTATTCCTTGGTGTGTACTCTCTGACTGTGGTAGGAAATACCTCCCTCATGGTGTTGATCTGTAAAGACTCCCGGCTGCACACACCCATGTATTTTTTCATTGGGAATCTATCTTTTCTGGATCTCTGGTATTCCACTGTCTACACCCCAAAGATCCTCATGACCTGCATCTCTGAAGACAAAAGCATCTCCTTTGCTGGCTGTGTATGTCAGTTCTTCTTCTCTGCTGGGCTGGCATACAGTGAGTGTTACCTGTTGGCTGCCATGGCTTATGACCGCTACGCGGCCATCTCAAAGCCATTGCTTTATTCTCAGGCTATGTCCGTAAAGCTATGTGCATCTTTGGTAGTATCTTCATACCTTGGTGGCTTTATTAACTCTTCTATTATCACCAAAAGAACTTTTGCCTTGAACTTCTGTAGTGGCAATGTCATTGATGACTTTTTTTGTGATTTGCTTCCCCTGGTGAAGTTGGCTTGTGGCAAAAAAGATGGCTACCAGACTGTGCTCTACTTCCTTCTGGCCTCCAATGTCATCACCCCCACAGTGCTCATCCTCGCTTCCTACCTGTTCATCGTTGCCACCATCTTGAAGATCCGTTCCACCCAGGGCCGCCTCAAAGCTTTCTCCACCTGTTCCTCCCACCTGATCTCTGTCACCTTGTACTATGGCTCCATTCTCTACATCTATTCTCGTCCCCAGTCTAGCTATTCTTTGGACAGGGACAAAATAGTTTCTACGTTTTACACTGTGGTATTCCCCATGTTGAACCCCATGATCTATAGCCTGAGAAATAAGGATGTGAAAGAGGCTCTGGATAAACTCATTAAATAAATCAAGACTCTCTCTTTCAGAGGAGATGCAAAGACAATTGTTGATCAGGTATTATATTTCAAGAAGAGCTGCCATTGTGTTCCATCATGATGAAGAATTCTCACAATGCAAGTTAAAGAATTTGCACCTTGATACATGACAATTCAAGAGACCTAAGAGAAAATTAGGGGAATTTAGGAGACAGAATTTAAACATAAAATATAAGAACTTGTATTGAATTTCATGTTACTCTAGATTAAAAACAAATAAAAATCTTAAAAACAAAAACTCTCCTCTACTTTCATAATGTGAGAAAACAGCTCGCTCCGTTAGCATGAGACTATTTATGGCTGATTGATATATATAGAATAGTATCTAAATATTTATTTTCTAAAAACAGGAACAAATGTGCTAAGTTAATTTTTAGTATCTTTCTATGACAATGAATTAGTTAAAATTATCACTTTCTATTCCCTTAACAGAATTTCTTAAGCATTTATATATGTACTTTTTGCCCCCAAGCATTAGTGCAACGATCTAGAGTCACCCATGAAATAACTTGGCACAACAAAATTCAGCAAGCAAGGCCTCCCCAATCTATGTTTCTTACATGTGTCCCTCAGTTAAGGAAAAACCAGTCAAGTTTCCATAGATACGATTTTTGTAAATTTCTGTATACTTACCAGAGTTCCTCTTTTATTTTACAAGGGTGAAGTTGCAAGGACTTCTACACCCAAATTGTGACATCCTGAGCATCAAGACACAATTATTATGAAAAAGAATAATAACTACAGTAAGATGAACCGATTTGAGAAATAAAAGTCTATGACTACCCACTACTTAAAGACTTGTACGGGTGATACACACAGGTAGTGATAAAGCAAAAGGGTAAATATGATGAGTTGCATCTAATTTTGATTTTTTAAAAGTGAGGTGGTGTAAATATAACTCATGTCGCTGAAACACGAATATATTCTCGTTTCTACTGGGATAAGCAGTGGTAAAGATAAAAATGCAAGAAAGTGAAATTCTGGCAAGTAGTCCCCCAAAATGTAAGAGCTCCATGCAGAGTAGAAAAGACTGATCCAACATGTTTGACTTTGACAGTGTTCTAAAATGGAAAGCTATGTATGCCAACTCAGACTCTCATTGTCTAAAAGATCTCTATTTCTCATGAAAAATAGTAAAATTCCTATAAACCATATTATTTTGGAGTAATCTTAACAGATCTGATCGGTGTATTATAGTGACAGAAAGTCAGTTGTTTCATGTTGATCAAGGGAAGCTAGAAAATACATCATTCCAGAGAACATTAGTTCAAAAAAGTAAAACTGAAGTAATCAGCCTTCTTAAAACATCCTAATGTTGGGGCACCTGGGTGGCTCAGTCAGTTCAAATTCTGACTCGTGATTTTGGCTCAGGTCATGATCTTAGGATCATGATCTCAGGAAGTGGGCCCGGTGTCGGGCTCCGTGCTGAGCGTGGAGTCTGCTTAAGGTTCCTTCTCTCCCTCTTTCTCTGTCCCTGCCCCACTTAGGTTCACATGCATGTGTGTGTTCTCTCTCTCTCTCTCTCTCAAAACAAAACAAAGACATCCTAATGTCACAAATCCCGATTTTTAACTACGATAAAAATGCTCAAACTCCTTATCAAGAACTCCTATTTTAATCCTTTTAGGAGAAGCAATCAAGTCCTCTTCTCCAAATAATTACCAATGTAATTGGTATACCCAGATACCGTTAATTTTCATTGGCCTAATTGTAGAGTCATAATGTGTACGGAAAAGTATCTCAACTCCAGAATCAAGCCTAAATGACACCAGTAAGGCCCTAGTAAGAAGGTAAAGCATAGCTAGGAATAATCTTAGAGAGACATACAAATACACATGTAATTATACACGTAATACACATGTAATTAAATATGAGGCATTGGTGTTTCAGGAAACGTTTTCGAATATTTTTAAGTTTGGCAGGAAGGTTTTTAATCACAGAGGGAATGATTCATCTGCAGTTCATGACTGTGAAACATTCAAAATCTCCCATAGTAACTTATAATTACACTATGTATTCCTAAGGGAGTCTCATTACTCAAATCACAAGTGAAGTTTGAAGTTTAAAAGAAAGTGCTTTCTAAGATGTATTATTTAGATAAACACATTTTAACAAATCCAATATTTTGTAAGAGTCAACTTTCTACCTCACTTCTTGCATTACTCTGGTTCATTCACTCTCAACACCTCAGCTGGATGAGAGCGGATAAGCTGTCTGTATTTTCTTCCTATTAGGTCTGAGCCTTTGGTCATCTTCTTTTTATTTGGTTGCAGTACTTTTCCTTTGAAAGATAAGGCCCAGGGGATACTATGAAATATAACACTAAATCCTCTGGGGCATTTCGGTGTTCCTTTGGGGTATTCCACCCTTGTGGACGCTGATTCCAAATATACTGCGTATAAGGTTATGAGTAGGGAAATTAAATTCTTGTGTGCTATTTTATGCCACAGTAAAAGAAGTAGTGGTAGTCAGGGCCCTCCGAGAAGCAAACACTGAGATAGAATTAAGAGTCCCAGGATTTTATTAGGGGAAATAGGTGTGCTTGTGTAAGGGAAAATGGCAAGGAGACAGAAGCGAGAAGTACCAGTAAATAACAAGGCAAATCTGAACACAAGTGAAGAAGAGAGGCAAGGAAAGAGAGGAAAAGGCATCCTAGACCTAGATCCATCTGTCATAAGCTCATTAAGGTTACTAGGAGGTACTTGAGCCAAAATTAGCCATCAAAGGCATCCAATGCCTAAGAAAGACAGTCTTACCTTGGTATCCCTGCTGTGTTCGGTCATCAGCAGGGAGCAGTCTGTGGGGAGCATGACCTTGATACAAATGAGGGAATGTATTTCAGCCAGGACCTTCTACTTGCTATACTTGGAGTTTGAAAGGCTCATTTTCCCGGCCACCACAGGCACCGTGCCAACCTCATCCCCTTGGTTTGTAGAGATGTACATTCTTGATAAGGGAAAAATGAAGCCATCTACTGGCCGCTGTTTTAAAACAGGCGAGGACACCTTACCAACCACAACTGAGCTTTCATCTAGCCTTTTAAAGATTTGATCAGGACAATTGCTTCCGAATGTTGGGGCAGAAAGTAAAGCCAACTATTTCTGTGGATTGGAGGAAATTGTTACTATTCCTTTGCCATTTAATGTTTTTTTCTTGGTAGAGGCAATGTTTGGTGACATATCATGTTCATGAAAAAGGCTACATCTACAGGTGCTGGCAAGAAAAAAAAAACTGGCAGAAAATGGGTGGATAAAGCCAATAAATCTCCCAAAATGTGATTATTCCTGGAAAGAAAGCCATTAACTTTATACTTTTGGATTAGGAAGACGCAGTCTAACCGAATCACCCTGCTACCCAAGTGATTCACAATCCTCCCAGAAAATGACATCATATATATCAGAGGCACAGTTGTGATCTCTGCTGTTGGCATTTGGGATACCTAACAGAGGAAGTAGCCAAATCAGTCTTGGTGAAGAAGCCATCTTGTTAAGCCATTCCAGCTGCTCTGGCCATTTGTGCAAGGGCTTGTGTAGCAGAAACTGGAGTGTGTGGAGAAAGAAGTGGACTAACGTTCACAGAGCATGTCACGGCAGCCACTTGCTTCGTGGCAGCCTCCCAATCAATACATGCACGTGTGGGTAGAATCATGTACATATGTGTGAACGCAAGGGGTTTACGACGTCTTCCAACAAAATCTATCACCTGCAGGTACAATGAAACCAACCAGCCTCTCAGGCTCTCCCACAAACTCAGTGATGTCGAAACACACTGTTTATCCCTCAAAGGCGACATCTGCTTCGTGCCAGGGTGAGCCTGTTCAGTAGTACAGATTTGTGAGGATACAATTTTTTTCCTTAATGTTTATTTATTTTTGAGAGACAGAGCATGAGTGCAGGAGAGGCAGAGAAAGGAGACACGGCGTCTGAAGCAGGCTCCAGGCTCTGAGATGTCAGCACAGAGCTTGAGGCGGGGCTCGAACCCACAAATCTTGAGACCTGAGCTGCAGCCAGTCGGACGCTTAACCGACTGGGCCACTGAGGCGGCCAAGGATTCCAAATTGTTTTTAATGCAAACTGACTCCCTCCATTTTATTTCGCAAGGGCAATATTACTGTTTTCTGCATCTTATCTCCAAATGTCTATCTGTAACGTGCTCATTCATGATCTCCACCTTGCAGATTCTCAATCCCTTTCCCCCCAGACCAAAAAAAAAAAAAAAAAAAAAAAAAAAAAAGAGAGAGAGAGAGATTTAAGAGTAATGAATTGGGATCCCCACCCCCATGTATCTTCCAAGTCTTTGATGGAAACACTAATCTCTGTACTTCCCCTCAGGTTGAAATTTTGTTTACTGACTTAGCAGAGCAATTTCAGCTTCTACTTGACCCTTGAAGCTTGAATTTAATAACCTTCATTCCAAGAGCCAGCGAATGTAACTAAAATGAGGATTCTGTTTCACTTTGTATATCTGTAACAGTATTATTTCTGGGTCTGGGTAAATAACGATCAGCTGTATACCGAGTTCCCCCGGACCTACTGACAGATGCATTCAGGCCAAAGTTATCTTTGACGTCGTCTGAATTACCGTCCCTGGCAAGTATGTACCTCAGGTGTTTTCCATCTCTGCAGATTAGTGTCAGTTCAGAGCCATATCTAACATCCCACACAAGATCTGGGTGCTTCTGTTTTCCTAATGTGGGATTACCATCGTAAATGGCTGCAAGCCATTCACAAGAAGCCTTGGAGGAAGATGTATGGTGTAAACCTTGGCTCAGTTTCAGGGGCTTTCCTCAGAGTAACCGTGCCTCACCATTAGTCAATGTTTTCAGTGGCTGTAAACCAGCTTAGGTCAGAGAATTATGTAAGTTGTATTTCCCCATTAGAACATCCCGAAATAGTTTTTATCCGAGTAAAAACAAAATACTTTTATTGGCAAGACAAATTTCACCTTGGTTGGTTTCCCATATGCTTCACATCTGAAGAACCACCTAATCCATGAGACATTGCCACAAATGTCTGAGCAAAATACTTGGTTACCGCCTAGAGTTTGTGGTATATTTGGAAATTCCTGCCATCTTGTCTCTGAGAGTTATTCACTGCAATATGGCTTTCCGGCTACCTGTTTGTGTTTTAGTTAGATAGTCTAGGTTTAAATTGCAGCAGAAGCCAAATCACCACGTGATATTTATGATGTCTATTTGCATGCCTCTGTGCCACAGAAAAAATGCCTTGCCCTCTGCCTGTCCTTTTTTCCATGATGCCACTGGTGATCACTTAAGTAAGTTTGATGCTACTAAATGCAATAGATTACCACTGTCCCGTTTCCCACCTCGATGGGTTTATCTGTCCCACCTTCAAATACATGAACAACCCAATCCCAATTGTATTATCTCCCGGTAGTACCACTTTTAGGACCAGTATCTGGCAAGTAACAGATGGACACATAAACTGATTAATTTGGGGAGGGTTTACAAAGGGATTATTACAAAGAAATGCACATGGTATAAGGAACTCCCAAAGAATAGTGTACTAACTCTAAAACCAGTAACTTCTGAGAGTCATCTATCACCTTTTTTATTTTTGCATGAAGTCAGAAAAGTCTTGAGTAATGGAGGGAGGGCTTTGAAACGGGTCACCTGGCAGGAGTTATGATCCAGGTCTAGGGATGCAGCCCACTGTGGCATATTTGCAAGAACGAAGACTGGAGAAAACCACTCGGACCTCACTCTGTTCCCCACCAATGATAACCGCTGGCTAAATCCATGAAGTAGACAGACAACAAAGAAGCCCACCGATACAGTTAATATGGCTGAGTATCCTAGAGCAAAAGAGGAGTTTAAAAGGATCGAGAATGGATTTGGAAGGACAAAAGAAAGGTATTCAACACTTAACAAAAATATCAGTATTGTTGAGCATAGGTGCTTTAATATGCAGATGTATGTATATTAATATATATTTTATATGTAATATATGTCCACATATAGGCTTAGTGTATCTTCTACTCAAGTCAAGAGAAAATGAGAATGCAAGTTATGACTGATTACATTTTCACCAGGGAATCCCAGTCTCAAAAAATGAATTCTCCAATATTAAATAATACCCAATTTGTCAACACACAATTTTGTTTAATTGTCTTGTTCGTTATTTCTCAAGCTTATGAAATCCTGAGAGGTTACAGGAGTCTACAACTCTGGGGATTCGGAAAGCGAAATAAAAGTGCCTGAGGCCAGCCAATTTGAATCCCGTGGAAATGACGGTGTCGCTGATAATTTTAGGTAAGTTGTCTGATCCAGATGTTAGAGGTAGATGGAAATTTTCTCTTGTTCCTCACAACCAGGGCAATGGTCATGTGCATACTAAGATATCATAAATGCTAAAGAAAAAGCCTCTTTTGAAGTATCTTCACCACCTTCCTATCGTAGCTTCTGAAACTGCTGACTTCACAGGAAGAAAAAGCATATCTTAGTATGAGACCAAAAAAAAAAAAAAAAGGGTGATCAGCATTTATAGAAAGGACAAGGGGAAGAAAAACATTCTTAGTATCTACAGAGCTACTGGGGCAACAGAATGAAGTAGCAGAGATTATTAGAGATTCTTGAAGGCCAAGGGCATCCAAAAAAGTTCAAATTTCTTCCCGCTTGAAATGCTTTAACAAAGCATAGCATCAGATGGCATTTTTTGAGAAGAATTCAAGGAGATCTCTCTAAACACACACTTTATATTCGAGTAATTACAGGCGGAAATACGTGATTTACCGTATAATAGGAAAGCATAACTTTAGTTAGGAAGAATAACATGTTAGCTGGTTAGCAATTAATTAGCCAGATGACTGTGATCTGATCGGGAAAATAGAACTCAACTCTTCAGCCCGGTCTCTCTACCCAAGGAAACGTGTGCCCTACTTGTTTTTGCACTGGCATCAGCAGGCAGAGTAGATCTGTTTACAGCTCCTGTCCTTAAATGTGTAACATTTGGCAACACATTGCAACTCCTGGAGGATTCACAACATTGCAACGGCAGGCAGACTCCAGCGATAAAGAGTGAGAATAACATCACCGAGATTTCTTAGAAGCCACCCAGAAAAGCAATTCTTTTGGTTTGTTTCTTTTTCCAACTCAGGGCTGCTCATTCATTCATTCATTCATTCAATATTTATTGTGTGTCTATTATATATCAGATATTATTCTAGTTATAAGCATATAATAATGAATGAAACAGACAATAATCCCTGCTCTCATGAAATTTATATCTTTTTTTTTTTTTTTTTTTTTTTTTTTATTTTTTTATTTTATTTTTGGGACAGAGAGAGACAGAGCATGAACGGGGGAGGGACAGAGAAAGAGGGAGACACAGAATCGGAAACAGGCTCCAGGCTCTGAGCCATCAGCCCAGAGCCCGACGCGGGGCTCGAACTCACGGACCGTGAGATCGTGACCTGGCTGAAGTCGGCCGCTCAACCGACTGCGCCACCCAGGCGCCCCGAAATTTATATCTTAATGGGCTCTTATCTCTGTGTGGCCCCAGTAACCCTGTAGGCCCATGAAAAGTGGAAATTTACCACTCAGATACTCTCCAGTTATTTTCCATTTCTTCACATTTTCCCAGAGGAATCCTACAAAAGTCACAAAGTGGGGCACCTGGGTGGCTCAGTCGGTTGAGCCTCTGACTTCGGCTCAGGTCATGATCTCACGGTTTGCGAGTTCAAGCCCCACATCGGGCTCTGTGCTGACAACTCTGAGCCTGGAGCCTGCTTCAGATTCTGTGTCTCTCTCTCTCTCTCTGTCCTTCCCCTGGTTGCATTCTCTGTCTCTCAAAAATAAATAAATAAGCATTAAAAAAAAAAAAGGTACAAAAGTCTACAAAGTAAAATACAAAGCTGTGGAGTGGAGTTTCTTCCCAGAGTGATAACATCCTTTAAAATCCTTTTGAAATGTGTGGTTGGATTCTTGACTGTCACAAAGATCACAGGCCCTATATAATAAGCGGCAGACAAGGATGAAAATATTTTGCATGTATGGGGAACTTCCAACCAAAACAACTGTTCCACTCTTTACATCTGGTGTCTTCATGGACATTTGTGCTTTGAAAAAAGATCTTTATAATTACGTCAGTTTGACATCTACCCCACTTTACAAGTATACACTATATTTTGCAAGGTTTTACTATAAGTCAACCCGCCTAAGAATTCAAAATTGAGGGAAGATTGCCATTAATTTTGTTTGGAACTTTATCAAGAATTATTCACCTTGTCAGAAAAATCTTACCACTAATGGAAATGTCACTCTTGATATCTGAATCACTAATACATATGTGATGATTCTATTTCACCAAGTGTTCCAGAATTTACATATTGAAATTCACATTATTTTGGAATAAATCCTATAATTATTATCAGAGTTACATTATGAGCTACTTTTCTTTTTTTATCGCTTTACCTTCGAATTGGCATATTTTATATACATACACACACATACGTTGTACATAGGTTATATTAATTATAAATTTCATTTTAAGACCATAAAAAGAAATTATTTTAAATGTTTGTTTTAAAATGGAAGTTTCTGAATGTGATAAAATTGAGAATTATTACTACAAACGATATCAAGCTGGGATGTGTCTTTTTAAACATTGTACATGGCTAGTTATAAAATCTAGAGAATAATGTTAAGTCCCAGGCTTTTAGACCTAAAAGACTTAGGATGACATCACATATTTTGCTACCTGACATAACCAGATGGGTTAATCTATTGATCTCCACTCTGAAATTTCTCTCTGATTCTCAATTTGTTTGTCTCACTGGGACTTATGATAAATGTGCCAAAGGCTCCTCTTTCTGTGATTGTGGAAGAAAACTGTGTAGGAGAGGCAAAATTTTACTTTAGGGTTTTGGGCTGGGCTTGAGAATTAAATTGGCATAAGACAGATTGACAGAACAAAAGCATACAATATATTTAATATAAATATTACAGGACGTGGCGCTCATAAGGAAATGAAGATCTCAAGAAGTGAGAAAACCTAATTTTTTTTATATGCAAGTTTGAACAAAGAGAAGCAACTGTGGAAGAGAACTAAAGTATATGGGGCGGCCGAAGGAAGATAAAAATTATTTTATTTTATTTTTTTAAATGTTTATTTACTTACTTTGAGAGAGACAGCGTGCGCGGGGGAGGGGCACAGACAGAAGGAGAGAGAATCTTCAGCAAGCTCTGTGCTGACAGCACAGACCCAACCTGAGGCTCAGTCTCATAGACCATGAGATCATGAACTGAGCTGAAATCAAGAGTCAGATGCTTAACCGATTGAGCTACCCAGGGGCCCCAAGAATTACTTTAAAGAGAAAAGCTAAGAGCAATTTCAAAACTTACTGTAAGGTTACAGTAATTAGGACAGCGAGGTACCGGCAGAAAGATGGACATAAAGATCAGTAGAATAGAATGGAGAACCCAGAAATAAATCTTTACACTCTGGTTTTGGTAGGTAGGGGAAAGTCTCCCCAGAATGCCCATGGTCTAATCCCTGGAATCCATGAATATGTTAGATTACATGGAAGTGGAAATTAAAGTTGCAAATCACCTGACTTTAAAGTAGATTATCCTGATTATCTCACCACTGTTGTCTTGTCTGTTACCCATTGACCTTTTACATGACAGTTCTTCACAATTCCTATAATCATTAAAAAAATTTTTTTTACTGCTTATTGGCTGTGATGTGTATACAAGTTGTACATTAAACATACCTTCATTTTTTTTTAAGTACAGAATTTTTAGTTTCTTTTTCATTAGGGCCATATGTCCCCCCCTGCCCCCACACACACAAGAAAAAAATACAAAAACAAAAATAAAAACAAGAAAAGAGGGTAATGTACAAGTTTCTGTATGTATGAAGTCATGCTGTATTTCAAGAGAGCAGCTGACCACAACTTGCTTCATGAATCTCAAGATGTAGAAATGGTTGCATAGTGATTGATTTATAAAACAGTTACCAGGACAAGCAAAAAAGGAAAAAAAAATGCAACTAAAAGGAAAAAACACAGCTTCAAAGATTTTTCAGTGTTAAGAATCCACATCTGTATTTGAAGATAATGTAGTTAAAAAAAAAGTAGAGAAAAAAACTTCATGTAAATTCCTCCTTTTCCTCTGGCTTAATGAATATCATTTATTCAGTAAAAAATCTTTGTATGTTCTATATGTTAAGAATAAATGTACATTAAATATTGTTATAAACTAATTAATTGATTAAAAAAATAGATAGTCCTGGATAATCACCTAGGCTGAATGTGATCACAAGAGTCCTTAAAAGTACAAAGAGACAAGAGTTGAGAGCCAAAAGATGTAACTATGGAAAACTGGCCATACAGATACAATGGTGCTGACTTTGAAGATGGAGAAGGGAAACCATGAATCAAGGAATGTGGGCAACCTCTAGAAGCTGGAAGAGACAAGGAAATGGATCCTCCCTTACAGCCTCCAGAAAACAATACAGCCCTGCCTACCTCTTGATTTCAGCCCAGTTGGACCCATGTTGGATTTCTTTCTAACCTACAAAACTGCAAGATAATATATTTTTGTTGTTTAAACCCATTAAGTGTAAAGTAATTTGTTACAAGAACAGTAGGAAACATATAATGATGAACAGATTTTTGACAAGGGTACCAAGACAATTCAGTGGGGAAAAAATTGTCTTTTCAACAAATGCTGTTGGGACTAGATATGCATACTCAAAAGAATGAAGTTGGACCCCTATCTCACACCATATACAAAAATTAACTCAAAATCGATCATTGACCTAAATGTAAGAACTAAAACTAAAACACTTAGGATAAAACAGAGCAAACTGTTATGAACTTGGGTTAGGCAATGGTTTCTTAAATAAGACACCAAGAACAAAGAAGAAGAAAAAAGATAAATCGGACTTTATGAAATTTAAAAACTATTGTACATCAAAGGAGACCATGAAAAAAATAAAAAGATAACAGAGAATTAGAAAATATATTTGCATATCATATATCTGATCAAAGACTTGTATCCAGAATATAAGATGTATTACAATTCAAGAAAGAAAAGACAAAAAAAAAAACACAACTAATTAATAGATGAGCAAAGATTTGAATATTTTTCTCCAAAGAAGATAAACAGATAGCCAATAAGCACTTGACAAGATGCTTAACATCATTAGTCATTAAGAAAATGTAAATCAAGGGTGCCTGGGTGTCTCAGTGGGTTGAGCATCCAACTTCAGCTCAGGTCATGACCTCGTGGTTCACGAGTTTGAGCCCCATGTCAGGATCTCTGCTGGAGCCTGCTTTAGGTTCTGTGTCTCCCTCTCTCTCTGACCCTCCCTGGCTCCTACTGTATGTCTGTGTGTCTCTCTCTCTCAAAAATAAATTAAGCATTAAAAAAAAAATGTAAATCAAAACCACAATATTATACCACTTCACACCCGATAGGATTGCTAAAATCAAAAAAAACAATAATTTGTACTAGAATAAGGAAAAATTGGAATGCATGTACTTTGCCGATGTGATTGAAAAATGGCAGGGCTAATCTGAGATACAGTTTTGTAGTTTCTCAAAATGTTAAATATAGATACACCATGTGACTCAGCAATTATAAATGAACACATGTCTGTACAAAACTTCTACAGGAAGGTTCATAGCAGCATTATTCATAATTGGCAAAAATTACTGATAGTAAAATATACATCAATTGATGAATGGGTAAAATAATATGGTATATCTATATAAAGGAATATTATTTGTCAATAAAAACAAAGTAATGATACATGCTACAACATTAATGAAAAAGAAAAATATGTCAAAATGCCATATTTTGGGGTCGTATATTGTGCCGTTTTTCAAATGTTACCACCTTCCAAACCCCGGGGACTTTCCCATCTCTCATGGACTTTGAACAACTTGAAAGGAATGTTTCCTCTCACTGTCTAAGTTTAATCAGCTCCTCTCCCAATTCATTTTCACTCCACCATCCAGTTTTATATTCTTAATATTTCTAAAATTAACTGAAAATATTTCTACACTTATTTGTTTATTTATTACGTATGCCTCCCTTCTAAATAAAGTCTCCATAGAATAAGGGTCAGCCCTATTGTCCTCATTGCTATATCCCAATGCTCAGATGGAACCTGGGGCTCAAGAACTATTTTCTTAAAAAAAATGAATAAGGCCCCAAGATCATTCAAGCTTTCCTATTGTTAAATGCATCTCATTGAAATGAATATTTTGAGACTCAAAAATTCCCATCACCTGCCCTAGCCAGGCAAGATTCCTGTTCTGATATCCCTTACCCTATCACAGAGAAGGATCTCCTGTAGTATCGCTGAGGGTGTTAAACTCTTCACTCTTTCATTTGTAGATGGTATCTCCTTAAGTCATGGAAGAAGCAATCATTCGGTGACTGAGTTCATTCTGGTGGGTTTCACCACAGACCCAACGATGCAGCTGGTCCTGTTTGCGGTATTCCTTGGTGTGTACTCTCTGACTGTGGTAGGAAATACCACCCTCATAGTTTTGATCTGTAATGACTCCCGGCTGCACACACCCATGTATTTTTTCATTGGGAATCTGTCTTTTTTGGATCTCTGGTATTCCTCTGTCTACACCCCAAAGATCCTCATGACCTGTATCTCTGAAGACAAAAGCATCTCCTTTGCTGGCTGTGTATCTCAGTTCTTCTTCTCTGCTGGGTTGGCATACAGTGAGTGTTACCTGTTGGCTGCCATGGCTTATGACCGCTATGCGGCCATTTCTAACCCTCTGCTTTATGCTCAGTCCGTGTCAGGGACATTGTGCATCTGTTTGGTTACATATTCCTACACTGGAGGTTTTGTCAATGCAATAATACTCACCAGCAACACATTCACATTGGATTTTTGTGGTGACAATGTCATTGACGACTTTTTCTGTGATGTCCCACCTCTGGTGAAGTTGGCGTGTGATGTTAGAGAGAGCTACCAGGCTGTGCTCTACTTCCTCCTGGCCTCCAATGTCATCACCCCCACGATGCTCATCCTCGCCTCCTACCTGTTCATCATCGCTGCCATCTTAAGAATTCGCTCCGCCCGGGGCCGCCGCAAGGCCTTCTCCACCTGCTCCTCCCACCTGGTCTCTGTCACCTTGTACTATGGCTCCATTCTCTACATCTATTCTCGCCCAAGTTCCAGCTATTCCCTTGAGAGGGACAAAATGGTGTCCACATTTTATACTGTGCTCTTCCCTATGTTGAACCCCATGATCTATAGTCTGAGGAATAAGGATGTGAAAGAGGCACTGAAAAAACTCTTTCGGTTAACACATTCGGAAGTCTGAATTGACATATATTTCTCAATCAGTGCTCAGGGAAAATGCATTGCTTCAGGGGAAGCTTGAGAAACTGGCTTTAAAAAACAAAAACCAAGCCAAACTAAACCAAATCAAACAAGGGGCACCTGGGTGGCTCAGTCGATTAAGTGTCCCACTTTGGCTGAAGTTATGATCTCACCATTCGTGGGTTCCAGCCCCACAAGCCTGGAGCCTACTTGGGATTCTGCGTCCCCCTCTCTCTCTGTTCGTTCCTCGCTTGTGCTCTGTCTCTCTCTTTCTCTCAAAAATAAACATTAAAAAAAATTTAAAAACGAAACAAAACAAAACAAAAACCACCTTTTTTTTTCTACTCAAAGAAATCCAGTGAAAAAGTTTTATTTATATTAGTTTGATTTACTCTAGTGATCAGACTATATATTATAAAATATTGGTTCAATCTAATATTAACATAGTGTTTTAAAAAGCAACATTGGGTTTTAATGCAAAATAGAAATGCATATGTTGCTTATAATATCACAAAAGATGAAGCTTTACTTTGCTATCTCTCCTAAGTTACCTATTTTTTTCCCCTGCACACTGTGCTTTATGGGAATGTGAAGAAATTCTGGAGACTTATGCTATCCAGAGTTTCTGTAATAGAAGAATTAAAAAAATAGTAAGAATACTGTGATGAAAAGAGAAGGCAGTGAGGCATTATTTGATGAATGCAGAGGAAAAGAAAGATCAAAAGTGTCAGAGATAATACAAATGCTGAAGTGAATACACATATTTGTCCTAAAATTTTAATTTAAATGCATTTTATAAATGTGCCCATTACAATGTAAATGGGATCAATTCCCTCATTTCTCTTTCTGCTGCTTCATTATTGGTGTGTGGAAATGCAACTGATTTCTGTATTTTGATTTTATATCCCGTGACTTTGTTGAATTCATGTATGAGTTCTAATTGTTTTTTAGTGGAATCTTTTGGGTTTTCCACATGGAGTATCATGTCATCTGAGAAGAGTGAAAGTTTGACTTCTTCCTTGCCAATTTGTATGCCTTTTACTTCTTTTTGTAGTCTGATTTCTGAGGCTAGGATTGCCAGTACTATGATTAACAACAGTGGTGAGAGCGGACATCCCTGTCATGTTCCCGACCTTAGGGGAAAGCTCTCAGTTCTTTCCCCATTCAGGGCGATATTAGCTATGGGTCTTTCATATATGGCCTTATGATGTTGATATATGTTGCTTCTATACCTACTTTCATGAGAGTTTTTATAAAGAAAGGATGCTGTATTTTGTCAAATGCTTTTTCTGCATCTATTAAGATATGGTTCTTATCCTTTCTTTTATTAATGTGGTGTATCACATTGATTGATTTGTGAATATTGAACCAGCCCTGCAGCCAGGGAAGGGGCAGATCCCTTCCAGATTCAATCCCACTTGATCATGGTGAATAATTATTTTAATGTAGCATTGAATCTGATTTGCTAGTATCTTTTTGGGAATGTTTGCATCCATGTTCATCAGGGATATTGGCCTATAATTCTTCTTTTTAACGGGTCTTTGTCTGGATTTGGAATCAAGGTAATTAATGCTGGCTTCATAGAATGAGTTGGAAGTTTTCATTTCTATTTTTTGGAATATTTTGAGAAGAATAGGTATTAACCCTTCTTTAAATGTCTGGTAGAATTCCCCTGGGAAGCCACCTGGCCCAGGACTCTTTGTTAGATTTTTGATAACTGATTCAATTTCTTTACTAGTTATAGGTCTGTAGGTCTGTCCAAATTTTCTATTTCTTTCTGTTTTTGGTAGTGCATGAGTTTCTAGGAATTTGTCCATTTCTTTCAGATTGTCCAGTTTGTTGGCATATATTTTTTCATAATATTCTCTTATAATTGTATTTCTGTGGTATTGGTTGTGATTCCTCTTCTTTAACTCATGATTTTATCTATTTGGGTCTTTCTCTTTTCTTTTTGACAAGTCTGGCTAAGAGTTTATCAATTTTGTTTATTCTATCAAAGAACCAGCATTTAGTTTCATTGATCTGTTCTGGTTTTTGTTTGTTTGTTTGTTTGTTTGGTTGGTTGGTTGTTTCTACATCATTTATTTCAGCTCTAATCTTTATTATTTCACTTCTGATGACATTAGGCTTTATTTGCTTCTCCTTTTCTAGCTCCTTTAGGTGTAAGGTTATGTTGTTTATTTGGGACTTTTCTTGCTTCTTGAGATAGGCCTGAACTGCAATTTACTCTTAGGGCTTCCTTTGCTGCATCCCAAAGTATTTGGACTATCTAGGACTTTCATTGGCTTCTAAGTATTTTTTTTTAATTTATTCTTTAATTTCTTAGTTAACCAATTCATTTTTTAATAGGATGTTCCTTAACCTCCATGTATTTGAGGGTTTTCCAACTTCTTTCTTGTAATTGATTTCAGGTTTCATAGCATTGTGATCTGAAAATATGCATTGTATGATCTCAGTATTTTTGTACCTGTTGAGGGCTTATTTGTGACCCAGTATGTGATCTATTGTGGATAATGTTTCAGGTGCACTCAAGAAGAATGAGTACTCAGGATGAAATGTTCTGAATATCTGTTAAGTCCACCTGGTCCAGTGTGTCATGCAAAACCATTGTACCTTGTGATTTTCTGCTTAGAGGATATGTCAATTGTTGTAAGTGAGGTAAAAGGCCCCTACTGTTATTGTATTATTATCAACCAGTTTTTTGTGTTTGTTATTCATTGATTTATATATATGTATTCTTTCAAGTTAGGGGTATAAATATTTACAATTGTTAGATCTTCTAGATGGATAGAGACCTTATCTATGATATAATAGCCTCCTTTATCTCTTGTTACCATCTTTGTTTTAAAATCTAGTTTGTCTGATATAAGTATTGCTACTACATCTTTCTTTTGACATCCATTAACAAGCGTGATAGATGGTCATCCATTCCCTTAATTTCAATCTGCAGGTGTGTTTAAGTCTAAAATTAGTCTCTTGTAAGCAGCTTATTGCTGGATCTTGTTTGTTTTGTTTTGTTTTGTTTTGTTTTGTTTTTTAATCCATTCTGATACCCTTTGTGTTTTGGAGCACTTAGTACATTTACATTGGCACCAAAAAAAAAAAAAAAAAAACACATAACATACCTAGCAATAACCCTAATGAAAGAGGTAAAAGATCTGTATGCTGAAAACCATAGAAATTTATGAAAGAAATTGAAGAAGTTACAAAGAAATGGAAAAACATTCCATGTTCATGGATTGGAAGGGTAAATATTGTTAAAATGCCTACACTACCCGAACCAATCTACAAATCCAATGCAATCCCTATCAAAGTAACACCAGAATTCCTCCCAGAGCTAGAACAAACAATTCTGAAATTTGTATGGTACCAGAAAAGACCCCAAACAGCCAAAGTAATGTTGAAAAAGAAAATCAAAGATGGAGGCATCACAATTCTGGATTTCAAGTTATATTACAAAAGTGTAGTCACAAAGACAGTACGGCACTGGCACAAAACCAGACATATAGATCAATGGAACAGAAGAAAGAACCCAGAAATGGACACACATATATGTGGCCAACTAATCTTCAAGAAGCAGGAAAGAATATTCAATGGAAAAAGACAGTCTCTTCAGCAAATAGTGAAGTAAAACTGGACAGTGACATGCAGAAGAATGAAACTGGACCACTTTCTTACACCATACACAGAAATAAATTAAATATGGATGAAAGACCTAAATATGAGACAAGAAACCAATCAAAATCCTAGAGGAGAAAACAGGAAGCACCTCTTTGAACTCGGCCACAGCAACTTCTTACAAGTTTTGTCTCTGGAGGTAAGTGAAACAAAAGCAAAAATGAACTATTGGGACCTCATCAAAGGAAACAATCAACAAAACTAAAGGGCAACAATGGAATGGGAGAAGATATTTGCACATGACACATCAGATAAGGGGTTAGTCTATAACCCAAAGTTATAGTCTATAGTCCAAATTCTATAAAGAACTTATCAAACTCAACACCCAAAAAACAAATAATCCAGTGAAGAAATGGGAAGAAGATATGAAGAGACAGTTTTCCAAAGAAGACATCCAGATGGTTAACAGACACATGAAAAGATGCTCGATATCACTTATCATCAGAGAAACACAAATCAAAACCACAATGAGATACCACCTCACACCTGTCAGAATGGCTAAAATGAACAACTCATGAAACAACAGATGTTGGTGAGGATGTGGAGAAAGGGGAACATTTTTACTGTTGATGGGAATGCAAACTGGTACAGCCACTCTTGAAAATAGTATGGAGGTTCTTCAATAATTAAAAATATACCAATTTGACAGTAAATTTCATATATTAAAAAATTAAAAAAATAAAAAAAAATAAAAAGAAAAAGATATGATCATAAAAAATAAAAATAAAATAAAAAAATAAAAAAAATAAAAAAAAAATAAAAAAAAATAAAAATATAACTACCCTATGACTATAGGGTAATAATTACACTATTAAATATTTATCCAAAGAATACAAAAATGCTGATTTGAAGGGGCACATGCACCCTAATGTTTATAGCAGTACTATCAACAATAGCCAAAGTATGGAAAGAGCCCAAATGTCCACCAACTGATGAATGGATAAAGAAGATGTGGTGTATATATGCCATGGAATATTACTCAGCTATCAAAAAGAATAAATTCTTGCTATTTGCAACAACTCGGATGGAGCTAGAATGTATTATGCTAAATGAAATAAGTCAGTAGACAAACATCGTATGATTTCATTCATATGTAGAATTTATAAACCAAATAGAGGAAGCTATGGGAAGAGAAGGAAAAAATAAGATAAAAATAGAGAGGGAGGCAAACCATAAGAGATTCTTAAATACATAGAATAAACTCAGTGTTGCTGGAGGGGAGATCAGTGACAGAATGGGCTAAATGGATGATGGGCACTAATGAGGACGCTTGTTGGGATGAGCACTGGGTGGTATATGTAAATGATGAATCACTGGGTTGTACTCTTGAAACCAAGACTACACTGTATGTGAACTAACTTGGATTTAAATAAATGCACTTAAAAACAAACAAACAAATAAATAAATAAATAAATAAATAATTATGCTCACTACAACAGTAGCTATAGTCTTTCAATAATAAAGTACTAACTTGTGAGTCACAGGCTATTCATTTGTCAAATGTAGTTAATAATCCTTAATTTTCACTGTGGTTGTAAAGAGTATTTTAAAAAATCAGCTAATTCTTCTATGTTCTGAATATTCAGCTGTAAGTTTTGTCGTGCTTAAAATCTTGTGGTGGGTCGGGGGGAGAAAAATTGTGTCTAGAAGACAGTGGGGCTTTTGTAGGTTTATTTATTTGTTTGGTTTGTTCCACTTGGTGTTCATCTTTTCCGTCATGGGGAGTGTGCAGTGGTAGAAATGAAGGAGTGGAAAGCAGAGTACTCATCCTATTCTCCATGGAGAGACCACTCTTTTGGGGCGATACACCACAATTCCAGAGACACATATCTCTCCAAACATGTAGAAAAAATATTTTGGCTGTTTGTTTGTTTGCTTGTCCTAAGCAACTTTTAAACATACTGCCCAATATTAAATTGATGTAGAAGACACAAGGTTTAGAAGGATATTTTCTGTCTACTCACTTAGAGCTTTATGAAGAAATAGTGAGAGAATGCCTTACTAAAAATAAATATTTGTAAAATCTTCAGTAAATTTCCAGAGGTTTAACCATTCTAGATCTTTTCCCCACAGAATACAATTTGCTTGCACATCTGACTTTGGGTCAGGTCATAATCTCACAGTTCATGCGTTCGAGCTCCACGTCGGGCTCTGTGCTGACAGCTCAGAGCCTGGAGCCTGCTTCAGATTCTGTGTCTCTCACTCTCTGCACCTACCCTGCTCATGTTCCATCTCATTCTCAATCTCTCTCTCTCTCTCTCTCAACAATAAATAAGCATTAAAAAAATTAAAAAAGAAAAGCAATTTGCTTGCCAAAGTTCAAAGTCAAACTGCATGCACAAAAACTATTTCAATTTCTCTTGTCTTTCCAAGGTTCCCCCAAAGATAATCAAGAGGAGAAGTTTTATGTAAATCTAGAATTAAGAAGAAGCAAAAACACAATATTGTGAAACATCAATCAACCCAATCTTAATAGATGTGAAATAGTTTAATCACACAAAATAATAGCAAACACTTAAAGAGTAGTTTCCTCAGTGTGACATTGCTTTAAGTATAATTTGTTGTATTTACAAAAAATTGCAATGCTTAGAAACATATATATAAATATAAGTCAGTGAGTTGGAAAATTATGCAACAAGAACAATCTGCAAAAAGATAACCTTCATCTCTGTGGCCTTATGGTTTGTGCTGCCTTCCAGAAGGCCTCTTTGACATCTTTGTTTCTCAGGCTGTAGATGAGAGGGTTGAGCAATGGGTTGACCACAGTGTAGAACAGAGCAGCTACTTTGTCTCTTTCCAGGGAGTAGGTAGAACTTGGCCTTGAATACATGAAGAGCAAGGATCCGTAGAAGAACATGACTGAGATGAGATGTGAGGCACAGGTGGAGAAGGCCTTGCGCCTTCCTGAGGCTGAGTGGATCCTCAGGATCGCCAGGAGGATGTTGAAATAGGAAACCAAGATGGCAAGGATGCTGGAGAGGACTGTGAAGCCCACCACACCCAAGAGGACTTTTTCATAGACGTGGGTATCTGTACAAGACATTTTTACCAATGGTGGTGCATCACAGAAGAAGTGGTCTATGATGTTTTTACCACAGAAGCTCAGGCGGAAAGTGTTGGCGGTATGGGCTATGGCGTTTAAAAGTCCTCCTAAGTAGGAGCCAGCAACGAGTCCAGTACAGAGAGAATTGGACATAGTACTTGAATAAAGTAGTGGGTTGCAGATTGCAGCATGCCGGTCATAGGCCATGGCTGCTAGGAGATAACACTCAGTGTAGGCTACAACACAGGAGAAAAACAACTGGGCGCCACATCCAGCCAAGGAAATGCGTTTATCTTCTGAGACACAATTAGCCAAGATTTTGGGAGTGTACACAGAAGTGTACCAAAAATCCAAGAAGGACAGATTGCCGATGAAAAAGTACATGGGCGTGTGCAGGCAGGAATCAACCCAGATCAGGATGACCAGGGTCATATTCCCCGACAAAGTCATCAAATAGAGTATCAGAAAAATTCCAAATAGAATCAGCTGCCACCGTGGGTCTGCTGAGAAACCCACCAAGATGAATTCAGTCAGAAAGGTGCGATTTCCTACTTCCATGTCCACAGAGGAGAAAGCCTGGTAAAGATTTTGAGGAGGAAAAAAATCACTTTGTGGTTTTTCTATTGAAATAAATAAACAAAGGTATAAGTTAAGTCAGTAATTACTAGGACATCTATGGACTTTTATTTGTGATTGCCTAGAATGATAGAACTTCAGTCTGTCACTTGGGAAGACCCCGGGAACTGGTGTTAGAATCTGATTGTGAATTAGGGCTTTCACTTAGTAATTGTTGAATGCAGGGCAAGTCCCTTAGTCTTACCAAACAGACAAGAAAAATAAAGCCCCAACAGGTTATTGGATTGATTGAAGGAAACATGCGTGAAAATACCCAACCCAATGTTAAGTACATAGTGCGTACATAGTGCGTGCTCAAAAAATTTCAGTATCCTTCAAATATTATTGAGAATTTACGTGTCAGTCATTGTGCTGATGGTTATACAAATACCAACATACTGTATATATACATATATGTATATGTATGTATATATATGCATACGTACATATTACTCAGTGTCAGTTAATATTTTAAATCCTAATCTCAATCCACATAATCCTTTCCACAACTTTCGAAAGTAGGTACTATTGTGATTCTCATGGAGTTTAAGAAATAATTCCAAAGTTATAGAACTGGTCAATAGCAGAGCTGGTATTTGAACCCAGAATTTTCTTTATCAAGAGTATGTGCCCTCAGCTGTTAAGCCATTTATGTCTGTTGCAAGTATTTTTTTTTTTTTTTTTGCTTTCCTAGCCAAGGCAACGTTATAATCCTCTGGCAAACTGAATTTCTTGATTTAATAAAAATATCTTTAAGAGTCCTTTTTTTCAGAATGTTTTCCCCCACTTTGTTTTATTGATTTGAGATTTATATAAATACCTGAGGTGTTTTTGGATATAAGTGAATGCTGAACATTAGGAAAAAAACAATTTTTGGTGTGAAAGATTTATTGAGAAGCCATGAATTCTTCCAAGTTATTTTGAAGCTCTGAGGGAGAAGTTAAAAAGGAGGAGTCTGGGGCCCCTGGGTGGCTCAGGTGGTTGAGCTTCCAACTTCAGCTCAGATCATGATCTCACAGTTTGTGGGTTCAAGCCCCATGTTGGGATCTGCACTGACAGCTCAGAGCCTCAAACCTGCTTCGGATGCTGTGTCTTCCTCTCTCTCTCTCTCTCTATCCCTCCCCAGCTCATGTTCTGACTCTCTCTCTCTCTCTCAAAAATAAATAAAAAGTTTTTAAAGAAGGAGTACTCTAAAACATGCTATAGACAGCAAACTGGGGGTTGCTAGAGGTGGGGGGGGGTGGGCTAGATGGGTGATGGGCATTAAGGAGGGCACTTGTGATGAGCACTGGGTGTTATACGTAAGTGATGACTCACTATATTCTGCACCTGAAACAAATACTACACTATATGTTAGCTAAGGTGAATTTAAATAAAAATTTTGCAGAAAAAAAATACCATACAGAATTGGGGCTAATGCCCCAGTAGCCAGCTGACTGTCACTTAGATAACACGGTAGTAGGAGAAAACTAAAACTGAAAAACGATTGTGATTTACCTCCATGTTCAGAACGTTTTCCTTTGAGCTAAGCCCGAAGTGGTTTATAACTCTATAAACTGCAAATGCAAACTTTCTACCCCAAGATCTACTGTTCCTGCTTGTTAGAAAGGGAGGTATCTCACTCTTTAAATGTTAGGCGTTCTGATCTTTCAAACGTAGCTGACAATGTTCAGAGAGGACACGACTTAATCAGCGACACTGTGGTAGATAAAGCTTGGAATCCTGAAGATTATTCATTTCTCCATCTATTACTATATAATGGATCTTATCTCATTAGCACAGAGAAATATTTTAGTCCTATATTGCCTCCATCAGTGAGCTTAACTTACTCTTACAACCCTCTCTCATCACTTGTCTTCATTTATTTAGGACATCAACCAAACTAAATTACTCACATAATTGACTTATCTTTAATAATCTCACATCTCACATCCCAGAAGCTTCACGTTTATAGTGCTACGTTGGTGTTCATTGGTACGCTAATCTTTTTTCTGAATTGGCTCAAGCTTAATAGCTTTCTCGGCAGTGACCTATGGCTAATATATTGAAATGTAAAAACCTGTGGCTGATGGCCACAGTCTCAATAGTTACTCTGAACTTCATCTGCCATGTTATCATGTGTCTATGCAGTGAAAAATATCTGTGCCTTATTAAGCTCATTTTTAATACAATATAATTTGGGATACAAATGAAAATATCCGACAGCGCCTGTTACTACCCTTCTACTAAAAAAAAATAATTTTTTTGGTCTACTGACCAAAGTCTTCACAGAAGCAGAGATATTGAAATTGAGACCTGAGAAGTGACCCCAGTGCCAGCCCCTTGTAGGGCTAAGGAGAGAGAGGAGAGCAGTTCCATATATCAGAGCCCTCACATGAGAGAGCGACTGGTGAGCCCAAAGAGCTGAGAGGTTAAGTAAAGACAGAGTGGAAAGTGGAACCAGTGGACGAGCCAGAAAAGTTATCAGCTCACAAAGCCTAGTGGAAGCCATATTAAGGATTTTGGCCTTTACACCAACACAAATCGTCTTGGGGAAAATAGAGCAGAGTCTGAGCAAAACGAGACGATGGACGTTGCTGGTTAGAGGGCGTGGGATTTAAAATAGAGGGATGAGGATGGGCCTTTGTCAGAAAATGACATTTGAATGGGACTTGAAGGAGATGAGGGTGTGAGCACAGACTCTGCTCTATTTTCCACAAGACCTAGTGTCATCTTCTAACTCCTGAATATTGTTTAGAGTCCAATTTTCCCCACCAGCATGCAAGACACAGGTCAGTAAGATGAGTTTTCTACTTTGTTTATTGCTGCATCCAGCTTATAGAACTGTCTCCAGCAACTAATTGAAAGTTAATAAATATTTCTAGAATGAATAAATGACTAATTATATTTATATCTTGAAGCTGTTTTCCTCAAAATATTGTCTACTTCTAACCTAGTACAAACTACTCAGGACAAATTTACCCTCAACTGAACTTTTCTGACTCAGAGTACTGTATCACTCAGCAAGAAGATAATTAAAGAAAGACTCATAACCATCACACTCATACCCATCAAGATTCGCCAAAATCTATCTTGAATTTGAAATAAATTGCAATGAAAGTATGAATGTGAAATAAAAGACACAGAAGAAGTCCGAGCCAATCATGTCAAAGCAGCCTATAAGAATGATTTCTCAAGACGTGTATTCTCCTGTTCCCTCCTCCCTTCACTGGAACACTAAATATTTGGGGGAAGAATGTGTCCCTCTAGCACCTGAAAATGAGGAACAGGAAGTGAAAATATTACACACTATTAGCTTGCACAGCACAGAGTGCCATGACCACTAGAGTCCAAAAGCATGTCAACAATCTTCTCCTCTGCCCACCTCACTGTGTAAGTGAATATGCAACGACTCGGCATAATTACCAGACTGACCTTCAAATTCTAGCTGAAGGTTAGGCATGCCATTAGTGGAATCTGAATGGTATTTAGGGGTGTGTGTGTGTGTGTGTGGTATTTGGCATAACCATAATCCTTTAAGAGCCATGCCAAACCCTGTATCCCCCTTCTAATCGAGCTGAGGCCAATGAGAGGCCAAACCACTTAACTGCCCCTGGTTCCAGTTGCTTACCCTTTGGTCAGGAAGGACAGATGCTGGAAGTTACAGGCTTTTCTCTGTCCTCTGATATTTTGGCACGCTTTGTTGGAGCCGATATATGTATTTTCTCAACAGCCCTTTGAGACCTCTGCCACAGAACAGCCTAGCAATATCTATCCCAGTCTCTAAAGAATCAATTAGAGTTTGCTTAGAATATGAGGATGATATAGTAATTAGGATATGACGAAAAATATTGTATTAAAATTTCACTCTTTTACCATGAAATCACAATATAATCATAAACATGTCTGATAATAGAAACTCCCCAAAATGTTCTAATTAAAAATGTTTAGAGTGTATCATTTGCACACACACACACACACACACACACACACACACATATATATATATATATATATATATATATATATATATATACACACATATATATTTACTGCCAGAAGATCTACTATGCTTTCTTGTCTACACTAGGCTTCCAGGCTACATTTCCCTGTCTCATTCACCAGGAACCCCCTGTTAAGCCCTGATATTATGGGTCAAATGGCAACCCTCTCAAGTTCACATGTTGACTAATAGTAACTCAGAATGTGTATTTGGAGACAGAGCCTCTATAGAAGTGATTAAGTTAAAATGAGATGTTTAGGGTGACTCTTACTCCAAACTGATCCATGTTTTCACAAAAAGAAAACATGGACATTTGGACACGCAAAGAGGGCTTCTTGTACACAGAAAAGACCGTGTGAGGAGAAAGCAAGAGGGTGGCCACCTGCAAGCAAAGGAAAGGGGTCTCAGAACAAATCAACCTCAATGGCACCTTGATCTTGGCCTTTTAGCATCCAGAACTGTGAGAAAATACATTTCTGTTGTTTTAGCCACCCATTCTGGCAACACTAGCAAATGAATATACTTGGTTAGCAACAGTAGGGCTTTTTTCTGTGGTACAAATTCACATTTTATATGTAAAGTTAAAATTAGGCTTAAAATTAGGAATGTGAGAAGTCATGTTTACATGTTCTCTAATTTCTCACTAATTCATTCATCACATTGAACCAGCAAATAAACAGAAACAATCGCAGAACCTTAATGGCTGTCGATTATTGTTTCCCCTAGTAGATTTTCACTGTAAATCTTCTTGCGGATATAAACCTCTTTGAAATCTGTCTCTCTATCTCTTTATTTATCTATTTCCATCTATATCTCCACTTTTGTCTCTGTACAACTGCTATTCTTTTGCCCTCAGTTCTTCTAATTGTTGAGGAAAATACTCTTTCACTGGAAGCTCACTGTGACTCTAAGATATTTGTCCTTTCCTGTGTATATCACCAAGAACATCTTTGTATCATGGCAAGAGGAAGGAAGGAAGGAAGGAAGGAAGGAAGGAAGGAAGGAAGGAAGGAAAGAAATGAGAGAAGAAAAGTTAAACTTATTTCTAAAGCTATTTTACAATATAATTTTTATTTACAACTTCCCAACTCTGTTCTCCCAACAAATGGGGCAAGAACCTTTGGAGTCAGAAGTTCTGGGTTTGCATTCCCGTTTCCTCCCCTATGAACTACATGATTTGAAGTAAGTCATTCAATCCATCTAATCATCACGCTGATTCTATAACCAATTTTATTATTCCCACTTAGAGATTAAAATATACTTACAGGTAACTTATGAACTGCCAAGTGAAAATTTAAAAAACAAAACAAAACAAAACTCTTCTCCTTCAATCTTCTCAGAATCCCAGGAATTTTGGACTCTGTCCCCAGCTGGCAGGCATAGCAGTTTTTCCAAATGCCCCAGCCTCATCTATTGTAAGCATGTATCCACATACATTAGCACCAACATAAAAAGACAATTGCAGTCTAGTGTTTCTGCATTATCCAATAATTTTATTTTTGGCTTCTTTTCATCATTCCTGAGAGTCTAAGCTAGTAACAGTAACATGGGGATAACCTAGAAAAAAGATACAGCCGTGTTTCCCCAAGAGTTTCATTTAAGAAAATGTTGCCTTATCTAACATTTTCTTCAGGGCATCTTTAACATCTTTATTTCTTAAGCTATAAATCAAGGGATTCAACATTGGTATGACCACAGTATAGAAGACTGAAACCACTTTATCCCTTTCTAGGGCATAGCTGGTACTTGGTCGGGAGTAAATGAAGAGAATAGAGCCATAGTACAAAGTGACAGCCGTCAGGTGAGAGCCACAAGTGGAGACGGCCTTGAGGCGGCCTTGGGTGGAGCGCATCTTTGAGATGGCAGCAGCAATGAAGAGGTAAGAGGCGAGGATGAGCACAGTGGGAGTAATGACATTGGAGGCCAGTATGAAATAGAGCACAGCCTGGTAGCTCTCCTTCACGTCACAGGCCAGCTTTACAAGGGGAGGTAGATCACAAAAGTAATCGTCAATGACATTGTTCCCACAGAAGCTCAGGGTAAATGTCTCACTGGTAATGAGGGTTGAGTTGAGAAAGCCACCAAAGTATGAAACTGCAACAAGACCAGTACATAACCTCGAAGACATCGCCTGGAAATAAAGCAGAGGATTGGAGATGGCCGTGTAGCGGTCATAAGCCATGGCGGCCAACAGGTAACACTCACTGTATGCCAGCCCAGCCGAGAAGAAGAACTGAGCAAGGCAGCCAGCAAAGGAGATGCTTTTGTCTTCCGCAGCGCAGGTCATGAGGATTTGGGGGGCATAGACAGAAGAGTACCAGAGATCCAGGAAGGAAAGATTTCCAATGAAGAAATACATGGGTGTGTGGAGTTGAGAATCAGCACCCATCAGAGAAATCAGGGTGATGTTCCCGGACAGACTGATGACATAGATGGTGAGGAAAATGACAAAGAGTACTCTCTGTAACCACAAGTCTGCTGTGAACCCTAGAAGTATAAACTCTTTCACTCTGGTGAAATTTTTCTCATCCATCGATGTGGGGTGTCTATGTTCCTTTTCTGTGGAAAGATGAATAACTATGTCAGCATTTCAGTATATCAACTTCTATCATTTGCCATTTGAGATCACGGAAAAACCCAGCTGATGCATATACGTTGTTCACTCTGAGATATGTTCATGCTACAGTGGATATCACTCTTTTTAGGTAACAGAGAAATCAGTGGTATGCTGACTCGGGAGTTCGGTTACTATGCTCCTCACGTAGTGAGTGTCACCGTATTTTTTTCTTTGAGTAAAGTTGACACACAATGTTACCTTAATTTCAGGTGTGCAACATCGTGATTCAACAAATTGATAGCTTATGCTAGGCTTGCCACAAATGTAGCTACCACATGTCATTATAGAATGCTATTAAAATACCATTTACTATATTCACCACGCTGTGCCTTTTATTCCCTGTCACCATGGATTTTTCAATGACTTTCTCCTCCAACTCCAATTGAGCTTTCTTTTTTCTCTTTGCACTTGGGGTGATTGAGCACCCCGTGAAAGATATGAAAAAGGCAGCTCGAAGGAGTGATCTGGTTTCTCTTCTGGTCATTGCCTCCTTTTGTCTTTACTAGAGAATTACATGAAGAAGCATACGTTCATTAGTCTAAGCATATTTTGGAATATCCTTGGAAATGTATTTACTATAATTTCCTTGAAAGCAATAAATAGAAATCTCTTATGCTTGAGGGAAAAAATTAAAAAACTTAATTTTGCTCAGATGCTAGGTGATGGACTTACAACTGAGCTAGAAAAATAAAGAATTGTTCTCTTGGAATTGTATCTATTTGATGGTAAGAATCTACACTTTTTAACTTTAAAATACATAAATAAACACATGCATACATACATATGCTATAATTATTGTCAAAGTAGGAATTCTTCGTAATAAGCAAAAGAAGCTTGGAATAAGTGACACTTTAATTGCCTTAGAATTCAAGGCTGTCATTTTCACAAAGTATGTTCCTGAAAGCGGCTTAAGACCAAGAACCAAGAGACCTGAGTTCTGATCTTGCTGCTGACAATGTAAATAAACTGATAAGCTGCAAAACTCTATTGTCTCACCTACCCTCCTTAGTTCAGGGGGCCGTTAAGAGATCACAGATGTGCTTAAGCACTTTAAAAGCTGGACGTTAAAATCATGTGTTGCATTCTCTATGATTTCACAATTTCTTCACCTCAGTAATCTGTCCTTCAGAAAAATTTGCTTCATCTCCCAAGGACGTCTAATTGCACCTATGCTATGATTCCTTAGAGTTTCATTTGTTCTCATGAAGAAACCTCCCTTTCTTCAATATGTGGCTTTTATACAAGCCGGTAAATTGCTGGGCTCGACTGCAGTATTTTATTGGGAATGAAAATTGCAAGAGGCTTTTCTTTCCCAACTCTCCTGTTTGCCTCTCCAGTTATTAAAATGTAAAATAAACATATATATGAATATAAACATATGTGAATATGTACGTCCCCACTTTTACGAATTGAGAAAAAAAAAAGGTCAAAGGCATTTAGGGTGATATATAAGACACAGGTAAATGAGATAATAAAATAAGAAAAGGCAAAGGAAAAACAAGACCAGGACATAACATAGAGGCAAGGATGGAACCTATTGCACAAAGTCCTACCCACTGTTCTGTAGGGACAACAAACTTTGACTCGAAACTTTTTAGCAGCCCATCTATAAAATTAGTAGCATCCAAAAGACAGGTAAATCAACCAAGAGTTTGGGCAAAACATCACCATTCTTGTTACCAACTTTGAAATGATTTCTTCCAAGAATCCTTGTGAAGAGAGTGAGTGAAATAGAATGCATAATATATTGAATAGTGTTATTATATAGGGAGACACACAATAAAGAGCTCTTCTGACATTTACCTGTGTTCATTCGTAGACTTAAAGCTGGTTATATGCCTTGTTAGAGCCAAGGGATGGGCAGAAACAAAACATCTCCCCCTCCCCAGCTCTCAAACACCTCCCTGTAATAGGGAGATCTTTCTAAGAGGTAGATGTGTCTGAGAGTGGTCATCCACAAGGAACTGATCTCTTAATTCTCAGTCCCCTCCAGGCCAAATGTACCTTCCATCATATCTATATCTATATTTCTGTACAAAGATCTCAGATATTAAAGTAAGTGAAAAAACATATAAATAGATACAGATAAAGGTACAGATAGATACACAGAGAAATAGATACAGATAGATTACATACAAATAGGTAGAGATAGAGTAGATAGATAGAAAGAGAGATAGAGTGATAGATAGATAGATGATAGGTAGACGATAGGTAGAGAGAGATAGATAAACTTGTACTTCTCTTAAGGAACTCCTATCCCATGCACTGCCTAATGTAGGAAAGGAAACATTTTCAGGTCATGAAAACTTTGGCTGAAGTTAATTCCTGTACTTTGATCTACTTTAAGGCCTAATAAGTTTCCTGCAAGATATAAGGAGGCAGGCTACACACAACTACATCTAGCTACAGAGGGTTCCTGAGAATAAAAACATCCATCACGTACACATCTAATTGTCTGTTCCACTGAAAAAGACAGGAACTAAAGATAAGACATTTGGAAACGTTTCAGCTTTTCTCATCAAATATATTTAATAAGGAAGAAAACCTTGTTGTATTTCACAAAGTCAAATTACGCTTTGGTTTGATTATATCAAGAAAGGGGAGGTGGGGTGGGGAGGGTTGGTCCATATAGTGATTTCCTGACCGTTTTCCTCTAGTTAAACACAATACTTACTTCCTGAAAATAAATAATGATTTTGTTTGAAGTTCAACTGAAGTCAGAATTTCTCACATTATCTTAGGGAAAAAAAAAAAAAGTGCCTTCTATTCATTCCACAGGAATCCTCTTTTCAATGGTAACAATGGGAGGAGAAAATATAAGCCTGATCTTCCCTTGGGGATATGCCACGGAAAAGCCAATCTTCATACGCTTTTCTGGTTCTAAGTGAACAATTACAGTGCTCAGTTTTATTTCTGGAATAAAGGGAGAGATCATTTATCACAAATATAATTGGCCCAATTGACCTGGAAAGTCCATTTCTTTTGTGAGTTTAATTGACGTATTTGAGATCAAACAGAATTTGGCAGAGAGGAATAACCAATAGAATGGTCTGCACATAATAGATGCTCAAGAATTACTTGTAGTCCGTAATGATGTTAATGGTGATAATGACAATAAGGAAAAGGCCTTTGAATTTTAGCTCTGAACCACATTGAGTACCACTTAATAAAATGTGCCAGTTTGCAAACAATGAAATTGAGAGCATTTGAGAAATTGAAATTGAGAGACAGAAGCAAAGCCTCATGGTTACAGCAAATTTTATGTCTACACCAGACCATACTTATTTTCATCCATTTGAAATATATCCATTGAGCAACTCTTGGGTATCCAACACTGAATTAGATGTTGAAAGAGATACAACTATGAGGCAAGGTAAGGACTTAAGTGAACTTATAAGGGTTAAAAAGCAAACCCAGGACAGAGATTGCCTAAGTGTGAACCCAAGGTCTACAGCTCACTAATTGTATGACCAGGAGCAGGGCACTTAAACTCACCAAACCTGTTTTCTTATCGATACAATGGAAATAATTTGTCTTCCCCATATAACTGTTGTGAGGATGAAGTGAGATAACATATATAAAGGTTTTAATAAATATCAATCGAAATTTTTTAAAAAACAAGCAAAAATTAAAATAGAGAGACATACAATGCCTGTTCTTGTGGAAATTACTGCAGTTTGGGGGAGGGATGTCAAATAAATATATGACGTTATACACTATGACTAGTGTTGTGGAGGCATAATAATAAAATGTCCCCAAATTAGCACAGATTGGAGAGGGCACTAATGTAAAGGGAGAGACAGAAAACATCAAAGAGCACCTAGCATTGCTAGAAACCATACAGAGATTGCAAAAAGACACAGCTTCTTGGCCCAACTGTGTCAAGAAGGAGGGGCCAGAGACCATTTTTTGGAAGGATAGAAAGAAGGAATAGGACATTCTCACTGAATGAGTTCTTCAACTTTAGTAAAAGACTCTTGCATGATGGGGAAGATACCCCCCCAAAAAATGTGACTGACCAGATTAGAGCAGGGTCATTAGCACTTGTATAAGTAGAAACTAAATCAGAAAAAAAAAATGTTACTGTTGTTGTTTGTGATCCTATTGTAAATCACCTGTCCATTTCAAGAACCTCAGACCAATAGGGCAACTTAATAATGTGTCAAGGTCCCATGCAAGGCACAAAGGGTCATAAGTTACATCCTTCCTCTTCAGCCATTTCTGCTACTCACCGTTGCCATGCCCTTGATGACGCTGACCCTCAGAACTCATGCTGCTGCCTGAAAAAGCCTGCACCGTTACCACCTCTGCTTGGATTCAAGCCTGCAGTTCCTTGTGCCTAGAATGTTCTTGCATGCTTCTACTCAAACCACATGCTTCGAGTCAAAAGTTAACATTTGGCATTCCCCACCTCCCCCCCTCCCATCAACACAATTAGTCAGTCCCTGCATTTTGTACTAGGTACTCTGTACAAACTACAGTGTGGAACATCAGTAACTCACTGTTCCATCAGGGACCTGTCCTCAGGGACACCTGTCCTGAATCTTCAACTCTTAATTAGAGGAATAGTTACAATTCTAAGTGTTTGCAAGATACCAGGCACAGGGCTCAACATTTTCTGGATATTATGTCACTCAAACTTGGAACAAGTCAAAGAGAGAAAAACCTGTGTAGAGCAGCGGAGAAATATCCTAAATACCGCACAGTGGAGAAAAATGAAAAAAGTATGAGACAACATTTCTTTAAGAAATAAAAGTGTTTTTAAAAAACAGAAAAAGAACAGCAACTTCATTTAAGCCTGTGACTCATTTGGTCAGTCAATGCATGCCAAGTATTAAGAACCTTGTTTAGCATACATAATAATCAGTATATAAATTTTGAATTAATATTAATGTTGTTTCTATTTAATTTCTCTGTTTTGAACATTTCAGTGAGTTTTACATCTTTCTTGGGGAGATAAGGCGCTAAAATTTTAGAAATTGTAGATTTTCTGGTAACGTGAAATTGATAACTAGTTTTTTGTTAAGTTTCACCCTGTAGCACCCTGAGGAGAGTATAATGACAAAACGAGGAGACAAATTGACAATACCATCAACCACCCACTAGAAAAAAGAAGCTCTGCTATGATATTCCAAAATGCAAGAGGTGTTGAGCCTGGATGAAGAGAGAAACGAAATATATACACAGACATTCTATGACATGTATTTACGATCCAAATCCCAATCATTGCATGGTTATGTTAAGCAACAGAAGTCCTAACACAAAAAATATTCGAAGAAATAACCACTGAGGAAATACCAAACACTCAAACATACCTCTGCTTCATAAAAGCTAACCTACCCAACTGAAAGATCATTGTACTTGAAGGTCAGAGTTTGGTTTACTTCGTCATGCTATCCTCAGAGGATACATTGCAGCCATAATGAAAACCAATCACAGGAGAAAATTGCCATATTTTAATTGTGGATGCATCTATTGAGCCATGATGTGTAGCAATCTAGCAATTAAATAAAGGAAAAGCAAAATAGATGACGATCCAATAGAGCTTTGAAGAGAATTGAGATACACAGATTAAGAGAAACCTTTGAAAAATTCCACAAAGTTCTCCAGAGGGTTTTGTGAAACTAACACCCTTTTTGAATGAGCCATGAATAACCGTAATGGAGTGCTGGAAATATTATGCACCTCTCAATATTTGATTTTTTATTGGTTTCATGTATGAATTCGTACATAGTCAAAATTCTGTATAGCATTTCACAGTCTTTGTTTTTCAAGATCCATTCCATCAAATTCTTTATTACAATATATTAGAAAATGTTAGTTTTTTTTTCCCATGTTCGTGTATTTCATGGACATTTGCTTGGTATCTTCTTTCATCAAATCATAAGGACCGTCAGTATTTGTGTATGGTTAACTCTTATTCTGCACAATGTACTTATAAAATGGCTTCCTTTCTCAGGGCAGGAAGCTGGAGAAGGAGAGTGACGAGTGATAAAACCCTTTCTATCTTTTAAGGAATCTGTGTCTCTCTTGTCCATTGAATGTACCCTGAACCACATATGTGTCCACAGCCACATTTCTAAATTTATGTGCCCTGATAATGCCCTTTTCCAGAACCTACTTCTTCCATTCCAGTCTCATGGTAGAAGGAACACCTCAGTGTCCAGAGGTGAATAATTGAATAAAATTACTTTGAGCCAACTTTCACTTTTTAATTTTCACAGATTTGATTTTAGACCACATTGGAAACAGAGTCAGAAATAATTTACATCCCATTTAGCCATAGACCAAATATTTACTGAGAAGTGCCTATGGACCATTTATCTAAGTATGTGCTAATCATTAGAGATACAACCATGAACAAAGTAAAACGACTCCTGGTCCTTGTGGTGCTTTTAGTTCAGGTTGTCACAACTGCAGAGGAAAGCAATTCTTTCGTGTGATTATCGCAACTTCCATGATTTGCCCAAGACCATGAAGATAGGTAATGGCAGAATCAGTATAATGGGAACTTGTCACAGTGCACTTTGTATGCTTTAGAAGTCCTACTACTTAACCTTCTATCTTCTTTCTTTCTTCCTTTTTTTTCCCCCCCACCTGAATGGATTTATCTGCCTCTGCTAGAGCAAAAGTTCGAATTTCAGCATCATTGTTCATTAAGAAGAACACAGATGAGCTTCAAAATGTTCAAGATTCTCCCTGAAGACCACATCCCTCAGCCTATTGTGCAGTTGATCCAGGGTCACATGACTATATTCGGAACAGCGGGATGTGAACAACAGTGAGGTACACTGTTCTTATTTCTGTCCATAAAACCCCATACACAACATTTATCCTGTTTTGGTGATGGTGACACCAAAAGAGGGAAGGAACCTGGCTTCCTGAAGTCACCAATTAGTGCAAAGATGATGTGTCCCAAGGACATGGAATGTAATATAACCTAGCCTATCCCTACTAAAAGAGTCGTGTCACTCATTTCAAAATTGAATAAATATAATACTCTGTGTCAACTATACTTCAGTAAAAAAAAAAAATGAAACAAATAAGTTTTTAAAATGTGGCAACTACATCAGCTTTGCAAATGTTAAAAATCAAAGGCAAATAAAAATGTAGTCCCTACCTCCGAGGAAGATAATTTAATTGTGGGAAATGTAAACGCAAGCCGATATTTTATTTTTTTTAATTCAGTTTATTCATTTATTTTTTTGAGAGAGACAGCAAGCAGGGTAGGGGACGAGAGAGAGAGAGAAGGGAGAGAGAGAATACCAACCAGGCTCCACACTGTCGGTGCAGAGCCTGATGCAGGGCTCAAACTCACCGACCATGAGATCGTGACCTGATCCAAAATCAAGAGTCAGAGGCTTAACCAACTGGGCCCCAACCCAGTTGGTTTTTTACCAGGGCCCCAACAAGCAGATATTTTAATACAACTTTTTTCAGGCAAATGTAAAGGGAAAAATGTGTGTCAAAAAGCAGTTATCTCCTGGAGTTCCCACTCGATTTTGCTGTAAGTTTATAACTGCTCTAAAACAGCAGTCTATTTTAAAAGTTAGGAGAAGGTACTTGCTATCTCATAACAAGAATCTTGAATTTGAAGAGGGTTAAATATGAAGTGGAAGATTGAGGGATTTTCATTTTTCCTCTCTCTACTTCAGTGTTGGATTCTTTTTAAATTTTTTTAATGTTTATTTATTTTTGAGAGAGAGTGAGCAGGGGAGGGGCAGAAAGAGGGAGACACAGAGTCTGAAGCAGCCTCGAGCTGTCAGCACAGAGCTTGACACGGGGCTCAAACCCATGAACTGTGCAATCATGACCTGAACCGAAGTCGGATGCTTAACCAACTGAGCCACCTAGGCACCCCTCAATGTTGGGTTCTTGTTTAGCAAGAGGCATCCTAGATATATTACCTATATCATAGAAATAAAAAAGAATTAAAAATTATTTTCCCAGGACTTAAAATATAGGAAATGTAATTAATGACACTTTTAATGAATATTTAAAATTTTTCCTTTTTATACAAATATTTACCCATATGTGGACAGCCAAAAAATGCATTCCAACTTCAGCTTAGCAGGGAGAATTTTGATACCTTGTGCTGGATAAAAGCAATAGCACCTTTCAGCGTATGCATACATCTGTTCAACAAGAAGCACCTTCCGTTAGTTAGGCTCTGCTGCTCCAAAACTTTTATAGAATCTATACCTTTCAAAGCATCCATGACCAAGAGTCTCTATTTTAGAGCACTTGTTATGCTATAAAATTTACATGAATTTGTGACTATGTGTTTCCCTGTCTTTTTCCTAAACCATAAACTCCAAGAAAGCTGGGTCTACATCTGTTTTTACTCACTAATGTACTATATTCTTGCCCTGGCGTAGCCCTCTACGGAGCACCTGGCACATGAGTACTTGATAAATATTCATGAAGTTAGTTAACTGATTCTTTAATACACTGAAACATAATAACCTCTGAGTTGTTTCTTAGATTAAAAAAAGCAATGCACAGAACAATGTATACCGTATCTTTCCATTTGCCAGTGTATGCAAAGATATATACATGTGTGTCCCTACAAAGATAAAAACTTTGTGGAAAACAACCCAGAACTATTAATATCGATCCATTTAAAGAAGGAAACTGCAGGTCTAGGTTGCGATCACTTCTTATTGTGGATTCATTCATATGCTTTACTGGAATATTTACCATGAACATATATTATTTTTTCAATACAAAAGCATAAAACCGAACAATAAATAGTGTAACCATTGCCAAATATATATAGAAAGGTACTAACATTTTTTTATGATTTGTAAAATGCGAAAATAAAACTCCACACACCTTTTAAATTTGATTTTTAATAAAAAATTATGTATATATAAGATGTACAACATGATGTTTGGTATACACACACAGTGAAACGATAACTACAATCAAGCTAAGTAACATATCCATCTCCTAACACAGTTATCATTTTTGTGTGTTTAGTGATAGCATCTGAGAACTACCCTCTTTGCAAATTTCCTGTATACAATACAGTATTACTGACCATAGTCACCATCCTGTACATCCTATTTCTGGAACTCACTTATCCTACGTAACTCAAGCATTGCACTCTTTGACCAATATCTCTCCATTTTCCCCAACATCCCTGCCCCTTTAACCATGTTATACTCTCTTAGAACTTGACATTTTTTAGATTTCGTATATAAGTCAGATCCCACATATATGTAAAATTATGCACTATTTGTCTTTCTGTGTCTGGCTTATTTCACTTAGCATAATATCCTCCAGATTCAACCATGCTATGGATGATGGTATCTGTTTCATTTTTAAAACTAAATGTATATGATCACTATTTCCTCATGTGTTCATTCATTGATGGACATTTAGATTATTTTCAAGTCTTGGATAATGTGAATAATGCTGCAGTGTGGGCTTCCTTTGCTCATTATATTATAATTATATTATAATAATATTATATATTATGTATTTCATAATATATGTTATAATTAAATAATAATAATAACAATAATAATAATAATCTTATTTTGTTGTCTTTTCTGATGTCTCTCCACCTGGTACTGAAACTCTTTCACTGCCATATCTTTTAGCTAATAGATGATCCTTTCTACTCAGGGAGATTAAGACATGTTGTCTACCCTGGATTCAGCTGTCTCTGCCTTTCATAACTCCTATCTATAAATTCCCTAATTTACCAATGTTAACTCATAGGTAGGGACATTTCTGCACCCCCCCCCCCATTCAGCAGGAAGAAGCTACTGAAGCTACTTCCACCCAAATGCCAAAGATTTCTCAATTGTCGAGCTGTCAGGGGGAATGTGGAGGTCACTTTTAGGCAACAGGCTTGAGCAATGGAAACCTGAGTAAGGCAAAAGGGCCCACTGGGACCACCAAGCTGAAGGCAAATAGGCTCATTAAGTGAGCCACCTTGAAATAGCCATAAGACCTAACTAACCAATGGGCTACTTACAACCAGGCACAGTCACCAAAACATGAAGAATTTCATACTTTCCCACACCTCCTCACTCTGCCCATGACTGTGGCCCCTCACCACTGCCTTGTCACAGTCTCTCCTGCCCACTAGTCCCTTGCAGGGTATTCAATAAACTTTCATCTATTTAAAAAGAAGGAGGAGGAGGAAGAAGAAGAAGAAGAAGAAGAAGAAGAAGAAGAAGAAGAAGAAGAAGAAGAAAAAGAAGGAGGAGGAGGAGAAGGAGAAGGAGGAGGAGGAGGAGGAGGAGGAGAAGGAGAAGGAGAAGGAGAAGGAGGAGAAGGAGGAGAAGGAGGAGAAGGAGAAGGAGAAGGAGAAGGAGAAGGAGAAGGAGAAGGAGAAAAAGAAGAAGAAGAAAGAAGGAAGGAGAAGAAGAAGAAGAAGAAGAAGAAGAAGAAGAAGAAGAAGAAGAAGAGGAGTGGAGGAGGAGGAGGAAGAGGAAGAGAAACAAAAAGAAGGAGGAGAAGAACTGGTTTCATTTTCTATGAACAAACCCAGAAATGGGATTGCTGGATTGTATGGTAGTTCTATTTTTAGAGTAATTCATACCACTTTCCATAATTCGTATAACCATTTACATTCTCACCTAAAGTGCACAAGAGTCCTCTCCTCTCCACATCTTTGCCAACACTTGTTATCTTTTCTTTTTGATAATAACCATCATAACAGATGTGTGGTGAGAGCACCTCTTTGATTTGTATTTCCCTGATGATTAGTGGTGTTGCATATCTTTTTATATACCTATTGGTAATTTGTATGTATTCTTTGGGAAAATATCTATGAATGTTCTTTGCCTATTTTTAAATTTTTGTTGTTGTTGTCTGGTTTGGTTTGCCATTGAGTTGTTCGAGTTCCTTACATATTTTCATTGTTAACCTCATCAGATATGTGGTTGGCAAATATTTTTTCCCAACAAATAGGTTGCCTTTTCAGTGTGTTTATTGTTTAAGCTGCTGAGCAGGAGTGTTTTATTTTGATATAGTCTCACTTGTTCATTTTTTGTTTTGTTTTCTGTGCTTTTGATGTCATATCTAAACAATTATTCCTAAGACCAGTGTCAAGGAACATTTTCCCTACTTTATTTCTTCTAGGAGTTTTTACAGTTCCGGGTCTTACATTTATGTCTCTATTCTATTTTGAGTGGATGAATGCATATGCTATACGACCAGGGTCCCTTATGGCTCTTTTGCATAATTCCATGTGCCTTTTTACTGCAACTCTCTCACTTTTGTCTAGAACCTCAGCACTATAATATCCATTTAAACTTCTCATCTCATGGTTCTAGGACTTTGCCCTCCCCAGGCTAGTATCATGTTGGCTCTGTCATATATTTGCTGTATTGTGTGTGTGTGTGTGTGTGTGTGTGTGTGTGTGTGTGTGTGCAATGTTTGCATATATAAGAAAACACATAAAATATATTTCCATAACTATATCTATTCAAGAGAGTTATATCAATCAAATATCTCTCACAAGAAAGATCCAATTTTTCAAAAAATGGGTAGAAAAGAGAACAAAGTACAGGCAAAGGCAAGCATCATTATTTCCCTGAGAGTTCAAAACTATTTCCTTCCCTTTGTTAGCTTCATCAGGAAGTACCAGGAAGTGCTGCCTCTCTTTCAAAAAATTCTTTTATTGCTCTATCATGAGTTTCTAAAATTCCAAAAGAACATAATGGTCTTTTTTTTTTTTTAATGGAAGATCCTTTGGAAATAGCCATGAGTTAATCATAAAATGTTTACTACTCCCTCCCGGTGTGACAGCTATTTGAGTTTTCTTCCTTCATTATCTTCCTTCTGCCCTGACTTCCTTCTTCCTTTCCTTCCTTTTTCAGGAACAAGAATAATGCTGCTCCACAAAGAATAATTGCTCTAAATATCAGAAAGATCAGGTTGTTGACAGAGTTGTGCCTCTAACCCCACGACCTTAAGGAAATCAATTTCCTCACTTGACAAAGAAAGGGCTCAGCCCAGGTTATGTCTAAGGTTGTTTTCACTTCTAACGTCTCTGTGACTTGAAAAAACTTTATGATAGTGCATTTGAAGCCTGAGCAATCAGTAATTAGCTCTTCAGAGAAACCATTGCAGCAAAATGCTAACAAACTCTTCTTGCCAGTGTGAGACTGAGGCTTCAAGACCCAATTTTGTGACTTTCTAACAAGATGCCTTGGGCATTATTAGGATTGATTGGGCGCTCAGAGATCGGCAATTACCGAACTTGAAAGAAAGTATTTATTTCACTCCTAAACAAGTTTCAGAGGAGATAATTAATCAAGGCAATTTTAAATAAGAAAACTTCCCAAGTGATGATTGCTGTTCAACTCTGAAAGTCAGGTCCCAGGGCCTGTCACAGGAGAGGCAGCAAAGAAGGGCTGACCCTGGGGGTGGGCAATTCCTTTGTAAGTCGGTGCAGGGCGGAGGGCCACTTTCCGGCATTATCATTTTCTTGATTGCTATCCTGTCTTGCTGCAGTGATGTCCTCTGACCTACAAAACAAAATAAAAGTTTACTCCAAATTTAGCAAAATCTGGCAAACCCAGGAGGTTAAATTAATTATAAAAATCAGAAGCTGTAGGAAAGGCTGAAATTCCCATCTTCGCTCTGTTGAAGAATGTCTGTCTTGCATGCGGACACCTCTTGGTTTGAACACCAGCCCTTGATCTTGAACGTGTTATTTCAAACTGTTTTATTTACAGTTGGGGCATCTAATTATATAAAGTGATACTGTGGCAACAATTTAGATATGAAGAGAAAGAGAGAGACAGACAGGAGGGGAAGGAGGGAGATGGGGGGGTGGGCGGGGGTGGAGAATAAATTAGGCTATTGAACAAAAAGAAAACAATGTATTTTGACTAAAGAGCAAAATGTGGGAACTTCTAACTAGAAGAAAAAGGAAACACTGAAAAAGCTATATTTAAGGCTTACACCAGTCAAGTAAAAGTAAACTTTGTGAATGTAGATAAAAGAAGCTAAGAATCACAATAGTCAACTTTCATAGGTTAGGGTGAGGAAACATATAGACATTTCTAAGTTATGTAATAAACTCTGCAAGCTAACATTTGATAGGGACACATGGATAACTCGGTTGGTTAAGCATCTAATTCTTGGTTTTAGCCCAAGTCATGATCTAATGACTCTTGAGTTCAAGCCCTGCACCAGGCTCTGCACTGACAGCATGGAACCTGCTTGAGATTCTCTCTCCCTCTCTCTCTCTCTCTCTGCCCCTCCCCTCCCCTCTCTGTCTCTCTCTCTGTCTCAGAAGTAAATAAATAAATAAATAAATATTTTAAAAAAGAAAATTCGATGGACTGTAAAATACTGTGTACAGTAAGAAAATCAAAGATTACATATGTTGTATAATATGTTATATACTGTAATATTAATGCATTATATTTTATATATTTATATATAATACATTTCTGTATTATAACAGAACCTAAAATACAGGTGACCCTTTAATAACACAGGTTTGAACTCTGGGGATCCATTTACAGGTGGATCTTTTAAAAATAAATACACTACATACCATTAAAAAAAAAATGACAACTCTTGTTTCAGTTCCTTCCAATGTAATAGTAGGTTAAACAGCAGTGCCTGCAGTGGAGAATGAAATGAAATAAGGCACATAATGTTCCTGGAAGGTAGTAAGAGCTTAACAGAGATAGTGGTTCTCATTATGTGGCCATCACTCTCCTCTTACCCAGGCCATTCCACTAGATTCTACTAGATCCCTAACCCGCAGTCACTCCTCATTCTTGACCATCCTCCACTAAGCCCCCTCTCCAGTTGGGTAGCCCTACCCATTATAAGTGTTGCCCTCTTGCAACAGAAAGAATAATGCCCCAACTCCCCAAACTGATGAGGCCATAATTTGACTCTATCTGTTCTATCCATTTCCCCAACACTTTCCTTCACAGTTCCTATAATTTCAGCTAAATCAGATCCTTTCTGTCACATCGTTGTGCCCTTCCTTGTACCATGCTCACCACCTGGTATCCTCACCATGACTAGACATCCAACTCCTACTTTCACTGCCAATCTCAAGGATCTCCCTCTCCATGAAACCATTCACACCCTTAATCCAGTATGAAGCTTCCTTCTTTCTCTTCCTCCTTTATCTCCTCCTTCCTTTCTTCCTTCCTTCTTTCCTTTGAGCCTCCATTAAGCCATTCACTTCTTATGTTGTTATAAATTGTAGTCATTTATATATTAGCCATGTTTTATTTGGTTGGAAATTCCCAAAGGATACAGACTCTATCTTTCTGGTTATTTTGATTAATAGTTATAATAAATGCCAACAAATCTCTCTACTATTTGACTTCAATAAATAACCTTTATTTCAATGTTAATAAATGGCTATAATTCTACTTTATAAATGAAGAAAATGAAGCCCTCCTAGAAGCAAGTTAGCTTCTGGGGATCACAGTGAAAGTTAGTGGTAGAGTCGAAAACTCCACTCTTTGACTTCATATCCAGTGATCTTCTCAGCTCAATATTTTCTTCATCTTATAGGGACAAGATTAATAGTCCGTTATCAATGTTGTCAATGATCCTTATGCTCTCAAACTTCCCACATAGCTACTTACATATTTGCCATAGTATTAGCTGGATCTCAATTTTACAAAACAAACTTATATAAAAACTGTTAGCATGTAACTTCCCCAGCCTGATTCCCCTTTTCTCCTCCTTCCCTCTGCCTCCTGCACATTCTTTCAGACCAAAGGGTCCAGAGGACCACAGCCTCCTAAAAACCTTTAGAAGCAACTCTTCAGGTGGAAAAATTCATGGCACAGGGCCCTCAGGTATAAAATTTGGCAAATCAAGATATGGGGCAGGAATGGTGATGGATCTTTTACATCAGCAAATAGTAAATTAAATCCTTGAAGTCTAGACATTGGCCAGACAATGCTTAAAACAGTGTTACTGGCCAAAAATGAATAATAAATAGGTTAAACAGGTTTCTTCTCAAATCCCAGCCTTAATTAAAAATAAAACAAGAGGAGAGCTACTGTCCTTGAAAAGGACAGTAAAGAATTAAGTGGACATTCTGAAGACACTCTGAAGCTGTTTTGTTTTGTTTTGTTAAGGTTTATTTATTTGTGAGAGAGAACGGGAGCAGGGAAAGGGGGCAGAGAGAGTGGGAGACCCTGAATCTGAAGCAGGCTTCAGCCTCTGAGCTGTCTGCACAGAGCCCGACAAGGGGCTAGAACTCACGAACCACAAGATCATGACCTGAGCCAAAGTCAAGACACTCAACCAACTGAGTCACCCAGGTGGCCCATAGAGGTTTTAGACAAACGGTCTGTGGAAGGACTCCTTTGTCTCATGGGACTGCCTTGCCCGGAGTCCACAAAGCAAGCCACGTGAAGACTCAGGGAACTCATGTTGTAGCCCAAGTCATTCTTAGAATCACACCAGGCTACTTCCACTTTTTAATAAAGTCTCATTCGTAGTTGCAGCCTGGCCTCAACTGTGCTGAGGGTAACCTAGAATAAAGTGGGTCTGTGTGCAAGTTTGGGAGGAAACAGTGCTGTCTTGGAAGGGTGGCCACTAGCAGGAAGCAGAAGAGCCTTCGAGCAATGGGAATCGGGAGGTGTGGGAGGAGCCAAAGCAGCCCGAGGCAGCTGTGAAGGCAGGAAAGCAGCAGTGGCCATGTTCCTTTCCCCTGGGGACTCTCTGAGCCACGTGGAGAAGACACGCTGGAATCACTCTACCTTTCTTGTGACCGATAAGGATGGGAGTTTCAGTCCATCACAATCCGGCCTGAAAGGGCATATGCCCTTTTTAGCTACTAGCCAAAGAAACCAGGGGATACTTAGGTTGTATACATACATAACAAACACATCTCTGAGTAAAAGGTGCCACCACAACCCTGAACTTGGGATTATTTCCTTAGGAAGAATTATCTGAACTGGAATTACTGGGTTACTCTGGGGAACCCACAAAAGAATCCCTCAAGAGAAAGAGCCAGCAATTCTGTATCTGTCGTTTCAAATTATATTATATAGATAGATAGATAGATAGATAAATAATATTATATTATATAAATATATATATAAAAAAATATATATATATAAAAAATATATATAATTATATATATAAAAATATATATATATAAATATATATATATAAAATATATATATATAATTATATATATTATATTATATTATATTTTAGAGTTAACTTGATCAATATTTTGAAATTCCTCTTGCCATTTCTAAAAAACATTTCTAAATGTTTTTTCTAACATTTAACATTCTAACATTTCTAAATTCCTCTTGCCATTTCTAAAACATTTCTAAAAACAAAACCTTTAATTCAATAGTTAAAATCTTTCTGATGTCTGTTTTTTTATTTTCTTAAATTTTTTAAAATTTTATTTATATTTGAGAGTGAGAGACAGAGAACGAGTGGGGGAGGGGCAGAGAGAGAGAGGGAGACACAGAATCCAAAGCAAGCTCCAGGCTCTGAGCTGTCAGTACAGAGCCCAATGCAGGGCTCGAACCCACAAACCATGAGAGCATGATCTGAGCCGAAGTCAGACACTTAACCAACTGAGCCACCCAGGTACTCCTGCAGTGTCCATTTTATAGTCTTCATGCTGAGATGCTTTCCAAACTCTCATTAAGATTTCCCCTTCTTCTGATATTCCATTCAGAACCCTTTCCCATACATCTATGAGGTCTTTACAAAAATAATAAGAAAAGTACCAGGTATTTATTTCCTACAAATATTTCCCTCCTTTTAAAATGGACTTTTGACTCTTTGACCTATGGAAGTTTCATGATAGGTAGGCAAATCCATCATTTTTTACACCCACTTTAAGGTTATAAAATGCACCATTATCCCCCTATGTTTTAACATGTTTTACTGGTGTTATGCTTGTTTCCCAGTCGTGCTCTGAGTCATTTTTCAAAGCAAAGATTGAACCCCCAAAATATCCCTTCTTCATGTACTTCTCATTCCTTTCCCCAAAAAACTAAGAAATATTTGGAAGGCATAGCTAGAGGGTATTGGCAAAGCTCTGTCTCTTCTCCAAGCTCAATTAATTCTATCTCAGGTGAAAGGAAATATCGGCATCCCGATCCTGTCCTTTCTTTCCCTACAAGACAGTACATCCTGGGATAGTATTTCTCCTGAATGTTAACCAAGAATTCTTCACAAAGGGCCACATTGTCAAATGCCTTTGGGAAACGCTGACTTAATCGAATATAAACAGGCTCATTTAATGTCAGATTTCTACGAACATCTTTAAAATCACCACGGGGAGGGGATGTGAAGCATATAACGTTACAGTCTTCCCAATTTATTTTACTATGACTTTTTCTATATCGATTAATTACTCCCACAATTTGGGATGTCTGGGGCATGCTACCTTGGGAAAGCCCATAGGTGCCAATGGTGTCTTCTGCTCTCTCTATCCCAAGCACACATGGGGCCAAAGCATAAAGAAGGGTGAGCTATCATAAGGAGGATATAATTGTAAACTAAGGCACCAGCTACGGTGGAGTCCTGTCTATAAGTCACTGCACTCCCACAATTCACTGGTTTTCTGATATCAGTAGACATAATCCCTATGATGGTTAAGCAGTGACTATCTCACTTGGCTGACTGCATCCTGTTTAAGGCCTAGTGGGAGTATGTGAATGTGTCCCAAGAAGCCATCCATAATTGGGGGGGGGGAGGGGGGAAGGAAAATTATACATGGGGATGTAAGTTTCTAGGATGGCCATGTATGAGCGCAGCATGAGGCTTCTAAGAGTTTCATTAATTAAACAAAGTAAAAATAAAGGCTTTATTTTTTAACTCAGTACTGTGCAAATATAAACCATAATTGTGATTGTGCACATTTTCTCAGTTAATGCGAAATCACACAGTAAACTAAAGAAAAAAAAAATGTAAGATACGTTTTTTTTTAAGTAGTGTTGATGGGATGCCTAGTAATAGAAGAGAAGTTTTTTTACACGCAGTAATACTTAGGGATTGTCACAGGTGAAAAACTACCTCAGTCAATGTCACAATAGTAATATACCCTGTGTTTATTGAGCATTTGTTATAGCAAGACACAAAACTATGCACCTAATTTTTATTATCTGATTTAAATTATGCCAGGATGCTAAATGTTGTCTCAGAGTTTTAGCAGAGGCCCTGGAATGAAGGACAAGCTAAGGTAGCTGAACTTGCTGAGTTTTTTGTTTTTTTGTTTTTTATGTTTATTTACATATTTATTTATTTTGAGAAAGAGAGAGAGCACATGAGCAGCGAGGGGCAGAGAGAGAGGAAGAGAGAGAATCCCAAGCAGGTTCCAAGCCATCAGTGCAGAGCCTGATGCAGGGCCTAAACTCAGGAACCATGAGATCATGACTTGAACCAAAATCAAGATTTGGATGCTTAACAGGCTGAGCCACTCAGGAACTCCTGAACTTGCTGAGTTTTAAACCAGAGTTGGGGCTCCTGGGTGCCTCAGTTGGCTACGTGGCTGACTTTGGCTCAGGTCATGATCTCGCGATTCAGGAGTTTGAGCTCCACATCAGGCTCTGTGCTGACAGCTCAGAGCCTGGAACCTGCTTTAGATTCTGTGTTTCCCTCTCTTTCTCTTTCTCTCTCTCTCTCTCTCTCTCTCTCTCTGTCCCTCCCCCACTCATACTCTGTCTCTCTCAAAACAATAAACAAACATTTAACAAATTTAAAAAAAAATTTAAAGCAGAGTGTGTGGACATCTTCTTGCTCAAGGGGTGGGAACATTCACCCTGGATCCTGGGTCCTCCAGCATTACCAGTTTGGGTCACTTTCCTCTACTGTCCCTAAGCTTGGAGGAGAGGCAGGCAGTCGGGGGAAGAGGTAAGGACAGTTTGGAGAGGATTCCTTCAAAGAGAATCGTCAATGTGCACCCTTATGCCTTTTCCAGGCCAAGTGACAGAGCCTTCTCTTCCAGAGTTTGGAGGGCCCGGGAGTGCCTGTGTTTCCTGGAGCCAGACGTGGGCCACAAGGAAGAGGGAAGGCTCTTAAAAAGGAAAGTCATCCTCCTGGCAGGGTGAGATCACCCTGGACTCAAGACCAGAAACCAGGGAGCTGCTGGAGGAACCATAAACGTCCAGCCAGAGGGGGAGGTGGCTTCCCAAAGGACTAACAGATGGAATTCAGGGGTCCGGGTTGGTGGGGTTGAGGGGCGCTCTCACTCTGAAGCACCCACAAAGGAATCCCCCGAAAGACAGAGCCAGCAATCATGCATCTGTCACCAGATTCCAGCTGTTCCAGCCAACTCCTTCTGCCCTCTTTCTCTTCCTCTCTACATCCTGGCTTTGGTCCTGGACTGGCCGCACAGCAGCTGCAGTGTGGGGAGAAAAGGCCACCAGTAGTGACTTGGGTTGGTCCCCTTTGACCACAGCAAGACTTTAGCACCTGAGACGGGGGAGAGAGGATGTTGTAATCTGGGAAAGGGCATGTCGTCTGACATGACAGTGTACTTCATTTTCTAATACTTGGGGAATAAAGGAAATCTCGTCTTTCTTACTTCCAAGGAAAACCTACTAGAGCTGCCTGCAATGTTAATGAGCGGGAGGAAGGTCTGAGATGACACAGCAAGAGTGTGAAGGGGCAATGACAAAAAATAGGAAAGTTGCCTCCTACGTACACCCCGTAAGCTTTAGCTTCCTTCAAGACACTTGTTACAAATCCTCAGTAAGTTAGGCAGTATTATCCCTAGATCTTTGGTGAAATTAAAAGACATCCCAGAAAAATCACAAAACTCAAGTGATGGCTCTAGGATTAGAATTGAGGTAACTGTCCCATCTGCCTCTGTGTCCCCTCCCAGTACTACATCCTAAGATCCTGCAAAGGAACCAATACTGGGGGGTCTGGCACACTTCCAGTAACATGCTGGTTCCAGAGTTCTGCTGTTTTCACCGAATAGCTTTATTGGGGGGGGGACAACAAAATATGCTCATAGTTTATGAAGTGATTCCACCTGCATTATTTAATCCTCCTGATCATTTACAATAAGGTGGATATTATCATTACCTCTGTGTACCTCATTATGGACTTGACTGAGATGTCACAAAAGGTAATAAACAGAAGACCATCTTAGATCTGCTATCCTACCCACTGTGTAGATGCAGGAATGATGTTTGTTTTTTTCACCATTGTATGCAACACTAGGCTCAGTGCCTAGCACACAGAAGAAATTCAATAATTATTTGTTGGATAAGTGAATGCCTGACATTTTCCAATTCTAACTCTTTTTTTTTTATCGTTGTTGTTGTTATTATATCATGTTGCTTCTCTACTATCTCCAGTGAAGACTCTTGGAGAAATTTGATCCCATCTGGGAAACTCGCTGTAAAACAAAGTTCTTGAATTTTAAATAAATCTACCATAAATAAATTTGATAGCAAGTCATATTTTGGGCTTTTGTATCACATAAGATAATAAAAGACATTTTTCTCTGAGCCAGTAATCTGGCTAGGGTAAATGATCTCTAAAGCCCCATGGCTATAAAGCGTGATATGATTGTGTGGGAGCTCACTGATCAATTGTCTATTTTCAGAGATTGCACATTAAACAATAATCGCCAGAAAATAACCCATCACACTTTGTATGTGGAAAAGTACACAAAAGTTTAGAACAGTTATCTATCTATATAACCAGGAGACAGACCATGGCTCTCATTAAAAGCTTCTTAATCGATTTCGCTAAATTCATTTTAGGCAAATAGTTGGATGTAGGAGTTCCTTAAAATTCTGAGGACATTTCTACAAGGATTTAGCCCTGAGGTTATAAGGCCATCTAGGAATGCTGATCCATTTCCTCGGTGAAGCTCTCTGCGTTTTGTGTCTTCATTTCAAAGTCCAGAAATAAAGCTATGTCAAGAAAAGATAAGACAGAATTGAATCACCTTGTTGGGTCTGTGAGAGGACATAAAGGCCCTGGCATGGGTACCTATTCTCCATATGCAGCGATGGTATATCACAGTGCTCAGACCTGACGTATTCCCAGCACTTATCTTGCCCTTAATCCATAACCATCAAATTGAGCTGCCTCTATGAACCCCCTTGTGATGCTACAAACCTACTGACCTTAAGAGAAACAGATAGATCTAGACTGAGAGCCCAACTTCACCTATGGCATTTCTCTGTACATTCTTGGCAGCATCATATGCATGATCAAATCCCAACCTGCAGAAGTTTAGGTAATAATACTCTCAACACCTTCCAGAAAATTGAGTTCTAAAAAAATGTAGTCTTAGCACCTTCTGTCAGAAGCTTATTTTGGTGTTCAGTGCATTAGAGTGAAGCAGAAGTCTCTGTTACTATAAATGGCCCCTGTGAACCACCCACCTGTCAGAGTTGAACACAATTCCATCTCTAGGCCCTGAGATATATGTAGTTCTTCGTGTCAAGGTCACTCCAAAAAAAACTAGTGTATGAGGAGGTTAAGCATAAAATTCTACATCCTTTTTAAATAGATTCCTTTGATGGGAGCTACGTAGGAGTGCAAAACCCAAAGGACTGCACATATCAAGGAGTCAGTAGGGAGAGAAAATATATCAGCAGAATAAAAAACAAAACAAAACACAATAATTGAAATTAAATAATAAAGGGGTTTTGAAAATAATTGGATTGTGAGGTGTCTGAGAGAAGCAAAATTAAATGGGCTGTAGATGTGAACTATAATATTGGTATATTACAGAGAAAAAAAATCACATACAGGGCTTAATCAATCCATATTGACTGAGTAAATGAATAAGTGGATAGATGAGTGGGTAAATGAATGCCAACCAGCCCCCAACACTTACAAATGGCCTGGAATCTTAGGAATCCACACAACTAGTCTGTCTTTTTAGAACTGTCTCCCAATTTCCTGACGACATAAGAATTTAGGCCATACAAAACTTCCTCTTAGCAGCAGTCCTGTGGATGGCATCTTTGACTTCCTTGTTCCTCAAGCTGTAGATAAATGGGTTCAACATGGGGATCACTGCAGTGTAAAACACTGACACCACTTTATTGAGATCCAGAGACAGACTTGCTCTAGGTCGTACATAAATAAAGAAAAGAGTACCATACAGGATGGAGACGGCCGTCAGGTGAGAAGAGCAGGTAGAAAAGGCTTTGCGCCTCCCATCCACAGAGTGGATCTTCATGATGGCGACAAGGATGTAAATGTAGGAGATGAGGATAGTCAGGCCGCTGAAGACTCCGACAGCTCCAGCCACGACAAAAACTACCAACTTAGTAAGCCTTGTGTCAGCACATACAAGGGAAAGGAGGGGGGACATATCACAGAAGAAATGATTAATGACATTGGGGCCACAAAAAGGAAGACGAAATGCATTTGTTGTATGGGTCATGGTGTTCATGAAGCCGATGACATAGGGACCAACCACCAGCTGGATACAGAGTCTCTGGGACATGGCAACAGAATACAATAACGGGTTGCAGATGGCCACATAGTGGTCATAGGCCATGGACGCCAAGAGAAAACACTCTGCTGCCACAAAGAACCCAAAAAACCACTGCTGCAAAGCACAGCCCAAGAAGGAGATGGCCTTCCTCTTCGCAAAGACGTCCGTGAGCATCTTGGGGCTCACAACAGAGGAGAAGCACATGTCCACAAAGGACAAGTGGCTGAGGAGAAAGTACATGGGTGTGTGAAGGCGGGAATCAATCCGAATCAGAATAATCATACCCAAGTTTCCGGTTAGATTGATGACGTAGAAACTCAGGAAGAGCAGGAAGAGGGAGGCCTGCAATTGGGGGTTGTCACTCAAACCTGCCAAAATGAACTCTGTGACCCTTGTGTAGTTGTCACCAGCCATTGACTGGTTCCTGTTTCCCCTAGAAGAAGAGCAGAGGAGTCACAACAGATTTGCTGAACATATCTTCAAAAATGGGACACAGAAAAAATATACCAGTGGCTGGGAGAGCATCACGGGTGATATGACTTAGTTGCATGTTGTGGCCAAGGAAACAAAAGTGAAGTATAGACCAGTGCAAAAGATCGGATCTGAAGCCTTCATCTTCTAAGAGTCTGCAGAAATCCATCAATACAGAGATGAGAAACCAGAAACCTGGAAAATAGAAGCAGCTTTCTCAAGATCCCATGACTGATGGCAGAGAGCTTCCAGAAGACATGTCCAAGAACTCTCACTTCAGCGAACTTTGCTTGAGTTACCCAGGTGAGCGCACACCTGGGGTAATGATGCAGGAGAGTGGAAGTGAGGCACGGTGGAGAAAGTGAGCAGCCACTCATTTTTGGGATATATGCACTTTGGAATTAGAACCCAAGCCTAAAGGCAGGGTCCCTCTGACCCTGGGAAAGTTACTTTTCCTCATCTGTGAAACAGGAATAATAATGGTAACACCTACCTTGTAAATTGCTGTGAGGATAACATGAGAGAAAGCTTGCAAAGTATTGAGCTTGCAAACTACTTATGAGATTCTCATTGGGCACCTTGACAAGGGTATAATAAGTGTTCGTATTTTTGCCTTACATACATCATTTAATAAGCCTGCAAGCTGACTATGATTATGTCAATTCACATAAGAGGAAAATTGAAGCTCAACCCACATTCACGATGCTAGTGACCGGCAGGGGTGGGCTTTGCACGCGTGCGTGCCCAAACAGACTGTGCTCTTTCCTTCGTCACACTGCAGAAATTGCGTGTCCACAATTCTACTCTTTTCAAAGAGATGCAAAACTCATTCCACTATGAGTACAGGATGATGCCTGTTTGGCTGCCTACTCCTGATGTTGAGGTTACAGCCAAAGGCCATTAATGGGAAGCCCGTAGGATAGTAGACTATTGAGCTTGAGTATCACCTGCATGGAAATGCACAGGGAAGAAATCTGGAAAAGAGCCTAAATCATCCCACCCATATACCCTCCACATTTCCTTTGTCATCCCCCATAAGGGTGCACTGGATTAAGTCAGCTGATCTCTTCGAACCTGAGTTGCCTTTGTGTGTTCAATGCGACTAAAGCTGTGTCTTTCTCTCTCAGAATTCGCATCCACTTAGAACAGGGGGAAGGTGTACGTCAGGGACAGAAAACTACTTATACTTTCTTTTGAAAAGTTTTCTTAGCCCAGAATGATAGGAGCCCAACACCAAACTTACGTTAGACGCTTTTCCCCGGTTTTCCAATCTGAAATGTATCATTCAACTTTGGTGAGGCCTCCCTGAGGCCAATAATGCAGCTTACGTTATATCCTTTGCTTCAGGGAATTAAAGAGAAAGGGAGGATTGCCAGGCAGACTGCCCACCCCACACTCACCCCTTGCTGAGGACTCTTCAAGAGTCTAGGAACTTCTTCAGGGTCCTTCATACACTACATCTCACTCTTCCATTTGACAGTTGCCCAAAACTCTAGGACAATCCCTTGTTAGCTATAGTTTCTAAACTCACCCAAGACTTCCATGCACATTTTAATTTCTGTGTCCCTGCTGTATGTGGTGTTTAGAATAGAATGCAGTGCTCCTTAAAGATCAAACCACACAGAGCGGGGAACACAACCAGCCCTCATGTTCAGAGCACCGGGATAATATCATAATGTCAACACAACCTATGATAACCTTCCCTTAGCAAGGGTGTGGACAGGGATGTGAGTTGAATTCTGTGCTACTTTTTTTCCCCTTTCTTCCACTGCTAAAGCATCTCTGTCCCATGTTCTACTTACGTGAGTATATTTTGATCCAGTTGCAAAACCTAAGTCTATCTCTACATGAATGATCTCTTCTTAGGTCTTCTCCATCATCCAACAAAGATGAGGATCGTGTTCATCCTGGCCATGAGTCCAATATAGAATTTATTGTAAGTCCATTTAAAATAATTTGTGTTCTCTTTGCCTTGTTAAAAGTCGGGTCGATTGAGGGGCTGTCAACTTACATTCTAATGGGCTCTTTCTTCTTTAAAGATGGTACAAAGAGCTACAGCAAAACTAAGCCAAGTTGGTCGGGTTCCACCCTTCCCCTTAATCTGGCCACCTTCACGAGCACAACAGGTCAGAATTTTCAACAGTCATTTGGGTTTACTGTTTCTTTTCTTCCAAGAAGAAACTGTGGAATCCTCACTCACTGTAAAATGTGTTCAGGGTCTTCAAGTCGAGAAAAGTTCCCTGAACCAGTTGCATCATCCCTGCTATGGAAGCTGCTGTGTCCCCAAAGTCTGTCATATCTTGGGAATGGACCACTAAGGGAAGGTACAATCAAAGTTTCGCTTCATATCCTAAGTAAATCCGATGAGATCTGTTTTCTGATCATGTCATTATATTTGTTTTTAACTGGATATAGTCTCTTCACTCTCTCTATATCCAGGCTAAGCAAGGAAAGTCTATGGAACTCTTGGGAAACTGGAGTAGCACAGAGAGGGTGGGACACGGGAGGACCCTAGCTCTCCCTTCCTATCTCTCTTTCGCGTTGGTATCTTGGGGTCAAGGGCAAAGCATGTAGAAAATGAACTTTTCTCAGACAAAGCATTGACCATAGGTTGCTAAGTAAATTCGTTTTCCTGGGACTTCGTTCAAAACAAATGAAGAGTGGAACCATCGGAAGGAAGAGCTGGAAGAGAATTTCTGAGAATGTATCAATGGATCAGTAAACTTTATGGAAAGATGTTATATCTGAACTGTTAGCATATGGCAAGGGAAATACATTTCTTACTGCCCAGAAATGAATAAAAAGCAATAAAACAAAATTCTTCAGCATTGTGTTTGCAATACAAACAGCATCAGCCTGACCAAACAGAGTCAATACAGGTTGCAGCCCGAGTGAGGGAAAGCGTAAGCACTTCAGTATGTGACACAGCCTCCTTACTCGAAGAGGTTTTGTTTGATTTGTTTTGAATTTCTTAGCATGCTCCTGAATCCTTTAATGTAAATTTTTCCATGAGACCTGAATCTTTGATAATAACTTCTGGTCGACTCTACATATGAAAGACCATTCCATTTCTCCCCTGAAAACCATTTAGATTTGTCCTTCAATTTCTTTTTTTTTTTTTTAGTTTCAAGACTTTATTTAAATTCCAGTTAGTTAACATAGAGTGTAACATTAGTTTCAGGAGTAGAATTTAGAGATTCATCACTTGCATATAACAAACAGTGCTCACCACAAGTGCCCTCCTTAATACCCATCTCTCATTTAATCCATTCCCCCAACCTCCCCTCCAACAACTCTCAATTTTTTTTCTGTAGTTAAGAGTCTGTTTCTTGGTTTGCCTCTTTTTTTCCCTCTGTGTTCATCTGTTTTTGTTTTTTTTTTAATTCCACATGAGTGAAATCATGTGGTATTTGTCTTTCTCTGACTGACTTATTTCACTTAGCATGATACACTCTAGATCCATCCACATCATGCAAATGGTGAGATTTCATTCTTTTTGATGGCTGAGTAATATTCCATTATATATAAAATGCCGCTATAAACATGTATCCCTTATGAATCAGTATTTTTGTACCCTTTGTGTAAATACCTAGGAGTGGACCTCTTTCATGGTTTTCTGTGTGTTCTTCACAGAAACAAACACATCTGAGATCCTTCAGAAATTCCAAATATTTTTCGAATATTTTTCTGATTCCTTTGCTACTTCGCTTCAAAATTATGTGGTTCCTTTGAGTTGTCTGGATAATAATCCATTTTTATTGTATGGCAGTGTGAGTTCATAGGTTGAATATTGCTAAGGTTTTTTATATGCGTGTTTTCTTAGGTAGAGTGTCTACAACAAGCATTGGTCATTAGTTAGAATTTGGGGAGTGACTTTGGCCCTGCTTACTGTCTTCCTGATGGTTGGTTAAATCTTTTTCTTTGAAGAACTGGTTAATGCGGGTTTTGTAATCATGTTTCTATTTTCTAATTTTTTTTGAAATTGTACTTATTAAGCTAAATGGAAATTAGTATTTTAATTCTTCCCATGTTGTTTATCACATAATTATTTTTAAGTCCTTTATATAAGACTGTTTTGAATCCTGAGGGTGTATATTCCTAAGATTCCTTTTAAACTTTTCTTCCTGGGGAGCCTGGGTGGCTCAGTCAGTTGAGCACCCAGCTCTTGATTTCAGCTCATGTGATTTCACAGTCACGAGATTAAGCCCTGAGTTGGACTCTGTGCTGGGTGTGGGGCCTGCTTTAGATTTTTCTCTCACTCTCGCTTTACCTCCCTGCCTGTGTTCTTTCTCTCTAAAATAAAATAAAATAAAATAAAATAAAATAAAATAAAATAATTAAATTAAATTAAAATAAATTAAAATAAATTAAAACTTACTTCCTGAAATAAGTCTGGCAAAGAAAGACACATACTGTATGACTTCACTTACACGCGGAATCTAAAACAAAGCAAAACGAAACAAAAACAAAAACAAAAACTCAAAGATACAGAGAAGTGATCGATCGGTGGTTTGATGATTGCCGGAGGCAGGAGTTGGAAAGGTGAACAAAATGAGTTATAAGATAAATAAATCCTGGGGATGTAGTGACAGCAGGAAGACTACCATCAAAAATACTGTATGTATATTTGAAAGTTGCTAAGAGTGTAGCCCTTAAATGTTCTCCTTGTAAAAAAATAAATTGTAACTCTGTGCTGATGGATGTAAAAAGCTTGTGGTAACCATCCTGCAATGCACACAGAGAGCAAATTATTATGCTGGACACCTAAAACTAGTATAATATTGTATGTCAATTAAATTCCTATTAAAATTAGTTTCTGAAGTCAAAAAGACCTAAGATAATTCATTTTTAGCTAGATGGATATAACCACTATTGACTAAAGTTGGAATTTCAAATTCATAAGGCCAACCCATTTACCAAAGAAAAGGCCAAAAGTTAGGTTGATTTCTAATGTATATTTGTGTGCTCTTAAAAGCTGTTTCCTTCTTAACCTAAATGATTAATATTAGGCAAGGAAAAATGAACAAAGAAAGGAAAGGTACAAATACACTATGTTAAGCTTTACCACAGAGCATTCGCCCTATGCTGCAAAAGAATTGCCTATTTTTATCTGACAATAAGGATAAATTAATAAAAATATTATTTTGTGCTTTTTTGTTTTAATATCAGATTGGTATTGAACACTATTTCAAATTCATGCAATTTTTAGCTGAAACATAACCTCCACCATAGCGAGCCTTCCTTCTGACATCTGCAGTCTAAAGCGATCTCGGCCACTAAATTTCAAAACCCACAATGACCCCACCTACGGGATTTATGGGTGCTACTTTTATTATGGTGGTTTTGTGTGACGCTATCTCTTACAAGCCCATGATCGTGGAAGACAGGGACGATAACCCAGTCAATGCAACAGACATTTGCAGTGTCCAGGGTAGCACTGCTTGGCTGTGCCAGCTGTTAAATATCAAAATACATCCATAGTCTTTGGAAAATAGCTGCTTCTTGCCGGGGTCCAGCTCCAGCAGGTCCAGGGATTCCCGAAGGATGAACGGCGTCGGTGAGAATAAAACAAAACTAAAATAAAAAGCTAAAAATAAAAAACTGAAATAAAAATGGACATAGACAACAGCAGTGTGTTGATCTGGCCGATTTATTGTAGCAAACGCGGCACGATATTTGCTTGTGATTTCCTTGTAGCATTCGTCATCTATGTGTTTCTAACATTACCTAATTCTAAAATGTTCCTATGTGTAGTCAACCTTTAAGAAATAGCATGGCGATTTTCTCGTAATGTTCCCGCATACCCTTTGATTATAGATTAATTTCTTACCTTATTCCATTATGCATCTGCGTTTATCTATAATTATCTATAGTCTATAAAGCATTTGCTTTGCTGTTCTCATGAAAGGCCCTCCCTTTCTCAATACCTCAAGTGGAACAGTTACAGGGACATGACCTCCTAACCACAAGAGGCCAGAAGAACAATGTGTTTCCCTCAGTCCGAGGTGCCAGGAAGGGGCCGATAGGGCCTTAGAAACCCATGCCTCACACATTCTCAGAGAGACAAGGCACCTAGGAAATGAGGAACCATTCTGTACCTGAACCGACTAGGTTCAATCACCATCTGGAATGCCTCCGGGGGGCCAGGTGGGCCTAGGGGTTGAAGTCACCTGTGCCCAGAGATACACTCCTTAGTTGCCCGAGTGGGGCAAATCCATATCCATATGTCTCAAATCCATATGTCTCTCCTTTACAGGCCCTCTTTGCTGGCAAATGCATGAGGCCATCCTTCCTGCAAGTGGAGGAGTCTCCATAGGGGACGGCAAGGGCTAAACGTAAGGCCGCACAATTCCTTGCGGAACCTTAGATTCTTCCCTAATGGTTCTTTTCCCAGGGGGCCTGCCGAGGGCAATTCCCCAACAGACAACACCCCAGGTACTTTTAAGGCCAAATTACCTAAAAGCGGGAGGACAAGAAGCTTCACTGTCGGCGGACCGCCCTGCTGTCACCAGTCCGTCCACAGCCCGGGCCCCGCCACTCAGGCTGGGATAGCTCGGCTTCCAGCAGCTTCTCTCAGCCTTTCGAGTGCCCACCACCCTGAGCACGAAACCCCTATACTCCAGATCCAGACTTCGCTGCCATCCAGCCACTAGAAAGATAATGCGAGGACAGCCCATGGCAGAACCTTGTTTCAACCAGTATTGTCTTCCACATATCAGTACCCTTGTCCCAGCAGTTATATTTTGGATACCCTTCCTGATCCATGTTTACTGTTTGCAAGATTCTAAGAGTCTCATGCTCTACCGACTGAGCTAGCCGGGCAGTTGTTTGCAAGATTCTATAACATGGGGTGAGGAGTGCAGAGGGGACCAAAACTTGGTTGTCAAGTAATTCAACTTACTCTCTTATGTCCTTATAAATGAAAGCACAATCTTGATTTTTTCTTGTTTGTTTATTGGTTAAGGTATGTCAGGGAACAGACATCAACTGCTACTCCAGTTGGCAATTCATATAGACATTTCCCGTTGAGAACTTATTGGATTTGCAAAAGGATTTTTATTTACATTTTCATTTCCAAAAACAATTCTGCATTCATCTAAAGCATTTCACTAGTAAACGTATCAAGAAAAATTCCGAAAATGATAAGTAGGGCGTAAAATACCAGACGTACTAAATAACAGACTTTCTACGGAAGTAAGTGGTGGACCAGGTGACACTGGCACCAGAACCGACAACTGAACACAAGTGCCATCATTAAGCTCTAGATTTTCTTTTTTCTTTTTCTTTTTAATTTTTTTTTGAATCTTGATTTATTTTGGAGAGAGAGAGACGGAGACAAAGCATGAGCGGGGGAGGGGCAGAGAGGGAGGGAGACACGGAATCCGAAGCAGGCTCCAGGCTCCAAGCCATCAGCACAGAGCCCGACGCGGGGCTGGAACTCAGGAGCCACCAGATCATGACCTGAGTCGAAGTCGGACACTCAAGCGACTGAGCCACCCAGGCGCCCCTAAGCTCTAGATTTTCTAATAAAGTAAAAGAGGCAGTTCAGTAAAAGGAGAGCTTGAGAACCAAGCGGACCTAATTTGACTCTATTTCCTCCATGTAGCCTCAGGCAAGCCACTCCACATCTATGACCCTCACTTTTCGTTATCTCTTGAATGAGAACAACTTCTACCTTACAGAGTTGTCTTAAAATAAAATTATCTTTACAAAGCCTACAACATCACCTGTTCTTAAAGAGGGTTTCAGTAGCCCAACTAACAATAGCATTTTATAATCACCACTATTATTAACATATTATTAACAATAGCATTTTATAATCACCACTATTATTAACAAGAAGGGGATTCTTGTTCAGATATTTTTAAATTCCTGAATAATTAGATTAAAATACAAATATGAAAACCCACAAAACCTCAAAAATATTTATTTTTTTATTTTATTTTATTATTTTTATTATTTTATTATTTATTATTATTTATTATTATTATTTATTTTTATTATTTTATTTATTATATTTTATTTTTTAAAATATTTATTAAATGTTTTCCAAATATTCTAATCTGTGCTCAATATTCAAAGATGGAAGTCGTAATAAAAATGAAAACATGCAATTTTATTTATTTTCAAAGTTGCAAAGGACTAGGAAAAGTATTTGCAGCTAATGTTACAAAGACTATTTATTATTGCTATGAAGATGTAGGAGTTGTAAGAACGTTTGGTGACAGAGTAAGCTCTCTGAGCTGTGTGTTATGGCCCAAACACACAAAATGTGTATATAATTTCACAGCCCTTCAAAATTATTTTTCAGGCTTTTGAAAGCTTTTTCCAAGCCTCTTAATAACGCTTTCAATTACTAAAGGAAATTTTAGTGGACAAAGTAATTGTGGTTGATGAGCTCATGCTGCCATCTAGTGGCCAAGGTTAGCTCCACCTTGAGGAGGAATTCTTAAAATATTATCTCATTAAGGAAAGCTGTCTGCCTTGTATTTGAACACATCCTATAGCCGCAGAGACCATGCCAATAGGCGACTGAAAACTGAGAAAGAAAATGAAATATATTTCGTAACTAACGTGAAATTGTTCATGCCGTGTTCCTAAAGCACATGACGCGAAACAAATCTTCACCCTCTTGTTCTAAAATAATCCTAAATATTGAAAACTAGGTTTTTAAGAAATCAAGATATAAGGTCAGTTTGAGGGAATCTTTATTAACAGGAAATTGGATAAATGCTAATATCAGCCTTAAAAGTAATGACATTTCAGCACATTCCTTTCAAAATGACCTCAGATGGATTTAAGAAACTTCTACTGAATCACTCGTGTCAGATATTGTGCTAAACTCTGGTGAAAAAGTAGTATTTCCTCAGGATATCCAAGAAGGAAGCGTTTGTCTTTTTTTAAGCTACTATTTTCATAAAATTTGATTAGGAGCAATGGTTCTCTATGCCTTTCTAACATCTATACAGATGATCATATAAAAATTTAGGGGCGCCTGGGTGGCTCAGTCGGTTAAGCAGCCGACTTAGGCTCAGGTCACGATCTCTCGGTCCGTGAGTTCAAGCCCCGCTTCGGGCTCTGTGCTGACGGCTCAGAGCCTGGAGCCTGTTTCAGATTCTGTGTCTCCCTCTCTCTGACCCTCCCCTGTTCATGCTCTGTCTCTCTCTGTCTCAAAAATAAATAAAAACGTTAAAAATTAAAAAAAAATTTGCTAGACTAAGCAAAAATATTAGAAATATCAGTCACAAACTTCGGAGCCCTTATCTGTGTCATATTTCTTAATTTTATAATAACAAAGTACCCTACATAATGTTACCTCCATTTCCTAAATGAGTATATTAAGAAATACTTGTTTACATTGTCTGCATTATTAGACATTACTTCTTATTTTGCATTTTGCACTATGCAATGTTACTTGTGAAGTGTGACTATAACTGGGCCATTCCCATCTAAATTCTCTCTCTCTCCTCCCTCTTTTCCTCCCTCTTCTCCTCCCTCTTCCCTCTCATACCCATACACAATCCTAAGCATGTTAAAAAATGGGGTTTTCTTTACCTAGATTGTCTCTCACATTGGTAAGCGGCAGGAACGTGTGGAAGAGGTTGTTAATGTTTATAAACCATTTTGGCAGTAAAAAATCCTCTTGAGAAGTATATGGAATAGAAAATAGTTGATTTAAAAATATTTATGATTTATCATTTCATTTAAAACAGGCTAAGATAACATTTAATATGTAATTTTTATAAAATTACACACACACACACACACACACACACACACACACACAGAAAATTACTGGAAGAATGTAAGCCAAAGGTTTAACATAGATTATCTCTATAGGCAAAATCATATTACAAAAACACGTGTTTTTCAAGATTTCACTGTTTCTTTAAAATATACTATACCCATTTATATGTGTCTCAATTCTATATACACTATACAAATATACATAAGTAGGAAAATGCCTGAAATAAATGTATCAAAAGAGACACAGTTTGGGGCGCCTGGGTGGCTCAGTCAGTTGAGCCTCCGACTTCGGCTCAGGTCATGATCTCACGGTCTGTGAGTTCGAGCCCCGCGTCGGGCTCTGGGCTGACAGCTCAGAGCCTGGAGCCTGTTTCGGATTCTGTGTCTCCCTCTCTCTCTGCTCCTCCCCTGTTCATGCTCTGTCTCTCTCTGTCTCAAAAATAAATAAAGGTTAAAAAAAAAATAAAAAAATAAAAGACACAGTTTTCATATGTGACTAGTGGAATTATATGATTTTTATCTTTGTGTTCTGCTTTCCAAATATTCTAATAGTTAAAGCTCCTCCCCCCCAAATCTGTTTTTATTGCCTTTACTAGGCAACAACAATAAACAATGTTTTTTATCATTTAGGCACATTTTTATATTCTTATTAGTTCTAAGACTCTTTGATAGAATTTATACATTAAATTACATATTAACTTAAGTAAATTGAAACATCTTCTCAATTAAAAAAATTATTTTTGCTTCATCATTGAAAAACAGTGGTACAACCATGGAGAAAGGGGTTTCTGGAATCTCTCGGAGGGCGCATAACCTCTCAACACACTCAGTGGGAACTCTGCTAGGTTACCAATGGGTGTGTTCTTCCCACAGCATCCCGAGGTTTGCCTTCAGCCCCGTTATATTTGGCACTGAAATTGCTCAAGTGAGATTTAAGGAGATTGCGGTTACTGACCCACCATCCTGAGTTCAGATGATGGCTCACTTCCATCTAAGTGTGTTCTATTGGTCCGTTTCTTAGATATCAAGAGCCTTGGCAAAAGTAAAATGTCTACACAGATGATCCCGATGGATTTCAGGGAATTTGTAAGCACCTAAAGAAGATCTGATCGCACCCATTCTGTTCAGAAGGTTAGGTTCTTCACCAAGAGATATTTTCGATTGTACAGGGACTTATAAGCAATTCTGCATCCCCTTTCCTGACCGAAAACTTTTGCTTAAATTATTTCTAAAACTTTCGTTGTTTGAGTTATACACAAAACGTGGTGGAATTTGTCTGATGGTGTCTCCCGACATTACGACGTGAACAAAATCTAGGACTCTGTGACCCACACTTTTTCTTTTTTCTTTTTTAATTTTTTTACGTTTATTTTTTTTTGAGGAAGAGAGAGAGACAGAAGGTGAGTGGGGGCGAGGGAGACACAAAATCCAAAGCAGGCTTCAGGCTCTGAGCTGTCAACACAGAGCTTAATGTGTGGCTCAAACTCATGTACCAGGAGATCATGACCTGAGCCAAAGTTGGAGGCTTAACCGACTGAGCCACCCAGGTGCCCCATACCCACACTATTTCTTATCACTACAGCTCCCCAAGGCTGCAAGAGCTGTGTTATGGGAGGGGGGTGCTGGGTTGTGATTTGAATCGATTAATGTTGAGATGCAGAGTGGCCACTGAATGACCATGAATGAATTCCCTGGCCTGACCCTTATGTCCACTATCCTTCTCCAAGATTGCTTCAGAGGTGTTAATTGTCCCATCATTCATGCTAGAGGGAACACGGGACTCACAAAAGTCCCCATGGACCCCAGGCTGAAGCAAAGCTACCTTGATCCCAATAACTCGGGTGAAAAAGGTTTGAGGGGATTTTGTTGTAGTTTTGTTTTGTTTGTTTTTAATGTTGCTTACTTTTCCTAGTCCAATATCATAGAGAAAACAGATCAGATTTGTATTTGTACCCCGTAGCATTAAACTTAGAAATTGGAGATTCTACTGAAAAACAAAACCAAAAGCACCTCAGTGGGAGTGGGAAAAAAACAAGGGAATGCTCAAGAACCTTCCTTTGTTACAAGATCTGTGCTGTAAAGGCACAGACTAAAACACTGATAATTTTCCTTTCAGCAAGAGAAAGGGAACTCACTTATATCAGCAGCGGCACAAACATACACATCTGAGACTGTTGATCCCAGCCTTCATGTAATTAACTGTTTCAAAAATCAATAAATAATGTGAGTTACATGGAAGAAATTTCTGTGCTAAAATCTGAATCCTTTTCAGAGCATCACATTGGCACTAATTCTGCTTCTCTAGGTTACTTGCCCGTGACTCATTCCTGCTGTCTGAGACAGCTGCCTCACCAAAACCATGATTGTCCCTAGCCTATATATCATTTCATTGTCTTGGCCTTCAGTTCCCTCCATAACCTGCTCACTCCCTCTGAACACAAACCACTCTATGACCTCATTGCTAAGGGCTATGCACTTAGTGCATAGAACTATAGTGTGGTGGTTCCTCAAAAAATTAAAAATGGAACTATCCTATGACCCAGCAATTCAATTGCACTGCTAGGAATCTATCTAAATGATACAAAAATGCTGACTTGAAGGGGCACATGCACCCCAATGTTTATAACAGGGCTATCAACAATAGCCAAAGTATGGAAAGAGCCCAAATGTCCATCAACAGATGAATAGATAAAAAAGAGGTGGTATATATATATATATATATATATATATATATATATACACATACACACACACACACACACACACACACACACAATGGAATACTACTCGGTGATCAAAAATAATGAAATCTCGCCATTTGCAACTACATGGATGGAACTAGAGTGTACTATGCTAAGTGAAGTCAGTCAGTCAGAGAAAGATAAAGGTATGACTTCACTCATATGTGGGATTTAAGAAACAAAATAGACGAACATAGAGGAAGGGAAGGAAAAATAAGATAAAAACCGAGAGGGAGGCAAACCATAAGAGACTCTTAAAAACAGAGAATAAACTGCGGGTTGATGAGGGTAGGAGGGTGGAGGATGGGTTAAAGGGGTGATGGGCATTAAGAAGGGCACTCTTTGGGATGAACAGTGGGTGTCATCACTGGGTTCTACTCCTGAAGCCAAGGCTACACTGTGTGCTAACTGGAGAATTAAAAAGATATATAAACATAAAAATAAATTTAAAACAAGAATAATTGCAATATTCAACGCAGGTTCCTAATCCCGGGAAGGGATGGTTGTGACACAAACATTCCATCAATACTGCCAAAGAAAGGATTAGTTTATCCAGCATACTCCATCATGAAATTTATTAGGGCACAGACTTGGGATTAAATTTACACTCTAGTTCTCTCTGTATCCTTACTGAGTCATGATTCATTTTGCTTTTTCCCCCTCTGTCTTCTACGGTCTAGAGATAAATTTTATTTTTTTAGTTCATGCTCAGCCATCAGGGCTCAAATACCTGCAAACTCTAGCTTGCACCAAAAGGGCACTTTTTAAAAATCATAATAATTAATAATACCTCTTCCCTGAAATAATTATAATACTTCTTGAATTGCTCAAATGTTTTCTGAGGCACAGAAAGGTGTTAAAATCTTTTTAAACTTCATTCTGTCATATTTTTTTTAATTGGAACAACCAAAAAAGACTAACATGAAAATAGGATATATATTTTCTGAATTTCAGTTTAGCTCTGACTTCTCAACACCTATTGCCTCTGACTTTTTTAGAATTTTCTTGTTCTCTCATTCACATGTTTGCATTTTATTTATAATTTCTAGAATAAACAGTGCCTATTTATTTTTGTCTGAAAGAAATAGAAATAACTAAATATCAAGTATTAAAGTAGTAGTTGGAACATCAAAATCAAATATGTAAAGAGGCATCTCTCTTATCATTTGTCATTTGGTGGATGAATAAGTGTGCAAGAATTGTGCTGTCAATGTTGTTCACCTTTCACTTGTCCATATTTGGGTTTCTTTTCTGCAGTGATCATGACGTTGTATTCTTAGAAGACAAGAATACAAAAATAGGCATAAAAGATATTTAAAGGAATATGATAGGAGGAGTCCCTTTAGTTAAAGAAATCATTTGTACCTAGGTAACCTGCCCTGTTTGCTATTTTCAATTCTGTATTTAGAGATAGGGAGCATGCATATCATTCCAATGAATCTCACCTGGCCTGGACATGTATATTGGTTTAACTAGTGCCACACTATTAATAGCTAGATGATTCCAACACTTACTAGATTTTTATCCTATTCTTAATGATGAAAATGTTTGAGGAAGCAGAATTACTCTGACTCTGAGTGACTGGAGATTCTTATCATCCACAGGCACACGATTGAAATGGAGCTTTAAAAACAGTTTTTAAAATAAAAGTCATATTGAACGTTTCAAGGATGCCATACTCCAAAGTCTGCATGTTTGTTTAGCATCTTTGGATGATGACCAGGTAGACTAACCATGTCTAGAAGCTTTGCCCTTTATCTATTTTGTATTCCAGACAGGAATTTAACTTCTTATGCAAAACTTCCCCCTGACGATCGTTCTGCACATGGCAGCTTTCACTTCTTTATTTCTCAAGCTGTAGATGAGAGGATTCAACATGGGGATCACTGCTGTGTAGAAGACCGACACCACTTTATTGATGTCCAGAGAAAAGATTGCACCTGGCCGCACATAGATAAAGAAGAGGGTCCCGTATAAGATGGACACTGTGGTGAGATGGGAGGAGCAGGTGGAAAAGGCTTTGCGCCTCCCATCGCCAGAGCGGATCCTCAGGATGGCAGTAAGGATGTAAAAATAGGAGATTATAATGGTCAAGCTACTGACAACCAGTACAGCTCCAGCCACAATGAAAACCAACAGTTTATTGATCCGGGTGTCAGCACATACCAGAGAAAGAAGGGGGGACATGTCACAAAAGAAATGATTGATAATGTTGGAGCGACAAAAGGGAAGTCGGAAAGCAGCTGTTGTGTGAGTCATGGTGCTCAGGAAGCCAATAGTATAGGGTCCAACTACCAACTGTACGCAGAATCTCTGTGACATGGCGACAGAATACAATAATGGGTTACAGATGGCCACATAGCGGTCATAAGCCATGGACGCCAGGAGAAGGCACTCAATGGCCACAAAGAACCCAAAGAACCATTGCTGCAAGGCACAGCCCAGGAAGGAGATGGCCTTCCTCTCAGTGAAGAAGTCAGTGAGCATCTTGGGACCCACTACTGATGAAAAGCAGATGTCCACAAAAGACAGGTGACTGAGAAAAAAGTACATGGGCGTGTGAAGGCGGGGATCTATCTGGATGAGAATAATCATACCCAAGTTTCCTGTGATGGTAACAAGGTAAAAAAGTAGAAATAGCAAGAAAAGGAAGACTTGCATCCGAGGATGATACTTCAAACCTATGAAAATAAATTCTGTGATTCTTGTATCGTTCCCATCAGCCATTGGTTGTGTTGTTCTCTAGAGTGAGAAAAACAGAACGTTAATAATGCATACACCTTTAAATTATTTAAAAGCATAACATTATACACAAGAAGAGAAACTACAGGTCCAATTTGGGAGCATTGGTATAAAAAAGAGACTAAACTAAAAGCTACCAAGCAAATATAGTAAGGTTCTTACTCTTAACAGCAATATGGTTTAAACGTTTTAAAGAAAAAATTAGAACTAAGAATTGGGTCACCATTAGAAAATCTGTAAAATTACTCACCACACTTACATATTAAAAGACAATGCATTATAATTATTTCAAAAGAATTCTTTAAAGAAGCTGATAAAATGTGGCAAGAAAGAAAGAGAGAGAAGAAAGAAAGAGAAGAAAGAAAGAAAGAAAGAAAGAAAGAAAGAAAGAAAGAGGAAGGAGGAAGGATGGAAGGATGGGAGGGAGGAAGTAAGGAGAAAGAAAAGAAGAGAAAGGAAAGGAAAAGAAAAGAAAGCAAATGAAAGAAAAGGAAAGAAAAGAAAAGGAAAGGAAAGGAAAGGAAAAGAAAGGAAAGGAAAGGAAAAAAAGGAAAGAAAATGAAAGAAAAGAAAAAAAAAAGAAAACAAAGAAAAACTTTCCAAACTGGAAAAAAAAGGAATTACTTGACTTGGTAAAAAGGATCTTCCTCTAGCTTCCAGAGAATATATGTGTGTAAGGTAAGCACTGGGAATATTAATACTATAACCAGAAACTCTGTATTTTCACAATGTGTGCTATTTAACAGTGTAGTGAAGGGTACATCCAAAATACTAAACTATAAAAAAAGAAAGAAGGTGTAAGAATTCTAGAAAACAGAGATAAGAAAATACTGTCACTATTTGCAAGCAAAATAGTCATCCACATAGAAAGTGTAAAATAGTCAACCAATAAGATAATTTTTTTAGAAAAAAAATGAAAGAATTCAAAGTAGCAGAAGATTGGTGTAAAAAATGTCAATAATAATTACCTATGAATTATAATGGAAAAACTTATATTCATCAATACAAATTGATAAAATAACTGTAAATAAGCCTAACAAAAACCATTCAAGATCCATATGAAGAAAAATATAAATTATTTAACTTTACTGTACAAGGGAAGAACTGCCTAGATCAGTCAAAAAAACACATTTACTGTATTTTTATGTGTTTATTAAGATTCATTTCCTCCTGAGATAGTAAAAATTAGCTTTAACAGGGACGGTAAGACTCTGAGTGGCCATTCTTCAGGTTAGAATAGCACACACAAATACATCAACTATGAAGGGAACAGAAAATGATATTTCTCCCACAGATATGCTGCAGCTGGAAAGTGTCCTAACAACATTTGGGTGGGTGGGGGGGTGGGGAGGTAGTGACAAATACTTTACTGCTCAATGATAAACTTTACTTTCTGAAAAAACAGACTGTCTACAATTTTTGTCTGAAATCACATCAGCAAGACGAAACACCCCACTCTGGTCTGGAATATCTAAGTCAGTCTGACAGAGCAAAGCAGTCCCAGTCCCCAACACGAGTACAAAACTCCACATGAGGGATGTCTGGATACAACACTCTACACCTAGTTTACCTTTGTAGTTTCCATGGAAACAGGACCCTGTGCTACCTTTGTGGGTCAGACTGTTCTGATGCTGTGATGTTGGCCCCTTTCCACACAGCCTTGCTTTGCTTTGAGCTCATCGCAATTTTCCTTGATTGAAATTTCACCAAAACTCCCCACTTCTCAAAATCCTATAATAGCTCTAGTTTTTTTTTTGTTTGTGTGTTTAATGAGACATCCATGGTTCTGGTCTCCCTCATTGCAGTGGGTCAAAAGCTGGTTGGATCAGACTACTAACCTGATCCTGGCTGTTTAAGGCTGATGAGGCTAGGACACCTGCCAGGTTATTTGGTAAATTTCATGCAGTTCCAACCAATTGGAAAAGTTAAATTAAAATATAATTTTGTAATGAAAAAAATCAGATGTTTAAATTCATGGAGGAGAAAAATGTTCAAAGGAGCAAAGGACATTTCAAAAAAGAAAATCAAAGAAACGGGATGTGCTATTCCAGATATCAACACATAAATAAAGCCATCATGCTTAACCAGTAAGGTATGATTACTAAAATAGGCAGGAGACAGAAAAACCGTAGGCAGACCAAGACGTATATGCCAATTTAGTATGAATAAACACTTTCTTTCAATCAGGAAAGTAAAGATTAATTACAATATTTGGATGGCCATTTCAAAAAATAGATCATATTCAAATTCCACCCACATCATTAAACTAAAAAGAAAAATTCTATTATAAACATACAACAGTCGGGGCGCCTGGGTGGCTCAATCGGTTAAGCGTCCGACTTCGGCTCAGGTCATGATCTCACGGTCCATGGGTTCGAGCCCCGCGTCGGGCTCTGTGCTGACAGCTCGGAGCCTGGAGCCTGCTTCACATTCTGTGTCTCCCTCTCTCTCTGCCCCTCCCCTGTTCATGCTCTGTCTCTCTCTGTCTCAAAAATAAATAAACGTTAAAAAAAATAAAAAAAAAAACACAGCAGTAAAACACTAAAGAATAGCATTATGATTTGTTGTAGGGATGGACTTCTTAAACAGAACATGAAAATCACCTGAAGAAAAGGTTGAAAGCTTTATAGCATAATAATTTTAAGTAAACAAATGCCAACATACACTCTAGGTAAAATTAAGACATACAGACTGGAGAACTACTGAAACATATGTTACAGAAGACTAAAGTCAGATCATACAAAGAACTACCACAAAGTATCCACTAAGATAGCAAGTATTCATTGTAGTCATTGGCAAAAGATACAGAGAGGACACTCCCAGTCCCAATAAACATGAAAAGATGTTTAATATCCCTTTAATATCCCCAGTAATCACAGAAACCAAATTGAAACAATAAACATATACTATTTCACCCTTCAAGTTGACAAGATATTAAGAAGTGAGAAAATATACTGAGAAAGCAGGGAGAGAAACTGGTGATCACTGGAGATCACTGGCTGTTGCAGGGGTGGGGCCTCCAGAAGGCAATTTTTTACTATCTCTTGAATTTTTTTTTTTTTGAAAAGTGATTACCTGATGATTCAGAAATTCCATTACTTTTATCTACCCTGAAGACACACAGAATGGAAAAACAATGATGTCCACTTTACTATTGCTTCAAATGATAAAAAAACGGAATCCACATAAATATTCTCCAAAAAGCATAACAGTAAATAAACTTTGGTATTTCATTCTGGGGAATATTGTACAGACATTTAAAAATTAAATAATAGATTACCAGAGGGGAGGTGGGCATAGAGCCTGCTTGGGATTTTCTCTCTCTCTCTCTCTCTCTCTCTCTCTCTCTCTCCTCCTCCTTCTCCTCTGCCCCTCCCTTTCTCAAGGGCATATGCTCTCTCCCTCTCTAAAAAAAAAAAATAAATCAAAATTAAAATTAAATAAATATATAAGGGGTGCCTGGGTGGGTTAGTTGGTGGAGGGTCCAGCTCTTGATTTTGGCTCAGGTCATGATCTCATGGTTGTGGGATTGAGCCCCACTGCCAGTGCAAAACTCCTTCTCTCTCTGAGCCTCCTACTCTCTCTCTCTCTCTCTCAAGAAAAATAAATAAACTTGAAAAGATTGAAAAAGCAAAAGAGTCTGGAAAGACAATGCAGCAAAGGAGTACTCATTACCTCTGAAAAGAGAGGAACAGTGAACTGGTATGTAGGTAGGAAATCAAAGGGGTCCCTAGATTTATCTGCAAGTTTAATATTTTATTACAAGGAGGCAATACACTTGCATTACTTTTGTAATTAAAAACAATCTAGGGGCGCCTCTGTGGCTCATCCGGTTAACTATGCAACTCCTGATTGGCTCAGGTCATGATCTCATGGTTCATGGGATTGAACCCTGCTTTGGGGCTCAGAGTGGACCTTTCTTTGGATTCTCTTTCTTCTTCTCTCTCTGCCTCTCCCCCCTCGATATAAATAAATAAATAATAATCTAAAGCAAACCCCCCCCCAAAAAAAAGTAATCTAAAGCAATTCCTTAAAGTATTTCAACATTTAAAAAGAAAAAGAGAGAAGAAAAAAAAAAAATAGCTACAACCGATTGGGAGAAAAACAGGCAAGAAATATACAAAGCCTAGGTGGGAGAAAGTGAGTAACAAAAATACAGGCCATGCATTTGAAGTTCGAGATTTCTGAAATTCTGAGAAGCGGAGAGAACTCTAGCCCCAACCTCACCCTTTATAAATAAGAAAACTGAGGCTCCAAGATGTCTGACCCAGGACCACAAAGATGGTGGCAAAGATACAATCAATTTCCACCCTGCGGTTCTAAATCCGTGATTGGCTGAGTGGGACGACACCTTTAAGGTGACAATGGAGAGGGGACAAGGGACAAGCATTTTCAGAGTATGCAAGACTTATCAGATTCGGCCCCAGGTGCTCTGCAAATGACAGCCAATTTGACTTCCACCCAAGCTTGGGTAAGAAACATTTTGCTATCTCCATTTTAAAGAGCAAACAATCAGGGGCGCCTGGGTGGCTCAGTTGGTCATTCAGTTAGGCAGTTAGGCATCCAACTGCAGCTCAGGTTATGATCTCACAGTTCGTGAGTTCAAGCCCCTCCTCGGGCTCTGTGCTGACAGCTCAGAGCCTGAAGCCTGCTTGGAATTCCCTCCCCTCCTCAAACTCTGTGTCTCTCCTTCTCAAAAATAAATAAAAATTAAAAAAAAAATGTAAAGAGCAAACAATCAAGGCTGCCAAATGTAGAAGGTGATACCTGAAGGGCAGGACCTGGTATCTCCAAAGAGTTATCTGTGATTAAGACACTGCCCTATCTGAATACAGAGTATCCACCCTTTCAAAGATGTCACTCTTCCAAGAGGGAAACTCGGATGTCTCAAAGTCTCAACCCAGTCCTACGTGTTGTTTGAGGGCTACAGAATCGGACAAAACGCGTATGCAAATTTATCAGTGAAAGAGCTGTTGATTACAAGGAGAGTAAGGAGGTCCCAGGAAATCCTGTAAAGAGTCCAGGTTTGCTCAAGTACAAGCGCTCTCAAACATCTGCACCTGTGCTCCCATTTGTACCCCCTGCTTGGAGCGTGATGCTTATAACGCACGGCAGCATTCCACACAGATGGCACCACACCTAGAGAGGGTGGCCCTGCCTCTCTCTCCCTGTTCTGGGCAGCCAGTGAATCTGAAGAGGGATTTCACTTGACTATAATCTCTTCATGCATCTTAGCAAATTTCACATTATTGCATGTTAGGTTTGCTGCAACATTCTAACCAGTTATGGTCTGAAAGTGGGATTTTTCTATGTACCGAAGAAACACATCTTAGATGTCAGTCCTTTTCGTTTTCCCATCAGTCTTTTTATTTTGAGCTTCTTGAAGAGTAAACGGAGGGACAGAGATGGATTTTTAAGAATGCTTTAAACTTACATTCCAAGGAGCTCCTTTCTTCTTCCGAGGATTGAAATTAAAACGGAGCATAAATTGTACTCTTTTTCAGCCTGTGTTCTTTCTTCCCACCTTCATCTGCGCCTCCACACAGAGAAGAGGGCAGACTTTCTTGGAATCACTTGGCTTTATTCTTAAGTTTCCTTCCCAAGGAACTGGTAAGATTCCACTCCAAAGCACATTGTCTTTTCACTTGGTTGGAAGTTTCCAGAATTAGTTACCTCATTTTGTTGTTGTTGTTGTTCTGGAAAAACTTATGTCCCAATACATACCATACCTTGGGAATTTTGTTAAGAGGGAATTAAATTAAAATGTTATTACTATCCTTAAGCTCTAAAAAATCCACTGGGATCCCCTTATTTGCTCTCTGTGCTTGACTTGAGTCAAGTCTTAATTTCTTACCTCCTTCTTCAACAACAACAACAACAACAACAACGAACATTTAATGAGTAAACTTCAGTACGGTGTTGTCACAACTGCTGAGTTTTCCCCCATAAGAAGCACCACGGAATTTCTGCAACTGTTCAGCTAGAGATTTTTACCGTTGAAGATCAGCCCCCAGGATAGCTTACTTGGCACTGTGATATTCCATCTTCCTTTCCTGATACTCATAGGGAACTCACTGAGAATCATAATGTGTGCAGTACCTCCACCATATGCAATGAGAAATTGAGATCGATTTCACCGAAAAATGCAAGCCTGATACTACATTTTTTCAACTTATATTGATGAATAACACACAGAAAAGTGCAAAAACCTTATGCGTACTGCTCACTGAATTATTGCAATGTGAGCTCAGGCATGCAAGCCACCACCCAAGTCAGGAAATAGAACCTCCCCATCCATTTGATATTTGTGAAATTCATCTTTTGTTGAATAAATCTCTAGTTCATGTATTTATGGATGCCCGCATTCCATTCTGTTAGTATTCCACAAATGATTTATCAATTGCTTTGTTGTTGGACATTTGAATTTTTCCCAGTTTTTAGCTTTGTGATTTTTTTTTTCTCCAATGGGCATCCAATGAATGCCATGTGTTTTGGTGTTCATGAGCATGCATTTCTCTTGGGGATATACCTGGGAGGGAAATTTCTTTGTTATTGGGCGCGTATATGTTCCTGAGGACCGATCATCGAAGAAGTCTTCCAAAACCCACTGCTTACACTTCCATTAGCAGTGTATGAAAGTGGCTATTAGCCATTTTATGATGGTGTGTGTATAATGGTATCTCATTGTGCCTTTAGCTGTCATTTCTAGAGAGATGCAACAATTCTGCAAGCTTTCCAAGCCATTTCCATAACCACTTTTATGAACTGGCTTTTGAAATGTCTTGCCTGCATTTCATCACTGGATTGTCTTTCTTTAAAAATTACAATAGTTATTGGGGCACCTGGGTGGCTCAGTCGGTTAAGCATCCACCTTCAGCTCAGGTCACGATGTCACAGTTCATGAGTCTGAGCCCCGCGTGGGGCTCTGTGCTGACAGCTCAGAGCCTGGAGCCTGCTTCGGATCCTGTGGCTCCCTCTCTTCCCCTCCTCTGCTCATGCTCTCTCTCTCTCTCTTCCTTTCTCTCTCTGCCCCTCCCTCACTTGCTCTCTCTCTCAAAATAAATAAAGTTGAAAATGAATAAAGAGGGGCGCTGGGTGGCTCAGTCGGTTAAGCGTCCAACTTCAGCTCAGGTCATGATCTCACGGTCTGTGGGTTCGAGCACGGCTTCCGGCTCTGTGCTGACAGCTCGGAGCCTGGAGCCTGCTTCGGGTTCTGTGTCTCCCTCTCTCTCTGCCCCTCCCCTCCTCATGCTCTGTCTCTATCTCTCAAAATTAAATAAACTTAAAAACAAGTTATATAGTTATTCATGTTCTTCAGATATGTCACCTATATGTCTTATAAATAACAATTGCCCTTGCTGTGGCTTCCAGGTTTATGCTCTTAAGAGTAAAACCTAAGTCCTCATTTTAATATAGTTCAGGAAATCAATATTTTTCTTCATGTTTAGCATTTTTGCAGTCTACTTTTTTTTTAATTTTCTACTACACATCATGAAGATATTCTCCAATATCTTCTAGATCCCCTAATTCTTTGCCTTTCACATTTCAATCTCCAAATATTCTGTAATTAATCTTAATGTGTGTTGTGAGATGGGGGTAAAATTCCACTTTTCTTCCCATCTGGACAGCCAATGGATTAAACGCCATTTTTTCTCAATCTTTTCTTTCCCCAATACTTTACTGTGTCACCCTTGTCATAAACGAAGCATCCATATATTGGGTCTGTATATTCTTTAACAATAAAGGTATTAGCATGCATTCATTAATATACTTGGACACTCCACTCTGTTCCACTGGGCCATTAGTCTATTCTTGATCCTGCCTTAATTACTATAGTTTTGTTAAGTAGAGGGAGACCTTCCACCTGGCTTGTTTTTTTCTTTTTTTTTTTTAATGTTTATTTAATTTTGAGACAGAGAGAGACAGAGCATGAACGGGGGAAGAGCAGAGAGAGAGGGAGACACAGAATCAGAAGCAGGCTTCAGTCTCTGAGCCATCAGCCCAGAGCCCGACGCGGGGCTTGAACTCACGGACGGCGAGATCTTGACCTGAGTTGAAGTCGGACGCTTAACCGACTGAGCCACCCAGGCGCCCGTGGCTTGTTTTTTTCAAGATTAAATGAGATATTCTGGGCCCTTTGCATTTCCATATAAACTTCAGAGTCACAGCAATATCTCAGCATGATTTAAGTCTGGATTCACTTTAACATAGCTTCTTCAGTGTTGCAGGACCTACATTGACAGCTTCCTTTCTCATTATAGGAGCGTTATAAGATTCCAACAGACTCACTGATTTACGGTTCCCACACAGACCCACAGGCACCCACTTCCTTACAACCCTCCTGACTTTCCCTTCTCACATACCGAAATACTGGAAGTCAAAATCCCATCTGTTCTGCAAGGTATTGCTTAATTATAACCTCATCCAGGAAGCCTTCCTTGATCCGTTTCAGACAAAAACACTCACTCTTTTTGAATGTTAACAGTATCTTTTGCCTCTCTTCTGTCACTTCGTGTCATATGTAAGAGATGAATCACTGGGTTCTACTCCTGAAGCCAAGACAAAACTATATGCTATCTAACTTGAATTTAAAGAAAAAAGAAAGAAATGCCACCATATATCGTTCTTTGTTCATGCGTGATTCCCCTTCACTAATAAACACTCTAATGGGTCAAGGGTCATATCTTAATGGCTTGAACTGACATCATCAAAAGTCCTACTAAGCATATACCTCTATTTTCTGAGTTGTTGAGAAAAGGAGGATGCTCTTTCCACCGGAAGAACCTTGTAGTCAAGCTAATTTACTCAAAGAGTAATTTGAAATACTGATTTCAAAATGAAAACACATGAAAATTAATGCCAGGTGTTCCTCGGAATCAATGCAAACACTGTTTTCCCAAAGTGCACTGCATGGAGAAGCACAAGCGATTGCCTTTGGCGGTTTTACATCAAATTATTTTTAGTTATATCATTTTACAGAACTTACCAGGATTGTCTTCCTAAATAATAACTCTCTACATCATGCTGTTGTTATTTTTGTCTGGAATAAGCAAACGCGAACCCAGAGAAATACTGAGGGGGATAAAGAATGGTAAGCCTTGTGCCAATAATGGCCTTCCTCTGACTGTGTGACAAGACCGGAGCTTGGGGGACTCAGAATGCGGTCCAGCAGTACCTGCATCATTTAGAAGATGCCTTGATCTGAAGCGTGTGGTTCAGGCTCCCTGAAGCCTCCAATTCTCCAGCTATAAGATGAAGCAAGTAACTCATACCACAAATGGAAACTGTATTCAATGAAATATTTGCAAAACACATAGCATGGATCCTCAGCAAATGTATCAAAGAGTCTTATTATTAAAGAATATTCTGTACTAATGTGTGCTTTCAAATTATATTAGCGTAAAAACAAAACAAAAAAAAAACACAACGGAGGGCCCAGGGGAAAAAATACATACACACACACACACACCACAAATCAACAAGGACAAGCTTCAATGTCAGTTCTTCCCCTTGCAGAATACCGTTCTTCGGGATAGGCTTTTATTGTGAGAATATCGTTGTGGGTGGCAGAATTTCCAAAATGATCCTCTAAAGATCCATAATCTTTGCCCTGATCCCTGGAGTCTCTGCATATGATGAAATACCACTCATATGATTATGTTACACTATGAGACACAGTTAGCCTTCAAAGAGACATGACCCTAGATGAGCCGGTGGGTCCCAAGCTTTCTCCAGCTGAGAGCAGAAGAGTCAGAGAGGCTGGAAATGTGGGAAGGGCTAGATGAGTCACTGCTGGTCTGAAGCTGGAGGGACCGCAGAAGGAAGGCAGGCAGTCCTAAGGAGATGAGAGAGGCTCCTGGCCGACAGCCCCTGGGGAACCAGGCACCACAGTCCTACAACCACAAGGACTGAATTTTCTCAAACACATCAGTAAGCTTGGAAACAAGTCCTCCCCACAGCCTCCAGAAAGGAGCCAGGCCCTGCCAACATGTTTATTTCAGCTTTGTGAGACGCTGATCCGAGAATCAGACCACTATGGACCCGGAAACGAGGCCCAGGGAAAATGAGAGGCAGTACATTTGTGTGGTTAGGACTTACCAGCTTTGTGGCCATTTGTTATGCAGCAGTAGAAACTGACTACCAGAGCAAGTTCATCTTTAAAATAATGGAAACAGCCGTATTTTACTTGAGTGCATATCTATAATAACAGAGACATCAGAGGTGACAATTCTGGAAAGCACATAGTATGCATCCTCTTACACTGTGGAAGTTCAATCAATGATATTTGTTATCAGGACTATTCCACAAGTGGAATTATGCTGGTTCTCAAAACAGAATCATTTAAGCATGACTGAGTGCCTCAACTAATATTTAAATAGAAATAAAACACCAATTTAATCTATTCCCCTTCTCCTGAGGTATGCTAAATCACTCATGCTAAGCTTAGATTTGATTGAAGAAATTATTACAGAAAAGAATAATAACTATTGCATACTTTGTTGTCGAAGAAAAATTAAATAATATATCAGAGTTTCAGCTGCAAGCAAGAGACTTGGAAAATTCACCAGAAGTATATGAGGTAGATCCGAACATCACCTGGACAAAAACCTGGACAGCTCTTGGGTGTCCTGGTAGCAGAGACCGTAGGTCTACTCAGGGGACCATGGTTGACGTGAATGTCCTCCAGCCGTTTATCTGGCATTGTGTCATTCTCCTTACAACTCAATAGCCAAGAGAAATAGTTTAAGTTGACGTTGTACACCTATAACTTGCTGTGGGAAGTCAGTTATAATGCTTCCAAGACTTCTATCTGTAATTGAGATATTATACCTCTAAAATGATATCAGGTACTACTGTAAATATAAATAGAATAAGTTCTTATTCTTATTCTTATTACTATTGCATGCATGCTCCATGTAAAGTCATACATTTATTTATGTGCATGTGTGTGCTATTCAATTCTGATGCATTTTGTCATTTGCATATAAGCCATAATCCGTGGAAAGAAACACAACCAGAGTTGATCGCTGAACCTATGTCTGTCAACATATAATATTCACTGAATAAAAGAATATAGTATTGACCATATATTTGTCATTCGATCAACAACCATACACTGAGCACCTACTATGTGCCAGGCTGGGGCGTCAGGCATAAAGTGATGGCCATGAGCATCCTTCTCTCATGAATATCATCGTCTACAGGGAGAAACACACAATAAGCAAACAAGTAGGTAAATAATATTCAGGTGCTTTTAAGTACCTTGAAAAATAATAATGCAGAAAAGGTAAGCGGTTGAGATATGGGAGGAGCAGAGAATTATTTTAGGTAAAGAGGTCCTGATGGCCTGTTTGATGACACGACATTTGAGCAGAGACTCAAAGGAAGTAAAGACTGACCTGCAACACTGCCCTAGGATGAGGAAATGGAAAATGGAACAGCCACATAAGACCCCAAGAATGACTGAAGAAGTTCCATGGAGGAAGTTTCTGGACGGTGCACACACCACTGAAGGGGACTGTGGCCTGAGCGGTGTGCTCTCCCCTCCCCCCCCCCCAAAAGCAATCAGATTGTACTACCATGAGGTACCATGACAATCTGCTCAGATTTTTGTATGGTCCTGCTTTCATGGCACAGGAAGGTCTGGGGTGACTAGGAAATAGACCATCATCAATCCAGCATAAAGTGCCCGGAAGATCTTACAAATCTATGCAGCAAAGAGTCCCCTGGTGAAAGATACCTATTTTAATCTATTCTCCAAAGTGATCACTTTTGTCGGCACTCAAAGCCTATAATAAATCACTTTTCCCAAGGCGCCTGCGTGGCTCAGTCGGTTAAGCATCTGACTCTTGATTTCCACTCAGATCATGACCTCAGCATTTCTGAGACTGAGCCCTGCGATGGTCTCCACAGTGACAGCAGGGAGTCTGCTTGGGATTCTGTCTCTCCCTCTCTCTCTGTGCCTCCCCTGTTCGCACTCAAACACTGTCTATCTCTCAAAATAAGGAAACTTTAAAAAATAAATAGATCACTTCTCCACGAAAAAGCATTACATTCCCAAATCCTACATCATATAAAGGAATGAAAAAGGTATCCTGAGGGTCAGGATCAATGAGCTTGCAAACTCTCCTTGTGTGCTAGAATACCCAGAAGCCTCTGTTACTACTGTGTGGGGCCCTTTCTCCTTTTATGATCCAAAGAGTGACCTCTAGACTCCATGGAAAGCCATGTATAAAAACAAATTTTTTCATCTTTCCCAACCTCTATTCTATTTAAAGAGGCTTTCTTTTACTACCCTTGCTAAAATATGCTCCTTTATACCCTCTCTTAATTCTTTCCTTACCTTTGCCACAGAAATCATCATGGATGGATATGGAAACGTCTTTTATTTATTTTTGTTTTTAATTTTTTTTAAACATTTATTTATTTTTGAGAGACAGAGCGAGACAGAGCATGAGTGGGGGAGGGGCAGAGAGAGGTGGGTACACAGAATCCAAAGCAGGTTCCAGGCTCCGAGCTGTCATCACAGAGCCCAATGTGGGGCTCGAACCCACGAACCGCGAGATCATGACCTGAGCCGAAGTCGGACGCTCAACCGACTGAGCCACCCAGGCGCCCTGGAAATGTTTTTTAATCTTTTTGCTTTTCTTGCCACTATACTAGCCTGTAATCTCCAGGTGGACTTTGCCTCTGTCAAGGTGAATAGTACCCAGTAAAATGCAGATGCATAAGAGACATATGTAAAAAATTGCTTAATTATTGACTGTAGTGTTCTTTGACTCCCATTTCCTCTTTATTAAATAGCATTTTGACCACGTCATTACCCAACACAGACACAAAAACTGGGCTAAAGCATAGTGAAAAGCAAGCAAGACAAGCCAAAATATTTTAGGGCCTTAGAAACGACTGACATCTTTCAAAGTCAGGGGACTAAAATAAATGCATTTCAAAGAAACCCTTCAAAGAAAGACAGAGTGTGGTTCTCAGTGAGTCTCAGAGTTGCACCAAAACATGGTTTATCCCGTCATTTCTTAGATTTGTTGCTACAGTCCAGAAAATGAAACACAGAAGTATAGTTGAAAGAATATTGTACCCGAAGAAAATAAAAGTGTGACCCAAGTTACGAGCTCATGGGCACTGATGCCTCATGTGCGCCAGGCTGAACAACCATACGAATAGAATTCACACCCTGCCTATGACACAAAAACCAATAAATCACAATAGCATAACTGATGCTCTTTAATAAAGAATTGCAATGCATTCTGCATTTCACATGCGCAATCATAGAATTATAGTGACAAAATCTCAGTAAGCTACTATATGAGCAGAGAGGATCGTGGATGTGAAAGGCCTTTGTAAATCATCTACTCCAAATACGAAGGTAGTATTAAAGAGTGCTACGGCTACATACTTCCTGAATAATTCACTTTTTTATCATTTTGTTGGTATACAACTGACATATCACATTGTATGTCCAAGGCATACAACATAATTTTATGAATATATATATATATATATATATATATATATATTCTTGTGAAGAGGCTGAATTTCTTCTATTGGGTCTCACAAACCCTCTTCATCAGCCGATTTGTCTTCTTTGTCATCCTTCTGCCTATTTCATCACACTGAGGGGTAACTTGGGGATACTCACTCTCATACGCATTGATCCTAGACTACACCCCTACTTACTTTTTTCTCAGCTGCTTGTCCTTTGTGGATATTTGTTCCTCTTCCCCCATTGCCCCCAAGATGCTCTGTGATACCTTCGCAGAGGAAAAAAAGGCGTCTTTTTCACAGCTTCTGCTGCACAGCTGTGGCTCTTTGGTCTTTTTGTAGTAGCTGAATGTTTCCTCCTGGCTCCCATGGCATATGACCGGTATTTGGCCATCGGTAAGCCCGTGTTGTAGGCACTCATTATGTCCCAACAGGTCTGTGTGCCGCTGGTTACAGGGCCTTATGTCATGGCTCTTCTAAGCAGCATGACCCATATGACATTGACTTTTTGCTTGCCCTTCTGTGGTCCAAGTATCATCAATCATTTTCTCTGTGATATTCCCCCTCGGCTTTCTCTTGCATGCACAGACACCTTCTTAATACAGTTTACGTTTTTCTTTGTGGCTGGATCTGTAGGAATCCTCAGTGGCCTGACCTTGATGGCCTCCTATGTAGTACCATCGCCTGAACTATAAGATAGTCTTGGAACTGGGCTCCTGCTCTGTTTCTTCCTGCCCGTCCCCATCTCTGCCATCCATCATCACCCTCACTTTTCAAACACCATCACCAGTGTGGCCTTAATGCATATCTCTAAGCAGGTCACTTTTCTGCTTAAAAGTCTCTCTATCTCCCCATCCAGTCAAGGCCCCAGGAGAAAGCCATGGCTCCAGTCTTCCTTCCAAATCTTTCCTGATTCAGTTCCAACCTACTCTTCCAGGGTCTTCCATCATCCTCCCCTAACACACACTAAACCCTAATAGCACCTGTTTGCTCAGCCTTCCCAGAGCGCGGTTCACTTCTAGAAAAACTCAAATGTAAGTTCCCTCCCTCTGCTGCAGTCTATCCACACTCCAGTCTGCTTGTTCAAGTTCATCCATGCTTACAATTTGAACTCAGAACTTGTTACTCTGTAGGACCTCCCCACATGTCCGTGCCCTGTGGCCCTGGTAGGTCCTATCCCTCTTTCCCCCAGGCTTTCATGTTATCTTTTCCAAAAAGCACCTGCAGTTCTCTTAATTCTAATGTATCCATTCTTCTCCCCAGTAGGTTTGTGAATTCCTGGAAGATGGGAACGCTGTCTTGCTCATGCTTATATTGTTGCCTGGATGTAAATAGTTAAAGAAGCCTGCTAGGTCTCTCAAATGCACCATAGCTAAAGTAGGACCCCTGATTCCACCCCTCCACCCCGCCTCTCTGTCATTACCCTGAGCGGTTCTGTTATTCCCGTCTTCCTCTTCTTGGTAGACAACACTGCCATCCACCCAGTTGTTCAAGCTGCAAACTTGAGTCTCATCCTTGATTCCTCTCCCTCCCTTCCCCCATCCTAATCCAGCCCATCACCAAATGAGCTCTACCTCCAAATCCATTCAAATTTGTCCACTTCCCTTCACCAACCCTGCCCTCCTCTTTCCTGGACTGCTGCAATGAGTCCCAAATGATCTCCTTGCATCTGTTCATGCTTCCCTGCACTCTGTTCTCCTCTCTGAGACGACAATGTTATTTAAAAATGTGCATCATGGGGTGCCTGGGTGGCTCAGTCAGGTAAGCGCCAGACTTCAGCTCAGGTCATGATCTCATCGTTCGAGAGTTTGAGCCCTGTATCGGGCTCTGTGCTGACAGCTCAGACCCTGCAGCCTGCTTCAGATTCTGTGTCTCCTTCTCTCTCTCTTCCCCTCCCCTGCCTGCACTCTCTCTATCTCTCTCAAAAATAAATAAACATTAAAAAAATTTTTTTAAATGTACATCACTTTATATCACTAACTGACATGAAACCCTTCAAACATCTCCTATCACGTAGAATAATACATAACCTCTTATTCTGGTTTACAGAGCTTTGCACACTTAACCTCTCCAATCACATATCATGCTAGTCCCCCTGGTGCTCATACCACATCTTCAGCCACAGTGACCTTCTCTTAATATACTAAACTTGTTCCTGCCCCAGGGTCTTTGCACTGCAACCTCTACCCACAATAGTATTCTTCTGATCTTCATATCTTTAATTATAATTTCAAGTTTAGCTTAAGTATGATTTCCTCAATCTGAATGATACTCACCCAACCATTCTATTATATTGTTCTACTTTAAAGTTATTTTTTTTAATTTTTTTTAACGTTTATTTATTGTTGAGAGACAGAGAGACAGAGCATGAGCAGGGGAGGGGCCGAGAGATGGAGAGACATAGAATCCCAAGCAGGCACCAGGATCCGAGCTGCCAGCACAGAACCCGACACGGGGCTCCAACTCACAAACCAGGAGATCATGACCTGAGCGGAAGTCGGACGCTCACCCGACTGAGCCACCCACGCGCCCCTGTGATGTTCTACTTTGCATTCTACTTATCGCTATCTGATTAATTATTATAATTAATTACAATATTAAGAATATAATTACAATAATAAGAATATTACTGTCACTATAGTGAATTTTGTATCTATTGTGTACCAGGCTGTTATACGGTAGAAAAAGGGGGGATAATAATAATAATAATAATATTCTTATAGGGCTTGGCACGGATAAGAGATGATTCACATAGAGTGTTTGCTTTGCTGAAGCTCTTACTATCACCCGTTTGCCCAATGTCTGAAGCTTGGCAGGGCTGGACGCAGATATCACTGCCTTTAATGCTGGGCTCTTACCACCCTGTGGGAAAACTGGTAATACTCTGATTTATGTCTTATGATATTAATATCATCTCAGAAGATTTTGTTGTATTAGTGTCCTCATTGTGTCTCTTTTTCATCCTTCTCTTCTAAAACAATATGTGCCTGTATTTCAAAGGCATCTTATAGCTAGCAGATAGTTGTATTTTGCTGTTTTACTGGCCTGTCAATAATCTGTTTCCTAACTGGAAGTTGTTGGTTGATTTTTTTTAGCTATGTTTTTAAAGTTACTTTCTTAGTGGCTAATTCAAGATTAATACTAACTTAATTTGGGTAAAATGTAATACATTTTCTTCCATGTAACTCCCTATACTTCTCCTTCTTTGTGCTATAATCGTCATATATATGACATTTAGATGTGTTACAATCCAACATCTCAGTGTTGGATTCATTATTAGTTGTTAACGTAATTATTTATTTACATAATTTTATGCCTTTTAAAGAAATTAAAATAAAAGAGAAAAATATATGTAGACTATTTTTTTATATTTGTCCACATAGTTACAGTTTTTCATGCTCTTTGTTTTATTATTATTATTATTATTATTATTATTATTATTTGCAGATGCTAATTCACAGTATGGTGTCCTTTCTTTTCACCCAAAGGACAACCTTTAATATTTCTTGTAAGAAGGATCTGCTAGCAATGAGTTCTCTCAGTCTTTATTTTTCTGGAAATGTCTTTATTTCTCCTTCAATAATGGAAGCTGTTTACAGGATTACATAATTACTGGTCACAGGTTTGTTGTTCTTTTCTTTTAGTATCTTGAATATGTCTTTCCGCTACCTTTTGGCCTCCATTGTTCCTGATGGGAAACCCGTCATTAATCAAATTGTTTTTCCTTTGTAAGTGATGAGGTAAATCACTTCTGTTGATTTCAAGACTTTCTCTGTCTCTGGCGTTTGGTCATTTGAGTACGATGTGTTTAGGTGTGAGTACCTTTGTGCTTCTCCTTTTGACATGCCCTGGGGAGTTTGCACACTATTTCCACGAATATTTTTTCGGACCCTTTTTCTCTCTCCTTTCCTCCTGGAATTCCTAACAGGAACTGCCCTGTTACGTTGCTTCGCTACCTGACCCCATGGACGTATAGGCCGTATAGGACCTCTATTCTTCCGGAACTTTTCTATTTATGTGCGATTGTATGTATGTGTACAAAATTTCATTTTTTCCCTCCTCAGTGAATGATGTGGCACCATTATAGTATTCTGTACTTTGCCTTTTGTGATTTGTTTTGTTTTTAAGTTTACCTCTTGGACGGCAAACAGGAACGTCCCCGGCCATTCCTCAGACAGAACTTAACCTCCTTTTTCAAACGTGCACTGAGTAGCTATCGTGAGCGAGGCCCACATGCAGTCAGTGCCTGCTATGGACGCATGAAGACAGCTTTCTGTGCAGACATACAAACGACTGCCACGCAAGGCGGATGGTGGCAAGTGGAAGAGGGGGGCAGAGAGTGTTCTGGGAAGCACTGGAGAGAGAGACGGAGGGAGGGAGAGAGAAAGAGAGAGAAACGACGTGATTTCTGGCTTGAGACGGGTCAGGAAAGTCCTCATGGTGTTGGTGACATATGAGTTAGATCAGGAATGGAACAGAGGAGAGGTCTTTTGGAAAAGGCTGTTCCAGGTGGAGAGAACAGGTGGACAGACACAGACAAGGGCCTGGGTGGGGAAGAGAAGCTGGCTTGAGCATCCTGTGTGGATAAGAAACTGGTACAGGAGGCACAGACCAGGTGGCCATGGGGTTAAGCGCCAGTCCCAGGAAATGAGCAAGGACTGAGGACTTTCCTAAGATTTCTGCTTGTCAGGGGTCTGTTGCAAGATTCAAAGGACTGGATTCATAGATTAGAGGTACTTCCCAGAGGAAACCCTCTCATCCTAAGCGCAAATCTCAATCAATTTGTTTGTTGTAGGGGCGTCTGGGTCGCTCAGTTGGTTAAGCTGCCGACTTCAGCTCAGGTCATGATCTTGCGGTCTGTGGGTTCGAGCCCTGCATCGGGCTCTGTGCTGACAGCTCAGAGCCTGGAGCCTGCTTCAGATTCTGTGTCTTCCTCTCTCTCTGCCCCTCCCCTGCTCACTCTCTGTTTCTCTCTCAAAAATAGACCTTAAAAAAATTAAAAAATAAATACATTTGTGGTAGAAACTTCCCTCCCTTTCCTACTACTTTCATTTGGTTCCATTTCCCTCATTTGTTTTTTCTCGTCCCTGTTCCATGATGTCTCCTGCTGTAGGTGAGAGTATGGAGACAGTAAACATCCCCAGCAGAAGACAGGGGCCCTGTGTAATATGCTGTGCATTAAAGGAAAATAATTTTTAAAAAGGGGGGGTTGCTTATAAACTTAAAGAGGATTAGCCCCTTATCAAAGAATAAGTTCAAACTTCTAAATGGTTTAGAGAAGTAATGCATATAAAGGACTGCCTGAAAGCTAGTCATCTATCATTTTTTAGTAGGCTTCATGTCCAGCACAGGGCTTGAACTCATGACCCTGAGATCAAGACCTGAGCTGAGATCATGAGTCTGATGCTTAACCACCTGAGCTACCCACACGTCCCATCCATCCTGTATATTAAATACATTTTAGATACTGCTAATTTTTAGGTTATCTCGATCGTAAAAAAAAACTTCAAACTATGTTTTCCAAGTGCACAGAGAATTGTTTCTACTGCATTGTACCCTTAAGTCATACTCCTGGTCTTCTAGGAACAGACAAAAACAGCACTAAAGCTCACATTAGTCTGTTTGCTGAAGGGATTTTGTTAAGGATACCGCATTTGACATTAATCAGTGCCCCCTCAGGAGCTTTTTCCTTCAGGGCTTACTGCCGGGAGAAGTTTTGTTTGCCCTGAAGATCTGATACGTTTTCTTCTCGTGAACATTGAGAATCACGTGACTGATTCCATTTCCCCTTTTTGCTTTGGCAACCAGGAAGCTCAGTGCCAAATTCATTATTTACTTAGTGACTGCAAAGAACCTAAGTGACCTGCATCCTAATGTAGTTCTTTGTTTTTTGCTCTCGAACTGACCTTCTCTAATTTATATTTTCTTTGGTCTAGGTTATTATTTGCACACACGCAGACACACACACATATCACACACACGCAGACACACACAGTTCTTTTAAGGCGTAAGAATGGAGCACGGATAAATGAAACAGGAACCTAATGCACATTAAACTGTCAATTGTTCTTATCTTTCTATATTTGCTTCCAGTTTTAGCCTTACACACACACACACACACACACACACACACACTTATTTCCACATACTTAAATTCAAATCATCATTAGACACAAGATTAGAACAAGATTTATTTTTTTAATGTTTATTTATTTTTGAGAGAGAGATAGAGTGCAAGTGGGGAGTGTGGCAGAGAGAGAGGGAGACACAGAATCCAAAGCAGGCTCCAGGCTCTGAGCTGTCAGCAGAGAGCCCAATGCAGGGCTCGAACTCATGAACCATGAGATCGTGACCTGGGCTGAAACTGGATGCTTAAACGAATGAGCCACTCAGGTGCCCCAGAAGTTATTTTTTTAAAGGCACCTGCCTCCCCTCACCGTGTCCTTCTGGAATTCCTACTTCTTTTCCAGCTGGCGATTCTCCTGTCTACATTCAAAGACCACTATTGCAGGCAAACTTACTATCTGCCTATGTGATTCATTTCTGGAAAGTTCTGATCTATTGAGCCATTTCACTTCATCTTTGATCCTACCCCGATGGACCATAGAGTAAATGTGAATTCTTCTTCCATAGTTGGTAGTATTTGAAGTAGGTTATTATATCCCCCACGAGATTTTTTTCTTTTTACCACAAACTTCAAGTATTCTGCAAATGATATAGCCATGAGCTCTGTCATTGGTTATCTTGGTCACTTTCTTCCAAACACAATCCTATTCTGTTGATTTCCTTTTTAAAGTAAGTTTAAGAGAATTAAACTCAAAACTCTCAAAGCATCCTTGCCCCTCACTCTAGGTACATATTAGCTCTCTGTGGAGTCAGATTGTAACTCACAACGGACTTCCTGCTAGTCAGAGTCCCTAAACCCTTTCTGCACGTACCAGAGTAAGTTCTCTTTTCTCCAACCTGTTTTTGGGCAATTAGTCTTTTTGAATGTAAGTGAAAGGTCTTCCATTGCCATCATCAACTTTCACCTTGGTATGTATAAACCATACCTTAGAACTTGGCAAAATTAGTCTAGATTTTTGTCCCATCATCCAAGATATTTGCTCCCCTTCTTGGCTTTTCGCCATTCACAGATTTGATGGTCTGACCTTTACATCACCGCTTGATGCAGGGATAAAAATCTTACGGTGAGCAAAGCCAGGAGCCCTGGTGTGTGTTAGCAGGGACCTTCTTCTAGGCTAACACTGTTCTATTTTTAAGATAGTATTCTGTCTGCACCATTATTTGCCATTAATCTTCAAACTATCATCCAAAATAAAATTTAGTAACCATCTACTGAGGACAAATTATGCGTCAGGCATTGTACTAAAAGATCTTGCATTATTTGAATTTGTTCTTCACTGAATCTCAGAGACAAAAATGCCAGATAGAACAAGGCCAAGACCCTCATGCCTGACATGGTTTGCTGGTTTGTGTGGAACCTGAAAAAATTAGGTTCTAATGCTGTTGATATTAAACTTAGCATTTAATTTTTTTAACCTTTAGTCATATTTTGATAGAGACAGAGTGTGAGTGGGGAGGGGCAGAGAGAGAGGAAGACACAGAATCCGAAGCAGGCTCCAGGCTCTGAGCTGTCAGCACCGAGCCCCACGTGGGGCTCGAACTCACGGACGGTGAAATCGTGACCTGAGCTGAAGTCGGACGCTTAACCGACTGAGCCACCAAGGCGTCCCGATAAATTTAGTATTTAGTACTCAATGCATACTGACACTAAAATGAAATTGGTTGGGGATGCCAAAAATAGTGAACTTTCACCTTCAGCCTTCAGCTATCAGGTTCAGCTGGAAAGAAGAGTGGGATTAAAGATGATATGAATTGCTGGAAAAAAAAGCCAGAAAGATTGTCTCAAGAAGGCAAGATGTATTTGAGATTTTACATATTTTTTTCATTTTGGAGAAGACAATCCTCTTCATGACATGCAAGTTAATTTCCCAACGCAGGCTTTTGAAATATTTTAGAGACAGAAATGCATTATCTACACAAATAGGGGATCGCCTTTAAGCTCTCTCTGGCTACTCAGCCAGTTTCTGATGGAGCTGGAATCGGACATTTGTTCTTTTCTCCAACAATGAAGCCCTCATTTCTCCATCTTGCCTGAGAAGCTAATGTGATTGGTTTTGAAAATGCCTTGTTGGAGTCCCAAGGCACCACTTTGTGCTTCATTTTTTTCTTAGGTAGCATGAGGTCACACAGACATTTCCAGAATCAGCGGAGTCTGGGAGTTCACCATTGTCTCTCTTTATGAAGTATTCCATCTGAGTTAATCGACCACTGTTTATTTAGCCATTCCCCTATTGTTGGCCATTTGGGTTCTTTCCAATTGCTAATTATTACAAATGGTCTTTGAGGACTGGTAAGTGCTAGACAGATGTAGGGCTCGCTCATTATTCTTTTGTTATCACACTCCCAGGATGCAGGCATTTTTCTGTCTTCCTGACCTTCTTCTTCCTAATGGCACTCTTATAAAAGCACCAAAGATCTGAAAACACATGCTTTATTAAATCATCCAAGGCTGCACTATTAATTTCTTTTTCTCTTCAAGTTCAATACAGAAGTCTAAAACTTGTAGGTCTGCGTCTGCACTTCTTCACGGAGTTGCTAATCAAATCCTAGAGTTTTCCATCCCACCTTTGTTATGCTTCACTTTCAAGTAAATTCATTTCAGTTCCCCAACCCATCCCTCATTTTTTAAAAGTAAAAAGCAAGGATAAATATAAATTAAGTGGCTTAATATTCTAAATGAAATATTTGCCCAGGAAACCAAAATATGAACATATACATATTGAATGAAGATTTACTTTCAAAGATCTCATATGGAATACATATTTACTGTACAAAAGTTGGAAGAATATTTAAAAGTAAGTAAAAGGGAACAAAAAGGTTACATCCCGTTTTCTCAGAGCTCCCACTACTAAGATCTTGGTGGATTCCCTTCTAGTTTTCTTTTCCGCTGCAGAATTTTTTTCTTTGCAGAGCTGTTTTGAAAAGTTTTCAAAGTTTAATTCATTTGAAAGTATCTTTAGGCTGTGTGAAGGTGGAGAGACCATGGGATGGGGTCAGGACCCCTTAGGTGGGGTCATTTCTCAGGGCCAGTCCCGCACTGATCTCATTTTACCTGAGTGACCTTGGGCGAGTCCTATAAACCCCTGCTTCTCAGAATAGGGTGTCTCCCTGAATCCCAATCTCTGGGGAAGGCTGTTACAAAGTTACATTCTTGTATGGCACAAGGGACTTAATGAATCACAAACAGAAGTGAGAACTGCTGCCCTACCCTGTCTGGTAGATTTCTTTCTAAATCAAACTGGATGTGGGGTTTGGGCTGGGTCATCCAGGGTAGGAGTTCTTATCACAGGGCTCCCCTGGATGGGGGGTGAACTTCAGGGATCTGAGAATCCTGGGAACTTGGCTGTAGGTTTTCGTCTTTCCCGTGTATGCATTTTGTGGACAGACTGTCTATATAGCTTTAAAGTTTATAGATTTATCAGAGAGCTCCTTACTCAGCAAGATATCTGAGCCTTCCTTCATTGATCTAAGATCTCTTCCAGAAATCCCTCTGTCATGGTCCTCTGATGGCTGCAAGAAGTACCATGTTGTCCCCGTGAACATCCTCCTTCTTCCACTGTGGCCAGAAAAGGCGTGAGACTCTCCTCTTTCATTAGTTATGTGGCCTCAGGCCAGTTGCACAGCCCCTTGCGATAATTTCCCTCCGGCAGAACTTACTAGTAGCAATCATATTTTATTTCATACCTGCTATTTTTTTTTTTTTTAATATATGAAATTTACTGTCAAATTGGTTTCCATACAACACCCAGTGCTCATCCCAAAAGGTGCCCTCCTCAATACCCATCACCCACCCTGCCCTCCCTCCCACCCTGCCCTCCCTCCCACCCCCCATCAACCCTCAGTTTGTTCTCAGTTTTTAACAGTCTCTAATGCTTTGGCTCTCTCCCACTCTAACCTCTTTTTTTTTTTTTTCCTTCCCCTCCCCCATGGGTTTCTGTTATGTTTCTCAGGATCCACATAAGAGTGAAACCATATGGTATCTGTCTTTCTCTGTATGGCTTATTTCACTTAGCATCACACTCTCCAGTTCCATCCATGTTGCTACAAAAGGCCATATTTCATTTTTTCTCATTGCCGCGTAGTATTCCATTGTGTATATAAACCACAATTTCTTTATCCATTCATCAGTTGATGGACATTTAGGCTCTTTCCATAATTTGGCTATTGTTGAGAGTGCCGCTATAAACATTGGGGTACAGGTGCCCCTATGCATCAGTACTCCTGTATCCCTTGGATAAATTCCTAGCAGTGCTATTGCTGGGTCATAGGGTAGGTCTATTTTTAATTTTCTGAGGAACCTCCACACTGCTTTCCAGAGCGGCTGCACCAATTTGCATTCCCACCAACAGTGCAAGAGGGTTCCTGTTTCTCCACATCCTCTCCAGCATCTATAGTCTCCTGATTTCTTCATTTTGGCCACTCTGACTGGCGTGAGGTGGTATCTGAGTGTGGTTTTGATTTGTATTTCCCTGATAAGGAGCGACGTTGAACATCTTTTCATGTGCCTGTTGGCCATCCGGATGTCTTCTTTAGAGAAGTGTCTATTCATGTTTTCTGCCCATTTCTTCACTGGGTTATTTGTTTTTCGGGTGTGGAGTTTGATGAGCTCTTTATAGATTTTGGATACTAGCCCTTTGTCCGATGTGTCATTTGCAAATATCTTTTCCCATTCCGTTGGTTGCCTTTTAGTTTTGTTGGTTGTTTCCTTTGCTGTGCAGAAGCTTTTTATCTTCATAAGGTCCCAGTAATTCACTTTTGCTTTTAATTCCCTTGCCTTTGGGGATGTGCCGAGTAAGAGATTGCTACGGCTGAGGTCAGAGAGGTCTTTTCCTGCTTTCTCCTCTAAGGTTTTGATGGTTTCCTGTCTCACATTCAGGTCCTTTATCCATTTTGAGTTTATTTTTGTGAATGGTGTGAGAAAGTGGTCTAGTTTCAACCTTCTGCATGTTGCTGTCCAGTTCCCCCAGCACCATTTGTTAAAGAGACTGTCTTTTTTCCATTGGATGTTCTTTCCTGCTTTGTCAAAGATGAGTTGGCCATACGTTTGTGGGTCTAGTTCTGGGGTTTCTATTCTATTCCATTGGTCTATGTGTCTGTTTTTATGCCAATACCATGCTGTCTTGATGATGACAGCTTTGTAGTAGAGGCTAAAGTCTGGGATTGTGATGCCTCCTGCTTTGGTCTTCTTCTTCAAAATGACTTTGGCTATTCGGGGCCTTTTGTGGTTCCATATGAATTTTAGGATTGCTTGTTCTAGTTTCGAGAAGAATGCTGGTGCAATTTTGCTTGGGATTGCATTGAATGTGTAGATAGCTTTGGGTAGTATTGACATTTTGACAATATTTATTCTTCCAATCCATGAGCAGGGAATGTCTTTCCATTTCTTTATATCTTCTTCAATTACCTGCATAAGCTTTCTATAGTTTTCAGCATACAGATCTTTTACATCTTTGGTTAGATTTATTCCTAGGTATTTTATGCTTCTTGGTGCAATTGTGAATGGGATCAGTTTCTTCATTTGTCTTTCTGTTGCTTCATTGTTAGTGTATAAGAATGCAACTGATTTCTGCACATTGATTTTGTATCCTGCAACTTTGCTGAATTCATATATCAGTTCTAGCAGACTTTTGGTGGAGTCTATCGGATTTTCCATGTATAATATCATGTCATCTGCAAAAAGCGAAAGCTTGACTTCATCTTTGCCAATTTTGATGCCTTTGATTTCCTTTTGTTGTCTGATTGCTGATGCTAGAACTTCCAGCACTATATTGAACAGCAGCGGTGACAGTGGACATCCCTGTCGTGTTCCTGATCTCAGGGAAAAAGCTCTCAGTTTTTCCCCGTTGAGGATGATGTTAGCTGTGGGCTTTTCATAAATGGCCTTTATGATCTTTAAGTATGTTCCTTCTATCCCGACTTTCTCAAGGGTTTTTATTAAGAAAGGGTGCTGGATTTTGTCAAAGGCCTTTTCTGCATCGATTGACAGGATCATATGGTTCTTCTCTTTTTTTTTGTTAATGTGATGTATCACGTTGATCGATTTGCGAATGTTGAACCAGCCCTGCATCCCAGGAATGAATCCCACTTGATCATGGTGAATAATTCTTTTTATATGCTGTTGAATTCGATTTGCTAGTATCTTATTAAGAATTTTTGCATCCATATTCATCAGGGATATTGGCCTGTAGTTCTCTTTTTTTACTGGGTCTCTGTCTGGTTTAGGAATCAAAGTAATACTGGCTTCATAGAATGAGTCTGGAAGTTTTCCTTCCCTTTCTATTTCTTGGAATAGCTTGAGAAGGATAGGTATTATCTCTGCTTTAAATGTCTGGTAGAACTCCCCTGGGAAGCCATCTGGTCCTGGACTCTTATTTGTTGGGAGATTTTTGATAACCGATTCAATTTCTTCGCTGGTTATGGGTCTGTTCAAGCTTTCTATTTCCTCCTGATTGAGTTTTGGAAGAGTGTGGGTGTTTAGAAATTTGTCCATTTCTTCCAGGTTGTCCAATTTGCTGGCATATAATTTTTCATAGTATTCCCTGATAATTGTTTGTATCTCTGAGGGATTGGTTGTAATCATTCCATTTTCATTCATGATTTTATCTATTTGGGTCATCTCCCTTTTCTTTTTGAGAAGCCTGGCTAGAGGTTTGTCAATTTTGTTTATTTTTTCAAAAAACCAACTCTTGGTTTCGTTGATCTGCTCTACAGTTTTTTTAGATTCTATATTGTTTATTTCTGCTCTGATCTTTATTATTTCTCTTCTTCTGCTGGGTTTAGGCTGCCTTTGCTGTTCTGCTTCTATTTCCTTTAGGTGTGCTGTTAGATTTTGTATTTGGGATTTTTCTTGTTTCTTGAGATAGGCCTGGATTGCAATGTATTTTCCTCTCAGGACTGCCTTCGCTGCATCCCAAAGCGTTTGGATTGTTGTATTTTCATTTTCGTTTGTTTCCATATATGTTTTAATTTCTTCTCTAATTGCCTGGTTGACCCACTCATTCGTTAGTAGGGTGTTCTTTAACCTCCATGCTTTTGGAGGTTTTCCAGACTTTTTCCTGTGGTTGATTTCAAGCTTCATAGCATTGTGGTCTGAAAGTATGCATGGTATAATTTCAATTCTTGTAAACTTATGAAGGGCTGTTTTGTGACCCAGTATATGATCTATCTTGGAGAATGTTCCATGTGCACTCGAGAAGAAAGTATATTCTGTTGCTTTGGGATGCAGAGTTCTAAATATATCTGTCAAGTCCATCTGATCCAATGTATCATTCAGGGCCCTTGTTTCTTTATTGACTGTGTGTCTAGATGATCTATCCATTTCTGTAAGTGGGGTGTTAAAGTCCCCTGCAATGACCACATTCTTATCAATAAGGTTGCTTATGTTTATGAGTAATTGTTTTATATATCTGGGGGCTCGGGTATTTGGCGCATAGACATTTATAATAGTTAGCTCTTCCTGGTGGATAGACCCTGTGATTATTATATAATGCCCTTCTTCATCTCTTGTTACAGCCTTTAATTTAAAGTCTAGTTTGTCTGATATAAGTATGGCTACTCCAGCTTTCTTTTGGCTTCCAGGAGCATGATAAATAGTTCTCCATCCCCTCACTCTCAATCTAAAGGTGTCCTCAGATCTAAAATGAGTCTCTTGTAGACAGCAAATAGATGGGTCTTGTTTTTTTATCCATTCTGATACCCTATGTCTTTTAGTTGGCGCATTTAATCCATTTACATTCAGTGTTATAGAAAGATATGGGTTTAGAGTCATTGTGATGTCTGTATGTTTTATGCTTGTAGTGATGTCTCTGGTACTTTGTCTCACAGGATCCCCCTTAGGATCTCTTGTAGGGCTGGTTTTGTGGTGACAAATTCCTTCAGTTTTTGTTTGTTTGGGAAGACCTTTATCTCTCCTTCTATTCTAAATGACAGACTTGCTGGATAAAGGATTCTCGGCTGCATATTTTTGCTGTTTAGCACACTATAGATATCGTGCCAAGCCTTTCTGGCCTGCCAAGTTTCAAAGGAGAGATCAGTCACGAGTCTTATAGGTCTCCCTTTATATGTGAGGGCACGTTTATCCCTTGCTGCTTTCAGAATTTTCTCTTTATCCTTGTATTTTGCCAGTTTCACTATGATATGTCGTGCAGAAGATCGATTCAAGTTACGTCTGAAGGGAGTTCTCTGTGCCTCTTGGATTTCAATGCCTTTTTCCTTCCCCAGTTCAGGGAAGTTCTCAGCTATAATTTGTTCAAGTACCCCTTCAGCACCCTTCCCTCTCTCTTCCTCCTCTGGGATACCAATTATGCGTATATTATTTTTTTTTAGTGTATCACTTAGTTCTCTAATTTTCCCCTCATACTCCTGGATTTTTTTATCTCTCTTTCTTTCAGCTTCCTCTTTCTCCATAACTTTATCTTCTAGTTCACCTATTCTCTCCTCTGCCTCTTCAAGCCGAGCCATCGTGGATTCCATTTTGTTTTGCAATTCGTTTAAAGCGTTTTTCAACTCCTCGTGACTGTTCCTTAGTCCCTCGATCTTTGTGGCAAGAGATTCTCTGCTGTCCTGTATACTGTTTTCAAGCCCAGCGATTAATTTTATGACTATTATTCTAAATTCACTTTCTGTTATATTATTTAAATCCTTTTTGATCAGTTCATTAGCTGTTGTTATTTCCTGGAGATTCTTCTGAGGGGAATTCTTCCGTTTGGTCATTTTGGAGAGTCCCTGGCGTGGTGAGGACCTGCAGTGCACTTCCCCTGTGCTGTGGTGTATAACTGGAGTTAGTGGGCGGGGCCGCAGTCCGACCCGATGTCTGCCCCCAGCCCACTGCTGGGGCCACAGTCAGACTGGTGTGTGCCTTCTCTTCCCCTCTCGTAGGGGCGGGATTCACTGTGGGGAGGCGTGTCCCGTCTGGGCTACTTGCACACTGCCAGGCTCATGTTGCTGGGGATCTGGCGTATTAGCTGGGGTGGGTAGGCAAGGTGCACGGGGGCTGGAGGGGCAGGCTTAGCTCGCTTCTCCTTAGGTGATCCACTTCAGGAGGAGCCCTGTGGCAGCGGGAGGGAGTCAGATCCGCTGCCGGAGGTTTGGCTCCGCAGAAGCACAGAGTTGGGTGTTTGCGCGGAGCGAGCAAGTTCCCTGGCAGGAACTGGTTCCCTTTGGGATTTTGGCTGGGGGATGGGCGGGGGAGATGGCGCTGGTGCCTTTGTTCCCCGCCAAGCTGAGCTCTGCCGTCAGGGGGCTCAGCAGCTCTCCCTCCCTTTGTCCTCCAGCCTTCCCGCTTTCTGAGCAGAGCTGTTAACTTATGACCTCCCAGACGCTAAGTTGCGCTTGCTGTCGGAACACAGTCTGTCCGGCCCCTCCGCTTTTGCCAGCCAGACTCGGGGGCTCTGCTTGGCCGGCGAGCCGCCCCTCCGCCCCGGCTCCCTCCCGCCAGTCCGTGGAGCACGCACCGCCTCACCGCCCTTCCTACCCTCTACCGTGGGCCTCTAGTCTGCGCTTGACTCCGGAGACTCCCTTCTGCTAATCCTCTGGCGGTTTTCTGGGTTCTTTAGGCAGGTGTAGGTGGAATCTAAGTGATCGGCAGGACGCGCTGTGAGCCCCGCGTCCTCCTACGCCGCCATCTTCCGGACTCGCCTCATACCTGCTATTTTACAGGCACTGCTGTAAGCACTTTTGGCCAGCTATCTCATTTCAGTCCACATGACGATCCTGTGAAAGAGGCACTCTTATTACCCCTCTTTTAAGAATGAGCAAGCAGGCACAGAGAAGTCAACTAACTTGCCCATGATCACACAGCTAATAGATGGTACAGTTGTGACTCAAAACCACACTGGCTGCTTCCAAATCTATGCTAAGCGCAGCAGTCCCCCCCTTATCAGTAGGGGATACATTCTAGGATCTCCACTGGATGCCTGAGACCTCAGATAATACTTCATCCTATATATACTCTGTTTTTCCTGCACATACTCGTGTATGATAAGGTTTGATTTGTAAACAAGGCACAGTAAGAGATGAACAATAATCAAATAATAAAATAACACAATTAAAATAACATCTGCATATTGCTATGAGAATAGGGTCTCTAAAAATATCTTCCTTTTACAGTACTCATCCTTCTTCTTGCGATGATATTGGATGATAAAATGCCTACGTGATGAGATGAAGGGAGATGACTGGTGTAGACGTTCTGACCCAGCATTAGGTACTACTGACCTTTGGATGATGTGTCAGAGGGATCATCTATTGCACGATCGCAGCTGACCACGGATAACTGAAACCATGGGAAGCCAGGCAGCGGTTAAGGGGGGGCACTGTAGTGAGTACTGAGAGCATTAGGACTAATATCACTTCTAATAATGCTATCAGTAATGAATGATACTAACTAACACTAACAGAACTCGCAATATCACTGCTAATACCACTATCTACAGCAGACTAGAATAGAACTGCAAGCGGGCCCCAGCTGGGGGACCCTGACCAAGGGGCCTCCTCCGTTCTTCTGGGAACCTCTGGGAATTTCCACTTGTTCATTGTCCCCTGGGGATGGGAAATGCCGCCTGCCTCCCAGGGCCGCTGGCTCCCGGGCAGAGCACAGCCTGCCACATAATATTACCGGATAGATGTTTTTGTTGTGGTAAAATATATATAACATAGAATGTACCATTTTAACCATATATAAATGCACGGTTCCGTGGCATTAAATCATTCCCATTGTAGTATATCGACTACATAGGTTTTGCTTGTATTTTCTACACTGTGTAGAGTACTCAGCCCAGAATCTGGCACCTTGCAAGTATTCAACCTTCAGCTCGCCCCTCCCCCTCCCGGGCCCCTCCCCTCCCTCAGCCTTTGACAAGTGTCCCATGCTGCGGAGATTTCAGTTAGCATTCTCCCGTGTGGTGTGAGAGGCAGGATGACAGGTCTCTCCAAGTGACTGTGGGCACATGACTCCATAGCTCTCCGCCTCAGTTTCCTTCTCTGTAAAATGGGGATGAGAGCAGCACCTACCAAAGAGGCTGTCACCTGAGCGAGGCTCTCGGCACAGCTCTAGCCCTGGCAAGCGCTCAGTAAAAGCCGGAGACGACTTTCATTATTTGGGGACCGCATCCTTCCTGGGAAGAGCACGCTGGCAGGGGTGCAGAGGAACTGGAGGCTGGCACTGGCCCCAGACGGCTGCTCGCCCTTGCTCCCTCCAGGCCGCCTTGACGGAAGGCGCTCAGGGGAACAAGTGACAGTGGGCGCTCAGGGGAACAAGTGACAGTGGGCGCTCAGGGGAACAACCTCACAGTGTTGTGAGGAGGAGGAGGGAGGCCTTCGGGGCCCACGGAGCGCTTTGTTCCATAAAAAGCTTCGACTCAGGCTGTCATAGTGGCCTCGGATTTCTGTGTCTCTTCAGCTTCTATTTTGAGTGCGGAATTGGCGTGGGAATGTTTTCCTTTATTTCAAGCCCTAAGTAGTTGTTGGGGAACAGCTGTTTTGAAAGATCATCTTTGAGGCACTGAGATGCTGCTACAAAACAAATTTCCTGAACCAGGAAAGGCTCCCCTGTTCCATTTGCCTGGTTTTACTTTTGTCCAGGTCTTTACTCCTGCCGTTGCTTCTTCCCGAATCCTCTTTTTCTACCCCGACTCCTGCACTTGGGCTCCCGTCGAAATCCCCCTGGTTGCCTCGCTGCCACTTCTCCAGTGGAACTTTCTCTGGTTCCCGCAAAGTATCTCGCTGGGTGGGCTTGGCCCTGCCCTCTGACTTGGGTGTGGGTTGGTTCTGAAGCAGTCCCTCCCCACCTGGATCGCGGGTTCTGGAAGACTCGAGGGCCCTGTTTGAGTCATGACCCCTCCCGTGCTGCCATTGAGCAGGAAACTAGTGAACCTTTCTCTTTGTCGGCTCAACATCCAGACGGTGTACTCGTTCGGTTGGTGGAGGGAATCCTAAGGGGGTCGCTGGAAGGGTCCCACCTCTTGCACAGAAGCCAGAAGAGGGACAAGACATCCAAGCTCCTTGGCCTCTGTCTGGCAGAACACAGGGAAGCCCTTGGCCGGGGTTAGCATTGCTCACTCGGGTGCAAGGCTGATTCTCCAGCTTTCTGAACTAGCAGAGACCCCAGAAAATTCATTTCTGTTTAAGTTAATGAACCCTTGTTTCCGTGGTTCATCGCCAGTAATTCTTACTAGTATAGCACCACGAACAGAATGAAAACTTCAGGGATATTGATAAACTTGAGGTTGCTGAAATCAATCCCACGTGATGATTATCCGTCGTTTCTTCCTCCTCCACATCCCGGTACCCCTTCTGGCAGTAGCAGCCTGAGTTTCCATTTCCAAACCACTGTCTCCATTCTGGGTCCACGCGGTTCAAGGGGATATGACTCCAGCCATGGCTGCAGGGTGGGTAAGTCTGGCCAAAGCACCGCACCCTCTGGCTACCGTGATTGGCTCAGGGATGGGCATGTGACCGCCTCCAGGCGAATAGATTCCGTCCCAGGACTTTTGCCAGAATGACTCAGAAGAGGCGTGTCTCTTTGCCAAGCCCCTAGGCTGGTGGCACAGAAGACTGGAGTTCTCAGGGAGCCCAGGAGGGTGAATCCACACGAGGGCTCTTGAGGCTGAGTCCAGAGGAAAGCAAAGCTGAGAGATGAAGAGAAAGAAGATCCTGATGACATTGGTTAAGGACCTGGATTGAATAGCATCTGAGTTGTAATAGTAACAGCTGACATGTCTTAGATACTAGGTACCAGGCACTGGTGTCACCATTTCACGAGTTGTCAACATTTTCTCAGGCTGCCATAACACAGCGCTATGAACTGGGCAGTTGAAAACAACACAAATGTGTTGTCTCATAGTTCTGGAGGCTGAAGAGTCAGATTCAAGGTGTTGGCAGGGCCATGCTCTTGGCTACAGGCTGAATTAGGCCCCCCAATTTATATGTTGAATCTTTAACCCTCAGGAGAAAGGGCATATAGGGAAGTAGTTATGGGTAAATAAGATCATAGAGTTGGCCATTGGTTTGATAGTATTACTGTCCTTATAAGAAGAGACACAAGAGAACTCTCTAGCTCTCTCTCTGCCACGTGAGAAGTTGGCCCCCTGCAAGCCAGGAAGAGAACTCGCACCAGAAACTGACCCTGCTGGACCTTGATCTGGAACTTCCAGCCCGCAATCTGCCAGAAAACGAATTTCTGTTGTTCTAGCTGCCCAGTCCACGGTATTTGACTCCGGCAGCCCAACCAGACTGATACGCGACCTGTGACTGAAGGAGAGATTCCTTCCTTGCCTCTTACAGGTTCTGGTAGCTCCAGGTGTTCCTTGTCTGACAGCTGTGGCACATCCTGCCTCCAAGAACCCATGGTGCTCTCCTCCTGTGTCTGTGTCCCCGCGTCCCTTCTCCCCTTCTAGAAGGATAGCAGTCACATTGGATAAAGGGCCCACCCACTCTACTCCGGTATGACCTCATCTTAACCGATTACATTTGCGAAGATCCTGTTTCCAAATAAGGTCACATTCTCAGGTACTGAGGGTGAGCCGTTCAATGTATCTTTTTTGGGCGGCATAATTCAACCCATAACACATGTGTTGATTTACCCAATCCCCACAACGAATCAATGAAGTAGGCATGAATTTATCATCGTGGCCTCACCCACATGAGCGAAGTAAGGCCCAGAGAAGTTAGGTAACACGCTCAAGGTCCTATGGTGAGTAAGGGTTTGAGCAGAGATCTTACCTCAGACAAAGTGGTGGCAAAGCCTGCACATTTAGCTACTTCACAGTTTAGACCCGAGACATGCTCCAGTCGATTCCCTAATTTGCTTAGGCCGGTTTGAATTGGGTTTCGGTGCCTTGTAATGATTCCTTCTTCCTAGCATTGGTCTCATCCTTTCCTGTGTCTAAGCTCTCACAGACATCTCAGCCTCAGGACTTCACTCAGACCTGCCCCTTTGGGGTCTATTTCAGGTTCTACAATTACTTCTTCCTCTTCCTTCCCCCTCCTTCCTCCCCATCAATACTCTGTGCATCAGATGCTAGCTCTCAGCTGGGTCAGAAGGAAGCCAAGGGAGTAAATCAATACAGAGTGAGGTGTGATTTATAGATTGTAATTTTCCTAGGGGCTTTTAGCTTTTAGATGCAAGTTGTTAACCCATTGCCTATCTGGAAGTTCAGATCTTAAGATAAAAAGATGGACGCCTTCAGGTCAAAGGGAGAGAACTTTAGGGGCTGATGCTCTCCTTATTCCTTTAACAATTCCAAACAGATGGCATGTGTGGGAGTTTAGTTTGAGGGTCCTCCTGTTAGGGTACAATTATTGATCTCTTTTGCAGAGTGGGGATGTGTATGTACCTTCGATCTTGTACATATGAAGATCGTTGCTTTAGTCGATTCAAGATTTTCTCTTTTTTCAGGTTAGGTCTCTTCCCCTTGGGATTGCCTTTACCTCATATCAGTCTTTTAACCTTTCCTATAATTCAAACATAATTCAAATGTCTTATACATAGAGGATACATGTTTTCCCTGACAGGTATCATTACAGTGACCAGCACACACAAAAAATCAGAAGTAGATGTTTTTCTGTTGGAAATCTCAGCTTCTGGGAACAAGGGGTGAGTCTGAATTTTACCCCCTCTTAACTTCTTAACCATCTTAGCTAAAGCTGGTCTGGCATACTAGGTAAGGACACATGGAGTCAGAGGGACTTGGATTGGAATTTCCACTGTGGTATTTGTCTATGGCCTGTAGGAAGATGAGCTGACTTAGCTCCTAGTCATAACATGGACATTATACCATGTTGCAGAGTTGCTGCAAGGATTAAATGATATACTGATTATCAAGCTCTTAGTTCAACACATAATACATTTCAAAATGGTATTATTTTCTTATTTTTATCTTATACCCGTCTCTCAACAGAATAGACTGCCTTGCATACAGTTTAGCGCTCAGCAAATGTGGAAATTCTATCAGCTTAATATAAAATTCCCAGGCCAGTCAGGACACTGAATTTCTAGATAATGGTGCCCTGAAGGGGAGAGCTATATCAAGTTCAATTTCCACGAATGGATTTTCGTTTCGTGGTGGCCTTGTGAATTGAGATAAGGCCTGGTCTTCTCTGTGGGTGTAGTACTTATAGCAGAGTTGGTAATGGCTGTCTTGGTGTATATAAAGTCACTTTGCTCCCTGGAATTGCTAATTGCAACTTGGAACTTAGGGAGCTGGTTATGTGCTTCTTTATTCATAGGGCAGCAACTCTTCTTCTGTCTGTTTGGATCGACATTAATTAAATGAATAATAAGTCCTAGCAGGAGCACCGGGAAAACTTATTTCATAGGATTATAAATATTTTACGAGAATTCAGGGAGAATGGGAATCTTGGGCAGCCTCTTCCAAACAGGGATGGAGAGTTTTCTATCCTGGTTTGGGAAGGTCACCATCTTGAAAACATGGGCGTCCTGAGAAGAGGCTTGCGTTCTAGCTGTGACACTTACTAGTTGTCACATTTGTAATTGGGAGAAATTACTAAAGTTACTGGAAACTCAGGTTCCATATTCATTCATTCATTCATTCCTTCAAAGTTACTGTGCACTAAATACTGTTCTAGGCTCCAGATAGATGGTAATAAGGGAAACAGGCAAGCATCTCTGTCTTCATCAAGCTCAAAGTTTAATTCAAAACAAATATACATAGTAAATTATAGTAATTTTCCTCCTCTGAAGGAGGAAAATAAAAGGTGAGGACAGGAGTAAGGGAATGTGTGTATATGAGGGTGAATTTTAGGTGAGGTATACAGGACAAGCCTCAGTGAGAAGCCAACATTTGAGTAAAGACCTGGAAGAAGTGAGGGAGTGAGGACGACCAATATCTGGGAGAATTGTAGGCAGAGAGAATACAGCCAGGGTAAGGATCCAGGGGCAGAGGCAAGTTTGGCATTTTGGAAAAGTTGCAAGAGGCCAGGATGGCTGGAATGGAGTGAGGGACATGGGGTGTTTGGTGCTGGGGTTAAAGAGGTGATAGGGTCAGCCTTGTAGCCCTGGAGCATGTGGTAAGGAGCTTGGCTTAGGACCCATTGGAGGGTCTTGAGCAGAGAGAGGGAGACAAGATCTGACTTGTTTTAGCATGCTCCTCTGGCTCCTGTGTGGGGAATAGCTTGCAGGAGGATACATACAGAAGCAGGGAGATAAGTTAGGCGATTATTACAAAGATACAGAAGGAGAGGTGATTGTAGCTTGGCTGAAATCAGGGTCATAGCAGAGGAAATGGTGGGAAGCAATAGAATTCAGGATATATCTTGAAGATATAGGCAAAAGAAGAGACTGTATCTGAGAGGATGTTCTGACACATTGAATGTGGGGAAAGATAAGAATTAAGGATGACCCCAGTGTGTTTTATCTGAGACACTGGAAACATGGATCCACTGTTAAATGAGATCAGAAATGGTGCAGGAGGGACAGGTTTTAGGGGGACTATCTGGGGATTTGCAATATTTATGTTAAATTTGAAACATCCATTAGATACTCCAGTAGAGGTGTAGAGTAATTGTTGAGTATAATTACTCAAAAGGGGGAGAGATCTGGGTTAGACATATAAGTTTGGAAGTCATGGGCATCGATGGTATTAAATGGTATTAAAGCCACCACGAATGCCTATGGATAAAAATAGAGATTCAAGGACTGATCCCTAGGACTCTCTTTCACTTAGAGGTCAAGGACATATGGAGGAACCAGTGAAGCAGGTTGAACAGCTAGGGAGGTCAGAGAAAAACCAGGCAACTGGAGGCCAAGTGAAGAAAGTGTTTGGGGTATAAGAGAATCACCAACTGTGTTAAGTGCTAATGAAAGGTGAGGTAAGATCAGGACTGAGGACTGAGCATTGCAATTAGTCACATGAAGTCACTGGTGATCTTGAGAAAAGCGGTTGTAACAAAAACTTGTTTGGAGTAGATTTAAGTGGGAATGGGAAGAAAAAAAGTTAGACACAGTGAGTTTAGACAACTCTTTCGGTGAGTTTTGCTGTAAAGAGAAGAAAAGGGATGGACCAGTAAGGATTTTGGGTGTGTGTGTGTTATATTAATATTGGGAGAAAGAGCAGCACATTTGGATGCTGATGGGAATGGTCCAGGAGAAAGGGGGAAGCTGAAGCTGTAAAAGAGGAAGGAGAAAATGCCAACAACGATGTTCATGACTAGGCAAGAAGAGATGGGATTTGGTGTGCAAATAGAGAGGTTAGCTTTAAATAGGAGCGTGAGCGTGGGAGGGATGGTAGGAGTAGATGGACAGAGAATCAGGCAGGCGGGTAAGATTTGGTCAAGAAAAATTGCAGAAGTTCTTTTTGATTTTCTCTGTGACATAACCAGATTCTCTAGCTATGAGGAAGGATGGGGCCGTCATGTTAGAGGTTGGAGGAGAGAAGAGATGGGATGAAACAGTTGGCTAAGAGAGCGGATGGACTGAGGACACGCAGTGTGGTTGCCAGATAGCAGCAGGGGCTTTGGGACGGTGAGAGGATAGAGTGGGACCAGCCAACATGGTAGCCTGTGTTTCTGTCAGTTGAATGGGTGACAGTGCAGAGGGTCCAGCGGGTCGGATTAGAGCTATGCTTTAACCAAGTGAATATGACAAAGCAAGAGAGGGTCAAAGGTGTTGAAAGTGTGTTCCAGAGGATTGCAATGGTGATTGACCATGGAAGGTAAGCTAAAGAAGGAAGGACATGAGACATGAGACATAGTGAAAAAGTGGTAGGATAGAGTGACTTAGAATAATTTATGATTAATACCTATTTTGGCAATTATTCTACTGTTGCCTGTGTACCCCACAGACTGTATGTTTCATGAGGACAATTACCGTGTCTGTCTCTTGCCAAACATTATACCCTGGGCTTGGATCAGTGATGGACTCAAAAAAGCATTCAGTAATATTAATTGAGTACATGAATGAATAGTAGCTTCTATTTATTGAATGGTTATAGGCACTTTGTAAACATTTATCCCTCCAAGTATCCCTATGATGTGGGTATTATTATATCCCCTTTTGCAAATAAGAAAATTAGCTCAGAATGACTATGGACTTTCCAAATCTCTAGCTGGCTGGAATCCAGATCCATTTGTCTGCAAAGTCTACAACCCTATTAGCAATGTCTGATTGCCTGCTATGTCCTTCTACGGTTAAAAATGCTTTCTCCTCTGGTAAGGAGCCAGCCATGGTCTCTCGACCTTGAGATTTGATCCCTCCAATCCCGCCCTTCGTGATGTCCCTTCTTCCTCCTCCAGCACTACTCATGATTTTAATATTGATTCTTCAGGACTGTTGTGAATATCCCATTAACTTATGATGTAAATGGATGTAAAAGTCCTTTTCAGATTTTTAATCTTTTGTATTAAGAAACCACTTTGATTAGGATTTGTTCTTTACCACTTCAGGCTGCTTATTCCTTTAATCCCTCCATATCTCATCTTCCATTTCTTCCCATTACCTCTTCTCCCTTTGCCACATGTTAACATCCACCCATGCTTTCCAGTTTAGAATGTGGGTGTAGCTTCTCCATAAAGATCCTAGGCCAGAGGAAGAAAGGCAGAGTATGGGTTACATTGTCTTGGCCAGGGGGAAAATGATTTGAAGTTAAAAAGTCATGGGAATTCCTAGAGCAGCACCGTAGACATTCCATTTGAAGATGATGGGATGTTATCTCCCATTGCAAGAGACAGTCTTTCCCAAGTGCAGGAAATGCTCTGACTTGGGAGGCTGATATTGGCAACTTTCCCCCTCTGAGGCTCAGTGCTCCTGGATATGCCAGAAGGGGGCGCTCTGACTATCTGTACCTTCTGTGCCTTTGCTTCTCCGTGGTGTGTGTGGGTTAGGGCTGCTCAGGATTTTTCTGGAGGCTTGATCTGCAGGACCTTCTAGTAGGGTTGTGTAGCTGCATCCTGAGCAAGAGTGCCCTGCTTGAGGGCATTCGTGGTGCCGACATCCAGCTTCCACTCTGCTTGCTGTGATCTGTGTGCTTTGTTACTACTGAGTTTGTCCAGGGGAAGGGGCACCAGTTTATAATTGCGTAAGTGGGCCAGGTAGGCTAGTTCAGGCTTGAAGCTCCTGTTTTCCTGACGTCCCATTCGGACATTTAAACTTGTGTGTCCGTGCGTGTTGTGCACGTGTGCACACTGCTCATAACTTTACCTTTGAGAATTCATATCAAATAACGTGATGCCTTTTTTTTTTTTTTTTTTTTTTTTTTTTTTTTTTTTTTTTACCAACAGTGATCTGACCCTTCCAGAATTTCAGATGCAATGTTCGCTGGCAAATTTCTGCATATTTTGTTTGGTCTTTGCTCCCCCAACCCCACCCCTCGCTGATGATGCAAAATCACCATTGGGTGTTCATGATGTGTTTTCTGTCTCTTTAAATTTTATGCATGCTTTTTTTTAAAGAGCATTAATTTTTGTTTGTTTGTTTTAGGACCACTTAACTAAAATACAAAATTGCCTTATACTATGGAACATTTCTTTTCAAATTTTTGTTTAAATTCTAGTTAGTTAACGTACAGTGCAATATTGGTTTCCGGAGTAGAATTCAATGATTCATCACTTACATACAACACAAAGGGCTCATTATTATAAGCCCCCCCCCTTAATTTCTATCACCCATCTAGCCCATCCCCTAGCCAACTCCTTCCAGCAAACCTCAGTTTGTTCTCTATCATTAAGAGGCTTTTAAGGTTTGTTTCCCTGTCTCTTTTTCCCTCTCTAATGTTCATCTGTGTGTTTTTTTCTTAAATTCCACACATGAATGAAATTATGTGCTGTCTTTCTCTGACTGACTTATTTTGCTGAGTATTATACTCTCTAGCTCCATCCATGTTATTGCAAACTGCAAGATTGCATCCCTGTTGATGGCCGAGTAATATTCCATTGTATATATATACCCCTTCTTCTTTATCCACTCATTAGTTAATGGATATTTGAGCTCTCTCCATAGTTTGGCTTTAGTTGATAATAAAGCTATAAACATCAGGATGCAGGTGCTCCTTTGAATCTGTATTTTAGTATCCTTTGGATAAATACCTAGTAGTACAATTGCTGGATCATAAGGTAGTTCTATTTTTAATGTTTTGAGGAACCTCCGCCCTGTTTTCTAGAGTGGCTATACCACTTTGCATTCCCACCAACAGTGCAAGAGAGTTCCCCTTTCTCCGTGTCTCTGCCAACCCTGGTTGTTTCTTGTGTTGTTCATATTAGCCATTCTGACAGATGTGAGGCTGTATCTCATCATGGATTTGATTTGCAGTTCCATGACGATGGATGATACTGAGCATATTTTCATGTGTCCTGTAGCCATCTGGATGTCTCCTTTGGAAAAGTGTCTATTCACGCCTTCTGCCCCTTTCTTCACTGGATTGTTTGTTTCTTGGGTGTTGAATTTGCTAAGTTCTTTATACATTTTGGATATTAACCTTTTATTAAGTATGTCATTTGCAAATATCTTCTCCCATTCCATAGGCCGCCTTTTGGTTTTGTTGATTGTTTCCTTCGCCGTGCAGAAGCTTTTTATCTTGCTTAAGTCCCAATAGTTCATTTTTGCCTTTGTTTCCCTTGCCTTCAGTCATATGTCTAGTAGAAGTTGCTCTGGTCAAGGTCAGAGTGGTTGCTACCTCTGTTCTCTAGGATTTTGATGGTCCTATCTTACATCTAGGTCTTTCATCCATTTTGAATTTAGTTTTGTGTATGGTGTAAGAAAGTGGTCCAGTTCCATTCTTTTGCATGTCACTATCCAGTTTTCCCAACATCATTTGTTGAAGAGGCTGGCTTTTTCCATTCCATTTCTTTCCTGCTTTGTCAAAGATTGGTTGACTATATAGTTATAGGTCCATTTATGGATTTTCTATTCTGTTCCATTGATGTATGTGTCTGTTTTTGTGCCAGTACCATACTGTCCTCATGACTACAGCTTTGTAATACAGATTGAAGTCCAGAATTGTGATGACTCCAGCTTTGCTTTTCTTTTTCAGGATTGCTTTGGCTATTCGGGGTCTTTTGTGGTTCCATAAAAATTTTAGAATTGTTTCTTCTAGCTCTGCACAAAATGCTGCTGGTATTTTGATAGGGATTGCATTAAATGTGTAGATTACTTTGGGTACCCTAGATATTTTAGCAATGTTTGTTCTTCCAATTTGTGAGCATGGAATTTTTTTCCCATTTCTTCACATCCTCATCGGTTTCTTTTATAAGTGTTCTATAGTTTTCAGACTACATATCTTTTACCTCTTTGGTTAGGTTTATTTTTAAGTATCTTACTGTTTTGGTGCAATTGTAAATTGGGTTAATTCATTGATTTCTTTTTCTGCTTCTTCATTATTGGTGGATAGCAATGGAACCAATTTCTAAATGTTGATTTTATATCCTGCAACTTTGCTTAATTCATGTATTAGTTCTAGAAATTTTTTGGTGGTCTTTTGGGTTTTCTACATAAAGTGTCATGTTGTCTGCAAATAATGAAAGTTTGACTTCTTCTTTGTCAATTTGGATGTGTTTTATTTCTTTTTGTTGTCTGATTGATTAGGCTAAGACTTCCAGTGCTGTGTTAAATAGTAATAGTGGGAGTAGACATCCCTGTCTTGTTCCTGACCATAGGGGAAAAGATTTTCATTTTTTTCCCATTGAGGATGCTATTCGCTGTGGGCCTTTCATATATGGCCTTTATGATGGTGAGGTATGTTTCTTCTGTCCCTACTTTGTTGAGGGTTTTTATCAAGAACAGATGCTGTATTTTGTCAAATGCTTTTTCTGTATCTATTGACAGGATCGTATGGCTCTTATTCTTTCTTTTATTAATGTGGCACATGACACTGATTGATTTGTAAATATTGAACCAGCCCTATAGCCGAGGAATAACCCCCACTTGATCGTAGTGACAATTCTTTTAAGAATTTGGAAGTTTTCCTTTAATTTCTTTTTTTTTTTTTTTTGGAACAATTTGAGAAAATTAGTTATTAACTCTTCTTTAAAAGTCTGGTAGCAAATCCTGGGAAGGCGTCTGGCCCTGGCCTTGTGTTTTTGACAGATTCTTGATTACTGATTCAATTTCTTTGCTGATTAGAGGTCTGATCAAATTTTATATTTCTTCCTGTTTCAGTTTTGATTGTTTGTATGTTTCTGGGAACTTTTCCATTTCTTCAAGATTGCCCAGTTTGTTGAAATACAATTTTTTCATAGTATTCTCTTATAATTGTTTTTCTGCAGTGTTGGTTGTGATCTCTCCTCTTTCATTTGTGATTTTTTTTTTAATTTGGGTCCTTTCTTTTTTCTTTTTGATAAGTATGGATGGGGGGGTCTATCAATTGTATTAATTCTTTCAAAGAACCGGATCTTGCTTTCATTGATCTCTTCTACAGTTTTTGTTTGTTTGTTTGTTTGTATATCCTCTATTTATGCTCTAATCTTAATTATTTCCCTTCTGCTGCCTTCACTGTTCCTATTTTAGCTCTTTTAGGTATAAGGTGTGGTTGTGTATTTGAGACTTTTCTTGATTCTTGATGTAGGCCTATATTGAAGTACACTTCCCTCTTGGGAATGGCTTTGTTGCATCCCTAGAAGCTAGATAAAAAATAAAAATAAATAATAAAAGAATTAAAAAAAATGAAAATGGAAGCTAGATCCTATTTTCTGTTGGGCTCAAGCTTTTGACACTCGATGATCAGTATATGCGGTGCATGCAAGGGTTCTATGCTGGTCTTCTGGGGGTTTATGCTGCCCTGTTGTGTTGAATCTCAGGCCAACTTGCCCTAGTGGAGATGCACCTGCAGGGCGTAGAGGGTTTGGGGCTTGGTGTAAGTAGCTCCTGTCTCCACTTGGTGGCACTCTTCAACTCACTGAGGTTGGTCAGTGCTCATGCTTGTGGGGAGAGGGGAATGGCATTGCCCAACTCTCTCATCCCTGGAGCAGAGTTCACACCCTCCACTCTTCAGGAAGCCCTCACAGAAAACAATCACCCCTCCTGTGTCCCCAGCTTTCTTCACATTCGTGTCTTCACCCTGTCTACATCTGAGCTGTCCACCTGCCAGGAAGCATAATATTCCTGTTTGTTTTTGGTTTTGGTTTTGTTTTTGTAATCTCAGGCATGAGGCTGGATTTCAAAACCTAAATTTAGGGATTTGCACAGCACAGACCTACACTGATCCTCTGTGGCAAGGTTCCCCGCCCTTTTGCCATTTGCTCAGTTGCCCCAGGAAAGTGCATAACCATGCAGCTGTTGTCCCCATTCCTATGCTTCGGAACAGTGCAGCATGTTGATGCCAATTCTGTCCCCAGAGAGGCAATGCCACAACTCCCAAATGCGCTCCAAGCAGGGCAAATGTTTCTCCCCATGGGTTCCTGGGGATCATCAGACCATAGGACCCACTCCTGTGTCTCTACTCTTCTTCCCCACCAGAGCACTACTAAACTGGCAAGGCATGAACCAAGCAATGGTGCAGACTTCTAAAACCAGATTTTGCATTCTGCTGCTTATAATAATTTGCAGTAGTCTCCATAAGCATGTCCCTTCCCCTCCACAGCACCTGCGTTTCTTATCTCCTCCAAATCAAATCTCTGCAGCTACTACTTTCCACAAGGCGGTCGTTTATCCTCTTGTAGATATACAGTTTTGTTCTCTCGGTCCTCAGATGGATTTATTGGGTGTAGAGAATGATTTGATGTTTATCTAGCTGTGTTTGAGGGAGGAGGCAAGCTTTAGGTTCCCCTGTTCCCCTACCATCTTAACTCCCTTTAACATGTTTTTAAATTGTGCCCTCCCATTCAGTATATTGCATGACCATTTTGTGTTTTTGTTTGTTTGGTTGTTTGGTTGGTTGGTTGGTTTTGTTTGTTTTGTATTTTTGCAAAATGGAAGTTGTCATGCATGCTTTGTATTACAAAAAAATGTATAATGTTATAAATCTCATTCTTACTTTTAATGTTACTCGGCATGATCTTTCTAAGATATGACTATTTTTAATTTTTCAACTGCTTTGCATCCCTCCCTGATTCTCTTTGGCCTTTGTGTTTCCATGGCTTATCAAAGTAAAGTGCAGTTGCATTGCTCCCTTCTCTGGGAAGACTTACTTCCTTCTTCCAATGTTAGTCTGTCTCTTCTGGACTCCCATAGTATTTCAAAACTTCTGTTGCAGTAACTAGGATTGCATTTTGCAATTCAAAGAATCTTCTTATCTGTTTGTGTTGAGATGCTCCACAGAGGAGACCGACATATACATTTGTGCAATTCTAGCAGCTAGCATAGCTTTTACAACATATATTGTCAACAAATGTGCTTTGAGTGAATGAATGATCAATCTAATCGCTAACGTTTACTGAGTGTGAACTACGTGTTAGACACTGTACCGGGTATTTCATGTCTATTGAACTAATTCTATCCTCACAACAGCCTATGATTTAGGAACTACTAGGGACTATTATTAACATTATTTTACTATTTATTAACATTATAATAGAGAGAAAAACTGAGACATGGAATGTTCAAGTAACTTTGAAATTCATGTAACTTATTGGAGTGCCTGGGTGGCTCAGTCGGTTAAGCATCCTAATTCGGCTCGGGTCATGGTCTCACGGTTTGTGAGTTCGAGCCCCATGTTGGGCTCTGTGCTGACAGCTCAGAGCCTGGAGCCTGCTTCTGATTCTGTGTCTCCCTCTCTTTCTGCCCCTCCCCTGTTCATGCTCTGTCTCTTAATAATAAATAAATGTTAAAAAAATTAAACAAAAAAAGAAATTCATATAACTTGTAAAATTTAAATTTATAATTTGAATTTCTTAACCTTCAGGGTTGAGTCAAAGTGGGGACTCCTCCTAAGGGATGGACCCCCTGCTTTTCAGCAACTGAAGCCACTTACCCAAGATGGTCATGCTGGGGCTTATGGAAGAACATTATGAACTGGTGAAAAGATTGTTTAAAACAGCTAATGACCCCAAATGATCTCTTGAGAGTCCATGAGGTTCATAAGTTTTCACCCACTAGCTGTTTTAGGGTATTTGCATGGACTTTGTTCCTCTTCTCATAGTCCAGGCTGCTTAATATGAAATGTGTGTACATCTAAACTAAGAGGGCAGTCTCTGGAATTGAAATTAAAACCCCGGTTCCATCACTTAGTTACGTGGCTTGAATAAACCTATTCAAAACTTCTCTGAGTCACATAACATGAAAATAGATATTACTGGTTTTTCATAATTTGAAAATGGGGATTATTTTGTTAAAGGTCAATGAGATCATGTATTCCAGTTAGAAAGCTGTCCATATTATTATATTTTATCACCATGTATTCATTAATATTTATAGAATACCTACTGTGTCTGAGGCTCTATATCAGATGTTGAAAGGTCATAGAAATGCAATGTAGTTTAGCTACCTTATAAAAGATAGTGAGCATCTTAGAGGTAAGTAAATAATTTAGATAGGAAGTGGTAAATAGTATAAAATATTTATTGCTACAAAGAAAGCCCTGTGGGTATTCAGTGGAAAAAGGAATTACCTCCAGGGGTAGAAGTTGGCAGTAAACATGTGCTAAACTGGTAAAACTTCAGGGAGAGACTGACTCTTAAAGTAGCAGTGTGATTTGGGCATAAAAATATATGTTGTTTCATATGGTATATGTAATATGTTATATATACTGATTAACTGTATATGGCTTCTTGGCTTTGAAGAAGTCACTGCCATGTTATGAGAGGAATTGTGGAGAAGGCCACACAGAAAAGACTGTGGATAGCCTTTAAAAGCTGGAAGCAACCTCTGGCTGATGGCCAAGAGGAAGGCAGGAATCTCAGTCTTACTACTGCAAGGAGATGACATCTGCCAATAACACTGGGGAGCTTAGATGTGATCCATCCCTAGCTGAGTCTCCAGATGAGTTCCCAGTCCCGGTTGACACCCTTATTGTAGCATCTCAGAGGATACAGTTAAGCAGTGTCCACGTTTCTGACCCCTAAAAGTGTAATAAAATAATTGTGTTCTTAAGCCCTTAAATTTGTAGAAATTTGTTATGTAGCCATAGATACAGATTTTGGAATTACGACAATACAGCCCTATTGAGAAATATTCACTTTCTCGGTCTTCCTAAACAACGCTGCAATAAATATCTTTAACTATATGGCGTATTAGACTGGAACTTTTATTTCCATAGATCAATTTGCAAGTCTGAAATTCTGAACTAAAGATATTTTCTTTGTTTTAAAAAGATACTGTCAGATTCTTTCTAGGTTGAAGTAACACTTCAGTTTTCCATTAACAATCGGTGAGAGCATGGGGTGCCTGGGTGGCTCAGTCAGTTAAGCGTCCAACTTTGGCTCAGGTCATGATCTCACGGCTCATGAGTTTAAGCCTTACATCAGGCTGTGTACTGACAGCTCAGAGTCTGGAGCCTGCTTCAGATTCTGTGTGTCCCTCTCTCTCTTCTCCTCTCTCTCTCTCTCTCTCTCCCTCACTCCCTCTGTCTCCCTCACTCCCTCTGTCTCCCTCTCTCAAAATAAACAAACTTAAAAAATAATTTTGGAGGACGAACGATTGTTACATGAAGGTTCATTATAGTAGTCCCTTATGCATTTGAAAATTTTATAAATAAATAAATAGAAAGTAAATGAATAAAAAGTAGAGCAGGAGAATTCCTTGGGTGCTGGTTCCCCTGGTTCTATACTATCTCCTGGGATTCTTCTCAGGAGCCATCTGCCTGTAGGCCGAGCCTGCAGAAAGGTTGGTGCAGAACCCCCTAAAACAGGGGCCACGCCTCCTCTGGTGGGTTCTTAGCCAAGGACCATGAAAACAAACAAACACCACCTCCCAGAGGTAAAACAGAAAAAGAACATGAGGATGAAGGAGGAATCCCAAAGACATTTGTCCTGGCAGAGCAGTGGGATGCCTTCTTTGGGCCAGGGCCTAAGCTGCACTTGGCTACAAAGATAGACTCCTGGGTTCAAGTTCTGCCTCCACTACCCCCAACCGTGTGACCTTGGGCAAGTTGCTTAACTTCTCTGTGATTTCGTTTCCCCTCCTATAAAATGAAGATAATAGTATCAATTTATTGGTGAGGGTATGTGTAAATGACTGACACACAGTAAGTGCTAAATAAACGTTAGTATTATAATTATTGCCTGAACTTCCCAATAATCTATGGCAAAGGGCATGTGGGGAGGTCGGAGGGGACACCTTTCCTTCCAGCTCATCCATAGACACAACAGGTTCTGGGCCAGGTAGTAGGGCTGGTGGGGAAGCCATTCTCCAGCAGGAACTCACCCAAGTACACGTCTGCACTCCGGGTAGAAAGACATGCCCTCAAATGGGAAGGTCGTGAATCGTGAGTCGTAGATGCGCAGTAAGAAGGAAGCGGATTCACTGCCGCTGCATCATTTGCCTCCAGCTTTTCCAACTCCTTTTCTCAATTGAGGCGCCTCTCGCGCGAGACCCATACCCCTGAACCCCTCCTTGTCGGTTCCCCATTGCCCCTCTCCCACCAACGCCCCACTTTTTCTCCCAAATCTCTCACCTCACCCCCCACTCTGCGACTTCCCCAGCCACTTTCCTCATGCTGCTGTTACCCATCCTCCCTTTCCCAACTCCCCAACCCCCCCCATCATCCCATATGACTCCCCCTCCTGCATCCTGACTGGGGCAGCTCCTGCATAGGGGCCCAGTGGCACCCACCTTGCTCCCACCATTTTTGACAGCCCTGGACCATCTTAATTTTATCTTTTATATTAGTCTCATCTTCTTTATGAAATTGTCAACTCCTTGGGGGCAGAACAATGGCATGCCCATATTCCATGTGACCGCAGCACCTGGTAACTACAGTACTGGCTCTCCACAGTTATGTGTTGGATTGGATTCAGTTATCTCTGAAGTGGGCATCAGACATCCTTCTCCAAATATTACTCCACTGGATACCGCTGAAGGCTTTGACCTCGGTAATTCCAGCCAGAACCCGACCACACACCCTCTGCAGGACCACTGTGTGATGTGGTGGGTGGCTTCAAGAGGAAAACAGCAGTCCTTCAAGAAAAGTATTTATCCAGCACCAGCTCTGGGTGCGAGATAGAACAGTGGACAAGTCTGTCAAAAATCTGCTCTCAAGGACCCGGTGTCATTTTCCCGTTCTCCTTCCACTTTGTAAATGACAAAGACATACTTAAATGCACTCATTGCTTTGGGAAGCACTCTTCCAGCCTTCTGTATTAAAACTTATTTTCCAGTGAGATGAGATGACCAGTAAATAAGATAATTTCAGATGATGTAAAGACTATGAAGGAAAGAAAACAGGTTGCTGGTTAGGGAATCTAGGCAATGGTGGTGGGGCGGGGCGGGGGCGGGGGGGAAGGCACATGGATTCTGTGCCTAAATTGGAGTGGATAGGTGGTGACTGGAATGATGAATAGGTACCTTTAGTGCAAACATCTGGGAGATTCCCGGTAGGTAGGACATCAAGTTCAAAGGTGCTAATAGAAGAGGAGAGGAAGCAAGAGAACATTCAGGAAGCTAATGCAGTGACTCCTGAGAGCTGACCGGTGCCAGGCCTGGTTCTGATCATTTTAACATACATTGTATTTTTAAAACCTCAAATACATTCATCCTTTATCAATAAAGGAGATTCTCTCTAGGAAGAGGCAAGCTCATGATCACATGTTGGTTAGTAGCTGTGTAACTTTTAAGAACCCTAATTTGGGACTCTGGTGACTGCACTCCTCTGGCTAGAAGCCCCCCCTGTGGCTTAGGGCAGCCTCCCTCCTTCCTTCCTCAGCTCTGCCTGGTCACGCCCCCATTAAATCATGTGTCGGAACACTAATTCTTTAGTGTAAGTCAATGTTTGCATTTGTCCCCATGAGAAAGGCACCCAAATTGCTCATGTGCAACTTTTTCCAACTCCTTGAGCAGAGTTCCAAATTACAGGCTTTAATAATTCCAGCTAGTTAGGCATTTTTTGGTCCTCATACCGAACAGAAAGCACGAGCATGACAGTTGGATTCTGAGCAGCAATTATTAAGAATGTTTATAATGCTTGTCATGAGCAACAGTAAGATCATTTACGGTTTTTCATTATTAGGTAGCAACATTTTGTGACTTTGGTCGTTGTGCTTAATTGGGAAATTTTGTTGGTAACATTGAAATATTCAAGCTCAAATTATCCAAAGGCTGGAGTTTACATTTTATTTTGGATAGGACATTTGTCTTTTGCAAATAAACTACTTACTTAGTACATTGGAGAGACCTTAAAAGGTATGGAAAATTACTACCCACCACCCCACTCACCCACCTCCATTTTGGGCCAAATGAGGGGTGTGTGTCCTGGGAGAAGGGGTGGGGATCAAGGAGAGGGAGTTGGTAGGAGTTAGGTAGAGAGTAGTGGCTATTTACCAACTGACATGGCAGTGTCTCAATCTTTTAATAAATGATACAGCTAAAGGGGCTGTTTCCCATTTCTGTCTGCAAGAATAGCAATGAAATCCAGACTTGTCCCTTGAGGTGGTGTAGACCAAGACTTTCCAGCTCATGTGTTCCAGCCCATATGAGGTCATCCTCATATGCCGATATATTGATCCCCCCATCTCTCAGTTCAGCTGCCTGGGGCCCAGAGAACAGTGTCCAGGGTGGGCCCTCTTGGGCAGTGAGCATCCTATCCATTTACCCTGGTGTTTTAGATGAAGATTTTAATTTTGTGTCTGTGCCATTGCAGAAAAAACTTTGGGTGGTATGCAAATAGCAAATCCTTATGTCTACTTTTTATAAATGTTGACAAACTTGGAAACATTAGCAAAATCTTTCTTTTAGAATAAGGGAAACATGTTCAGGGCACATTCTTCAGCTTGGATATATCGTTTCTTCTTGAAATGAGCGAAACTCAACTTTGCAAACTGAACAAAGTTCCACGAAATGAAACAGGATTTCCTCTCTAATGTCTTCTCTTGGTATTGGACTTGTTTCCTAGCTGCTCCCCTAACCTTTCTTCTTTCCCACCTTCTGCCTCTGACATTCCCTTGTATTTCTCACGAGGACCCAGTGTATGTCTTTTTTTTTTTTTGCGGGGGGGGGGGTTCTGGCCTGTATTTGTCCCCACAGCTCAGCTGAAAATATCCTTGAGACTCTCTGTCAAATCAAGTCTCTCCCTCTACTCTTTTTTCTCAGAGACTTCTCTGAAGACCATGTCCGAGTTGGCATCTTTTGCCCTTATGTCCCTTCTAAGGTCCAAAGGGTGTTCTCTACAATTACCTGCTAGCCATTCACACTTATATTTTCCTTCAGTAGCATAAACTCGAGATGTTTAAAAGAAGTCCTTCACTTTTGCTTCTCTTCCACTTGTCAGCCCTTGGCTAATGTCACCACCTGCAACGTGAACTTTTGGTTGTCTAGATTCCCTAATGTTTAATTACGTGACATGCCCCGTCGATCCAGCCTCTACAATGTGTCCCATTCATTCCTTTCCATGTCATTATTTATCCCACCAGCTGAATACACATTCTATCTCTCACCCAGGTTTTTGAATTAGTCACCTCACTGGTCTCCCTTCCTCCATGCCACTCATCTTCCAATCTTCCCTTTGTGTGGTTCCAGAAGGGTCTTTCCAGCTCATAGTTTCCCTGTGGACCCACGTAGTCTACTAAACTGAGCATATATTTTCAAGCCTGGCATTTTAGATTTTGTTTCAATGTGAACTCAGTTTAACTTCACAGGCATACCTACCATAGCTCTAATTAATTATTCATGAAAACATTTACTAGCACCCACTCAATGCCAAACAATGGGTGGGCCAGTAATAAAATGATGAGTGTAGTGTGTGTACAGGCAGGAATAAGTTGTATCCGTAAGGTGCACAGGGGATCAGAATTTATCAAGAGAGACTTAACCCGGTCAATTAAGTCTGGGAAAATGTCCCAGAGAGAACCATACCTGTACAAATAACAGGAAATTATTTTTGAATGCTGCAGAAAAGCCAAGACAAACTAGACCCATTAAAAGTGAAGTTGAAGTGTAAGTGAGGGGAAAAGCTGGTGCACCAGTTCACAGACTCACACACCTCTACTCTGTTCTTTAAACAGTAGCTCGCTCCTACCTCAGGGACTTTGCACTTGCTTCTAATGATTCTGCTCATCAGAATCTCATGGCAGGCTCCTTCATGTTCTTCTCAAATTCACCTGCCCCTGACCGCCTGATCTAAACTAGTCCCCTATTTATCGTTCTCTCTTACAACACCCTGTTTATGTACTTTGTGGGTAATCATCTTGCTTTTTCTTCATTTTACTTGTTTATTGACTGTCTTCTCCAGTAGAATGTAAAATTCAAAAGACCAGTCTACCCACTCTTGATCACATCACCTCTCCAATGCCTGATGCATGGTAGGAGCTCAATAAGTATTGCCAAATGAAAGTGAGTGATGAAAATAAATGTATATGAATAAGTGAAAAACAAAGAAAAATAAATGTGTGCATGGTGTTTATTGTTTTGAGTTAATAATTTTGCAGAAAGTTACATGCATTATATTCCCTTATAGGAAAATTCCCTTAAAATCCCTTCAAAGGTGAAGCTGTTCCACGATGGTCACCAATTCTTTACTGAAGAAGAGGAATGTACTTTGTGGTTTGCATAATCTGAAGCTTATTTTTCGAAGTAAATTCCTGGAAATTTCCTTTGAAGCACATGCAAAAATCAGATGGACTAATAGACAGATAGGTAGACGATAGGAATGAAATGAGGTGAGTTTTATAAAATGTTAATGTTGAATTTAGGTGATAGAGACTCAGATGTTCACTGTAAGATTCTCTCCAACATCGCTGTCTATTTGTAAAATTCCATAAACACTGTTGGGAAAGAAAAAGTACCTGAATATATTCCTGCCATCATGAGGTTTTATATTCGATCTTTTATACTTTCTGCATCTTTAAAGTTGATGATTAGCATGGAAATAGTCAAGAGAGTCCTTTATAATGTCCTGATGAAACAACAAATGGTATACTTATATCTGGTATGATTTTCCTTTTTTTAAAGTTTATATATCTATTTATTTATTTATTGTGAGAGAGAGCACACATGTACGGGTGCACACGTGGGTGAGTGAGTGAGTGAGTGAGAGAATCCCAGGAGGCACCACACTGTCAGCACAGAGCCCAACACAAGGGTCGATCTCACAACCATAAGATCATGACCTGAGCCAAAATGAAGAGTCAGATGCTTAACTGACTGAGCCACTGAGGCGCCCCTGGTAGGATTTTCAACAGTGAGGATTGTGCTGTCACCCAGTTAACCAGAGGTTGGCATAAGTAGAACCTCGGGCTCTCTGCTATCCCTTCAGCCTGAGATCTGGAGATTTTGGCTGGTCCCAGGGGATTTAACAGCCAGATGTGGAAAGTGCCTCAAGGGTGTTACTTGTTGCAACGGGAGAAATCATTTTCTCGCTTGTGACTCATAAGCTTCTCACTTGGTGAAAGGTGCCACTGTCATTATAAAAATGATTGTCTGTCCATCTTGTGTTTCTGTGTGACTGACTCTATGGCCCTCTTGCTTCTGGTGGGTCTGCGATTGGAGGAACCTCATTATAACATAATAGCAATAATAAGCATCAGAATGGGTGTTCTCAGCTTATGAAACTATTCCGTTTGCCTTACTCCTTTGTCCCAGTCACGCTATGATATGGACGAGCCAGCTAATACTAGGCACACCTGTTACACAGATTGAGGTAGGAGGGTATAAATGACCTGGCCAATTTCACTGTAGGGTGTTAAGGAGCTGAAATTAGGGTCTGGGTTCTGACTTCTATTCCAGTCACCCTTACCTAATGCCCAACTGACAGTGCGTGCAAGTTCTCACTGCCTCATTTTACCAAGAAGAATGGTGCTTTTGAGGAAATAGGGTTTCAGGGAAGACCATATGAAGACAGCCACAGGGAAGATGAATTTTCCCTTGGCTGAATTCATGTTAAATCACCACAAAATCTCAAATCCGTTTCTTCATCCTGTTCCTCTACAGCTGATGCAGTGTCTATCATTTCTGAAAGTTTACATCTCAGCTTGCCCACTCCCGAGTGAAATTTTTTATGAGCAGGATACTCTTTTAGGACTGGTGAGTAGAAGTGAGTCAATAGGAACCTTCCTTCCTTCCTTCCTTCGTTTCTTTTTCTCTCTTTCTGTATATTTTACTTTCTTTCTTCAATGTTTATTTATTTTTGAGAGAGAGAGAGAGAGCGAGAGAGAGTGCAAGCAGGGGAGGGGCATAGAGAGAGGGAGACACAGCAGGTTCCAGACTCTGAGCTGTCAGCACAGAGCCCGATGTGGGGCTCAGACTCACAAACTGTGACATCATGACCTGAGCCAAAGTTGGATGCTTAACCGACTGAGCCACCTAGGCACCTTACCAGGAATCCTTTCTGAGTTGGTGCTGTGCCTGTCATATGCAACTCTGGCCTTCCCTTCCCCGGGGCACCTGTTCCTGCTGAGGTGAAAAGATAACTATCTTAATGCTTATTCCATCACCTCCTGGCAAGTGATTGAAATTATTCCAGAAATGCCCACTGTCGGTATCTACTAATGTCACTTAATTCCCCTTTGCTTTGAATTCCTTGACTTGGAAATTAATGAAGGTTGACTATGGAGTCAGACATCGCTGGGTCTGAAACTACTCCAGCCACGTCCCATCTATAACATCAGGCAAGTTGTTTGGCCTGCCTAAGCCCCAAGTTTTTCATCTATAAAGTGAGATTAATTATAGGACTTGCCCCAAGGGGCTATTATGAAGATTAAATGGAATAATGTCCACAAAGGGGGTAGCTCAGTACTTACTGCTTAGTAGATGTTCTTATGTTTTGATGATAATTTTAATAATTCAGAGTTAGAATATAGAAATGCTTTTCATATATATGACATTTTTTTTCCTTTCTATCAAATTAGAAAGAATTACATTCACATACTTGTCTTCCTCCTTTCCCTCCCTCTCTTCCTCCCTCCCTCCCTTCCTTCCACACATCTTTGTTATGAGTCTCCAACAGATCAGACACTCCCTACTCTCATGGATATTGCAGGCTGGGGTAGAAGACAAACAAATTAATGAATCACACAAACGAATGTACAATTTTACCTGTAGTAATTGTTACAGAGTGTATAACAATAGGTCTTGATTTACAATAGGCCTTTAGTGTGGAGGTTGCCCTGAGATCAGCAGGTGAGTGGTAGGTAACCAGGAGAGAAGAAGTGAGGGCAGGGAGGGTGACAGAGGGGTTCAGACACTGGGCTTAGGGGCAAAGACGCTGTAGCAGAGCAAGTGTCATGACTGGAAGAAGCCACTGGGGCCAAAGCAGAGGAAACAAGGGCCAGTCTGGTACAAGGTAGGGGAGGGCAATGGGGAGGGGCCGATGTAGGCAAAGTCTGTTGGCCATCTGAGGGTTGGTTCTTTATTCCAAGAGCCATGAAAACCCATTGAACAGTTTCAGGTAAGGCTGTAACTCAATTCTCAGGAGTCATTTAGTTTAAAGACGCAGAAGTCTGGCCCAGCAAGCCACCTTCATTCAAGCGGCCATAGAGCAGAGATGACAGAAATGAAATACCCTGAGGACTGACCATCTAGATTCTCCCTCAGTGCTCAGTGATGTGGGAAGCTGTGAACATCACAGGCCTTGGTTCTCCTTCTCCAGGAGGCTTGTTGAACAGGTAATAAAATGTAGTCACATTCCTCACCAAGTGCAAATACCTGTCAGCACAGGGTGAGGGAGAGAAATCAGTTGAGATAGCTCATGAAAATGACTACTATGCTGACTTGGGACGCCTTAAGCAGGTTAAAGTTTACCCACCATAAATTTTTATTCTTACCTAGCAACTTGCTTGAACTAATTTCACATGTTTTCCCTACAAAATGTGTCAAAATCTCCCAGATGTGTTCAGTCCCACAGTAACCAACTCCATTCAGGCAACTGCCGAGTGGTCTGGTCTCAACACAGAGAGGGATGCCTTTGAGTTACTGAGTCTGTCCAGGGAGAAGTCAACTTGCTATTTCTAGTGACCAGGAGGAGAAACAGGACTTGAGCACCTCTGGGGGTTGAACCAGATGAGGCAGAGAAAACAACCACTGTCCCCCACACCCACTTGCAGCCCTGATTTCCGGCAGGAGAAATCACTATAGATCCACCAGTAGGTGGAATATGGGTTATGGCCATATCCATTAGGGCTTATATTATAAAGAATCATAAAACCAATAAAGCCTTTCTTCCTTTCTATCCTCTGCTTAACTTCCCTGTTCAATATTATTACCATTTCAATGCTCCTCCTCCCCCCCCCCCCCCCAACCAGTTCTTGCTTTCCTGGCTTTGACATACATGGTTAAGTCCCCTGGACCTGTGAGTCACTTCACATACTGTCCTTCATTGCCCCATCTTGTACCTCTCTGGCCCCTGCTCCCTCTGCTTCAGCACCAGTGGCTTCTTTCAAGTCATAACACTCACTTCTGCCACAGGATCTGTGCTCCTGAACCTGGGGATTTAATTAAGAACAAAGAAAAAGAGTATTTTGCAGGGTTTGGAGTGAGGGAATGAAATGCTTCCTGGTAGCATTTCAGACACCAGATAAATCCCTAATGCTGACTTGCCTGGAGCTGCAGATGGAAGTTTATAGTGTTTGCTTTCCCTCCTCACAGCTAGGGTGAGCTCCAACATGACCCCATGAACAGATGAGCAAAAGCACCAAAGCCAGACATCAGTATGGTCTTGAGAGTGTCCACTCATCCTTCTAGCACTGAAACTCTCTTATCTTAAGAAATGCGTAACTCGGTGCTAAGCTTGGAAAATGCCTTGACACAGCCTGGGGCCTACATTACAGAAAACAAATCTCTTTCCTTCGTCAGAGTTACTGAATAGCAAGGCACAGTATTTCCGCTCTTGTGGGTAGGAATTAGGCAAACCAGTCTTATACTCAGGACCAGTTTACGCTTTAGCAGAAGGCCAGTAATGCTAAAATATGGAAGCTTAACTCCTGTGTCAGTGGGCATTGGGCCTGGATGTAGGGAGCTCCTTAAGAGATTTTATAAGTTGGAAGAAAAATACATACACACCATAATTACACATATGCCATTACAATAAGAAAAATCCAAAGTGACGCTTGAAGCATTTAAGGAGACTTTAATGTTAATTATGTTTAATTTTTAGAGAAAAAAGAGGCTCACACATTTAAGTAAGGAATAAGCAAAAATTTGTATGGTCAACAGAAATTTCTTAAATACACCATTCTCTTCTAAGGGCAACCGTGCTGTTTTCCCAAGTGTCCATCAGAGGTCTCTCTTTTGTCCCACTTCTTCTTATACCCAGTTTCTCAGTAAGCCTTTTGCCTGGTTCCCTTGCATATGCCCCAGTGATGGAGATGATCTGATTAGGTCTATTAGTAGGACTAAGTTCAAGATTCTATAGAAGAAATAAAGAAAATTGGCTCCCATTTCCCTTTTGGTACCCTAACCATCTTGTGTTTCCATTGCAGAGAAAACCTTCAGGGAGGGGGTTATCATGTGCCCTTGGGATTCACACTCCTGGCACCGCAGGTATGCCCATGGCACCAGCAGGTAAGCAGGAAAGAGCTCTTGCACATTCATTAACCCCCTTCAGAGACACAGCTACATGTGTGTCAAGGTTGATGCTCTGCTTCATGTTTCATAGTAAGCATCCATCCAGAGGGTTGCAGATTTCTTCAAGTCCCTGTGGGAGAGGTAAACAAAATCATCAGTAGATGAGACTTTAATGTAAATGGAGATGCGCCATGGACCATGCACTCCTTTACTTGGCTCAGGGAAATGTTGTCATTTTCAGTTATGGCTGAAAGATGTCTTTTCTGTTGCCCAGTGGAGGGAAACAAATACACTGCATTGCATGTTAGCAGATGATTTCACATTTCCTTTAGGGAGGGGGTTCAGTTTTTCTTTCATTTTATTCTTTTTTGTACCCCAGACTATCAACAGTCCTTTTCCCTAGCATTAAAAAAAAGCTTCTCTGAATCTCTGTAAGATAAAGCATATACCTCTATACCAACCCATCCTGTTACACACTCATCATATTTTACAATGTGAAAGGTGTTTTTCTAGGCTCTGGGAATACAGCAGTGAGGAGGAGCAACATAAGTCCCACCTATGTGGAGTTCCTCGTCTAGCTTGGGAGACACGTATTAAATAATTTATTACCCACGATGTTATTTGTTCATGATTGTGATAAAGCTCACAAGTGAAGAGAGGCTTGTGCTAGAGCACCTGCAAAAGCAGGTGACAGGTTGAGTCCTGGGGTTGAGGAAAGACCAAGATGAGGAAAAGGCATTTATGAGCCTTGGAGAAGGGATGGAAATCGACAAGGTTTTATGAGGGGAGGCCATGGACTGGAAGAACATTCTAGGCAGAAGATAAGGGGACAAAGGACAGGAGATGGCAAGGGACAGGGAGTTCTGTAGCAACTGAAGAAGGGCCAGATCTCTGGAGGGCAGAAAAGTAAGATGGGCATGGTGAAGAGTATGTAACTGGAGCACCATCTAAGGGTCAGATCAGGCCAGGCCTGGCCTAGTTGGCTTCATTCAAGACACTGGCAATTTTTTTCCTAATTCCAAAAGACAGGGAAACTTACTAAAGTCTCATCATAGGCTGTTAATGTTCTCTGTGGAGTTTTGAATGCACCAAGATGAGTACTGACTTTCAGTTCTGGTGGGTTTCTCTGCTCTTGGTCAGTCACCCCTCCCTGATCAATACAGTTATGTCCCTGGACCCTGTAGGCAGTGCCTGTAGTTTGCAACTCTGGACCATGATTTGAGAGTCCCTCCCAGCACATAAATTCTAAAGCAGGTCAAGATTCTGTAGGGGATACAGAGTCAAATAACATGCGGCCTGGTTTTAAGAAGCTTGATACTTAGTAGTAGGGTAGCAAGGCATTTTCACTAAGAAGTGCCCACAAGGCAGTAGGTAAATGGTAAGAATTATTTTTTAACATTGCATTGTTGATGTTCCCTGAAGGGTCTCATGTCCATGCTGGGCATACAGATGTCCCTTAATAAATAGCTTATGGGTAAGTGATTCACAAGCCAGTGAATAGTGTGGAGACAAGCAGTGAGGGGGAAATGAGAGCTATGAGCTGAGAGACTCTGTAATTACCTGGTGATATCTCCAAATGCTTTCAACAGGGGCTTGTTCACATACTGCAATCCATGCTTGGCACACAGCGACCTCACCAAGGGTGCCACCTTGTGATAATTATGGCGTGGCATTGTGGGAAACAGACTAGGGAAACAGGTACAGGAGATACAAAACTTAGATAAAAGGAGCGACTTAAAGGAGTTTTTATTCCCCTATTATTGGATAAAACTCTATTTGCAATGCAGACCTTGACGTTGTACAATACTTCTGTTCCAGAAAGCTCAAAAACTGTTGCCAGAACACTCCAATCTTATCTCTCAACCCTCTGTAAGCCCTGTGGGTGGCTAATGTTTGGGAAGACCTAAGAGAATTACCTCTATCAAATATATTAATTTGACCAGGTCATATGAAAGTATAAGATTTTCTACCATTCTGAATTATCTAGAGAGCTGGAGGGGTGCCTAGCTGACTCAATCAGTGGAGCATGGAACTCTTGATTTCAGGGTTGTAAGTTCAAGCCCCACATTGAGTGTAGAGATTACTTAACAATTAATTGCCTAGTGAGCTGGAGATACCCCCCCACCAATTCTGTCTCTGTCTCTCTCTGTGGATACCTCTAACTCCTGTACAATAAATAAGTGAGTATTCAGTAAGTTTTAGTCAAGGTATATGGGGGAAAGTTCTAAGATAGGAATAAGAAGGGAGGAGAGATGGGTTTTATTCAAGGCTTTTAATTACCAGCCAGGTGAACTTTTTAGGTTTTAAACTTTACTTTGATAACATATGAATAATAAGCTTTCTTGCTTTGCCGAGATTTTAAAGGAATACCATGAGAGAAAGGATGAGAAAATCCCATGAATAGGTATAAGAACTTTTTCCTTCTCTATCACAGATACAGCTTAGATGAAGAGGAAAGATGAATAGGAAAGTCTCTTCCTTGAATATTCTGCCGAGATTGACTTTCAAAGTACTATCGTTTTCTCCTTTGGTACATGTGCATCTAACTACCTATTGGTAAAGTATTTCAAATATCATTTGGAAATTGCAACAGAAACTGGATTTCAGCTGATTGTTTTGTAACCTTGGCTCTAAAGATATAGATACAGGTTGATATTAAAAATAAAAATTAATTTCAACATAACTTTGTTACACAAGTATCATGATTTTTCTTGGGTTTTGCCAACAAACCACATGCAAAGACAACAACCACCAATTCCTAAGTCCTTGGGAATCTACGAACTGAGTCATTGTTATTTTTCCAAGATTTCCCTCCATTTACTCAATTATTACGCCTTCTGCTTTTCTTTCTTCACTTTCTTACCTTTGAAGTTAATAGAATTTAGAGAATTCTGATTCATTTTTTCCCTCTGAAATCCCTAGTCTAGGGCTCTGTTCTGGACTGTATGGAGGGTGGGGGACTGTTATAAGTGATAGCCTTTGCCTTTTATCATGGACTGTTTCTATCACTCACTGGTGCTCAATCTGGAAGTTCAGATGCCCAGTGAACCAGTCATTGAAAAAGGACTGTTCAACATTACAGGTGGCCAAGACCTGCAAAGAAAAAGCTTACATTAGATGTAAATAAGCCCATGTGTCAGATTAAACAAATTAAACCTTTATTTATTCTCTTTAAGTCAATTAGTCAACAAGTATCTATTTTCTGTAAGAAACTTTGAAGGATAAGAAAGATACACAGTGGGGCCCCTGGTGGCTCAGCGCATTAAGTGTGCAACTCTTGATTTCAGCTCAGGTCATGATCTCGCGGTTCATGAGTTTAAACCCCTGGTCAAGCTCTGCACTGACAGTGAGAAGCCTGCTTGGTATTCACTCTTTGTCCCTCCCCCCAACCCACACTGTTTCTCTCTCTGTCTCAAAAAATAAATAAACGTTAAAAAAAAAAAAAAGCACAGTGTCAGGTCTCAAGGAGCTTATGATTTATATAGGCTTTTAATTATAGCTTTATAATTTAAAAAAAGTGATAAGAGGGGCCCCTGGGTGGTTCAGTCGGTTGAGCCTCTGACTTCAGCTCAGGTCATGATCTCGTGTTCGTGAATTCAAGCCCTGCATTGGGCTCTTGATGACAGCTCGGGGCCTGGAGCCTGCTTCAGATTCTTTGCCTCCTCTCTGCCCCTCCCCTGCTCATACTCTGTCTCTCTCTGTCTCTCAAAAAATAAAGCGTTAAAAATTTTTTTTCAAAAAATAAATAAAAAGATGATAAGACATATTGCTAAGAAGTTTATGCAATGCAATAGATATGAAGAAGTATGTGGGATTTGAGGGGCTAAGTCACCATCAGCCCTTGGATACAGAAAGCTAAGGTGTCACGAATGATGACTGGCAAATGGGAAGTGGGATTGTAGGATTTGGGTAGAGACTGTAGAGATTAGAATACCATTTCCATACAGTACATTTGAAGGACTTCTAAGTGAGAAGTAAGGCAGTTAATTGTTCGACCATGGGTTCTGAGAATAGAAATGCATTTCAGTAGAAGTAGTTTCCTTTGAAATCTAATGTATTTTATTTACACATTTAAAACCATTATCCTGAGAAGGAGTTCATAGGCTTCTCTAGGCTTCCAAGATTAAGAATCTTTATGATTGCCATTTTATTCGCTGCCTTTCTAAGGTTGGGGTTGTCACTATTTTGAATGTCATTTTTGTGGTTGTTCTGTCAGCGTTTCTCAGAGTGTACTTCAGAGCACCCCAGGGTTCTCTAAGAACCTTTCAGGAGATCTGCAAAGTCAAAACTACTCCCAGAATACCTCTAATACAGCATTTGCATTTTTCATTTCCAATTTCTGATGCTTGTGCAGTAGATTTTTTTTTTTCCAGAGGACTCTAAACCTAGAATGGCATCATCAGTTTGATGTTTAAAATGTACTGGCTTTATTCTTGTTGTTTTAAAGTTAATTAATAAATAAACTTTTAAAAATTCTCAGTTTTAGTTTCAAATATAGTAAATATCAATGGCTATAACCCACATTAAAAAAAAAAAAAAAAGCTCATTGAGTCCTCAAAAACTTGTACGAGTATAACTTTGCAGAGTGTAAGGTGGTCCGTGACCAAAAAGTTTTAGAACCAATACTCTGCTTTAATGCAAGGTCCACTGAATTTGGGAATGAGCTTGGAGAAGGAAGTGGTATAATCATGGCCCAACCACTGGAAGGCTTAGGAGTCAAAGGGATTCTATACTGATCATAACTCTGTTAATCATTAACTGCATGCTCAAAGAGCATGCCATGTCTCCTCTCTGGGTCTTTCTACCTATAAAATGACGTGAAGTGACTTCCAGGGACCATCTAGGTGTAAAATTCATTTTGTGATTCTAAGAGCTCAGATTCACTTGAAAGACTGGGTTGGGTGGGAGACAGGTCAGCAAATGTTTTCTATAAAGTGCAAGACAGTAAATATTTTACTTCTCTGTCATAGTTACTCTGTTTTTCTTTTATAGCATGAAAGCAGTCATATATAATATGTAAATGTACAAGCATGGCTGTGTTCCAATAAAATTTGATTTACAAAAGCAGGCAACGAGCTCCATTTGGCCCTTGGACCGTAGTTTACTGACCCTTAGTTTAGAGCAAAGGCTCTGAAATCAGACTGCCCAGGTTTAAAACCTGCTTTCTACCACTTATTAGCTGGGCAATATCATACAAGGTACTCAACTTCTTCATGCCTTACTTTTACCATCTGTAAAGTGGTAGTAATCATAGCACTCGCAAAGCAGTGGGCAGTGCCTGCCTCTTAGCAAGCATTTCATAAGCATAAATTATTATCACCTGAGGTAACTAGACTCTAAATCAGTATAATCGGAAGGACCTTTTCCCAGGAACTCCACCATTACCTGAGTACTGAGCCAGTCCCGGTTCTCCTCTTTGCTTATTCTCATAGGTACATGGCTCATCTGGGTAACATATGCTACCCAGGGACTTTCGAGAAACCTTTCAGAGAATAAAAAGAGAAAGTGATGACTTCTTGGGGTGTTTCAGTTCCCAACACTGGGCTGGCACAACTGCTGGAAGATCTGGCTGAGCAATGGAGGAAATGGAAGGGAATCAAAGGTTCCAATAAAATGGAGGACACTTGTTTTCCTCTTTGGAGGCCCTTTATGTGTAGAGATGACACCCTGGGTTTTGGGCACAAAACCAGCCTTGCAGCCTGATGTATGAGTGCAGTGACCCCAAAGTTTTCTGTAGCATTGGTGCAAGGATCAAAGGATACCTAGGGCATATGCAAAGTGATCGACAGCCTTGGCTTTGCCATCAGGTAGAACTTGGCTCAAGTTCTGGTGTGGCCCTGCCACTGGCCCCTACTTGCTCTGTAAGTTTGACAAATGACCTAACTCTCTGAGGTTTCGATCCCTTAGCAGAAAAATGAAGATGATGCTATCTACATTACAGGGAGGTGCAAGGATTACATCAAATAATATAATGCAGGTAAATCCTTTATCAAAGTTGTGATGCCTAGTAGTTGTCAATGGCATTATTATGTAAGAGTTAGGATAATAATGTGAAAGAATGGGAGACGAATAAATTGGGAAGTTGAAGAGAGCTGTTTAGTCTGAAGCCATTTTAGTTTTGGGGAAATCTCTAGTCATAAAGACTGTCCTTCCATTATTCTTGGCGAGGTTATGGTGTCCAACTGGATTACAATTCTAAAGGACTTGGGGATCAGATGGAATTCTTCAACTGAGAATTAAGTATGTAGGAAGAAAAGGACAAGATTGGGCAAATTCTTTTTTCAAACAACTCTTCTTATTCAACTATTTCAACTTAAAAAAAAAACGTTTTTATGGAAATGTCTCAGCTACGGAGCTTGGGCATGGTGTTCCAATCTTCTGCTAATCACAAATATCTCAGATAAGGAATGTAGGAGAATCATATAGGTTATGGGAATAAAAGAATATTCTTGCTTTCTTACTTTACCAAAAATATGAGCAATATTGTTCCGAAGATTCCATAAAAAGGGCCAAACATGATAAAATAGCGGATATAAAAGCTGCTGACCCAGGCAAACTCCTGCAGAGAAAAGTAATTGACAGTTAAATGCCCTGGACACAATTTCATTTCCCCTTCCCCAGGTTAGGGCCCCTTCTCATACTGGCTAAATCTTATGCCTTATTGCTCAAGGAAGCTGCATCTAGAAGGAGCCAGGCATTTTCCACCCCTTTTTCTACCTGATCTAGCTTCAGAGGATGAGTCAAGTTACTCACCCCCCAATACTTTTGGAGGTACATCATTTCCATGGACATCAGGTTGGCATACACAGGCATTAGGAGAAAGAGCCCAACTGAAAAAGAACACAAAGAAAAGATGGTGACTAAAAGATGATGTAAGTAAGCAGAAATCTATCTCCTTAACATGCTACTCCTGGAATGTTGCCCCTGAGAAGGGATGCAAAGTGGAGATCCACAACCACTTTCTGGACTCCATGGAGTTCTTCGAGTCTCTGAGGCTGAACCAGGTTTTGGGTCAAGCTCTCTCAAAGAGACTAAGAAAGAGGAAGCTTTGAAGATTTGAATCATTCTTGATGGAGCAACCCAGAAGAGCTTCTGCTGCAAAATTTCAAGCTTTCTCAAGGTCCATGGAATCCATCATCATCACAATTTTAGGAATGGGCCCTGTCACAATATGTCAAGGTGGCAGAAACACAGAACCTGTACTCACTTTCTGACCGGATGGTTATTTACCTGCTTCTCCAGGACCAGGGGGGCTGTCTAGAGCACAAAGCAGTGTGTTGGAGTCCTGACTTTAGTCGAGCCCTCTTTCTCCACTAGGTCTCAATACTGGGTTTCTGACTCTCAAACTCTACAAACTCTTAGCATGAATGATTTGGTCCAACCTCCACACTGAGATACTTCAACAAACATGAGCATAGTTTTTAACAGTTCAAGGCCATGCCTCTGGGATGACCCCAGCCCCCTTACAGTTCTGCCTGAGAAAGTTCAACATTGTCAACTGAATTTACTGTTTGTTCTAGCCAAAGCTGACTGCAGGCCTCAGGCTTAGACTATTTCTGTTAGAAAACTTACAATTGTAAAATACTTTCTCTGACTCTTTGTGATTGATCTTCTACAACCCATAAATGCCTTTATCAAAGACCTGAGAGTCATTCCTTTGAATGTAGTAAAATCAGGATAGGACCCTATCTCCCAGCCTCTGTACGGGGGGCAATAACCTGACATTTTTGTCTATGTCCCAGTAGGACAGTATTTTTTTGGTTGAGAACCACTGATCTAAAGGAAATGTTTGGGGCCTGCCCTAATTTTGTCTCATTTCTCAAATGCGTAAGCATGTTTAGGACGAGCATAGCTTGAGGTTCCACAAAAACTTTCTTTGTGAGTTGGTATGGGTTTGATTTTGGTTAAGAGCAAAGTATTTTTGCTTATGATATTTTATCATAGTCAGAATTATTTAGCTTCCCTATTTTCTTTCAAGCCAGAACACATATTCAGGTTTATATATATTTCTTTCAAGCCTGAACACGCATCTATATTATATATATATTTGTACATACATATGATTTTCACTTAAACTGGGTGAAAATATCATAAAAGATTTCCAGTGACTTGTGGTTTTGTTGTTGTTGATTTTTAGAGAGCACCTGAGTAGAGGAGGGGCAGAGAAAGAAGGAGAGAGACTCTTAAGCAGTCGCACACTCAGTACAGAGCTCAACTTGGGGCTCAGTCTCATGACCCTGGGATTACGACCTAAGCCCAAATCAAGAGTTGGGTACTTAATCAACTGAGCCAACCAGGTGCTCCATGTGACTTGTGTTTATGAAGTGGGCATTTAAACATTTGCAGGATTACTGAACCTCAAAGATTGGTTAGAAATGCCCTGTACTTTCCACTGAGAAACTGAACACATGTCTTAACAGTTATTATTGCTCCTCTTGAAAGCTTTTTAATTTTAGGTTTATTTATTTATAATCTCTGTACCCAACATGGGGCTCGAACTCACCACCCCGAGATCAAGAGACACATGGTCTGCCAACTGAGCCAGCCAGGAACCCTGAAAGCTTTTTGATACACATGATACCAGTTTAGAAATTAAAAACCCTTTATGTTACAAAATATACTTTGAATGATGGAAGGTTTCCTTTGTGTTTTAAAATATCTTTACAGTTGATTGTTCAAATACTGGCTTTCTGTAAAAAAACTTATCATGATAATTTAGACTGTTTGTATTAGGATATCAATACATTTTGTTGTTTGGGTAGTTTTAATTACTACCTTACACACACACACACACACACACACACACACACACACACACACACATTCTGCAGCTGTATGTAGACCATGGGAGCAACCCGCTTCCTCTCACACAGTAGCTCTCAGGTGCCTTCTATTCCTGAGCTTCTATATTCTCTGGCTTCATAATGTCAGTGCTTTGGCATTCTTTTCCTATTTTTCCTCCCTATCAAAATACCATTATTCTTTTCTTCTTGACAGGTGTTTAGTTTTCCTATGATAGTCTCAGATGCAAGGCTTAGTTTGGCATCCTGACTTCATCCCTCTTGAACTATCTCATTAGATGCACATTAGAAGTACCTATTTGCAGGATGCCTGGGTCGTGCAGTCAGTGAAGCTTCCGACTTGGGCTCAAGTCATAATCTCATGGTTTGTGAGTTCAGGCCCTGCATCAGGCTCTGTGCTGACAGCTCAGTCTCAAGCCTGCTTCAGATTCTGTGTCTCCATCTCTCTCTCTACCCCACTCTACTCACACTCTGTCTTACTCTTTCTCTATCAAAAATAAATAAATATTAAAAAAAAATTTTTAAATACCTATTTGCTTTTTTTGCTTTCCTTTTCAGACTTTTGCCCCCAGGAAGTCTGAAATAAGACATGCTACTTTTCCAAGTCACAATAAAACATGGCCTGGTCTCTCTGTGAAAGCATTGCTGTTGTGCCGTCTGGCTTGACAACAGCTTGCTTCAAGGACACGGTATGATAAGGAAAGTGGCTCCAAGGACTCACCCATGTAGAAACACAGGTGCTGCTTTTCATAGTTGTTGTAACTGATTTTCTTCTTGCCATTCTGAAAGGAGAGAGCATAAAACTAAAATAAGAGACAATGCTTGTGGTCGTTAATACTCAAGAACATTGCTCTGTGTGTGTGTGTGTGTGTGTGTGTGTGTGTGTATGTTTAAAATCTCTATGGAAAGAGCCATATGGTCAGAATTTGTTGGCTGTCACACTTGAGGCACTAGAAGAACAAGAACTGGAATAAGAGAAAATATTGCAGCATCTTTTTTCTTTAATTAAATGTGGGTAATTCTTGCATTTGACTACGGGGATTGTGATTTTTTAAAAATTCCTATGGTACCATTTTGAAATTTTTTTGTCCTTCTATGGAGTGGAGTGGTGATCAAAAGGGAATATTTCTGATGAGTTTTCCTAGCTTCTCTTCACTATGGTGTTTAGAAGTCTGCTTGAAGCTCAGTCTCCATCTCCATTCATTCATTCAACAGATATTTGTCAAATAGTCATGTGTAGAAGATAGAGGCATGGCCCCTCTTATCTGTCCCATCTTCTCTCCTTTGTGTTCTCACTGTGGATCTCACACTGTGATGGACTATTTATAAGGTGCAATGATATTACTAAATCTTAATGCTGGTAATTCGATTCACTTTCTAGAGGAGTCTCCTTAGTTAATTTATTGTATGCTTAGTGCACAAGGACAGCAAACACCCTGAGGGGAGGCATAGAGGTAATGGTTAAACTTCTAGTACCTAGTAAACATACAATAATGTTCAGTTGAAAGAAAGAATGAATGAATCAAAATTTACATCTGCTCTATAGTTTTATGGTATGTTCACTTGGTCACAATACTATGGGAAGTGTTTGATTTCTGCTGTCCCCCATTCTGCTGATACCTTCCCTCCTACATATAGATATCTTTTTGTATTTGGATGGCAGGGTTGACCTTTTCTTCTCTTACTATGATAGATAAAAATAAATAGCATAATGATGATCTAATAAGAACCATTTCCAGTTACTCTCAAACCTGCAGACATTTAAGTAGTGGGAAACATGGGGAAAAGAGCAGGTGGAAATTCCTGGGAGCTGGCACACCTAAACAGAGGACTGATTTTGAGTATCACTCCAAAGGAGGACTCTAAGTCTTTCAGAACATGAGCACAGAACCTGGAAAGTAGAATGTTTGAAGAAAATGGTAGAAATATGACAGTAAAATGAGAATGAAGAAAAAGTTCAGGGCTCATCAGAACCATTTTTTATGTAAAACAACTGAATTTTAGAGTTTAAATAATTTCAAGCAATGTCTCGGACAGTAGTAGCTCTGCAACTGTATTAAATGGAGCCCTAGGGTCTAGGGAGATGTTGACGAGCAACTGTAAAACTTGGAGAGGTGACCTCCACCATTTGTGAAGAGGCAGCATGCATACTGAACATAGCCTTAAGGAGGTACTTCTGGGGAGGGGCAGCCTGCTTCATAAAATTCAGTAAGACAAACCCTTCTTACTCTGTGGGGATGATTAGAGAAATCAAAGTATCACACTTTTGTTGATGAGCGTAGGAGTCCACAAACATCAGGCAAGTCCAATTTGTTTGTGGAGCCATTGTCAAAAGCAACTGATTTGTGATGGCAGCCAGAGATTTTTTTAAGATTATTTATTTTGAGAGAGACAGAACAAGCAGTGGAGGGGCAGAGAGAGAATAGGAAAGAGGATCCAAAGCAGGGTCCCTGCTGACAGCAGTGAGCCTGATGTGGGGGTTCAAACTCAGGAACCATGAAATCATGACCTGAGAGGAAGTCAGACGCTTGACCGACTGAGCCACCCAGGCACCCTCAGAGACTTTTAAAAATCTTGTCAAGGGATTGTTTCCTAATTCAGTGGAGAAGAAAATTGGGTCTTCCAAAGCTGGGAAAGCTTATTTTCAAAAAGTTGCACAACTTTTGGTTTATGTAGCACAAAGCACAGGCAGCAACTGACAGAGCTATTCTTACTTTTAATAAAACTCCTAAGTTGTTTTAGGAAATAGCAGCCTCTTCCTAAGCACCGGAATCTCGGGATCTACCATTTCCCTAGAGGGGGGAGATCTTTCTGTGATTATCCTCATACCTCCTTTGTTGAAGTAAGACTTTCTCCTTAAAAAAATTGGTAATAGTCCTTTACATGATGATTTTAAGTTGAGGCTAAATAAAATCAATAACTGAAAAATTCTGGAGTTGACTTTACCCTCCCTTTTCTATTGTTTAACAAGTCCAAATGAGAGGTGAGATCTCTAAGTGTCTTAGAAAACATTTGGGCTGTGGTTCATGTTTAAATGAACAAAATGAACATGAACTAAAAATACCAGCACAGCCTTTCCTCACTGAGCTAGACTTAGTTGAGATAGCTAGTTATTCAGGTATTTGTGATTTAGTGCTTATTGGATGTACTGATATGTTTTTTTCTGAGCGAATGTCTCATCCTCGTCCAACTTTGGAAAGTCATTGCCAACCTCAGTCATGTGGTTTCACTACCTTACAAGTAGTTGCCTTACAAGTTTGTTGCCTTACAAGTAGTGAGGGCCACTGGGCAGGGATCTGTCTATCACCAGGATTGCTCAAGCAGAGTGATACGGGTTATCATATTTCCTGCTGTTGGAGGTTGGCGACATGTCCTTTCAAGTCACAGAGTCCCATGCTTCACATCTTCTTCTATTCATACAACCCCAGAATCAGTTACTTCACATCTCTATACCGGACATAAAAGAAGGAGACGTGTTCTGAGAACATGCTTGAAGTGGGAACCCTCAGCTCGATCTTTCCAGGACAAGACCATAGACATTTCCAGGAACCACTTCCGGGAACATTTCTCATGTTTGCAGCAGCTCTAAACATACCTGGGCAGGCTTCAAATATCCATTCACGAAAAGTGGGCCTGTATTAATATCTGGGTCTTTGGGGTAGATGTTTGTTTTTACATGATGTTGGAAGTGTCGGTGATTCCACCAGCATGTTGACAGGCCCTGAGGAGAAGAGAGGGTTCATTAGCTGCAAGATTTCTCTCCTGGGATGTCCTTCGCTCTCAGAGTTTTCTGCATGCATCTCCAAAGTCAAAGTAAGATATCTGAGCTTCTGGAACTTGTTCCCTGACTGCTGGGTCACAGAATGGCTCATTGGACAGAGACTTTCAAAGCCTACAATCAAATAATCATGGGATCCAGGAACACAAATTCAGGCTAATGCAACTCCTGATCATGAAAATTCACAAAAACTGGTAAAATGAAATGTTTTTCCATCCTTTACTTTGGGTGGGGGTCCTCATTAAAAAAATCCTGAAGGTAGGAAGGGCAGTTAGTATTCTTATTTTACAAATAAAGAAAATTCAACTCTAAAACTTTAATTAGCTCTCGGGAAAAAAACGGTCCTAGGAATCCTGCTTTAATCAGTATTTCAAAGAATCATGGATCTGAAATGATTTTGTAGGGGGCTTGGCTCAGATTCTTGCATGTTCAGGCTTCAATGATCTCATATAAATATAAATGAGAATAAAAATATTTTAACTGATGCCGAGTTCAAATCATCTCTGATTAGGTTGCTTATGATTTTCTTTCTCTCAATGACAGTATAAAGGTTTTAATAGAGCAAGGATTTGGTAGCACATCAATGTGGTTTCCTACCCTGGATATAGAAATACTGCTGTGTGGTCTGGGTAAATTTCACCCTCTTTGAGGCTCTATTCCATCTGCAGTAATGACATTTACCTCCATGGGTTGTTTGGGGAGACATGAGATGATGTATGTAAAATGTTGGCATATTGAGATATTCAATTTCCTCTCCTTTCCCCTATTACATAGATTATTACATAAGAATAAGCAGTATTTGTTTTTTATTGCATATTTGATATATCTCAATAACTGGCCTATACATGTTTTACATCGTCACTGTCCAATATGGTAGCCATGAGCCACAGGCTGGCTATTGAGCACTTGAAGTGTGACCAGTCGAATTAAGATGGCTGTATGTGTATAATATTGGATTTTGAGGCATGGTATGAAAAAAGGAGTGTAAAATATCATATTAACAACTTTCATATTGATTACATGTAGAAATTATAATATTTTGAATATATATGTGGTAATAAAGTTATCTTTTAAGATGTGGTGATGAGAAAATTTAAAATGATTTATATCATTTTAATGTGGCTTAGAATTATATTTCTGTTGGGCTATACTCATCTAGGCACTATACATCCATGGTAGAGGGGGAAGGGAATGTTTGAAAATCATGTGAGCATTGCCTTCTAGTCTTGTTGCAGAGTCCTCTCTTAGCAAACCCTCGTGTTATCATCCCTCCGGAGTGATAGTCTCTTTTTACCACTAACACTCCCTACCATCCTTATGGTGGAATCTCTCTTCCTGCATCCCACATCTCTTCCCTGAATCTCATGCGTGAAAGGGAAATCACTTTCCAAACATTTCCTTGTGGGTGGTTCATGATATGTCAAACTCAAGGTGTACTCATCAATTTTTATTCCCCCTGTGGGGTCTCCATTGCACTCTGCTCGTCTCCTACCAAGCTGCATACCACCCACTCACCCTTACAGTTGTGCACTTTCTCTCTGTTTATCCGTTCATTATTTATTTTGAAATACCTCCCATGCATCAGACACTGAGCCAAGTATTTGCTGTATAAAGTTAGACATGATAAAATGGAGCTCCCACACTTATGCAACATACAACCCAACAGGAGCAATACAGAAACAAGGGCACTGTGATAAACAATGATTCACTTTGTTAGTTTAATCCTTTGTGAGCTAACATTTTGACTGTATCCTTGCAGTCAATGACTATCTGTGGAAACTGGTAATGTCAGAGTAATTATGGGTGTGATAAGGCAGCTGGCTCTACCCTCACCCCTCGGTCTGGAAGCCACAATTACTGGAGGTGAGGGATAGTGATCCAGCTGAAAGTGAAGATAATCAGCTACGTGCAAATAGGTTGCCCCTGTACCAAATTCCATATAAGAACCACCCTAAGTCATTCCTCATTTCCATGTTAGGTCCTTTCTTGGTGCATTATAAGAATTCCAAACATTGTTCTGAAGCCATTTGGGGGCTGAATTCAAATCCCTGCTACTGGGTGTATGTGGCGTTGGGTAATTTCCTCATCTGTGAAATGAATGAGAAAAACGTTACAGGAAATAACATACTTGACACTCCCCCCCAAAAAAATTATTTTAGGATGTAGTCATGGAAACAGGATAGGCCAGATTTTCAAGGCAGATCTTAATATCAAATATTCTATCTCTTTGTCCCTATAATGACACTTGATTCTTATAGTTTTCAAACTGGGCATGCTGGGTGTTGGGGAGGGGATGTCGAAAAATATGCTACAGGGAGTCCATTTTGATTTGAACATTGCACAGAAGTCCAAAATGTGTGCAGACATTTCAGAGTGTACTTTCAGAAGGGCTCTTTTGCTGCACACACACACAAAAAAGCAAAGACCAGACATACACCATTACTAGCACAGGTAGTGAAAGCATATTCCAACAAAATCTCAATATATATTTATGCTTTTCCATGGGGGAGGGTAAATTGGCATGAAATCAAGTTTTGAAATTTAAAATTGTAATGTATGTAGAAGATGAAGTTGTTGCTGCTTCTATTACAATTTTCCTTGTTACCTCCCTCCTTCCCAACTTTCCTTCCCCTAGGTAGTTTACTGTGCTGCAGATGATTGAAACCTGTATTCATTTTGCTCACAAATTGCTGGTTTTGCCTGCAAAAGGCCCAGTGCACTCAATTAGCTTTTAGAGCATTTCCCATTTACTTCCTCTGTTCATGAGTTATCAAGGTTGTGTTCATTTCAACTAGTGCAAAACTTGTTTCTGGCAACACAACTCATAGAGAAAGAGCAGTGTACAAATTTGGACCAATGGAAAAGCAATGATTTTTTTTTAAAGCACCAGCAAGGGTAGAGCTTGAAACATTACATATACTGACACCAGATCAACTGTCAATTATCTCCAGGTCACATGAGTCTCCTTTTCCCTCTGACTTCCTCAAAACAGGGGAAGGAGACTGGGAGGGTCCATTACCTAATTCTTTGTGCGGGATTTCCTTCTTTTATTCTGTGGTAAAGATTTCTGATTGAACACAGAAACAGTGTCAATTTAGCACTAGTGGATGGAGGGCAGAACAGTGCACCTACAGGAATTTCCCAGTTAAATAAAACATCAAATAAAATGACAATATGTTATTCATTCTAACAATTTTGAGTAACAGACATAATTCTAATAGGAACCCAGATCCCACTCAGTGTTACTGAATCTACTTAAACTTTGTTTGCTCGACTGGAAAGAGGATAGATAAGACGGTGATTTTAAGTATCTTCCAGTTAAGTATAAAACAACAGTGTTAAGACAAAACAAAAGTGCCTATGAGTTTTTTCTAAAATGAGCTGGCTTGAATGCAATATTTGGCTTCGTGGAAGGCTCAGAGGCATTTCTCCCCTGTCTGGGCCAGTGTACATAGTCACTAAATCCTAGAATGTCCTAGAAAAGCAGACATCCAGTTTAACTCCTAATATTAGAGATAAGGACATGGAGAGTCAGATATCAGACAAGATCACACAAGGGGCCTTTTCAGAGTCAGATCTAGCACCCACTCTTAGCAGTCCTGTACTGTTACCTTGGTTCATCCATCCATCCATCCATCCATCCACTCAACAAATGCTATTGAAGGCTTACTATGTGCCAAGCACTCTGCTAGGTGCTGCAGCATAGTGGCACATAGGACAAAGTATATGCTCTCCTGGAGTTTGGGCAGGGATACAAGGCCAACTGCCATCATCATCACTGCTGTTTCCAGCCTTCTGGGATTTGCAGCCCTTGACTCTTGAACAGTGCCATCTGACCTGTCTTGTCCACTTTTTCTCTTTCTCTTCACTATTATCTCTTCTGCATCCTTTCCTATTTCTTCATAGCCCTGTCTTTCTAAGACAAATCGGGCTTTGCTAGATTCCTGTAGCTTCCCAGCAGTAAATATTCAGATTCCTTCTAGAAACATTCCCATTCATGATTTTACAGAGCACCTCTTCATTTATAAAGGTACAATTGTTCTCCTCCAAGGTGGTTTCTTAATTGGGTACCAGGGACTGGGCCAAAGACTTTATTAGTGTAAGAAAAAAAAAACTGTTGGAATTTACTAAATAAAAATAAACCTTCCCTCATAAAAATTCCAAATTCTAATTTTAACATATATATTATAATGTCATATATATATATAGTACCTACATTTTTATTATATTTATATTTATTTGCAAATCTATGCACAAACACTTTTTTTACTCCTATCAGCACACAAATTTGGTAACCATAGTCTGAGGAAATGAGTTTTGAGAATTCCATCATGCTCCATGAACATCCTGTACCTTGAGATGACCCATCACAACTTTTTGCATCAAGCGGCTCCATTTGGACTTTGGAAATATAGAAGTGTGTCCCAAGTCATGTTGCAGAAAAAAACACTGAACCTAGAAGAGATTAAGTTGTTGTTAGAGAGGTTGAGGAGTTAAGAAGAAATTAATCAATGAGCCCGCCCATAGATTCAGGAGCCCATTGGAGAAGAATGGTGGGGGATCTCATCTGGCCCCAAGCCAAGTTCACTTTCTATTTCCCACACATTGCATTCTTTCCCACTTGTGTGCCTTTGTGAACTGAGTTCTTTCAGCCTAGAACATTTTCCTTACCACTGTCAAATCTTCCAGTGAGGAGGACAAAGAGTATGGCCTTTGGAGTCAGGCAGATTTGGGTTCTCAACTGTTCTTTACCATGTATGTGTTGCACAGATCTTGGCAGGTTACTCAGTAGCTCTGAACCTCAGCTCTTCATCTGATAGGTAGGGATAATAATACCTTACTCATGGACTGTTGGCAAACTTAAATACCTCCAAAGTGCTTGGCTTATGTTAAGCACCAAATATTTGTTTCCTTTCCAGTTTCCAAAAGAATTGCTTTTCAAGGAATAAAGCAAGTTGACTTTACAAAAAATAAATAAATAACATATCATAAATTCTGGAATTAACTTTGACATTAATTTTCCATAAAACCTTCCCCAGTTATCCCCATGAGAATTAAATGCCTCTTTCTGCTTTAACAGCATATGCTGGTTCCTCTCTTTGGCACCGATGTCATTTTGTCACATAGAATGTTTACCAGTTTGAACATCGGTCTCCCCAGTGGAAGACTCTTTTCCCCAGGGAAGGAACCAGGTGCATTTCCTTTCGTGTCCCCCCCACAGTGTTGTGCTCACAGAAACCCGTGTTCAGAGATTCACGCTTCATTCAACAAAGATTTATCCAATGCTCTGCTGGTGCCAGTTTGATTACAATTTATGGTGGAATCCATAAGTTCAGGTTTTTAAGTTTTTATGTAAATTCCAGTTAGTTAACATACAGTGTAATGCTGGTTTCAGATATACAATACAGTGATTCGACACCTCCATACAACCCCCAGTGCTCATCGTGACAAGTTCACTCCTTAATCCCCATCACCTATTTCATACATCCCCCCACCCCCTCTCCTTTGGTTACCATCAGTTCATTCTCCGTAGTTAAGATTCTGTTTCTTGATTTGCCTTTCTCTCTTTTTATTGGTTGGAAGATGAATAAAAGATAAAGGTGAGTGTTACATGGCTGAGAAACGACTTCAGTTACTGAACTGGTATGGATACAATTGGGCAAAGACGAGCATCTGTCATAAATTAAATATTTCCTATGTGCTAGTCATTGTGCTAAGTGTTTTATACGTTAACTTGTTTAGTAGAGAATATTTACATAAAGATTGTTATCCCGTTTTACAGACAAAAGACTGGGTCCTGGCAAGATGTGGTAACTTGCTGGTGTCAGATGTGGATTAGTAGCTTGCCAGGAAGTGTCAGGAAGCACCTGGTGCAGGTCTAAAGGGAGAAGGAGACAATTCTGAATTGTCCCCTAAAGCCACTGCTTGATTTTAGGGTACGTGCTTACCTGGGAAATTGTGAGAAGGAAGGAGATGAATATTGTCACAGGCCAGCCACTGCCAAAATGCCACACTATTAGCCAAGCCAGAGTTTCTAAAATCAAGATCTGGGCAAAGTGAAGGAAGAAGAACACTGGGTTGACCTTGAACATGTTCATGGCCTCTAATGTTCTCCGCAATTCTCGGACATCTTCCACCAGCTGGGACTGAGAAATAAATGTTCAAGGAAGGAATTAGTTCCCTCAGGGAACACAAATGAACACAATTAATAATCTCTTTTATTACTTTATTAATACCTTACTTTTATGAATAGAAATTTAAGGATATTAACAAATTTAATTGAGGAAAATTAAAAACATAAAACTATGAGCAAACAAAACCTTTTACAAAGGTTATGATAATATTTTTTTTTTCAGGAGAAGAGAAAAAATGGGTAGTGATTTGTAAACTGTCCTCAAACTGTTTTGGAACTCAGAAACAGTAGGGTTTGGCGGGGAGGTCTAGGAGTTATTGTCTAACAGTTGTTAGGGGAGTAGTGTCTAACAGTTGTCTTTTAAACCATCAGTATTGTTTCAGGTATTGATTGATCACCGATTATGCTTCAGGGAACTGTGTGGTCTGTATGGACTTGTGTTACCATACATACTTTACACAGAATTTTCTACCTCATCATCAGATCAGTTTTGCAAAGGGCCCTTTCATTAAAGATGATAAAAATAGAAAAATGCAGTTCATGTAAATTGGTTCAAAGGAAGACTTTCCTGTGAGCTGCTTGATGGGCCACTAGGAACAAGGCAGGATCTCTTGTGGCATTAGTGTGTGTGTGCTGATGTGTATGTGTGTCTGTGTGTATGTGTGGGAGGGTAAGTTTCCCGGTCCTATGTGTGTGTGACATGCATATGTGCATGTGTGTGCATGGTCAAGGCTAATATTGGTTTACAAGCTTGCCAATCAAACTGGAGAGTCAGTGCAAGAGATGGGAAGAAATATCTCTTAGCTTAACGACTAATGGGTTTGAAACCAGGACAGTTGACACAGCGACCAGGGCATAAGAAAGAAAACAAGACTGTTCAAGGAGATACACAAAAGGAGAGAAATTTGTAGCATAAAAAGAAAAAGCTATGAACATAATTCTAGAAGCAAAATTTTAATTTGGACTGGGGCCAGAAATAAGTGACTTGGAATCCCAGTTTTCTGATACACCAACTATGGGACTTTCAGAAAGCAATTTATTTTCCTTGGACTATAGTTTCACCAAATGTAGAAAAGGCTTCTGTTATGATATATTCACATCTTTCATCCAATAGCTATTTATGGAGTCTGTACTATATGTCTGATCCTGTGCAGGGGGGGTTCTTGAGTACACAGAGATAAGCAATATAGATAGATAGATACTTGGATACATAGATAGATAGATACATAGATAGATAGATAGATAGATAGATAGATAGATAGATAGATATTCCCTGCTCTCATGGAACTCACTTTAAAAGACACAGACATCAAACATTTTTATAATCAGTCACTGGACAAAAATTGTATCTAGATATATCTGGGCAAAAAAAGAGGTACTTGGAAACATGGAAATTCTGTTTGGTACAGGACCAAACATTTCTTTCCTTTTTACACAGAGGTTTAAGAATTCTGAGTGTCTAAGGAGGATGACATTATTTTGTAACACGTAGAAGCTACTCATTTATGGTATAGCAGGTTCACCCAGCCATGATGTCAGGCATCTCACAGAAAATGATCAGTTCTTGGATATGTCAGGAATCGCTCAACTGGCCTTTGTCCTCATCCCTCCGCATGTTTCTGAGTCCTGAGACCCCACTCACACTTTTGTGTCTCTCCTGGCTAGGCTCTTCTGGGGCAAGCTCTCCGATGAGCAGCGGCTTAAGGTACAATTTTACAATGTCAAGGTCCAGATGCATGGCTCTGAAGACATCCTGTAAATCACAGAGAATTGATAGAGGCTTAGGAGACACATGCTTATCTACAGAATAGTCCCCTTCCTTACCTTATCCTGTGCCCATCTTGGGAATCAGCAGACTCTATTACAGAGGATTTCTTCTAACCCCAGGTTGATGTCTCCAGTTGAACAATCAAAATTACCCTTGGAGATACTTTGTGAAAGCTTCATGCTGGAGATCCCCCAGCTTGATGCACTGCTTCATTAGGCAAGCCCAACACAGCCAGGATATTCCTGATCATTGGAAGGGATCGCTGTTTACTTTATTGAGCACCAGAAGAATTAATTTGCTGGAGTTAATAAGCGATGATGAATCCTTAAAGTCCAACATCAGGCTTGGTGGAAGTTGCCCACACAGAAACATGCAGCAACCATGACTAGCTGTGAAAAGCACATCTCCCATCAAATCTCCCTCTTGGTTCCTGGCCAAAGCCAAGAGGAATGAAACATTTGAGTTAAGTTATTTTTTTAAAAAACTGGTTAAAGTTGACATTGATAGTGTAGGATTAATGCACAGGAGAGAAAGGGAGTACAGCCCTTGAGGTCTGAGCTGTCTAAAGTACACGCTTTTCACAAAGTTTTTCACTGGAGGGGTCTCATCACTCTTTCTAAACAGTGCTAGGGCAGTCTCTGCAAGGGTTGTGACAGCCAGGCACATAGAGATGACCAACTGCTTTTCCCCATCTCAGGTCCATGTTAAGCAGCACCTTGTGGGTAGAGGCTATGTGAAGTGTGGTGGTTCCTATATCCTCCTTATATTTGGAACTAAAAGATATTCTCTTTCCTTCCAGGGATTTAAACCATTTTTGGGGAAGGAAAATTCTCCAAGAGGTGGACTTTCTAGGCTTTCTGCTAATATGACTTTGGGTACAGGAGTTATTAAAAGTGAGGGAATACAATCAACATCATAAGTTGAAAACATGGAAGCCACACCCACGACTCTAAAGTGCTGGTATCCCATAGTACTGACTAGGAAAATGGACCCTGGAGTGGCCTTTCTTCATTTAAATTCTAGTTTCTACTTACTAGCTGTGGAGCTATGAAGCTGTGGACAAGTCTCTTGACCTTGTCTGTGCTTCTGTTTTCTCTAACACAAGGGTGATGACAATAGCCAACCAATTCATAAAGTTACTTTAGGGATTAAGCGAGTCAGCATATTAGCCATCTTTCTTATATGTATACTTCTAGTGCTAAGAACTTACTATCTACATTCTCTTCAATACAGCACCTCAGAGATTTTCTTCCTATACTCCAATGCTTAATGTGTAATGAACTCTGAATTATTTTAGTGAATATAATGAAACTTCCATGTTCAAAGTGCAAAGCACCTTTAGATACATCTAAGAAATACGTAGAAGCCTACTTTCTAAGAAGGTGTTTATGTAATGAATAACATTAATTAGAAGGGTGCAATATCAGCTTTTTAGACTTACTTCTCCTTATGGTCTCTAGGTTCAATGATATAAAAAGGGCTTTGTATTTGCTAGAACCAGTCCAGTCCCTACTTTCCATTCTGCTTCTGCATACTTACTCTGACCCCCTTTGGAAATGCTATACTATATAATTTCACATTCTACAACTTTAAAACTTAGTTTCCTGAGCCAGGAAGACAGCCATCCAGTGATTAAGAAGGCTATTAAGTATTTCAGAATGATCCACATTGGCAAAATATTCTACCTGTTCTTTAAGAGCAGATAGGATGGAAAACATTCCGGTGGATCAAGATAAGAAGGTAGAAGAAAGGTAAGCCATTGAAATTTCATTTTACTGTGAGCAGTCATTCAGAACCTGGAGCAGTGTGCTGACAAAAACATTCTTCTGGGTTCATCGTTTGTTTGTTTGTTTGTTTGTTTGTTTGTTTGTTTTGTTGGTTGGTTTTGGTGGGGGGTTATTTGTTTGTTTGTTTTTTGATTCACAGCAAAATCCATAGGCAACACTGCAATAACAGATCCTAAAGACCAACAGAGTTTTTCCAGAATAGTAAGCCTTGCCCTGCCATGTGGACCTCTTTTCATTGTACTGATGAGCAGTACAACAAAGGAGTTTACATAGTCTTAGAATATTCAATGTAAAAGAATTTCCTAATAGAGTCTGGATATTGTGGAAGTTGTGAAATCCTCTTTTTGAAACACCTGTAAAAACAGGCTATGTTATCATATCAACACACTTGGGCGAGTATATTCGTGCTGAAGGAAGGAGAGGGGGTAAAATGAAGGGGAGATGGGATAGTGCTAACTTCTGTTGAGCGTATCTTGTGTACCAGACAATCTATGGGCCAACTCATAATCATCACCTTAGATCTGTGAGGTTCCATCATTTGTGCTATAAAGATAAAGATACCAAGTCTTTGAGGAGAGAAAGTCTTGTCCAAAATGCCACAGCAAATAGGTAAATAGTAGAGCCAGGATTTGAACTAAAGTCTATGTGACTTTAAAGCCATGAAGCTGTAACAATTTATTCTATCCTTAACATGTATAATTCTTTTTCTGAAAGGCCTCTCAAGAGAGAAGTGATGCCAGATAGTTTGGGGTGATGCAAAAATCTGTATGTATCTGCTGGGCATATAGTAATGATACCTCTCCATATTAGGTTTTAATCCCCTGAATTGCTTTGCCTCTGGCTTCAACCTGCCTCTCCAGGCTTACCTTTCACCATCACCCTTCATGAGCCATTTGTCCACCAGACATCTTCCCATTCAATGAACATTCCATGCCTATCTATTGTTCTGAAACTTGGCACATACTGTTTCCTTTGTCTTAACTACCTTCCTCCATTTTCTCTCTATAAATACTCTTCCTCACCCCTCAAGATTCAGATTAAATAATGCCTCCACCTAACTTAGGAAAGTTATTTACCATCTCCTGTGGCTCCTGTAGCCCCTAGAGCTTTTCAAATTATATTATAATGAAACTGTGTACCTGCCCCCTTCTCTAGTGGTCTTTGTGTTTTTCTTTTTTAAAAATTAGCATAATATTCATATAGCCTTATATTGGCTTCAGGTGTACAAAAGAACGATTTGATATTTGCATGCATTGCAAAATAATCACCACAATAAGTCTGGTTAACATCTGCCCCCATACATAGTTACCAAATTCTTTTTCTGGTGATGATAACTTGTAAGATTTAATCTCTCAACACTTTTCAAATACGCAATACAGTATTATTAACTATAGTCACCATGCAAAACATTACAACCCCCATGATTTATTTATTGTAGCTGGAAGTTTGCAGTTTTGAACTCCTTCACCCTTTTATCCCACCCCGTACCTCCTGCCTCTGGTAACCACCAATTGGTTTTCTGTATCTATGAGCTTGATATTTTGTTTTCTTTCTTAGATTCCACATATAAGTGAAATCATATGCTATTTTTCTTCCTCTGTCTGACATATTTCAATTAGCATAATGCCTTCTGGGAACATCCAGGTTGTTGCAAATGGCAGGATTTTGTTCTTTTTTATGGCTGAATAGTATTCTATCGGGTGTGTGTGTGTGTGTGTGTGTGTGTGTGTGTGTGCGCGCGCGCGCGCGCGCGCGTGCACGCATGCATGGGCATCACATTTTCTTTATACATTCATCTGTAGCTTTGTAGTATGTATTGATATCAGGTAATCCAGGTGGGTTATTTCTCAAGATTGCTTTGACTATTTGGGGTCATTTATGGTTCCAATACAAATTTTAGGATTATTTAATCTATTTTCATGAAAAATGCCATTGGAATTCTGATAGAGAATGCATTGAACCTGTGGATTGTTTTAGGTAGAATGGACATTTTAACAGATTAAATCTTCCAACCCATGAGCACAGAATGCCTTTCCATTTGTTTGTATCTTCCTCAATTTCTTTCATTAATGTCTTAGTTTCTAGGGTGCAGGTCTTTCACCTTCTTGGATAAATTTGTTCCAACGTATGTTAGAGTTATTGAAGACAAAAGCCATGTACTATTGATTAAATTATTCCTACTGTCTCGTTTTGCCTGGAATATGGCATGTGGCTCAGTGGATGCCTGATGAGTAAGGGAAAGGAGGAATGAAGAGATGAATATAAGCTTTCTCTAACAAAGAAAAAGTTGGGAGCATTCAAAAGTGTTGAGCTCAGAGGATACAGGTCTTAAGAACCAATGTCTCTTCCCTACCCAGCATCTCCCATTTTCATCTGTTAGCTTTTTGGCTCCCTTCTTAACCATAATCTCTACTCCTTAATCTATTCATAAATTTGTACCAACATTCATTTCAAAACGGGTTGTTTCGACACAGGCCTGAGACAAACCCCTGCATTTACAAACTTAAGTACTATCAAGAGGTTGTCCCCTGCACAAAGGCACCCATCCAAGAGGGTAGGTATGGGCTGAAATCCAGCAAACGTTCTGTTTGCCAAATCTTGTGCTGCAACCACCCAAGGAGTGTGCCTTCCTAATCTACACTAAGGCACAGTGCAGGGTAGCAAAGGACTAAGCTGCCTTATATTGGGGAAATTACTTAATTTCTCAAGCCTCAGGTTTTTTTCTAAATGAGGATAATAATGTCACCCACTCGGCCTAACGGGTTTACTAATGCTTCCATTCATTTATTCAGTCATTCTATAAAACCTAATTGAGGATCTTATCTTAGCCTAGTAGCTAAGAGATTTGGTTTTGAAAGCCAGACCAAATAAGTAAATTAATAAGTGATTGCACTTTTTGTATTATATTTAGTTTGTCTGGGGGAAGAAATTCTGGAAATAAAACACCAGTGAGAAATATATATACACACAGTCACAAAACAAGGTAACTAGAACAAGGATTTTGATTTATTCATCTCACAAAAGCTCACCAGACTAGTCAACACCCAACCACATATGCATTACCACATCTTTGAGTAATTTCTCTTATGCTTACTCTTCTCTGGTCTCATGTGCTCCAAGGCAAAGGCTAGAACAAATCCCCTCATATTTTGGGTAGTACATGAATTATGAATAGGTCAGTTTGTAAGGAGAATGCCGTCTTTGCCCTTTATCTGGGAGAAAGCGTTTTCGGAATGGAGAATGTTCACTTAAAGTCACCCAGATTCCCCTTCACCCACAGGAATAAGCAGAGGGTTATTTTTCCACTGCAACTCATTTCATTGTTTGAGAACTTTCATTATTTGAAGGCTCTTCCCTATACCGAGATTTTTTTCTGTGATACTTTCTGCTGAGCTCCAGCCCCAGTTCTCTCTCTCTCTGCTCTCCCTCCCAAACCTGCTCATCCTCCTGGCTTCCCTATTCTGTCATGGACATAGTCACCCAGTTCACTATGTCACATATGCACAAGTCAGACAGACTGTTTCTCCACGATTACTCAACCAGTCACTCATCACATTTTATAAATTATGTCTCTTAAACATCCTTTGCAGCTACCCCGTCTTTTCCATTCCTGTGGTCAGTGCCTTGTTAGGACTTTCAACATGTTCCCTGGGCTCCCTCCTTCATTTTGGCTGACTGTTCTTCAGTACAGCCATCACTTAGCTGCCAGACTGGCCTTTCTGAAAGAAAGCATGTCCTCATGGCCCATCTTCACCTTTAGTGCCTCAGCACCCCCCTCTCTCTACTTCTCCACCTATTTTCTACTTGAATCATTGTTCTGGTGAGAACCAGATAATTTAAGAAATGTTGACAACCCAGAGAAGATGCAACTACTCGTACTGATTACTACTTTCACTTTCACTAATGCTTAGAAATCTGGGTTGGTTTTGTCCTGGTGGTTGCCGATGGGGATGGATGCTGTGCTAGGGAAGTGTTATTATGTGTAGTGGAAGAGGAGAAAGAAGAGGAAGGCATGGCTCAGCTCTCAAGAAGCTTCCTCTCCCTCTCCTTTCTCTTTTCTCTTTCTCTACCTCTCCTTTCTCACATTCTGTCCTCCTTATGCCATGATAGTCAATGACGCTAATTGAGCACATACCATGGGCCAATATTGTGCTAAGCAAAAGAAGTGGTTAAGCTGGGATGCCCATTCTGGCTGGGTGTTTCCTCCTGATGTGAATCCTGTTTTCACTCCACCTCTGCGAAAAATCCTCTCTTCCTCCAGCCCTAACCTCACCTCCACTGACTGCATGCCACTCTTTTGAACTGCATACAGCTCCCCTGTCTTCCACATGGTAGTCCTCCAAATAGCTGGATGAACTTTTCTATATTTCCTCTAAGTTTTGGTTATCCTTTCCCTGTCATACTGGCCTTTGGCCATCATGAGAAAGAACATGAGCTTCTCAGGGTCTTTCTTAGAGTGGGGACTTCAGAGATAATAAGTGGGTTGAACAGCACTAGGATACGAACTTGTTTTCTTTGTTCTAGATATTTTGTTCATGTACATGTATCACAAGGTTGCATTTATGCCTTTCATGGAACCCAGAACGTACTGTTGTCTTACATGAAGACTGTGCCCAACTATTGTTTCATAAGCATGTCTCATCCTCAAATGCTTTGTAATCCTATTTTAATAATTGCAAAATAGCCCATCATATGGATATATTGATAACTATATAATCAATTATTCTTGGACTTACAGGTTGTTTCTGACTTTCCCCAGTGAACTCTTCTCAGGTAAAAATACTGGGCCTAGACTCTAATTATTACCACCATGCCATTAGTTTTAAATCATATAGTTTGAAAACAGACAACTCATATGGGAAATAACAGGAACTTATGTACCCATTTTGTTTTGTGGATTTATTTGTCTTGCCTTTTCTTTGGAGAAAATTACAACCCATCTCAGAACTAAGTAATAATAAAACAAAAGCACTGCTATTTTTTTTTTCAGTTTTTAATCTCTGCCAAGCGAGATGAAGGTATTATTATCCCTAATTTCTAGATGAGGAAGCCAAGGCTTCAAGAGTTGCATCAACCTCCTCAAGACATTCTTAGTAAGTAGTTGAGCTCAGATACAAGCCAACCCTTTTCCATTCCCAAACCTGTACTCTTAATCATTACGCTGGACCCCTAACAAGGGTTTTAGAATAGCTGACTACATGAATGAGCAAATTAATGATCTATCACTATTCAGCGTTTATGAGGAAAGTAGAAGCTTCAAGGAGAGTTTCCATGTAAATAAAGGAATGGTACTCTTCACTGGGCAGGTGCGGTCATGGGTTGAGGACCAGCTAACAGAGACTATGCTTTCTTTGGTCCACAGTTGCCTTTCAGGGCACAACCTGCAAACACCTCTTAGGTTGTAGAGTAAGTCTCTGATTGTAGGTCCTTTATGTCCTGGCCTCGTTCACTAGAGAGAATGATGCTTCTCCACCATGGGCTCCTCTGTTCCCAATCAGATGACACCAAATATAATCAAGATTTCTAAGCTGGTGGTAAACAGGAAATAATAATCACACCTCTGAGGCTATGGATGCCAGTGAGATAAATCATAATAGTTAGAATTTAATGAAACTTTATTAAGTGTTTGGCATTGTGCTAAACACTTTACAAGCATTAGTCCCATTTACCATAGACCAGTTAGATTGGTAAGGTCATTTCCATTTTCCAAATGATGAAGCAGAGGCTGCGAGCATTTCAACAACTTTCCCACGTTCATGTATCCAGTTGCCAAGCTCAGGCTCCCTGAATTCTGAGTAGCTATGGGGTATTACATTTGTCAGAACTCCTCTGGAGCCTCCCATTCTTCCTGAACCATCTTCCTTTGCAAGAATCTTTTCTCCAAACATTTTTGGATTTACTTACATAAAGTCTAGGGTACATGGCTGGCCACGCTCAGGATTTTCATTCTTAAGATATGAATCCCAAGGTGGCATGGGTATTTTATCCTAAAGTCCTGATGGTTTTATTTTATTAATTAATTCCACCTTGTTGGATGTGGAATCATGGTTTTTTTTCCCTAACTTCTTAGAGATAAACATCATCAGAAAATTAAAGATTCATCAGCTCAGGTGTCTCAAGCTGAGTGAGTTTATCAGTTATTTCCAAGGTGGTTGAAGGCCTGCATCTTTGCCAACACATCATCTGAGCTGATCCTGTGACTTGGGTTAGAAAAGCACTATCCATAATTGTAGGTTTGTGTTATTGTTATTAACATTTTGATGCCTATCATGTGAATTGCTGTCTTCCTTTTACACACCCCATTTATAAGAGTCTGAGAAATTTCTAGATGGGCACAGACGTGATTTTTCCCAAATTTTACTCATGCATTTGTAACTTTCTTCTTAAAAGACAGTGACAGATGGTAGCCACACTTGTGGTGAGCATAGCTTAGTGTATAGAGTTGTTGAATCACTATATTGTACACTTGAACTAATGAAATGTTGTGTGTCAACTATACTAAACCAGGAAGCAAACAGTGACTCCAATTGAAAACACAACACCAAGAGAAAACAAAATCCAAAATACACAAACAGTATCCACTGTCAGCATCTGAGCCCATCCCAAAATAGGAGCTAGTCCTTGAAGCTTATTTGGTTTCAGGTTCTTGCTGGATAGGAATCCTGAAAAATTGGTTTGGGAGATGAGCAATTGTGGAGTTTGAGCACGTACTCAAAATGCTTTGGGAAAGAGAGCCAAGTCCCAGCCACCCACCAGTCAGAAGGGAGAAGGCAGAGCTTTGAGTTCCTTACCGTGGCATCTTCCCCAGCATAGTGGTTGAGGACTCGGCTCCCCCCCGGATGCTTGTTGGCCCAGGCAGTAACATCGTAGACCTTGCGATTGATCACCAGCCACTGATCAGCCTTCTGATTGTGTTTCTGGATCTCCTGCCAGCTGTACATGTTGAGACTTTTTCTGGGCACGCCACACTTTCCATTTGCCTCCTGCTTTACAGAGATCTCTCCTCTCCCATTTGCTACTGGTTTCCCATTCGCTTGATACTTCTCACCCAGGTATGGCTGACCCTCTCCTACAAGGTCCCCATTACCTGCATGCTTGTCTTCAAGCTTCATCGTCATTGTACCCCTCTGATTTCTAGGTTGGCTCCTGAAATTTCTAATATTTGCGTCTGATTAGACCATAAAATGACACTTTTCCTTCCTTCTTATTCTACTGCAGTACAATACTGCAGTAGAATACTACTGATGCCTGCACAGAAAACTTTTTAACCTAGTTATCTCTTCACATCCTGAGAATGAGCTCATCCCCAGCCTCACACTTCTCTGTCTGTCCTGATTTTCTCTGCCCAGATAGAGGCTTGGTCACCTTCCTTCTCTCTGCTGGCTGATGTCTTAGCAGCATCCTCTTTCATCATTAAATGTCCCCTGGTAAAGAGCTTGGACTAATCACAGTTGGTCTGAAAGTTGTGGCCTGCCCCAGGGCTGTGGGGCAAGGCTCAGGTCACAGGGCTGTCCTACACTGCCACTCCATGGAGTTGGGTTCCCCAGCTCTCTGGCGTGCCTGTGGATAGAGACATTTAGGTTTGTTAATTCCACATGTGGTTGAAATGTATTGAATTGTCTTTCCATCATCTCTGTGTAATCGAATTGCCCCAACCTCTGTCTGAATGATATAGTTGACCCTTGAACAACACACAGTCAAAAAATCCACATATAAAACTTGGACTCTCCCAAAACGTAACCAGTAATAGCCTACTACTGAAGAAGCCTGATTGATAGTATAAAAGGTCCATTAACACAGATTGTGTATGTTACATGTATCATATACTTTACTCTTACAATAAAGTAAGCTAAATAAAACAAATAATTAAGAAAATCATAAGGAAGATAAAGTGTATTTACAGTACTGTACTGCATTTGTTAGAAAAACATGGATATAAGTGGACCCACATAGTTCAAACCTGTGTTGTTCAAGGATACACTGTATTTCCATTGGAACAACCACATCCCTCTCCTCCAGGCCACAGAGGCTGATCCAGGAGAGCTACCCAACCTAAACTGAACCAAGATCTCCTTCTGGAATTGTCTAATATCTTGAATCAAGGAGATGTAAATTTAGGATATTAACAAGGGTTACTTTCTATCATTTGGACTGGGAAGCCAAAACGTTTGTCCGTACCAAGTGCAAAAAGTAAGGAGATACCAGGAAAAAAATTTCAAGGTTATAAATTTCGGAAGTTTTCCTGGATAGAATTCTCATAATACTACAAAGACTGATACCACATGCTCCATGAGAAAATGGAGATTTGTACCATGTTTACTATTGTATCCGTAGGTCTAGCACAGTATGCATTTAATAATTATTTGTTCAATGGTTGAACAAGTAGGGCACCAAGCAGAGGAAATAGCTGGATGAAGGAACTGGACATCTGGTCCCAATTACCTCGATCCTGGAAGGTCTTATATCTCATGGAGGATTATTTGACTACCATAGCTGATTTCATCAAAGTTCCCCAAAGAATTTTGCTGAACAGCAGGTACTTATGAACCTTGCCCTGTGTTTCCACGAATCCCCCTACCCAGTAGTTCACTCACCTCCCAGTTCTAATTAGATTATATATTTTATTAAATGGGTGTTTGAGGTAACATCGATTTGCCATTCATTCAGTGAACACTTATGAAGTTCAAATATGTGTAAAGCACAGCTAAAATTGATTGTTTCCTCTGCTTTAAAAGTGTCCTAATAGGAAAGCAGTTACTACCTGCTTCAACAAACAAAATAGCAATACCTACTTTAGGATCAGCAGTTTCATGGTATCATCTCATCAGAACATAAGAAGTCTCCCATGTATATATGTGAAGTCATGAATTCCATCATATGAGAGACTCAGAGAGTGAGGATTTAAAAAAAAAAACAATTTTAATTATCCCAAGCTTGAGTAATTTATGTTGACTTTTTCTGCTTGCTTCTCAGAGAGGTGGGGCACAGACCTCGTCTGAGATAAACTAGAAGATGATTCTCTGGCCATAAAGGTAAATTGCATTGCTGTGAATTATGAAGTTGGATGTGTATTTAGAGATCCTGAAGGTCATGGGACTTGTGGCTGCCTGTTCAGAGGGGTGGTGGCCGACCTGTGTTAAAACAAATGCTGAACCAGTCATCTGGGCTTCTAGTCCCCATTACTGATTAACTGGATGCATTTCAAAGCCATTTTCCCTTTCTGGGTCTCCAAATCCTCACCTCACATTGAGAGATTGCATCAGATAAAGTTGTTCTCAGACTTGAGAACTTGGAGATCCCAAAGAATAAGAAGCCAAAAACTATCACTTTGGCCGATCATTATCAGATAAAGTTGTTCTCAAACTTGAGAACTTGGAGATCCCAAAGAATAAGAAGCCAAAAACTATCACTTTGGCTGATCATTTGGTATCAAAATATTCAGGACCACAAACACAAAACACTTGAACACCAAAATTGCATAGCAGAATTTGCTAGAAGTTGGTCATCCTAATACACATATTATTTTTTATAACTCAAATGAAACCAGAATCCTTCACAGAGTACTTGAGGATGCCAAGAAATACTATATTGGATAGTATCTGAGGTTCCTTCCAGCTCTCAGATAAAAAGAAACCATGTCTGAAAAACTTCTTTTTTCTTTTTCGGTAGTAGAACGTAGTGATTCATCCTTTATACATAACATCCAGTGCTCACCCCAATAAGTGCCCTCCTTAATACCCATCACTGATCTAGCCCATCCCCTGATGAATCTCCCCTCCAGCAACCCTCAGTTTGTCCTCTGTATTTAAAAGCCTTACCGACGGATGTTGAAACTATTGTGGTAACCATTTCACAATATATGTAAATCACATCATCATGCTATTTGCCTTAAACCTATATAGTGATGTATGTCAATTAGTTTTTAATAAAACTATAAAATATTTTTTTTTAAAAAGAAACCATATCTGATTTCCCTGGTGTGATAATTTCTTCAATGCTCTTCTGTGACGATAGTTGAAGCACACTTCCGATTCTGCTCTATCATATGTGGAGATTAAGCCTACAGATAACATGAGATTTCATAATAGACACTCCTCTCCTGAGAACATATGTGGCAAACATTTAACTAGGCATTTTTGGAGGATCCACAAGAAAGGGTGAACGTGTGACCTCTGCCCACCGCTGGTTTACCATCTGCTACCCTTTTGTATTTTCTGTGCTCCTACATTAGACTATATGTGGACTCACAAAGGGGACACTGTGCATGCTGGCGCGTGCCACCCTGCCTACCCGGGGACTCCTGTTAATGCTTCAAAACTCGGGTTAAGCAGCACTTTTAGTTTTTCCTGATCCACCTTGCTAGAGCTGGATCCCCTCTGTGCTCTCCCCGTCCCTCCAGCACAGTGTGATTGTAGCTCTTGTTGCGTCTTGACTGAACTGTTGTCTATTTCCGCCATGAGTTTGTGAGTTATTTGAGGGACAAGCCACTTTCATTCCTGCATTTTTCAAACCTGGCACAGCCTAGTCCTCAGTACTTGAGGACAGAGTGAATGAGTGGCTCGATGGATAACAAAGACTCAGAAATGTTCACATTCTCCTCTGTCATATATTCTCTGTGATGGACGGGGCAAGTCTCAGTTAACGCCTGGCTCCCTTCCCATCTTAGCAGTGCCAGGCCTTGGGACTCATTTCAGTGCTGTCCCTGCTTGTTCTCTCCCACTCTCATTAGAAGTGTCCTTAGGTCTTTCATTCCAGGTGTGTTCATTTTGTTTTGTTTTGTTTTGTTTGTTTTTGTTTCTGTTGTGTTTTTTTTTTTTTTTTGGATGTGCTGTTCACAGTCTTGTGTCATCTGCATCATCTTTAGATCTGATGATAAATGGGAAGCCTGCAAAAAAGGAGGAAAGGTGATTTCTGAAGGCTTAAAAAACCCTTCAGATGACAAGACAAAGACCCAAACTTTGGGTTTCTAACAGGTGTTTGCTGCTGCAAATGGCTATTTCATGCCTGCGGGGAATGATTTCAGTAATAAAAACTCAGCTCTGCAGTTGATTTTCTGATTCTTGTAGTTTTGTTACTTTTTATGGCAGAAGTATTAGGTTCCAAAGTGTTAATTACCATTTCTCAGGCAGTCTGCACAGCTGACCCTTAGCCTGGTTTTGCAGGAAAGATTCAGAATAGTTAGGAACCTGCTCAAAGTCACAGAGCTAGAAAGTGACTTGACCAGGATTTGGACATGGCTCCAAATGGCTCCAGCTGAAGCTCTTTCTATTTTCTCACAGTGTCATCTGTCTATAACTAACTTTATTGGATGTCTGTTTGTTGTCAGGCTGCATCCTGGTAACCCTCTGTGTTTCACCCTCTGTTTGGGCAGAGCCTTTGAATATGTCATAAAGGAATTTCTCTTCAATTTCTGACCTAGTGTCTGTGCGTCAATCCCAAACTGGAGGAATGGAATACTGAGGATCTCCCAGTCCTGTCCTTTCACCAAATCAGGTGCCAAACACTCACTGTGCCCCTGGCATTGTGTGAGGCCCTACAGGAGATGCCAAGATCAATAGATTAGTTCTTCCCTTACAATATATAAGGGGAACAAAATAATTTTGCAAATAACCATAACACAGCATCTTACAACTGCCATGAAAGTGGTATAAAACCCACTGTGGGGAGTCAAAGTTGGAAGAATTCTTATTTGTTTGCCATGAAAAAGGAAACCTTCATAATGGAGATATCATAGAATTAGACCATGAAAGACTGAGAAGCTCTCCAATGGCAGTTCTCAGGGAGAACACATGGGCACAGGTGATAAACAAATATCTACGTTTGCAAAAATAAAGAGCAGAGTGTGGGAATGAAGAACACTCAAACTTTCTGGGTCACAGCATGAAAAAAAAAGCAGGTTTGGAGAAAAAATAGGAATTATTGCAAAGGTTTGGATCACAAAAGGCTTTGAATACCGAGCTTGAGTAATTGAATCCACACATTCTTGGAGATCCTGGGATTTCTACAATTTTATTTGTAGGAGAACCTCAGATTGTGTGTGAAGAGGCATGTTTTTGTAAGAGCTTTATTTGAAAGATGACGAATTGGGAAAGACTGAAGAAAGCAGACTGGAATGGGGAAAGACCAGAGGCCGAGAAAACACTGATGGTTTGCACCATGGATTAAGGTGAAATGTAATAAGGATTTGAAAACGACTAAGAGTGGTGAGAGTAGAGGGGGAAGGAGGTTGGCATCTCCTAGCATTTTCATCACAACCACATGCACCATGCCTTGACTCTTGTAGAGATATCAAGAAATAATATTGCTTGTAGCAGCTCCAGTTGGTAGAATTGACAGCTGCAAAGATTCACTTTTTCCTTTCTTAACTTAACACTGTGTCAAATGCAGCATTTATTACCCTGAGCAGGTAGTCCAGATTTCTGCTTTGTCTCATTAGCTGGGTACAAAATATTAGTTGGTGAAAACCCAGCGACACCGCATTTAAAAAGAACATCAAATATCTGAAGAAAAAAAATAAACTTACTGAAGATTAGAGATGGGTGACTTATGGACTACTGGAATGAGCCCCAGAATGGGAACCAGGAGGTTGGAATTCTTGCAATGGTCTGTCCCTATCTACCTGTGGCTTGGGGACAGCCATATACTCTTTCTGAGCTTCAGTGTCCTTCCGATCAAAGGGTGAGGTTGGGGCTCTGTAGGCTTTCAACTCTTCCCAGTGATAGAGCCCTTGGTTCAAGTAAGTCCTTGTGAGGAATCCAAGACATAAAACAGATATATGAGGGGTGCCCCAGTGGCTCAGTCAGTTAAGCATCTGACTTTGGCTCAGGTCATGATCTCACAGTTCATGGGTTCATGCCCTACGTTGGGCTCTGTGCTGACAACTCAGACCCTGGAGCCTGCTTCGAATTCTGTGTCTCCCTCTCTCTATTCCCCACACCCTCTCTCAAAAATAAATAAACATTAAAGTTTTTTTTAAACAGATATATGAAACATGCAGTAGTAAGACTGGGGTGAGAAGCTTGAATCTTGCTTGGCCTCTGTATAAGCTTCCCTGCCTCCAATCTCTGGGGCTCTACGAGGCATATCAGAATTCTAGTGACATTGCAGATTATTAGATCGTCTCACATATTTCTTTAAGCTCATCATAGTGACTCGTGAGTTTCCAGGCAGAAGTTCCACACTGAGTTACTTTTTGCTTTCATGATCCTGAGTTTTCCAGAAAGATAAAGTTACATTCTATACATGGTGGCTTTCTCTCAATGCCTTAGACACCTCAAATTTCTTCGTGCTTTGAGATTTTGCTTTAGTTGAGCCAGGGCAATCTTTTCCCAAGTTTCTCCATATTTTCACATGATTTGCTTCTTTCTCATCATTTAAACCTCTACCTAAATAGGTTCCCAAGGAGTCCTTCCATTAGAGGCCAATTTGCCAGGAAGCTCTTCCTGCAAGGGACCTGCAAGGGACCCCAGGAATGTGCTCACACAATGATATGTTTGCAAAAGTTACTTGATTATAATGACTGTGTCCTCCTTCTCTCATTTTTCCCACTGTCACACTTTTCCTTGTGGATATCTTTTGAAACTTCATGCCTCAATTTCCTTCTCCACAAAATGAGAATAATAACAGTGTCTAACTCCCAGTGTGGTTGTAAAGATTACGCATGCTCTTACATGAGGAGTGCTTAGAACAGTTAGCGACTGGTATGCAATAAATACTCATTATTTTATTGTTGTCACCATCCCGAGAAATCAACACAACAGTAGACATCCTGCTGGGCTCAAGTTCAGGCCAGGCCACCGTAGACTGTAAGTAACTTACTAATACTAAAGTCCCCCCGCCCCCTTATCTGAAACTTCATGTTCTGTACTTCCAGTTACCCACAGTCAATATAGTCAGGAATCAGATGATCCCCTTTCTGATGTTTTCAGAGGGTCAGTAGTAGCTTAACATCACATCACAATGCCTACATCATTCACCTCCCTTCATCTTATCAGGTATACATTTTATAATCTCACATCATCACAAGAAGAAGGTAAGTAGAGTACAATAAGATATGTTAAGAGAGAGACAGAAAGCGAGACACCACAGCACATAACTTCTGTTACAGTCTATTGCTATCATTGTTCTTATTTTTAGTTATTGCTAACCTCTTACTGTACCTAATTTATGGATTAAGCTTTATTACTGGTACTTAAGTATAGGAAAAAACAGAGTATATACAGCATTTGGCACTATCTTGGTTTCAGGCATCCTCTGGGGGTCTTGGAATGTACCCCTGTGGGCAAATGGAGATGATTGTACTAAGAATATCAAAGCACAAATGGCTGAAACTTCTTCTCCTAGAGTTGTAACTTTCAGAGAGAAGGAGCTTAATTATCTCCCTCTGCAATATCTCTAGAGAGAAAATTCAGTGTATGTTTTTCTTATTTTTTCCTCCTTAAGAAAAGTACTATCTTTGAACTTGATATAATCTTGGGATGGAAGCAGGAGAGGGAAAAATCCCATATATATATATATATATATATATATATATATATATATATATATATAAAATCTGAGTTGTGTGTGTGTGTGTGTGTGCACGCAAATATTAAAAAAATGGTTTTCTGGTTTTGTAGATAGGTATTTAGAGTGACAGGGAGTTATACCTTTAAACATTAAATGTGTGCAGTGGTATAAGTTGAATTCTAATTCACATATTTTTTCCTTTGGACTCACCTACCCCACACCCAAGCATGGTGGGGCTTATGGGAGGCTTATCCTCATGCTTCATTTACAGTGAATATAATAATTAAAAATTAATATTAATTAAATATCATTAAAATAAATTAATACAAAATTAATATGAAATTAAAATACAATAATTACATCATGTGTGACAAAAGCTTCAAAAGTGAAGTAAGCATCACTAGGAGCATCATTCAGAATAGGATGGGGAGGATATTGAGGAAGCAGGACGGATTCACTTCCCCTGCTTCCATTTTTGAAAAACCACGGGTTTGTGAATTTTGTCATTTGCTGCTTGTCAGCTGCACCTCGACCACCTCCTGGAACACATCCTTCCAATTTGGACTGAAACAGAGATAATACAACATCTGTTCACTAAATGGCCAATCGTGTCTTAGAGAGTCATTTTAACCCTGTCAGCACCAATCTTAGTTCCTTCAAACCAACTTATGTAACCTCGTGGTTTCTGCCTTTCTAAGCCTGCCCTCACCGCTTGCAATTCAGAGCACACTTTCAATTTCTGGCCTCTCTGCATCTCCCAGATTGCAAGCCCCAAACTCCAAATAAACACTTTTGGTTGTTTTACAGCCTCTTCTTGCTCAGCATATGTTAATACACCATTATATAAGCATGTGTGTGTGTGTGTGTGTGTGTGTGTGTGTGTGTGTGTGTATGTGTGTGTGGTTTTAGCAAAGTAAGATGGAAAAAGTTATTTTCCAGCCACTTTGCCCACTGTCACCAGCTTCTCTGGATAATTCCGAGCCCCACAATAGCAAATTTTCAGGTGTGCATTATTTGGTCGGTTACTTCAATTTCTCACTACATGGATACAGACTGAATTAATTAAGTAAAAAAAAAAAACCTCTGGAAGATGTGTATGCAATATTACCAACATTATGCAAGGGACTCTCTAAAGATTTCCCTTTGCACTTGAGACAATTGTAGAGACGTCCAAGGTGAGAATTTGGAGAGACAGAGCCATTTTGGTCCCTCTGTGCTTGTGTGTGCGTATCTGTGTCATATCCCAGGGATCAGGGAATTGTATGCAGTCAAGTAACTCATTCCAGGGTAAGAAATTGGAACCAAGCTGCAGTCTAAACTGCCTTTCTCAGCATGAATCAATGGATTTCTAACAAGCCAGAGCAAGACACAGAAGGTAAGCCAGATGAACCTAAGGCATGTGTCTTGTTCAACTTTGCACCATGCGGTAGTATAAGTGGGCAACCAAGTGATGGTACTTTTAGTATTCCTAATAATGTCCTGCATTTGAAATGCGCCAATCTCTTTCATATTTGAAATGCGCCAATCTCTTTCATATTTGAAATGTGCCAATCTCTTTCATATTTGAAATGGGCCAATCTCTTTCATATTTGAAATGCGCCAATCTCTTTCATATTTACTTTGGAATTTAATTCAAATGCCAGTAGTTAAAAGCTGGGTATATTATCTTTATTTTACAGATGAGGAAACAGACTCAGAGAAGTTAAGGTACTGCCCAAGTCACAGAGCAGGTAACGCTTAATGGCTCTGAGGCCTGGCACCAGCTCTTTTCTCTCTAAATTGACTCTTCTTATGTCTCAGATGCCTTCATTTATTGGAGTGATTTAAAGAAAATGAACAAACGAATGAATGAATGCATGCGTGCATGATGGCCTAGGTAGGCCCGCCTCAGGATTGGAGAGACTAGCCTGGGAGAGAGGACCCAGACAGAAGACCCATCAGGATCCCTTTGAGAAATCTAGACTGTGGTGTTGGAAGTAAATGGCAAATGTAGCAAGGAAGAAACAATTTATAGTGTACTCAGTTGTACAAATAATCTGTATTTTGACATTTTTTTCTGTAGCCGACTCCATCTTAAGTAGCACTCAACATGCCGCTGAGTGGCAGTGACCACTACCCTTGAGATCAATCCGTTAAACACAACTGAACTGATCTTTTAAGGTCCTGTCTTCCAGACGCCTCATCTCCCTGCTTCTTTCCAAGTTGACCTCTAGAGGTATAGGGAAGGGGTCTCAGCAGACTGTAAGGTGATTGAAATAGGAGGGGTTTCTTGGAGTCACCTATGGGAACTTGTCCTCTTGGCATCCTGGTGGCGACAGTACCTTTCCTGCCAACCTACTTGTTTCTCATCATCTAGTGGCTGCTGGCTTCTTCATTAGCTGGTGATCACCAGTTGTCTTATCTCTTGCATGGGAAGGGTACTGTGGACTTGTCTTCATGGTCTCACTCTCGTCTTGTTGGCGATGATGGCGTCAGTTATAAGAAGAGGTGCAGAGAGTCTGGGAAGGTTCTGGTATACCTATTGATTGAGTCCATTTATGGGGCCAATATCCCTCAGTGTCAAAGCAAACTAGATCTCCAACTACTCCTGCCTATGAGAGCACCCACTACCCACCGTCCTACCATTTCACATCTCTCTTGAAACCTTAGTGCCCATCACCCAACTTCCCAGCATGTGCCTATATGCGTGAGGTGGTCTCTGTATATTGTTGAGTTAGCCAGCCATGAGGGCCTTTGGATCCTGGATGGATAATGCCTGGATATTGGCTAGTAAGGAACACCTAGTTCTGACCCAGACTTATGAACCTCAGAGTCTCTTGACCTACCCCAGGGAAACTTATTGCAAATTCAGAGATGGGGTGAATGTAGTATGAGAACTTAGAACAATTAAAATACGAATGAGTATTTATTGAGTATCTACAGTATGCCAGACACTATTCTAGGTACTAGAGAAAAAGCAAGGGAGTGGGAGTTGGAGGTTAGGAGAAGAAAAAAGACAGAAAAAATGCACACCTTCACGTAGCTTATATTCAAGAATGAGTGTCAGACAATAAGTAAAATAACTAAGTAAAATATATGGTGCCTTAACTGGTGATGATTGCTGCAGACAAAGCAATGAAGGAGGAGAGAGGGAGTGTGGGGAGTGGAGTTGAAGTTGATCTGGTCAAGAAACATCTCATGAATGAATGAAATTTGAACGAAAAATTGAAGGAGGTGAAGTGAGCCATGTGACTATCTGGAAGTAGAGTCCCAGGTGGAAGGTAATGCTGTATCTGGTATATGTTGAAGGAACAGGAAAGAGGTCAGTGGGCGGGAAAGTCATGAGTCAGGAGAAAAGGAATTGTAAACAGGTAAGAAAAATAAAGGACCATAATCAGTGAAAGGGCTTTTGGTTTTATTCTAGATGATATGGGAGCCTCTGAGGTCTTGAGCAGAGGAGTGACCTGGTCTGACTTCTTTCCTTAAAGAATCATTTGGTTGCTGTGCTGAGATTTGACTCCATTACTGAGGGGGAAAGGTGAAAGCAGAAAAAACAGTTAGGATACTGTACCAATCATTCCAGTGAAAGAGTTATTAATAATTTAGACCAGAGTGTTAGCAAGGAAGAGAGTATGAAAAAATGGATATGGATATATTTTGTAGTACAGCAAATAGCATTGATGAATGGATTGGATGTGGGGCAGAAGAGGAGGAGGAAAATCAAGATAACTTCCACATTTTTTGGCTTGAGTAACTAGAAAAATGGAAATACCATTAGGATGTGGAAGGCAGTTCTGCATCGGGCTCTGTGCTGACAACTCAGAGCCTGGAGCTTTCTTCAGATTCTGCGTCTCCCTCTCTCTCTGCCCCTTCCCCACTCGCACTCTGTCTCTCTCTGTCTCAAAAATAATGTATTTTTAAATACAGTCTAAAATTTTTTTAAAAGATGTGGAAGGCTGTGGGTGTATCAGGTTAAGGGAGGAAAATCTGAAGTTTATTTTTGAATGTATCAATTTTGAAATGCCAAAAAAATCCAAGAGTATTTGTTGAGTAGATGTTTGGAGTCTGTGTTTGGGGAGAGGTCTCAACTGGACATATAAATTTGGGAGTTATAGGTATATATCAATGAGTCCATCAAAGGAGTGAGTGAGCCAGAAACAAAAACTTAATAACATAGCAGAGCACAACAATTCCAGCTGAACAACCAAACCTCCATAATTGTCCCAGAGAAGATGAGTTAGTTGGTCTTTAAACCCACTTTAAACCCAGAAGCTCATTTTTCCTTGGGTATCTTTGTGTGTCAAAGCATTTTCATCTCATATAGATATTTGGTCTGTGTTGAACATTTATCCTGATCCATAACCTCCATAATGAGACTCTTTGGCTTTTTAATCTAGGACAAAAAAAAATAAACTTAAAAACAATTGATAGGTAAGGAAGTCAGTTGATACTCTTTCTTCTATTCAATTTACATTAAACAAGCAAAACCGGTTCTTAAAATATTCCCAGGAGCCATTGCTTAGTGATAAACATTGGGAATGTTCACAGTAGCCTCACCATTTACAATTTAAGGACATGTACTTGAGAGTTCCTGACTTTTTTACCTGAAGTACTTTTCTACCCAGAGGCATTTATTTCCTGTGTTTATCCTTGTGTGACAAGTAAACCACATTTTCAGCTTTCACAAATTTGTCTCTCACTTGGTGAGTAATTTTTTTTCACTGAGACAGTTAAGTTCTGCTGTTGTATAGAAGGTATATGAAGATGTAAGCTATCACTAAATTTGATATTCCACTTTTACACTCAAGCAGACCTATTACTTGAGAACCATTACTTTCTCAGCCTCTCCATTCCCATCTCCAAAAGTAGAAGCAGGCAGGCTTTCTTTTTTTTTTAATGTTTTGTTTTATTTTTGAGAGACAGAGACAGAGGGTGAGCAGGGGAGTGGGAGAGAGAGGGGGGGAGACACAGAATCTGAAACAGGCTCCAGGCTCTGAGCTGTCAGTACAGAGCCCGACGCAGGGCTCGAACTCACAAGCCATGAGATCAAGACCTGAGCTGAAGTCAGATGCTCAACCGACTGAGCCACCCAGGCGCCCCAAAGCAGGCTTTCGTGATAGAACCATTTTAAAAAGTCACACCCATCTCCATCCTAAAAGAGGTTCATCCCCGTAAGTGAGTTACCATGTTCCCAATGAAGATAAAACAAAGCTTCATAAATACGAGCAGATGTCTAGTCTTCCTCACTAGCTAAGTGATTCTGCTTAGGCAGAAAGAGACTGATAAAAATTAATGATATAAGAAAATTAAAGGGGTTGTGTATCCTAAGGTGGGCTAGACTGCCTGATGATCTCAATCCCTATTGGAGAATATGTGTTCCACAGGCCATAAAACTTATGATAGGTCTTTATAGTCTCAGACCCCCCAAATGACAATGGGTTTTTTTTATTTCTAGAAGTGTCCATTATTCTCATACTGATGTAAAGATGAGTTTCATGTCAGTCCTTTAGGGTCTGTACTGGCACCAGGAGCCAGCCTCCCTGTTAGAACATTTCTATTTGTTTTAACAAAATTTTGTTTTAACACCCTTTTTGTGTGTTAATAGGCATTCATTCAGCTTTTCTGAACGATCTCACTTTTCTTCTTCTTTCCTTTTTTTCTATTTTTATTTTTCAGCTCTTCAAAGGTAAGAACGGTGCTTTTAACATTTACTGAAAGCCTATCAAGTTCAAATTTAAAGTGACTATTCTTCCCCTGTCCTGCCCTGTCATTTTCCAGCACTTACAGCTTTCAGGAGCCATTTCGTTTTTACTTTAGAATTTTCCTTCTCATTTCTGCCATCCCAAGTCTGATCTCTCCTCTCCTTCTGTAGTCTCCTGTCCAAGTATTGCCTTCTGTGTGATGAACTGTTCACTTAACATCTAGATTCCCTGGTCCCAGCTCCTTGGAAAGGGGAGTTGGTTCTCCGCTCTGCCTCCTCTTCTTGCAAGTGTCTGTTCAAACCACTTCTGACCTTTCTTTCCTCTTAGTGAGTTAGAATAAAGGGCACAGCACTAAGTAGGCTGTGGCTAAATGCTGTGGGTGGGTTGAGAAGCTGAGGAAAGAAGGTTCTAAATCTAAATAAGAGGATGTTCTCACTATGATCAATCTCTGTGCATCCCTGTGGAGTGGTATCAAATATCTAGCTTGCTCTTCTAGATGTTTCCTGAAATATAAATGTATCCTTGATTCTGGAATTACTGTTGAGTGGAACCTCTCCAAAGGCATCTCAGTCCCTCCCGCATAAATCTTCAGGCTGGGGAATAGTCTTGTTCAGGAGCAAATTCATTAGAATTAGAATTTAGTCTTCCTGTCCACGACCAGGCTCTTTGCCATGAATAGGAAAGGTAACAAGGTTGAACAAAGCAACCAGTAGATATCCATCTCTAACCCAGCAGTATTGGGATTTGGTCCATGACCTCTGGGGTTCCCAGTTAGTCAGAGGGTGGGTGTAAATCACTAGGTGATCTGACCATCCCTTTTATGGCTGCCTATGTTGCACTGGAAGGGAACCAGGGACATAAGTCTCTAGCCTGCACTCAGGCTTCTGTGGGGTGCAAATGACATTTATTCATCTCCACCTTCCAGGGACCTCCTTGAATTTCATTCCTCAGTTCTACATCCTATTGTGCATGAGATTTCCTTCCCTGTGTTCCCCAGTTAAGTTGAGATTCAATTAACAGTTGGTTCTGAACAGCATGGTGCCTGTAGCTAACATTGCTATACAATGTATAGAACAGTCATTAAGAGAGTAAATTCTAAGCGTCTCATCACAAGGAGAAAAGGTCTTTTCTTCTTTCTATCTTCCTTCTTTTCTCTATATTTATCTAAGTGAGAAGGTGGATGTTAGCTGAACTTATTGTGCTAATCATTTTACAATATACATAAATGAAACCATTATACTGCACACCTTAAACTTGTATACCAATGTCTGTCAACTATTTCTCAATAAAACAGAAAAAAAATGAGTTGGCTTTTGGCATAGGGACAATTCCCAGCATTGTTTAATAAGTCCTGACATACTGCTCGGTCAGAAACTCAGCTTACTTATGAGTTTCCAAGCATTTATTCTATTTGTGGTTGGACAATGGCATGTTATAGTGGTTTTTTAGTTAGGACTTGAATTGCTAATTTATCATCTGAATCTTAGTTGCTGTCCACCTTAATAAACACCGTTTCTAGGACAGTGACTCAGTCTTTCGGAGAAGCATCAATTTTAGTGGATTTGAGTCCATCAACAGCCCTTTGGAGAGTGCCTCACAAACAAAACTTCACAGACAGAGACATCTATGGAATCATGAATGTTTTCACTATCTGCTGAAGTTCTAACCTTGACTCAAAGTCCTTTCCATTTCAACCACTGGCATGTTCACCATGTGAATGCCTGCGATCTGAGTGGAAGGCAATTTATACCAGTGGCTCTAGAGTTTGTATGTGGCCAACCGTATATCAGCAGCCAGGGCCCAGAATATCCAGCCTTAACTTGATTAACTTTCATCGCAGAATATCAAATGGTTTATGTATGGCAGGGAGAAAGCAGTGATCCTCTCTCTTGTACTTGAGAGCAGCATATTTTCTGAGGTTGGAGAGAGGACCCACCACCTCAGCAACAGATCCAGGAGTGGTCAGCCATAAGTTGGATGTACTAATTGGATGTACTTAGTGGAAACTAATTCTGGCCCCAGGAGGGAGAGCAGGTGCCAGTCTCAATTGCAGCCAGTGGCCAAGAAGACTTCAGGCATCATCTGGGCCCCAACAAGTGCTGAAGGGAAATATTTGGATAGGGAGAATGGAGGGATGAGGGGTAGAAATGCAGCCAAAAGATGTTTTTCCTATCATTGTATTAACACTTTACCCTTAATTGTCCTCTTCTGGTTTGAGGAAGTGTAGATTATATGTGTAAATACATACAACAGCTGACCTATTGAATCTTACGCTTACTTCCAGGGATGACTGGAGCTGAGGTGCAGATTCTTGGCCAAATCAGAATGAAAGCAATTAAATATTCGAGTGCTAACATCTAAGAGAGACACAGTAAGCAATCTGTACTGGTTTGTCGGCTTTGCTCGTTAAAAAAAATCAAGTAGGTGGTTAGCAATTAGAATCTATTATATTCTTTGGTTTCTTCTATTGTTCTTGGTCATGACGCCCAACTTTGGCTACATAACCAGAGGAGTTGAAACCCACTCATTGGAGAAGACCATGGCTCTCCTGAGCCCAAGGTATCCTGCACATATCTTAGTAGTTCATGATTCAGATATAAAAGTGCATCCTATGTGATTGATTGAGGAAGCACCCTGTGATCCGTGTCTGGAAGTCTGGACCTCTCTGATATTTGCCTGTGTTTTCTTTTTCCTGCTATATTGGAGCCTCATGAGTCATTCCAACCATTCAACCCTGCATAATTAATGCTTTGTGTTAGTTTTGTATTCACTCGGGAATGTGAATCAGTAAAAAGTCTATATATATATTTTCAGCTCATGTCTAGAGCAAATGCTAGGTTAAGCTGGACAAAGGCACATGGGCAATTGATAAAGTCAGCTTTTGAGTAACCCACAGACTTGATTTTCTCCTCTCCTCTTCCCTTCACACTGTTTTTCCCCATCCCCTTTTGACCCTGAATGCACTCATATTTTTCTCTAACATTCCCCATCAAGACTTTCTGTGGATTGCTCTAAGAAACCTTCCTAATTCTCCCCTACCTGATCCCCTTTAAATAAAATTATTTCTCTGTCCTCTGCGGTAGCAGGAGTATGTTTTCACAAAACTGCTGTGACATGTCACATCCTATTAGATCCCTTTTTCCCTGATGGACTGAAAAATCTGTGAAGACAACAATCCTGTCTATTCATTTCCATGAAATCCACGAGCTCCTACCACAGTGTCTTATAGCAGTAGATACTCATTAAATGCATGATCAAAGACACCAATGAATTAACAAATATAGAGATAAAGGAGTTATTTCACTTTGAAGAGTTACTGAGGGCTGAGTGAGTGGTGATGTTTCTCCCAGGTACATTTGCATTGCCAATGCAATAGGTGCAAATGCAAATGTAATAGCTGGATAAAAGCTTAAGCTACAGTAATGCAATTCTAATCATGGCATGTCAGACATTGCCAGACTGTAGGGGTCAAGCGATCAGGTATTTGCAAATGTTCTTAAATAGGGCCCCAAAGACTTCATGGAAACTTAAAATGGTATCATGTAGATTACTGCGACCATTAGTGCACTCTGGAACCTGAAAAGTTCAGTGAACACTCACTTGTTTGAGTTGGGATCAATCTTACCCTGGATTAAACCTCAATATTATTTTTATTGAGAGAATTTCTAGCATGGCACCAGTGTCCTCTATAGTGAGCCTGGAACTCTCACCGAATAGTTGTGTGACCATGAGTCATGTTGCATGTGCAAGACCTTCATTTCCTTCTTTGTAAAATAAGAAGTTGGAGTCTATGATCTCTAGAGTGCCTGTCAGCTAAATAAGCATGAATAAATAAATCACCCAAGATTCCTTGACCAGGAAGGGCAGAACTTTGTGTGAAATTAGGGAGATCAATCACCTTTCACCGCTGTGGCAAATGGAAGAGATGAGCTATGGCCTGGAGGATTCAGAAGTCACCTTTGAATTAGAAAACAGATGTGCGATTGCTACAGATTTCCATTTGTCAATTTATTTTGCTTAAAACAACATTACAGCAAATTCGCTCCTTTTTGAAATATACTTCACCAGTGGACTTTAGCATGTTTTCTGATATCATCCAACTGTCCAGCTGCCCACACGGCTGGGGCATAGGCTACATGGCACAGCAAGAGCCATCACTAAGTCTATAAAGGAGCGAGGTGACCACTTATTTCCATCTCCCCAGAGAACAAAAACAGGACTATATATGTAAGTAAGCTGAATATTCACTGAAGACGATTTGTTGATGTTTGAAAGTTAAATCCATGGACTTGAAATGTCATGACAGGAAGTTAAGAGGTTGCCCATAGACTTCAAACACGTCTTCGAGTCCAGGATTAGTTAGGTTTTCAAGTACAGAATCTTGGTCTCAAGGGTATTGGGTTGAGTTCTGACTTGCGCCAAAGAACATCACAGGCGAGTGATACCTAAAAGCCCCCAAAGCTCACAAGAGAATGACAGATAAAAGTAGAATATAAGTTTATGATTTCACCATTAACTATTTGGTTTCCATAAACAGTGAAACTCACATGGTCCTCATTTATTCAGGCTCCCCAGAGAATATCTACATATGGGTGTGTGGGGTGCCACATACTAGTTTGAAACTAACTTGATGGATATGGAAATGCGTAAAGAATTTGTGACTAAAATTGAAATATTCAGTGGCATCTGGCTAAGCTACCATAAGAATGATACTCTAGAGTTCCTTACACTCCATGTAATACATTTGAATAGGAACTTCCCCATTTAGCTTATGTTTTTAGAGCTTGCCTGCCCGCCTTCCTTCCTTCCTTCCTTCCTTCCTTCCTTCCTTCCTTTCATGCTTTCTTGTCTTCATGCTTTCTTTTATGCTTTCTATTTTTCTTGTGGTTGCATTACTGGCAAACTTCTCTCCTAATGAATGCACTCCATCTTTAGATAAGGAAGTAATTGAATCTTATTTCTGCCCAGTCTCAGGACAGATCTTTCAAAAGTAACTTTGTACATTTTTATTCTCAATTATTTTCCACTCACTTATAGTTTTACTCTCAGAATGGGCAAACCTAATATTTCAAATATTGTATTTTTTAGAGGGGAGGGGCTGTGGAGGTAGGAGTGAGGCATCTTTATGTTACCTCCTTGAAATGCCTGTAAAACGTAAGGTGATGTTTTCTACTTGGCAAACACTAGAATGATTTAATGAGTAAACCTTAGATGCAGTGATGCTCCTTAAGTTCTTAAAAAGCCTGTTATTGACTCAACAAATCAATTGATTAACAATAAGGATTTCAGGAGCAAACTGCTGTGGGAAATTCTGTTCTGAATCGGTAAGCAGAGTTCATAATTAGAGATATCTGAAGCTTACACAAGCAAAGGAAACATTGTGGGTGGGCACAGGACATTAATAGTCAAGTCTAGATTTTCTCCTGTGATTTTGAGCATTGAGAGGAAAAGCATTGGAAGAGATTGATAATCAATACAACCAACCTCTTTGTACATGAATATACTGCCACCTTTTGGTCTTTTCTTGTCATTGGTCAGGATTAGAAGGCTGCTCCCATGAATTCTTAATATGGTCGGAGGATATACACTCATTCTACTTATGACTTCCTATTTTGAGATCTTAACAGACTTTTTAGTGTGTGTGTGTGTGTGTGTGTGTGTGTGTGTGTGTGTGTGTGTTTCCCACTGGGGTGGGATTCAGGAAAATTGGATTCTAGTGCCAACAATGACACTAACTTTCTCTGTGACCTTAACAAGTCCCAACTGCTTTGGATGGTGGTTTTCTCATTTGCAAAACAACCAAACAATTGATCATAATAACCCAAATGTGTAGTGAGCTTATAAAATGATATTTATTAAATACTTTATATGTATTATGTTACTGAGGCCAAATAATTATATACACTTACAAATGAAGAAACTGACAAAGAGCCAACAACCAAACTTTTTGATAAGTGATGGAGATGGGAGTTGATCTTAGGAAGTTCTGATTTAAGAACACATATCCTTGAACATGATGCTAAATATTTTTTAAAAGATTGCTTCCAGTTCTGGTTTTTCTACATCTTCTTTTCTTAATGAATTAGTTATAATGATAGCTAACGTTTATTGACAACTTGCTACTTGACAGAAATGTGGTGAGTTTTTATGAGTTCTCTCATTATACCATTGTTGTAATCCTATAGAGAAGATACTGTTATTATTACCATTTCATAGGCTAGGACACTAATGTTTACATTACTTGATTTCCGACTTCCTGAAGTGTTTACAATGGCCCACCCTTCGTTTTTCTTCCTGGTTCTGCAGACACGAATATGCCATAAGGCATTTAAGGTAGCACCTGAGAATATATATATGAATGAGGGTTTTTTTTGTACAAAAAATTATACTAGGCAGCATAAGGAAGAGGAATACAGAGCCTATTCCAATATAGACCCAGCCCTGAAGGGGACTTCTATCTAGTACAGAATGGTAACTTGTCATATGGTTTATTACGTATCATTGTGATGTCTGCAGTAAGAAGGGTCAAGCTAGAATATCAAAGAATCAAGTACCCAGGAGATGACAGCAATCTGGACACAGGGGAAACTCCGTGGCAGAGATGACAGTAAACTGACCTTCTAAGGATTGGCACTCTGAATAACTACGAGCCCAGCTTTGTGCAGCTTGGACATAAGTCCCATCGAAACTTTTGTAAGCCACCAGAGGCACATCAATTCCCCACAAGTATCTAGTCACTTTAAAAATGAGTTTTTAAATATTTATTTATTTTTGAGAGAGAGAGAGAGACAGAGTGCAAGTGGAGGAGGGGCAGAGAGAGAGGGGCAGAGAGAGCAATTGCATTTCTGGGTATTCATCCAAAAAGAATGAAAATACCAACTTGAAAAGATATCTATACTCCTGTGTCTATTGCAGCACTATTTATAATAGCAGTGCTATGGAGGCAAACTAAAGTGTCTAAGAATAGACGAATGGATACATAAAATGTGGCATATATACACCATGGAATTACTCAGCCATAAAAAAAAACCAATAAAGTCTGGCCATTTACAATAACGTGAATGGACCTTGAGGGAATTATGCTAAATGGAATAAGAAAGACACGGGAAGCCAAATACCATTTGGTTTCACTTATATGTGGAATCTAAAACGAACGAAGCAAAGTAAAAACAGACTCATGGGCACGGAAAACAAATTGTTGATCGCCAGAGAGAGAAGAAGGGTGGGTAAAATAGGTCAAGAGGATTAAGAGGTACAAACTTCCAGAAATAAAATAAATAAACCATGGGTATTAATGTACAATGTAGGGAATATAGCCAATACTATTGTAATACCAATATTGTAATATCGTACGGTGACACATTGCAGCTAGATTCATTGTGAGAATTATTGTGTAATGTATACAAATACAGAATCACAATAACATACGCCTGAAACTAATAGGATATTGTATGCCAAGTGTTCATTTAAAACAAGCAAAACGACCCAAAGTATAATGTCAACTTAAAAGGCAGCTATAAAAAGCTTAAAATCACACAGACACGTACACACGCAAGCACATGTACAGACCAAAGCTTAGTTGTAGCCTAAATGTCAAGGAAAAGATGTTCGCCTGCCTCTTGGTTGTGAAAAGAGACGTAAGAAATACCCTAGCAAAGAAAAAAATACAGATGTTTTGTTTCTTCGTAACCATCTATATTTTATTATTTTTATCTTCTTGTGTCTCAGGCCAAGTTGGTTTCCCAGTGTGTGCTTCTTAGAAGCAGAACCTGAAACAGGGATTTGAGTTTGAGTAATTTATCTGGGAGGTGAAGGAAGCACCAGTATAGGAGTGAGGAACTGAGACAGAAAAAGGAGGTTGTCCAAAAAGAGGCTACTACGGTGGGCATCTGGAGCTTGCAGTAGTTGAAGACACACTGGAAGCCTGTTCAGAACACAAACCTCAGAGGTGGTCCCTCGGAGTGACCAGGGGCTGGGGTACTTCTATACCAACTCCTATCAGCCACAGGCTGGAGGCAGCTCTTGGGGTTGTTAATTCCCCCATTGCTTTGGACCTGCCAGGCAGGTAGCAGTGAATGGCCTCAAGCAAAGAAATGCAAGGTCCATCAGTCTTAAATTCGAAGTAGTAGGAAACATAAACTCCCCAAGTGGGTCTTTGTGTTTAAGATAGGGGCTACTTCTTTCGTCTTTTGGATTCCACTATCAATGTTGGTATTCTAGCTCTCAGGGACACTGCACACCATGTAATGACTGTTGGTTTGGAGTATACAGACCATTGGGAAAAAGTGTCCTAACCATGCTAGGTTATCATTTCTAAGCTGTTTTCTGAGCATTACTCCTGAGGACATCCCAATGTTCTGTCAGTCAGTAACTTCTGGATGATGTGACATAAGGGAGGTCACGTTGGCTTCATGGTCATTTGCCTTTTCTCCCCAATCATCATAAATGTGTCCCTTACACTGGGATGCCATTACCAGCATCCCATGACAATAAGGTAGACATTCTGTGACCTGTCAGCTAATAATAGCGAAAGCATCCTTGGAGAGCAAATTTTTATTTCAAATTTGTGTTAATCCCAATAAGATCAAAACATTTATTGCTTATTACAATGTAGAAGGGGTCTGATATAATCAATTTAGTTCCAGGTGGCTGGTTAGTTTCCTCAAGGGATGGGACCATATCAATGGCCCAGAATCAGTCTTTCAGTGACGATGAACATTCAGCAGTAGCTGCCTCAGTACCAGCAAGGCTATTCCATCAGCCATGCTGAAGGAGGGCTCATGCTGCTGGGTTTGTGCATAGCCTCCTTCACTCCACCATGGCTGCTCTGTTCATGGGTCCATTGCTGGCAGTGAGGTGACTGAGGACACAGACTGGCTGACATCCTGTCTACCTGGTCAGTGATATCTCCAACAGGTGATATTGTGGCATTGATATAAGACACAAAGATCTGCATCCACTGGACACACACTTATAGCTCTATCCGTGTGCTTCGCCCCCAGAGCTCTTTGTCTCTGTTCTTCCAGTCTTGCATCTTCTGGGTTCCTTAACAACAGCCAGGCCATTTGCAACATCTCAGGAGTCTGAGTGTACTTTTAATGCAGGCCACTTTCACCTGTGGTAGAAACTATGGTGCTGTCACCTCTGTAATTATTGTTGCTGGTAATTTGCTTCTTTTCTTTTTTCAATGTTTATTTATTTATTTTGAGAGCAGGGGAGAGAGTGTGTGTACATGCACAGGTGAGTGGGAAAGAGGCAGAGAGAGAGAAAGAAATAATCTCAAGCAGGCTCTGTGCTCACAGCCCTGACTCAGGGCTGGAACTTACAACTGTGAGATCACAACCTGAGCCTAAATGCACTGCCAGTGCAGAGCCAGACTCAGGGCTTGAACTCATGACTGTGAGATCATGACCTGAATCTAAATCCACAGTCAGACGCTTAACCCACTGAGCCACCCGGTGCCCCAACTTGTTTCTTTTTTTTTCTGATCAATTTGACAAGGTTATAAATTTTGTCTCTCAAAGAACCTGGTTTTGATTCCATTGCTTTTACAAAAGTGTTTTTTTGCTTTTGCTTAATTGATTTCCACTCTGATTTTTACTGTTTCTTTTCTTTTGTGTACTAGTTTACTGTGGTTACACTAACACATTACCACCAGTGGGCACAAATCAAGATGGCAGCAGGGCCATACTTTCCCCAGAGGCTCTAGGTGAGAATTCATTTTTTGCTTCTTTCAGCTTTGCCAGAATTTCTTGGCCCAGGGAACACACCTCTCTAATCTCTGCCTCTGTCTTGTCATTGCCTTCCTTCTATTTCTCTTTCTCTCTGACCTCTTCGACATCTCTCTCTTATAAAAGCACTTTCTTGCATTTAGGTCCTACTTTATCTCAGATCTTCACTTTAATTATATCATGAAACCTCCTTAACCAAATCAAGAAACATTTACAGGTTCCAGGGATCAGGACCTGAAAGCTTTGAGGAGGAGGCATTATTCTAATTATCACATTGTGCTTCTTGAGCTACTTACTCAGGTAAAAGCTCAAATCATTGATTGAAGACATTTTATCTTGTTCTCTGTTGGTGGTGAGTGCTAGAAATTTCCTGTAAGTGCAGCTTTATCTTATCCTATTACTTTGATATTTCATGTTTTCATTACGCTAAACATAATTTCTATATTTATTTTTAAAATGTTTACTCCTAGGTTATTTTTTTAGAGAATAAAGATGTAAAAGACATTTATTTTTATTTTTACATTTTTTAAATTTTCTTTTCTATTTTTTTAAATTTACGTCCAAATTAGTTAGTATATAGTGAAACAATGATTTCAGGAGTAGATTCCTTAGTGCCCCTTACCCATTTAGCACATCCCCCCTCCCACAACCCCTCTAGGAACCCTCAGTTTGTTCTGCATATTTATGAATCTCTTCTGTTTTGTCCCCCTTCCTGTTTTTATATTATTTTTGTTTCCCTTCCCTATGTTCATCTATTTTGTCTCTTAAAGTCCTCATATGAGTGAAGTCCTATGATTTTTGTCTTTCTCTGACTAATTTCACTTAGTATAATACCTTCCAGTTCCATCCACGTAGTTGCAAATGGCAAGATTTCATTCTTTTTGATTGCTGAGTAATACTCCTACACACACACACACACACACACACACACACACATATACCATATTTTCTTCATCCATTCATCCACCGATGGACATTTGGGCTCTTTCCATACTTTGGCTATTGTGGATAGTGCTGCTATAAACATGGGGTGCATGTGTCCCTTTGAAACAGCACACCTATATCCCGTGGATAAATGCCTAGTAGTGCAATTGCTGGGTCATAGAGTAGTTCTATTTTTAGTTTTTTGAGGAACCTCCATACTGTTTTCCAGAGTGGCTTATTCTCTTGTATTGCCACCAACAATGCAAAAGAAATCCTCTTTCTCTGCATCCTCGCCAACATCTGTTGTTGACTGAGTTGTTAATGTTAGCCATTCTGACAGGTATAAGGTGGGATCTCATTGTGGTTTTGATTTGTATTTCCCTGATGATGAGTGATGTGGATCATTTTTTCATGTGTCAGTTGGCCATCTGGATGTCTTCCTCGGAGAAGTGTCTATTCACGTCTTTTGCCCATTTCTTCACTAGATTCTTTGTTTTTTGGGTGTTGAGATTGATAAGTTCTTTATAGATTTTTGGATACTAACCCTTTATCTGATATGTCGTTTGCAAATATCTTCTCCCATTCTGTCGGTTGCCCTTTAGTTTTGCTGATTGTTTCCTTTGCTGTGCAGAAGCTTTTTATTTTGATGAGGTCCCAATAGTTCATTTTTGCTTTTGTTTCCCTTGCCTCCAGAGACGTGTTGAGTAAGAAGTTGCTGCGGGCAAGATCAAAGAGGTTTTTGCCTGCTTTCTCCTGGAGGATTTTGATGGCTTCCTGTCTTACATTGAGGTCTTTCATCCATTTTGAGTTTATTTTTGTGGATGGTGTAAGAAAGTGGTCCAGGTTCATTCTTCTGCATGTCGCTGTCCAGTATTCCCAGCACCACTTGCTGAAGAGACTGTCTTTATTCCATTGGATATTCTTTCCTGCTTTGTCAAAGATTAGTTGCCCACACATTTGTGGGTCCATTTCTGGGTTCTCCATTCTGTTCCATTGATGTGAGTGTCTGTTCTTGTGCCAGTACCATACTGTCTTGATGATTATAGCTTTGTGGTATAGCTTGAAGTCTGGGATTATGATGCCTCCTGCTTTGGTTTACTTTTTCAAAATCGCTTTGGCTATTCGGGGTCTTTTCTGGTTCCATTGACATTTTAGGATTATTTGTTCTAGCTCTGTGAATAATGCTGGTGTTACGTTGATAGGGGTTGCATTGAACATGTAGATTGCTTTGGGTAGTATCAACATTTTAACGATATTTGTTCTTCCTATCCAGGAGCATGGAAACTTTTTCCATTTTTTTGTGTCTTCTTCAATTTCTTTCATAAGCTTTCTAAAGTTTTCAGTGTATAGATTTTTCATCTCTTTGGTTTGTTTGTTTGTTTGTTTGTTTGTTTGTTATTTATACCTAGGTATTTTATGGTTTTTGGTGCAACTGTAAATGGGATCAATTCCTTGATTTCTCCTTCTGTCACTTCATTGTTGGTGTATAGGAATGCAACCAATTTCTGTGTGTTGATTTTATATCCTGAAACCTTGCTGAATTCATGAATCAATTTTAGCAGTTTTTTGGTGGAATCTTTTGGGTTTTAGATAGAGTATCATGTCATCTGTGAAGAGTGAAAGTTTGACCTCCTCCTGGCCAATTTGGATGCCTTTTATTTCTTTTTGTTGTCTGATTGCAGAGGCTATTCAACAATACTATGTTGAATAACAGTGGCAAGAGTGGACATCCCTGTCTCTTTCCTGACCTCAGGGGAAAAGCTCTCAGTTTTTCCCCATTGAGGATGATATTAGCATTGGGTCGTTCACATACGGCTTTTATGATCTCGAGGTATGTTCCTTATATCCCTACTTTCTTGAGTGTTATTATCAAGACAGGATGCTGTATTTTGTCAAATGCTTTCTCTGCATCTATTGAGAGGATCACATGATTCGTGTCCTTTCTTTTATTGATGTGATGAATCACGTTAATTGTTTTGCGGACATTGGACCAGCCCTGCATCCCAGGTATAAACCCCACTTGGTCGTGGTGAATAATTTTTTTAATGTATTGTTGGAGCCGATTGGCTAATATCTTGTTGAGGATTTTTGCATCCATGTTCATCAGGGAAATTGGTCTATAGTTCTCTTTTATCGTGGGGTCTCTGTCTGGTTTTGGAATCAAGGTAATGCTGGCTTCATAGAAAGAGTTTGGAAGTTTTCCTTCCATTTCTATTTTTTGGAACAGTTTCAAGAGAATAGGTGTTAACTCTTCCTTAAATGTTTGGTAGAATTCCCCTAGAAAGCCATCTGGCCCTGGACTCTTGTTTTTTGGCAGATTTTTGATTACTAATTCGATTTCCTTGCTGGTTATGTGTCTGTTCAAATTTTCTATTTCTTTCTGTTTCAGTTTTGGTAGTGTATATGTTTCTAGGAATTTGTCCATTTCTTCCAGATTGCCCATTTTATTGGCTAATTATTTCTCATAATATTCTCTTATTATTGTTTTTATTTCTGTTGTGTTGGTTGTGATCTCTCCTCTTTCATTCTTGATTTTATTTATTTGAGTCCTTTCCTTTTTCTTTTTTATCAAACTGGCTAGTGGTTTATCAATTTTGTTAATTCTTTCAAAGAACAAGCTTCTGGTTTCACTGATCGGTTCTACTGTTTTTTTGGTTTTGATAGCATTAATTTTTGCTCTCATCTTTGTTATTTCCTGTCTTCTGCTGGCTTTATTTGCTGTTCTTTTTCCCAACTCCTTAAGGTGTGAGGTTAGGTTGTGTATCTGAGATCTTTCTTCCTTCTTTAGGAAGGCCTGGATTGCTATATACTTTCCTCTTATGACCACCTTTGCTATGTCCCAGAGGTTTTGGGTTGTGGTCTTATCATTTTCATTGAATTCCATATACTTCTTAATTTCCTCTTTAACTGCTTTGTTAGCCCATTCATTTTTGGTACAATATTCTTCAGTCTCCAAGTATTTGTTACCTTTCCAATTTTTTTATTGTGGTTGATTCGAGTTTTATAGCGTTGTGGTCTGAAAATATGCACAGTATGATCTTGATCTTTTTGTACTTACTTAGGGCTGGTTTGTGTCCCAGTATATGGTCTATTCTGGAGAACGTTCCATGTGCACTGGAGAAGAATGTATATTCTGCTGCTTTAGGATGAAATGTTCTGAATATATCTGTTAAGGTCATCAGGTCCAGTGTGTCATTCAAAGCCATTGTTTCCTTGTGGATTTTTTGATTAGATGATCTGTCCATTGCTGTGAGTGGGATGTTGAAGTCTCCTACTATTAAGGTATTACTATCGATGAGTTTCTTAATGTTTGTGATTAATTGATTTATATATTTGGGTGCTCTCACATTTGGCACAAAAATGTTTACAATTGTTAGGTCTTCTTGGTGGATAGACCCCTTGATTATGATATAATGCCCTCCTGCATCCCTTGATACAGTCCTTATTTTAAAGTCTAGATTGTCTGATATAAGTGTGGCTACTTTGGCTTTCTTTTGTTGACCATTAGCATGATAGATGGTTCTCCATCCCCTTATTTTCAATCTGAAGGTGTCTTAAGGTCTAAAGTGGTTCTCTTGTAAACAGTATATCGAAGGATATTGTTTTCTTATCCATTCTGTTATCCTATGTCTTTTGACTGGAGCACTGAGCCCATTGACATTTACAGTGAGTACTGAAACATATGAATTTATTGCCATTATGATAGTTGTAGGGTTGGAGTTTCTGGTGGTGTTCTCTGGCCTTTTCTAATCTCGTTACTTTTGATATATATATATATATATATTCATCTTTTTTCCACTCAGAGAGTCCCCCTTAGAATTTCTTGCAGGGCTGGTTTAGTGGTCACAAACTCCTTTAATTTTTGTTTGTCTGGGAAACTTTTTATCTCTCCTTCTATTTTGAATTACAGCCTTTCTGGATAAAGAATTCTTGGCTGCATATTTTTCTGATTAAGCACACTGAATATATCCTGCCACTGCTTTCTGGCCTGCCAAGTTTCTGTGGATAGTCTGCTGCAAACCTGATCTGTCTTCCCTAGTAGGTTAAGGACTTTTTTCCCTTGCTGCTTTCATGATTCTCTCCTTGCCTGAGTATTTTGTGAATTTGACTATGATATGCCTTGTTGATGGTAGGTTTTTGCTGAATCTATGGTAGTCCTCCATGCTTCCTGGGTTGTGATGTCTGTGTCTTTCCCCAGGTTAGTAAAGTTTTCCACTATGATTTGCTCACATAACCCTTCTATCCTTATCTCTCTTTTTTCCTCTTCTGGGACCCCTATGATTCTGATGTTGTTCCTTTTTAATGAGTCACTGATTTCTCTAATTCTTAAATCACACTCTTTTGCCTTAATCTCCCTCTTTTTTTCTGCTTCATTATTCTCCATAAGTTTGTCCTCTATATCGTTGATTCTCTGTTCTGCCTCACCCATCCTTGATGCTATGGCATCCATTCGTGATTGCAGCTCAGTTATAGCATTTTTTATTTCATCCTGACTAGTTTTTACTTCTAAATTCTGGTTCAGACATCTTGCTTGTATCTGTGTTGGTTAAGTCCCTGAATGTCATTTCTTCCTACTCTTTCTTTTGGGGTGAATTCCTTTATTTCATCATTTTGAAGGGAGAAAATTAATTAATGAGGTAGAAAAATTAAAATTAAAAAATATTAAAATTAGAAAATTAAAAATACACACGAAAAGTTGAATAGATGATGCTAGATCCTAGATGTGTTTTGGTCTGGGTGTTGAAAGTGGCTTAATAGATTAGAGAAAAAAGGGGAAAGAAGAAAAAAAAGGAAATTGTTTGAAAATTTATAAAAATGAATACATTGAAATAGACTAAATTGAAATAATGGAAGTAAAGTAGAATTTGAAAAAAATTACACAAAAGTAAAAAATATAGCAAAACAATTAGAGAAAAATATTTTTAATAACAATTGAAAAAGAAAAGAATGAAAAAGAGAAAAAAAGAAAAAAAAAAGGAAAGAAAGAAAATTGAATAGATGGACCTGTTAACAGACTGAAATATGACTGAAATTAGTTCATTCTCCCCTAGAAGTCAGACTTTATAGTCCATAAACTAAGCAGGCAGTGAGACTTCTGTTCTTGAAGAGTGAGGTTGGCCCAGTTGGGAGGGGCCTAGTGTAACAGCCCCGTTCTCCACTAGATGGCGCTGCTTAGCTCACTGGGGTGGATTGTTGTGATGCTTGTAGGTGCATGTGCGCATGCCTGGAAGTGGTGAAAATGGCACCTCCAGCTACTCAGTCTCTAGTATCCGAACTGTGTTCTCCCTGATCAGCAATTGCACACCCATCCTTTGTCTTCAGGTTTTGTCCACTCCTCGCTTTTACACTATCCGTGACCACGCCCCAGGTAGTAACTCTCTCATGAGTTTAGTCTCAGATGGGGCTGTTTTCACTAGCCCCTTACTTCTGAGGGACTGTGGCTTTGACCTGTTCCACCCCTCTGAGGAGTGTCTCATGGAGCAATGGCTGAATACCAGCCGCACCCAGGAAAGTTCACAGGACCATGCTACTGCCGATGCCCGGAGACTGCGGACAGGTGACAGCCCGCCCCAGAAAATGTTCATGAGATGGTGTAGCAGCAGCGTCTCAGAGATTATGGAAAATCACAACAAGCATCTGGCACCAGGCTTCACCCTTAATGACCTTGTTCCAGCACCAGCGAATGTGACTGTTCTTTGGGGTCTGCTGGGACCAGGTAGCCTCACAGCCTCTACCAAATGTCCTTCCAGCATTGGAACCGCTTCTCCCCATGTGGCCCAAGAATCTCCCAGACCCCACTCTGCTCCTGGGGATTCATTCTTCCGACCAGAGCACCACCAGGTATAGAGCTGTGGAGTTGCAGACTCTGCGCTCCCCCTGTTTATAGTCTCAATGGAATTTAAACCCTCTCCTTTATCCTTTATCCTTTCTTCTTTCTCCCTTTTTAGTTCAGTCCCTGCGGCTGTTTCCAATTTTCCATTTTCTCTCCAGCTGCTTTTGGGGAGGGGTGCTTTTCCCATATTCTCCCCACCATCTCCATCCTCTCTCCACATGCAAAAGCACCTCCCTTCCCTCCAAGGCTTCTCTCTCCCCAAGTTCACCTCTCTGTGCGGTGTACCTGCTGAATTCTGTGTTTCAGGTTGGGCAGATTGTTGTGTTAATCCTCAGATCAGTTTTCTAGGTGTGCAGGATGGTTTAGTGTTGGTCTGGCTGTATTTCATGGACACAAGACGTACAAAAAACTTCCATGCTGTTCTGCCATCTTGGCTCCCTCTCCATACTACATCTTGTTTTATCCATTTATCTATTGATAGACATTTAGGTGTTTCCATTTATATCTTAACTATTATAAATAATGCTGCAATAAACATAGAAGTACAGATATCTCCTCAAAATCCTGTTTTCATTTCCTTTAGGTGTATACCCAGAAATGCAATTGCTAGATTGTAGGGTGGATCTATTTTTAATTTGGGTGAGAGCCTCCATACTTTTTTCCATAGCAGTTGGACCAATTCACATTCCCACCAACAATGTATAAGGGTTCCCTTTTTTCCACATCCTCACCAGTACCTGTTGCCTCTTGTCTTCTTGATGATAACATTCTAACAGGTGTGAGGTGGTATCTACTTTTAGATAGATAAAAGTAGTTTTAACTTTTTTACTGACAATTAGTGATGCTGAGCATCTTTCCATTTGCCTATTGGCCATTTTGTTGACTCCTTGAAAAAATGTCTCTTTAGTTGTTCTGCCCATTTAAATTTCTATTTATTTATTTATTTATATTAAGTTTTTATTTTAATTCTAGTGTAGTTAACATACAGTGTTATATTAGTTTTAGGCGAACAATATAGCGACTCAATTCCCTGTATCCCTCAGTGCTCATCAAGATAAGTGTACTCCTAATTCCTTTGACCTATTTCAACCATTATCCCATCCACCTCCCTGCCAGTAATCATCCATTTGTTCTCTATAATTAAGAGTCTGTTTTTTTGTTTTGTTTTGTTTTGTCTCTCTATCTTTTTCTGTGTTCATTTGTTTTGTTTCTAAATTACACATCATGTGGTATTTGTCATTTCTTTGGCTGGCTTATTTTGCTTAGTATTATACTCTCAAGATGCATCCATACTATTGTAAATGGCAAGATTTCATTTTTTTAATTGCCAAATAATATTCCATTGTATATATATAATACATCTTTATCCATTCATCTATCAATGAACACTCGGGCTACATCCATAGGTTGATTAACAATATTAATTCTTCTGATCCATGAACATGAAATTCTTTCTATTTGTGTTTTCTTTGATTTCTTTCAGCAGTCTTGTATTTTTCATTGCCAGATCTTTGATTTCCTTAGTTAATTTTATTCCTAAGTATTTGATTGTCTTTGATGCTATTGTGGATAGGATATTTTATTTCTTTTTCAGATGTTTCATCATTAGTGTAAAAGAATGCAACTGATCCTGTATGTTACTTTTGTAACCTTTACTTTACTGAATTGTTGATTAGTTATTACAATTTTTCAGAGGATTTTTTTGGGATTTTCTATATATAAAAGCATTTTATCAGCAGTGACAATTTTAGTTCTTCCTTTCCAAAGGAAGGCCAAAATGGTTGCTGCCTGTGTTCTTCTCTAGGATTTTGATGGTTTCCTGTCTCACAGTTAGGTCTTTCACCCATTTTGAATTTAGTTTTGTGTATGATGTAAGAAAGTGGTCCAGTTTGACTCTTCTGCATGTTGCCATCCAGTTTTCCCAATATCATTTGCTGAGAGCATTGTCTTTTTTCCATTGGATATTCTGTCCTGTTTGTCTAAGATGAGTTGACTTATGAGTCCACTTCTGGGTTTTCTATTTTGTTCCATTGATCTATATGTCTATTTTTCTAGCAGTACCATACTGTCTTGATGACTATAGCTTTAAATCCAGAACTGTGATGCCTCCAGTTTTGTTTCTCTTTCTTCTATAGGATTTCTTTGGCTATTTGGGGTCTTTTGTGGTTCCATAGAAATTTTAGGATTGTTTGTTCTAGCTTTGCAAAAACTGGTGGTATTTTGATAGTGATTGCATTAAATGTGTAGATTGCTCTGAGTAGTAGTGTCATTTTAACAATGTTTGTTCTTCCAATCCATGAGCATGAAATGGTTTTCCGTTTCTTTGTGTCATCTTCAATTTGTTTTTTAACTCTTGTATAGTTTTCAAAGAATACATCTTTTACCCCTTTTGTTAGCTTTATTCTAAATCCTTCAAATCCATGGAGGTTATAGAACATCTTACTAAGGAGTAAATGGGTTAATCACGAAATTAAAGAAGAAATAAAAAATACATATGAGGAAGTGAAAATGAAAACACAATGGTCCAAAGTCTTTGGGATGTAGTAAAGGCAGTCCAAAGAGGAAAGTATATTGCAATTCAGCCTATCTCAAGAGGCAAGAAAGGTCCCAAATACACAACCTAAACTTACACTTAAAGGAACTATAAAAGAAACAGCAAATAAAGCCTTAATCAAGCAGAATAAAGGAAATAATAAAGATTAGAACAGAAATAAATGATATAGAAACCAAAAAAAAAAATCAGTAGAACATATCAACGAAACCAAGAGCTGGTCCTTTGAAAGAATAAACAAAATTGATAAACCCTTAACCAGACTTATCAAAAGACCCAAATAGATAAAATCACAAATGAAAGAGGAGAGATCACAGCCAATACCACAAAATACAAACAATTATAAGACAATACTATAAAAAATTATATGCTAACAAACTGGAAAATATGGAAGAAAGGGACAAATCCCTAGACACCCACAAACTGCAAAAGCTGAAATAGGAAGAAATAGAAAATTTGAACAGACCCATAACCAGTGAAGAAATTGAATCAGTAATCAAAAATCTCCCAACAAACAAAAGTCCATGGCTTCCCAGGGGAATTCTACCAGACATTTAACGAAGAGTTAATACTTATCCTTCTCAAACTTTTTCAAAAAATACAAATGGAAGGAAAGCTTCCAAACTCATTCTGCCTCATCAAGCATTACCTTGATTCCAAAGCCAGACAAACACCCCACTAACAAGGAGAATCACAGGCCAATATCCCTGGTGAAACTGAATGTAAATATTCTCAACAAGAAACTAGCAGATCAAATTCAAGAGTAAATTAAAGCAATTATTCACCGTGATCAACTGGGATTTATTCCAGGGCTGCAGGGCTGGCTCATTATTTACAAATCAATCAATGTGATACATCACACTAATAAAAGAAAAGACAAGAACCATATGATCCTGTCAATAGATGCAGAAAAAGCATTAGACAAAACACAGCATCCATTCTTGATAAAATCCCTCAACAAAGTGGAACCTATCTCAACATCATATAGGCCATATATCAAAAACCCATTGCTAATATCACCCTCAATGGGGAAAAACTGAGACCCCTTCCCCTACAGTCAGGAACAAGGCAAGGATGTCCACTCTCACCATTACAATTTAACATAATACTGGAAATATTAGCCTCAGCAATCAGACAATCCAAAGAAATAAAAGGCTTCCAAATCAACAAGGAAGAAGTCAAACTTTCACTGTTTGCAGTTGACGTGATACACTATGTAGAAAACCCAAAAGAAATAGGACACCTATTTTCTTCAAAGATACCAATTATTTGTATGTTAGATCTTCTTTTATTCCTTGGTAATCATCTTTTCTATAACCACTTCGAAGTTGTAGCTTATTTTAAAATGTTATCTTTTTAACCTTCTCAAACATCTTCCATGATTGTTTTATGGAACATCTGGATTACTTATTTGTTTTGTTTCATGTGCTTATGGTTTTCATGTAATTTCTTTCCTGGGCTTAGCCAGCATATTTCCATTACTTGATATAATTTTATTACTTTTTCAACACTGGTATTTTTAATCTTAAAAATCTATTGAAGGATTTTGTATAATGTTTTTCTTTTAATAAAATGATTTTTTCCTTTTATTTTCCTTTCCCATTTTAGATTAATCAAATGTCATTAAAATCTGTTTTTGTTTTTTTCTTATTATTTTTAATTGGTTCTAAGAAGACGTTCCCTGACATTGTTAATCAAACAAATATAACATAATTGTAAAGGCTAAATGTACACCACGGTAAGTTATAAATTGTGGAGAGAGGAACTTATTTTCCAGCATTCAACAAATACTTACACAATACCAATTATTGACAGCCTTCTGAGATAGATAGTTAAAAATGAACTACCGATAAAATGTTTTAGGCATTGAACAGAAGGAAATGTCAACTCTTCTTTCAACAATAAGGTCCCAGAGAAGGTGGTGACAGTGGTGATGGTGGTGATGGTTTAATATGTGTCATCAGACTCTACTTGCTTCTCTCTTGTGTGACCCTTCTATCCCAAACAACTTCCTTGCTTCTGCTCCTGCCTCTGTGGATCTCTTCCTTCTGTAGCATTCTCTAGAATACCTTTACTTTCTAACTTCAGTTTATCTAAATTTTATTTATCATTCCAACATAATTCCTTCCTTATTTTCTTCTCTATTCCAGTTTTATAGTGAACTTTCATTACTTTGGAGTCCAGTGACTGTGTTTTATTTTTTCTAGAGTGAAGCAAAAGCTTCCTTGAACTGCTGTGTATTTTTTTAATGTCTAGGTTTCTGTCCCCAACTATGCTATAAAACCCTAATAATGATACATAACGTTAATGAGTACTGATTCTGTGCCAGACACTCATTAAGGACTTTAAATGTATTACTTCATGAAATCCTTGCAACATCTCTGTGAACTAGACACTCGTGGCTTCTTTATTTTACAGATTAAGAGAATGAGGCACAGAGAGACTTAAAAACTTGCTCAAAGTGACATAAGCAGAAAGACTGTGGAATTAAGATGAATAGCAGGTGATGTGTTTCCAGAATCCAAGTGCAAACTATTTCCTCCAAACTGGTCCTGGTGCTCAACATATCACTCTCCACTGATAGAAAAAAAGTTCTTTGGGCAGAGGAAGATCTCAAAGGGGTTGGGGGAAACCACAATATATTCTTAGGAACCCTCTTTTTAAGAAAAGACATAGTTAGGAAATAATATTTGGTCTAAATGCCACTGAGATTCTTTTAATTTTGTCCCTTTAGGTGTAAACTCTTGAGGTTTTAGTTCTTTGGGGACCTGGCTCTAAGATAATGAAAACTCCCAGGAAAATGTCCTTTATTCTGTGCAGTATGTGTATTAATGTGAAGGTCAAAGAGTATCTCTTTATTCCCAGGCTCTTCAAGATGGGAGATTTGTCTTCACCGAGTATTTAGAAACTCATACCTTTTGGGATAAGTTACCGCCTTGAAGGGAATTAGTGTCCCATTCTTCTAGAAAATGATGATTGAAGCAATTAAAGGAACGACATGAGGGATATCCTTAAAGAAGTGAGTACACCGCGTTTTGGAAAATGTGACATTTCCAAATTTTGGTGGAGAAACATCAGGTTGAGTTTGAATGTCAGGAAAATAACTTTCCCAGCACAGACTCTCTAAAGAGAGCAGACTTTGAGATTTTATTCACATTCTCAGGAAACTAAACAACTGGTTTGTGTTTTTTTGTTTTAAACTGAATTTCTTGTTTAGTTTTGTATAATACAGAGATTCTGAAATGTCCACAAGGATTTCCAAAATCACAGAATGTAGGTATTAAAGGGCATAGAGATCATCCTCCTTGTATTATAGAAGACTCGAAATGACTTATATTCAAATAAATGAAAAGAAGGAAGGAAAGAAAGAAAGGAATAAAGAATGAAGGAAAGGAAGAAGAAAGAAAGAAAGAAAGAAAGAAAGAAAGAAAGAAAGAAAGAAAGAAAGAAGGAGAAAGAAAAAAGAAAGAAAGAAAGAAAGAAAGAAAGAAAGAAAGAAAGAAAGAAAGAAAAAAGAGAAAGAGAGAAGAAGGGAAGAAAGAAAAAAGCAAAGGGTGGTTGGACCAAAACTAGAAACAGCCTCTCTAAACTACCCCTACATCCACATACCTATATTAGTATATTTGGGCTACCATAACTGAAAACGTTTATGCCATACCTGATGCTCCTAAGTTAAGCCTAGAATTGTCTTTGTGACTACTGAAAGCTTACTTTATATCACACTGAGGAAATATGATAATGATAAAAGAAGCAAATTTAATACAGTCACTATATTGTATACCAGGCTTCACACATAATTATTGTATAATATGAGTAGCATATTGCTTTTATTTATTTAAAGATTAATTGAAGTGAGAATAAGAATAAGTAATAATAAATGTTACTTAAAGTCAGATCTTTTTCATATAAATTATCCTACGTAGTGATTGTCTCCTCAGAAGCCATTTGATATTATCTTCCTGAACTAATAAGACAAAAAGTCGTGTTTTCTTCACTGTGCTCCATGCATAAGTTATTCTGCATTTGATATTTTCATATCTTATTACTGTAATTGATATTTCCTAACAAATTTCAGAATAAGTACGTTAAAAAGTAGTTTACATAATGTATAGGGAATCACATAAAATAATAATTTCTTACTTTGGTGCAACACACGCTTAATTTTCTATACACTTATAATGATGACATTTCCACTTTGCTGTCCAACATTTGCTAGGTCATCTGTTTTCAAAGGCAAGATCTCTCCATTTCTCCCCTGACATCATACTACTTTACATGAGTAACTGCTTTGCTAATTGTGTACATTATCCTTCCATAGGCCATTATCAGTGCAAGTAGAGAAGAGACTGATCAGCCCATCTATGAATTGTGTCTTAACAATATTAGAATGACACTGATCCTTCAATGAGAACAGGAACTCCCTTGCTTAGTCTTTCCCAGATGTCTAATGTCTGCATATCACATTGGTGAGATTTTATAGTCCTCCCAGTAAGGGTATTCCTAAGTAAGTTTTATTATCCCATAACACAGTAAGATGAAATGTGGAGGGTAATTCTCATTTCAAACACAATTTTAGAACTTGAGGAAGGTTTTGACAATATAGTTGGACTCTTCTTTTTATGAGAGAGTACTGAATCCAAAGAGATTGAGGGTGAATTGTCCAAGTTTACAGAGAATCTTTGCACAACTCTCATACCTAGTACATGAAAATATTGTCTTTCAGATAAACAATATTTCAGTAATTGTCTAATATAGATCTGTTTAGCATAATGTTATTGACTTAAAATATATTTGTAACTGTTGGTTATTTTTTGATAAAAATTATTTTTCTTTCTTTATAACAGGTTAAAACTGACCAATGGAAGATAAGAATCAGACAAAAATGACTGAATTTCTTTTCTTGGGTCTCACAGACATTCTCCAAGAGCAGATTGGCCTCTTTGTCATGCTCTTCATTGTCTATCTTGTCACCCTGGGGGGTAACATAGGGATGATCATTCTCATATGGACTGATCTCAGATTCCACACTCCTATGTACTTTTTTCTCAGCCACTTGTCCTTTGTAGATATTTGTTCCTCTTCTTCCATTGCCCCCAAGATGCTGTGTGATATCTTTGCAGAGAAAAAAGGTATCTCTTTCATGGGTTGTGCTACACAGATGTGGTTCTTTGGTCTTTTTGTGGCAACTGAATGTTTCCTCCTGGCTTCCATGGCATATGACCGGTATATGGCCATCTGTAAGCCCTTGTTGTATACATTCATTATGTCCCAGAGGGTCTGTGTGCAGCTGGTAGTAGGGCCTTATGCCATGGCTCTTCTAAGCACAATGACCCATACAATTCTCACTTTTCGCTTACCCTTCTGTGGTACAAATATCATCAATCACTTCTTCTGTGACATTTCACCACTGCTTTCCTTAGCATGTGCAGACACCTTGATCAATAAATTAGTGCTGTTCATCTTGGCTGGAGCAATTGGTGTGGTCAGTGGCCTGATCATCATGGTCTCCTATGTTTGCATCCTGGCGGCCATCTTGAAGATGCAGACTGCTGATGGGAGAAGGAAAGCTTTCTCCACCTGCTCTTCTCACCTGGCAGTTGTCTCCATCCTGTATGGGACTCTTTTCTTTATCTATGTTCAGCCTGGCTCAAGTCCCTCCCTGGATATCGATAAAGTGATTTCTCTGTTTTATACCGTGGTGATCCCCATGTTGAACCCCCTCATCTACAGCCTGAGGAACAAGGAGGTAAAAAATGCACTCAGGAGGAAGTTTGAAAGGAAAAATTCTCTAATGGTTTTGGCAAAATAGAACCCTGCCGTGTTGTACCATAGATGTTGGTGCAGGCTGTGTAGGAGAAAGATCACTGAAGTGGAAATCAGAAGCTGCATGTGAGTTCATGCACTACCAGGTCATAGATGATTTGAAAAATGGACTAGTACTTAAATATTTTTCTGCCCCATCTTGTTCTGTAACATGATGAGATTTTCCAAAAAATATAGAGATGGATCAAGAACATTAATGTGAAAATATACTGGTAGAAAACTTAGGTAAATATTTGTACGATCATGGATGTTTAAATACTGTTAATCCAGACAGGCAAGGAAACCAAAGTTATAATAGAAATTTCAGAGCATGAAAAACAATATTAAAAGGGAAATAATAAAATAAGAGAAAATATTTGTGTACACGTGCCAGACATTGGGATAATACCCCCAATATTCAAAGAGCATTCTATAATTCACAATAAAAAAGAAATACAATAGCTAATTGAGTGAACAAGTGAACAAGCAATTCACAAAATGTGAATGCAAATTGCCAAAAAGGTATGGGAAACATGCTGAACATCATTACTGGTCAAGTAAATGAAATGAAATTAAAATGACAGTGCAGTGCCTTTCAATGTAGGAGAAATATTGATAGTTTTCAATGATGATGAAATTTCTATTTGGCCATGTAACACTCTCATTTCCTGCTGATAGTATGAATACTACAATTCCACAAAGAAACTGGTAGTATCCATATAAAATAATAATCTGGTATTTGAACCATAAATCCCTCCATTAGAAATGTAGATGACAAATATAAATAACAAGGTAAATATTACATATATTTCCACATTATATATGGAAAATAAGAATAAAAGAAATAACTTGAATATCCAACTCTAGAAGAAACACACTTTTTCTTTTTTTCTGTGAAATGTACAGGAAATTGATAGACTGGATTCCATAATCATGGACTGACCTGGAGAGAACTATTGTATGCAGTCATTATTAGGTGGGGAAAAAAAAAAACAACAAGTTGAAGATCAACATGCAGTTATGAAAATTAAGAAAAAAGGCAAAATGTATGTAATGAATAAAATGTGCATGTGCATGCAGTTGTAAAAGCATGGAACATTTAAAGGATGCACAGCAAGCTGTTGACATTGATTACTTCGACGAGAGTTGCACTGGAGATAGGAAAGGAGAGGTTCTATTCAAACACATTTTAATTGCAGCCTAATCTCCCTTGAGTCTTACTTGGGATCCATTTGGATGGACCATTTTCATCTTCTGACATATTGCTGTCTTGCCCATCTCACTTTATTTATTGGGTGATCTGATGGGACCCAGGACATCAGGGCAGTCCTGGATACATAATTATTTTGTGTCTCTTGTGCTAAAATTTCTTTTTTATTAAGGCCCACAAACAGACCACGAGCTCTTTCTCAAAAGCCATAACATTCTTGTTGCCAATGACATTGGCTGGCTTCAAGAACTGCATGATTCTCCCACTGAGGCTTGTGATAAGCTCCACCTTGCTTCTTACCCCATGAATTTAACTTTGATCATAAAGTCTGTTGTACTGTACCCGGACCTGCTGCAAAGCCTTTTCCTGATCTGCATCCCACGTTTCTTCTGTTAAGTGTTTATTTGTTTTCTGAGAGACAGACAGACAGACAGACAGAGTGAGAGCTGGAGAGGGGCGGAGAAAGAGGGAGACATAGAATCTAAATCAGGCTCCAGGCTCTGAGCTAGCAGCGCAGAGCTCAAAGCAGGGCTCGAACTATGAGCTGCGAGATCCTGATCTGAGCAGAAGTCGGATACTTAACCCACTGAGCCATCCAGGTGCCTCTGCATCCCACTTTTCTAAGTCAGATATAATTCTTGTTTTTGTTTCTCTGTAGGTGATGTGTCTTTTTGACTCTGCCTGCTTTCAAGATTTTTTCTCTATTTTCGATTTTCTGTACCTTGAAAATTGTATGCTAGACATAGTGTTTGCTAGTATTTACTCTGGTTGGTGTCCTCTGAACTCCCTGGATCAGTGGTTTGGTGTCTAACTTTAATTTGGGGAAAATAGTCATTGTTTCAAATATTTCTTCCCTTCCTTTCTCTCTTTCTTCTTCTGATAGTCCCATGATATATATGTTAGACCTTACTTAGCTATTTGACTCTGTCCTCTCTCTCTCTCTCCTTTTTTTTTTTGTCTTTATTCTCTTTCCTTTTTTAGTTTTTGAGGTTTTCATTTCTATATCCTCAGACTCTTTGATTCTTTTCTCAGCTGCATCCAGTCCAATGAGCCCAACAAAGGCATTCTTCATTTTGGTTGCAGTGTTTTTAATCGCCAGCAATTTAATCACAGCTGATTTAAATTCCTGGTCTGATAATTCCTACATCTCTACCATGTCTGATTCTGGATCTGGCTCTGTCTCTTCATATCATGTTTTTGCCTTTTTGTATCTTTCTTGTTATTTTTTTCTTGCTAGCCAGCTAGTGTACATAAGCCTTTAGCAATGTAGTGGTAAGGTGTGGAGGGAGGGGAGCATTCTGTAGTCATCCGATTAGGTCAGGCTTTTGGTGTAGTTGTACCTCTGGACTGTGAACTTCAACAGTGTTTCTCAGTGTTTTTTTCTCCCCCGTAAATTGGGACAGGATGACTAGAGTGGACCAGAGTGGGTTATTTCCTTCCTCTACGTGGAAGGCTACAGGAGACTGAAGTTGGCCATTTCTCTTCACCCTGATCAGGATCTGATGGCACCCCAGCAGGGTACTGTCTGGTTGACTAGTTTCTCCTGAGGGCAGCCTTTGTTAAGAAGTACAGAGCTCTCTGATGGATTTGAGAATGGTTCCTCCTCTCCCCTGATGGAAACAAAAGGAGATTTTTCTCTTACATTTACTATGGGCATGTGGTCAAGACTCTGAAGGTAAATCTCACTCCATTGCTCAGTTCAGGTTTTCAAGGAACTGGTTCTCATGGCAGTTTCCTCTTGTGGGTAAACTGTGACTGTCTGCTTTCACCTGTGTGTCTCTCCAATCTTGGGACAGTGGCTTGCCCTGTGTCCTCCCCTCTCTTACAGACCCAAGAAGAGTTCTTCATTCATCTGTATTTTTAACTTTTTACTTACTAGGACAGAGTGGTGACTTCTAAGATCCTTGCATGCAGAACTAGAAACCCACAGTCCCTTCATGGTTTTTGCAATAATGTTCTCTCTGCCTGAGATACTCATCTTCCAAAATATGCCTGAAGCACTCCACACCTTTCTGCCTTGACCAAAGATCATTTTCTCAATGGTGTTTAACTTATTTAACACTGAATTTGTTACCATCTCTACCCGACCAAGAAATTTAGATTCTCTTTACTCCGGTCTAACCTTCTCTGTTATCCATAAAATTTATCACCTTCCAACCTGTAACACATGTAAATTTATTTTTTTAATTTATTGTTTATTATCTTCTCTCATTAAAATGTAAGCTTCATGTGCACTTGTTAATTTATTAAACTGGTACATCTCAACCACTATTCGGACCTATTGTATGTTTGATATTTATTCAATGGTCAGATGGTGTGGTTTTATGAGAAAAAAGTCTGACTCATGTGATAGGTGGGTAATCTCACCATTGTTTGGTCATTACACATTCTTTTTTTTTTATGTTTACTTATTTTGAGACAGAGAGAGAGCATGGGAAGGGGAGAGAGAGAGAGGGAGACAGAGGATCTGAAGTAGGCTCTGCACTGTCAGGGAAGGATGAGAGGATCAGACTCACGAAGTATGAGATCATGACCTGAGCCGAAGTTGGACGCTTAAAGGACTGAGCCACCCAGGTACCAGAGTCATTATACAATCTTATGCTATTCTTTTGTTGGCTATCAGGTGCCAATAGTCTCTAGATGTTTCAGAGTCTAATACAGGTGAGTATTTGTACCTATCTTCAGATGATGGGAAAGTCTTAGAACAATTTAATTTCATTCAACCCACTGTTGATTTGAATGTTTATTGTTTTCATTTAATCAGTTTTCTATGAAGGACATTATGTTTAGTTTCTATTAGTTAATATCTCTATAGTTACTCACATCTGAATTTTTCCATTGAAATACATACCTCTCTTCATCCCTGAGATTCCATAAGTAATGTAATATTCCTTCTGACTAATGAAATGATTAGTATTATCTCTAGTTCAGTCTACACGTGAAAACTTTTCTTAGATTTTCCTTGTTTGAATACACCTTTATTTCACCTCCATAGTTTCACCTACTGTAGAGTTCTCAGGTGCTACTTTTTTCAGCACTTTAAAGTTATTCTATCTTCTTCCATTTTTTTTATTTGTGTTAATAACTCAGATATCGGTCTCATTGCTCCTTCAAAATAATTTTTCCTTTTTCGTACTGAGTGAATTTCAGATTTTCTTTTTCTTTAGTTTTTGTACTTTGAATATGACGTTCTGAAGTGTGTTTTTCTTTATAGGTATATGAAATTTAATATTGTGGGTTTTTTAAAGAATTTTCCAGGTGCTCTGATTTCTAACTACATATGGATTAGAACTTGTATGAAATTTAGTCTGTAAAGCTCTGCTCTGGGACATCACCTAACATCAATATTTTCAACGAATAAAATATGGCAGATTTCATTAATGATCAGAAATGTTTTAATGGGGTTTTGACCCCTGAAAGTATGTGGCTTGTATAAAAGTGTACCTGAAAGTGGTGTCTGGGACTCTACCCACAACTGAGAACCTTCCCCCGTCATTCTGAATAAACCTAAAACAGGATATTTCCAAGTTGTGTGTAGTTAGTTTTTTGTTACATATTTGATTTTTTCACATTTAGCTCCAGTCACCCAAAACAACCTATACCAACTTTCAGGGATAGTTTCTGAATTGTGAGCTTCTGTCTCTTAGAAGCCGGTGCTTCTTACTCAGTAGAACTCTGTTTTGCTTTTCAAAGATGATCCCAAGATGACAGAATATTTTTGTTTTCAGAAGCCTTCCTTGAGGGAAAAATCCACTGTGAGGTGATAGTGGCTCAAACTCTAACATCCATGTCATGTAATTTCTTCTCTATTGTTGTAGAGTCATGAGGTTAAGGGTTCTTCATAGATCAGGTGTCAATGTATTCAAATATGCACTTCATATTGTGCTAAATGAGAGTCAGAAAATGACAAGGAATTATTTTATCTGTTAAAAGACCCTGGTTAATCAGGACAAATATAAACAATGATACTTCGCTAATTCTACATTGGAGACACTTGATTTTTCTTGCCTAAGGTCAGAAGTTTAAACATTTTGGTAGAAATTGGAAGCAGTTATGAGGGTCAAATAAAGGATGTTACCAAAGAGGTAAGTTTCCTGAATTTGTATAGGCCAAATCCATGGAATGATATTAATTATGATTTTATGGCCAAAATGTTTTTTTTAAATTCTCCAATACGAAGCTTCTTTCAAATATTTTTGTGCATGCTTCTTGCTAAACATAAAATTTACATGATTCTTAAACCTGAATAGCAGGTCTTTTTGAGTTACCAAAATGTGCATTCCGTTTCCCCCATTTTAATGAAAATCTACTGATGTGACATGACTGGTATTCCACTACCAATGGTTTTTTGACATATACTTTTAAAAAATAAATTATTTTTAAATTCCACTTTACTATTTTCCTGCAATTACATGAATCCATTCATGAGCAAATAAAAATATTATTTGCAATGAATCATGCTTTCTTTGGAAGCTTAGATTTGTGTAAGAAATGTCATTAAGTGACATTCATCCATAAAGATATGATTTTAAAACCTCTTTCTTGCCAGCTAGGAATTGAAGAGGCCATCTCCTGATGTAGTAAGAGTGCTCAGTGAATAAGTGGCTAAGTATTTTAAAATGCTGTTTCTGGATCAGTTGGAACTACAAATATGACTCAAAGTAAATAGCTGGGAATATTAGGATAAGGTATTATCTTTTATTTATCAAAGTAGCAGTACCAGCTATATCACTCTACCTCTTGGCTGAATCTCAGGGATTAAATGGTGGATGCAAAAAGGATTAAGCGGCAGTGAATTGAAGTTGGTGGGATAAGATGGGACGTCAACAATCAGAAGCCACTTCAAGCTAGACCACCCCTACCAACACCTGTATTATTCCTGCTGAACTACACGTACATTTTCTAGAGAAGTGAAGTTATAAGGTACAGAAGTTAAGACATGGTTAAAATAGTAGATTTGCATGTACATTTGAACTTTGAATAACATGGATTTGAACTGCATGGCCCACCTATATGCATATTTTTTGGATAAAAATAGTACAGTACTATAGTTGTATTTTTTCTTGCTTATGATTTTCTTTTTAAATGTTTATTTATTTTTGAGAGAGAGAGAATGAGCGGGGGAAGAGCAGAGAGAGGGAGGGACACAGGGCCTGAAGCAGGCTCTACGCTGACAGCAGCAAGCCCAATGCGAAGCTTGAACTTAAACCGCAAGATCATGACCTGAGCCAAAGTCAGACACTCAACCAACTGAACCACCCAGGTGCCCCTTATGACTTTCTTAATACCATTTTCTTTTCTCTAGCTTACTTTATTGTAAGAATACAGGATATAACACATATAGCATACAGAATATGGGTTAATTGATTATTTATGTAATCAGGAAGCCTTCTGGGCAACCTGGAGGTTATCAGTAGTTAAATTTTGGGAAATTGAAAAGTTACGTGCAGATTTTTAATTGTGAGAGAGTCAGCACCCCTAACCCTCACATCACTCAAGGGTCCACTATAATTCATTTGTGAGGTCATGCATACTGTACAAACTATTTCATATTGTATTTTCAATTAATAAAAATATGAGTATCATTTCATCTGATTAAATTCTTTACCCAACGTAATTTCCACTGTTTGATGCTTTCACTTACAAAGTATGACTATACATAGTACAATATTTAAATTGCATAACAGAAAATAGAAGTAAATGTAAGCTTCCCATCCACAGGATTCAAATGGATCCTGATGAAGAAGTTTCTTTATCAGGAAGTTTTCTCTGCATAGGGGCACCTGGGTGGCATAGTCAGTTAAATGTCTGACTCTTGGTTTCAGCTCAGGTCATGATCTCAGTTTGTGAGTTTGAGCCTTACATCGGGCTCCATACTGACAGTGTGGGGCTGCTTGGGATTCTCTCTCTCTCCCTCTCCCTCTGCCCCTCCTCTGCTCTCTCTCTCAAAATAAACAAACTTAAAAAAATTATTTAAAAAAAAAGAAATTTTCTTCGCATATAAAAGCATGCATATTTGTACATGTGTGTCCTTATACAAATAACATAAATGAAAGCTTAGCTTTTACACATCTCTACTTCCTGCTTGTTTGTTGATTTATTTATTATTGAATAAATTTGATATATAGCATTGTGTAGGGTTAAGGCATATAATGTGTTACTTTTATATATTTATGTGTAATAATGTTACTGCCATTGTAGCAATATTTTTCACATTACAGAATTACAGTACAGTATTTTGTCTGTAGTTATTGTACTCTGCATTAGATCTCTATGGCTTATTACTATTGGCTGCAAGTTTGTACTTTACAACATCAGTCTTATTCTTCCACTCCCCCATCCCATGGTGGCCACCATTTTACTCTCTGTGTTTCACAGTTTGACTTTTTTGGATTTCACATATTGGTGCTATCATACAGTACTTACCTTTCTCTGTCTGGCTAATCTCAGCATAATTTCTCAAGGTACATCCATGTTGTCTCGAATTCCAGGATATCCTCCTTTCTTGTTGCTAAATAATATTCCATTGCATATATGCCCCACATATATCTTGGCTATTGTGATTAATGCTTCAATAAACATGAAAGTGAAGATAGCTCTTCAAAAACACGTTTTAATTTTCTTTGGCTATATACCGAGAAGTGGAATTGCTGGATTGTTATGGTAGATTTATTTTTAATTTGGGTGGGAGGAGTTTTGTTTTCCATAATAGTTGGAATTCCCACCAGTAGTGTATGATTCCTGTTTGTTTGTTCGTTTGCTTGTTTGTTTGTTTGTTTGTTTGTTTGTTTGTTTGTTGTTCTCTACATGCTCACCAGCACCTGTGGTCTCTTATCTTCTTGGTGATAGCCATTCTAACAGGTATAAGGTGGATTCTCCTTGTGACTTTAATGTTTATTTTCCTGATGTTAGTGATGTTGAATGTCTTTCCATATGCCTGCTGGCCAGGACATTGGAGAAATGTCTATTCAGTTGTTTTGTCCATTCTTTATCAGATTGTTGGATTTTTGTTTAGTAGTATGAGTCCTTATATATTTTAGATATTAACCTGTTCTCCAATATATGGTTTGCAAAAATTTACTCCAATTGTCTTTTCCTTTTTAACTGTTTTTTTATGCTTATTTTTGATAGAGAGAGAGAGAGAGAGAGAGAGAGAGAGAGAAAGGGGGGGAGGGGCAGAGAGAGACAAAGACACAGAAACCGAAGCAGGCTCAAGGCTTTGAGCTGTCAGCACAGAGCCCAACCTGGGGCTCAAACCCATGAACCACAAGATCATGACCTGGGCTGAAGTTGGACGCTTAACCAACGGAGCCACCCAGGCACCTCATTAACTGTTTCATTTGCTGTGCAGAAGCTTTCGAGTTTGATGTAGTCTCGTTTGTTGAGTTTTGATTTTGTTGTTTGTGTTTTTGGCATCATGTCTAAAAATCATTACCAACACCAAAATCAAGGAGTTTCTTTCTTATGTTTCCTTTTAGAAGTTCTATGATATCATAACTTATGTTTAAGTCTTTGATTTCTTTTGAGTTTTTGATGTGAGATAAGGGTCTAATGAGATCATTTTGCATGGGTTTCTCCAGTTTTCCCAGCACTATTTGTTGAAGAGAATGTCTTTCCCCAATTGAGTATTTTTGTCTCCTTGATGGATATTAGATGACTGTATATGCTGGGATTTAACTCTGGCCCCTCTATTCTATTTCATCAGTCTATGTGTCTATTTTTGTGTCAGTACCATATTATTTTTATTATTATATCTTTGAAGTATAGTTTTAACCAGGAAACATAATAACTTTGGCATCCACACACATTTTTGCTTGGGTCTTCCATTTCTGTGAAGAATGACTTTTATATTTTGATGGGGATTACTTTGAATCTATAGAGGGTTTCGGACAGTATGGAAATTTTAACACTATTAATTCTTCTGATCCATGAACAGGCAATGTGTTTCCCTTTTTGTTTTCTTTAATTTCTTTCAGCAAAGTTTTTTTTTTATTTTTCATTGTACAGATCTTTCAATTCCTCAGTTTAATTTATTCCTAAGTATTTATTGCTCTTGATGCTACTGTGAATAGGAAAGTTTTCTTTATTTTTCAGATGTTTCATTATTCATAAGGATGAAAGGCAAATTATTTCTATATGTTGATTTTATAATCTGCCAATTACTGAAATTGTTAATTAGTTCCAACAGTTTATTGATTGACTCTTTGGGGTTTTCTGTAAATAAAGTCACTTATTCAACAAAGTGTGAGAATTTTAGTATTTCCTTTCCATTTTGGATGCCTTTTATTTCTCTGTCTTGTCTAATTGCTCTAGCTAAAACTTCCAGTGCAATACTAAATAAGGATGGTGAGAGTGGGCATCCTTGTCTTGTTCCTGATCTCAGAGGAAAACCTTTCCATATTTCTACATTGAATGCAATTTTACCTATGGGTTTGTCACATTTGGCCTTTGTTACATTAAGATATGTTCTTTGTACTCCCAATCTATTAAGAGTTTTCATCATGAGAAGATGTTGTCAAATGCTTTTTCTGCGTCTATTGAGAGGATCATGTTATTTTATCCTTTGCTACTTTAAGTCAAATATTTTCTAGAATATTATGTCATATCAAAACACATAGCTCTTACTCATTTAAAAACTATTTAAGCTCTCCCTTATTGGTAAAAAATTATTTCCAATTTCTTGCTATTTTAACTAATACTGCAACAATAAATAGGCTTTTTCTTAACCTTGCCATCCTATTTTTAAAGCTTTCTGTTTTGAATAATTATTTTAAAAATATTTTTATAGCATGACTTTTTTCATGTTTTGAGACATATGTAAAGTATGTGCATTTCTTCTAATAATTTGAAAATGATATAATTCATTTATATCACTTCTGATGTTAGTCTTCAGATTATATATATTAAACTTCTATGTCTTGAATTATATAAGATGCTAATATTAGTTAGTATTAGATTTGTCCTACATTGTATTTCTTATTTTCCTTCCATAGGTTGATTTGGATATATTATTATTCTTAACACTCCCAGTGGCAAATTTTCTATGTCTTAGGATATTCCTACATCTAAAATACTGTATTTATCACATTTAATTTGTATTTAATAACTCTCTACACTGAGGGTAGGAGATTTGCAGGCAACAAAACCCATAAAACTCCATCTTCTTTCATTTCCAGTGTGTTTTGATAATATTACTATCGTATTAGCCATATCGATATCATTGTTGATTATATTACAATTGTCATATCACCGTTTCCTATAATCCTCACTGTTGCCCAATCTTGGTTCCTTCTCTAATACTATTCACTGTACTGACTGTAGGGTGGAATGAAATTGTGGAGCATTTTGAGAACAGTTTGAATTATTTCCTCTTTAATTAATAAAATAATTAATAAGTCCAGTCACTTTATGGTAATTTTATTGTCTTTTCATTAAGACATATTGTATGCTTTTATTCCACAGATATAGATTTTCTTACATTTTAAAAAGTTTTTTACATATGACATCTATCTTCTTCATAGATACCAATTGTTTGTATGTTAGGTCTTCCTTTCTGCCTTAGTATTTTCTCCCTAAACATTTTGAAGTGGCAACTTATTTTTAAACTTTACTTTTTAAATTTTCTCAAACATCTCCCAGGATTATGTTAGTACTGTCTTTATTGCTTTTTGTTTTGTTTCATGTGCTGACAATTCTTTTTTTTTTTTTAGTTTATTTATTTATTTTGAGAGAGAGAGAGAGAGAGCATGTGAGCAAGAGGAGGGGTATAAAAAGAAGGAGAGAGAATCCCAAGCAGGATCCACGTTGTCAGAGCAGAATCCTATTCAGGGCTCAATCCAAAGAACTGTGAAATCATGACCTGAGCCACAACCAAGAGTTGGACACTCAACTGACTGACCCACCCAGGCACCCCAACTGATAGTTCTCATATAATTTTGTTTACTGGTCTCAGCCAGTTTACTTCCCATTATCTAATATAAGTTTGTTATTTCTTTTTTCAACCTTGCTGTTCCATCAGTGGATGTTTTTATTTTAAAAAACCATAATAAAAGAGTTTTGTTATGATTTTCTCTGTTAATAAAATGCTCTTTATTATTATTTTCCATATTACTTTTTCCTTTTTAGGGCTGATGAAGTGTTCTTTTCTTTTTATTTAAAATCTGTTTTTGTTGGTTGTTTTTATTGCTTTTAATTTGTTTTGAGAATAACAGATAAACATACCTTTACTTACATTCTTAAAACAAAAGTATATAACATAATTTTAATTGCTAAACATAAACCATTATGAATTATTGATTTTGGAGGTTTATTTTCTACTAATTGAACAAATATTTGTGCAAACTAATTATTGACAACCTTCTGGGGTTAAAAAATGAGCTTCCAATGAAACGTTACAGGGGTTAGAGAGATATCAACTCTTTCCCATGGGATAAACAATAAACTCTCAGATAAGGTGGTGATTGGAATAGTTTAATCTGTATCATCAGACTCTACACTTGCTTCTCTCTTGCATGACCCTTTCATCCCAAACAACTTCCTTGCTTCTGTTCCTGCTTCTGTGGATTTCATTAGCACTGCCTGGAATACTTTTTTTTTTTTTAACTTCGGTTTATCTAAATTTTATTTATCTTTCCAGAGCAATTCCTTCCTTGAGTAGTCTCCTGTATTCCAGTTTTATAGTGATCCATCCTTTCTTTGGAGTCCAGTGACTGTGTTTTATTTTGCCTAGAAAGAAGAAAAATCTACCTTGTACTGCTGTGGTTTTTTTTAATGTCTAGATATTGTGTCCCAGCTATGCTATAAATCCCTAATAATGATACATAACTTTCATGAGCACTGATGGTGTGCTGGATACTCCTTAAAGACTTTAAAAGTATTACTTCATTAGATCTTTCCAAGATATCTGTAAACTAGATACTGTTGTAAAGATTGATTAACAGAATGAGGCACAGAGAGACTTAAAAACTTGCTCAAAGTGACATAAGCCGTAGAGCCGTGGAATTGAGATTAACACCAGGTGACGTGTCTCCAGAATCTAGGCAATAAACTACTTCCTCCAAGCTGGTTCTGGAAGCTCAGTGAATAACTCCCCACTGATAGAAAAGAGACTCTTTTTGTCAAGAAAGATCCCAAAGTGGGAGAAAAATTCACACTGTTTTCTTAGGAATCTTCTTTGAGAAAAGATGTAGTTAGGAAATAATACTTGGTCTATACGCCACTGATATTTTTCTTAATTTTGTCCCTTTAGGTGTAAACTCTTGAGGTTTTAGTTCTTTGGGGACCCAAGCTATTGTAAACTCCTGAGAAAATTTCCCTTATTCTGTACAGTACGTGTATTAATGTGCAGGTACAGTATCTCTTTACTCCCAGACTCTTCAAGATGGATATTTGTCTTCTTCACCAAGTATTTAGAAAGTCATGTTACTTGGAAGAAGTTACCACCACAAAGGAAGTTAGTGTTCCATTCTTCTAGAAAATGATCACTTCCTTTGAAGCAGTTAAAGGAGCTACATGCAGGATATCCTTAAAGAAGTGAGTACAGGGACACCTAGATGGCTCAGTTGGTTAAGAGTTGGTTAAGTGTCTGACTCTTGGTTTTGGCTCAGGTCATGATCTCAGGATTGTGAGATGGAGCCCAGTGTTGGGCTCCATGCTGACCATGGGGCTTGCTTAAGATTCTCTCCCTCCCTCTCCCTCTGCCCCTCCCCTACTCATTAGTGAGTGCACGCTCTCTCTCTCTCTCTCTCTCTCCCTCTCAAAACAAAAATAATAATAACTGAGTACATTGCATTTTGGATAATGTGAAGCTTTGAAATCTGGTGGAGGAACATCAGGATGAGTTTGAATGTCAGGAAAATAACCTTCCTAGCACAGGCTCTCTAAAGAGAGCAGACTTTGGCATTTTGTTCATATCCTCCTGAGACTAAACAACTGTTTTGTGTGACTTTTTTTAAACTCAATTTCCTGCTTATTTCTTTGTAATATAAAGACATGGCAATGTTCATGAGGATTTCTAAGATCACAGAATGTAGTTATTGAAGGGGCATAGAGATCATTCTTGTTTTGTAAACACTCAAAATAACTTATTCAAAGAAAGAAGTAAGAAAGAAGGAAAGACAGAGAAAAGAAAAGAAAAAGAAAGAAAGAAAGAGAAAGAAAAAGAGAAAGAAAGAAAGAAATAAAGAGGAAGAAGAAAGAAAGAAAGAAAGAAAGAAAGAAAGAAAGAAAGAAAGAAGAAAGAAAGAAAAGAACTTAGGAAGGGAGGGAGGGAGGGAGGGAGGAAGGAAGGAAGGAAGGAAGGAAGGAAGGAAGGAAGGAAGGATCAAAGTTAAAAGTAGTGTGATTGTGCGATGCCTGAGTGGTTCAATTGATTAAGTGTCCAACTTCAGCTCAGGTCATAATCTCACCGTTTGTGAGTTTGAGCCCCACGTCAGCCTCTGTGCTGACAGCTCAGAGCCTGGAGCCTGCTTCAGGTCCTGTGTCTCCCTCTCTCTCTGCTCCTCCCCTACTCATTCATTCTCTCTCTCTCTCTCTCTCTCTCTCTCTCTCTCTCTCTCTCTCTCTCTTTCTCTCTCTCAAAAATAAATAAACCTTTAAAAAATTTTAAAAAAAAGAAGTAGTGTGATCATACCATCCCAAACACCACACACCTATATTATCCACATTTGGATTGCCACAAACGAAAACATTTATGCCCTGTGTAATGCTCCTAAAGCCTATAATTGCCTTTTTGACTGCTGAAAATATATGCCATATGGCATGAAGCAAATAATCATGATAATGATAAAACAATCATAAATTAAATACATACAGTCACTACTTATATCACGTATGAAGCTCCAAATATAATTATAGTATAATTCCACTGTAGTATATTGCTTTTATTTTAAGAGGACATTAAATGAAGTGATAATACATGTTACTTAGAACCAATTGTTTTTCATATAAATTATCCTACATAGTGATCTTTCCTAGGCATTTTGAACAGCTTGATTTTTTTCTTCCTTTACTATTGAGTCAAAACCTAACATTTTTTTGAGGGTATTTGCTGAATAAAGTATTACTCATTTGATATTTTACATACATAATTACAGTTATAGTTATAATGAATAAATTGTAATTGCCTGACAAATTTCCAGAAAAATGTCTCAAAATCAGTTTACGGAATATATGGGAAATCACAAAAAAACAACTCTACATTATTTAGATACACCAAAGTCTTAATTTTCTACACAATTTCCATGAAAAGTTGCCGTCTCACATTTGCCAGATCACTTGATCTCAAAGGCAAGGCCTCTCTATTTCTTCCATGACACCATATGCCTTTATATGAATCACCTCTTTGTCAATTGTGTATTATCCTTTCCACCTGCCATTACCAGTGAAAGTACAGAGTAGACTGATAAGCCCATCTATGAACTATGTCCTAACAATAATAGAATGGTACTGATCTTTCAATAAGAACAGGAACTCTCCTGCTTAGTCTTTCCCAGATGTCTAATGTCAGGATCTGAATATCACACTGGTGAGATTTGGCAGCATTCCCAGTAAAGATATTCTAAGACAGTTTTGTTATCCCATAATCCAGTAAAATGAAATATGGAGACTAATTCCCATTTCAAATATGATTTTATGACTTGAGGGAGATTTAAACCATACACTTGAACTCTTCTTTTTATGGGAGAGAGTACCAAATCCAAAGAGATCAGGGATGAATTGTCCAAGTTTACACAGTATCTTTGCACAACTCCCAGAACTAGTACATGGAAATACTGTCTTCCAGGTCAATAATATTTCCATAACTTCCTGTTAGAGACCTGTTTAGGGTAATCTGTCATTAGGTTAAAATATTATTTGTAACTATTGATGATTGATTTTTTAAATGTTTTTGCTTCTTGTAACAGGTTAAAACTGACCAATGGAAGATAAGAATCAGACTGAAGTGACTGAATTTCTTTTCTTGGGTCTCACAGACATTCTCCAAGAGCAGATTGGCCTCTTTGTCATGCTCTTCATTGTCTATCTTGTCACCCTGGGGGGTAACATAGGGATGATCATTCTCATATGGACTGATCTCAGATTCCACACTCCTATGTACTTTTTTCTCAGCCACTTGTCCTTTGTAGATATTTGTTCCTCTTCTTCCATTGCCCCCAAGATGCTGTGTGATATCTTTGCAGAGAAAAAAGGTATCTCTTTCATGGGTTGTGCTACACAGATGTGGTTCTCTGGTTTCTTTGTGGCAACTGAATGTTTCCTCCTGGCTTCCATGGCATATGACCGGTACATGGCCATCTGTAAGCCCTTGTTGTATACACTCATCATGTCCCAGAGGGTCTGTGTGCAGCTGGTAGTAGGGCCTTATGCCATGGCTCTTCTAAGCACAATGACCCATACAATTCTCACTTTTCGCTTACCCTTCTGTGGTACAAATATCATCAATCACTTCTTCTGTGACATTTCACCATTGCTTTCCTTAGCATGTGCAGACACCTTGATCAATAAATTAGTGCTGTTCATCTTGGCTGGAACTGTAGTAATGCTCAGTGGCTTGATCATCATGGTCTCCTATGTTTGCATCCTGGCGGCCATCTTGAAGATGCAGACTGCTGATGGGAGAAGGAAAGCTTTCTCCACCTGCTCTTCTCACCTGGCAGTTGTCTCCATCCTGTATGGGACTCTTTTCTTTATCTATGTTCAGCCTGGCTCAAGTCCCTCCCTGGATATCGATAAAGTGATTTCTCTGTTTTATACCGTGGTGATCCCCATGTTGAACCCCCTCATCTACAGCCTGAGGAACAAGGAGGTAAAAAATGCACTCAGGAGGAAGTTTGAAAGGAAAAATTCTCTAATGGTTTTGGCAAAATAGAACCCTGCCGTGTTGTACCATAGATGTTGGTGCAGGCTGTGTAGGAGAAAGATCACTGAAGTGGAAATCAGAAGCTGCATGTGAATTTGTCCACTGCCAGGTCATAAGTGATTTGGAAAATGGACTAGTACTTAAATATTTTTTCTGCCCCATCTTGTTGTCTGTGACATGACAAGAGTTTCAAAACAAAATAGTGAAATATTGAGAATATTAATGTGAAAATATACTGAAAGAAAACTTAGATGAATATTTTACTATCATGGATATTTGAATACTATTTTATCCAGACAAGAAAACCAAAAGTTATAATAAAAAGTTCAGAGTACCACAAACAATATTAAAAAGTAAACAATAAAATGAGAAAATGTTTGTGACATGTGCCAAATAATGAGATAATATCCCTAATAATGAAAGAACAGTCTAAAATTCAATGGAAACAAAACTAGATAAATGGGGAAAAAATGAACAAGCAATTCACAGAAATGGTGATCCCTACACAGAAATGTATGGAAAAAAGGTTCACTATCATCATTGGTCAAGTAAGTGAAATGAAGTTAAAATGTCAGTGCAGTGCCTTTTAATAGAGATGAAATATTATTAGTTTTCAATGACGATGAAGTTCCTGTTTGGCCATGTACATTCTGTATTTTCTGTTTATAGTATGAATTCCCCATTACCCAAAAAATCTGGTAGTTTCCATATAAAATGATCAATTTACACAGCATTTGACCTAGAATTTCTCCTTTATAAATCTGAACAACAGAAATGTAAAGGCCAATGAATAAGATTACATATATATAACTATTATGCATGGAAAAGTAAAATAAAGAAAATAGTCTGTTTTACATCATTATAAGAAAAGTCAACTTGTGTTTGTGTGTGTGTGTGTGTGTGTGTGTGTGTGTGTGTGCAAAATGCACAACAAATGAAAAGATTAGATAAGGTAATTATGGACTGACCTGGAGAGGACAATTGTATGCAGTCACTGTCAGGTGGAAAAAAACTCAAGCTGAAGATCAAAGTGTAGTTACGATCACTAAGAACAAGGACGAAAGCTGTATAATAAAATGTGCATGTGCATGCAGGTGTAAATGAGTACAGGGAGAACTATAAAGGATGCACAGCAAGCTGTTGACATTGATCACTTCAATGGGAGCTGCATTTGAGGTGGGAAAGGAGAAGTTTTATTCATGTACATTTGAATTGCTGCTTAATCACGCCCTCTGCCTTTACTTGGGCTCCATTTATATGGAGTTCCATTTACATCTTATGATTTCTGCTTTGCCAATTGTACTTTATTTATTGGAGGATCTGACAGGACCCAGGGCATTAGAGCAGTCCTGGATACATACACACATGGTGGCTTCTGGGCAAGACTTCGCTCTTTATTACGGCCCACAAACATACCAGGAGCTCTTTCTCAAAAGCCATAGCATTCTTTTTGCCAATGGTATAGAATGGCTCCTGAAGCTCAGGACCAGCAGCATTCCCACCGAGGTTTGTAATAAGCTCCATGTTGCTTTTTTCCCATGACCATCACTTTCCTTATAGATCCTGTTGTATCACGTGGCCCAAGGGGCAGGGCTGCTTGCACTATACCTGGACCTGCTGCAGAGCCTCCCCTGTTCTGCATCCCACTTAATGCCTACAGCCTTCTGTGCCATTTGGTATCCTTGTTGGAGATCCATTCCTAGCTGTGGAATAGGCTGCCTCCAAGACCCAAAGAGGCCTACTGGGACCCTCTGGTTCTTTCTTCATAAATTTTACTTTGAATGGAGTATTCTAGCATACCCCTAACCACTGGACCTGTAAAACTCACCCGACATTTCAAGTTCCTGAATCCTAACAGGTGTTTGTGTGTTTGTGTTCTGTCTCCCACCGTCTGGAGCGCAGGTGTCTTATCAAGGTCTCCAATGTTCCAGCATCTGCTTGTGTAACCTGCTCTATCAGCATGATATTACCAATATAGTAGACATTACAATTAGTATCCACTAAGTGTAGTAGGTAGGAGGCCAAATACCTTAGGGGGCCACATACCTGGGGACTATATTAAGGAGGGGAGGCGAGTTAATACAGCCTTGAGGAAAAATTGTAAATCAATATTGTTGTTCATCTCATATGAATATAAATTGTTTCTCATCCTCCATTCTAGGCAGAATAGAAAAGGATACATTTCCCAAGTCATTAACTGCATACCATGCATGGGAGACCTTGTAAACGATCCCATGTAAGGTATGGAGCTGCTATTGGGCCACTATTTGGTTGAACTTTAAGCAGTCTACAGCCATTCTCTAAGAGCCATCTGATTTCTGGATGGCCAGACTGCTGACTTAAATAGAGAGATAATATGATTACTTCTGCTGTATCCTCTATGTCTTTGGTGGTGGCATTAATTTCTTTATTCACGTGTTCTGGAATCCTATCATTCTCCCTGGCTCTAGGAAGCCTGGATGCATAACAATATCTCATACCACTGGCTTCCCACCAGCTGGAGCCCCTCTTATTAGTGCCTTTCTTTATTGTTTCAGTGGAAGAAGTGTCCTCTCAGGGAACATAGTCCCTTGGGATATTTTTAATGGATTCCTGATAGCATCATCATCATCATATATATTTACTTATATCATAATTCCTTTCAAACGTCCTAACATCTCTGAGCCTTTGGGCCCCTTCTTCAATACTCTCCCACGGTAATAATGTTATTTCTACTGCACTTACTGTAGGCTGTCATTCGTTTCAAAGCTCAAGGAGATACCCTGATAGTACATAAGAATACACTCCTGGTGTCTTGCTTAGAAGGTAACTTTTGAGTCACTGGAGTTCTGCATCAGTAAATTCTTCCTCATCCAGCTTTATATTCCTCCCTCCCTAAGCACATTACCTTCAAGCTGTTTTCCATTTCTGGCTGGTACTTATTAGCCAAGCCCTGTAACTCTTTTTGTGGCCAATTCTCTTTAGTCTTCAGACCAAACCATTCTAAGCCTTGCTCTTGGTTTAGGTCGAAAAGCTAAAAGGGGAGGTGGGACAAGATATTGAGAAAAATATTTATTATCTTGTGTCACACCTCCCTCAGGTGAGGGCTCTTTATTGTCTCTGGCAGCGGAAGGTTGGTCTCTTCCAGCAAGGGGGAGAGGGCTACTTTACAGGGTCAGAAGATTTGGGAAAAATGGAATATCTCAAACACATCAGATGTCTTATTCCCTATTCTCAGTGTCCAACTCCTTCCCTATCAGAATCCTGACTTTTATACTGGAAATTTGCAGAGGTATGAATTCAGCTCCTTTCTTATTCTGTTTTCCAGTATCAGGTTGTTGGATTGAGCTTCTATGCAGTCTGGTCTCTAACTGTAGGAGATGAAGACCTTTTTAAATGTTGCCTATCTGATTTTGACATCATATCATGCATTGGAAATTGGCCTGTTATTTTCATCCTTTAGCATGTGAGAGGTATTCATTTAACAACAAACTTCATAGTCCAATAGTTACCATATCTTCTGCGCTTTCACAGCCTAGAGATAATTAAATAATTCAATGTGTAGGTTTCACCTGTACCCCAACCCAATCCACTGGTCTTAGTGATTGCAATGCTTGGGCATGCTAGTGGTTATGACTGCCCCATTCCACCATTAAGGGACTCTTGCTGCCAGGTGTCCAGTGAGTGATCTGATTCCAGAATTCCGCCCAAGAATCTGCTGAATTCATTGATCAAGCAAGTTACTAAGGGCAGCCTACATTCAAAGGCAAGGGAAAAAACCTCAGTCTTTCAATGGAGGAATAGCACACATTTATAAGAAAGGAGGTAATAAGCTATGGTCATGTATGAGGTAACCCAATAAAAGCTGTTGGAATTACAAAGCTGAACAAAATTTAGCACCCATATTATAAATAAACAAAAAACCCTCATAGTTTAACATGGTACAGGCATCTGAAATAACTCAATCCACTTACCTGGATAGTTCAATGAATTTATAATACAAAGAGATATGGAAAACAATTCCTAATAAAATTTTGGATAACTATATTACAAAAAAAAATATCCTTTAGAAACTGCTTGCCCTTAGGCATTTTAACTCTCATTTACCTCTTGGACGACAAGAGGAGACTCCATTAAGAACAGACTCAGCATCTCTAAAACTTGAACCTAGCACAGAGTTCTCTAAAGAGTCTGGCTACAAGAATAAAGGACAATTCACTTAATCAATTACAGCATTTGGAAACTAGTCAGTCAGAGAAAGACAAATATATGACTTCACTCATATGAGGACTTAAAGACACAGAAGAGATGAACACAAGGGAAAGGAAACAAAAATATTGTAAAACAGGGAGGGGGACAAAACATAAGAGACTATTAAATATGGAGACAAACAGAGGGTTGCTGGAGGGGGTGTGGGGGGGGATGGGCTAAATGGGTAAGAGGCATTAAGGAATCTACTCCTGAAATCATTGTTGCACTAAATGCTAACTAATTTGGATGTAAACTTAAAAAAATAAATAAATAAAATAAAATAAAAAGTAAACTAAATGAATAAAAATTTTAAAAAAATAACAAGTACTTCAAGCTAAAGCTAAAAAAATAAATAAAATAAATTATAGCATTTGTAGTTTATATGCACAATAGAAGTTCTCGGCCATTAACTGAGCCACAAAATAAAATGTTGCCATTAGTAATCAAATTTATGTGTCTAGAGGGTTTAATGCTAATGAAATAAGTCAGTCAGAGAATGACAACTATTATATGATTTCACTCATATGTAGAATTTAAGAAACATAAATAAGTAAGTAAGTAAATAAATAAATAAATAAATAGGCAAACAAAAAAAAAAACAGAGTTTTATATATAGACAACAAACTGGTGGTTTCTAGAGTGGAGGTGGGGGTGGGGGGATGAATGAAATAGGTGAAGGAAATTAAGAGTACACTTATCATGATGAGAACTGAGTAATGTATAAAATTGTTGAATCATTATAATGTCCACCTGGCACTAAGAAAGCACTGTATGTTAATTATACTTGAATTGATAAAAAAAAGTAATAATACATAATGTGAATTAAAATGTAGGTTAAAGGGGTGTCTGGGTGGCTCAGTCGGTTAAGCACTGGACTTCAGCTCACGTTTCATGATTCATGGGTTCAAGTCCCACATCGGACTCTGTGCTGACAGCTCAGAGCCTGGAGCCTGCTTCAGGTTCCCTCTCTCAAAAATAAGTAAACATTAATTTTTTAAATGTGGATTAAAAAGTCATAATTATGAAAAAGTAGCTAAGCAGAATAAAAAACTGAAAGAAAATTGGCTCAAATGTTATAATTGCTTGCCCTTGGATGGTAAGATTCTGGGTAACATTTTTCTCCTCTTCCTTTTTTGTTTTCTAAAATTCGTAAGATAAAGGTATTTTCATTTGAAAAAAAAAAGGAAGCGCAGCATAAAAATTTTAGTAAATAGTGTATGGTGACAGATGGTGACTACATTTATCATAGTGGGCACTGAGTAATGTATATTGTTGACATAATATATTGTACACTCAAAACTAATATAACATTGTATATCAAATATACTTCAATAATGAAAAATGAAAATAATAAAATATAAAAATTAAAAACATTAAACAACAAAAAAGAGATCTGGATCTCAAGTGGCATAGCTTAAGAATAAACTTCACAAGCAACTTCCTTTACAAATGCAAGGAATTCATTGCCACCGATCTCTTCTCTGCCAAGCCTGCTTCCCTGGGCAGAGAAGAGGACTCTGCCCAAATACTTTGCTGCAGTCCCACAGACCAAGTCAAAGCAAGGTTGGCCTTTCCGTGGTTTGAAGTTTCACGCACTGTTTCCCTGGGCACTTTAAAAAGTAAATCCACTCATTGAATACAGGCATTTTTCAAAGATGTAGAAGTCTTTTATTTAACTCTAAAAACTTGGCGTTGACCAAGGAAAGAGGCAAAGCTAAAATAAAACCAAGCATTATATTTGGGGGTCTCAGAACTGCAATTTGGGGGACACAGATTTGGGTAGCAGCCCAAACTGTGTCCTCTCAGAGAACAAAAGTCAAGAGGTTATGAAGACATAAGAGATGGCTTGTATTTGTTGTTTACAAAGAATTTTGATTGGTGTTGGAGGCAGAAAACGAAACTGAATATAATTTGTTGCTAAGGCTATCACTAAGCAAAGTTTCCTAGTGTAGCAAGTTGCAGGTGTTTGGGCTGAATCCTTGGAATATTTGTGGTTTAGCCCCGTCCAAAAGTTGATGGTTTCACTGATGAGGACGCACAAAAGGCCCATCTCCTTTCTGGCCTCCTGGCTCCATTTAAAAACCCCTAGACATATGTGACCTCATTTCATCTCCCATTTCAGTGTCAAAGGGTAAGACTACAAATTTTTCGGCCTTCTTCTAACTGTGACGGTAAAAAATGCTCCGTTATTACTTGTATCCTAATGGCAGAGGCTTACGTGGCAGGAAAGGACCTGGCTTGTTTCTAGAGGCTTGAGACAGAAATCTCTAGCAAGAAGTCTATAAAATTCCCTTTCGAAAATGCCGGCAAGCAACACGGAGATGTGTATCAGTAAAGAAACAACGGCCTGAAAAAAATCTGCAACACTGTGTGGTATCACCAAGGAAAACAATAATTTAAGCATCAGAGTAATTTGCTGTTTGCATTTCAGTTTACTGCTGGCAATGTGCCCTACTGTTGGGTTTGCTCTAGCCTCAAAAAGTTTACTGTTCCACTGTGATTGTTCCAAGTCGCTCCCAATTATTGGCGGTTTCCTTTCCTAGGCTTCATCATCATCGTCATCGTCATCATCGTCATCGTCATCATCGTCATCGTCATCCTCCGATGAAATCAGCTACAAATGTTTTTAATTATTGGAAGCATCAGTATTACTACCGTTTATGGAGGAACTGCTATGAAGCCTGTTCTCTGCTAAAATGTTTGCTAACATTTTATATTTACAACCCTTTAAGGTAAATCCTACACTGAAAGAAAGAAAATATCAACCCAAAGTCTTTAATCAAGCATGTATTAAGAGTGCTAAAATGTGGGGAGTAGCTTAACATGAGTGTTCTGCGGGGAGGAAGTAGCTGAACGATTTTAAGGCTGATTGGGGATGGTCATTCGAAACTTAATTTTCTTCTAAGAATTATTCCCTGCGCAAATTCTTGGAAAGTAGGAGGAAATGAGTCATCTTAGTCATGGGACAGAAGGTACGAACAGGAAGATGGAATCTCAGGGTAACAGTTATTGGCTGCTTAAGTGCATTTAGGGATAAGAGGTTGCGGGAACATTTGGAAGCTACGAATTTTGCAGGATAGCTAAGGTTTAGTATTGTGATTGTCTGGGATGATTGCACTTATCTCTTGAGTTAGTAGTTAGAAGATACACAGAGGCATTTACACTCTAGGCACTATAAAATATGGGATTACAGTGGTAAGGAACCCACGAAATAGTATCATTGGTAGACTGTGACACGTCTCTTTAGTCCCCCCACTTATCATTCCTAGTCTCAACCAAGAAAGCACATCCGAAGGATTGAAGGCAATTGTTTAAAATGCATTTGCAGGGTGCCCGGGTGGCTCAATCAGTTAAGCATCCGACTTCGGCTCAGGTCATGATCTCCCAGCCTGTGAGTTCAAGCCCCGAGTCGGGCCCTGTGCTGACAGCTTGGAGCGTGGAGCCTGCCTCAGATTCTGTGTCTCCCTCTCTCTCTGTCCCTTCCCTGCTCGCTCTCTCTCTCTCTCAAATAAGTAAACTTTAAAAAATAAAAATAAAACAAAATGCGTTTGCGATGTTCACATGATCTTTCTGCATTGGGTCTTGCCTGTGCTCTACCTTTACACTTTTATCAGGGCTATAGGTTTGGCTAATGGAACATGTTATAGTAATATTCTCAATAATTTTAAGTGAAATTGCCCTATCAATGCTGATCTAAGATTTTAGTCAATTTTCCTCTATTGTTTTGTGAACCAGCAATAAAGCAAAGACAGTATAGAATCCTCTGATGAGGGATAACACATAATTAACCAAGAGTTAGTCAGTGATTACCCTGGAAGTAACCACATATAATAAACATGGAGGACACTGACCATTCTCCAAAGCCTTTGATGGACTAATAAAACATCCACACACGACTGCCACTAACTGCTTACTTTTGAGATGTGATAAGAAACAAAATTAACCAGTAGACAGTTCTTGTACCAATTTGTATACTTGAACCTGAGGACCGTTCTTTTCACCTAAGATGTATACAAACATTGAAACATATTTATGTTTATATCTCTTATTTTCACTAATAAAACATTGAGGACAGTATTTTTCTGATAGTCTTTTAGTTTTTTCCTGTAAGTCTAGTAAAGATGGATTCTTAAGTAATCAAACACTTGATAGAGACAACAGAAAGCACAGGAAATAATTCTGATAAAGCACAGATTACTTAGAAGAGAAATAAAAACTCTCACAATCTTATCAAGATAGAGCAATAGTCCAAGAAACCTTCATGGCTTAGCAGATGAAGGAAAATTAAGTTTTAGTTCTACGTAAGCACACCTCGTCTGCCAGCCCCGAAGACAGCAGAGGGTGGACACCTGCCCTTTCTTCTCAAACCTCAGCTCTTCTAACTTTCTAACGCAAGCGTCAGTCTCTAGCTGTGTGTAGGTGACTAGGCAGGCTTCCCACAGCAGAGGCCAGCCCACCATGCAGCCACTTCTTTCGTACTTTGCAGCAGTCCCACAAACAGGGGCATCGAAGCAGCTGGCATCTGGGGGCATCTCTGCACTCAAGCGGCGGTCCACCAGCATCTACACACAGGCCACCCCTCCCCATACAGAGGTCACGGGCCAACTTGAGATTTCCCTCCCGATGCCTCTTTCCCGAGACTCCATTCTTAGGTCTCCTAGCTGGCTCACCAATTGTTGGTTCCTAAACTTGGGAATTACCTAGGAAACATCTAAAACTGGCCACTGTAGTCAGAGGGCAGGAGAGACTGAGGAAAGAGGCAGCCCACATCGTATGGCAGGTGGCAAGTTTAACAAAGAAGAAAACTTCCAGATAATGCTTCTTTGGGACAGCAGCATGATGAGCATCTCTCCACACCTGCCTGCTGGAATCTTTTAAAGTTTATTAATTTTTTGAGAGAGATAAAGATAGAGCATGAGCAGTGGAAGGTTAGAGAAAGAGAGAGGAAGGCAGAAGATCTCAAGTGGGCTCCGTGCGGTAAGTGCAGGGCCGGATGTGGGGCTCAAACCCAGGAACCATGAGATCATGACCTGAGCTAAAATCAAGAGTTGGACACTTAACCGACAGAGCCTCCCAGGCGCCCCCTTAAACGTTTATATAGGGGCCTTCAGTGTGTTCAGTCACATACGCCATCCAGATCGTCTCAACAACACATTACTCCCTTGAGGCTGCCTCCTTGAAAACAGCTCCCGCTCTGGACAGGTGGGCAGAGTGTACATTCCAAGGACCCTGGGTGGGGGCCTCAGAGCCTCTGATTGCCCAGGTCCAGCTAGACAGTCAATGGGTAGCTACATCCTCTTGACGACCACCTCTAGTCAGCCAGTTAGCTAGCCATTATATTAAGCAATTATATCTTTTTTTTTAGTGTTTACATTCTTCAGAGGGAAAATTTTTCTCAATGTCAAAGTGAAGCATTTTCCTATAATAGAATTTGCTTTATCATCTTTTTCATATCATATCATTTCCTTCTCTTGAAGTTTCATAAAGTGTCATTTTCTTTATCTTTTCTTGTTGTTATTGTCCGTTTCCTTACCAGTTTTGGTTGGTTTCAAGTAGAAGAATGGGGCAAAATGGCTTTATACTACTTGATTAAAAAAATTAAGTTCATTTATTTATTTTGAGAGAGAGAGATAGAGGGAAAGAGAGAGAGCTGAGGAGGGGCAGCGAAAGAGGGAGAATCTCAAACAGGCTCCACAGTTAGCACGGAGCCTGATGCAGGGCGTGAACCCACAAACCCTGAGGTCATGACCTGAGCTGGAATCAAGAATCAGATGCTTAACTGACTGAACCACGCACGTGCCCCTATTCTACCTCCTTTAAGCAAAGTGTATGATATAATTTAAATGCTACATTCAAATTATTATGGATTGTGAAATATTTTTGCTTTAATTTACACATCGCTCAAAAATGCTTACAGAATATGTCTTCTCAGCAACTCTCTGACATCAGGACTTCATAGGATATAGACCATTGTAAGACCATGTCCTTGACTCTTAAAAGTCAGATGACACTGGAGACGAGCTACTGGGGAAATGTTATGGCAGTTTCAGAGGTGGGAGATCATAACCCTTTTAGGGGATCATAGAAGGTTTTGAGAGAAAGTGGTGACTGAGGTCATCCAACCTATGTGTTTTAGTTTCTCAATGCTGTCCTGACAAATTACCACAAGTTCAGTGGCTAAAACAACATAATGTTGTATACACAATGTATTGATTTAATGCTCTGCAGGCTAAGGAGTCCTACATGGGTCTCACCAGACTACAATCAGGTGTTGGCAGGATTGCATTGCTTCCTGGAATCTCTAGAGGAAAATGTTTCCCGCTTTCTCCAGCTATTAAACCCTGCCCACATTTCTTAGCTGATGGCCCCTTCCTTCATCTTCAAAACCCTCAGAGTTGCATATCTGCCCATGTTCCTTACTTACATCTCCTGAGAAGGGCTCACAGATAATCTCATTCCAAGGTCCTTAAGTTAATAACATGGGTAAAGTCACTTTTTACCATGTAAGGTGACATGATCACCGGTCCCTGGGGTTAAGAGGTGGACATCACTGGAGACCATTATTCTGCCTATGCCACTATTCCCTCAATGTGATATTTTCTCTTCTCCTTCATGAAGCTTTATTCCAATCAAGTTGAATGTTCCTGCCTCCCTGCCTCTGTTCATCTCCTTAGTTCTACCTGAAATGTCTTTCCTCTCAATTTCAGGTCATCTCAAACTTGTCCACCTTTCCAAACCAATCTGCCCATGAAATATTTCCCAACCATTTTCGTGCACAATGACATCTCCTTCTTTGAAAAGTCTGTGCTTTGATTTACCTTGAACTCAGCCAGGGGTACTATGAACTTAAAGAAATGAGTATCCCGCATATTGATTAACAGCAAGTTTTGAAATACACTAGCAAGACTTCAGAATGAACCTGATCTGTGGGAACATAAACTCATTGTCCCAGTACCCCAGAGAGAGTGGTCTTTGGTTTAGTCCAGCTCTTCAGGTCACTAAATAACTGAGGTTTTGATCCCGATTTTAAGCCGGATCTTCTTCTCTCTTTCTGATACTTCAACGTCCAGGTAAATTCTCGGGTCACCGAATGTAGAAATGCAAAGGTCATAGAAATCGTCCCCCTTACAGGGGAGGCGGAGTCTTATTCCTGTTTGCGTGCTGAGCAATGGAAGGATGGAAGCACGTTCCCTTCACGAAACGCCCTCCCCTGGTGGGTCCACAAATGTCCACAACCACTGCCTGCCATTGCACGTAGATTTTGAACTGTGTTAGGCATGAAACGAAAGCAGTGTTTTTCCAACCACTTCAGCTCTCAGTGAAGAAGGGAGCTTTCTCTGAAATGCTGCGGCATATGTCGTCTTGGATTTATCAAACACTGCTTTGAAAAGTGGGCTTTCTTTTTATGCCCAGGCACTATTTCCCGCGATTGATTTTAGTGCTGCCATTAATAAGCAATTGCCCTGTGGAAAATGCATTCCACAGATAATTCTCAAGTAATGATAAACTCAGGGGGCACAAACATTATATTAACTATTGTTTTGTCACTGTAGCATTTCAGGGTTCACATCTTAATCACTCTATCTTCAAAGTGTGAATACTTTTTTTAATATAGGAAATTGTTTGACCTGGTAACAAACATATGAATCTGGACTCTTTCTTACGGATAATCCCACACCTTGTGTTTCTTACTGTCATTTTAAACAGCTTGATGTGTTTTTACTCAGTTGATGAGTCAGAAAAATACTTAAAAATTTTGTAACAATAAAAATGGTAAGCATTTCACACATTGTGTTAATAACATAGAGATCACCTGTCAGAATTTATGCCTTAAATAGGTTTATAAACATTACAGGGAATTAGGGGAAATAATTTTATTTCAATGAACAAAATATATTCATATATTCATGGAAATGTATGGTAACATTGCCGCTAATGATCACGTCAGTTGAGACTAGAGTGGATACTTATTTTTCTCTTGATTTCCATGGGAAGTTCCTATACAATATTTAATAGATTAATTAATCTCAAAGGAAGGGCATCTCAGTGCCTCCCAAACCATTATATTTCTTTTTTGAATTATATGATATGATTATATGAATTACACGATCTGGAAATTTCTTTGATTCATTTAACCCCAAATATGAATCCTCTGTTCCTATTTCTTTCTGCCATTTCTGTATTCATGATGGTTAAAGAGTAAATGTATCCAATCTCTCATTTGCAGGCCTGTCCTTTATAAATATAAAAATGACTATTATGAGTTTCCATAGAACTACCCCTTGTAAAGAATGCTACCGACATTTGTTGACATTTCTCTTTGTAAGCCTTTTATAAGGGGAAGAGATTAATATACACAGATATGAATGTTGTCCTCATTTCATCTGAATGGCACTATCCTCTCCATCAAAACAGGAATGGAAAGGGCTTTATTTCTGTTCTGTTTAGCCGGTCCCAAATGTCTATTATCAGGGTCTGAATTTTTCATCATTTCTTACAATCTCACTGGTTACGGTATTCCTAGGTAGGCATTGTTATTCTATCATGTGATAAAGATGAAATACAGATACTTATTCTCGTTTCAAATACAATTTTAGAACCCAAGGGAAATTTAGATTTGATACTTAGACTGCTCTTTGGATGGCAGAGGGTGCCGAATCCAAAAAGATCAAGTATAAATCGCCCAAGTTTGCACGGTGTCCCAAGGGACAGGAACTATTCCTCAGGAATACCGTTGCCAGTCCAGTGCTGTTTTCCTAACTGCCTCCTTTAGATTAAAAAACACTTGTAATACATTGAAGAAGCTATGATGAATATGGGGCACCTGGGCGGCTCAGTCAGCTGAGCGACTGACTTCAGCTCAGGTCAGGATCTTATGGTTTGTGGTTTCAAGCCCCGTGTCAGGCTCTGTGCGGAAGCAGGAGCCTGCTTCAGGTTCTCTGTTCCCCATCTCTTTCTGCTCCTCCCCTTTTTGTGTTCTGTCTCTCTGTCTCAAAATAAATAAACATTAAATTTTTTTAAAAGAAGCAATTTTGTGTATGCTAATTAACATTGCAAAAATAAAATGTACTTTTAAATTTCTTACACAGGTTACAACTGACCAGTGAAAGTCTATGTATTTTTCTTAGCCCCTCGACCTTTTAGGTATTGTTCCTCTTCTTCCATTGCCCCCAAGATGCTGTGTGATATCTTTGCATAGAAAAAAGTCAGCTCTCTCAGGGTTGTACCACACAGATGTGGTTCTCTGGTTTCTTTGTGGTATCTGAATGTTTCTTCCTGACGTCCATGGCACATGACTGGTATTTGGCCATCGGTAAGCCCTTGTTGCATGCCCTCATTATGTCCCAGAGGGTCTCTGTGCAGCTGGTTGTAGGGCCTTATGGCATGGCTCTTCTAAGCAGCATGACCTATATGACATTGACTTTTTGCTTACCCTTGTGTGGTCCAAATATCATCAATCATTTTTTCTGTGATATTTCCCTTCTGCTTTCTCTTACATGTGCAAACACTTCCTTGACTCAACTTACATTTTTCTTTTTGGCTGGATCTACAGGAATCCTCAGTGCCCTGATCATGATGGTTTCCCATGTTTGCATCCTGGTGGCCATCTGGAAGAAGACTGCTCATGGGAGGCAGAACGCTTTCTCCACCTGCTCCTCTCACCTGGTAGTTGTCTCCATCCTGTATGGGACTCTTTTCTTTATCTCTGTTCGACCTGGCTCAAGTCCCTCCCTGGATATCAATAAAGTGATTTCTCTGTTGTATACTGTGGTGATGCCCATGTTGAACCCCCTCGTCTACAGCTTGGGGAATAAGGAGGTAAGATATACATTTGGGACGAAGTTTGAAAGGAAAACTTCTCCAGCAGTTTTGGTAATTAGAACTCTGTTGTGTTGTACCTTAGACGTTGGTTTATAACATGTAAAAGAACACTGGGCTGAGAACTAGAAGTTCCCTTTATTCCTGAGTACTTACCAGGTTGCTTATAGACTACTTATATTTTTTTCATCAGTCTTCTCCATTCCCCTTCCATAAAGTGAAGGGGAATACAAAATAATTTACAGATATAGTAAAGGTACAAATGTACTATATGCCAACAGAAAGTACAGAGGAACATTTATATAGTCTCATATGTGGGAGGACATTTATTCCAGATTAGAAGAGCAAATTTTGTAAGAGAAAGGTCAACAGTGTTCATTAATAAAGTTTCATACACTTTGTTCTGTTGAACAATGGAAAGTGAGAGGGCTTTTGCAAAGTAGGTGACTTACAATAAGGTAATGTCCCGATGAGAAAGTCCTGAACCCAAACGTACGTGTGTATGACACACAGTAGAGACATGGACCAATAAATGGCTGGATGAGCAATGGGTACAGCAGGAAATGGGAATGGCCAAAAATATAAATATACTAAAAATTGCTGAACTTCACAATGGCTGGGAAAAATGAAATCACAATGACAAGACAGTGTTTCTTTTTCATTTGTCACGTTAGCAGACATCACAACGATTTGTGCAATGCTGGTAAGGTTGCCCACGAATGTTGACCACGACATTACACTTAGCGACATTGGCTAAGTATAGAACAGCTACATTTTCAGAAAGTAATTTGATGATTTCTGTTAAAATTCACATACTCGTTGACCTGGCTCTCTTACATTTGGAAATCTGTGCTGTCGCAATATCAACACCAGACATAAATGCTGCAACATCATTTGTGGGGGGGGGGGGGGGGAAGGAAACAACCTCAATTTGTATCATCAGGAGAAACATACATTCTCTTCTTGAAGTGTTGGGTGCTAATTATTAAAAAAAGTAAATTACATATTAATGTTTTGGTTCGGAGGAAACGTCCTGATACAATCATTGATAGATAAAAAAAATCAAGTCAAACCTTAATCTGTAGAACCGATCACAGTTTGCGTGGGTTTGCAACTTCCTGGGGAGCTTCCGCTGAAATCCGCAACTGGCTCCCATCACCAAAGGCAGGGAGAGACCAGAGAGAGAAGCAGGCCACTCCGGAATGCTAGGGAGCAGGTTGACCAGACAAGAGAACTTACTTGCGAGGTTGTCCTGGGCGCACCAGTAAGACCATAGCCCTTCTGCCTCCTGCCCAATCTTGAAAGATTAGATAGAGGCAGTCACACATGCCGTCCAGAGTGTCCAAGAACACATCACTGTCTCAAGGCTGTGTCCTTGGGGCAGCTTTTGGGAGCCGAGAAGGCAGGCAGAATGCACGTTCCAAGGACAGGGTCTGGGAGAGGAGCCTCCAGTTGCCAGGGTCCAGATCACAGATCAACCAGAGGTCAGATCTTCTCGTTGACCAACCCCCCAACATGTAAACAAAGGTGAACAAGGTGGGGGTAAAACCTACCTCATGTGTAAAAGACATTGGTGTGTGCCTATGGACATGATCATAGAATTGTGCAAAGTCACTGGCCACGCTGTTAACATTGGTTACTTTAGTAACATGACATTGAAAGGAGCCACAGAGAGTGGGGGTGCTTCATGCTTGTCTGAGTGGTCGGACTTGTTTTGCAACAAATATGCTTAATTTCATAACTAAAATTTACTCTTGAAAAGCTGCCATCTGTGTCAAAACTGAATGAATGAATAAGTGAATGAATGAAAATAGCCATAAGTAAATAGATTTAGGCAGATGGACTCAATGACTTCTGGTGAAGCTATTTCTCCATCCTAACACTCTCTGGTTTAATCAAACACTTTTACCTACTGGTGACTGAAATCTTTGTCAAAAACTAAGTAAAAGCGAGAGATTCTTAGCAACTCTCTGCTCCCATCTCACTTTTTCCCTCTGAGGACCTGTGTCTCCCCTCATCCCTCCCCCTTCACCCCAGAACCTGTCATTTTTATACAAGGTGGTATGTTTTCTCCTTATTAAACACTTTGAAATGATAAAAAAAATGCTGAATTCAAAATGACACAATGCAAATGATGCAATTTGAAAAGTAAACTACTAAGTGAATTAATTATTAATATTCAGGTAAATTTTATAGTTTTTGTAGCACAGCATTTCATACAAAGAATGTATGCTTCTGCTAGTGATACCCCTTCAGCTGGTTTCCTTTTATTCTCCCTACAAACGATGTTGCCACATGTGTATCTGAGATTTATATTTCTGTAGCACAGATTTCCAAATGTAAGAGAGCTAGGTCCCAGATTATGAATGAGTAACTTTGTCAGTTGTTGGGGGCGCCGGGGTGGCTGGGTCGGTTGAGCGTCCGACTTCGGCTCAGGTCATGATCTCACAGCTCGTGAGATGGAGCCCCGCGTCAGGCTCTGTGCTGACAGCTCGGAGCCTGGAGCCTGCTTCAGATTCTGTGCCTCCCTCTCTCTGCCCCAACCCACTCACATTCTGTCTCTGTCCCTCTCAAAAATAAATAAACATCATTAAAAAAATTATAATTTGTTAGTTGCCAGTTTTGTGACATTTCCCAGCACCATTTTACTAAGACTTGATAAAACTTGGGCTTAGGTGAGACAAAGGGAAATGTATTTTCATCTAGAAAGATCAACACTTTCTTCCCGGTCACACTTTGCCTTAAAATGACTCTGTCCTGCGTCTTCATTATATGACAGGCGTCAGATCTGTCACCTATTGAGATATGCATTGCCTAGTAGGAGAGCTGAAGTGTTTTCTTTGGTCCTAATTGCTTGGTAAACATTCGTGATGCAGGTGCTATTGAACGGGGATTGGGAGGAGAACAGCAGGAGGCAAGTGATAATTATAAATTTCCTGAATTGCTGTAAGGTCCTTGTCTAAGTGTATGCAAATATATTCAAACCAACTGTCTTCCTCTAGCTCTGGTTATTGCTGTTCTGATCTGCTCATGTATTCTGCCTACAATTCTCTTCCTGCCATATTCACATGGATTAACTACTTGCTTTTCATATACTGTTTCAGTGTTACCTCCACTGGGGACTCACCCTAAGGGATGATTAGAGACAGTGTCAGTTAGAGCCCGTGTATTGTCCTCTTACAGCACCATCTTCTTTTCCCTTAGACTTTATAGCTGTAACACAGTGCATCTTAAAATAGATTTTTGTTTTGTTTTTATTAGTAGGAAATGTTCCCGACTGATTCTTCCTAGAGGGCAGGGACAGAAATTCAAGTGCAGGTGCATTTTGCCGTTCATTTGTTTGTTCACCCCGGAAGTCGTTAAGTGGTTCTGCCTATTTTGTAAAGAAGCGCCAGTTAGTCCCAGTATCAGAGGGAAATTGCCTGTCAGTTAAGGCCTCCACTCACTGAAGTCTCCCGATTTGTAAATTTGGCGTCGAGTAGAAGGCCACTGACTTTTAGGAGGTGCGGTTTCTGAGAGATCAACTGTGATCCTTTGTTCCTCTGTAGGTGATGTGTCTTTCTGATTCTGCCTTCTTTGAAGACTGTTTTCTTTATTTCTGATTTTCTGTACTTTAAAAACTGTATGCCTAGGGGTGGTCTTTGCTGGCAGTTGTTCTGCTTAGTGTTCTTTATGTTGTCATGCAGGGTGGGAACTCGGGGATGGTCACCCTGATGTGGATGGATTCCTGACTCCAGAAACCCATGTAGTTTTTCCTTGAAACGTTGTCCTTTGTGGGTGTATGCTCCTCTTCTTCCGCTGCTCCGTCGATGTGGTGTGATCCCTTTCGGGAGAGAAAAGTCATCTCCTTTGTGAGCTGTGCTGTACTGATGTGGTTTTTGGTCAGCTTGTAGTGACTAGCCTGTTTCCTCATGGCCGCCAAGCATGTGACCGGTACACAGCCATCTGCAAACCCTTGCCGCGTACAGTCATCATGTGCCAAAGGGCCCGTGTGCAGCTGGTGGCGGGGCCCTGTGCCATGGGTCCTCAAAGTGCCATTGTCCATGAGACCTTCACTTTTGCCTAGGCTTCTGTGGTCCAAATGTGGTCAACCACCTTTTCTGTGACATTCCCCCTTTTCCCTCCCTGGCATGTGCTGCTACCCAGAAGAGTAAGTTGGTTCTTTCCATTATGGCTGGATTCATAGGAATCCTGTGTGCCCTCAACATCCTGGCCTCCTGCATTTTTATTCTTCAAACCTTCTGAATATCCAATCTGCTAAGTGCAGGCAGCAAGTTTTCCCTGTCTGCTCCTCGTGCTTGGCTGCTCTGGCCATCACGCATGGGACACTTTTCTTCCTTTGCATACTTCCTCGTTCAAGTTCATCTCTGTACGCTAATAAATTCGATTTTGCATTCTATTCCACATGGATGCCCATGTGGAGTCTGCTCCTTTACTGCCTGAGGAAGACGGAAGTAAAAGGGGCATTTAGAGGGACATTTGTTAGGAAGAATTTTCTTCTGGGGAGGGAATTCGGACGGTGCTTTTACCAATGTTCAGGTGGAATTGCAAAACGTGTACTAAGAAAGAGGTGGACTAGACTTAAGGAGTTGTCAGTTTGAACATTGACTCTTCCCATTAGAAAGAGGATTAAAAGTCAACGTGCAGTGTTGGGTTCGTTTCCCGTGTACAACCTAGTAATGCGACAGTCTTCAATTTGCGTGTGCCTGGATATTAATTGGTAGTTACACTTTAATCATTCTTATTTCAGAGTGTACAGAATCATGACATGCTGGAGTTCTCTTTCAGATCGAAATAATTTTTAGACTAAAACTGTGCCATTTAAAATAAATTTCTCTGGCATTTCGAAAAGAAAAAAGGATTAAAAGAGGATAAATTCTATACCATTTCTGGTTCTCAACGTCTTACTTTGTAAACTGAGGGTAATAGACTCAATGTCATTTATATTACTTTTTTATCTAAAGTTCTGCGATTGTACACAATATGTCCAACTCCTATGAATGCCATCTTTTTATACACTGGGAAGAAAAGAAAAAAAGAATTTCCTGGCAATGATACCACCCATTTTCCCAGTTTTCCTTTCTAGGGACTTGTTCTCCATTTCCATTCCTTGATTCAATATATCAAATGCGAGAATTTACAACTCAGTATCTTATAGTCTCACACATCTTTGTTAAAAATAACTGAGCGCAAAAAAGTGTAATGAAACTATAACCCTTTAACAACAATACATTGAGGCCTTAGGTGGGAAATTGCAAGGAGGCCAATGTCATGTGTGGTTTGTACACAGATTAATCGATGATACATATAAGAGCACCTAACACATAGGAAGTTCTCAAGAATACATGTTAAGTGAGCGAGTGAACAAAACACATATAAGGCACATAGTTACTTTAAGTCCTAATTGTCATCTTTCTTAACAACCTGGACCCAGGTGTGGTTTAAGGTCATACGTCTTTCCACATCAACTTCATCTCATTCTTTTTCTGCTCATTGATGTCTTACCTCTTTTAAATTTTTTCCAGCTTTATTGAAGCATATTGACAAATATAATTGTAAGATATTTAAATTGCAAATAATGTAATAAGGAAGGTTTGATATACGTGTACCCTGTGACGGGATTCTCCCCATCGAGTTAAATCGCACATCCCTCACCTCACATAGTTGCCTTTCGGGGGTGGCGAGAACCTTTCAGTTCTACTCTCTTGGCACATTTCACTTCATACAATACAGTGTTGTCAACCACAGTCACCATGTTTTCCATTAGATCCTCAGGCCTTATTCATGTTACAAGGGAAAGTGTGTGCCTTTGAAGTCTTTTGCACCCAAGCTGTCGGAGGACCCTCATCACTCCTCTGGGAAGGATCACCCGCCAGGATTACTCTGCGTGCAAGTGCTTCTAGGTTACAGTCGAGTGTATTCCTGACGACTTTTATTTCCACTGCTCTAGCTGCTGTGGTACTAGCAGCCTACTCTGCTCTTACATGGGATTTTGGAACTAAAGTTGTCTGTCCTTTCTTCCACTCTTCAAAGGCCAGCCATGGCCATTCGTCTCCTCAAGCAACATTTGTTCTTTTCTCCTTTCTTTTGTTCCCTTTTCTCTGCCTCTTTTCCCTCTGTTCCCATCCTTTCCCTTTCTGATCTTTCTCATGAGATTGGTGTATGAGAGATGATGTAGATTGCCCTTGATTTTCTTTGTTTTTTTTTTTTTTTTGCCCTTGACTTTTGAGGAACTATCTCACTTCTAAACTGAGTCCTCCACAAATAGCCCAAATCATTGGCTCTATTTTTCTTTTTAATGTTACAGCATCTTGCATCTTCCTATGAGGAAACTCTTTTGTTTTTGCTTTTTTGAAGTTTTCTCTGAGACCTCAGATCAATTTCTTGGGTATTCGGAATGATTTGATATTTATCTCCCTGTGTTTGAAGGATAAGGCAAGCCTAGGGTCCTGCTAGTACTCCGCCATCTTATTCCCCCCCCACCCGCCCGTTTTTTGTTGTTGTTTTTTGTCCTTTGATGTCCTGAAAATAGCAAGTTTTCTCACTAAATGATCCATGATTAGACTTAACTCTCTCATGTGTTTCATGAGACCCTTCTTCTTTGAGGCTGGCACTCTTCTCAGAAAAATCACTTGCACACTATGGCTATTTGCATTAGTGCCTGTGGATTTGTAGGCTGGCTAAATCTAGGAAGGACCGGAAAATACTTTTATCAAGTTTTAAGCTCAGTCTCTTGCTTTCTTCCACATCAGGGTCACACTTATGGGTTGTTTCTTCTGATGGTTCATGGAATGATAATAAATGTACAATGTCAAATTTATTTATAGACTCTTAAGTCTGTAAAGAAAAATAATGGGTTTTCAGGGAAGAGGAGTGGGCCTATTTTAGATGTCGTAACAGGAGGACCTGTGATGCAATGTTTATCTAATGCAGCAATTTGACTAGGCCACAAACAAGCTCATGTGATTGTTGATGAAGTTAGTTGTCCTGTTTCTTAGGAGGTTGATCATATTTTCAGAAGAGGTTTTGTGAATGCTGACACGAGGACTGACACATTCAACATACATGGAGCCCCAAATATTTTCATGGCTGTGATGTTGAGGATTTAATCACATCAACGGTTTTGTGTTTTTTTTTTTTTCCTTTTAACTGATTTGCTCACTGATGTATCCAAAGCACCTGGAACATGCTTGCTACATCATGGGTAATCAGTAAATGTTGATGAATTGAATGAATACATACAAGGGTTTCCTATGAAGCCAAAATATAATCCAGCATTTTCCTCTTAACCCCTTATTCAATCTGCTTCCACCTCTGTCCCCTTCATTGCTGTGACAACAGGGGAAATAAGAGGGGAAGTTCTGGGTCAACCTCCAAGATTATCTGGTCTATCATCAATATGTTGTGATGTATACATTTAAATGGTCATTTAACCTCAGAAATCTCTGGTATTCTCAGAGTTCTCAGCTGTCATACTGTGCTGTCTATGGCTTCATGAATTCTACACCTCATAATTCAGATATATTAAATTCTGTTAACTTTACATAGCCGAAGCAAGAAATATCAAAGTGTAGAGAGTGAGAGAAGATAGTCTCTCCCATAAAAATGAATTCCTTACCATGACACTAGCTGTCATGATAGTAGAACTGAAAAAAAAAAACAAAACCCCAATATAATAGAAAAGGATATCTAAAAACAGATAGATGAGTAGTTTGGGAATTTATGCATGATATGTTTAGCACTTCACATTCCATTTTTCAGTTTTCTTGTGTAGGAAATTCACACCAGGCGTGACAATCGGAAAGATAACTATGGAGAATCACCCTATTAGATAGAAAATATAAGATAACACATTAGCAATTAGAAATGTGGCAGTAAATTCCTTATTGTAGTATAACTGGGATGGCAGGAAAATAGTAAAGCATTCAAGTAAATACTAGAGAAGATGGGAGAATAAAAGATTTATGTTCTTTTAGTTAGATCGTCTCTGCCTGCTTTCTGGTAGTTTAGTGCTACATACTGGTCTTTACCGTCTGGGGATCCTATTATCACCACGGACATTAGTTATCTCTGTATTTCTGTAACATTGTCTCCTACTGCCGGTCTGGTATAGAGAGAAGAGATACCACTAATCATATCAGTGAGACTAGTGTCCCATGTCTTTTCCAAAGACAGTAGAAATGGACTTGTATCTCTAAAGCCCAGTGATCTGTGCGGTGAGACCAAGTTTTGGTCTTTTGGGCCAGTCGTGATCTTGGTGGAAAATAATTCCAGAAGGTGTATAAGGGAAGAAGTCAAAGTTCAGCTAGGCAGTTGAGGCCAAGGAAGATAGATAAGCATTGTCCCAAATCTGGCTCTTAGAATTGAACCTTGGCTCATCTCTCTCTCATCCAGCTGCAAACATATCCATTCAGGTTTGATCTCCCTAGGATGGTCTCTGAAAGCATAATTTAATTCCTTTCCATTCTCACAGGAAGTTCACATTACCCAACACCTAGAAGAAGTTAATCTCCTGATTTCTGTTCCTGCAGCCACATTCTTAAAATTATGTGTCCACTTTTTAATGTCCTCATTGGTGTAAAAATATTAATTGAACACTTACTCCTTAAAGCACTATTCCAGAAGCTGGAGGTGTATTGTGGAAAAATGAAACAAAATTTATACTTGTTGTGATAGAGTGTTATGATGCAATACAAATTCAATGGTATGTAACGGTAATTGATTGAAGAAAAATAAACTAGATAAAGAGGGGAAGTGTAGGAGGGTTGGGGTGTGGTGAACTGTACTCTTTTACAAAGGATGATTAAAGGTGGCCTCCACGATGAGCAGAAGTCTGAAGAAAATTGCACAGATACCTGGAGGAAAATACAACAGGAGCCAAAGGACAAGAGAGGAAGATTCTGAGGTAGAATCCTGTTCTGCCTGTTCCAAAAATAGCAAGTGGACTGCATGAGGTGATGGCAGGTAAGAGAATCTAGATCTTTCTATTCATCCCCTCCATTGAGCTCTTAGGAGGACTAAATGGGTTAATACTCTCAAAGCACTTTGAAGAATGCCTTGCATAGAGTAAACTTCTCCTGTGACAAGACTGACGTTCTGTGGCAACTTTTCTTGTGTGTGTGTGAATAAATAGATGTCACCTGTTTTCTGAAATTCCTTGAAGGATTCCTTACTGCTTACAGATATAAATTCAAACTGCTTTGCTTCATGAAGTGTTTATGAAGTTTGATCCCAAACCCAGTCTTCTACCTTTGTATTTGAAATTTTTGTACCTCCAATGTCGACTGCTTTTGTCTCTCAAAAATTCTGTCCAAAGTGATAGCTCTCCTCTGCTGCATAACACCCCAATCCACCTTATTTTTATGTGCCTATAGCTTCCTTCCCTTGAGATTAGTCACAACTAAGAGACTCTTTTCAACATCTCTGGTCACAACGATCCTACCATCCTCGTAAGTCATGGACTGATCACGGGGTCCCTAGTGCTGCTGTGTGCCCAGACTCACCTTCTGATTACAAACTTTCTGAGACCAGGCTTAATTTTAGATTCTCCAACCTGCACAGCACCAAGGGCCGGTGCTCATTATGCAACAGGGAAGGCTCAAAACGGGATTTGGAAGTGTGTGAGGGGGTAGTCTCAAAGGGAGAGGTAGGTTTATTTTGTACAATGACAATGGATTCAAGTCACAGTACTGTTCTCTTGAGAGAACTTGAATATCTTCTCTATAGGCCCAATCTCCTGAGCTTTTGATGCCCTGAGGGACTTGGCTCCAATTTACACACAGCCCTTTAGAAAAATCTCTCTGATGTGTTGTGCAGAATGGAGTCAATGAACCCCGTTTTAAAGCGCTATTGGAATGCCCAGGCTTCAAGATGGTATCATTGTGTTGTTTATCTCCCTAGACACCTGAAGAAGCTGAGAAGAATGACCAGTCTACTACGTTTGTAGGGTAATTCATTTTCATGTCAGGGAATGCTACTTTCATAACTTACTATGACATAAGCAGGCAATGGCTGTAGGGATGTTTCTTCAGATGGGTACATTGAGTGAATTCCTAAATGGCTTTCAGGAGCGTAGGTATCAAAAAGTATCAAAAAATGATTTTAGATGTCTGGAAAAGCATCGTCTCTAAGCTTACCACGAAGAATAATTTGGTGCAAGGGAAACATTCCATCCGTGTCTCTTGCTTTAAATGACCTAACTTGAATGAACATGTCGGTTGAATTTTGTGTTTGGCATAGAGGTAGTGAAATGTGCTGCAAGATTTATGGCGAATGGGACGCTCACGGGAACGAAGAAGAGGCCTTGGCCTCTTTGGCTTTTAATTTCTTCACTTGCCCTACATGGAGTTTGAGAAGTAGAAAACAAACCACTGAATCTGCTGACCTGAATTCCATGCTGCTCTTACCCGAAGTCACACGCATATCTAGGATCACGATGGCTCTAAGCTAGAATTTTTGCGTTAAGCAAGGTTGGAAGAAAGAAAGCAATATGCATTTTGACAGTCAGAAACTATGGTTTTCACACGATAGTTTGAGTTGGTTGAGATCATAGATGGGGAAATTCTAGTTTCATCCTCATAAAATGTTTTCATAACCCAAATCTACTGTGGCACTGAAAACACTTTGTTTATATCTTCTTTGAGTAAATAGCAAATACACACATAAATGACCTGCAATGGCTTTGCATGTTTAGAAAATACTAAACTCTGGAAACATGTCACTAACTACAGTATAGCTTTTCTGACTATTCTTAAATTCTGCCCCACCAGACCTTTCCTTTCCAAGCTCCATTGCTTCTGGGACAACAGGAGTGGGTTTTCATTTCATTACTTCCTGTTATTCAACTTCCTGTTAAGCAAAACCCCTTTCAAGCTTTCTTACCAGGGAAAAATGTTAGAATTCTGTCGATACTTCTCCTGCCGCACAGCCCATTGGTATTTTTGTGTGATTGTGCTGTTGTAATCATGATGATTATTTCAACATCCAGAATGTGCGTTTGTCTTCCTCAGTTTCCCGTTTTATTTGGGTATTACCCTTACTTCATGTTTCTCTCACTTCCCGTTCATTCACCCCCCTTTTCTTTTATAAAAGAGTGTTATTCTGAGATAAATTTTCATAAGCAGCTTCAAAGGTAGTACAGAGAGGCTCCCATCCCCTTCACCCAGGTTTCCCCAATGGCTACATCTTACCAACTACAGCGCAGCATCAAATACAGGAAATGGAGATTGGTGTGATGTGTGGATTGCTCTACACCATTTTTCTTCATGTGGAGAGAGATTTGTTTAACCAACTCAACCATCAAGGTACGGAATTCTTCCATCTCTACATGGATGTCCCTGTGCTACACCTTTACAGTCGCACCTTCACCCTCCCTGCCTTTCCCAATCTCAGACAACTACTAACCTGTTCTAACTTTCTATAATTTTACCATTTTGAGAAGATAATGTAAAAATAGAGTTCTGAACTTTGAGATGGGCTTTTTTCAACTCAGTGTAATGACCTTGAGGCCCATTCAAGCTTGTATCTGTATCATATTTTTTCCTCTTTCTGACGGAATAGTATTCCCTGGTATGGACATTCCAGATTGTGTAACCATTTATGTGTGGTAGGAATTTGCGTTGTTCCAGATTTCTGGCCATTATGAATAGAGCTTGTGTCAACAAAATTTACAGGCTTTTGTGTGGGCATAAATTTTCTTTTCTTTGGGATAAATGCTCATGTGTGTCCTTTTCATCCCTAAATTATTGATTTTCTTTCCCAGCTCCTATTACTACTTAATTGGTTACAACACTTACTCAATATTTAAGAACTAGTTTATTCTTTGATGAACTAACAAATTTGATGGACTTTGATGAGATTAATGGGTACATACACCAATGGCTGGAGGAATGTAGCTGTTTGTAAGGTGTCACCAAGGAGATCCTGTGGAAGATTTTAATCCCTGGTCGAAGCCATCCTCCCAGGTATGAGCTTGCCCTCCTTTTTGGAATCACAAGTCTGTCTTTTACACACCACAACTGACTGTTTATCTAGAGTCTAAAGGAACCGGCAAAGAAGTTACATTTCTAATACCCTGAACCTACAGTTAGGGTAGATAAGGTATTTGCCTGAGTTCATAAAAATTCACATAATGCTTTTTGTCTAGAAGATGTTTCTTAAAGGATACTGTGTGCAATGTAGGAATTTTAAAAAATGGGATCTGGCACAGTTAGAGGACTTGCTTTAGAAGGTCACCAAAGGTCACATCGCGGTCTAAACTTCTGTGATTTTCTTCAAAAATCTTGTGATCGGGAATAAAGTCAAGTGCTGAGAGAGGTTCAGTGTTTAGTATCACACAGATAGCAAATACTGAGGATGGCCATTTGGAGGTAGAAGTCAAGAGTGTGATCTCTCAGTCTACCCTATGAACTTGAAAAATGTTGGAAGTTAAATTCAGTTTTTTACATTGATTTGTTTATTTTGAGAGAGAGGGTGCACGCCCGAGAGTGAGGGAGGGGCCAAGAGAGAGGCGAGGGAGGGAGTCCCAGGAGGGTCCATGCTGTCAGCTTGGAGCCTGACTAGGTGCTCAAATCCAAGCACCATGAAATCATGACCTGAGCCAAAATTAAGAGTCAGACGCTTAGCCAACGACTTAGCCAACTCCCAACTACCCAGGTGCCCCAAAGAAGTTAAATTCATTTTTAAAAACAATTTAATTATAAATTAATTGTAATGAAAAATCTTTCTCTCATTACAGATTAAATCAGAGAAATGGAATTTAGAAATCAAACTTTGGTGACTGAGTTTTTATTTGTGGGCTTAACAAATTGCTTCCAGCACCAGGCTGTTCTGTTTGTGGTGTTTCTCTTGGTTTATCTGGTCACTCTTCTGGGAAATGTGGGGATGATCACCCTCATTTGGATGGATTCTCGGCTCCACACTCCCATGTACTTTTTTCTCAGCCACTTGTCCTTTGTGGATGTCTGCTCCTCTTCTATCATTGGTCCCAGGATGTTGACAGACATCTTTGTGAAAAAAAAAGTAATCTCTTTCTTGGGTTGTGCTGCCCAGTTATGGTTTTTTGGTCAGTTTGTAGTGACAGAGTGTTTCCTGTTGGCCTCCATGGCTTATGACAGGTATATGGCCATCTGTAAGCCCTTATTGTATACACTCATTATGTCCCGGCGAATCTGTGTGCAGCTGGTGGTAGGGCCTTATACCATGGGTCTTATAAGCGCCATAACGCATACGACGTTTGCCTTTCGCCTGCCTTACTGTGGTCCAAATACCATCAATCACTTCTTCTGTGACCTTCTTCCTGTTCTCTCCCTGGCATGTGCAGACACCCAGGTCAATCAGGTTTTACTTTTCATCTTGGCTGGAGCTCTAGGAGTGCTCAGTGGTGTGATCATCCTGGTTTCCTACATTTACATCGTGGTCACTATCTTGAGGATCCGCTCTGCTGAGGGGAGGCGCAAAGCCTTCTCCACCTGCTCTTCACACCTGACTGCTGTCTCCATCCTGTATGGGACACTCTTCTTTATCTACGTACGCCCCAGTTCTAGTTTCTCCCTGGACATCAATAAAGTGGTTTCTGTGTTCTACACAGCCGTGATCCCCATGTTGAACCCCCTTATCTACAGCCTGAGAAACAAAGAGGTCAAAGATTCATTCAGGAGGACGTGTGAGAAGAAGAATCTTCTTCTGAGTAGGTAAACTAGATGTCATTTGTACTACAGATTGAGAGGTGATATAGACACAAGATGTAGGGCATGGGCTGGGTGATGGGAGTCCTACTTTTGTGTTAAGATTCAATTTTTATTACTGTGTGTCATTGAGAAGTGATATATCTTGAGATTACAATTTTCTTACTTGTTATTGAACAGAAATGAGTTTTAAAATGTTAAACTGAAGTACATGGATTATTGAACCCCAATGCTTTAAGAATACGTTCCGTGTTGGGGCGCCTGGGTGGCTCGGTCAGTTCAGCCTCCAACTCTTGGTTTTGGCTCAGGTCATGATCCCATGGTTTGTGTTCAAGCCCTACATCAGGCTCTGCACTGGTAGTGCTGAGCCTGTTTGGGATTCTTTCTCTCTCCCTCTCTTTCTGTCCTTCCCATGCCTTCTTTCTCTTTCCTCTGTCATAATAAATAAAATAAAATAAAAAATATTCTCAGTGTTTGTGACTAGGGTATGAGAGGCTCTTTGCTAAGTCCTGTTAAATTATTATTATGTTAGAATCATAATCAGTGACTTGACGCTACTTCTGTTTAGCTCACAAGGTGCTGAGATCCCTCAATTTTCTGGAAGCTTAGCCTTGACTCTTTAAACAAAAGCCAATAACAAGTATATTATGGTTAAAGATAGAAACTTCTACTTGCAAGGTAAATATGTCTTGGGAATGTAATATAAACATGGTGACTATAGTTAACAATAGTGTACATTTGTTTGTTGTTAAAAGAGCAGATCTTAAAAGTTCTCTTCACAAGAAAAAAATTAATAACTACATAAAGTTATTTATGTTAACTAAACTTATTGTGGTTATCATTTTGCGAAATATATGTATATCAAACAATTATGTTGTACACCTGGGACTAATACAATGTGATATGTCAACTATGTATCAACAAAATGAGAAAAAGTTAATTATTCAGGAAGTATGTAGCCATAGCACTCTCTAATAGCACCTTCCCGTTTGGAGTAGATAATTTGCAAAGGGCCTTTTACATTCCTGATCCTCTCTACTTATATAATACCTTGCTGAGATTTTGTCACTGTATTTACACTTATGCATGTAAAATTCAGAATGCATTGCAAGTCTTTAATAAAGTGTTGTCTATGCTCTAGTGATTTATTGATTTTTGTGTCCTAAGAAGGAGGTGAATTCTATTTTTACAGATGTTCAGCCTGGCACACATGAAGAATCAATGCCCATGACCTCATAACTTGGGTCACACTCTTATTTTTTCCAGGTACAATACTCTTTCAACCATACTTCTGTGTTTTGTTTTCTGGAATGTAGCAACAAATCCAAGAAATTAGCAGATAAACCATGTTTTGTGTAACCTATGACTCATTGAAAGCCACACTCTGTCCTCTCTTGAAGGCCTTTTTAAAAAAAGCATTTAATATGGCTCAAATTAACAACTCAAAACAACACATATTGGCAATGATGCAGAGAAAGGGGAACACTTCTGCACTGTTGGTAGGAATGCAAAGGGGTGCAGCCACTCTGGTAAAGAGTATGGGGGTTCCTCAAAAAATTAAGAGTAGAACTACCATATGACCCAGCAATTGTACTACTAGGTATTTATCCAAAGGGTACAGGTGTGCTCTTTTGAAGGGACACATGTACCCCAATGTTTATAGCAGCATTATTGACAATAGCCAAAGTATGGAAGGAGCCCAAATATCCATCGACTGATAAATGTGTAAAGAAGATGTGGTAAAGAAGATATTGCAACAACATGAATGGAACTAGAGTGTATTATGCTAAGCAAAGTAAGTCAGTCAGAGAAAGACAAATATCATATGATTTTACTCATATGTGCAATTTAAGAAACAAAACAGATGAACATAAGGGAAAGGGATGAAAAAATAAAAAGAGAGACAGAGGCAAACAATAAGAGACTCTTAAATACAAAGAACAAACTGATGGTTTCTGGAGGAGAGGTGGGTAGAGGGATGAGCTAAATGAGGGATGAGCTAAATGAGCTAAATGAGGTGGGTAGAGGGATGAGCTTAATGATGGGCATTAAGGAGGGCATTTGTTGGGATGAGCACTGAGTGTTTTCTATAAACTGGGTTTATAGAAACCCACTGGGTTCTACTACTAAAACCAATACTACACTGTATGTTAACTAACTTGAATTTAAATAAATAAAACCTTTAAAAAAGCATTTAATTTTAGTCCACTGACTTTGAAGGAGGTCAATTGCCTCTAAGACCTTAGAATATTTTGGCTTGTCTTTATTGTTTTCATCACGATTTCTGCCAGTTTTTGTGCCTGTGTTGGGTTATGACATGGGTCAAGATGCTATTTAATAAATAGGAAATGGGACTCAAAGAATGTTACAATCAATAATTAATTCAACAAATTTTTACATATGCCTCTCACGTGCCTGACACTTTACTGGGTACTGTTCACATTGAGAGGCAAAGTCCTCCTGGAGGTCAGGCTAGTGCAGTTGAAAGACAAACAAAGAGATTAAAAATGGTTATATACCCATGGTTATTTCGGTGATAAAGATAATCAAGGAACCAAGAGAGAATGTAACAGAATATTTTAGCCAGGGTAATAAAAAAATAAAAGCCTCTTTAAAGAAAGTAGGGATTGAGAAAGATGAAAGAAATTATTTTTACAGTACGGCTTTCCAAGGAGTCCAGAGGTCACTATTTGGATCATAAATGAAGAAAGGGCCCAGCAAAATAGTAACAAACCCTACTGGGGTGCCTGGGTGGCTCAGCTGGTTAAGCATCTGACTTCGGCTCAAGGTCATGATCTTGTGGTTTGCGAGTTCAGGCTCTGTGTCAGGCTCTCCCTGTAGATGAGATTAATGAAAAAGGATGTTCATGGTCATCACTTAATGCTTGATGCCCCAGCCTGGCATGTAATAGGTGTTCAATGTATGTTTGGTGATTGAATGAACAATAAATATATAGTCAAAACTATATTGTTTTATTCCATGAATGCTATAGCTTGACAGACATAGGCTCAATTATCAACTCTGGCCATGTTTCTTTGCATAGTTTATGGCTTATATGCAGATTTAAAAATGCATCTGAATTGAATAATATACATATGCACATAAATACATGTAATTATCTTCTGTTTGTTTTACTTCCTTGCCTTTCACATCTGATCTCCAGCCCGCAGGAGTTCATTAGTGTGTGTTGTGAAATGCGGTAATATTCCACTTGTTTTCCACGTAGTACTTAGAAATGACACCATACTATATCATTCTGTTTTTCCATTATTTCCTTTGCTTACCACACGTTGGTAGGGAAACTATCATATTTTAGGATTTAACAGGCATTATCAAAGTCAGTTATAGGTGTATACTTGTATGTTCTGAGTCATCATGTATATGAGGATGCTACTTATGTAGGGAGAAACCTGCTGTCAGGCAACCAAGCCACTCAAAGTGTACCTGCATTTCCAAAGAAAAATACATTAAAATTCACAAAACATATTTATTAGAACCAGTCTGCAAAAACTGTCTTCCCAAAGTGTACTGCAAAACTTGGAAAAACTGATAACCTTTGGTTCTTTAAACAGAATTCTTTTATTTTTATCTTTCAATGGACATTTATTTTGTTCCCTTATCTTGGTTATTTTGAATCACACTGCAATAAACACGAGAGTATAGGTATTGTTTTGAAATCTTATTACAATTCTTTTGAATAAACACTCAGAAGTGGGATTGCCAGAATATACGGTAGTTCTATTTGTCATTTTTTGAGGAACCTGTATATTGTTTCCCAAGATGACTGCACAAATGCACATTCCCATCAATAATATAAAAGAGTTTCCTTTGCTTTACATCCTCACAAATATTTCTTAAATATTGACTTTTTCAAGCCTTCTAGCAAGCCCAAGATGACATTTCACTATGGCTTTTTTTTTCTTTTTTCTTTTTGTATCTCCTCCCATATTTTGTGTTATCTTTAAGTTTTTATTTAAATTTCAGTTAGAGTGCACTTTCAAGAAATGATAGAGGGAAGAGCCAAGATGGCGGAATAGCATGGAAGTTTTTTGTGTGCCTCACATCCATGCAATATAGCCAGACCAAAACTAAGTCATCCTACACACCTAGAAAACTGACTGGAGGATTAACACAACAATCTGCACAGCCTGAACTACAGAATTCAGCAGGTATGCAGCACGAAGAAGTGAACTTGGGGAGTGAGAAGGTACAGGAAGGGAGGTGCTTTAGTGAATGGAGAGAGGACGGAGACGGGGTTGGGGGGGGGGAGAGAATACAGAAAAATCACCTCTCCCCAAAAGCAGCTGGAGAGAAAGTGGAAAATTGGAAACAGCTGCAGTGACTAAAATAAAAAGGGAGAAAGGAGAAAGGAGAGGGTTTAAATTCCATTAAGACTGTAAACAAGGGGACAGCAGTCTGCAACTCCACAGCTCAATACCTGGCGGTGCTCTGGTAGGAAGGGCAAATCCCCAGGAGCAGAATAGGGTCTGGGAGGTTCTCAGGCCACAGGGGGAAAAGCGGTTCCACTGCTGGAAGGACATTCCGTTGAGACTGTTGAAGCCACCTGGCCCCAGCGGACCCCAGAAAATGGCCACATTCGCTAGTGCTGGAACAAGGTCATTAAGGGTGAAGCCTGGTGCCAGATGTGTGTTGTGATTTTCCATAATCCCTCAAACACTGCTGCTACATTATCTCATGAACTTTTTCTGGGGCAGGCTGGCATCTGGCCGCAGTTTTGGGGCACCGGCAGCAGCAGGGTCCAGCAAGTGTTCCTGGGTGCAGCCAAAATTTGGCCATGGCTCATTTGGCCGTTGTTCGGTGAGACCCTCTAGCACAGGGGCAGAACGGGTCAAAGCCGCAGTCCTTCGGAAATAAGGGGCCAGAGAAAACAGCCACATCTGAGACAAAACTTGGGAGAAGGTACTGCCTGGGGCCTGGTCATGGAGAGTGAAAAAGCGGGGAGTGGGTGAAAGCTGAAGACAGAGGACGGGTACGTGATTGCTGATCCGGGAAAACAGAATGGGTAGCTGGGTGGTGCCATTTTCACCACTCCTGCGCATGTGCATACGCATCTACAAGCGTGGCAACAATCTGCCCCAGTAGGCTAGCAGCGACATCTAGTGGAGAGCGGAGCCGTTACACTGAGCTCCGTCCACCTGGGCCAACTTCACTTTCAAGAACACAAGTCTCACCGCCGGCTTAGTTTGTGGACTATAAAGTGCTACATAGACTGACTTCTAGGGGAAAATGAAATAATTTCAGTCCTACTTCAATCTGTTAGCAGGTCCATCTATTCAATTTTCTTTCTTCTCTTTTTTTCTCTTTTACACTTCTTTTCTTTTTCTTGAATACAGAAAGAGAAAAACCTCATTTTTATTTTCAATTTTTATTAAAAATATTTTTCTTTAATTTTTATTACCATATTTTTACTTTTGTGTAAATTTTTCAAATTCTACTTTACTTCCATCATTTTATTTTAATCTACTTCAGTGTATTCACCTTTTCAAATTTTCACACAATTTCCTTTTTTTTTCTTTTTTTCTCTTCTTTTTTCTTTTTTGTTTCTTTTCCTTTTCTTGAATGCAGAAAGAGAAAAACTTCATTTTTAATTTCAATTTCTATTAAAAATATTTTTCTTTAATTTTTTTGATATTTTTTGTTTTATGTAAATTTTTTCAAATTCTATTTACTTCCATCACTTTATTTTAGTCTACTACAGTGTAATCACTTTTTCAAATTTTCAAACGATTTCCTTTTTTTTCTTTTTTTAAATCTATTTTCTCTCTTTTGTTTCTTTTCTTGAATATAGAAAAAGAAAATATTCATATTTATTTTTAATTTTTTTAATTTTCTTTAATTTTTCTACCTTATTATTTACTTTTTCATATATTTTTTCAAATTCTATTTTACTCCCATCATCTCATTTTCATCTACTTCAGTGTATTCGTTCTTCAAATTCTCAAACCATTTCCTTTTTTTAATTTTTTAATTTTTCTCTTCCCCCCCTTTTTTTTCTTTATTTTTTCTTTTTCTCTAATCTGTCAAATCACTTTCAACACTGAGACAAAACACACATAGAATTTAGCGTCATTTATTTGATTTTTGTGTGTATGTGTGTGTTTTTAATTTTTTAATTTTAATATTTCTTTAATTTTAATATTTTGTCATTTTAATTTTTCTACCTCATGAATTCCTTTTCTCCCTTCAAAATGACAAAACGAAGGCATTCACTCCCCAAAAAAGAGCATGAAGAAATGACAGCCAGGGATTTAACCAACACAGATACAAGCAAGATGTCTGAAACAAAATTTAGAATCACGATAATAAGAATACTAGCTGGAGTCAAAACTGGATTAGACTCCCTTTCTGCAGAGATAAGAGAAGTAAAAAAATAGCCAGAATGAAATTCAAATGCTATAACTGAGCTGCAGTCATGGACGGATGCAGTGGTGGCAAGGATGGATGAGACAGAACAGAGAATCAGCGATATAGAGGACAAACTTATAGAGAATAATGAAGCAGAAAAAAAGAGAGATTAAGGCAAAAGAGCACAATTTAAGAATTAGAGAAATCAGTGACTCATTAAAAAGGAACAACATCAGAATCATAAGAGTCCCAGAAGAGGAAAAGAGGAAATAGGGGTAGAAGGGTTATGTGAGCAAATCATAACAGAAAAGTTTCCTAACCTGGGGAAAGACACAGACATCAAAACCCAGGAAGCACAAAGGTCCCCCATTAGATTCAACAAAAACCGGCCATAAACAAGGCATATTATGGTCAAATTCACAAAATACTCAGGCAAGGAGAGAATCATGAAAGCAGCAAGGGAAAAAAGTCCTTAACCTACTAGGGAAGACAGATCAGGTTTGCAGCAGACCTATCCACAGAAACTTGGCAGGCCAGAAAGCAGTGGCAGGATATATTCAATGAGCTGAATCAGAAAAATATGCAGCGAAGAATTCTTTATCCAGAAGGCTGTCATTCAAAATAGAAGGAGAGATCAAAATTTTCCCAGACAAATGAAAATTAAAGGAGTTTGTAACCACTAAACCAGCCCTGCAAGAAATTTCAAGGGGGACTCTCTGAGGGGAGAAAAGATGAATTTATATATATATATATATATATATATATATATATATATATATATATATAAAGTAACAAAGATTAGAAAAGACCAGAGAACACCACCAGAAACTCCAACTCTACAAGTATCATAATGGCAATAAATTCATATGTTTCAGTACTCACTGTAAATGTCAATGGACTCAATGCTCCAGTCAAAAGACATAGGGTAACAGAATGGATAAGAAAACAATATCCTTCGATATGCTGTTTACAAGAGAACCACTTTAGACCTAAAGACACCTTCAGATTGAAAATAAGGGGATGGAGAACCATCTATCATGCTAATGGTCAACAAAAGAAAGCCAAAGTAGCCACACTTATATCAGACAATCTAGACTTTAAAATAAGGACTGTATCAAGGGATGCAGAAGGGCATTATATCATAATCAAGGGGTCTATCCACCAAGAAGACCTAACAATTGTAAACATTTATGCGCCAAATGTGAGAGCACCCAAATATATAAATCAATTAATCACAAACATTAAGAAACTCATCGATAGTAATACCTTAATAGTAGGAGACTTCAACATCCCACTCACAGCAATGGACAGATCATCTAATCAAAAAATCCACAAGGAAACAATGGCTTTGAATGACACACTGGACCTGATGACCTTAACAGATATATTCAGAACATTTCATCCTAAAGCAGCAGAATATACATTCTTCTCCAGTGCACATGGAACGTTCTCCAGAATAGACCATATACTGGGACACAAACCAGCCCTAAGTAAGTACAAAAAGATCAAGATCATACCGTGCATATTTTCAGACCACAACGCTATAAAACTCAAATCAACCACAAGAAAAAAATTGGAAAGGTAACAAATACTTGGAGACTGAAGAATGTCATACCAAAGAATGAATGGGCTAATCAAGAAATTAAAGAGGAAATTAAAAAGTATATGGAGGTCAATGAAAATGATAACACCACAACCCAAAACCTCTGGGACACAGCAAAGGTGGTCATAAGAGGAAAATATAAAGCAATCCAGGAAGAAAGATCTCAGATACACAACCTAACCTTACGCCTTAAGGAGCTGGGAAAAAGAACAGCAAATAAAACCCAAAACCAGCAGAAGACTGGAAATAACAAAGATGAGAGCAAAAATTAATGCTATCAAAACCAAAAAAGCAGTAGAACTGATCAATAAAACCAGAAGCTGGTTCTTCAAAAGAATTAACAAAATTGATAAACCACTAGCCAGTTTGATGAAAAAGAAAAAGGAAAGGACTCAAATAAATAAAACCAAGAATGAAAGAGGAGAGATCACAACCAGCACAGTAGAAATAAAAACAATAAGAGAATATTATGAGAAATTATATGCCAATAAAATGGGCAATCTGGAAAAAGTGGACAAATTCCTAGAAACATATACATTACCAAAACTGAAACAGGAAGAAATAGAAAATTTGAACAGACCCATAACCAGTAAGGAAATCGAATTAGTAATCAAAAATCTGCCAAAAAACAAGAGTCCAGGGCCAGATGGCTTTCTAGGGGAATTCTACCAAACATTTAAGGAAGAGTTAACACCTATTCTCTTGAAACTGTTCCAAAAAATAGAAATGGAAGGAAAACTTCCAAACTCTTTCTATGAAGCCAGCATTACCTTGATTCCAAAACCAGAGACCCCACGAAAAAAGAGAACTATAGACCAATTTCCCTGATGAACATGGATGCAAAAATCCTCAACAAGATATTAGCCAATCGGCTCCAACAATACATTAAAAAAATTATTCACCACGACGAAGTGGGATTTATACCTGTGATGCAGGGCTGGTTCAATATCTGCAAAACAATTAGCGTGATTCATCACATCAATAAAAGAAAGGACACGAATCATATGATCCTCTCAATAGATGCAGAGAAAGCATTTGACAAAATACAGCATCCTTTCTTGATAATAACCCTCAAGAAAGTAGGGATATAAGGAACATACCTCGAGATCATAAAAGCCAGCTATGAACGACCCAACACTAATATCATCCTCACTGGGGAAAAACTGAGTGCTTTTCCTAACGTCAGGAATGAGACAGGGATGTCCACTCTCATCACTGTCATTCAACATTGTATTTGAAGTCTTAGCCTCTGCAGTCAGACAACACAAAGAAATAAAAGGCATCCAAATCAGCCAGGAGGAGGTCACACTTTCACTCTTTGCAGATGGCGTGATATTCTATATGGAAAACCCCAAAGATTCCACCAAAAAACTGCTAGAACTGATTCATGAATTCAGCAGAGTCTCAGGATATAAAATCAATGCACAGAAATTGGTTGCATTCCTATACACCAACAATGTAGAAACAGAGAAATCAAGGAATCAATCCCATTTACAATTGCACCAAAAACCATAAAATACCTAGGAATAAATCTAACCAAAGAGGTGACAAATCTATACACTGAAAACTATAGAAAGCTTAGGAAAGAAGTTGAAGAAGATACAAAAAAATGGAAAAAGATTCCATGCTACTGGATAGGAAGAATAAATATTGTTAAAATGTCGATACTACCCAAAGCAATCTTCATAGTCAATGCAATCCCTATCAAAATAACACCAGCATTCTTCACAGAGCTAGAACAAATAATCCTGAAATTTGTAAGGAACCAGATAAGACCCCGAATAGCCAAGCGATCTTGAAAAAGAAAACCAAAGCAGGAGGGATCACAATCCCAGACTTCAAGCTATGTTACAAAGCTGTAATCATCATGACAGTATGGTACTGGCACAAGAACACTCATGTCAATGGAACAGAATAGAGAACCCAGAAATGGACCCACAAATGTATGGGCAACTAATCTTTGACAAAGCAGGAAAGAATATCCAATGGAATAAAGACAGTCTCTTCAGCAAGTGGTGCTGGGAATACTGGACAGCGACATGCAGAAGAATGAACCTGGACCACTTTCTTACACCATCCACAAAAATAAACTCAAAATGGATGAAAGACCTCAATGTAAGACAGGAAGCCATTAAAATCCTCGAGGAGAAAGCAGGCAAAAACCTCTTTGATCTTGCCCGCAGCAACTTCTTACTCAACACGTCTCTGGAGGCAAGGGAACCAAAGCAAAAATGAACTATTGGGACCCCATCAAAATAAAAAGCTTCTGCACAGCGAAGGAAACAATCAGCAAAACTAAAGGGCAACCGACAGAATGGGAGAAGATATTTGCAAACGACATATTAGATAAAGGGTTAGTATCCAAAATCTATAAAGAACTTATCAAACTCAACACCCAAAAAACAAAGAATATAGTGAAGAAATGGGCAAAAAACATGAATAGACACTTCTCCGAGGAAGACATCCAGATGGCCAACTGACACATGAAAAAATGATCCACATCACTCCTCATCAGGGAAATACAAATCAAAACCACAATGAGATCCCACCTTATACCTGTCAGAATGGCTAACATTAACAACTCAGGCAACAACAGATGTTGGTGAGGATTCGGAGAAAGAGGATCTCTTTTTCATTGTTGGTGGGAATGCAAGCTGGTGCAGCTACTCTGGAAAACAGTATGGAGGTTCCTCAAAAAACTAAAAATAGAACTACCCTACAACCCAGCAATTGCACTACTAGGAATTTATCCAAAGGATACAGGTGTGCTGTTTTGAAGGGACACATGCACCCCCATGTTTATAGCAGCACTGTCAACAATAGCCAAAGTATGGAAAGCCCAAATGTCCATCGATAAATGAGTGGATAAAGAAGATGTGGTATATATATCTATAATGGAGTATTACTCAGCAATCAAAAAGAATGAAATCTTGCCATTTGCAACTACGTGGATGGAACTGGAGGGTATTATGCTAAGTGAAGTTAGTTAGTCAGAGAAAGACAAAAATCATAGGACTTCACTCATATGAGGACTTTAAGAGACAAAACAGATGAACACAAGGGAAGGGAAGCCAAAAGAATATAAAAACAGGGAGGGCGACAAATCATGAGAGACTCATAAATATGGAGAACAAACAGAGGGTTACTGGAGGGGTTGTGGGAGGGGGGATGGCTAAATGGGTAAGAGGCACTAAGGAATCTACTCCTGAAATCAGTGTTGCACTATATGCTAATTTGGATGTAAATTAAAAATAAAATTGAAAATAAAATTAAAAAAACAAAAAGAATCAACAAAAAAAGAAATATAAATAAATAAATAAATAAATAAATAAATAAATAAATAAATTGCAGTTAGCATGCAGTGTAATATTAGTTTTAAATGTGCAATATAGCGATTCTACACTTCCATACAATTTCCGGTGCTCATCACAGTGCACTCCTTAATCTCCATCACCTATTTCACCCATCCCCCAACCAACTTACCCTCCAATAACCATCACTGTGTTCTCTATAGTTAAAAGTCTGTTTCTTGGTTTGTCTCTCTCTCTCTCTCTTTTTTCATGTGCCCCTTTCTTCTGTCTCTTAAACTCCACATATAAGTGAAATCATATGCTATTTGTCTGTCGTAGACTCTGGGTCTAGAGTTCTTTCTTGTCCAGCAAGAAAGCAGGACACAGGATTAAAATGTGAGAGATAGCTAATGTCTGGGAGAAGACAAGAGTCCTGATTAAAGGTACTTGCTCCATTTTTATTAGGATCAGAAGGCTTACAAACAAGGTGATGGATGTGCACAAAGAGACAATAAAACTGTGAACATTAACTCAGGGGGGTGATGGAATGGAGGTTTTGAAAATATGCAGCGCTAGGGGTTTGGGTTAATATAAAACAAAACCCTGGCACTGGGTAGAAGGTTGTTTATAGCAGGTTGTTTACCTCTGTTTACCTAAACTGGCCTAAGGGACAAGAAAGACAGAGCTTGCCACCTCAGGGTCAACAAGGCAGCTTTCTGTTGTTAATTAGCTCCATTCTGGGCACCTTCCCCATCAGTGGTCTATAGCCTATTTACCTGTTTACCTACATTGGTCCTTCCTTCTTGTGAAAGCAGCTTTCTGTTATTGTACTAAGCTGGGGGGTGGGGAGGGGGGGAGGTGGGATATCTGCCTTGAATACCTAATCTTGTTTACCTCATATACCTTTGTACTATATTGGGGCCTTGCCTGCTGTCTCTACACTGGGGCCTTTGCCCTGCCCTCTCTATACCTATTCACCTATTCTTGTTTACCCAAACTTGGGTGTGAGCATCCTATGGCTTTCTAATTCTCTATGCCTTGTTAACCCATCAGTGCAGGCTCAGGGAATTCCAAAGCTTATTCCCCACATTTGTCTTTCTCTGACTGACTTCATTTAACATTATACTCTGTAACTTCATCCATATTGTTCCAACTGGCAAGATTCTATTCCTTTTATTGCATAGTTTTACAAAATATTATCAGAATATTATTCAAGAATACTTTCTAAATCATTTTGTCTTCATTTTGTCTGGAACAATAAATGTATGAAAAATTTTGAGGGAAAAATGCAAAACTCCTATCCTACTGAATGACATTACTCTGTCTACATGAAACGACTCAGACTTTGGAGGACACAAGTATAGTTAAAAACCACCTGTTCTATTCAGAAGATCTCTTACCTAAAACATGTGCTAAAGCTTTCTGACGCCCCAGTTTCTCCAGCTCTAATGAGGACCTAAGAAACCAACCACAAATGAGGACTAAAATATTCACTGAGATCTTAATGAAACCTTTACCACAGTGTGTATGATATAGCAAATCCTCACCAAATGGATGAAATAGCATTACTATTATGAAATAAATATTCTGTATTAATGAGTGCTTCAAAAATTATATTAGCATAAATTTAAAATTTATATTAGCATAAAAATAAAAATAACACAACTGCATGCTCAGGAAGGAAAATACACACACACACACACACACACACACACACATCACAAATTAGCAAGAACAACCTCAAATGTCAATTCTACCCCTTACAGACTACTGTTCTTTAGCATAATGTTTATTCTGTGAGTATAAGGATGGGTGGCAGAATTCCTAAGAGGGTCCTGTTAAGATCCCTAATCTTTGCCCTGATCCCAGGAATCTCTGCATATGATGAAATACCACTCATATGATTATGTTACACTATGAGGCACAGTTAACCTTCAAAGAGACATGAACCTAGATGAGCTGGTGGGTCCCAAGCTTTCTCCAGCTGAGAGCAGAAGAGTCAGAGAGGCTGGAAATATGGGAAGGGCTAGACAAGTCCCTGCTAGTCTGAAGCTGGAGGGACCACAAAAGGAAAGCAGGGAAGACCTAAGGAGCTGAGAGAGGCAGCTGGCTGACAGCTCCTGGGGAACCAGGCACCACAGCCCTACAACCACAAGGACTGAATTTCCTCAAACACACCAGTGAGCTTGGAAACGAGTCTTCCCCACAACCTCCAGAAAGAAGCCAGGCCCTGCCAACATGTTGATTTCAGCCTTGTGAGACCCTGAGCAGATAATCAGACCACGATGGATCCAGACCCAAGGCCCAGGGAAAATGAGAGGTGGTACCTTCGTGTGGTTAGGACTTACTAGCTTTGTGGTTATTTGTTATGCAGCAGTAGAAACTGACTACAGGAGCATGTTCATCTTTAAAATAATGGAAACAGCCATATTTTACTTGAGTGCATATCTATACTAACAGAGATATCAGAGATGACAATTCTGGAAAGAACATAGTGTGCTTCCTCCTACACTGTGGAAGTTCAATCAATGATATTTGTTATCAGGACTATTCCACAAGTGGAATTATGCTGGCTATCAAAACAGAATCATTTAAACATGACTGAGAGCCTCAATTAACATTTTAATTGAAATAAAATCCCAATTTAAGCTAGTCCCCCCTCCTGAGGTATGCTAAATAATGAATGCTAAGCTTAGATCATATGGAAGACGTTATTACAGAGAAGGACAATAAATACTGAATACTTTGGTAATCAAAGAAAAATTAAACAATATATCAGAGTTCCTCAGTTGTGAGCAACAGACCTAGGAAATTCACCAGAAGTATATTGGGTAGCTCGGAGCATCAGCTAGACAAGAACCAAGAAAACTCTGGGCATAGCAGAGACCATTTGTTTACTCAGGAGACCTTGGCCAGAATGAATGAGCTCCAATCATTTCCCTGCCATTGTGTCATTCTCCTGACCTCTCAAAATCCAAGTAGAAGTAGTTCAAGTTTAGTTCATATGCTGTTAACTTGCTATAGGAAGGCAGGGACCTGAGTTACAATCCTATCATGACTGTTATCTATAGGTAAGAGATAAATCTCCAAAAGGAAATCAGGTATCTACTATTGTAGACATAAATAGAGCGAATGGATGTCTGTAAGGGAGAAACAACTACGAATTATAGGAAAAAATTGCAACATATGACACTCCACCAAATATCATACTTAAATCATATCACTATAATTTCCATACAGTGAAAAATGGAATAAAATCATAATTTTTAAAAATATGCTCCAAAAAATTACCACTCTTATTACTGTTGCTTGCCAAACTCTGTGTTAAGTCACACACGTGCATATGTATGCATATTTCCAATGATGAAACATTATTCATCCTTCGGACAAGCCTTGCATCCACGGAAACAGAGCCAGAGTGGATACTTGAACATAGGCCTGTTGAACTATAATGGGCAGAGCATAAAGAATATTGTTTTCACCATAAATTTATTGTTCAATCCACTAACACATTGGGCACCCATTATGTGCTGGGCTATGGAGGCATGGATAAAGCAGTGAACGTAAACATCCTTCTCTTGTGAATCTCATGCGCTGCAAGGAGAGACACAAAATAATGAAACAAGTAAATAGACAATAATGAGTATGTACAAGTATTTCAAAAAATATGAAAGAAAAAAGGGGAAATTTTTGGAATATGATAGGAGCAGAGAATTGTTTTAGTGTAAGAGGTCCAAATGGCCTCTTCAATGGCATCACATTTGAGCAGAGATGCAGAGGAGGTAAAGACTGACCTGCAACACTGCCCCAGGATGAGGAAACAGAAAATGGAAAGGACACATAAGACCCCGAGAATGACTGAAGATATCCCACAGAGGAAGCCTCTGGATGGTGCACAGATCACTGTATGGGAATGTGCCCTAAGGGATGTGGCCCTCTCAAAAACAGCAATCAGACTGTGCTGTTAAAGGCTACCAAGGCAATCTGCTCAGCTTTCTGTTTGGTTTTACATTCATGATGCATGGAGACTCGGAGTGAGGAGGAACTAGACCACAATGAACCCAGCATCAAATGCCTGGAAGATCTTACAGATTGATGAAGCAAAGAGTCACCTGGTGAGAGATAACAAGTATTTCACTCTATGCTCAAAAGTGATCGTTTGCGTCAGCACTCATACCGCTCATAATTAGTCCCTTCTCCCAATAGGCACTATGTGCTATGCAAACTTGCCCATCCCACAACCTGCATATCATAAGGCAATGAGGAAAAATACCTTGAGAGTCAGAACAAATTAGCTCTCAGTCTTTGCCCGCAGCCTTGGAAAACTTGGTTACTTATTTGGGGAGGGCTTTTTTCCTTTTTTGACCTAACTCATGGTATCCATCCTCTGCGGAAAATTTAACCTAAAACACAACTTATTCCTGTTTTCTAGCCCCTTCCTCTTTACAGAGAGTTTTCTGTACCACCCTTTTCTAAAGATACCCTAAATCTCTATGTTGGCTCCTGGATTGGTTTTGTCATAAAAATCACCATGGATATACACTGAATTATTTATTTATTTATTTATTTATTTATTTATTTATTTATTTATCATACTGAATTTTATTTTTGTTTGTTCACAAGCCTCTAACTTCCATGAAGATATTTTCACTCAATATGAATACCACCCAATAAAGTGTCAGGCACATAAGAGGCATATGTAACAATTAGTTGTTAATTAAATGTTGCACCATTAACCGAGTTCCATTCATTCTTAATTAAATGGCATCTTACTGCATTTCATCCTGAGTCATTAGCCATTACAGGCACCATTACTGGCAGAAAGCATGGGGAAGAAATGTGGAAAAAAATAAAGACAAAATTCTAGGCATTAGAAGCTATTTACATTCTTCAAAGTCAGCAGATTAAAATTAAATGCCTCTGGAAGAAGACCTTCAAGAGAAGGCACTAAAATTCTGTATGAGTTTTCAATTTATACAAGACACATGCTCCATCACATCATTCTAGCATTTGTTGCTGTGTTAAAAACAAAACAAAACAAAACAAAACAAAAACAAAACAGGAGAGTTGCAAGAACATTGTATGCACAGAGAAAAATGTGGGAACAGTAAGAAGTCATGGGCAATCCACTGAGTCTTCTTAGCTATCAGGCCCATCATCTATAAAATGGAAATTAATTCCCTGCTGATGACATAAAAAATCAACAAATAACAATAATAATTACTACCACTTTCTTAAAGATGTGCAATACAGTCCTCACTTTACATTCATGAATCACATGAATACAGTGGCAAAACCTCAACAAGTTGTTACTATGAGCAGAAACTATACCAGGTACACAAGGCCTTTCTCAAACATCTACTCCAACCATGCAGGTGTCATTAGGGAGTGCTATGGTTACATATCACCAGAAAAATACCCTTTATACCATTTTTATTAAAATAATGAAAGGTAAACTTGCAAAGAATTGACAGTTCTCAACATCTTGTAAAGGAAAACAGATACTCTTAGGTGTTTTGGTTAAGATTTTTCCACTTATTTCATATATAACAAAGCATATCTCATTTTCCACTATAAAATATATTTTCTAAAGCTTTGGAGTTCTCTAAGCCACTCATTGCACTTTAAAGCTCATCATTTTAGTCCTGTGAATTGAAAATAAAAACATTGAATGAGAACATCGTGACCTACAGCTGCTGTGTGACTTCTCAATGACACAGTAATAATAAGTGAATCTCAACATAAAAGTAGGACTCCCATCACCCAGCCCATGCTCCTGCATCTTGTGTCTATATCACCTCTCAATCTGTTGACATCTAGTTTACCTACTCAGAAGATTCTTCTTCTCAAACGTCCTCCTGAATGAATCCTTGACCTCTTTGTTTCTCAGGCTGTAGATAAGGGGGTTCAACATGGGGATCACGGCTGTGTAGAACACAGAAACCACTTTATTGATGTCCAGGGAGAAACTAGAACTGGGGCGTACGTAGATAAAGAAGAGTGTCCCATACAGGATGGAGACAGCAGTCAGGTGTGAAGAGCAGGTGGAGAAGGCTTTGCGCCTCCCCTCAGCAGAGCGGATCCTCAAGATAGTGACCACGATGTAAATGTAGGAAACCAGGATGATCACACCACTGAGCACTCCTAGAGCTCCAGCCAAGATGAAAAGTAAAACCTGATTGACCTGGGTGTCTGCACATGCCAGGGAGAGAACAGGAAGAAGGTCACAGAAGAAGTGATTGATGGTATTTGGACCACAGTAAGGCAGGCGAAAGGTGAACGTTGTGTGGGTCATGGTGCTTATAAGACCCATGGTATAAGGCCCTACCACCAGCTGCACACAGATTCGCCGGGACATAATGAGTGTATACAACAAGGGCTTACAGATGGCCATATACCTGTCATAAGCCATGGAGGCCAACAGGAAACACTCTGTCACTACAAACTGACCAAAAAACCAGATCTGGGCAGCACAACCCAAGAAAGAGATTATTTTTTTTTTCACAAAGATGTCTGTCAACATCCTGGGACCAATGACAGAAGAGGAGCAGACATCCACAAAGGACAAGTGGCTGAGAAAAAAGTACATGGGAGTGTGGAGCCGAGAATCCATCCAAATGAGGGTGATCATTCCCACATTTCCCAGAAGAGTGACCAGATAAACCAAGAGAAACACCACAAACAGAACAACCTGGTGCTGGAAGCAATTTGTTAAGCCCACAAATAAAAACTCAGTCACCAAAGTTTGATTTCTGAATTCCATTTCTCTGATTTAATCTGTAATGAGAGAAAGATTTTTCATTACAATTAATTTATAATTAAATTGTTTTTAAAAATGAATTTAACTTCTTTGGGGCACCTGGGTAGCTGGGAGTTGGCTAAGTAGTTGGCTAAGTAGTTGACTAAGTAGTTGGCTAAGTGTCTGACTCTTAATTTTGGCTCAGGTCATGATTTCATGGTGCTTGGATTTGAGCACCTAGTCAGGCTCCAAGCTGACAGCATGGACCCTCCTGGGACTCCCTCCCTTGCCTCTCTCTTGGCCCCTCCCTCACTCTCGGGCGTGCACCCTCTCTCTCAAAATAAACAAATCAATGTAAAAAACTGAATTTAACTTCCAACATTTTTCAAGTTCATAGGGTAGACTGAGAGATCACACTCTTGACTTCTACCTCCAAATGGCCATCCTCAGTATTTGCTATCTGTGTGATACTAAACACTGAACCTCTCTCAGCACTTGACTTTATTCCCGATCACAAGATTTTTGAAGAAAATCACAGAAGTTTAGACCGCGATGTGACCTTTGGTGACCTTCTAAAGCAAGTCCTCTAACTGTGCCAGATCCCATTTTTTAAAATTCCTACATTGCACACAGTATCCTTTAAGAAACATCTTCTAGACAAAAAGCATTATGTGAATTTTTATGAACTCAGGCAAATACCTTATCTACCCTAACTGTAGGTTCAGGGTATTAGAAATGTAACTTCTTTGCCGGTTCCTTTAGACTCTAGATAAACAGTCAGTTGTGGTGTGTAAAAGACAGACTTGTGATTCCAAAAAGGAGGGCAAGCTCATACCTGGGAGGATGGCTTCGACCAGGGATTAAAATCTTCCACAGGATCTCCTTGGTGACACCTTACAAACAGCTACATTCCTCCAGCCATTGGTGTATGTACCCATTAATCTCATCAAAGTCCATCAAATTTGTTAGTTCATCAAAGAATAAACTAGTTCTTAAATATTGAGTAAGTGTTGTAACCAATTAAGTAGTAATAGGAGCTGGGAAAGAAAATCAATAATTTAGGGATGAAAAGGACACACATGAGCATTTATCCCAAAGAAAAGAAAATTTATGCCCACACAAAAGCCTGTAAATTTTGTTGACACAAGCTCTATTCATAATGGCCAGAAATCTGGAACAACGCAAATTCCTACCACACATAAATGGTTACACAATCTGGAATGTCCATACCAGGGAATACTATTCCGTCAGAAAGAGGAAAAAATATGATACAGATACAAGCTTGAATGGGCCTCAAGGTCATTACACTGAGTTGAAAAAAGCCCATCTCAAAGTTCAGAACTCTATTTTTACATTATCTTCTCAAAATGGTAAAATTATAGAAAGTTAGAACAGGTTAGTAGTTGTCTGAGATTGGGAAAGGCAGGGAGGGTGAAGGTGCGACTGTAAAGGTGTAGCACAGGGACATCCATGTAGAGATGGAAGAATTCCGTACCTTGATGGTTGAGTTGGTTAAACAAATCTCTCTCCACATGAAGAAAAATGGTGTAGAGCAATCCACACATCACACCAATCTCCATTTCCTGTATTTGATGCTGCGCTGTAGTTGGTAAGATGTAGCCATTGGGGAAACCTGGGTGAAGGGGATGGGAGCCTCTCTGTACTACCTTTGAAGCTGCTTATGAAAATTTATCTCAGAATAACACTCTTTTATAAAAGAAAAGGGGGGTGAATGAACGGGAAGTGAGAGAAACATGAAGTAAGGGTAATACCCAAATAAAACGGGAAACTGAGGAAGACAAACGCACATTCTGGATGTTGAAATAATCATCATGATTACAACAGCACAATCACACAAAAATACCAATGGGCTGTGCGGCAGGAGAAGTATCGACAGAATTCTAACATTTTTCCCTGGTAAGAAAGCTTGAAAGGGGTTTTGCTTAACAGGAAGTTGAATAACAGGAAGTAATGAAATGAAAACCCACTCCTGTTGTCCCAGAAGCAATGGAGCTTGGAAAGGAAAGGTCTGGTGGGGCAGAATTTAAGAATAGTCAGAAAAGCTATACTGTAGTTAGTGACATGTTTCCAGAGTTTAGTATTTTCTAAACATGCAAAGCCATTGCAGGTCATTTATGTGTGTATTTGCTATTTACTCAAAGAAGATATAAACAAAGTGTTTTCAGTGCCACAGTAGATTTGGGTTATGAAAACATTTTATGAGGATGAAACTAGAATTTCCCCATCTATGATCTCAACCAACTCAAACTATCGTGTGAAAACCATAGTTTCTGACTGTCAAAATGCATATTGCTTTCTTTCTTCCAACCTTGCTTAATGCAAAAATTCTAGCTTAGAGCCATCGTGATCCTAGATATGCGTGTGACTTCGGGTAAGAGCAGCATGGAATTCAGGTCAGCAGATTCAGTGGTTTGTTTTCTACTTCTCAAACTCCATGTAGGGCAAGTGAAGAAATTAAAAGCCAAAGAGGCCAAGGCCTCTTCGTTCCCGTGAGCGTCCCATTCGCCATAAATCTTGCAGCACATTTCACTACCTCTATGCCAAACACAAAATTCAACCAACTTGTTCATTCAAGTTAGGTCATTTAAAGCAAGAGACACGGATGGAATGTTTCCCTTGCACCAAATTATTCTTCGTGGTAAGCTTAGAGACGATGCTTTTCCAGACATCTAAAATCATTTTTTGATATTTTTTGATACCTAGGCTCCTGAAAGCCGTTTAGGAATTCACTCAATGTACCCATCTGAAGAAACATCCCTACAGCCGTTGCCTGTTTATATCATAGTAAGTTATGAAAGTAGCATTCCCTGACATGAAAATGAATTACCCTACAAACGTAGTAGACTGGTCATTCTTCTCAGCTTCTTCAGGTGTCTAGGGAGATAAACAACACAATGATACCATCTTGAAGCCTGGGCATTCCAATAGCGCTTTAAAACGGGGTTCATTGACTCCATTCTGCACAACACATCAGAGAGATTTTTCTAAAGGGCTGTGTGTAAATTGGAGCCAAGTCCCTCAGGGCATCAAAAGCTCAGGAGATTGGGCCTATAGAGAAGATATTCAAGTTCTCTCAAGAGAACAGTACTGTGACTTGAATCCATTGTCATTGTACAAAATAAACCTACCTCTCCCTTTGAGACTACCCCCTCACACACTTCCAAATCCCGTTTTGAGCCTTCCCTGTTGCATAATGAGCACCGGCCCTTGGTGCTGTGCAGGTTGGAGAATCTAAAATTAAGCCTGGTCTCAGAAAGTTTGTAATCAGAAGGTGAGTCTGGGCACACAGCAGCACGAGGGACCCCGTGATCAGTCCATGACTTACGAGGATGGTGGGATCGTTGTGACCAGAGATGTTGAAAAGAGTCTCTTAGTTGTGACTAATCTCAAGGGAAGGAAGCTATAGGCACATAAAAATAAGGTGGATTGGGGTGTTATGCAGCAGAGGAGAGCTATCACTTTGGACAGAATTTTTGAGAGACAAAAGCAGTCGACATTGGAGGTACAAAAATTTCAAATACAAAGGTAGAAGACTGGGTTTGGGATCAAACTTCATAAACACTTCATGAAGCAAAGCAGTTTGAATTTATATCTGTAAGCAGTAAGGAATCCTTCAAGGAATTTCAGAAAACAGGTGACATCTATTTATTCACACACACACAAGAAAAGTTGCCACAGAACGTCAGTCTTGTCACAGGAGAAGTTTACTCTATGCAAGGCATTCTTCAAAGTGCTTTGAGAGTATTAACCCATTTAGTCCTCCTAAGAGCTCAATGGAGGGGATGAATAGAAAGATCTAGATTCTCTTACCTGCCATCACCTCATGCAGTCCACTTGCTATTCTTGGAACAGGCAGAACAGGATTCTACCTCAGAATCTTCCTCTCTTGTCCTTTGGCTCCTGTTGTATTTTCCTCCAGGTATCTGTGCAATTTTCTTCAGACTTCTGCTCATCGTGGAGGCCACCTTTAATCATCCTTTGTAAAAGAGTACAGTTAACCACACCCCAACCCTCCTACACTTCCCCTCTTTATCTAGTTTATTTTTCTTCAATCAATTACCGTTACATACCATTGAATTTGTATTGCATCATAGCACTCTATCACAACAAGTATAAATTTTGTTTCATTTTTCCACAATACACCTCCAGCTTCTGGATTAGTGCTTTAAGGAGTAAGTGTTCAATTAATATTTTTACACAAATGAGGACATTACTAAGTGGACACATAATTTTAAGAATGTGGCTGCAGGAACAGAAATCAGGAGATTAACTTCTTCTAGGTGTTGGGTAATGTGAACTTCCTGTGAGAATGGAAAGGAATTAAATTATGCTTTCAGAGACCATCCTAGGGAGATCAAACCTGAATGGATATGTTTGCAGCTGGATGAGAGAGAGATGAGCCAAGGTTCAATTCTAAGAGCCAGATTTGGGACAATGCTTATCTATCTTCCTTGGCCTCAACTGCCTAGCTGAACTTTGACTTCTTCCCTTATACACCTTCTGGAATTATTTTCCACCAAGATCACGACTGGCCCAAAAGACCAAAACTTGGTCTCACCGCACAGATCACTGGGCTTTAGAGATACAAGTCCATTTCTACTGTCTTTGGAAAAGACATGGGACACTAGTCTCACTGATATGATTAGTGGTATCTCTTCTCTCTATACCAGACCGGCAGTAGGAGACAATGTTACAGAAATACAGAGATAACTAATGTCCGTGGTGATAATAGGATCCCCAGACAGTAAAGACCAGTATGTAGCACTAAACTACCAGAAAGCAGGCAGAGACGATCTAACTAAAAGAACATAAATCTTTTATTCTCCCATCTTCTCTAGTATTTACTTGAATGCTTTACTATTTTCCTGCCATCCCAGTTATACTACAATAAGGAATTTACTGCCACATTTCTAATTGCTAATGTGTTATCTTATATTTTCTATCTAATAGGGTGATTCTCCATAGTTATCTTTCCGATTGTCACGCCTGGTGTGAATTTCCTACACAAGAAAACTGAAAAATGGAATGTGAAGTGCTAAACATATCATGCATAAATTCCCAAACTACTCATCTATCTGTTTTTAGATATCCTTTTCTATTATATTGGGTTTTTTTTTTTTCAGTTCTACTATCATGACAGCTAGTGTCATGGTAAGGAATTCATTTTTATGGGAGAGACTATCTTCTCTCACTCTCTACACTTTGATATTTCTTGCTTCGGCTATGTAAAGTTAACAGAATTTAATATATCTGAATTATGAGGTGTAGAATTCATGAAGCCATAGACAGCACAGTATGACAGCTGAGAACTCTGAGAATACCAGAGATTTCTGAGGTTAAATGACCATTTAAATGTATACATCACAACATATTGATGATAGACCAGATAATCTTGGAGGTTGACCCAGAACTTCCCCTCTTATTTCCCCTGTTGTCACAGCAATGAAGGGGACAGAGGTGGAAGCAGATTGAATAAGGGGTTAAGAGGAAAATGCTGGATTATATTTTGACTCCATAGGAAACCCTTGTATGTATTCATTCAATTCATCAACATTTACTGATTACCCATGATGTAGCAAGCATGTTCCAGGTGCTTTGGATACATCAGTGAGCAAATCAGTTAAAAGGAAAAAAAAAAAACACAAAACCGTTGATGTGATTAAATCCTCAACATCACAGCCATGAAAATATTTGGGGCTCCATGTATGTTGAATGTGTCAGTCCTCGTGTCAGCATTCACAAAACCTCTTCTGAAAATATGATCAACCTCCTAAGAAACAGGACAACTAACTTCATCAACAATCACATGAGCTTGTTTGTGGCCTAGTCAAATTGCTGCATTAGATAAACATTGCATCACAGGTCCTCCTGTTATGACATCTAAAATAGGCCCACTCCTCTTCCCTGAACACCCATTATTTTTCTTTATACACTTAAGAGTCTATAAATAAATTTGACATTGTACATTTATTATCATTCCATGAACCATCAGAAGAAACAACCCATAAGTGTGACCCTGATGTGGCAGAAAGCAAAAGACTGAGTTTAAAACTCGTTAAAAGTATTTTCCGGTCCTTCCTAGATTTAGCCAGCCTACAAATCCAGAGGCACTAATGCAAATAGCCATAGTATGCAAGTGATTTTTCTGAGAAGAGTGCCAGCCTCAAAGAAGAAGGGTCTCATGAAACACATGAGAGAGTTAAGTCTAATCATGGATCATTTAGTGAGAAAACTTGCTATTTTCAGGACATCAAAGGACAAAAAACAACAACAAAAAACGGGCGGGTGGGGGGGGAATAAGATGGCGGAGTACTAGCAAGACCCTAGGCTTGCCTTATCCTTCAAACACAGGGAGATAAATATCAAATCATTCCGAATAACCAAGAAATTGATCTGAGGTCTCAGAGAAAACTTCAAAAAAGAAAAAACAAAAGAGTTTCCTCATAGGAAGATGCAAGATACTGTAACATTAAAAAGAAAAATAGAGCCAATGATTTGGGCTATTTGTGGAGGACTCAGTTTAGAAGTGAGATAGTTCCTCAAAAGTCAAGGGCAAAAAAAAAAAAAAAAACAAAGAAAATCAAGGGCAATCTACATCATCTCTCATACACCAATCTCATGAGAAAGATCAGAAAGGGAAAGGATGGGAACAGAGGGAAAAGAGGCAGAGAAAAGGGAACAAAAGAAAGGAGAAAAGAACAAATGTTGCTTGAGGAGACGAATGGCCATGGCTGGCCTTTGAAGAGTGGAAGAAAGGACAGACAACTTTAGTTCCAAAATCCCATGTAAGAGCAGAGTAGGCTGCTAGTACCACGGCAGCTAGAGCAGTGGAAATAAAAGTCGTCAGGAATACACTCGACCGTAACCTAGAAGCACTTGCACGCAGAGTAATCCTGGCGGGTGATCCTTCCCAGAGGAGTGATGAGGGTCCTCCGACAGCTTGGGTGCAAAAGACTTCAAAGGCATACACTTTCCCTTGTAACATGAATAAGGCCTGAGGATCTAATGGAAAACATGGTGACTGTGGTTGACAACACTGTATTGTATGAAGTGAAATGTGCCAAGAGAGTAGAACTGAAAGGTTCTCGCCACCCCCAGAAGGCAACTATGTGAGGTGAGGGATGTGCGATTTAACTCGATGGGGAGAATCCCGTCACAGGGTACACGTATATCAAACCTTCCTTACTACATTATTTGCAATTTAAATATCTTACAATTATATTTGTCAATATGCCTCAATAAAGCTGGAAAAAATTTAAAAGAGGTAAGACATCAATGAGCAGAAAAAGAATGAGATGAAGTTGATGTGGAAAGACGTATGACCTTAAACCACACCTGGGTCCAGGTTGTTAAGAAAGATGACAATTAGGACTTAAAGTAACTATGTGCCTTATATTTGTTTTGTTCACTCGCTCACTTAACATGTTTTCTTGAGAACTTCCTATGTGTTAGGTGCTCTTATATGTATCATCGATTAATCTGTGTACAAGCCACACATGACATTGGCCTCCTTGCAATTTTCCACCTAAGGCCTCAATGTATTGTTGTTAAAGGGTTATAGTTTCATTACACTTTTTTGCGCTCAGTTATTTTTAACAAAGATGTGTGAGACTATAAGATACTGAGTTGTAAATTCTCGCATTTGATATATTGAATCAAGGAATGGAAATGGAGAACAAGTCCCTAGAAAGGAAAACTGAAAAATGGGTGGTATCATTGCCAGGAAATTCTTTTTTTCTTTTCTTCCCAGTGTATAAAAAGATGGCATTCATAGGAGTTGGACATATTGTGTACAATCGCAGAACTTTAGATAAAAAAGTAATATAAATGACATTGAGTCTATTACCCTCAGTTTACAAAGTAAGACGTTGAGAACCAGAAATGGTATAGAATTTATCCTCTTTTAATCCTTTTTTCTTTTCGAAATGCCAGAGAAATTTATTTTAAATGGCACAGTTTTAGTCTAAAAATTATTTCGATCTGAAAGAGAACTCCAGCATGTCATGATTCTGTACACTCTGAAATAAGAATGATTAAAGTGTAACTACCAATTAATATCCAGGCACACGCAAATTGAAGACTGTCGCATTACTAGGTTGTACACGGGAAACGAACCCAACACTGCACGTTGACTTTTAATCCTCTTTCTAATGGGAAGAGTCAATGTTCAAACTGACAACTCCTTAAGTCTAGTCCACCTCTTTCTTAGTACACGTTTTGCAATTCCACCTGAACATTGGTAAAAGCACCGTCCGAATTCCCTCCCCAGAAGAAAATTCTTCCTAACAAATGTCCCTCTAAATGCCCCTTTTACTTCCGTCTTCCTCAGGCAGTAAAGGAGCAGACTCCACATGGGCATCCATGTGGAATAGAATGCAAAATCGAATTTATTAGCGTACAGAGATGAACTTGAACGAGGAAGTATGCAAAGGAAGAAAAGTGTCCCATGCGTGATGGCCAGAGCAGCCAAGCACGAGGAGCAGGTAGGGAAAACTTGCTGCCTGCATTTAGCAGATTGGATATTCAGAAGGTTTGAAGGATAAAAATTAAGGAGGCCCGGATGATGAGGGCACACAGGATTCCTATGAATCCAGCCATAATGGAAAGAACCAACTTACTCTTCTGGGTAGCAGCACATGCCAGGGAGGGAAAAGGGGGAATGTCACAGAAAAGGTGGTTGACCACATTTGAACCACAGAAGCCTAGGCAAAAGTGAAGGTCTCATGGACAATGGCACTTTGAGGACCCGTGGCACAGGGCCCCGCCACCAGCTGCACACGGGCCCTTTGGCACATGATGACTGTACGCGGCGAGGGTTTGCAGATGGCTGTGTACCGGTCACATGCTTGGCGGCCATGAGGAAACAGGCTAGTCACTACAAGCTGACCAAAAACCACATCAGTACAGCACAGCTCACAAAGGAGATGACTTTTCTCTCCCGAAAGGGATCACACCACATCGACGGAGCAGCGGAAGAAGAGGAGCATACACCCACAATGGACAACGTTTCAAGGAAAAACTACATGGGTTTCTGGAGTCAGGAATCCATCCACATCAGGGTGACCATCCCCGAGTTCCCACCCCGCATGACAACATAAAGAACACTAAGCAGAATAAATGCCAGCAAAGACCACCCCTAGGCATACAGTTTTTAAAGTACAGAAAATCAGAAATAAAGAAAACAGTCTTCAAAGAAGGCAGAATCAGAAAGACACATCACCTACAGAGGAACAAAGAATCACAGTTGATCTCTCAGAAACCGCACCTCCTAAAAGTCAGTGGCCTTCTACTGGGCGCCAAATTTACAAATCGGGAGACTTCAGTGAGTGGAGGCCTTAACTGACAGGCAATTTCCCTCTGATACTGGGACTAACTGGCGATTTTTACAAAATAGGCAGAACCACTTAACGACTTCCGGGGTGAACAAACAAATGAACGGCAAAATGCACCTGCACTTGAATTTCTGTCCCTGCCCTCTAGGAAGAATCAGTCGGGAACATTTCCTACTAATAAAAACAAAACAAAAATGTATTTTAAGATGCACTGTGTTACAGCTATAAAGTCTAAGGGAAAAGAAGATGGTGCTGTAAGAGGACAATACACGGGCTCTAACTGACACTGTCTCTAATCATCCCTTAGGGTGAGTCCCCAGTGGAGGTAACACTGAAACAGTATATGAAAAGCAAGTAGTTAATCCATGTGAATATGGCAGGAAGAGAATTGTAGGCAGAATACATGAGCAGATCAGAACAGCAATAACCAGAGCTAGAGGAAGACAGTTGGTTTGAATATATTTGCATACACTTAGACAAGGACCTTACAGCAATTCAGGAAATTTATAATTATCACTTGCCTCCTGCTGTTCTCCTCCCAATCCCCGTTCAATAGCACCTGCATCACGAATGTTTACCAAGCAATTAGGACCAAAGAAAACACTTCAGCTCTCCTACTAGGCAATGCATATCTCAATAGGTGACAGATCTGACGCCTGTCATATAATGAAGACGCAGGATAGAGTCATTTTAAGGCAAAGTGTGACCGGGAAGAAAGTGTTGATCTTTCTCGATGAAAATACATTTCCCTTTGGCTCACCTAAGCCCAAGTTTTATCAAGTCTTAGTAAAATGGTGCTGGGAAATGTCACAAAACTGGCAACTAACAAATTATATTTTTTTTAATGATGTTTATTTATTTTTGAGAGGGACAGAGACAGAATGTGAGTGGGTTGGGGCAGAGAGAGGGAGGCACAGAATCTGAAGCAGGCTCCAGGCTCCGAGCTGTCAGCACAGAGCCTGACGCGGGGCTCCATCTCACGAGCTGTGAGATCATGACCTGAGCCGAAGTCGGACGCTCAACCGACCCAGCCACCCCGGCGCCCCCAACAACTGACAAAGTTACTCATTCATAATCTGGGACCTAGCTCTCTTACATTTGGAAATCTGTGCTACAGAAATATAAATCTCAGATACACATGTGGCAACATCGTTTGTAGGGAGAATAAAAGGAAACCAGCTGAAGGGGTATCACTAGCAGAAGCATACATTCTTTGTATGAAATGCTGTGCTACAAAAACTATAAAATTTACCTGAATATTAATAATTAATTCACTTAGTAGTTTACTTTTCAAATTGCATCATTTGCATTGTGTCATTTTGAATTCAGCATTTTTTTTATCATTTCAAAGTGTTTAATAAGGAGAAAACATACCACCTTGTATAAAAATGACAGATTCTGGGGTGAAGGGGGAGGGATGAGGGGAGACACAGGTCCTCAGAGGGAAAAAGTGAGATGGGAGCAGAGAGTTGCTAAGAATCTCTCGCTTTTACTTAGATTTGACAAAGATTTCAGTCACCAGTAGGTAACAGTGTTTCATTAAACCAGAGAGTGTTAGGATGGAGAAATAGCTTCACCAGAAGTCATTGAGTCCATCTGCCTAAATCTTTTTACTTATGGCTATTTTCATTCATTCACTTATTCATTCATTCAGTTTTGACACAGATGGCAGCTTTTCAAGAGTAAATTTTAGTTATGAAATTGAGCATATTTGTTGCAAAACAAGTCTGACCACTCAGACAAGCATGAAGCACCCCCACTCTCTGTGGCTCCTTTCAATGTCATGTTACTAAAGTAACCAACGTTAACAGCGTGGCCAGTGACTTTGCACAATTCTCTCTATGATCATGTCCATAGGCACACACCAATGTCTTTTACACATGAGGTAGGTTTTACCCCCACCTTGTTCACCTTTGTTTACATGTTGGGGGGTTGGTCAACGAGAAGATCTGACCTCTGGTTGATCTGTGATCTGGACCCTGGCAACTGGAGGCTCCTCTCCCAGACCCTGTCCTTGGAACGTGCATTCTGCCTGCCTTCTCGGCTCCCAAAAGCTGCCCCAAGGACACAGCCTTGAGACAGTGATGTGTTCTTGGACACTCTGGACGGCATGTGTGACTGCCTCTATCTAATCTTTCAAGATTGGGCAGGAGGCAGAAGGGCTATGGTCTTACTGCTGCGCCCAGGACAACCTCGCAAGTAAGTTCTCTTGTCTGGTCAACCTGCTCCCTAGCATTCCGGAGTGGCCTGCTTCTCTTTTTGGTCTCTCCCTGCCTTTGGTGATGGGGACCAGTTGCGGATTTCAGCGGAAGCTCCCCAGGAAGTTGCAAACCCACACAAACTGTGATCGGTTCTACAGATTAAGAACACTGACTTGATTTTTTTTCTTATCTATCAATGATTGTATCAGGACGTTTCCTCCGAACCAAAACATTAATATTTAATTTACTTTTTTTAATAATTAGCCACCCAACACTTCAAGCAGAGAATGTATGTTTCTCCTGATGATACAAATTGAGGTTGTTTCCTTCCCCTCCCCACCCCCCCCCCACAAATGATGTTGCAGCATTTATGTCTGGTGTAGATATTGTGACAGCACAGATTTCCAAATGTAAGAGAGCCAGGTCAACGAGTATGTGAATTTTAACAGAAATCATCAAATTACTTTCTGAAAATGTAGCTGTTCTATACTTAGCCACTGTCGCTAAGTGTAATGTCGTGGTCAACATTCATGGGCAACCTTACCAGCATTGCACAAATCGTTGTGATGTCTGCTAACGTGACAAATGAAAAAGAAACACTGTCTTGTCATTGTGATTTCATTTTTCCCAGCCATTGTGAAGTTCAGCAATTTTTAGTATATTTATATTTTTGGCCATTCCCATTTCCTGCTGTACCCATTGCTCATCCAGCCATTTATTGGTCCATGTCTCTACTGTGTGTCACACACATGTACCTTTGGGTTCAGGACTTTCTCATCGGGACATTACCTTATTGTAAGTCACCTATTTTGCAAAAGCCCTCTCACTTTCCATTGTTCAACAGAACAAAGTGTATGAACCTTTATTAATGAACACTGTTGACCTTTCTCTTACAACATTTGCTCTTCTAATCTGGAATAAATGTCCTCCCACATATGAGACTATATAAATGCTCCTCTGTACTTTCTGTTGGCATATAGTACATTTGTACCTTTAATATATCTGTAAATTATTTTGTATTCCCCTTCACTTTATGGAAGGGGAATGGAGAAGACTGATGAAAAAAATATACGTAGTCTATAAGCAACCTGGTAAGTACTCAGGAATAAAGGGAACTTCTAGTTCTCAGCCCAGTGTTCTTTTACATGTTATAAACCAACGTCTAAGGTACAACACAACAGAGTTCTAATTACCAAAACTGCTGGAGAAGTTTTCCTTTCAAACTTCGTCCCAAATGTATATCTTACCTCCTTATTCCCCAAGCTGTAGACGAGGGGGTTCAACCTGGGCATCACCACAGTATATAACAGAGAAATCACTTTATTGATATCCAGGGAGGGACTTGAGCCAGGTCGAACAGAGATAAAGAAAAGAGTCCCATACAGGATGGAGACAACTGCCAGGTGAGAGGAGCAGGTGGACAAAGCGTTCTGCCTCCCATGAGCAGTCTGGATCTTCCAGATCGCCACCAGGATGCAAACATGGGAGACCATCATGATCAGGCCACTGAGGATTCCTGTAGATCCAGCCAAAAAGAAAAATGTAAGTTGTGTCACGGAAGTGTCTGCACGTGTAAGAGAAAGCAGAAGGGAAATATCACAGAAAAAATGATTGATGATATTTGGACCACACAAGGGTAAGCAAAAAGTCAATGTCATATAGGTCATGCTCCTTAGAAGAGCCATGCCATAAGGCCCTACAACCAGCTGCACAGAGACCCTCTGGGACATAATGAGGGCATGCAACAAGGGCTTACCGATGGCCAAATACCAGTCATGTGCCATGGACGTCAGGAAGAAACATTCAGATACCACAAAGAAACCAGAGAACCACATCTGTGTGGTACCACCCTGAGAGAGCTGACTTTTTTCTCTGCAAAGATATCACACGGCATCTTGGGGGCAATGGAAGAGGAACAATACCTAAAAGGACGAGGGGCTAACAAACATACATAGTGATTGACTGGTCAGTTGTAACCTGTGTAAGAAATTTAAAAGTACATTTTATTTTTACAATGTTAATTAGCATACACAAAATTCCTTCTTTTAAAAATTTTTTAATCTTTATTTATTTTGAGAGAGAGAGACAGAACACAAAAAGGGGAGGAGGAGAGATAGATGGGGAACAGACAACCTGAAGCAGGCTCCTGCTTCCGCACAGAGCCTGACACGCGCTTGAAACCACAAACCATAAGATCGTGACCTGAGCTGAAGTCAGTCGCTCAGCTGACTGAGCCACCCAGGCGCCCCATATTCATCATAGCTTCTTCAATGTATTACAAGTGTTTTTTAATCTGTAAAGGAGGCAGTTAGGAAAACAGCACCGGACTGGCAACGGTATTCCTGAGGAATAGTTCCTGTCCGTTGGGACACCGTGCAAACTTGCCCGATTTATACTTGATCTTTTTGGATTCGGCACCCTCTGCCATCCAAAGAGCAGTCTAAGTTATCAAATCTAAATTTCCCATAGGTTCTAAAATTGTATTTGAAACGAGAACAGTATCTGTATTTCATCTTTATCACATGATAGAATAACAATGCCTACCTAGGAATACCGTAACCAGTGAGATTGTAAGAAATGATGAAAAATTCAGACCCTGATAATAGACATTTGGGACCGGCTAAACAGAACAGAAATAAAGCCCTTTCAGTTCCTGTTTTGATGCAGAGGATAGTGCCATTCAGATGAAATGAAGACAACATTCATATCTGTGTATGTTAATCTCTTCCCCTTATAAAAGGCTTACAAAGAGAAATGTCAACAAATGTCAGTAGCATTCTTTACAAGGGGTAGTTCTATGGAAACTCATAATAGTCATTTTTATATTTATAAAGGACAGGCCTGCAAATGAGAGATTGGATACATTTACTCTTTAACCATCATGAATACAGAAATGGCAGAAAGAAATAGGAACAGAGGATTCATGTTTGGGGTTAAATGAAGCGAAGAAATTTCCAGATCATGTAATTCATATAATCATATCATATAATTCAAAACAGAAATATAATGGTTTGGGAGGCACTGAGATGCCCTTCCTTTGAGATTAATTAATCTATCAAATATTGTATAGGAACTTTCCATGGAAATCAAAAGAAAACTAAGTATCCACTCTAGTCTCAACTGACTCGATAATTAGCGGCAATGTTACCATACATTTCCATGAATATACGAATGTATTTTGTTCATTGAAATAAAATTATTTCCCCTAATTCCCTGTAATGTTTATAAACCTATTTAATGCATAAATTCTGACAGGTGATCTCTATTTTATTAACACAATGTGTGAAATGCTTACCATTTTTATTGTTACAAAATTTTTAAGTATTTTTCTGACTCATCAACTGAGTAAAAACACATCAAGCTGTTTAAAATGACAGTAAGAAACACAAGGTGTGGGATTATCCGTAAGAAAGAGTCCAGATTCATATGTTTGTTACGAGGTAAAATAATTTCCTACATTAAAAAAAATATTCACACTTTGAAGATAGAGTGATTAAGATGTGAACCCTGAAATGCTACAGTGACAAAACAATAGTTAATATAATGTTTGTGCCCCCTGAGTTTATCATTACTTGAGAATTATCTGTGGAATGCATTTTCCACAGGGCAATTGCTTATTAATGGCAGCACTAAAATCAATCGCGGGAAATAGTGCCTGGGCATAAAAAGAAAGCCCACTTTTCAAAGCAGTGTTTGATAAATCCAAGACGACATATGCCGCAGCATTTCAGAGAAAGCTCCCTTCTTCACTGAGAGCTGAAGTGGTTGGAAAAACACTGCTTTCGTTTCATGCCTAGCAGTTCAAAATCTACGTGCAATGGCAGGCAGTGGTTGTGGACATTTGTGGACCCACCAGGGGAGGGCGTTTCGTGAGGGGAACGTGCTTCCATCCTTCCATTGCTCAGCACGCAAACAAGAATAAGACTCCGCCTCCCCCATAAGGGGGACAATTTCTATGACCTTTGCATTTCTACATTCGGTGACCCGAGAATTTACCTGGACGTTGAAGTATCAGAGAAGAAGATCCGGCTTAAAATCAGGATCAAAACCTCAGTTATTTAGTGACCTGAAGAGCTGGACTAAACCAAAGACCACTCTCTCTGGGGTACTGGGACAATGAGTTTATGTTCCCACAGATCAGGTTCATTCTGAAGTCTTGCTAGTGTATTTCAAAACTTGCTGTTAATCAATATGCGGGATACTCATTTCTTTAAGTTCATAGTACCCCTGGCTGAGTTCAAGGTAAATCAAAGCACAGACTTTTCAAAGAAGGAGATGTCATTGTGCACGAAAATGGTTGGGAAATATTTCATGGGCAGATTGGTTTGGAAAGGTGGACAAGTTTGAGATGACCTGAAATTGAGAGGAAAGACATTTCAGGTAGAACTAAGGAGATGAACAGAGGCAGGGAGGCAGGAACATTCAACTTGACTGGAATAAAGCTTCATGAAGGAGAGAAGAAAATATCACATTGAGGGAATAGTGGCATAGGCAGAATAATGGTCTCCAGTGATGTCCACCTCTTAACCCCAGGGACCGGTGATCATGTCACCTTGCGTGGTAAAAAGTGACTTTACCCATGTTATTAACTTAAGGACCTTGGAATGAGGAGATTATCTGTGAGCCCTTCTCAGGAGATGTAAGTACGGAACATGGGCAGATATGCAACTTTGCGGGTTTTGAAGATGAAGGAAGGGGCCATCAGCTAAGAAATGTGGGCAAGGTTTAATAGCTGGAGAAAGCGGGAACATTTTCCTCTAGAGATTCCAGGAAGCAATGCAATCCTGCCAACACCTGATTGTAGTCTGGTGAGACCCATGTAGGACTCCTTAGCCTGCAGAGCATTAAATCAATACATTGTGTATACAACATTGTGTTGTTTTAGCCGCTGAACTTGTGGTAATTTGTCAGGACAGCATTGAGAAACTAAAACACATAGGTTGGATGACCTCAGTCACCACTTTCTCTCAAAAACCTTCTATGATCCCCTAAAAGGGTTATGATCTCCCACCTCTGAAACTGCTATAGCATTTCCCCAGTAGCTCGTCTCCACTGTCATCTGACTTTTAGAGTCAAGGACATGGTCTTACAATGGTCTATATCCTATGAAGTCCTGATGTCAGAGAGTTGCAGAGAAGACATATTCTGTAAGCATTTTTGAGCAACGTGTAAATTAAAGCAAAAATATTTCACAATCCGTAATAATTTGAATGTAGGATTTAAATTATCATACACTTTGCTTAAAGAAGGTAGAATAGGGGCACGTGCGTGGTTCAGTTAGTTAAGCATCTGATTCTTGATTCCAGCTCAGTTCATGACCTCAGGGTTTGTGGGTTCATGCCCTGAATCAGGCTCTGTGCTAACTGTGGAGCCTGTTTGAGATTCTCCCTCTTTCGCTGTCCCTCCTCAGCTCTGTCTCTCTCCCTCTCTCTCTCTCACTCAAAATAAATAAATGAACTTAATTTTTTTAATCAAGTAGTATAAAGCCATTTTGCCCCATTCTTCTACTTGAAACCAACCAAAACCGGTAAGGAAATGGACAATAACAACAAGAAAAGATAAAGAAAATGACACTTTATGAAACTTCAAGAGAAGGAAATGATATGATATGTAAAAGATGATAAAGCAAATTCTCTTACAGGAAAATGCTTCACTTTGACATTGAGAAAAATTTTCCCTCTGAAGGATGTAAACTCTAAAAAGAAAAAGATATAACTACTTAATATAATGGCTAGCTAACTGGCTGACTAGAGGTGGTCGTCAAGAGGATGTAGCTACCCATTGACCATCTAGCTGGACCTGGGCAATCAGAGGCTCTGAGGCCCCCACCCACCGTCCTTGGAATATACACTCTGTCCACTTGTCCCACAGCGGGAGCTGTTTTCAAGGAGGCAGCCTCAAGGGAGTAATGCGTTGTTGAGACCATCTGGATGGCATATGTGACTGAACACACTGAAGGCCCCTATATAAACGTTTAAGGGGGCGCCCAGGAAGCTCTGTCGGTTAAGTGTCCAACTCGATTTTAGCTCAGGTCATGATCTCATGGTTCCTGGGTTTAAGCCCCGCATCCGGCCCTGCACTGACCGCATGGAGCCCACTTGAGATCTTCTGTCTTCCTCTCTCTTTCTCTAACCCTCCACTGCTCATGCTCTCTCTCTATCTCTCTCAAAAAATTAATAAACTTTAAAACGTTGAAGAATGAAATTGATTTTAAGAAATCCTAGATGGGGAGGGAGGGAAGATGGCGGCGTAGGAGGACGCTGGGCTCACCGCGCGTCCTGCTGATCACTTAGATTCCACCTACACCTGCCTAAAGAACCCAGAAAACCGCCAGAGGATTAGCAGAACGGAGTCTCCAGAGCCAAGCGCAGACGAGAGGCCCACGGAAGAGGGTAGGAAGGGCGGCGAGGCGGTGCACGCTCCACGGACTGGCGGGAGGGAGCCGGGGCGGAGGGGCGGCTCGCCGGCCAAGCAGAGCCCCCGAGTCTGGCTGCCAAAAGCAGAGGGGCCGGACGGACTGTGTTCCGACAGCAAGCGCGACTTAGCGTCTGGGAGGTCATAAGTTAACAGCTCTGCTCGGAAAGCGGGAAGGCTGGAGGACAAAGGGAGGGAGAGCTGCTGAGCCCCCTGACGGCAGAGCTCAGCTTGGCGGGGAACAAAGGCGCTCATCAGCGCCATCTCCCCCGCCCATCCCCCAGCCAAAATCCCAAAGGGAACCAGTTCCTGCCAGGGAACTTGCTCGCTCTGCACAAACACCCAACTCTGTGCTTCTGCGGAGCCAAACCTCCGGCAGCGGATCTGACTCCCTCCCGCTGCCACAGGGCCCCTCCTGAAGTGGACCACCTAAGGAGAAGCGAGCTAAGCCTGCCCCTCCAGCCCCCGTGCACCTTGCCTACCCACCCCAGCTGATACGCCAGATCCCCAGCACCACAAGCCTGGCAGTGTGCAAGTAGCCCAGACGGGACACGCCACCCCACAGTGAATCCCGCCCCTAGGAGAGGGGAAGAGAAGGAACACACCAGTCTGACTGTGGCCCCAGAGGTGGGCTGGGGGCAGACAGCAGGTCTGACCGAGGCCCCGCCCACCAACGCAAGTTATACACCACAGCACAGGGGAAGTGCCCTGCAGGTCCGCACCACTCCAGGGACTATCCAAAATGACAAAACTGAAGAATTCCCCTCAAAAAAATCTCCAGGAAATAACAACAGCTAATGAACTGATCAAAAAGGATTTAAATAATATAACAGAAAGTGAATTTAGAATAATAGTCATAAAATTAATCGCTGGGCTTGAAAACAGTATAGAGGACAGCAGAGAATCTATTGCTACAGAGATCAAGGGACTAAGGAACAGTCAGGAGGAGCTGAAAAACGCTTTAAACGAAATGCAAAATAAAATGGAAATGACCACGGCTCGGCTTGAAGAGGCAGAGGAGAGAATAGGTGAACTAGAAGATAAAATTATGGAAAAAGAGGAAGCTGAGAAAAAGAGAGATAAAAAAATCCAGGAGGATGAGGGGAAAATTAGAGAACTAAGTGATACACTAAAAAGAAATAATATACGCATAATTGGTATCCCAGAGGAGGAAGAGAGAGGGAAACATGCTGAAGGGGTACTTGAAGAAATAATAGCTGAGAAATTCCCTGAACTGGGGAAGGAAAAAGGCATTGAAATCCAAGAGGCACAGAGAACTCCCTTCAGACGTAACTTGAATTGATCTTCTGCACAACATATCATAGTGAAACTGGCAAAATACAAGGATAAAGAGAAAATTCTGAAAGCAGCAAGGGATAAACGTGCCTTAACATATAAAGGGAGACCTATAAGACTCCTGACTGATCTCTCTTTTGAAACTTGGCAGGCCAGAAAGGATTGGCAGGAGATCTTCAATGTGCTGAACAGAAAAAAAATATGCAGGCGAGAATCCTTTATCCAGCAAGTCTGTCATTTAGAATAGAAGGAGAGATAAAGGTTTTCCCAAACAAACAAAAACTGAAGGAATTCGTCACCACTAAACCAGCCCTACAAGAGATCCTAAGGGGGATCCTGTGAGACAAAGTACCAGAGACATCGCTACAAGCATAAAACATACAGACATCACAATGACTCTAAACCCGTATCTTTCTATAATAACACTGAATGTAAATGAATTAAATGCGCCAACCAAAAGACATAGGGTGTCAGAATGGATAAAAAAACAAGACCCATCTATTTGCTGTCTACAAGAGACTCATTTTAGACCTGAGGACACCTTTAGATTGAGAGTGAGGGGATGGAGAACTATTTATCATGCTACTGGAAGCCAAAAGAAAGCTGGAGTAGCCATACTTATATCAGACAAACTAGACTTTAGCTTAAAGGCTGTAACAAGAGATGAAGAAGGGAATTATATAATAATCACAGGGTCTATCCATCAGGAAAAGCTAACAATTATAAATGTCTATGCGCCGAATACCGGAGCCCCCAAATATATAAAACAATTACTCATAAACATAAGCAACCTTATTGATAAGAATGTGGTAATTGCAGGGTCTTTAACACTCCACTTACAGAAATGGATAGATCATCTAGACACATGGTAAATAAAGAAACAAGGGCCCTGAATGATACATTGGACCAGATGGACTTGACAGATATATTTAGAACTCTGCATCCCAAAGCAACAGAATATACTTTCTTCTCGAGTGCACATGGAACATTCTCCAAGATAGATCACATACTGGGTCACAAAACAGCCCTTCATAAGTATACAAGAATTGAAATTATACCATGCATACTCTCAGACCACAATGCTATGAAGCTTGAAATCAACCACAGGAAAAAGTCTGGAAAACCTCCAAAAGCATGGAGGTTAAAGAACACCCTACTAAAGAATGAGTGGGTCAACCAGGCAATTAGAGAAGAAATTTAAAAATATATGGAAACAAACGAAAATGAAAATACAACAATCCAAATGCTTTGGGATGCAGCGAAGGCCGTCCTGAGGGGAAAATACATTGCTCTCCAGGCCTATCTCCAGAAACAAGAAAAATCCCAAATACAAAATCTAACAGCACACCTAAAGGAAATAGAAGCAGAAGAGCAATGGCAGCCTAAACCCAGCAGAAGAAGAGAAATAATAAAGATCAGAGCAGAAATAAACAATATAGAATCTAAAAAAACTGTAGAGCAGATCAATGAAACCAAGAGTTGGTTTTTTGAAAAAATAAACAAAATTGACAAACCTCTAGCCAGGCTTCTCAAAAAGAAAAGGGAGATGACCCAAATAGATAAAATCATGAGTGAAAATGGAATGATTACAACCAATCCCTCAGAGATACAAACAATTATCAGGGAATACTATGAAAAATTATATGCCAACAAATTGGACAGCCTGGAAGAAATGGACAAATGCCTAATACCCACACTCTTCCAAAACTCAATCAGGAGGAAATAGAAAGCTTGAACAGACCCATAACCAGCGAAAGAATTGAATTGGTTATCAAAAATCTCCCAACAAATAAGAGTCCAGGACCAGATGGCTTCCCAGGGGAGTTCTACCAGAACTTTAAAGCAGAGATAATACCTATCCTTCTCAAGCTATTCCAAGAAATAGAAAGGGAAGGAAAACTTCCAGACTCATTCTATGAAGCCAGTATTACTTTGATTCCTAAACCAGACAGAGACCCAGTAAAAATAGAGAACTACAGGCCAATATCCCTGATGAATATGGATGCAAAAATTCTCAATAAGATACTAGCAAATCGAATTCAACAGCATATAAAAAGAATTATTCACCATGATCAAGTGGGATTCATTCCTGGGATGCAGGGCTGGTTCAACATTCACAAATCAATCAACGTCATACATCACATTAATAAAAGAAAAGATAAAAACCATATGATCCTGTCAATCGATGCAGAAAAGGCCTTTGACAAAATTCAGCAACATTTCTTAATAAAAACGCTTGAGAAAGTCGGGATAGAAGGAACATACTTAAACATCATAAAAGCCATTTATGAAAAGCCCACAGCTAACATCATCCTCAATGGGGAAAAACTGAGAGCTTTTTCCCTGAGATCAGGAACACGACAGGGATGCCCACTCTCACCACTGTTGTTTAACATAGTGTTGGAAGTTCTAGCATCAGCAATCAGACAAAAAAAGGGAATCAAAGGCATCAAAATTGGCAAAGATGAAGTCAGGCTTTCACTTTTTGCAGATGACATGATATTATACATGGAAAATCCAATAGACTCCACCAGAAGTCTGCTAGAACTGATACATGAATTCAGCAAAGTTGCAGGATACAAAATCAATGTACAGAAGTCAGTTGCATTCTTATACACTAATAATGAAGCAACAGAAAGACAAATAAAGAAACTGATCCCATTCACAATTGCACCAAGAAGCATAAAATACCTAGGAATAAACCTAACCAAAGATGTAACAGATCTGTATGCTGAAAACTATAGAAAGCTTATGAAGGTAATTGAAAAAGATATAAAGAAATGGAAACACATTCCCTGCTCATGGATTGGAAGAATAAATATTGTCAAAATGTCAATACTACCCAAAGCTATCTACACATTCAATGCAATCCCAATCAAAATTGCACCAGCATTCTTCTCGAAACTAGAACAAGCAATCCTAAAATTCATATGGAACCACAAAAGGCCCCGAATAGCCAAAGTAATTTTGAAGAAGAAGACCAAAGCAGGAGGCATCACAATCCCAGACTTTAGCCTCTACTACAAAGCTGTCATCATCAAGACAGCATGGTATTGGCACAAAACAGACACATTGACCAATGGAATAGAATAGAAACCCCACAACTAGACCCACAAACGTATGGCCAACTAATCTTTGACAAAGCAGGAAAGAACACCCAATGGAAAAAAGACAGTCTCTTTAACAAATGGTGCTGGGAGAACTGGACAGCAACATGCAGAAGGTTGAAACTAGACCACTTTCTCACACCATTCACAAAAATAAACTCAAAATGGATAAAGGACCTGAATGTGAGACAGGAAACCATCAAAACCCTAGAGGAGAAAGCGGGAAAAGACCTCTCTGACCTCAGCCGTAGCAATCTCTTACTCGACACATCCCCAAAGGCAAGGGAATTAAAAGCAAAAGTGAATTACTGGGACCTTATGGAGATAAAAATCTTCTGCACAGCAAAGGAAACAACCAACAAAACTAAAAGGCAACCAACGGAATGGGAAAAGATATTTGCAAATGACATATCGGAAAAAGGGCTAGTATCCAAAATCTATAAAGAGCTCACCAAACTCCACACCCGAAAAACAAATAACCCAGTGAAGAAATGGTCAGAAAACATGAATAGACACTTCTCTAAAGAAGACATCCGGATGGCCAACAGGCACATGAAAAGATGCTCAACGTCGCTCCTCATCAGGGAAATACAAATCAAAACCACACTCAGATATCACCTCACGCCAGTCAGAGTGGCCAAAATGAACAAATCGGGAGACTATAGATGCTGGCGAGGATGTGGAGAAACGGGAACCCTCTTGCACTGTTGGTGGCAATGCAAACTGGTGCAGCCACTCTGGAAAACAGTGTGGAGGTTCCTCAAAGAATTAAAAATAGACCTACCCTATGACCCAGAAGTAGCACTGCTAGGAATTTACCCAAGGGATACAGGAGTACTGATGCATAGGGGCACTTGTACCCCAATGTTTATAGCAGCACTCTCAACAATAGCCAAATTATGGAAAGAGCCTAAATGTCCATCAACTGATGAATGAATAAAGAAATTGTGGTTTATATACACAATGGAGTACTACGTGGCAATGAGAAAGAATGAAATATGGCCCTTTGTAGCAACGTGGGTGGAACTGGAGAGTGTGATGCTAAGTGAAATAAGCCATACAGAGAAAGACAGATACCATATGTTTTCACTCTTATGTGGATCCTGAGAAACTTAACAGAAACCCATGGGGGAGGGGAAGGTGGAAAAAAAAGTTAGAGATGGAGGGAGGCAAACCATAAGAGACTCTTAAAGACTGAGAATAAACTTGGGTTGATGGGGGGTGGGAGGGAGGGGAAAGTGGGTGATGGGCATTGAGGAGGGCACCTGTTGGGATGAACACTGGGTGTTGTATGGAAGCCAATTTGACAATAAATTTCATATTAAAACAAAAACAAAAACAAAAAACAACACACCTATGCTCTGGAGGGTGGGAGACACAACACAAACACACAAACACCTATTAGGATTCAGGAACTTGAAATGTTGGGTGAGTTTTACAGGTCCAGTGGTTAGGGGTATGCTAGAATACTCCATTCAAAGTAAAATTTATGAAGAAAGAACCAGAGGGTCCCAGTAGGCCTCTTTGGGTCTTGGAGGCAGCCTATTCCACAGCTAGGAATAGATCTCCAACAAGGATACCAAATGGCACAGAAGGCTGTAGGCATTAAGTGGGATGCAGAACAGGAGAGGCTCTGCAGCAGGTCCAGGTATAGTGCAAGCAGCCCTGCCCCTTGGGCCACGTGATACAACAGGATCTATAAGGAAAGTGATGGTCATGGGAAAAAAGCAACATGGAGCTTATTACAAACCTCAGTGGGAATGCTGCTGGTCCTGAGATTCAGGAGCCATTCTATACCATTGGCAAAAAGAATGCTATGGCTTTTGAGAAAGAGCTCCTGGTATGTTTGTGGGCCGTAATAAAGAGCGAAGTCTTGCCCAGAGCCACCATGTGAGCATGTATCCAAGATTTCCCTAAGGCCTTGCGTCCCATCAGATACTCCAATAAATAAAGTAAAATGGGAAAAGCAGCAACCTATCATAAGATGAAAATGGTACATCCTAGTGGATCCCAAGTAGGACCCAAGGGATGATTAAGCTGCAATGCATATGTGTATGAATAAAACCTCCCCTTTCCTATCTCCAATGCAACTCCTATTGAAGTAATCAATGTCAACAGATTGCTGTGCATCCTTTAGAGTTCTCCCTATGCTCATTTACAACACCTGCATGCACATGCACATTTTATTATATATCTTTGGTCCTTGCTCTTAATGAGTATAGCTACACTTTGATCTTCAGCTTGATTTTTTTCCAACTAACAGTGACTACATATGATAGTTCTCTCCAGGTTAGTCCATTATTACCTAATCTGGTCTTTTAATTTGCTGTGCATTTCACACACACATACACATGAAAATTTACTTTTCTTATAATGATAGACATATAGACCATTTCTTTTATTTTAATTTTCCATGCATAATGCTGAAATATACGTAATCTTATTCTTTTGCATTTATATTTCTCCAGACCAGATTTCTAAAGAAGGATTTATAAGTTGCCATATAACTTTATACATATATATAAATATATATAAATATATATATAATATATAAATATATATAATATATATTAATATATATATAAATATATATAATATATATAAATATATATATTGTGTATATATATATATATATATATATATATATATATATATATATATATATAAAAATTACCAGTTTCTTTGAGGAAATGGACTATTTGTACTATCAGCAGAAAATAAGAGTGTACACAGCCAAATAGGAACTTCACCATCATTGAAAATTAACAATATTTCATCTACATTGTCAGGCACTGCAATGACATTTTAATTTCATTTCCTTTACTTCACCAATGGTGATAGTGAAACTTTTTGACATACTTTTCTGACATATGGATCCCCATTTCTGTGAGTTGCCTGTTCATTTATTTGCCCATTTATCTAGTTTCTTTTTTCTTTGAATTTTAGACTGTTGTCCAATTTATTAGGGATATTACCTCATTGTTTAGCATATGTGCACAAACATTTTCTCTTGCTTTATTATTTCCCTTTTTAATATCGTTTGTGGTACTCTGAACTGATGTCTTGGCTTTGATAACAAGTAATCTGGTAAATGCTGGACAGCAAAGTGGAAATGTGATGACAAGTGTATAGAAAATTAGACATCTGTTGAACCCAAATAAGATATTATTATTTTATGTGATTCCTATACATTATATAAACTACTTTTAAGATACCCTGAAGTCTGGTAAGAAATATTAATTATAGTAATAAGAAATAAAAAATGCCAAATACGGAATACTTTATACAGGGAGCACCATGAAGAAAATATTACTTTTTGTCTCATTAGTTCAGGAAGAAAATATCAAACGTTTTCGAAGGTGACAATCACTATGTAGGATAATTTATATGAAAAAGATCTGGTTTTAAATAACATTTATTATCACTTCAATTAATAATTACACAATAATTATATGTGAAGCTTGATATATAAATAGTGACTGTATTCAGGTGATTATTTTATCGTTGTCATGATTATTTGCTCTATGCTATACCAGTAAGTTTTCAGTAGTTACATAGACAATTCTAGGCTTATGTTAGGAGCATCAGCTATGGTATAAATGTCTTCATTTATGCCTGTCTAAATATACTAATATAGGTATGAGGGTTAGGGGCTAGTATAGAGAGGTTGCTTCTAGTTTTGGTACAACCACTCTTTTCTTTTTTCTTTCTTTTCTTCTTTCTTTCTTTCTTCCTTCTTTCCTTCCTTCCTTCCTCCCTCTCTTTCTTTCTTTCTTTCTTTCTTTCTTTCTTTCTTTCTTTCTTTCTTTCTTTTCTTTCTTTCTTATTTATTTGAATATAAGTCGTTTTGAGTCTTTTACAAGACAAGGAGGATGATCTTTATGCCCCTTTCATACCTACATTCTGTGATCTTAGAAATCCTCATGCACATTGCAGTATCTCTGTATTATACAAAAATAAACAGGAAATTCAGTTTTAAAAAAAGTCATACAAGCCACCTGTTTAGTCTCCTGAGAATGTGAGCAAAACGCCAAAGTCTGCTCTCTTTAGAGAGCCTGTGCTAGGAAGGTTATTTTCCTGACATTCAAACTCATCCTGATGTTCCTCCACCAGATTTCAAAAACTTCATACTATCCAAAATGCTATGTATTCACTTCTTTAAGGACATCCTTCATGTAGCTCCTTTACCTGCTTCAAAGGAAATTATCATTTTCTACAAGAATGGAACACTCAACTTCCTTCGTGGTGGTACCAAAAAAGTAATATAGACACTACATAAAGGAATCATGAAGATGTTTGAGAAGGTTAAAAAGATAAAATTTAAAAATAAGGTATAACTGAGGTGCCAGGTGGCTCAGTCCATTAAGTGTCCAACTCTTGATTTAGGCTCAGGTCATGATCTCATGGTTCATGAGTTCAAGCCCTGCATCAGGTCCTGTGCTGACAGCACAAAGACTACTTGGGATTCTCTCTCTCCCTTTCTCTCTCTGCCCCTCCCCCACTCATTCTCTCTCTCTCTCTCTCTCTCTCTCTCTCTCTCTCAAAATAAGTAAAAACTTAAAAAATAAGAATAAGCTACAAATTCAAAATATTTATGCAAAACATGATTACTAAGGAATAAAGGAAGATCTAACATACAAATATTTGATATCTCTGAAGAAGATAGATATCATATGTAAAAAAATTACTAAAACATAAGATAATCTGTATTTATGGAGTAAAAGTGCACAATATGTCTTAAGGAATAAAATTCTAGTAAAGTGGCTGGACTTTTTTTCTTAACTGAAGTGGAAAACAATCTGATTATTCTAAAAATGTTCCATAATTTCATTCCACCCTACATTCATTACAGTAAATAGTCTTATAAATGGACCCAATATTGGACAGCTGTTGGACTTATAGGAAATGGTGATATGACAATAATAATATAATCAATAATGACATTAATATGATTAATAATAATATAGTAATATAATTAACACAAAATTGAAATGAAAGAAAACATAGTTTTACAGGTTCTCTTGCCCACCAAACTCTTCACCTCAGTATAGAGAGTTATTAAATACTGATTAAATGTGATAATCACAGTATTTTATATGTAGGTATATTCTGCGATATAGGGAATTTGCCACTAGGAGTATTAAAGATAATAATATAATATATCAAATCAGCCTATGGAAGGAAAATAAAAAATATAAATATAAGAAAAGTCCCATATTAACTAATTAACTAATATTAACATCTTTAATACTGATATAGTTTTAAAGCAATAATTCAAAAAACTTCAGTGTATACAATTCTAAACATTAACTTCAGAAATTATGAAAATGAATTATACCACTTTAAAATTATTAGAATAAATGTAAATATGTTACAGATGCCTCAAAACATGAAAAGTCATACTATAAAGTAAAATATTTTTAAAGAAATATTAAAAGAAGAAAGTCTTAAGAATGGAATGGCACAGCTAACATGAAACCTCTTTATTGTTGCATTAGTTAAAATAGCAAAAGATTGGAAATAACTCTTTATCAATATTTCAAAGGTTACCTACATAATTTTTTAAATAAGTTAGAGCTATGTGTTTTGAAATGACACATACTTATAAAATATTCAACTTAAAAAATCAAGGAGCTAAATCACATGATCATCTCATAAACTACACACACACACACACACACACACACACACACACAACATTTCACAAAATACAACATCCTTTCCAAATGAAATCTCTTAACATATTTGTTACAGAAGGAACATACAGCAACATAATGAAGACCATATATAACAAACTCACAGCTAATATTATACTCCATGAAGAAATATGGAAAGTTTTCCTCTAAGATCAGGAACAAGACAACAATGCTCACTTACACCACCTTTATTCAACATAGTACTGGAAGGCCTAGTTATACCAATTAGACAAGACAGAAATACAAGACATCCAAATTGGAAAGGAAGAACTGAATTGTCTCTGGGTTTGTTGATTAAATCCCTTTATATGTAGAAAATCCCAAAGAGCCCATTAAAAAATTAAGAGCTAATCAACAACTCAGTAAAGTCAAAGGATACTAAAGCAACATACAGGAATCAGTTGAATTCCTTTACGCTAATGAGAAACATGTGAAAAAGAAATAAAAATGTCCCATTCACAATAGCATCAAAAACAATCAAATACTTATGAATAAAATCAACCAAGGAGGTGAAAGATATGGCAATGAAAAAATACAAGACTGCCGAAAGAAGTCAAAGAAAATACAAATAAAAAGACATTCCATTTTCATGGATCAGAAGAATATTGTTAACTAAACTATGGATGCAGCCCAAGTGTCCATTGACAGATGAATGGATAAAGATGTGGTATATATATGTGCAATGGAATATTACTTGGCTACAAAAAGAATTAAATCTTGCCATTTGCAACAACATGACTGCATCTAGAGAGTATAATGCTAAGCGAATAAGTCTAAGAAAGACAAATACCATGTGATTTAACTTATATGTGTAATTTAAGACACAAAAAAATGAACAAAATAAAAAGAGAGACAAATCAAAAAAACAGACTCTTAGTTATACAGAATATTTACCAGAGAAAGTGGTATAATTCATTTTCATAATTTCTGAAGTTAATGTTTAGAATTGTATACACTGAAGTTTTTTGAATTATTGCTTTAAAACTATATCAGTATTAAAGATGTTAATATTAGTTAATTAGTTAATATGGGACTTTTCTTATATTTATATTTTTTATTTTCCTTCCATAGGCTGATTTTGATATATTATATTTACCCACCAGAGTGGGTGGGGGATGAGTGAAATAGGTGAAGGGGATTAAGAGTACACTTATCTTGATGAGCGCTGAATACTATATGGAATTGTTGAATCCCTATATTGTATACCTGAAACTAATATAACACTGTGATGTAAACTACACTGGAATTAAAACTTAATATAAATAAATAAATAAATAAATAAATAAATAAATAAATAGAATTTTAAATGGGCATAAGAACTAAATAGACATTTTTCCAAGAAGACCACAAGACAAGTGGAAAGATGCTCAGCATCACTAATTGTCAGGAAAATAAAAATCAAAACCATAAGCAGATACCACCTCATACTTGTTAGAATGGCTATATCATCAAGACGAAAAGAGGCAACAGGTGCTGGTGAGGATTAGAGAAAAGGGAACCCTTATACATTGTTGGTGGGAATGTAATTTGGTCCAACCACCAAGAAAAACAGTATGGAGGCTCCTCCCGAATTAAAAATAGATCTACTGTACAATCTAGAATTGCATTGCTGGGTATACACCTAAAGGAAATGAAAACAGGACTTTGAGAAGATATCTGTACTCCCGTGTTTATTGCAGCATTATTTACAATAACCAAGTTATATATGGAAACACCTAAATGCTCATCAATGGAATATTATTCAGCCATGAGAAAGAAGAATATCCTGCCATTTGCAACAACGTGGATAGACTACTATTTTACCCATGCTCAGTATAATGAATATAGATAACAATGTCCTGCTATAATTATGTAATGTGATAAATAGCACCACACGGCAGTCATATTACAATATAAAAATGTATTAAATTAACACATTGTCCATCTTAAATTTATAAAATGTTATATGTCAGATTCATTCAATAAATTAAATGTGAGGAGTAGAGATGTGTATAAGGTAAGCTTTCCTTTATATTATTTGTAAAAGTGCCTACATATGTTCAAATATGCATGCTTTTGTATGCAGAGAAAAATCTGTTGATAAGAAATCTCTTCATAGGAATCTGTTTGAAATGAAAGTGAAATTTACATTGATTTGTATTTTCATTATGCAATGTAAATTTTGCACTACTCACAGTCATATTTATAATTGGAAAATAACAAACCTTAGAAATTATGTTGGAAGGAATATTTAATCAGATGAAAAAACATTCATATTTTTATTAATCTAAAAAAGAATATAAAAAGTATATATAGCATGCATCATATGACTAAGGAATTACATTCAAATCTACTATTTTATCCATGTTTTTACCTCTATACCTCTATACCTCTTACCTCTATACCTTTATTATAATTTCAAATTCTACCTAAGGTTTTTTTAAAAAGTAACATGTAAGCCACTAGCCATAAAGCAAAAAAATTTACTTCTCTAGAAAATGTATATGTATTTCATCAGGAATAATACAGGTGTGGGTAACTGTGGTCTAACTTGAAGTGGCTTCGGATTATTGATGTCCCACCTACCTTCTTCAATTCACTGCTGCATAATCCCTTTTGTGTCCACCATTTAATCTTTGGGATGTAGCAAAGAGGTAGATTTATAAGGTACTGCTGTCTCAATAAATGAAAATATAATACCTTACCCTCATATTCCCAGCTGTTGAGTCATATTTGTAGTTTCCCCTGACCTAGAAACAGTCATTTAAAATGAGCCTTAGCCACTTACTCACTGGGCACTCCTACCGCATTATGAGATGTCCTCTCCACTACCGTCAGCAAGAAAGAGGCTTTAAAGACATATCTTCACTAAGCTTCAGGCACCTCAGAAAGTGTAGTGTGTGCACTGTTTCTCTCTGTTACACTGCAGAGCGTGGCTGATTCTGTTGTGTCCCACTCTTACCAGCCAACTTTCACTGCCATCACCTGCATTTCTTTGCCTGAAGATGTCTCTCTCTACTACTTTTCTACTACCCAGCAAGCCAGAAGTGACCCCTAAAAATTAGCACTCCCTAGGAGTAGTTTTCAACCAAAGACTGATTCAAAGAAATGAGAAAAGGAAGCAAAAATGTATAAAAAGCAAATGAGACAGAAAGAAAACAAAAAGCAAGATGGTAGGTTTTAACCCAAGCATATCAATAATCACCCTACATGTAAATAGCTCCAAATAAAGTGTAATAAATAAAGTGTAAACTTGATATTGTGCACAAAGCAAGATCAACAATATGCCACCTATGAGAAACCTACTTTAAATAGGAAGACACAAATAGTTTAATATTGAAAGGCTGGAGAAAGATAAGCATTGCTAATACTAACAAAGGTAGCATGGTACTAACAAAGTTAGATGGTGTGGCTGTATTATATCAGACCAAATATATGTTAGAGCAAAGAAAATTACCAAGATAAAGAAGGTAAGTTCATAATGATAAGGGGTCAATTTATCGAGAAGATATAGCAACTGTATACATTTATGCACTTGATAACATAGCTTCAAAATACCTAAAGTGAATACCAATATAACTAAGGAAATACGAATGAGTTCACAATGAAAGTTGGGATTTCAACACTGTTATGTCAGTAATTGACAAAATAAGTAGAAAAATATCAGTAAGGGTATAGAAGACTTAGACAACACCATGAACACAAAAATTAGCACTTGTAGAAGACTCTGGCCAGCAATAGCAGAACACTTAGAAAATTAAATGTTATTATTAAATGTACTTAGAAAATTTACCAAGATCCATTGCCACAAAAAGTCTCAGATTCATCACAGAAAGTATATTCTCTGACCTGAATGTAATTAAATTAGAAAACAAACTAAGATCTTTGGAAAATTCCCACATATTTGAAAAATAAATAAAATAATCTATGAGTAAAAATAACCTCTGAGTTAAATTTTTAAAAATAACTGTAGCAATTATTTTTAACAGAATGAAAACAGCATATCAAAATTAATAAGATAATATAAAGTTGCACTTACAGGAGATGTCTAGCACTCACCACCAACAAAGAACAAGATGAAAAGTCTTCAATCAGTGACTTCAGATTCTACCTGAGAGAAGCTAGAAAAAGAATTGAAAAAAAAAAACAAAAAAAAAAAACAAGTAAGCAAAATGTGGTAACTAGAATCATGCCCCCTCCCAAAGCTTACAAGTCCTGATCCCTGGAAGCTGTAAATGTTTCTTGATTTGGTTAAACATTTTCTCTGGTATAATTAAATTGAAGACCTGAGATAAAGAGGTTATCCTGGGTATCTAGGTGGGACCTAAATGCAATAAAGTATTCTTATAAGAGAAAGAGATGTAGAGGAGATCAGAGAGAAAGGGAAAAAGAGAGAGACAAGAAGGCAATATGCAGACAGAGGTAGCATGGAGCGGTGTGTTCCCTGAGCCAAGGAATTCTGACAAAACTGGGAGAAGCAAGAAATGAATTCTCCCCTAGAGCCTGTAGAGAAAGGGTGGCCCTGCCGCCATCTTGATTTGGACCCGCTTCGTGGCAATGTGTTACAGTAGCCACAGTAAACTAAGATACAGAAGAAAAGAAACAATAAATATTGGAGTGGGAATCAAGTAAAAAGCAAAAACAAAGAAACACTTTCTTTAAAGCAGTGGAATCAAAACCAGGTCCTTTGAGGAGATCAGTACAATCAATAAACTTACCATACTGATCAGGAAAAAAGAAAAGAAACAAATTACCAACATCAATAATTAGAGAGGTGAAAGCACTATAGTTTCTACTACAAGTGGACATGGTCTGAGTTAAAAGTACACTCAGACTTCTGAGATGTTGCAAATGGCCTGTTGTTCAGGAACCCAGAAGATGAAGATTGGAAGAACACAGACAAAGAGCTCTGGGAAAGAAGGACATGGATGGAGTTATGGGTGTGTGTTCAATAGATGCAGATCTTTGTGTATTATATCAATGCCACAATATCACCTGCTGCAGACATCACTGACCAGGTAGACAGGATGTCAGCCAGCCTGTGTCCTCAGTCATTTCAGTGCCAGCACGATGGACCCATGAACAGAGCAGCCATGGTACAGGGAAGAAGGCTATGCAAAAACCCAACAGCTTGAGCTCTCCCTCACCATGGCTGATGGGATAACCTTGCCGTTACTGCAATGCTGGGGCTGCTACTGCTAAATGTTTATCTTGTCACTGAGAAACTGATCCTGGGCCACTGATGTGGCCCCATCCCTTGAGGAACCTAACCAGCCACATGGTACTAAGTTGATTATATCAGACACCTTCCATATTGTAATAAGCAATTAATGTTTTGATCTTACTGGGATTAACACAAGTTTCAAATGCAGATTTGCTCTCTGGACTATAATGTGTTGGCTATTAGTAACTTACAGGTCACAGAATGTTTACTTTAACATCATGGGTTTCTGTCTAACAGCATTTCAGGCTAAGGGACACACTTACGGTGACTGGGGAGAAAAATCATGTGACCATGAAGCCAACATGACCTCCCATATGTCACATCATCCAGAAGCTACTGGCTGACTGAATGTTGTAATGGTCTCATGAGTAGTGTTCAGAAAACATTTTGGAGATGATACCTGGCATGGTTAGGACACCTTTTCACAATTCTCTGTATACTTTGAACCAATGGTCATTATATGGTATGCAATGTCCCTGAGAGCTAGAATACCAACATTGATAGTGGAATCCAAAAGACGAAAGAAGTAGCCCCTATCTTAAACACAAAGACCCACTTGGTGAGTTTATGTTTCCTACCACTTCAAATTGAAGACTGATGGACGTTGCATTTCTTTGCCTGAGAGCATTCACTGCTACCTGCCTGGAAGGCCCAAAGTACTGGGGGAATTAACAACCCCCAAAAGCTGCCTTCAGCCTGTGACTGATAGGAACTGGTATAGAAGTACCCCAGTCCCTCCCTGGTCACTCAGGTAGATCACCTCTGACGTCTGTGTTCTGAACATGCTTTCAGAGTCTCCTCAACTATTGCAAGCTCCAGGTGTCCACAGTAGTAGCCTTTTATTGGACAACCTCCTTTTTCTGTCTCAGTTCCTCACTCGTTGGTGTTTCCTTCACCCCCACTCAGTTCCTCAGTTCCTCACTGATGTTTCCTTCACCCCAGATAAATTACTCAAACTCAAATCCCTGTTTTAGGTTCTGTTTCTAAGAAACACAAACTGGGAAACCAACCTGGCTTAAGAAGCAAAAATATTAGGGTTATGAAGAAACAAAATATCTCTGTTCTTTTTCTTTGCTAGGATATGTCTTACATCTCTCTTCACAACCAGAGACAGGTGAACATCTTTTCCTTGACATTTAGCATAAAATGAAGATTTGGTCTATACATGCATCTGTGTGTCTGTGTGATTTTAAGCATTTTAAATCTGCTTGTAAGTTGTTGTATTTTGGGTTTTTTGTTTGTTTTAATTGAATAACTGACATACAGTATCCTATTAGTTTTAGGTGCACATCATATTGATTCTGTACTTTTATACATTACACAATAATTCTCACAAGAAATCTAGTCACAATCTGTCATCACACAAAGTTATTACAATAGTATTGACTATATTCCCTATGTTGTACATTACATACCCATGACTTACTTATTTTATTACTAGAAGTTTGCACCTCTTAATTACCTTACGTATCTTACCCACCCCCCTCATCTCTCTTCTCTCTGGTAATCAACAGTTTGTTTCCTGCATCTGCAAGTCTGTTTTTGTTTTGTTTTGTTTATTTGTTTTGTTTCATTTTTTATATTCCACATATAAATGAAATTATATGGTATTTACCTTTCTCTGTCTGACTTACTTCACTTAGCATAACGCCATTAAGATCCATCCATGTTGTCGTAAATGGCAAGATTTCATTCTTTTTTTATGGCTGAGTAATATTCCCGTGTGTGTGTGTGTGTGTGTGTGTGTGTGCATGTGTGTGTGTGTGTACCATACTTTCTTTATCCATTCATCTATTGTTAGACACTTAGGTTGCTTCCATATATAGATGATATAGAGATAGAGATAGAGATAGAGATAGAGATAGAGATAGAGATAGAGATAGAGATAGAGATAGATAGATATATAAAGGTTTATATATACCTCAGGATGTATTAGCAGCAATTAGCAGCATCCCTCATACTGGCGTGTAGAAAGTAGAAATTGTCTATATAGTTAGGAATAGAAATAGATGCTTGGGTGCAACAGATGTGGCTCAGGTGGCTTACAAAAGGCTCGATGGGCTTATGTCCCAGCTGCACAAAGCTGGGCTCATAGTTACTCAGAGTGCCAGTGCTTAGAGGGTGAGTTTACTGTCGTCTTTGCCATGAAAGTTTCCCCTGTTCCCATATTTCTATCATCTCCCAGGCACTGAACTCTTTGATGTTCTAGCTAGACCCTTCTCACTGCAGACATCACAAGGACACATAATAAACCATATTACAAGGCACCGTTCTGTTCTAGATAGAAGTCCCCTTCAGGACTGGGTCTATACTGGAATAAGTTCTATATTTCCCCTCCCTATGCCTCCTAGTGCAATTATTTGTACAAAAAAAAAAGAAGAAGAAGAAGAAGAACTCACTAAGATATGTATTCTCAGGTGCTATCTTTAAAAGCTTGATGGCACAGTAATGTCCACTGAACCAGGAAGAAAAACTAAAAGTGGGCTACTGTAAACAATTAAGGAATTCAGGAATCAATGAATGTAAGACTTAGTGTTCTGGTGTATAAAATGGGAATAATAACAGTATCTGTTTCATAGAATAATAACGATCTAATGAGAGAACTTGTAAAAATCTTAGAATATTGCCTGTCAAATAGAAATTTGTCAATAATCGCTAGCTATTATTATAATTTATTTATTTAGGAAACAAAATGAAGAAAAACCAGAGCCAGAAGAAATATTTTTAAAAATATTTAGCATCATGTTCAGGGATATGTGCCCTTAAATCAGAACTTCCTAAGATCAAACCCCTTCTCTGTCATTTGCCAAATAGCTTGCTTGCTTGCTGTCTCTTTTCCAGTGTCCTCATTTGTAAGTGGATAGAATTGTTTGCCCTCAGTAATTCAATACATCTAAATTATTTAATAAATGTCATTTGTAAGCTCAATAAATATTTGGCTATCATAATCAATATTTTGGCTGTTTTGCAAATGAGAAAACCACCACCCAAAGCAGCTGGGAATTTGGCACTAGAATCCAAGTTTCCTGAATGCCACCCCAGTGGAAAAAAAAACACACACATATTAAAAAGCCTTCTAGGATTTCAAAACAAGAAGTCATAACTAGAATGAGTCTAGATTCAACCATTCTTAAGAATCCACAGGAGCAACCTTCTAAACCTGGCCAAAGACAAGAAAATACCAACAGGTGGCAGTATATTCATGTACAAAGAGGTTGGTTGTATTGATTGACAGTCTCTTCAAATGCTTTTTCTCTCCTGATGCAAAATCACAGCAGAAAATCTAAACTCAACTATTAATATGTTCCCCACACCACAGTGCCTCTTTTGCCTGTGAAAGCTTCAGATATCCCTAATTATGAACTCTACCACCAAATCAGAACAGAATTTCCCACACAGTGTTCCTGAAATCCTTATTGTTAATGAATTTATTTGTTGAGGCAAAAACAGGCTTTTTAAGAACTTAAAAAGCACCACAGCATATAAGGTTTACTCATTAAATCTTTCTAGTGATTACCAAGTAGAAAACATAACCTTATGTTGTACAAGCAGTTCATGGAGATAACATTAAGACGCCTCACTGCTACCTTCATAGCCCCTCCCCTCTAAAAAATAAGATATTTGAAATAAAAGGAAATTGAGGTTAACCATTGAGAGCACAACTATAAGTGAGAAATGTAATTGAGAAAAATAATTGGGAACAAAAATATACAAAGCCACTGTTGAAAGATCTGTCCTGAGACTGGTCAGAAATAAGATTCAATTACCTCCTTATCTAATGATAAAGTACATCCATTAGGAGGGGAGTTTGCTAGTAATACAATCACAAGAGAAGAAGAAAGAAAGAAAGAAAGAAAGAAAGAAAGAAAGAAAGAAAGAAAGAAAGAAAGAAAGAAAGAAAGGAGGGAGGAAGGAAGGGAGGAAGGAAGGAAGGAAGGGAGGAAGGAAGAGAGGGAACTCTAAAAACAGAGGCTAAAATTGAAGTTCCTATTCAAATGTATTACATGGGGTAAGGAACTCTAGAGTATCATTCTTATGGCAGCTTAGCCAGCTGCCACTAAATATTCAAATTTTAGTCACAAATTCATTATTCATTTCCATATCCACCAAGCAAGCTTCAAACTAGTAAGTGACACCTCACACAAACATATGTAGATACTCTCTGGGGAGCCTGAATGAATGAGGCCCATGTGAGTTTCACTATCTATGGAAACTAAATACCTAATGATAAAATCATAAAGTGATACCCTCCTTTTACCTGTCATTCAACACGAGCTTTGCGGGGCTTTTTGTATTACTCTCTTGCGATACCCTTTAGTTCAAATCAGAACTCATCAACCCATTGCCCTTGAGACCAAAATTCTGTACTTGAAAACCTAACTAGATCCTGGACTAGAAGAAGTTTCCAAAGTCTATGGGCAACCTCTTAGCTTACTCTATGACACTATAAGTCCATAGACTTAACTTTCAAACATCAACAAATCTTCTTCAGTGAATATTCAGCTTACATACATATATGCTCCTGTTTTTGTTCTCTGCAGTGATGGAAATAAGTGGTCGCCTCGCTATTTCATAGACTTAATGATGGCTCACACAGTGCCATGTAGCCTCTTCCTCAGCCATATGTGCATTCGGATAATTAATTGAATGATATCAGAAAAAAATACTAAGGTCCATTGGAGAAATCTATCCCAAAAAGGAGCAAATTTGATGTAATATTGTTTTAGGTGAAATAAATTGACAACTGAAAATCTGTTATAATCACACATCTATTTTCCAATTTAAAGGTGACTTATGAATCCTCCCTGCCTCAGCCCCTCCCTTCCATTAGCCAAAAAAGTAAAAGGTGATTGATCTCACTAATTTCACACAAAGCACTGCCCTTCCTAGTCAAGTATATTTGGGTGGTTTATTTATTCATGCTTATATAAAATATTTAGCTGAAGGGCACTTTAGAGATCACTTTAGAGACTTCTTATGTTACAAATAAGGAAATGAAGGTCTTGCACATGCAACATGACTATTTGGTGAGAGTTCCAGGCTCACCATAGGAGACACTGATGCCATGCTAGAAATGACCTCAGTAAAAATAATATTGAGGTTTAATGGGGGTAAAACTGACCCCAACTCAAACAAGTGAGTATTCATTGACCTTTCCATGTTCCAAAGTGGATCCATGGCCACAGTAATCTACATGATATCATTTCAAGTTTCTTGAAAATCCCTGGTGCCCCATTTAAGAACATTTGCAAACACCTGATCATTTGACTCACCTACATTCTGGCAATGTCTGACAAGCTGTGATTAAAATAACATTAGTTTAGCTTAAGGTCTTATCCACCTGTGACATTTGGAATGCAAGTGCACCTGGGAGATACGTCACCAGTCAACCCTCAGTAACTCTTCAAAGTGAAAGAACTCCTTTCTTTTTAAAAAGTTATTTGTTAATTCATTGATATCTTTGATCATTTATTTAATGATTACCTGCTCCTATAAGAGACTGTGCCAAGAGCTGGTGGATTTCATGGAAATTAATAGACAGGATTGCTGTCTTCACAGATTTTACAGTCTATCAGGAGAAAAGTGGCCTGATAGGATGTGACATGTCACAGCAGTTCTGTGAAAACATACTCTCGCTGCCACAGAGGACTGAGATCTAATTTTATTTAAGGGGAATCAGGTAAGGGAGAATTAGGAAGGTTTCCTAGAGCAATCCACAGAATATTTTGATGGGGAATGTTAGAGAAAAATATGAGTGCATTCAGGGTCAAAGGGGGATGGAGGAAAAACAGTGTGAAGGGAAGAAGAGAGGAGAAAATCAAGTCTGTAGGTTACTCAAAGGCTGACTTTATCAATTGCTCATGTGACCTTGTCCAGCTAAACCTAACATTTGCTCTAGACATGAGCTGAAAATGTATATAGACTTTTTACTACGTCATATTCCAGAGTGAACACAAAACTAACATAAAGCATCAATTACACAGGGTTTGATAATTGGAATAACTCATGAGACACCAGTATAGCAGGAAAAAGGAAGCACAGGCAAACATCAAAGAGATCCAGACTTCCAGACACAGATGGCAGGGTGCTTCCTCAATCACATAGGATGCACTTTTGTATCTGAATCATGAACTACTAAGATACATGCAGGATACCTTGGGCTCAGGAGAGCCACAGTCTTCTCCATTGAGTGGGTTTCTACCCCTCTGCTTACATAGCCAAAAATTAGGCTGCATGACCAAGAGAAATAGAAGAAACCAAGAGAGCATAACAGAAGCCAAGTGCAAACCATCTATCTGTTTTTTATAAGCAAAGCTAATAAACCAGTACAAATTGTCCACCATGTCTCTCTTATACCCTAGAACAGGAATGTTTATCAGTAGTTAGTTGCTTTCATTCTGATTTGGCCAAGAATCTGCACCTTGGCTCCGATCATCCCTGGAAATAAGCATATGATTCAACAGATCATCTGCTATATGTATCTACACATATAATCTACATTTCCTCAAACCAGAAGAGGACAATTTAGGGTAAAGTGCGAACACAATGGTCAGAAAAGCATCTTTTGGCTGTATTCCTACCCCTCAACCCTTCATTCTCCCAATTCAAATATTTCCTTTCAGCCCTTGTTGCCTGAAGGGCAACTGGCTGCAATTGAGACTGACACCTGCTCTTCCTCTCGTGGCCAGACTTAGTTTCCACTAAGTACCTCCAACTAGTACATCCAACTCATGGCTGACCACTCCCGGCTCTATTGCTGGAGGAAGTGGGTCCTCTCTCCGAACCTCAGAAACTATGCTGCTCTCAAGCACAAGAGAGCGAATCACTGCTTTCTCCCTGCCACACATAAAACCATTTGATCGTCTATGACAAAAGCTAATCAAGTTAAGGCTGGATATTCTGGACCTTGGCTGCTGATGCGAGGTTGGCTACACATAAACTTTGGAGCCACTGGTATAAATTGCTTTCCACTGTCACATGGTTAACTTGCCAGTGATTGAAGTGGAAAGGACTTTGAGTCAAGGTTAGAACATAAAGCAGACAGTGCAAACATTCACGAGTCCAGAGATGTCTCTGTCTGTGAAGTTTCGTTTGTGAGGCCCTCTCCTAAGGGCTGTTGATGGATTCAAATCCACTAAAATTGATGCTTCCCTGAAAGACTGACGTACTTTTCTATAAACTGTGTTTATTAAGGTGGAAAGCAGGATCCAAATTAAGGGTTAGCAATTAAAGTCCTGACTTGAAAAACCACTACAGCATGCCATTGTCCAACCACAAATAGAATAATGCTTCGAAACTCGTAAGCAGCTGAGTTTTTTATTAAGTAATGTATAATCAAGACATTAAATAATTCTGGGAATTATCCCAATGCCAAGAGCAAACTGGGTTTTTTTCCAGTTTTATTGAGAAATAAATGACATACATTGCTGTAAAGTTTAAGGCGTACAGCATAATGGTTTCACTTGTACGTATCGTAAAAGGATTAGCACAATAAGTTCAGCTAACATCCACCTTCTCACTTAGAAGAAATAAAGAGAAAAAGAAGGAAGATAGAGTGAAGAAAAAAACTTTTCTCCTTGTGATGAGAACTCCTAGGATTTACTCTCCTAACAACTGTTCTGTACATTGTATAGCAGTGTTAGCTACAGGCACCATGTTTTTAAGAGCCAATTGTTGGGGTGCCTGGGTGGCTCAGTCGGTTGAGCGTCTGACTTTGGCTCAGGTCATGATCTCACAGTTTGTGAGTTTGAGCCCCGCGTCAGGCTCTGTGCTGACAGCTCAGAGCCTGGAGCCTGCTTCAGATTCTGTGTGTGTCTCTCTCTCTGCCCCTACCCCGCTCATGCTCTGTCTCTCTCTCTCTCTCTCTCTGTCAAAAATAAATAAACATTAAAAACAATTTAAAAAAAGAGCCAACTGTTAATTGAATTGTAACTTGACTTAGCAACACAGGGAAGAAAATCTCATGAGAAATAGGATGTAGAACTGAGGAATGGAATTCAAGGAGGGCCCTAGAAGGTGGAGATGAGCAAATGTCATCCCCACCCCAAAGAAGCCTGGGTGTGGGCTAGAGACTCATGTCTCTGGCTGCCTCCCAGTGCAACACAGGCAGCCATAAAGGGATGGTCAGATCACCTAGTGATTTACACCCACCCTCTGACTAACTGTGAGTCCCAATGGGCATGCTCTAAATCTAAGTACTGAAGGGTAAAACATGGATATCTAGTGGTTGCTTTCCTCCTTATTCCCTTTCTTACTCATAGTAAAGAGCCTGGTCTTGGACAGAAAGACTAAATTCTAATTCTAATGAATTTGCTCCTGAGCAAGACTATTCCCCAGCCTCAAGGTTTATGCAGGAGGGACTGAGATGCCTTTGGTCAGGCTCCACTCAGCAGCAATTCCAGAATCATCAAGGATGAATTTACATTTCAGGAAAAAGCTAGAGGAGCAAGCTAGATATTGGACACCACTCCACAGGAATGCACAGAGATTGATCATAGTGAGAGCATCATCACATTTAGATTTACAACATTCTCTCCTCAGTTTCTCAATCCACCCACAGAATTTAACCACAGCCTGCTTAGTGTTGTGCCCCTTTTTTCTAACTAACAAAGAGGAAAGAAGAGTCGGAAGTGGTTTGAACAGACACTTGCAAGAAAAGAAGTCAGAGCGGAGGACTAACTCCCCTTTCCAAGGAGCTGGGACCAGGGAATCTAGATATTAAGTGAGCAGTTCATCACACAGAAGGCAATACTTGGACAGGAGACTATAGAAGGAGAGGAGAGATCAGAGCTAGGATGGAAGAAATGGGAAGGAAAATTCTAAAGTAAAAACTAAATGGCTCCTGGAACCTGTAAGTGCTAGAAAATGACAGAACAGGACAGGGGAAGAATATTCACTCTAAATATGAATTTGCTAGGCTTTATGTAAATGTTAAAAGCACAGTTCTTTCCTTTGAAGAGCTAAAGAATATTTTTAAAAAGGAAAAAAGAAGATAAGTGAGATGTTCACAAAAGATTAATGGATGCCTATTAACACACGAAAAATGTGTTAAAACAAAATTTTGTTAAAACAAAAAGAAATGTTCTAACAGCGAGGCAGACTTCTGGTACCAGTACAGACCCGAAATGACTAACATGAAAACCATCTCTACATTAGCAGGGGGAAAATGGACATTTCTAAAAATAAAGGACCCAATGTCATTTTGGGAGTTTGTGAGGATAAAGACCTATCATAAGTTTATGGCCTTTGACAGGGGATTGAGATCCTCAGGCAGTGTGCCCGCCTTACAATATGCAACTACCTTTTATTTTCTTATATCATAAATTTTGTCCCACTCTGTCTACATAAGCAGGATCACTTAGCTAGTGAGGAAGCCTAGACATACGCCCATATTTATGAAGTTTTGTCATTTTATCCTCATTGTGAACATGGTAACTCACCTAAATGGATAAACCCCCTTTTGGGAGAGAGGTGGATGTGATTTTTAAAAATGGCTCTATCAAGAAAGCCTGATCCTAGTTTTGGAGATGGGAATGGAGATGCTGAGAAAGTAATGGTTTTCAAGTAACAGGGATGCTTCAGTTTAAGGGTGGAATATTAAATTTAGCAATGGCTTAGATCTTCACGTACCCTCTACACAAAAGCAGGAAAACTTAACAGAACTGTCTCAGCAAAAAAATTACTCATGAAATGAGAGTCAAAATTTGTGAAAGCTGAAAAGGTGGTTTACTTGTCACACAAGGATAAACTCAGGGGACAAATGCCTCTGGGTAGAAAAGTACTTCAGGTAGAAAAGTCAGGAACTTGCAAGTACACATCCTTTAATTATAAATGGTGAGACTACTGTGAACCCGCCCATGTCTTCCATTGAGTAAAGATTGGTGGGAAAATTTTAAGAACCATTTTTACTTGTTTAATGTACATTTAATAGAAGAAATGGTATCAATTGACTTCTCTACCTATCCATTATTTTTTAGTTTATTTTTGTCCTAACCTGAAAAGTGGAAGAGGCTCATTGTGGAGAAGTTTATGGACCAGGATAAATGTTCAACACAGACAAAATCTATCTATATGACATAAAAAATGCTTTGGGACACCAAGATACCAAAGGGGAAGTGAGCTTCTGGGTTTCAAGTGGGTAAAGACTAACTCATATGCTTTGGGGAAATTATGCAGGTTTTGTTGATGGATTTGTTCTGCTCTGTTATGTTATTAAGTTTTTTGCTTCTGTCTCCACTTACTCCTTTGATGGACTCATCTGGTTCCACTGTCGTATATCAATAACTCCTGAATTTATACGTCCAGTTAAGACCTCCCCCAAAACACAGACTTCAAACACCTACTCAGCAAATAGTCTTAGATTTTTCAGAGACATCTCAAAATTCATACATTCAAAAACAAACTCCTGATATTCCTCTGATACAACCACAGCCTTCCACATCTTAATCACATTTCCATTTTTCTAGTTACTCAAGACAAAAATTTTGAAGTTATCCTCATTTTCCTCCTCGTCTTCTGCCCCACATCCAATCCACTCATCAATGCTATTGGCCCACTCCCTCCTTTGCTACCACTCTGGTCCAAGTCATTAATAAGCTCCCTCACTGGAATTATTGGTACATTCTCCTAACTGGTTTTTCTGCTTCCACCTTTCCCTCTCAGGAATGAAGTCAAATCTCAGAACAGCAATGACATGATCCTTTAAGAAAAGAAGTCAAAACAGGTAACTCCTCTGCTCAAGACCTCAGTGACTCTCATCTCACCTGGAATAAAACCAAAAACCCGTTCCATGATCGCGGTCCTTTGTTTCTCTTACCTTATTTGCAATTTCTTTTCTCCTGACTGATGACTTTCCAGCCCCACTGGTCTCCTTCCTGTTCCTCCAACACGTACCAGATACAGTCCTACCTTCCACCTGGAAGTCTCTACTTCCAGATATCCACGTGACTCACTTCTTCAACTCCTTCCATTTTTGGTTCCAATTTCATTCATTCGTGAAATGTTTCCTGACCAGATCGACTTCAACTGCACCCCCACACTCCCTCTCTTCTCCTTCATTGCTTTGTCTGCAACAATCATCACCAGTTAAGGTACTATATATTTTGCTTCATTATTTTACTTATTATCTGACACCCATTTTTTAATATAAACTCCGTGAAGATGGATATTTTTTTCTCCTCTTAACACCCCTACTCCCACTCCCTTGGTTTTTTCCTAGTGCCTAGAATAGTGTATGGCATATTGTAGATAATAAACACTCATTTGTATTTTAGAAGGTGCTATGAGAACTCATTCTAAGTTCTCATTTCACCCCAACCGTGAATTTGCAATAAGTTTTCCTGGGGTAAGTCAAGAGCCTCTGAGGTTCATAACTCTGGGTCAAAACTAGATGTTCCTCCCCAGCCAATATCCAGCCACTATCCAGGATCCAAAGGCCCTCGCAGCTAGCTATTTCACCTATATAGAGACCACCTCATCTATATAGGCACATGCTCAGAAGTTGGGTGATGGCTACTGGTGTTTTACAATCCTTTTTGTGAAAGTTTGAGTCCACTGGCCCTGGAGCCTTCCTTGGGATACTAATCAAATCTTTCTACAAGAACTGGTTACTACCCAAGATCTCATGATGAACCTGAGTTTTCATCACTTCTCCTCCGTTCAACTCTGTACAGCCGAGGCAGTTAACATGGAGAGAGATGTGATATGATAGGATGGGGGTTAGAGGGTGCTCTCATAGGCTCAACAGCAAGAGCAGCTGGAGATAGTTTGCTCTGAACACTTAAGGATACAGACCCCATCTAGGTATCCTAGTACCTACAGACTCAATCAGTATGTACCCCAGAACCTTCACAGACCCTCTTTCACCTCTTCTTATAACCCATGACATCTTCACCAGCAAGACCAGAGTGAAGACTTGAAGACAAACAAGTCCACAGCATCGTTCCCATGTAAGAAAGAGACCCAGCAATCACTAGCTGAAGAAGCCAGCAGCCTCCAGATGATGAGAAAACAACCAGGTTGGAAGGAAAGTTACCACAGAGACTAGGATGCCAGAAGATAAGACAAGTTCCCACAGGTGATCCCAAGAGACTCCTCCCATGTCATTCACAATACAGTCTCCTGGGGCCCCTTCCCCATACTTCAAGAGGCTAACCTGGAGAAGCAGAGAAATGAGACAACTGAAAGACAGCACCTTAAGAGATTGGTTAATTAGCATTTAACAGATTGATCTGTATTGCATTACATCTGAGTGCAATATAAATGGATTTCCTCCTGCTGAATTTACCACTTGTAATCCAACACCATAGTGTGGATTCCTCAAAGGGATCCTAATGGATCGTCTGTCTGGGTCCTCTCTGCCAGGCTAGCCTCTCCAATCCTGAGGCATTGCACACTACCCACGGCATCGTGCATTTAATCATTCATTTTTCTTTCAAGTATTAGAATAAATAAAGGCAGTTAAGACATAAGAAGAGTCCATTTAGAGATAAAAGAGCTGTTCCAGCCTTCAGAGCCATTAATTGCTACCTGCACCGTGACTTGGGCAGCACCTTAACTTCCCTGAATCTGTTTCCTTATCTGTAAAATAAGCATAATATACCCAAGTTTGAACTACTGGAATTTGTATTAAATAAAAAAGTAAATAAATATGAGTGAGATTGGTGCATTTCAAAGTGCTCTGTAAACTTAGGACATTGTTATTATGGATACTAAAAGTACCATCAGTTGGTTGCCCACTTATACTGTTACAGGGTGCAAATCTGAACAAGACAGAATCCCTGCCTCGAGTTTTTTATAATCTAATGCAGTCATTCCTTAGGTTCATCAGGCTTACCCTCTGAGTCTTACTCTGGCTTTTCAGAAATCTGTTCACTTCACGCTGAGAAGGGAGTAAAGTTTAGACTGAGGTTTGGCTCCAGTCTCTTATCCTGAAATGAGTTACTTGATTGTGTACAATTCCCTGATCCCCGATCCAGCACCTGCACAAAATGCTGTTTGCTCACACACCAGGTAGGCAAGAAATATGACACAGACACTCACACACAAGTGCAGAGGGACTGAAATGACTCTGCCTCTCTAAACTCCCACCTTGGACAGCTCTGTTAAACTCTCAAGCACAAAGGAAGATCTTTAAAGATTGCCTTGCATAAGTCTGTATCCGTGTAGTGGGAAATTGAAGTAACCAACCAAATAATGAACACCTGAAATTTTGCTATTGCCAGACCTGGAATTAGTCAGAGAAGCTGGTAACACAGGGCCAAGTGGCAGGAAACTAATTCACCTCTTCATTTTGTTAAAAGTATGCACACACACAACCACACACACAGATAGATGTATACATAATGTTATATTAACATATGTTGACCAAGAAGAATCTGTAAAACAACCAAAAGTGTTTATTTGGAGTTTGGGGCTTGCAATCTGGGAGATGCAGAGAGGCCAGAAATTGAAAGTGTGCTCTGAATTGCAAGCGGTGAGGGCAGGCTTAGAAAAGCAGAAACCACGAGGTTACATAAGTTGGTTTGAAGGAACTAAGATTGGTGCTGACAGGGTTAAAATGACTCTCTAAGACACGATTGGCCATTTAGTGAACAGATGCTGTATTATCTCTGTTTCAGTCCAAATTGGAAGGATGTGTTCCTGGAGGTGGTCGAGGTGCAGCTGACAAGCTGCAAATCACAAAATTCACAAGCCCGTGGTTTTTCAAAATGGAAGCAGGGGAAGTGGATCCGTCCTGCTTCCTCAATATCCTCCCCACCCTATTCTGAATGATGCTCCTAGTGATGCTTACTCCACTTTAGAAGCGTTTTTCACACATAATATACTTATTGTATTTTATCATTTTATATTAACTTATTTTCATGATATTTAATTAGCATTAATTTTATCATTATTACACACATTGTAAATTACGCACAAGATAAACCTCCCATAGGACCCACCATACGTGGGCATGGGGGGAGGAAAGTCCAAAGGAAAAAATATATGAAATAGAAAGAATTTAACTTACACCACTGCACACATATTGTATTTAAGGGTATAACTCCCTTCTGCCACTCTAAATACTTCTCTACAAAACCAGAAAGCCGGAGGGGGGGCGGTAAAAAAATCAATTTGCACACACACATACACACACAAATAAGATGATATTTGTATAACTGGGTTTTTTTTCCCTCTCCTGCCTCAATCCCCAAGGTGAAATCAAGTTCAAAGATAGTACTTTTCTTAAGGAGGAAAAAGGAAAAAAGAAAAACAGACACTGAGCTTTCTCTGCAGAGATTTTGCAGAGGGAGATAATTAAGCTCCCTCTCTCTGATAAGATATGCAAACTAATTACGAGCAATTATCTGACACCAAGGTACAAGCAGCTGCAGGGCTGCTTTCACTGAGCCTACATCCTCGAGAGGGCACAGCGCTTTGGTTTCTGTCTGTTATGGAATAAAATCAGAGTGAGATTATAATGGGGCTGGGTGAACACCAAAAGTCTAATTAAATGTGAGGGGTCGATCCAGGGAGCAGGAGAGTGGCCTTGCTTTTAGAAAGTCTTTTAATTTTATTTAATTCTTACTCCATATGCTATTCATATAGTTAACTCTTGCTGTGAAGGTTAAACAAAGACATATATTCTCACAAGCTAATATTTGGCTGCAGAGGTGTGGCAGTAATGTCCAGCATGGCCTGATCCCTGATATGTAGCCCATGACAGAAATGGCTAAAATGGACCCGGTCTCTTCTGTGCATCTTGCATTGGGTACAAACATTTGGAATATTTGGAAAATATCTTAGACGTGAGACATGGCTCTGGGTTTTGGGAATTCAATACCAAAATGTTAAATAAACAAGTAAAAAAAGAGAGGAAAAGAGAGATGTTTAGCTAAGGATAGGAAGTTATGAGAAAACAAAATAGAGAAATAGTCCAGATGCTAATGAGTGGAACAGGGAGAAGGCTTTTGTGAGGAGGAGACTGACAACAGAGCAGAGTGTGGAATGATCAAGAACAGGGCTCTCCAAACCCCTAGTGACAGCACAGTCCACACAGAAGGCACACAAGTGTGTGTCCTGAATCAAGAAGAAGCTTGATTTGTGGGAACAACTGAAAAAAGGGTGTTAAGTAAATGCTGGTTTTCCCCATCTTATAGCTGAGAAATCTGAGTTTAAACAACTTGCCCAAAGTTCTTTACAACGATGTTCCACTTCTGGGAATTCATTTAACTTTACTCTTCCTTTTGGGGGAGGCAAATTATTTACGTTTCATTGAAGCAATATGAAGCCACATTCATTTGGTGGTCTTGCTTCCCCTTCTTCCCTGTGATACCATCCCATCCCTCTTCCCCATGCCCAGCGCTAACCAAAAGGGGTTTAGTTTGGGTTTTGTATCACTCAGGTGTTAATGCAAATACAAGCAAATACATTTTCATATTCCCATCCTCCTTCATTATCCCCAAACGATATATACTACATAAAACATACGGCTTTTCTATTTCACTTAAAAATATATCCTGGCGACTGTTCCATGGCTACCTAGAGAGTTTCTCATTTTTCCATAAACTGCTCCCCCGTAGACAGAAGAACCATTTATGTAATGTCTTCTTTTGATGAAAATCTAGGTTGTTCCTAGCTCTTCGCTGATGCAATTAATATATTTCATTTTGCTTAAGGGAGATCACCTGGTCGGAGTATTGCCAAAAGTTGCCATTTCACGTCCACTGGAGTAATAGATTTCTACTCCTACCAGTACCTCACAGAATGTTCTCAAAGCTCATTCAAACAGTGTCTTGTAAACTTTTGGATTTTTGCCCATCTGGAAAGTGAGAAATGTGATCCCTGTTGGTCTCAATTCATAGAAGCTGTCCTGATTTTAAGAAATTAAGCTTTTGTCTGAGACGGGAGCTGCAATTTTTTTTCCTCAATTTATCACTTGTTTTTTCATTTTACTTATGATGGTTCTTTTTCTTGCCATAAGGAAGACTTAATTTTTTCTTATGTTTTGTTCTTTAAGGTGATCAAGTTTATCAGTATTTCTTTTATGGTATGTGGGTGTTTGTGTCATAGTTAAAAAGTAGTTTACCAACTCAGGATTATAAAGACTTCGCCCCTGCATTCTACAAACACTATTTTGGCTTTGTTTTTTATATTATTGCATCAGGTAGAGTTTATCCTTGTATATGGTAGTGAGGTATGAATCTAACTTCTAGGAGCTGGGGTATAAACTCAGATCTACTGAATCTGTCTGGCTGTGCCCTAAAATTGGGCAGTAGCCTCTAAGAGAAATCTACTCAAACTCCAAAATATGGATCTGACTAGTCAAAATGAGGTTGGAGGTCCAAGTGTCTGAAGTTTTTGCAGGGTTCTTGGCAGGCTATTTTGTGATACCCTGTTTGTTTCCAGCCTGTTCTGAGGGCTAGAGCCCACATGACTGGACTCCACAAAATAAGTCATGAAGGAAGGGACTGAACAACTGTTTTGTCAAAAGAAGGCAGTCTTCTTCTATGTAAAATATAAGCTCATGATGGTGTGCTTGTGAGTCAATTCACTTTCTCTCAGGAAACCCGGGTCTGAGTCCTACCTTGGGCCCTTCCTAGTTATGAGATTTGGACAAGCCACTTCATTTCCCTTGGCCTAAGTTACATCAAGTATAGGAGAAGGAATTTGGGCCATGTGTGCTTTGTCTCCATTTACCCATGGGGGTACATCCCAAGACCTCCAGGGGATGCCTGAAAACAAGACAGTACCAAATTCTATATATACTCAGTTTTTTCCATACCTAAATACTTATAATAAAGCTGAACCCATAAATTAGGCACAGTAAGAGTTTAACAATGTTAATAATAAAGTATAACAATTATAGCAATATACTGTAATGGAAGTTATGCGAACGTGGTCTCTTTCTCACTCTCAAAATATCTTATTGTACTGTACACACCCTCTTCTCGTGATAATGTGAGATGGCAAAATGCTTACCTGATGAGATGAAGACAGGTGAATGACATAGGCGTTGTGACGTGGTGTTAGGCTACTACTGACCCTCTGACAATACATCAGAAAGAGAATCGTCTGATTCTTGACTCTATTGACCATAGGTAACTGAAAGTATAGAAAGTGAAACTGCAGATGAGGGGTGTGTGGCTACTGCATTAGTAAGTTACTCACAGACTTCTGTGGCTTGGCCAGAACTTGAACCCAGGGGGATGTCTACTGTTGTGTCTATTTCTCGGTATGGTGATAACAATAAAATAACAAGCATTTATTGCATACCGGTCGCTCACAATTCTAAGCACTTTGCATGTATAAATGTACTTAATCCTCAACAGCACTGGGAGGTAGACACTGTTATTATTCTTGTTTTGTGGATGAAGAAAGTGAGGCACAATGCTTCAAAAGCCACCCACAAGGAAAACTGTGACAGAGGGAAAAGCGAGAGAAGGAGGACAGGGTGGTCATAATTAATTGAAATTAAAATATCTTACTTTTGGAACTTTTGCAAAAACATACAATTGTGTGACACATTCCTGGGGTTCCACAGGCCTGGGAAAGGAGTGATCCAAAGTGAAGGGATTCCTGGAAAATTGGCCTCTAAAGGAAGAACTCCTTGGGAACCTATTTATTTAGAGATTTAAATGATGAGAAAGAAACAAGTCATGTGAAAATATGGAGAAACAATATCTTTGGAAGAGATTGCACTGGTTCAACCAGTGCAAAGGCTCAAAGCAAGAAGAGATTTGAGATGTCTAAGGCATTGAGAGAAAGCCACCATGTATAGGATGTAGCTTCATCTTTCTAGCAAACTTGGGAGCATGAAAGTGATAAGTAACTCAATGTGGAACTTCTGCCTGGAAACTCATGCATCATTATGACGAGCTTAAAGAAACATGTGAAACCATCTAATAATCTGCAATGCCCACTAGAATTCTGACAATGCCTGATAGAGCCCCAGAAATTGGGGGCAGGGAAGTTTATGGAGAGGCCAAGCAAGATTCAAGCTTCTCACTCCAGCCTTACTTACCACGGCATGTTTCATGTATCTATTTTATGCCCTGGATTCCTCACAAGGACTTACTTGAAACAAGGCTTCTATCACTGGGAAAAGTTGTAAACATACAGAACCCCAACCTTATCCTTTGATCTGAAGGACACTGAAGCTCAAAAAGAGTAAGTGGCTGTCCTAAAGCCACAATTAGATGGGGCAGACCATTGCAAGAACTCCAATCTCCTGGCTCCCATGCTAGAGCTCTTCCCAGTAGGCCATACCTCATCCATCTGTAATCTTCAGTAAGTTTTCTTTAAGAATTTTGATGTTCTTTTAAATGCACTATAGCTGTATTTTCACCAATTTTTATTTTCTACCCAGCTAATGAGACAAAGCAGAGATCTGTACAACCTGTTCAAGGTAATAAATGCTCCATCTGTCACAGTGGAAGTTGAGAAAGAGAAAATTGACTCTTCTACGGCTGTGAATTCTACCAACTGGAGCTGCTACTAGGAATATTATTTCTTGATATGTCGACAAGAGTCAAGGTATGGTGCATGTGGTTGTGATGAAAAGGCTAGGAGATGTCAGCTTCCTTCCCCTTCCACTCCCACCACCATTAACCTTTTTCAAATCCTCATTACATCTCAGCTTAAACCATTGCACAAACTATCAATTATTCTCTCTGTCTCTAGTCTTTCACCATTCTAGACTGCCATCCAGTCTTGCCCAATTCATCATCTTTCAAGTAAAGCTCTTATAAAAACATGCTCCTTCATGCACAATCTCTCCCATAAATAAAATTATAGAAATCCCAGAATCTCCAAGAATATGTGGATCCAGTCCTCTAAATTCAGCATTCAAAGCTTTTTGTGATCCAAAGCTTTTGCAATAATTCCCATTTTGTCTCCAACTCCTGCTTTTATTCATGCTGTGACCCAGAAAGTTTGAGTGTTTTTCATTCCCACACTGTGCTCTTTATTTTTGCAAACATAGATCTTTGCTCTTCACCTCTGCCCACGTGTTCCCCCTGAGCACTGCCATTGGACAGCTTCTCTGTGTTTCATGGTCTAATTCAATGAGATCTCCGTTATGAAGGTCTCTTTGTTTATGGCAAGCAAATAAGAATTCTTCCAACTTTCACTACCCACACTGGGTGTTATACCACTTTAATGGTAGTTCTAAGATGCTGTCTTGTGTTATTGCTATTTGTGAACTATTTTGTTCCCCTTATATATTGTAAGGGAAGAGCTAATCTATATATCTTGGTATCTCCTAAAGGGCCTCACACAATTCACAATTCCAGGGACACAGTGAGTGTTTGGCACCTGATTTGATGAAAGGACAGGAGTGGGAGATCGTCAGTATTCCATTCCCCCAGTTTGGGATCAGCCCACAGGCAATAGGTCAGAATTTGAAGAGAAAGTCCTCTATGAAATATTCAAAGGCTCTTCCCAAACAGAGGGGTAAAGATGGAGGGTCACTAGGATGCAGCTTGACAATAAACTGACATCCAATAAAGTTAGTTATAGACAGCTGACACTGTGACAAAATATTAAGAGCCTTAGATGAAGCCAGTTGGAGTCATGTCCACAGCCTGGTCAACTCACTCTCCAGCTCTGTGACTTTGAGCAGGTTCCTAACTATTCTGAATCTTTCCTGCAAAACCAGGCTAAGGGTCAGCTGTGCAGACTGCCTGAGAAATGGTAATTAACACTTTGGAACCTAATACTTCTGCCATAAAAAGTAACAAAACTACAAGAATCAGAAAATCACCTGCAGAGCTGAGTATTTATTACTGAAATCATTCCCCACAGGCATGAAACAGCCATTTGCAGCAGCAAACACTTGTTAGAAACCCAAAGTTTGGGTCTTTATCTTGTCATCTGAAGGGTTTGTTAGGCCTTCAGAAATCGCCTTTCTTCCTTTTTTGCAGGCTTCCCAATTTTCATCAGATCTAAAGATGATGCAGATGACACAAGACTGTGAAAAGCACATCAAAAACAAAAACAAAAAAACAAAACCAAACAAAATGAACACACCTGGAATGAAAGACCTAAGGACACTTCTAATGAGAGTGGGAGAGAACAAGCAGGGACAGCACTGAAATGAGTCCCAAGGCCTGGCACTGCCAAGATGGGAAGGGAGCCAGGCGTTAACTGAGACTTGCCCCGTCCATCACAGAGAATATATGACAGAGGAGAATGTGAACATTTCTGAGTCTTTGTTATCCATCGAGCCACTCATTCACTCTGTCATCAAGTACTGAGGACTAGGCGGTGCCAGGTTTGAAAAATGCAGGAATGAAAATGGCTATCCCTCAAATGATTCACGGACTTGTGGAGGAAAGAAACAACAAAAACAGTGTGGTACTGAGCACTAGGCAGTGTCAGGTCTGAAAAATGCAGGAGGAAAATGGCTTGTCCCTCAAATAACTCATGAACTCATGGCAGAAATAGACAACAGTTCAGTCAAGACGCAACAAGAGCTACAATCACACTGTGCTGGAGGGATGGGGAGAGCACAGAGGGGATCCAGCTCTAGCAAGGTGGATCAGGAAAAACTAAAAGTGCTGCTTAACCCGAGTTTTGAAGAATTAACAGGAGTCCCCGGGTAGGCAGGGTGGCACGCGCCAGCATGCACAGTGTCCCCTTTGTGAGTCCACATATAGTCTAATGTAGGAGCACAGAAAATACAAAAGGGTAGCAGATGGTAAACCAGTGGTGAGCAGAAGTCACACATTCACCCTTTCTTGTGGATCCTCCAAGAATGCCTAGTTAAATGTTGAGAGAGTCCAAAGTTATACGCAGATTTTTTATGCATGCTGTTCAGAGGTCAACTGTATCATCATACAAAGGTTGGGGCAATTCCATTAGACAGAGATGATAGACAGATGATTTGATATATTTCAGCCACATTTCTCTGAAGGCAATTCATGAAGTTCAATGCATTAGCACTGTACCATTCATTTGAGTTGCTTGAAGTTTTCTTCTCTTTACTGTCTGAATTTTGGCTCTATTCAGATAAGTCAGTCATTGTAGTTATCCTTTCATATTCACTTACAAAACATTATTTGGCATCAACTTGGTCCTGATCCTGAGGATAAGAAAGAAGCCCAGTGCTGTTCCTCTTGGAACTCACAGTTTCATGAAGGAGGCAAACATATAGACACATAATGATAATTTAGTGTGGTAGAGGCATGTACCAAGTACCAAGGAAACATGAGACAGTTCGAAATCTTCACAGATTTCCTTTAAGGGGTCCTAACTGATACAGAAGAACATTCCAGGTCAGGTAGTGTGAGGAGGCTCCTAAACAAAGCATTTGACAAAAACAGAGTGAAGATCTGTGTAGCAGAAAGGAGGTGCAGTCGTCACTGTGGCTAAATTCATCACTGCATAAGTGATTTCCTAGCCCTACCACTTAAGAGCTGTGTTAACTTGGGCAAGTTTCTAGAACTTCCCGTACTGACCTCATAGGATTATTGTGAGGATCAACTTTTCTTTTGCATGTGAAGGGTTCAGAATAATGCTGGCACAACTTGGATGAGTAATAAATGTTTTATTACCATTTTCACCATCAGTGCAACTACCATTATTATTTCAAGCAAATGTGTGACTCCTCAGTGTGTTTATTTTACCTGGAAAAGGAGAGCCCATTTTGTTTACCATTGTATCACAATGATCAAGACTTAGACTTGGACTTGGCCTAGGGCATAAAGGAATAAGTTCAAAGATCACATGCAATAGTTTGCTGAGAAGGTCATGGCGGATCTCATAGAATTAGCAAGGGAAATCCAGTGTAACCTCACTTCCCACAAAACCATTTGTTTTGCATAGTTGCATACTTTGATCATGAGATGCCAATTCCACTTTGTTTGGTAAAAGACTCTTTACTGGATATACCTCTCTTCCAGCCCAATCCCTACCATGAAGACTGAAAACCAGAATCCAGCCACGTGCTTCCAGAAGAATGTTCCAAAGTGTGAGCCAACCTTGAAAACCACCATACCACCCCACACCAACAGCTAAATTTCTATGTTAGAATTATTTCCTGCATGTTCTTAAGGCCTTTGCTTCAAGCAATGAAATCAATGCTCCTTTAGGTTTTGGTAGGAATTACAGAATTCTTTCTATTCCTTCCTCTCCTTTATCTATCTTTTTAATCAATTACCAACAGTGAGAATAGTAACATTTTGAACCAGAAAATCCATCCCAGAACCACACTGTTTGCTAATTCTATTTACATTTTTCTCCAGGGTTGTCCAAGGACCTCAACCTTTTCAGGCTTTCTTCTTCTGCTGTTTCTGCTAAAATCTGCCAGTCACTGGGGGGGGATGGGAGGGGGGGTTGAAAATGCAGAGATGAAAGTCATGTTCTCTGCCGCTTAGTAGGGGGTCCCTGTGTGATAACAAAGTCAGGCAATTAAAGATAGACACAAACAACGTAGTAGGAATGAGCACAAGAGTGGCATAAAATAGACCCTCAACAAGTGCATGTTCAATTGATACTAGTTTATTTGTTACATGGAACCATTGAAACTAATGATGTTTGACTGGTTTGACATCCAAAAAAATAATAATTGTATATAATGCAATCTAATACATGTTCTGATAGGATTAATCATTAGACAATGTGAGAGAGCAGTGAAATAGATACTTAGACCAAGGAGCCGAGTTTTGAAAGTTCAACTTTTAATAGTTGTTTTCTGGTCAGAAAAGCAATATATCAGGGAAGAATCTTGAAGAATAAATGCAGTTGTCCAATCTATTTCCACAGTCACTGTTCTTATCCAATCTACCATCACCTCTTACCTAGACAAGGGCCACCAGGCCATCCTAACTGATCTTTCCACTTGCATTTATTCTCCCCATTTCTATTTTATTTTATTTTTTAAGTTTATTTATTTTGAGACAGAGAGAGAGCAAGCAGGGGAGGGGCAGAGGAATAGAGAGAGAATCCCAAGCATGTTCTCTACCATCAGCACAAAGCCCAGTGGGACTCAAACCCACAAATCATGAGATCATGACCTGAGCAGAAACCAAAAGTCAGACTCTTAACTGACTAAGCCACCCAGGTGCCCCAACTTCTCCCTTCTTTCTACGTAGTATCCAGATGAATGATCTTCGAAAAACTCAAATCAGATCGTGTTGCTCAGCTGCTTAAAACCTCCCAATGGTGACCAGTTATGCTTTAAACAAAACACATATCCCATCATGGAACTGGCATGACCTTGCATTTGTTAGATGTTTGATTCTCTACATGCTACCACTCCACTCCCCATCAAAGACACCAGGCACACAAACCTTCATTTTCAGCTCCCCCCCACCCCCCGACACAAGCTTCTTTTACATCTGTGGCTCAAGCCTCAGAAGAAGGTTGTTTCATTTCAAGAATAACAAAAAAAAAGTTAAATAAACTTCGACCTCATGTCCAAATTTTATTAAATAGGAGTTGTCATTACTTACGCTGTACCAGCAAAAAGCAAAATTCCTTTTTTATGAATCTGAGGGTAAAAGTATGTTTTCCTTGAGGCATTTTGAATTATGGAAGATAGCTCCACCTTCTCCCTTTTGTATTCTCTTTGCTCCAATGTTTGATGATTTCAGTTTGATTGCCAAGAATCAAAATGACAAAGGGCATTTAATGAGCTGTGGTCTGGTGATCTTTCCCTGCCCCCACTCCTCCTGTCTGACCTACAGTCTCCTTTGGGTCTCTTTCTGATCTCTGCATGGATGTATTGGCTGTCTAGATACCAGAACTCACTTCATATCCCCCTTGCATTCTGTAACATCATGTGCATCAATAAGTATTTATGGAAAACAGGCTATGGGTACATCTCCAAACCATGTGTCTGTGGTCCTTTATCTGAAATGAAGACTCACCCTCTAAGATTTTTTAGCTAAGTGTGTTAGGGAGAGGTAGATGAACACACAATGAACAATACAATGATTGGCCCAGCAAATATTGAGCACCTGCTGTATACATGAAAAGTCCAAAGATAGCCATCAAGGACAAAAGTCTTAACCGGCTGGTCCGGTACATTGATGGAGAAGCCGAGTCTTGGTGTCAGAGGCCTATGCTTGTGTTTTCATGTCAACAGGATGTGTGGATTAGCCAGGTGCATTTCTAAACCTGTTTCCTCATCTCTACAATGGTACCAACACCTACGTCCAAAAGCCACTGTGGGTTGGGAAGATTAAATGGATGTGAAAGAGTTTTCTAAACTCTGAAACACTTGCTGTGATGAGGATGAGGATGACAATGTTTGCAGGGGGCAAGTGCTGTGCCAAACAATTTAAGTACATTATTTTAATTAATCCTCACCAATGTATTTATGAATTAGATTCTATCAGTCTTCATTTCACAGATGAGGTTCAAAGAGGGAGCAAACTTTTGTCAAGGTCACGTAGCCTATTTAATTGTGAAACTGACATTGGAACTTAGATCTCTCTTAGCTCCATAATTAATACTCAGCTATCATGCTGTATGACTGATCAAATACCTTTGTCTTTGGAAAGTACTTTTATTAGAAGGTCACTGTTCCTGGGTTAGAGACCCTGGAGACAGCCTGGGTCTATAACTTATTCCATGTCTGACACTGGAAAGTACCAATTACCTGTTTGTGAGGAGGTTGAATTCTAGCCTCCCTCAGATCACTTAGGTCATTCTCTTTAGGTCTTTCGACCTATGGTCTTTGTTCTAGTTGATATGCTAGACATAGTCCATGAGGTGATTAACAATCAAGTCACCCTGGCTTTATGCCAAATGAATGAAGCAGACTACAGATACCAGAGGGGTTGAGGATGAAGATCTCCAAGGGCTATAAAGGTAGAGAAAGCTTTTTGTGGAGGATGTGCCTGAACCATTTATTATTTTCCTCCATAGTCACTGTATTTACAAATATTGTATTTTTATGTAGCCTAATGTGGTGGCATGACCTGGCAAAAGGGGGCAATTACAGCCCCTTCAGTGGAGAAGAGGAATCCCATAGGCCCGAGAAACAGTCAGGCATAGAGACAAAATTGGCAACTGCATACTTCCTGCAGGGTCACCACAGTACAGGGACAACATTTTGTTGTCAGCTAGGACTTAACTGGAAGTTGTTTGGAGTTAGGTCTTCTTTCCTTCACGAGGCCTATGGGTGTTTCATCCAACCACCGTCCTTGTCATTGTGGGAATGATCACATAAGGCAGTGATTCTTTGCTTTGGGTGATTCTGTCCCCACCGTGAAAAACTGGCACTATCTGGAGAGACAGTTAGTATGTCATGACGTGGCAGAGGGGTAGGGGCGGCTTCCTACAGACATCAAGTGGGTAGAGGCCAGGAATGCTACTAAACATCCTACAATGCTCAGGAAAGGCCCACCTCTATACCCCAACCCAGCAATAGAGAATTATCTGGCCCAAGAGGTCAATAGTGCTGAGGTTGAGAAAGTGTGATATAAGAGAACAGGGATTACAGGAAATTCTATTCTTCCCTCTCCAACACCAGAGGGGATAGAGTTACTGGGCCAGCTCATGAAAGGTTTTTGGGAAGTATAGGAAAATCTTTAATGTGAATATGGGGTTGATTTTTAAAGACTTTTTATTTTAAAATAGTTTAAGATTCCCAAGAGTTGCAAAAATTATACCATAGAGTTACCATGTACCTTCCACCTTGCCTCTCCCATTGATAATGTTATGTAACCACAGTCCATAGTCAGAACCAGAAAATCAACAATGGTACAATACTGTTAACTCAGGGACAGACATTAATTGGATTTCACCAGTATTTACATGAACTTTTTGTTTCTTTTTTTTCTTTTTTGGTATACAATTTTGTAAAATGGTATCACATGTGCAGACTCAGGAAGCATCACCATAATCAAGATAGACAATTGTTCCATTGCAACAAAATTCCCTCGTGTTACCCCTTGACAGTCACCTCTTCCTCTCAGCACTAATCTGATAGCCACTGGTTGGTTCTCCATCACTATAATTTTGTCACTTCAATAACGTCATGAAAATGAAATCATACAGTATATAGCCCTTCTTTTCACTTAGCGTAATGTCCTTGAATGCCATCCAAATTATTGCATGTATCATTTTTTCCTTCTTACTGATGAAGAGTTTTCCTTTGCATGGATATACCATGGTTTGTTTAACCCTTTACTTATTGAAGGACATCTAGGTTGTTACCAGTTTGGACCTCTGCTAAATAAAGCTGCCATAAAATTTGTGTTAAGTTTTTTGTGTGAACATAAGTTTTAATACTCAGGAGCACAATTGCTGTATCATTCAGATGATAAGTGTGTATTTACCTTTATAAGAAACTACCAAATTGTTTTGCATTTGGATCTGTGCCATTTTACATTCCCCTCAGCAATGCGCATGAGATTCATTCATGAGACTGAAGTTTTAAAATGGAAAGTGCTATATCTTTACAACCATAATGAGACTTTTAATAACTAAAATGATTGCACAGCTAAGGCATCTGACTGCAGTTGTATTAATGGATCTCCCTGCCCACCTGGAAAGGGGGTCCAAAGAGCAGAGGAGGTGGCAGTTATTAAAGAAAATACAACCTTTATCTTTGTGTCTCAACACGTAGAGAGTCCTCAATCAAACATCATGTCAGCAAATATTATTTTCTCTGAAAGGCCATTTCTATTCCCAGGGTTTGTGTCTCAGCACATAGGTTAACTACCACTTAAAGCTTCTGATCACCATGTGAGATAAATAAATTCCAGCCACGTACAAAGAACCTGACTTTCAGTGAGTCTCCTCGACCTTAAATGAAAATGCTTTTAGTGAACTTGGAAGCAAATGGAGCTGCCAATTCATGATATGGATATATTATTAAAATTACTTTATCTTTCCAACCTACTGCAAATTTTAGCAAACAACAATTTCTACATTTCACTTCTTATGCAATTTGATAATGTATGTAAATCACTTAAAGCAATGCCCGAGACCTAGTGAAAACTTAATAAACGTTCACTGTTCATGGCATATGATAGGGTAGAATAAAAGATGATAGAAGTTTTGATTCCTGGTGACTGATAATGCATTAATATTAAAAGAGATGTCAGGATAAGGGGATGCTTTAAAATAGGGTTCAATTATTTTTGAGGCAGATTGAAGGTACTTTGCTCAGAGTTTTCTAGCAGGTATGGGGAAATAAATATTTAGATCAGTACTTATCTAATGCACTAGCCCCTAGTCACATGAGGCTACTTATAATTAAATTTTAATTAATTAAATGAAATTAAAAATTCTGTCTCAGTAACCTCATTTCAGCACTAACCACATTTCAAGTCCTCAACACCCACAGGTATTGGAGGGCACAGATGTAGACCTCCAAAGAGGTAGAAAGTTCTACTGAACACAGAAGACAGATCCTCATACCCTTGGTCATAGATTTAAATAGTTGAGCTTTCGGTAATACTGTGTATTTTGTTTTGTGTGTTTACAATATCTTTCCAAAGAGTGTTTCATAGCCTTCACCAAATTTCCAAATACGATTTGGAGCCACAGTAAAAGATAAGAAGTAGAGGTAGAGACCTTAAGACACCCTTGTGGTGCAGTCAGGAGAGTCAGTACTATTGCACAAAGAGAAAAGGTACACATAAAGGAGGCAGAACATCAGGAAGTGCTTACCCAATGGGAGAAGATGCTAATGAGCGATTGGAAAAGGCAAGGCTTCCTGCATCCAAAAGCCAGGTAAGTAGAGTGAGCTGCATAACAGGGTCAGATGCTGCATGAAATCCAAGGAGGTGAATACTGAGCAAGAACTCTTGGGTTGAGCAGTTAAGTAGCTGTGGTAACTCTAGGAGACGTTTCTGTGGATGGTGGGGTGGTAGCCAGCTTACTTGGAAGTAAGTGGGTGCTTAGGAATGGAAGCAGTGCCTGAAGACTACAGATAGGCTAGAACATCATGCTCTTCTAGCTTTTTGTCGTCATTGCTTCTGGTAAAAAAGTAACACTTGCTAGTGGTAAAATTTTCAAAAGGTAAAATAACTCAGAAAGTGGAAAGTAAAGGTGTCCCCCATAGACACTTAAGAGGCATTCACATTTTCTTACATAGTTACCTAAAATTATTATGTATTGAGGTGCCTGGGTAGCTCAGTCTGTTAAGTGTCTGACTCTTGATTTTGCCTCAGGTCATGACCTCACAGTTTGTGAGTTTGAGCCCCTGTAGGGCTCTGCACTGGCAGCATGGAGCCTGCTTGGGATCCTCTGTCTCCCTCTCTCTCGGCCCTCCCCCACTTGTGTGCTTGCTCTCCCTTTCTCTTTCTCAAAATAAATAAACATTTAAATAAATAAATAAACAAACAAACAAATAAATAAATAAAAATAAAATTATTATGTATATCTTGAGTCGTGTTGCTCAGGAGATATCTTCCTACACAGCAAAAAGACAAGCCTTCTTTCTTTCTTTAATATCTGCTCTGGTTCAAGCAATGTGTGCAGTGTCAACAGAAATAAATCCACAGGCATCCCATGAGCACCTACTAGAAGCTCCACACCACCCCAAACTCTGGGAAAGGGTATAGTCATCAGCCAGTTAGTCTTCCGGTAAGATGGAAAATTCTGGAAAGTAACCTAGCAGCAGATTTATGGCATTGTGAATCCAAGCTCTTACAAAAGTTCTCATATATTCCTTTGCCTTTGTAACTATTACACTTTTAATGAAACTGATAAGCATAAATTCTCAAAGTCAGTTTGATAGAAGTTGTCAAGAACTATAAAAATAGTCCACCCTTTGACCCTGTATTTTCTGTTCAAGGCATTTTCCCTATAGACATAATGCAGATAAATACTTACTTAAAGGGATTTTGTTATTATGTTATTAATAGTGGGAAAAAATTGATAATTACCTAACCAATGTTAGGGATATTGCTAAGTAAAGGGTGGTACCTCCATAATGTGGAAAGTCACTTAGCCATTTGAAGTTGTGCTTTTCAAAAAATACTTTACAAAGAGGAAATGTTAGGGAAAAACACGTTAAATAACTAAAAGCAGGATATATAATAGCTTATGATTGAATTCAAGTTCTTTACTTGGGTCTCTTGAATTGTAGGCAATAACTCTTCTGACACATCCCTATTCTGTCTTGATCCCCCATCTTCTGGATCCTTCTGCTGTCCCCACATCTTTTTATTCTAATTTCCCATAAAATTTCACCTTTTGCCACCAGCCTAACTGAATATATTTTTTGAACTCATATTTTATTTTTTGAACTCATTGAACTTTATTTTTGAACTTTTTGAACATTATTTTTTGAACTCACATTGAATCTAGTTCAAGATCCCAAACATTAGTAAGAATGCCTCAAATTAAGCATTGTTAGTGTTCCCCTTGCCCCTTGTGGTACAAGAGCCTCAGGGTTTACTTGGTACTGAGGAAAATGAAATGATAGAAGATGCCCCTTTTTCAAGCATAGCAGCACACTCATTACTTCTGCTACACAAAAACCATTTTCACTGGTCAATATTTATTGATTCTTCCACTGTGCCATGCAATGAGCTAAATGCATTTTCTTACTCATCACAACAACCTCCTAACAAAGGTGGCCAGAATCCCCATTTATCACTCGCTTGCAGTATAACTTAGGAGTCACATGCCTTTTTTGATGATCAGCTTTCTCTTATGAAGCAAGATGAAATCCCAACTCTGACATTTTATTTTTCTCCTTCTTTACTACATATAAAAATGTTAAAAAAAAAAAAAAAAGAGAGGGACTGTAATAAAGGAGGGAGAAGGATTCCATTGTGTAAATTGGCCCTATTTTTCTGAACTGACCATGTATTTAGGTCATTTACTGGCCAAAAGAAACTTTATTTCTTGTTCACCATACTGTGATCTTGGGACACATTGGGACCATGAGAAATCCTCTAGATAAATAGACACAGTCAAATTCTTGGAGACTTCCTGATCACTGCAAGATCATGGTTTCTGAACACAATGTCTCATTAACATGAACCAAGTATCTGCTTCCAAGGCCGGGGCAGGAAAAGTGAGATTGGGACATTGTGTGCCAGGAAGTAAATATTACCATCAGAAGTTGATGGGTGGGGGCTGGACGTAAAATGACAGAGAAGTAGGGTGACCCTAAGCTTGCCTCCTCCCTCAAACACAGCTAGATAAATATCAAATCACTCTGAACACCCAAGAAATTAAATGGAAGTCTTAGAGAACAAAGCTGTACATACTAGAAAAAATGACCCAGTATAAGGGGTCTGTGTAGAGTTCATGGGAGAAAAAAGTCACGGGCACTTCCCAGGGAATGGAGCCCTGACCATGGTGGAATTAGTGAGAGAGAAAAGGAAGAGAGAGAAGGTGCAGAAAAAAAAAGAGTGAAAACACACACAGAGGGCTACACAAGAAAACCATTCCCCAAAACCTTCCATGTGGAAAAAGGAGAGGGTTACAATACCACCAGTTTCCTATAAACAAGGGAACACAGATTCCAAAGTTCAGAGGTCTGTGACATGACCGTGATCATGCCTGGGAAGGTGAGCTGTGCACCAGTGGGAGACAAGAGCTGAGCCCCAGCAGCAGGAAGTCTGAGGATCCCCAGGGTCACATGGGGAGAAGCAGTTCCCCTGCTTAGAGTGCATTTGGTAGAGGTGATACAGCCTCTCCACAGGCAAAGGACCCTGGAAGTCCCTTTGAGCTGTCCCACTTATGAGTATAGGGAACAAAGACACTGGCAGAGGTCTACAAACCCTGACACTGGATGTGTGTTGCAATTTACCATAAACTCTGATACACTACATGATCACACAGCTGTTTTCTGGGACAAGCTAGCACCAGTCACAGCTGGAAGTACATTTGAGAGAGGTGATACCACCTCTCCACAGTCAAAGGACCTTGCAGGCACCATCCAGCTGTCCCCTCTCCAATACAGGAACAGAGACATCGACTGAGGGCAGCAATTCCCAGTGCTGGCCTTGTGTTGTGATTTACCATATAAACTCTAATCCACTGTGCTATCGCATGGCTGTATTCTGCAACAAGCTGCACCAGTCACAATACAGGGAGATCTTCTCCCAGAGGATAAGTGCCGTCCACACCTTGGGTGTCTCTGAAGTGTGGGGTTTTGAAACAAAGCTGCCCCTGAGGTAAAATACAGGAGTGCTAGCCTGTTTGGGAGGCAAACAGCTCCAACACAGACAAGATGAAGGTGGGGATCAGATGGAAACCAGGGACACAGGCAGGGTAACTGCGCATCTGCGAGGGCTTACTGAAGAAGAGTGGTGCACGTTTCCTGCTCCAAGAAGAGAGAATGGGGTGAAGCCATTATCCCACCCACCAGCTTGATCCACCATAATGAACTAAACAGAGCCACCAAGTGAAGAAGGGAACTGCTACACCAAGCCCCGCGCCCTGTGCCCTGCAGGCACATCCCCACATGGGCAATTTCACCTGAGAAACAGAGCAGCAGGCCTTTCCCCAATAGACCAGTACAAACCCCTTGTCCACACCAAGTCAAAGGATCATAGAGTGCTACAAAGCTTCAGCTCTAGGGTAAAAAAGATCTAGTGTCTTTTGGGGGTTTTTTGTTGGTTGGTTGGTTGGTTGGTTGGTTAGTTTCTTTTTGGTTTTTTTGCTTTTGTTTTTGTGCTTCTTTTTGTTTGTTTTGTTTGATACAGAAAGCAAATTTTTATTTGTTTAAATTTTTATATTTTTATTATTTCTTATTTTATATATTTTTTTTAATTTTTAATTTTTTTTCCTTTTTTTTCTTTCTTTCTACCTTTTTTTTCTGTTAAGCTTCTTGTGACAAGCAGACCAAAACACATCCAGTATCTAGCTTCCTTTATGTATTTTATCTTATTTTTTTATTTTTTCTTTGATCTTTTAATTTTTAATTTGCATTATTTTGCATTTATTTTTCTTTCTCTCCAAAATGGAAAAATGGAATATTTTACCCAAAAAGAAAGAATAGGAAGAAATAACAGCTAGAGATTTAATTAATGCAGATATAAGTCAGATATCTGAATTAGGATTTAAAATAGCAATTATAACAATACTAGCTGCCTTGAAAAAAGCATAGAAGACACTAGAGAATCTCTTATTGCAGAGATAAAAAACTATAATCGAGTCAGTCTGAATATAAAAATTCTATGACTGAGATGCAATCCCAAATGGAGACCATAAAAACAAGGCTGCACAAAGCAGAGGAGCAAATCAGTGATATAGAAGATAAAATTACAGAAAATAATGAAGCTGAAAAGAAGAGGGAAGGGCAAGTCATGGACCACAAAGGCAGACTTAGGAAACTCTGAGACCAATTAAAATGTAACAACATTCATATCATAGGAGTCCCAGAAGACAGAGAGAGAGGAAATGGGGCAGAAGGTTTATTTGAACAAATTATAGCTGAAAACTTCCCTAATCTGGGGAAGGACACAGACATCAAAATCCAAGAAGCACAGAGAACTCCTATTAAATTCAACAAAAGCCAATCATCTTGACATCTAGGTGGCTCAGTCGGTTTGGCATCTAACTCTCAATTTTGGCTCAGGTCATGATCTCACAGTTTGTGGGTTCAAGTCCCAAGTGAAGCTCTTTGCTGTGTCAGCACAGAGCCTACATGGAATTCTCTCTCCCTCTCTCTCTGCCCCTTCCTCACTCATTCTCTCTCTCTCTCTCTCTCTCTCTCTCTCTCTCTGTTTCTCTCTCTCTCAAAATAAATAAACTTAAAAAAAATTTTAAAAAGCTGTTCATCACCAAGGCATATCATAATCAAATTCACAAAATACACAGACATGGAAAGAATCCTGAAAGCAGCGAGAGGAAAAAAGTTGTTAATCTACAAGGGAAAACAGATCAGGTTTGCAGCACATCACATCTGTTCACAGAAACTTGGCAGGCCAGAAGGGAGTGGCAAGAAATATTTAGTATGCTAAATGGGAAAAATATATAGCCAAGAATTCTTTATCCAGCAAGACTGTCATTCAGAATAGAAGAGAGAGTTTCTCAGACAAACAAAAACTAAAGGAGTTCATGACCACTAAACCAGCCCTGCAAGAAATTTTAAAGGAGACCCTTTGAGTGGAAGAAGAAAAAAAAAAAAAAAACTACCAAAGCAACAAAGACAAGAAAGGACTGGAGAACATCATCAGAAACACTAACTCTACAGGTAACACAATGGCACTAAATTCTTATCTTTCAATAATCACTCTGAATGTAAATGAACTAAATGCTCCAATAAAAAGACATGGGATATCAGAATGGATATATATATGTATATATATATACATATACTACATGTATATACACACACTGCCTACAAGAGGCTCATTTTAGACCTAAAGTCACCTGCAAATTGAAAGTGAGGGGATGGAGAACCATCTATCATGCTAATGGAAACCAAAAGAAGCCCAGAGTAGCCATATATATATCAGACAAAATACATATTAAAAGAAAGACTGTAACAAGAGATGGAGAAGGGCACTATATCATAATTAAGGGGACTATCCATCCAGATCTACTAATTATAAATATTTATGCCCCAACTTGGAAGCAGCCAAATATATAATCATTTAATAACAAACAAAAACAAACCCACTGATAATAATACAATAATAGTAAGGAATTTAACACACCACTTACAACAATGGACAAATCATCTAAGCAGAAAATCAACAAGGAAACAATGGCTTTGAATGACACACTGGACTAGATGGACTTGACTGATAGAACATTTCATCCTAAGGCAGCAGAATACCCATTCTTTTAGAGTGCACATGAAACATTCTCCAGAATAGATCACATACTGGGTCATGAATAAGTCCTCACAGGTACAAAAAGATCAAGATCATATCATGCATATTTTCAAATCACAACGCTATGAAATTTGAAGTAAATCACAAGAAAAAAATTGAAAGGCCCTCAAATATATGGAGGTTAAAAAACTTCCTACTAAAGAATAAATGGGTTAACCAGGAAATTAATGAAGAAATTAAAAAATACATGGAAACAAATGAAAATGAAAACATGATGGTCCAAAACCTTTAGGATGCAGCAAAGGCTGTCCTAGGAGGAAAGTACATTGCAATTCAGACCTATCTCAAGAAGCAAGAAAGGTTCCAAATACACAACCTAAGCTTTCACCTAAAGTAGCTAGAAAAGAAAGAACAAATAAAGTCTAGCACCAGCAGAAGAAGGGAAATAATAAAGATTAGAATGGAGAAAAATGATATAGAAACAACAACAACAAAAAAAAACTAGTAGAAAAGATCAACAAAACTAAGAGCTGGTTCTTTGAAAGTATTAACAAAATTGATAAACCCCTAGCCAGACTTACCAAAAAGAAAAGAGAAATGACCCAAATAGATAAAAATCATGAATGAAATAGGAAAAATCATAACTAACACAACAGAAATACAATTATAAGACAATATTATGAAAAATTATATGCCAACAAACTGCGCAGTCTGGAAGAAATAGACAAATTCCTAGAAACTCAGAAACTAATGAAACTGAATAAGGAAGAAATGGAAAATTTGAAAACATCCATTATCACAAAGAAATTGAATCAGTAATCAAAAATCTTCCAACAGGTCTGCCTGGGTGGCTCAGTCAGTTGACAATCCAACTCTTGATTTCAGCTCAGGTTATTATCCCAGGGTCATGGGATGGAGACCTGTGTCAGGCAGAGCATGGAGCCTGCTTAAGATTCTCTCTTTCTGTCTCTCTGCCCTTCTCCCCTGCTGTCTCTCTCTCTCTCTCTCTCTCTCTCTCTCTGAAAAAAAAAAAAAGAATCTCTCAACAAACAAGAGTCCTGGGCAAGATGGCTTCCCAGGGGAATTCTACCATACATTTAAAGAAGAGTTAATACCTATTCTTCTCAAACTGTTCCAAAAAATAGAAATGGAAGGAAAACTTACAAGCTCATCTATGAAGCCAGCATTACCTTGATGCCAAAACTAGATAAAGAACCCACTAAAAAGGAAAATTATAGGCTGATATTCCTGAAGAACATAGATGCAAAAATTCTCAACAAGATATTAGCAAATTGAATTCAATAGTACATTAAAATAATTATTCACTATGACCAAGTAGGATTTATTCCTGGGCTGCAAGTCTGGTTCAATATTCACAAGTCAATAAACATATGCACCACATTAATAAAAGAAAGGATAAGAACTGTATGATCCTGTCAATAGATGCAGAAAAGGCATTTGACAAAATACAGCATCCATTCTTGATAAAAAAAAAAAAACCCTCAACAAATTAAGGATAGATGGAACATGCCTCAACATCATAAAGGCCAAATACAAAAAACCCAAAGTTAATATCATCCTCAATGGGGAAAAACTGAGAACATTTCCCCTAAATTCAGGAAAAAGACAAGAATTCCCACTCTCACCATTACTATTTAATATAGTACTGGAAGTCTTAGCCTCAGCAATCAGAAAACAAAAAGAAATGAAATTCACCCAAATTGGCAAGGAACAAGTCGAACTTTCACTATTTGCAAATGACATGATACTCTATATAGAAAACCCAAAGACTCCACCAAAAAATTGCTAGAACTAATACATGAATTCAGCAAAGTCACAAGATATAAAATGAACGTGCAGAAATCTGTTGCATTTCAATACAACAATGATGAAGCAGGAGAAAAAGAAATAAGGAATTTATCCCATTTGCAATTGTACCAAACACATTAAGATACCTAGGAATAAACCTAACTACAGGGGTAAAGGATGTGTACCTGGAAAACTATAGAAGTTGAAGAAACAGGTTTAAGAGGACACAAAGAAATGGAAAAGCATTCCATGCTTATGGATTGAAAGAATAAACAGTCTTAAAATGATCTACACATTTAATGCAGTCTACACATTTAATGCAATCCCTATCAAAATACCACTAGCATTCTTCACAGAGCTATAACAAACAATCCTAAAATTTGTATAGAACTGAATTGTATAGAATCCTAAAATTTGTATAGAACAAAAGAACCTGAACAGCCAAAGCAATTCTGAAAAAGAAAAACAAAACTGGAGACATCATGATTCTGGATTTCAAGCTATATTCCAAAGCTGTAGTCACCAAGACAGGATGGCACTGGCCCAAAAACAGACACATAAATCAATGGGGCAGAATAGAAAACCCAGAAATGGACCCACAACCCTATGGTCAACTCATCTTTGACAAAGCAGGAAAGAATATCCAATGGAAAAAGTCTCTTCAACAAATGGTTTTGGGAAAACTGGACAGCAACATGCAGAAGAATGAACCTGGACCACTTTCATACACAAAAATAAATTCAAAATTGGTGAAAGACTTAAATGTGAGACAGGAAACTGTCAAAATCCTAGAGAAAAACATAGGCAACAACCTCTGTGACCTCGGCCAAAGCAACTTCTTACTAGACACATTGCCAAAGGCAAGGGAAAAAAAGCAAACATAAACTATTGGGCTTCATTAGAGATAAAAAGCTTCTGCCCAGTGAAGGAAACAATCAGCAAAATTAAAAGGCAGCCTATGGAATGGGAAAAGATATTTGCAAATGACATATCAGATACATGGCTAGTACCCAAAATCTATAAAGAACTTGTCAAACTTGACACCCCCCCCAAAAAAAATAATGCAGTTAAGAAAGGGGCAAAAGACACAAATAGATACTTTTCCAATGAAGACATCCAGATGGCTAACAGACACATAAAAAGATGCTCAACACCACTCATCATCAGGGAAATACGAATCAAAACCATGATAAGCTACCACCTCACACCTGTCAGAATAGCTAAAATTAACAACACAAGAAACAAGAGGTGTTGGTGAGGATGTGGAAAAAGGGGAACCCTCTTGCATTGTTGGTAAGAATGCAAACTGGTGCAGCCACTCTTGAGAACAGTATGGAAGTTCCTCAAAACACTAAAAATAGAACTACCTGGGATGCCTGGGTGGCTCAGTCAGTTAAGCGTCCAACTTCAGCTCAGGTCATGATCTCCCAGTTTGTGGGTTCAAGCCCTGTGTTGGACTCTATGCTGAAAGCTTGCTTAGAGCCTGGAGCCTGCTTCAGATTCTTTGTCTCCTCCTCTCTCTGTGTCTCTCCCACTTGTGCTCTGTCTCTGTCTTCAAAAATAAATAAACGTTTTAAAAAAATTTCAAATAGAACTATTCCATTATCCAGCAATTACACTATTAGATATTTACCCAAAGGATACAAAAATACAGATTTGAAGGGGTACATGCATCCCAATGTATATAGCAGCATTATCAACAATAGCCAAACTATGGAGAGAACCCAAATGTCCATCAACTGATGAATGGATAAAGAAGATGTGATCTATATATACAATGGAATATTACTCAGCCATCAAAAAGAATGAGATCTTGCCATTTGCAATAATGTGAATGGAGCTAGAATGTATTAATCTACGTGAAATAAGTCAGAGAAAATCAAGTACCACATGATTTCACTCATATGTGGAATTTAAGAAACAAAACACATGAACATATGAAAGGGGGAGGAAAGGAGACAGGGAAACAAGCCACAAGAGACTCTAATGATGGAGAACAAACTAAGGGCTGATGGAGGGAAGAGGGTGGGAGATGGGCTAGATGGGTGAGGGGTATTAAGGAGGGGACTTGTAATGATGAGCCCTGGGTGTTGTATGTAAATGATGAACCACTGAATTCTCTCATGAGACCAATGTTGCACTGTGTTGGTTAACTAAAATTTAAATTTAAAAAATGTTGATGGAAATATATCAAAAGCACAAGACATCAGCTTTCTTTAGCTATAATTGGTAAAATTTACAAAATTAATTACAGTTATTTTTTAAAAAAAAAATGAGTACTTATTCATATAAAGATGATAGATAGATGACTGATAGATGATGATGATGATAGGTAATAGATGACAGAGAGATAGATAGATAGATAGACAGATAATGTCCTTATACATGCATGAAAGTGATAAAGCAAGTGTAATAAAATTTTGACAGTTGGGGGATCTTGATGATAGGTAGATAAGTATTTTTTCACTATTCTTGCAAATTCTATGTAGGCTTCAGATTGTTAAAAAATCTGAATTTTTTTTTTAATTTAAGGGAGGAACTGAACCAAGTGAGTTTGTTCTTGAATGACTGTGAACTATGGACTTCAAATTTCATCTCTGAAAATAAAAATATTTTATCTCTCTTTAAAACCAAAGATGCAATTGTCACTGATGGATTAAATCCCACCCTGATCATTCATGTCATTTTTGAAATTTAATTAACTCTTTCACAGACAGCTTTCATGTTCCATTTTGTCACAATGTTAAATTTTTCCACCTTAATTCCTATAAAAGGTAAATTATTTTGATATGATGCATAGTATGTATCTCTACTACTAAGTTCCTAATGCTATGTTCAAGGCTTACATAATAGTGGTGCTGAAAATAAGGGGAAAAAAATGCTTGAACTCAAAAATGACCAATAAATTTCTTTCAATATATATTTTCAGAACACCTCCAGAGCCTCCATAATCACATATCATAGAAATCACCATAGTGGATTCCTGTGTCCACGCAGGAAGACCAGTCTAGATTTTGCCTGCAGAGGAACTTGCTCTGGCAGCTCAAATCTTCCTTCTTCACTGTGAGTCACACTCAAACGTGTGCAAACACACACACACACACACACACACACACACACACACACACACTCATACACATGGACTTGGGGGAAGCAGCATCAAGATCTTGTGAAGCACAATGCTAGTTTTTTCTTCACCTAAAGAGAAATACTTTATTAATCTCTGAAAGGTCTGCAGAAAGGACCGGGGGGAAAGAATGGAGAAAACAGAGAAGGAGAAAAAGAAGGGTATAGGCCGAGATGAAGGAGAAAAGGAAAAGGAGAGAAGAAACGTCAAGACAACAGATGTGGGACGGCATTTGTTTTAATAAATCAGCGCGTTACAATAACATATGCCCACAAACTTGATCCTACGCATGCACGGGGTGGGGAGTACTTAGGAAGACTGTGTAAGTACCTACAATGGTGGCAACTGCCTCCTGGAGGCCAAATGACATTACAGGAGGTTCACCAAACCTGGGGACCATGGCCCAGGGTCTCATGAAACCACATGGTAAACTCACAGAATCTTCCAACACTGAGATGAGACTGCAGTGGATAGTACTGCGTGGGAAGCAAAGCTGCCGGGAGGTGTTAATAAAAGTGTGGTGACCAGTGAGGTGAAGCCACTTGAAGCACGACCGCCAGGGCACGCATTTACTCTTTAATATTAGAGAGTAGATGCAAACCGTCTCCATCCTCATCACCACTTTTGAGTCTCGTAATCCCTGGCACAGTATTTAATATATCCAACCTCTCGAAATCTGATTTCTCCTGCCTGAGGAATAGAGCCAGGAGCATTGTCACATTCTACTCTGCTAAGAAGTAGGTAAAGTGAGGTAAGTAAATCTGATGCATACGTGCAAATGCTTCACAAATGTCTCTTTTTTGTCATGTGTTCTCTCCACAATGTACCTGGGAGGCCAGCTAAAGGCCCCTGGCAATCCTGAAACTCAGTTCCTTCTCCTGATCATTCATTCATGCGTTTATCTATGTGCTGAACAAATGTTTCATGAGGACCTAATACTAGGCTGGACTCTATACACAGGGTGATGAACCGAACAGGCAAAAGCCCTTCCCCATCCCCCAGACCTTAGAATTTAATCCCCAGCTCTCTCCCCTGGCCTCCCCGTTCTCTTCCTTGGCCGGTAGAACATGGATTCTTGGGTGTTCATGTTTTCTTTCTCAAGAACCCGTCTCCTTTCTCCTTTCTCCCTGTGAGAGCAAGCAGCAGTTGAGACCACGTGAGAGTCTGTGAGAAGAGGAGGCCACGCTGCCTCTGTAGAATTGGGTCCCTGGCAGGAGCAGGGCCAGCCAAACACCAGCTGACAGGGACCAGCTGGGTGCTGGGAGTGTCTGTGACTGAGGCAGTCCTTCCTGAATGTTGGCTTTCAGACAATGAGACTCGTCAAAGCCAAAGCACCAGTAGCTAATTGGGATGACTTTCAAACAAACTGTTGAAATGATAAAGAACTTGAGAACAGTTGTCTTGGGAAAATGGGTGTGTGTTTCATGCAGTCGCTCCATTCACACACAGCCAGGGTGTGCCCCAAGCCAAATGAACCCTTCTGGAAAGCAGATCGCAGGTGATAAGAGCAGCTACACTCACATGCACTTATATAATGTCAGTCCTCCAGGAGCTCAAAGCACTTTATAAACAGATAGGTAGGTAGATAGCAACTAATCATAGCAAGTCTGCAGAAGAATTGACTCCCCTGTACTCAGTCCTACATGCTGTGTGATTCTGCGGTTAATAAGAATAGTTTCAGGAGCGCCTGGGTGGCTCAGTCGGTTGAGCGGCCGACTTCGGCTCAGGTCATGATCTCACGGTCTGTGATTTCGAGCCCCGTGTCGGGCTCTGTGCTGACAGCTTGGAGCCTGGAGCCTGTTTTGGGCTCTGTGTCTCCCTCTCTCTGACCCTCCCCCGTTCATGCTCTGTCTCTCTCTGTCTCAAAAATAAATAAACGTTAAAAAAAATTAAAAAAAAAAATAAGAATAGTTTCACACTGGGGGCACCCAGTTGGCTCAGTCAGTTAAGCATCCAACTCCAGATTTTGGCTCAGGTCATGATCTCACAGTGCCTAACTTCGAGCCCTGCTTCAGGCTGTGCTGCTGACAGTGCAGAGCCTGCTTGGGATTTTCTCTCTCTCTCCCTCACTCTCTGTCCCCCCCCCCCCCATGTGCACTCTCTCTCTCTGTCTTTTAAAATAAGTAAAATAAACTTTAAAAATAGATGATTTTCATCTTTTTCCTAAAAAGACAATGCTTTACTTTTGAGGACATTACTATAGGATTGTGCATAAGATAGCCCTTTTGTGTTAATTTATGACATTGCAGAGCTGGAGAATGTTCTCTGATTGACTTAAACAGAGGCCAGTAGCCTGGAGAAGAGATTCCATGTGCTAAAAGGTGGTTCAGACAACCAAGCTGCTGAGAGTTTGAGGAAGAACATTCAACCTGTTTCTTCAGTCTGTAATTTATACGTTGGTATTTCCTTTCACTACTTCAGTTGCTGAACTGATACATCCTTGTCTCTTGTTCTTGCCTATTTACCTATCTTCCCACTTCCTCTAAGAAAAGAATATTTCTGTAAAGGAGCCCTATCTGTCACTCACAAGTGTTCATCAAATACTTGCTATGGCTGAATAATGTGCTGACTCAGACAAAGAGAATAACACCAGTGGCTAACATTTATAGAGAATTTCATACATGCCAAGCATTGTTTTAAGCACTTTATATGAATTAGCACAACTAATCTTCACAAAAGAAAATCTATGAGGTTTTCAGTGTTATTACCATAAGACCTATTTTACAAATGGGGAAACAGAGTCTTGGGAAAATTAAGGCATTCGTCCATGTTCACAGCACTAGAAACAATAGTCCTGGATTTTGAATCCTGGGGGAAGTCTAACACTACAAAGAAACTAAATGCTCAAGGGTTGAGGGTAGGGGAGGTGCATTCCCTTCCCTTGTTTTGATTTTAGCACCTCTCCGGGCAAAGAAAAGGAAGCATCATCTCCTTATCTCCAGGTTGTCTACCATGGCAACCAGAAAGTAATTAAATTCTCTGCAAATCTTCAATGAATTGTGTAAAGGCAAGAAAGACCTCAAAAGAACTTGTACCAGCTTCTGACAAGTTCCAGGCTGAGAGGTGGGGGCCCTGGATTCTGAAGGGCCTGCATTGGTCTAACCTGCCTGACCCAGGATGCCACCTTGAGTCTCCCAAGTAACTGAATGCTGACATTCAAGTCACAGTAACCCCTATTCTGACCTCCTATGGAGTAATGATATCAAAAAAGACTCATATTATCTTGGGGTGCCCGGGTGGCTCAGTTGGTTAAGCATCTGACTTCACTCAGGTCATGATCTCACAGTTCATAGGTTCAAGACCCGCGTCCAGCTCTGTGCTGACAGCTGGGAGCCTGAAGCATGCTTCTGATTCAGTGTCGGCCCCTCTCTGCCCTTTCTCTGCTTGTGCTCTCTCTTCTCTCTCTCTCAAAAATATAAATAAACATTAAAAAATAAAATTAAGGAAAGACTCACATTGTTTTTAAAGATGCCAGAAAGGTCGGGAGACACAATGCCAGCCCACAGAAGCTCCACAGGCTGGATGGATAGATCTGTAAATACACGAATGACTGAACCTCCCCTGGTAAAAGATGCTAGTATTTCAAAAAAATTCATTGTGGGATTGACATCTCAAATGTTGAATCATGTCCTTAAAGGATTATCTTCTTGTAATCAAAATAATCTTGAACATTCCCACCTATATGAGGTGTTTACCTCTTTTTCCACAAGGAAGACTTAGAATATGATGAGGAAGATAGTTACTGAGGAGCAATCCATCTGCTCTCTATGAGTCTGGGAAAAGCCCCTCCAACTTTGGGGAAGATTTGGACACAGTCACATACACCCATATTCTGACAGACTTGCATCCATTCTGAAAAGGAGTGTGTGCTGAGAACTGTGTGCTGAGGGCTTTTGTTGGGAAAAACCTCCATTACCAATACTTTCTGAGCCTTACAAACACCTTGCACATAAAGCAGGAGCAAAGCCATGCCAATTACTTTATTCAAAGAGATTCTGGTCCCAACTAGCAAAGGCTCGTGTGCTCTCCATCTGTGACGAGGCCAGCATAAGAAATCATTCTAACCTGTCCCCTGACCCACAAGAGATCCCTCTGGGGAGGACATGTGCATGCCAGTTGGCCAGCAATAGTCCTAGAGCTGTTTACGCACAAACTGCTCAGAAAGCAATTGTTACACCTCCCTGTGAAATGAAGTAAGGACAGTTTCTCTCCCTTTCCATACACTGAAAAACTTGAAGTGTTGCCAGAGTCCATCAGTTTCAACATCTCATGTTATAGATGAGGAAACAGTCCCAGTGAATGAGCAAGACTTGCAGTAGTTGGGGACCAAGCTGGGACTTGGTCACTGATGTCAGATGTACTTTCTTTCTCAACTCCGTACCACTTCCTTCTTTCTTATCTACTCCCTTTATTTTTTGTCTCATTTCCTGCTCTCTCTTTGCTGCTCTCCTCCTCCCCCCGCTTTCTTCCACAGAATTGAGTAAAACAAAAATGGAGTCCACTGGGAACCAGTCCCTCCTGAAAGAAGGTAGAACAGAACTCCTAGCCTAGAAAGTCCCAGATGTCAGACCCTTTGTTTTGGAGGTGAAAGGGGAAGAATCAAGAACGACTCACTTTCCCCAGTCTCAAACACCCCCAGTCTCTTCTCCTGGGCCTTAGTAATGATGTTCTTTTTAATGAAAACATTTTTTAAAAAACAAATAAAATGAAGTGAGGGCCAGACACAGGTAACTACATTCCAAAGCAAGAATAAAACATGTACAATAAAAATAATAACAGCAGCTTCATCTATTAAACATTTCCAGGTATTAGGCACTAAACTAGCTTCTTCCAATATATAATATAATTTAATCCTCTTTACAAATTCATAAGTACACATTTGTTCACCCCATTTTGTAGAATAAAAAACCTGATGCACAGAGACAGTAAGAATCTTGTGTAACAATACTCAGCTTAGATATTTCTGGATCCAGTTTCTTGTTTCTAGTATTATAAAGTCTCCCACACTCCAAAACAAACAAGCACAAAAGCTTTAAAGGAATGAGTAGCTATCTTTATAGTCGACTTGATATCCAAGCAAGTACAGACAGGAAATGAATGATTACAGAGGCCCTGCTGTGCACTGAGTGTTTTCAATGCCAACAGCAATGGGAGGATGTGAAATTCTTTGGTTATCTCCCCCAACACACACACACACACACAAACACAAACACACACACACACACACACACACACACACACACACACTTCCCACCAGTGTATTTGCATTGTGTAATACAGCAAAAGGACATTATCTCAAGCTTACATAAAGGGCCAGCCAACCCCCCGACAAGCCCCATACCTGCCCTAGACAAATTTACAATCAGAATATTGTCTTCAAACTTCAATTTTATTGAAATTCTGCAGGTAACCTGAATGTATGTGTATAACCTACAAATATGAAATGTCTATATGTCAGGTTTATGAAACTTCCACACAGAAATCATGGAAACTACTGAGGGTTTCTGTAAATATCACAGTGTTTATGTTAACTTAATGAAATCCTGAGAATAGTGCTTCTTTCATTATATAGATGGGAAAACTAAAGCCCAGAGAAGTAAGGTGATTTGCATGACGCTCTATAGCTAATACATGATAGACAGAAATATGACCACAGGTTCATCTAGTTCCAAACTTCATGTTCTTTATTTTTTTATCGGGTCCCTATTTTTTTAAACAAAAAACTGCTTTCTCTGAACTATAAAGTAACATGTATTTATTTGTAGAAAATCTCGGAAAAAGTATTAAAAATAAAAATGAAAAAGTGTTTCAATATCACTATAATCTAAGCTAATGCCAACACTTTGACATTTTTATTTCCAATCACATACTATTCAGTAAATAGAATTTTGCTATTTTTTTCACTTTTTATATTGTAAACATGAGTCCATGCAATTAAAAATTCTATAAAAACTAACTTTTAATATGTATATAATATCAATATGTACATAGTTTATCAGCCTTCTTCCTTATTACTGGTCATTTAGGCCATCTCTGATTTTAACCATTATAAAAAGTACAAGAACAAAACCCTTAGTATATAAATCTGGGGCTGAATTACTGATGATTTACTTAGGACTGATTTCCAAGTATGAAAATGGACATGTTCTATTATTTCATGCTGCTGCTTTTTTTAAAAACTAACACCCTCCCCACAACATCCACTACACTACCCCAAAATCTCTCCTCTGACTCATTTCTAAACCACTGAGTCAAGTTATTGTTATATATGTCTAGACCCTAGGTTTGGAGAATGCAAGGGGGAAAGGTCAGATATCTGGAATCAGGAAGTCTGGATCCATGCACCAATTCACTTGTTACCAAAGTGATTCTGACATATTACCTGAGGCCTTCAGCCCATGTTTCCTCACCTGGAAAACGAGACTGGTTTTCTACCAGGTACTACTAATAGTACCTCCCTCAAAAGACTGATGTGAGGATTAAATCAGATAAAGCAACGGCTTTATCAGATTAAATCAGATGTGACAACGGCTTCGTAAATCATCATGCAATCTGGCAAACATCTGTTGCTATCACCTTTAGATGTGTGACAGATTTAGATGGCTTTCAAAGAATAAAGAGAAAAACTAGTTTCCCACTCATTGCTGGTTTTGATACATTTAAACCTTGCTTTCAAAAAATATTGCTTAAAAAAATGAAAACCCTAGGGAGAAATAACAGCTGTCATACAGAATATCCCCCAAGTCCCCCAAGCATTCGTGTCATCCTGGAGATTTTGATAGCTTTTGTTCACACGTGGAATTAACAAACCTAAATGTCTCTATCCACAGGCACGCCAGAGAGCTGGGGAACCCAACTCCATGGAGTGGCAGTGTAGGACAGCCCTGTGACTTGAGTCTTGCCCAGCGGCCCTGGGGCGGGCCACAACTTTCAGACCAACTGTGATTGGTCCAAGCTCTTTACCAGGGGACATTTAATGATGAAAGAGGATGCTGCTAAGACATCAGCCCGCAGAGAGAAGGAAGGTGACCAAGCCTCTAGCAGGGCAGAGAAAATCAGGACAGACAGAGAAGTGTGGGGCTGGGGATGAGCTCACTGTCAGGATGGTGAAGAGATAACTAGGTTAAAAAGTTTTCTGTGCAGGCATCACACTGCAGTAGAAGAAGAAGGAAGGAAAAGTGTCATTTTATGGTCTAATCAGAGGCAAATATTAGAAATTTCAGGAGCCAACCCGGAAATCAGAGGGGTACAATGACGACAAAGCTTGAAGACAAGCATGCAGGTAATGGGGACCTTGTAGGAGAGGGTCAGCCATACCTGGGTGAGAAGTATCAAGCGAATGGGAAACCAGTAGCAAATGGGAGAGGTGAGATCTCTGTAAAGCAGGAGGCAAATGGAAAGTGTGGCGTGCCCAGAAAAAGTCTAAACATGTACAGCTGGCAAGAGATCCAGAAACACAATCAGAAGGCTGATCAGTGGCTCGTGATCAATCGCAAGGTCTACGATGTTACTGGCTGGGCCAACAAGCATCCAGGGGGGAGCCGAGTCCTCAACCACTATGCTGGGGAAGATGCCACGGTAAGGAACTCAAAGCTCTGCCTTCTCCCTTCCAACGGGTGGGTGGCTGGGACTTGGCTCTCTTTCCCAAAGCATTTGAGTACGTGCTCAAACTCCACAATTGCTCATCTCCTCCCAAACCAATTTTTCAGGATTCCTATCCAGCAAGAACCTGAAACCAAATAAGCCTCAAGGACTAGCTCATTTTGGGATGGGCTCAGATGCTGACAGTGGATACTGTTTGTGTATTTTGGATCTTGTTTTCTCTTGGTGTTGTGTTTTGAATTGGAGTCACTGTTTCCTTCCTGGTTTAGTATAGTTGACACACAACATTTCATTAGTTCAAGTGTACAATATAGTGATTCAACAACTCTATACACTAGGCTATGCTCACCACAAGTGTGGCTACCATCTGTCACTGTCTTTTAAGAAGAAAGTTACAAATGCATGAGTAAAATTTGGGAAAAATCACGTCTGTGCCCATCTAGAAATTTCTCAGACTCTTATAAATGGGGTGTGTAAAAGGAAGACAGCAATTCACATGATAGGCATCAAAATGTTAATAACAATAACACAAACCTACAATTATGGATAGTGCTTTTCTAACCCAAGTCACAGGATCAGCTCAGATGATGTGTTGGCAAAGATGCAGGCCTTCAACTACCTTGGAAATAACTGATAAACTCACTCAGCTTGAGACAGCTGAGCTGATGAATCTTTAATTTTCTGATGATGTTTATCTCTAAGAAGTTAGGGAAAAAAAACATGATTCCACATCCAACAAGGTGGAATTAATTAATAAAATAAAACCATCAGGACTTTAGGATAAAATACCCATGCCACCTTGGAATTCATATCTTAAGAATGAAAATCCTGAGTGTGGCCAGCCATGTACCCTAGACTTTATGTCAGTAAATCCAAAAATGTTTGCAGAAAAGATTCTTGCAAAGGAAGATGGTTCAAGAAGAATGGGAGGCTCCAGAGGAGTTCTGACAAACGTAATACCCCATAGCTACTCAGAATTCAGGGAGCCTAAGCTTGGCAACTGGATACATGAACGTGGGAAAGTTGTTGAAATGCTCGCAGCCTCTGCTTCATCATTTGTAAAATGGAAATGACCTTACCAATCTAACTGGTTTATGGTAAATGGGACTAATGCTTGTAAAGTGTTTAGCACAATGCCAAACACTTAATAAAGTTTCATTAAATTCTAACTATTATGATTTATCTCACTGGCATCCATAGCCTCAGAGGTGTGATTATTATTTCCTGTTTACCACCAGCTTAGAAATCTTGATTATATTTGGTGTCATCTGATTGGGAACAGAGGAGCCCATGGTGGAGAAGCATCATTCTCTCTAGTGAACGAGGCCAGGACATAAAGGACCTACAATCAGAGACTTACTCTACAACCTAAGAGGTGTTTGCAGGTTGTGCCCTGAAAGGCAACTGTGGACCAAAGAAAGTATTATCTCTGTGAGCTGACCCTCAACGCATGGCTGCACTGGCCCAGACGAGAGAACCATTCTTTTATTTACATGGAAACTCTCCTCCAAGCTTCCACCCTCCTGATAAAAGGGTAATAATGATAGTCCTTCCCACAAGATCATTAATTTACTCATTCATTTAGTCATCCATTCTAAAACCCTTGTTAAAGGCCGAGCATAATGATTAAGAGTACAGGGTTGGGAATGAAAAAGGCCTGGCTTGTATCTGAGCTCAACTACTTACTAAGAATGTCTTGAGGAGGTTGCTGAAGCTCTTGGAGCCCCGGGTCTTTTATCTAGAAAGTGGGAATAACAACACTTTCATCTTAGCCTTGTGAAAGTCAGTAGTACTTATGGTGTTTGGCACAGATTAGATACTGAAAAAATGGCAATGCTTTTGTTTTATTATTGCTTAGTTCTTCTGAGATGGGTTCTAGTTTTCTCCAAAGAAAAGATTCCATAAAACAAAATCAGTATATCTACTCCTGTTATTTCCCATCTGAGTTGTCTGATTTTTTTCAAATTATACGATTTAAAACTAATGGCACAGTGCTAATTATCACAGACTAGGCCCAGTCTTCTAATCTGATGAGAGTTTGCTGGGGAAAAGCCAGAAACAAACTGTAAATCCAAGAAGAATTGATGATATAGTTATCAATATGATAACATATGATGGGCTGTTTTGCAATTATTAAATGAGGATGACAAAGCATTTGAGGACAAGACATGCAAATGAAATAATATTTGGCCACAAGTTTCATGTAAGGCAACAGTATGTTCCAGGACCATGAAAGGAATAAATGCAATCTTGTGATGCATGTACATGAGCAGCATGTCCAGGACAAAGATAGCAAGTTAAGTATCTTGTGTGCTGGTCAACCCACTTCTTATCTCCGGACACCACACTCTAAGTAGGACACTGAGAAACTTGAGTTCTTTCTCGTGAGGATCAAAGGACAATACGAGAGGGAAATGATGAAAAAAACTTAGAGGAAATATAGAAAAGTCCATCTAGCTATTTGGAGGACTACCATGTGGAAGACAGGAGAGTTGTGTGCAATTCCAAAAGGATGGCATGGAGCCAATGGAGGTGAGGCTAGGGCAGAAGAAGAGAGGATGTGCACAGAGGTGGAGTGAAAATAGGATTCACGTCAGGAGTAAACACCCAGGCAAAATGGGCATCTCAGCTTAGCCGCTTTCTTTTTAGGACAATATTGGCATGTAGTAAGTGCTCAGTTAGTGTCAATGACTCTCATAGCACGAGGAGGAGAGGACAAAGGGAGAGGAGGGGTAGAGAAAGAGAAAGGGGAAGGAGAGGAAGGGAGTTGAAGTCTGAGCCATGTCTTCCCCTTCTTCCTCTTTTTCCACTACACATAATGACACTTCTCTGGTCAGCATCCCTCCTCACCCCCAATCAGCACAACAAAACCAACCAGGATTTCTAAGTATTAATGAAGGAAAGTAATAATAAGTAATAATAGTTGTATCTTCTCTAGGTTGTCAACATTTCTTAAATTATCTGGTTCTCACTGGAACAATGATTCAAGTAGAAAATAGGTGGAGAAGTAGACAGAGAGAGGGGTACTGAGGTGCTAATAGGGGGAGATGGATCATAAGGACATGCTTTCTTTCAGAAAGGCCAATCTGGCAGCCAAGTGAAAGCTGCACTGAAGAAGAGTAGCCAAAATTGGAGGAAGCCCAGGGAATATGTTGAAGATCTGAACAAGGCATTGACCACAGGAATGGAAAAGAGGGGGTGGCTGCAAAGGATGTCTAAGAGACATAATTTATAAAATGTGATGAGTGACTGGTTGAGCAATTGTTGAGAAACAGTCTGTCTGCCTTGTGCATATGTGACATAGTGAACTAGGTGACTATATCCATGACAGAATAGGGAAGCCAGGAGGATGAGCAGGTTTGGGAAGGAGAGCAGAGAGAGAGAGAGAACTGGGGCTGGAGCTCAGCAGAAAGTATCACAGAAAAAAATCTCGGTATAGGGAAGAGCTTTCAAATAATGAAAGTTCTCAAACAATGAAATGAGTTGCAGTGGAAAAATAACCCTTTGCTTATTCCTGTGGGTGAAGGGGAATCTGGGTGACTTTAAGTGAACATTCTCCATTCCGAAAAGGCTTTCTCCCAGATAAAGGGCAAAGACGGCATTTTCCTTACAAACTGACCTATTCATAATTCATGTACTACCCAAAATATGAGGGGACTTGTTCTAGCCTTTGCCTTGGAGCACATGAGACCAGAGACGGGTAAGCATAAGAGAAATTACTCAAAGATGTGGTAATGCATATGTGGTTGGGTGTTGACTACTCTGGTGAGCTTTTGTGAGGTGAGTAAATCAAAATCCATGATCTAGTTATCATGTTTTGTAACTCTGTGTGTGTGTGTGTGTGTGTGTGTGTGTGTGTGTGTGTGGGTGTGGGTGTGTGGGTGGGTGTGGGTGTGTATAAACATTCGCCATTGGTGTTTTATTTCCTGAATTTGGGAAATTTCAACCCACCCCAGATGAACTAAATATAATATAAAAATGCAATCATTTATTGATTTATTTATTTGGTCTGATTTCCAAAGTCTAAGCTCTTAGCCACTAGGCTAGATCCTCAATAAGTTTTAACAGTGACTGAATAAATTAATGGAAGAATTAATAAACCCACTGGGCAGAGTGGGTGCCATTATTATCCATATTTAGAAAAAAACCGAGGTTTGAGAAATAAAGTAATTTGCCCAATATAAACCAGCTTACTCCTACTGCACTGTGCCTTAATGTGAACAGGAAAGGCACACTCCTTGGGTGGTTGTAGCACAAGATTTTCCAAATGGAATGATTGCTGGATTTTAGACCATACACACCCTCCTGGTTGGGTGCCTTTGTGAAGGGCATAACCTCTCAACAGTACTTAAGTTGTAAAGGCAGGCTTTTGTAAAGGCAGGGAAAGTCAGAAGGACTTTCCATATTTTTCTCTTCCTCTAGGGATCATAGTTCTACAATAAAGCACATCTCCCCATCTCCCATTCAATAACAGCAGAAAGTTAGCAGGATTTCTAAGCTATTTGTAAAAGCAAAATAGTCACATCTTTCCTGTGTTGATATTGTTCTGGAAATAATCAGTTTTGGATGAGTGTTGGTACAAATTTATGAATAGATTGAGGAGCAGGATTATGGTTGAGAAGGTAATCAATCAAAAGACTGCCAGATGAAATGGGAGGTGCTGGGTAGGGAAGAGAGGCTGGTTGTTAAGACCTATGTCCTCTGAACTCAACACATTTGAATGCTTCCAGCTTTTTCCTTGTTAGAGAAATCCTATACTCATCTCTTCATTCTTCCTTTCCTGTATTCATCAGGCATTCACTGATAATGTGCCATATTCCAGGCAGAGTGAGACAGTAGGCATAATTTAATCAATAACACATGGCCTTAGTCTTCAAAAACTCTTAAATACCTAGGAACAAATTTATCCAAGAAGGTTAAAGACCCACATACTAGAAAATATAAGACATAAATGAGAGAAACTGAGGAGGATATAAATAAATGGAAAGATATTCTATGCTTATGGATTGGAAGAATTAATATTGTTAAAATGTCCATACTACCCTAAACAATCTACAGGTTCAATGCAATCCTTGTCAGAATTCCAATGGTAGGGGCACCTGGGTGGCTCAGTCGGTTGAGCATCCGACTTCGGCTCAGGTCATGATCTCGCGGTCCGTGAGTTCGAGCCCCGCGTCGGGCTCTGTGCTGACAGCTTGGAGCCTGGAGTCTGCTTCGGATTCTGTGTCTCCCTCTCTCTCTCACCCTCCCCCATTCATGCTCTGTCTCTCTCTGTCTCAAAAATAAATAAACATTAAAAAAAAAAGAATTCCAATGGTATTTTTCATAGAAATAGAATAAACAATCCTAAAATGTGTACAGAACCATAAAAGACCCCAAACAGCCAAAGCAACAATTAGCAATCTTGAGAAAGAACAAACCTGGATTTCAGTACATGATACAAAGCTACAGATGAATGGATAAAGAAAATGTGATACCTATGCACGCACGTGCACACACACACACACACACACACATAAATACACACACACAAACACATAAAAAAGAATGAAGTCTTGCCATTGGCCCCAACATGGATGGACCCATAAAGCATTATGCTAAGTGAAATATGTTAGACAGAGAAAGACAAATGCCATATGATATTATTTATATGTGGAACCTAAAAAAGAAAACAAAAAACCAAGCTCATAGATACAGAAAATAGATTGGTGGCTACCAGAGGCAGGAGGTTTCTCCTGTGAAGAAGCTCAAAAGTGCAAGCTTCCAGTTATACTAAAAAAAATCACGGGGATATAATGTACAGCACGATGACTATAGTTAGTAATACTGTATTGCATATTTGAAAATTGCTGAGAGATTAAATGTTAAAAGTTATCACAAGTGAAAAAAAAATTGGGGATTATGTAAGGTGACAGATGTTAACCAGACTCATTGTGGTGATTATTTTGCAATGCATACGAATATCAAATCATTCTGTTGTACACCTGAAGCCAAGGTAATGTTATATGTCAATTATACTAAATTTTAAAAAGAAACACAAAAAGACCACCTGAGAAGGGGCAAGTACACAGCTTCATTAAAATAAAATTTGAAAAGTTATAGAAGCTAGAGGAGCCCAGAGAAATCATAAATAACTTTACTGAGTTAGGAGAGACAATTTGTAATCTGAATCTTGAAGGATGAAAAGGAATTTTTATAGAAAGAAAATGGAGGAAGTCAGTCAAGACAAAGGAAACAGTATGTTCAAAGTTTCAGAAAAATAGACAGGCATGGAATATTTATTGAATGGAGAGAGGTCAGGTCTGGTAAACAAGATGGTTCATGAAAGATAATGGTGAAAGGTGAGCCTGGAGAGGTAGGTTGGAGCCAGAGGCAATGTGAGGGGATTAAAACCTAATGTGGGAAGATATTACTATCCGCCCAGCAGATACTTGCTGATTTTAGCATCATCCCAATCTGAAATCACTTCTCTCTTAAGAGGCCTTTCAGAAAAGTAATTATACATGTTATGACTGGAATAAACCTTTATAGCTTCATGGCTGTAAAATCACACAGCCTTTAGTTCAAATCCTAGCTTACTATCTACCTAATTATTGTGGCATTTTGGACAAGACGTTCTCTCCTCTGAGACTTGGTATCTTTATCTTTACAGAAGAAGCAATGGAATCTCATAGATCCAAGGTGATGGTTATGAATTGGCCCATAGAGTCTCTTGTACACAGGATATACACAACAGATGTTAGAACTATCCCCTCTTCCTTTCAGTTTACCCACTCTCCTTCCTTCAGCAGGAATATACTTGCCCAAGAGTGTTGATAACATAGCCTGTTTTTACAAGTCTTTCAAAAAAAAAAAAAAAGGATTTCACGACTTCCACAATATCCAGACTCTATTAGGAAATGCTTTTACATCAAATATCTAAGACTACCCAAACTCCTTTGTTATGCTGCTCATCAGTACAATGAAAAGAGGCCCACATAGCAGGGCAATGCCTACTGTGCTGGAAAATTCTGTTGGTCTTTAGGCTATGTGATTACAGCATTGCCTGCAAATCTTGCTGGGAATCAGAAAAAACGATGAACCCAGAAGAACATTATCATCAGCATACTGTTCCAGGACTCTGTATGACTGCTCAGAGTAAAACAAAATTTCAATGGCTTACCTTTCTTCTACACTCTTAACTTGATCCATGAGAATGTTTTCCGTCCTAATCTGCTTTTAAACAAGTAGAATATGATTTGCCACTATGGATCATTCTGAAATACTTTAATTCCTTTCTTAACCACAGAAAGGCTCTCTTCCTGGTTTGGGAAACTAAGTTTTAGACCCACAGAATGTGATAGTTAAGAAAAACTTTTGAAATTATATAGTGCAGAATTTCCCAGGGTGGGTCAGAGGAAGTATGCAGAAACAGAATGAGCAGTAGAGACTGGACTGGTTCTAGCAAATGCAAAATCCTTTTTCCATCATTGACTCTAGAGACCCTTAGGAGAAGTAAGTCTAAAGAGTTGATACTGAACCCTTTCAATTAATGTTATTCATTATATAAACACCTTCTTATAAAGTAGGCTTCTATGTAGTTCTTAGATGTATCCAAGGTTGCTTTACACTTTGAAGATGGAAGGTTCATTATATTCACTAAAACAATTTAGAGTTCATACCACATTAGGCTTTGGAGTATAGGAAGAAAATCTCTGAGTTGTTATATTGAAGAGAATGTAGGTAGTAAGTTATTAGCACTTGAAGTATATATACAAGAAAGATGGCTAATATGTTGATTTGCTTAATCCCTACAATCACTTTATGAATTGGTTGGCTATTACCATCACCCTTATGTTAGAGAAAACAGAAGCACAGACAAGTTCAAGAAACTTGTCCACAATTACACAGCTAGTAAGTAGAAACCAGAATTTAGGTACAGAAAGACCACTCCAGGGTCCACTGTCTTAGTCAGTACTATGGAACAACAGCACTTTAGAGTCATGTGTGTGGCTTCCGCGTATTCAAGTTATATGATCTTAGTTATATTTACTCATTTTTGATCACTCCTGTTCTCAAACCTGCAATAGCAGAAAGTCTAATATCTACCTCTTGGAGAATTCTCCTTCCCCAAAATCTGTTTTATTCTTTGGGAAGGAAGAGAATATCTCTAACTTTCAAATACAAGCAGGATATAGGGACCACCACTGTTTGTCATAGCCTGTTTGAGGTCCTACTTAACATGGACCTGAGATGGGGAAAAGCAGTTGGTCACCTCTATGTGCCTGGCTGTCACAACCCTTGCAGAGATTGGCCTAGCACTTTTTAGAAAGAATTATGAGACCCCTCCAGTGAAAAACTTGTGAAGAGCGTGTACTTTAGACAGCTCAGAACTCAAGGGCTGTGCTCCCTTTCTCTCCTGTGCATTAGTCCTACACTATCGATGTCAACTTTAACCAGTTTTTTTTTAAAAAAACTTAATTCAAATGTTTCATTCCTCTTGGCTTTGGCCAGGAACCAAGAGGGATATTTGATGGGAGATGTGCTTTTCACAGCTAGTCATGGTTGCTGTGTGCTTCTATGTGAGCAACTTTTACCACCCTGATGTTGGGCTTTGAAGATTCATCATGGCTCGCTAACTCAAGCAAACTAATTCTTCTGGTGCTCAGTAAAGTAAACAGTGATCTCTTCCAAAGCTCAGGAATATCCTGGCTGTGTTGGGCTTGCCTAATGAAGCAGTGCCTCAGGTAGGTGGATCTCCAGCATGAAGCTTTCATAGAGTATCTCCAAGGGTAATTTTGATTGTTCAACTTGAAGCATCAACCTGGGGTTAGAAGAAATCCTCTGTAATAGAGTCTGCTGATTCCCAAGATGGGCACAGGATGAGGTAAGGAAGGGGACTATTCTGTAGATAAGCATGTGTGTAAGCCTCTATCAATTCTCTGTGATTTACAGGATGTCTTCAGAGCCATGCACCTGGACCTTGACATTGTAAAATTGTACCTTAAGCCACTGCTCATTGGAGAGCTTGCCCCAGAAGAGCCCAGCCAGGAGAGAAACAAAAGTGTGAGTGGGGTCTCAGGACCCTTGAACATATGGAGGGATGGGGACAAAGGCCAGTTTAGCGATTCCTGACATATCCAAGAATTGATCCTTTTTTGTGAGAAACTGACCATTATGCCTAGGTGATCCTGTAATAGCATAAATGAGTAGTTTCTACATATTACAAAACAATGTCATCCTCCTTAGACATTCAGAACTCTTAAACCTCTGTGTAAGAAAGGAATGAATTGTTTAGTCCTACAGTACCCCAGAAGTTCTGTGTCTCTAAGTACCTCCTTTATGTCAGGCAACTACCAGATACAACTTTTGTCCAGTGACTGCTTACAATTGCTTGATGTCTGTGCCTATATTCACTGCTAAAGTAAGTTTGATGAAAGCAGTAGATATGTATGTATATTTTGCTTATCTCTGTGTCCTCAAGAACCCACCTGCACAGGATCAGACATGTAGTAGGGACTCCATAAATAGCTACCAAATGAAAGTTGTGAATATATCCTAACAGCAGCCCTTTTTACATTTGGTGAAATTATAGTCCAGGGAAAATAAGTTACGTTCTGAAAGCCCCATAGTTGGTGTATCAAGGAACCAGGATTCCAAGTCACTTCTTTCTGACCCCAAGGAAGGGTGCCACTCTTTCTTTCTCTACTACTTTGGCCACCTGAAATACCATCTTCCAAAGGACAGGGTCTTTATAAGATTAGACATTCACTAGGATGATTTTACATAAGGCTTAAAAGGATTTTGACTAATATCGAGCATTTCATTTTTTTTTTTTTTGCAATCTGTTTTGTTAAAGCTGCTTACATTCTGTTTAATTCTTCTGAAATAATTTGTACCCAATATTGACCCATATATCACTGTGAGGAGAATAGAATTAGCATTATACTTCTGCTTCAGGAAATGAGGAAACAAACTCACTGAGGAACAGGCAGATTCTGAAGACGCATAACTCATTTTGTGTAGACCTCAGACAAACACTTAGGCTCACCCCTCAGGCCCACATGCATCCCACACAGCTGTGTGTCAGGAAACCCAGCCCTGTATTTGGCGGCGAGGGCTCTGAGGCTGCACAGCTTAGATTCACAGCCCAACTCTGCCACAGGTTGTATGGGTTCAGGCCACTTCCCAAACCTCTCCATGGCTCAATTTCTCTCTCTGTAAAAGAGCGACGACAGTTGCACCAACTTCCTAGAAGATATTGGGGAATTATGGAAAGAGTTAAAAGCGCTTCAAGTGCTTAGAACAGTGTCTGGAATGTAGTAAATGCTCAATAAATTTTAGATACTATCATCATGAACTCACTCGTGGCACCAGCAATTGACAAACCTCCAGATATGTCCCCATCATTTAGGGCAGGAGACTCTAGGGTAAACAAAAGAAATCGATGCAAAGCTTAATTGTTTCTGCTAAAATTTTCTTGAAGGAAAAGAAAATCCACTAATGGTTGATAACTATAAGACAACCATTCATTATCTAAAAGAGTATTGGTTTCTGGGGGGTAAAGGTCTGCCAAAATTTTTCTTTAGTGCATCTATGTAGATACTATGTATGTGTGCAAAATAATACATATATACTCAGATATATGTCTATAGACAATTAATATGAGCACAACACTTGTGTCAGAAAGCATAAGTTGAATTCCTGCCTCTATCACCTACTTGCTGATGATTTCAGACCAGTGCTCATCTGGGCTTGCTGACCCCTTACTCTGTACACTAGATGAGTTGGAAAATATTACCAGGTTGGCAAGCACTCTAGAGATGCCTCTTAAAGTTATCCATGGTCACCAAAATTCCAAAGTTGATGGAGGCTTGAGAGATGAACCCAGGAAACAGATCTTTTAAAAGTTGAATCAGTGATTTTTTTTTTGCTTCTAGAATTATGTTCATAGAATTTGCTTCTAGAATTATGTTCATATGTATATAAATTCTCTCCTTTCATGTATCTGAACAATCCTGCTCTCTTTCTTATGCTCTGGTCATTATGTCACCTGTCCTGGTTTCAAACCCATTCATTAGTCATTAAGCAAAGAGATATTTCTTTCCAGCCCTTGCACTGACTCTACAGTCTGACTGGCAAGCTTATAAACCAATACTAGCCTTGCTCATGCACCCACATGCACATATGCATGTTACATAAACACAGAACCAGGAAACCCCCACCCCCCACAACACATATCAGCACACACACACTAATGCCACCAGAGATCCTGCCCTGTTTATAGGGGTCCATCAATCAGCTCACAAGAAATTCATCCTTTGAGCTAATCCAAGTGAACAGCATTTTTCTGTCCATTTTTATTTTATTTTTTTAAACATAATTTATTGTCAAGTTGGCTTCCATACAACACCCAGTGCTCATCCCAACAAGTGCCCTCCTCAATGCTCCTGCATTTTTCTGTGTTCATCATTTTAATGAAAGGGTCCTTTGCACATACTGAACTGCTGATGATGTAGAAAATTCTGTGTAAACTGTACCACTAACTACAGTAACACAGATCCATATAGACAACACAGTTCTCCAAAGCATTATTGGAGATCAATCAATCAATACCTGAAGCAATACTGATGGTTTGAAAGGCAATAGTTAGACACAATAACCATCTTCACAGCCCCCCTGCCAAAAAAAACCCCACAAATTCTGAGCTCCAAAATAGTTTGAGGACAGTTTACAAACTACTACTCCTCTTTCTATTCTCCAGGGGAAAAAAATGTTATCATAACTTTTCAAAAAAGTTTTGTTTGTTCATAGTTTTATGTTTTTAATTTTGCCCAATTAAATTTATTAATATAATTAAATTTGTATTCATAAAATTAAGGTACTAATAAGGTAATATAATGGATTATTGTGCTCATTTGTGTTCCCTGAGGGAACTAATTCCTTCCTTGAACATTTATTTCTCAGTCCCAGTTGGTGGAAGATTTCCGAGAATTGCGGAGAACATTAGAGGCCATGAACATGTTCAAGGCCAACCCAGCGTTCTTCTTCCTTCACTTCGTCCAGGTCTTGATTTTAGAAACTCTGGCTTGGCTAATAGTGTGGCATTTTGGCAGTGGCTGGGCTGTGACAATATTCATCTCCTGCCTTCTCACAATTTCCCAGGTAAGCACATACCCTAAAACCAAGCAGTGGCTTTAGGGGACGATTCAGAATTGTTTCCTTCTCCCTTTAGACCTGCACCAGCTGCCGTCTGACACCTCCTAGCAAGCTGCTCATCAGTGTCTGACACCAGCAAGTTGCCACACCTTGCCAGACCCCAATCTCTTGTCTGTAAAATAAGGATAATTTTTATGGAAATGTTATCTACTAACCAAGTTAACGTGAAAACACCTAGCACAGTGACTGACACATAGGAAGTATTTAATTTATGACAGATGCTAGTCTTTGCCCAATTGTACCCATACCAGTTCAGTAACGGAAGTCATTTCCCAGCCATGTAACACTCACCTTTATCTTTTATCCATCTTTCAATCAACAAACAGAGAGAGAGAGTCAAACCAAGAAACAAACTCTTAACTATAAAGAATGAACTGATGGCTACCAGAGGGGAGGGGGCAGGGGGATGGGTGAAATACGTGAGTGCACAAGGAGTACACTTGTCATGATGAGCACCAGGGGTTGTATGGAGATGTTGAATCACTATATTGTACACCTGGAGCTAATATTACATTGCATGTTAGCTAACTATAAATTAAATAACACTTAAAAAAAAGAATGTGTGGATTCCACCATAAATGCCAATCAACTACTGGGACATAGCAGAACATCTGATCAATCTTTGTTGAATGATGTGTGAATCTCTAAACATGGCTTTCTGTGAGTGCAACACTGCATTGCAGACATGAAGGAAAATGCACCTGGTTCCTGCTCTTGGGTAAAGAGTCTTTCAGTGGGAGAGATTCACGTTCAAACTTGTAAACATACAACATGACAGAATGACATTAATGCCAAGGACAGGAACAAACGTGCTGTTGAAGCAGAAAGAGGCATTTAATTCTCATTGGAATAAGTGCAGAAGGTTTTATGGAAAATTAATGTCAATGTTAATTCCAGGATGTATGTTAATTTTTTTTTTTTTGGAAAGTCAACTTGCTTTATTCCTTGAAAAGCAATTCTTTTGGAAACTGGAAAGGAAACATTTGTTTGGTACTTAGCATAAGCCAAGCACTTTGTAGGTATTTAAGTTGCCCAACAGTCCATGAGTAAAATGTTATTATCCCTACTTAGCAGGTGAAGAGCTGAGGTTTGGAGCTACTGAGTAATTTGCCAAGATCATTCTTGGCAAGAATGATTTAGAATCCAAATCTTCCTGACTCCAAAGGCCATACCCTTTCTACTCTTCGCTGGAAGATTTTGACAGTGACAAGGAAAATGTTCTATACTGACAGAACCCCATGCACAAAGGCACACTAGTGGGAAAGAACACAATGTGTAAGACGTAGAAAGTGAACTTGGCTTGGAGCCAGATAAGATCCCCCACCATTCTTCTCCTATGGGCTTTGAATCTATGAGTGAGCTCATTTATTAATTTTCTCTTGACTTCTCAACTTCTTTAACAACAATTTCATCTCTTCTAGTGTCAGAGTTCATATCTGCAACATGACTTGGGACACCTTTCCATATTTACGAAGTCCAAATGGAACCACCTGATGCAAAAACTTATGATGAGTCATTGCAAGGTACAGGATGTTCATGGAGCATGATGGGATTCTCATGCTCCTAAGACAATGGTTACCACGTTTGTTTGTGCAGTCATATTAGTAAAAAATGTTTGTGCACAAATAGATTCGCAAATATGCTAACAATGTAGATATTACATACATACTAATATGTAATATGACATTGTAATATATATGCTAAAATTAAGATTTTAATTGTTTATAAGGAAAGGTTTATTTTTATTTAGGAAGTTCCAACAGTTTTTCTTACCTTAAAAAACTCTTTAGCCAATCCTTGGCATCCCATTAAAAAACCACCACACAGGAGGATTGTGCCTTTATAAATGAAGAGGTGCTCTGTAAAATCATGAATGGGAATGTTCTTAGAAGAAGTCTAAACATTTACTGCTGGGAAGCAACAGGAATTCAGCAAGCCTGATTAGTCTTGGAAGGATAAGGCTATGATGAAATAAAGGGAAGGATGCAGAAGAGATAAAAGTGAAGAAAAAGAGAAAGAGTGGACAAGAAAGGTCAGATGGCACTGTTCAAGAGTCAAGGACTGTAAATCCCAGACTGGTGGAAAATGCAGTGGTGATGATGGCAGTTGGTCTTGCCTCCCCTTGCCCAAACTCCAGGAGGGCAGGTGCTTTGTTCTATGAGCCACTGCAGTGCAACACCTAGCAGAGTACCTGGCACATAGTAGGTCTTCAATAGCATTTGTTGAGTGGATGGATGGATAGATGGATGGATGAACCAAGGTAACAGTACAGGACTGCCAAGAGTGGGTTTTAGCTCTGACTTGACAAGGCTTCCTGTGTGATCTTGACTGAGTCATATTCTATCTCTGACTCTCAGTGTTCTCATCTTTAATATTAGGAGTTAAACAGGATGTCTGTTTTTCTATGACATTCTAGGATTTAGTGACTATGTACTCTGGCCCAGATGGGGGAAAATGCCTCTGAGCCTTCCATTAAGCCAAATCTTGCATTCAAGGCAGCTCATTTTAGGAAAAACTCCTAAGCACTGACTCAGAGCCTACTTGTTTTGCCTTAACACAGTGGTTTTATATTGAACTGAAAGATACTTAAAATAAGTCTTATCAACCCTCTTTCCAGTTGGGCAAACTAAGCTTAAGTAGATTAAGTAACACAGAGTTGGATCTGGATTCATATTAGAATTAAGTCTGTTCCTCAAAATGGTTAGAATGATTAAAATTGTCATTTTATGTGATAAGTTTCATTTAACTCGAAAATTTCTATAGGTACACAGTCCTGCCCTCTTTCTACTCATGCTTGATTGACAAAGTGTTTCTGTATCCAGTCAGAAATGTTTACCACAGAATAAAAGCAAAAACAGTGTCTTATGTCCTGGTGAGAATTAAGGTAATTCCTTTTGAGGAAGTCAGAGGAAAAGAAAGACTCATGTGTCTTGGAGGTAATTGACAGTTGACTTGATGCCAGTATAAGTAATATTTCAAGCTCCACCCTTGCTGGTCCTTTTAAAAAAAATCACTGCTTTCCCACTTGTCCAAATTTGTACACAGCTCTCTCTATATAAATTATGTTGCCAGAAACAATTTTGCACTAGTTGAAATGAATATAACCTTGATGACTCATGAATGGAGTAAATAAATAGGAAATGCTCTAAAAGCAAATTGAGCATACTCTACCTTTTTGCAGATAAAACCAGTGATTTGTGAGCAAAATGAGTGTAGGCTTCAAACTACCTGTAGGAAGGAAAGGTGGACAGGAGGGAGGCAGCAAAGAAAATTGTAATATAAACAGCAACAACGTCACCTTCTACATACATCACAATTTTAAATTTCAAAACTTGACTTACTATCATTTTACCCTTGCCCTGAGGGGTTTTGGGCGGAGTTTTTTTTTTTTTTTGGAATTTTCACTCACTAGCTGTGCTAGTAATTGTGTATGCCTGATCTTTGCAATGTTTGTGCAATAAAAGAGTGCTTCTGAAAGTATACCGTGAAATTTCTGCACATATTTTGGACTCTTGTGCAATGTTCAAATCAAAATGGGCTCCCTGTAGCATATTTTTCAATGCCCCCTCCCAAGATGCAGCATGCACAGTTTGAAAACTATAAGAATCAAGAATCAAGGATTATACTAGGGACAAAGAGACAGAGTATTTGATATTAAGACCTGCCTTAAAAACCTGGCCTATCCTCTTTCCAGGACTACATCCTAAAATAATTTTGGGGGAGGGGTGTGAAGCATGTTATTTCCTTTAATATTTTTCTCATCCATTCCACAGATGAGGAAATTGCCCAAGACCACGCATACCCAGTAGCAGGGCTTTGAATTCAAGCCAAAAAAAAAAAAAAAAAAAAAATGACTTCAGGCCAAAGTTTGGATTTCTTAGAATGCACCAAGAAAGGACCTAACTTGGGAATGAGGAATGACCTAGGGTGGTTTCTGTATGGAATTGGGTGCAGGGGCAGCCTATTCGCATGTAGCTGATAATCTTCACTTCCAGCTGGATCATTCTATCCCTTGCCTCCAGTAATTGTGGCTTCCAGACCGAGGGGTAAGGGTAGAGCCAGCTGCTTTAGATCACAATTACTCCCATCACTGTTCTAAATTCCAGGACCTTGAGTTGTCAAGATCTTCTCCCTGACCTATCATGAATCAAAATTTGTCTCTCCTATTACCAGTTTCCACAGATAGTCATTGACTGCAAGAGTACAGTTAAAATGTTGGCTCTCAAAGGATTTAATTAACAAAGTGAATCACTGCTTATTGCAGTGTCCTTGTTTGTCTATTGCTCCCATAGGTTGTATGTTTCATAAGTATGGGAACCCCATTTTATCATGTCTAACTCCATATTCCAAATGCTTGTTTCAGCGTCCGATGCATGGGATGTACTTTAAAATAAATAATGAAAAGAGCAAGTGCATAACTGTAAAAGTGAGTGGGTGGTATGCAGTCAGATGCAAGAAGAGCAGAGTGCAATGAGGACCCCATAGGGGGAGTAAAAATTGATGAGTACAAGTTCAGTTTGACACATCATGAGACATGCAAAGGAAATGTTTGGAAAGTGATTTTCCTTTCACGCGTGAGATTTAGCAGATAGATGTGGGATGGAGGAAGAGAGATTCCACTACAAGGATGGTAAGGAGTGTTAGAGGTGAAAAGAGACTATTGCTCCTGAGAGATGGGGTCACCAGGGGTTTGCTAAGAGAGGACTCTACAACAAGGACTATGGAAGGCAGTGCTAACACTTGCAGATTTCCAAACATGCCCATCCCCCTCAACCATGGATGTAGTGTCCAGATCGGCATAGTCCAACAGAAATATAATGCAAGCCACATTAAAATGACATAAATCATTTTAAATTATCTAACAACATTTCAAAAGATAACTTTCCCACCATATATATATATATATATATATATATATATATGTTCAAAATTATTATCATTTCTACATGTAATCAATATAAAAATTTTTTTTATTTATTTATTTTTTTAATATATGAAATTTACTGTCAAATTGGTTTCCATACAACACCCAGTGCTCATCCCAAAAGGTGCCCTCAATATAAAAAATTTTAATATGATATTTTACTCTCCTTTTTTCATCCCGAGTCTCAAGATCCAATATTACACACATACTGCTCATCTTAATTTGACTAGTTACACTTCAAGTGCTCAATAACCAGCGTGTAGCTCGTAGCTATCATATTGGACTGTGAAAATGTAAAACATGTTTAGGCCAGTTATTGAGAGATGTCAAATATGCAATAAAAAACAAATACTCTTTATTCTTATGTAATAATTTATGCAATAGGGGAAAGGAGAGGAAATTGAATTTCTCAATATGCCAACATTTTACATACATCATCTCTTGTCTCCCCCAAACAACCCATGGAAGTAAATGTCATTATATCATATTTACTGCAGATGGAATACAGGCTCAAAGAGGGTGAAATTTACCCAAACCACAAAGCAGTATTTATACATCCAGGATATGAAACCATATTGATGTGCTTCCAAATCCTTCCTGTATTAAAACTTTCACACTGTCATTGAGACAGAGAAAATCACAAACAACCTAATCAGAGATGATTTGAGCTCAGAGCCAATTGAATTATTTTTATTCTCATTTATCTTTATATGAGATCATGGAAGCCTGAACATGCAGTAATGTGAGCCAAGCCCCCTATAAGATAATTTCAGATCCATGATTCATTTAAATATTCATGAAAGCAGGATTCCTAGGACCATTTTACCCCAAGAGCTAATTGAAGTTTTAGAGATGAGTTTTCTTTATTTGTAAAATAAGGATTTTCTCTGTCCTACTTATCTTCAGAATTTTTAAAATGAGGATTCCCCCCCCCAAAAAAAGGATGGAAAAACATTTCATCTGAACAGGTTTTTGTGAATTTTATGAATTTTCCTGAATCCCATGATTATTTGATTGTAGGCTTTGAAAGGCTCTGTCCAATGGGCCATTCTGTGACCCAGCAGTCAGGGAACAAGTTCCAGAAGCTCAGATATCTTACTTTGACTTTGGAGATGCATGCAGAAAACTCTGAGAGTGAAGGACATCCCAGGAGAGAAATCTTGCAGCTAATGAACCCTCTCTTCTCCTCAGGGCCTGTCAACATCCTGGTGGAATCACCGACACTTCCAACATCATGTAAAAACAAACATCCACCCCAAAGACCCAGATATTGATATGGGTGCACTTTTCCTGCTTGGAGAATTGCAACCTGTCAAGGTATGTTTAGAACTCCTGAGCACTTAAGAAATGTTCCCAAAAGTGATTCCTGGAAATGTCTATGGTCTTGTCCCAGAAAGATAGAGCTGGGGGTTCCTACTTCAAGCACCTTCTCAGAGCATGTCTCCTTCTTTGAGTCCACGATATACACAGGAAATAACTGAATTTGAGGCTGTACAAATAGAAGGAAATGTGGAGCATGTGATTCTATGGTCTTAAATGACACGCCACCAACCTCCTATGGAAAGAAATATGGTAACTTGTATCACCCTGCTTGAGCAATCCTGCTCAAACAGATCCCTGCCCAGTGGTCACCACTACAACAGAGGCAACATAAGTTGCTGTTAAGTAGTGAAACCAGATGACTGAAGCTGGCAATGACTCTCTAAAATTTAACGAGGATATGGAGACATTCATTCTCTCAGAGAAAAACATGTCAGTATATTCAATAAGCACTAAATCACAAGTATCTGAATAACTAGTTATCTCAACTAATTCTAGCTCAGTGAGAAGAGGCTGTACTAGTGTTTTTTAGTTTGTGTTCATTTGGTTCATTTATACATGAGCCACAGCCCAAGTGCTTTGTATGATACTTAGACATCTCACCTCTCATTTGGACTTGTTAAACAATAGAGAAAGGAGAGAAAAAATCAACTCCGGAATTTGTCAGTTGATTTTTTTAACCTCAACTTAAAATCATCATGTAAAGGACTATTACCAAATGTTTTAGGAGAAAGTCTTACTTCAAAGAAGGAGGTACAAGGGTAACTACAGAAAGGTCTCCCCCCTCTAGAGAAATGGTAGATCCTGAGAGTCAGGTGCTTAGAAAGAGGCTGCTATTTCCTAAAACAACTAAGGGGTTTTATTGAGAATGTAGTTCTGTCAGTTGCTGCCTGCACTTTGGGCTACATAAACCAAAAATTGTGTAACTTTTTAAAAATAAGTTTTCCCAGCTTCAGAAGACTGTACCTTCTTCTCCAGTTGAATTAGGAAACAAATCTCTTGACTAGACTTAAAAAAAATCTCTGGCTGTGATCACAAATCAGTTGCTTTTGACAATGGCTCCACAAATAAGTTGGACTTCTCTGATGTTTGTGACTCCTACGCTCATCAACAAAAGTGTGATACTTTGATTTCTCTATCCCCACAGAGCAAGAAGGATTTGTCTTAACTGAATTTTATGAAGCAGGCTGCCCCTCCCCAGAAGTACCTCCCTAAGGTTATGTTCAGTATACATGCTGCCTCTTCACAAATGATGGAGGTCACCTCCTAAGTTTTATAGCTGCTCTTGGGACATGTCCCTAGACCTTAGGGTTCCGTGTAATAGAGTTTCAGAGCTACTGTCTGAGACATTGCTTGAAATTATTTAAACTCTAAAATTCAGTTGTTTACATTTTTTAAAAAAATAGTTCTGGTGAGCCCTGAACTTTTCCTTCCATCTCACTTTACTGCCAATTTTTCTACCATTTTGTTCAAACATTCTACTTTCTAGGTCCTGTGATCATGTTCTAGAAGACTTACAGCCCTCCTTTGGAGTGAGATTCAAAAGCAGTCCTCCATCTAGGTGTGCCAGCTCCCAGGAATTTCCACCTGCTCTTTTCCCCATGTTTCCCACTACTTAAAAATCTGAAGGTTTGAGAGGAATTGCAAATAGCTCTTATTACATCATCAACATGCTATTTCTTTTTATCTCTGACACTAAAAGAAGGAAAGATCAACCCTAGTATCCAAATATGAAAAGAAGTCTATATGCAGGAAGGGAGGTATCAACAAAATGGAGGAGAGCAGAAATCAAACAATGCCCATAGTGCTGTGTCCAAGTGAACATACAGTAAAAATATAGAGCAGACATAAATCTTCACTTTCATTCATTCAACTAAACATTTATTGTATGTTTACTAGGAGATATAACCATTACCTCTATGCCTCCCCTCAGAGTATTTGCTGTCCTTATGCACTGAGCACAGACTAAATTAACTAAGGAGATTCCTAGAAAATTAATCAAATTCCCAGCATTAAGATTTTATGTAATATCATTACACCTTAGAAATAGTTCATCACAGTGTGAGATCCATAATGAGAACACAAAGGAGGAAAGATGGGACAGATAAGAAGGACCATGTCTATATCTTTTATCATATTACCATTTGATAAATATCTGTTGAAAGAATGAATGGATATGGAGACTGAGCTTCAAGCAGAATTCTAAACACCATAGTTAAGAGAAGCTAGAAAAACTCATCAGAAATATTCCCTTTTGGTCACCACTCCACTCCATAGAAGGACAAAAAATTTTCAAAATGGCTTCCATGGGAATTTTTTTAAAAAATCACAATCCCCGTAGTCAAATGTAAGAATTACCCACATTTAATTAAAGCAAAATGATGCTGCAATATTTCCTCTTATTCCAGTTCTGGTTCTTCTAGTGCCTCAAATGTGACAGCCAACAAATTCTGACCATATGGCTCTTTCCGTAGAGATTTTAAACACACACACACACACACACACACACACACACACACACACACACAGCAACGTTCTTGAGCATTAATGACCACAAGTATTGTCTCTTATGTTAGTTTTATGCTCTCTCCTTTCAGTTTGGCAAGATGAAAATCAAGTACATCGACTATGAAAAGCAGCACCTGTATTTCTACATGGGTGAGTCTCGTTGGAGCCACTTTTCTTATCATCCCATGTCCCTGAAGCAAGCTGTTGTCAAGCCAGACGGCACAACAGCAATGCTCTCACAGAGAGACCAGCCCATGTCTTATTGTGACTTGGAAGAGCGTCATGTCATATTTCAGACTTCCTGGGGACAAACATCTGAAAAGGAAAAATTGGAAAGCAAATAGGCAGTTTAATTTTAATGTGCATCTCACGAGATGCTTCAGGAGGGATGGAAGTCAATCAAGGAGCCTTGCATCTGAGACTATCATAGAAAAAATAAACACCTGTCCAGAATAAAAGAATAGTGGTATTTGGATAGGGATGAAAGAGAAATAGGAAAAGAATGCCAAAGCATTGACATTATGAAGCCATAAGATGTAGATACTTAGGAATGAAAGGCACCTGAGAGCTACTGTGTGAGAGAAAGATGGTTGCTCCAATGGCCCACATAAAGTTGCAGAAGATATTTTAGTGGACAGAGACATATATGTATGTATGTATGTATGTATGTACATATTTTGGTTTTTTAGGTAATTAAAACTGACCAAGCAGAAAAATTTATTGATACCGTAGTACAGTCTAAATTTAACATGATAATTTTTTTACAGAAAGCCAATATTTGAACAATCAACAGTAAAGATGGTTTTTGTTTAGTTTTTTTTAATATGAAATTTATTGTCCAATTCGTTTCCATACAACACCCAGTGCTCATCCCAACCAGTGCCCTCCTCAATGCTCATCACCCACTTTCCCCTCTCTCCCACCCCCCATCAACCCTCAGTTTATTCTCAGTTTTTAAGAGTCTCTTATGGTTTGGCTCCCTCCCTCTCTATTTTTTTCCCCTTCCCCTCCCCATGGTCTTCTTCTGTTAAGTTTCTCAGGATCCACGTAAGAGTGAAAACATACAGTATCTGTCTTTCTCTGTATGACTTATTTCACTTAGCATAACACTCTCCAGTTTCATCCACGTTGCTACAAAAGGCCAGATTTCATTCCTTCTCATTCCCATGTAGTATTCCATTGTATATACAAACCACAATCTCTTTATCTATTTGTCAGTTGATGGACACTTAGGCTCTTTCCCTAATCTGGCTATTGTTGAAAATGCTATAAACATTGGGGTACAAGTGCCCCTATGCATCAGCACTCCTGTATTCCTTGGGTAACTTCCTAGCGGTGCTATTGCTCTGTCATAGGGTAGATCTATTTTTAATTTTTTGAGGAATCTCCACACTGTTTTCCAGAGCAGTTGCACCAGTTTGCAATCCCACCAACAGTGCAAGAGGGTTCCCGTTTCTCCACATCCTCTCCAGCATCTATAGTCTCCTGATTTGTTCATTTTAGCTACTCTGACTGGGGTGAGGTGATATCTGAGTGTGGTTTTGATTTGTATTTCCCTGATGAGGAGTGACGTTGAGCATCTTTTCATGTGTAAAGATGTTTTAAAACACAAAGGAAACCTTCCATCAATCAAAGTGTATTTTGTAAGATAAAGGGTTTTTAATTTCAAAAAGGCTGTCATTTATACCAAAAAGCTTTCAAGAAGAGCATAACTGTTAAGACCTAGAACACTGTTCAGTTTCTACCTGAAGAGTACAGTGGTATTTCTAGTCAACTTCTGAATTTCAGTAAACCTGCAAATGTTTAAACTCCCACTTTATAAACACAAGTCACTGGAAATCTTTTATGATAGTTGCACCCAATGTAGTGAAAATCATATGTATGTACGAATATATATAAATAGATCTGAATGTGGGTTCAAGCTGAAAGAAAATAGGGTAGCTACATAATTCTGATATTGATAAATAGCAATCTATCAATGGGTGGCTTAGTCAGTTAAGCATCCGACTTCAGCTCAGGTCATGATGTCACAGTTTGTGAGTTTGAGCCCCACATCCGGCTCTGTGCTGACAGCTCTGAGCCTGGAGCCTGCTTCTGTGTCTCCCTCTCTCTCTGCCCCTCCCCTGATTGTGCTCTCTCTGTCTCTCTCTCTCTCTCTCTCACTCTCTCTCTCTCAAAAGTAAATAAATAAATTTTAAAAAAAGATTTAAAAAATATCATAAGCAAAAATGCTTTCCTCTTAACAAAAATCAAATTCATGACAGCTCAAAAAAAAGTTTTCATGGAACTCCAAAATATGCCCACCTAAAACATATGCTTACAGTTTGAGACATAAGACAAAATCAGAAGTTCCCAAACATTTCCTATAGATCAGTAGCTCTCAACCAGAAACAATACTGCCCTGTTGGGACAACACAGTGGAAGGGAAAGATGATACTGGCATCCAGGGAGCCAGTGGTTCTGTTAAACACCCTACAATGCACAAGACAGCCCCTAACAACAAGAAATTATCTGGCCCTGCACTCTCAACAATAGCCAAATTACGGAAAGAGCCCAAATGTCCATCAACTGATGAATGGATAAAGAAATGGTGGTTTATATACACAGTGGAGTACTACGTGGCAATGAGAAAGAATGAAATATGGCCCTTTGTAGCAACGTGGATGGAACTGGAGAGTGTGATGCTAAGTGAAATAAGCCATACAGAGAAAGACAGATACCGTATGTTTTCACTCTTATGTAGATCCTGAGAAACAACAGAAGACCATGGGAGAGGGGAAGGGGAAAAATTAGTTACAAACAGAGAGTGAAGGAGGCAAACCATAAGACACAGGGAGCAAACTGAGGGTTGATGGGGGGTGGGGGAGAGGGGAAATGGGTGATTGGCACTGAGGAGGGCACTTGTTGGGAAGAGCACTGGGTGTTGTATGGAAACCATCTTGACAATAAATTATATTTTAAAAATTACACTCCATTCACAAAGTAAAAATTACATTCCATTACACAAAGTAAATTAATTAATTAACTTAATTAAATAAATAAATAAATATATTTACAAAAAAGAAATTAGCCCCAAATGCCAACAGTTATGGGGTTGCAGTTTATCTGATTTGCTCAAATGTTGGGCACCAGTAGTCATTTGTAACATGCTTGACCAGGATGGCCTGTGGGCTTATTTTTGAGGTAAGGGGGTGAATTCCCACTGCTGTCCTTTCCACTGCTGGAATTCTGCAACCTCATTCTATGAAAGTCACACTCTCTTTTTCTGCATGACCAAAAAGAGGAATGAAGACATCAGTGCCCCATTTTGAAAGGTAGCTGATCTCCAGGCTAACCAGCAGTGTGTTCACATAATAAAAGCTGTTGGAATTGCTTTTCTGACTTTCTACCCTGTCTGTAGTGCTGCAATATGCTCTTAGCTAATGAGGAATGAACGAATGCTGTGGATTCACTACACGAAGCCCACTTCACAAAACTCTCTGCCTTTTGAAGCTGTTTCATTATGTCTTTTTCCTTCAAATGCCAACTTAGCATCTCAGGTACAAGTAAATCATGCTCAAACTGTCAAAGAGAAACAGAACTGGAAATTTTTTTAAAAGTGACAAGACAGATTATATTCAGGTTTCCATAGTAAGGGAAAAGGTTTCAGTATAAACTCAGCTCAATTCTGCTGAACCAAAAGGTGGGAGACCTTTTAAACACTGGGTGTGTTAAAGAAATTTCCAAGAGACCTTGGTGGGAGGGAGAGTTGGTCAGTGTGATTAAGCCATCTGTGTCTGCTGCCTGGTGCTTATGAAAGTTAGGTTCCCACCCCCCACACGGAGAGACTGAGGCCCCATCCTGGATTATTTCATTCAAAGGAATGACTCCCAGGGGTGCCCAGGTGGCTCAGTCGGTTAAACGGCCAACTTTGGTCAGGTCATGATCTCACAGTTTGTGAGTTTGTGAGTTTGTTATCACATCGGGCTCTGTGCTGACAACTTGAAGCCTGGAGCCTGCTTTGGATTCTGTGTCTCCCTCTCTCTCTGCCCTTCCCTCGCTCCCACTCTGTCCCTCTTTCTCTCAAAAATAAATAAGCATGAAAAAAAAATGAAAGGAATGACTCCCAGATCCTTGAGAAAGACATTTCTGGGTTGCCGAAGATCCGTCTCAAAGACAGAGAAAGAATTTTACAATTGTAAGTTTTCTAACAGAAATAGTTTAAAAAAAGGGAGATCTGAGGTCTCTAGTCAGTTTTGGCTTGAACAAACAGTTAATTCATTTGGCAATGTTGAACTTTCTCAGGCAAATCTGCAAGGAGGCCGGGGTTATTCCAGAGGCATGGCCTTAAGCTGTTAGAAACTATGTTCACGTTTGTTCAAGCATCTTAGTGTGAGGGATAAACAAAATCATTTGTGCTAAGAATATGTAGAGTTTGAGAGTCTGGAGGCCAACGTTGGACATAGCAGAGAAAGAGGATGCAACTAAAGTCTGGTCAAGGACAGAGTTGTCAAAACTCAGAAGGACTCCAACACACTCCTTTGTGCTCTAGGCAACCTCCCTAGTCCTGGAGAAGAAGCAGGTAAATAACCATCTGGTCAGTAAGTGAGTACAGCTCCTGTGTTTCTGCCACCCTGACATATTGTGACAGGGCCCAATCCTAAGGATTGTGATGGACTGACAGATTCCATGGACCTTGAGAAAGCTTGAAAATTCACAGCAGAAGCTCTTCTGGGTTGCCTCCATAAGAATGACACAAATCTTCAAAGCTTCCACTTCCTTAGTGTCCTGAGAGCTTGAACCAAAACCTGGCTCAACCTCAGAGACCCAAAGAGCCCCGTGGAATCCAGGATGTGGTTGTGGATTTCCACTTTGCATCCCTTCTCAGGGGCAACATTCCAGGAGTAGCATGTTAAGAAGATAGACTCCTGCTTATTTGCATTGGGATCACATTCTACTCACTTACTGTCCTTCTTTTTTGTGTTCTTTTTCAGTTGGGCTCCCCCTCCTCATGCCTGTATATTTCAATCTGGAATCCATGAAAGTGATGTGCCTCCAAAGATATTGGGAGGTGAGTAATTTGATTTATCATCTGAAGCTAGATCTGGTAGAAAAGGGGGCATGAAAATGCTTGGCCCCTTCCAGATGTAGCTTCCTTGAATAATAAGGCATAATATTTAGCCAATTCATGAAAGGGCCCTAGACCAGTGAAGGGGAAATGACATTGTGTCCAGAGCATTTAACTGTCAATCACTTTTCTCCGCAGGACATTGTCTGGGTCAGCAGCTTTTACATCCGCCATTTCATCACATTTGGCCCTTTCTATGGAATCTTTGGAACCATATTACTCATATATTTGGTCAAGTAAGAAACAAGAATATTTCTTTCATTCCTGTAACCTAGATGATCCTCTTACCTCCCTTATCTGAGATATTTTTGATTAGCAGAAGGTTGGGATACCATGCCTTTTCTGTAACTGAGACATTTCACAAAAATACTTTTTTTTTAAAGTTGAAATAGTTCAATAAGAAGAGTTCTTTGGAAAAAAGAACTTGCCCAGTCTTGTCCTTTTATTCCCATATGCTTAATTCCAAGTTGCAGAATTCCATCTGATCCCCAAGTTCTTTAGATTATAATCTGACTGGATACCATAATCCTTGCCAAAAATAATGGAAAGACAAGAAGTTTTAATGTTATTTTATGGCTACAGATATTCCCCAAACCAAAATGCCCTCAACTAAATAGCTGTCTTCAACTTCCAATTTATTCCTCTCCCATTCTTTCACATTATGATTCTAAACCCTACATAATAGCAAGGATATTGACAGCTACTATGCATCATGCACTTTTATAAAGGATTTACCTGCATTATCTGACTTTATTTACCTTACATTATTTATTACTTAATCCTTGCACCTCCCTGTAATGTAGGTAGCATCATCTTCATTAATCTCAGAGAGATTAAATCATTTATCAAAGTTATAGAGCAAGTAAGGGCCAATGGCAGTGCCACACCAGAACTTGAGCCAAGTTCTATCTGATGGCAAAGCTGAGGCTGTCTATCACTTTGCATATGCTCTAGGTATATTTTGATCCTTGCACAAATGCTGCAACAAACTTGGGGGTCACTGCTTCCAAAAGGCTGCAAGATTGGTTATGTGACCAAAAGTCTACTGTGTCATCTCTACATATAAAGGGCCTCCAAAGAGGAAAACAAATGACCACCATTTTATCGGAATCTTTGATTCCCTTCCATTTCCTCAGTTGCTCAACCAGATCTTCCAGCAGTTGTGCCAGCCCAGTGTTGGGAACTGAAACACCCCAAGAAGTCATCACTTTCTCCTTTTATTCTCTGAAAGGTTTCTTGAAAGTCCCTGGGTAACATATGTTACCCAGATGAGCCACATACCAATGAGAATGAGCAAAGAGGAGAACCGGGACTGGCTCAGCGCTCAGGTAATGGTGGAGTTTCTGGGGGAAGATCCTGCAGACTATACTGATTTAGAGTCTGGCTACCTCAGATAATAATAATTTATACTTACATAATGCTTGCTAGCAGGCAGGCACTGTCCCCTGCTTTGCATATAACTACATAACACAGGTGCTATGATTATTACCACTTTACAGATGATAAAATTAAGGCATGAAGAAGTTGAGTAACTTGTATGACATCACAGTTAATAAGTGGTATAAATCAGGTTTTAAACCTAGGCAGTCTGATTTTAGAGGCTTTGCTCTAAAGGGTCAGTAAAGGGGCTCCTGGGTGGCTCAGTCAGTTGAACACATGATTCTTGGTTTCGACTCAGTTCATGATCTCATGGTTCATGAGATCAAGCCCCCATTGGACTTAAGACTCTCTCTCTCCCTCTCTCTATGCCCCTCCCCTGCTCGCTCGCTCTCTCTTTCTCTCTCTCTTCCCCCCTCCCAAAATTAATAAATAAATATTTTTTATATTTAAGAATCAGTAAATTATAGTCCAAGAGCCAAATCCAGCCCACTGCTTGTTCTTGTAAATTAAATATTATTGGAAACAGTCATGCTTTTATATTTACATATTATCTATGATTGCTTTCATGCTACAAAAGTAAAACTGAGTAACTATCAGAGAAAATCACATTATAAGAAATGTTTGCTGACCTGTCCCCTACAGAACACAACCTTTCAAGTGAATCTGAGCTCCTAGAATTACATTTAAGTTTACACCTAGAAGGACCCTGAAATTCACCCCATTTCATTGTATAGCTAGAAAGCCCCAGAGAGAAGATATTGTATGCTCTATGAACATGCTATTAAGGATTAGCAGAGTTATGATCAGTACAGAATACCCCTGCTTCCTAAGCCTTCCAGTGGCCATGCCATGATTAACTGGAAAATCCAGTCATTATACACTTTTTCCAAACTCATTCCCAAATTCAGTGGACCTTCCCTTAGGGCATAGGGTATTGGTTCTCAAACTTTTTGGTCACAAACCACCTTATGCTTTTAAGAGTTATTGAGAACCTCAAAGAGCTTTTGTCTATGTAAGTTATATCCATTTATATTTACTATATTTGAAATTAAAACTGAGAATTTTAAAACACCTATTTATTAATTAACTCTAAAATAACAAGAATAAAACCAATACATGTTAAACATCAGGCTGATGATGCCATCCCATGTTTAGAAGCCTCTGGAAAAAAATCCAGTGTACAAGCCTGAGAGATTGGAAATTAAAAACGCAAATGCTGTCTTAGAAATAGTTTTGACTTGCAGATCCCCTGAAAGGATCTTAGAGAACCGTAAGGTGCTCCAAAATACACTTTGAGAAACATTGACATAAAACAACCACGAAAATAACATTCAAAATGGCAACAACCCCAACTGGAATTAAACATTAAAAAGACATTGAATAGATTGCTGAGGAAGATGGTGGCGTAGGAGGATTCTGGGCTCACCGCGTCCTGCTGATCACTTAGATTCCACCCACATCTGCTTAATTTACCCCAATAACCACCAGAAGACTAGCAGAACGGACTCTCCAGAGTCAAGCATAGACAAGAGGCCCACGGAAGAGGGTAAGAAGGGCGGAGAGATGGTGAGCGCTACGCGGACTGGCGGGAGGGAGCCAGGGTGGAGGGGCAGCCTACCAGCTAAGCAGAGCCCCCGAGTATGGCTTGCAAAAGCAGGGGGGCTGGACGGAGTGTGTTCGGACAGCCAGTGGGATTTAACATCTGGAATGTTATAAGTTAACAGCTCTGCTCGGAGAATGGAAAGCGGGAGGGAGAGTTGTTGAGCCCTGGAGGACAGAGCTCAGCTTGGTGGGGAACAAAGGCACTGGGAAGTGCCGTCTCCCTCACCCATCCCCCAGCCAAAATCCCAAAGGGAACCAGTTCCCCTCATGGAACTTGCTTGCACCACGCAAACACCCAACGCTGTGCTTCTACAGATCCATGCCTCCAACAGGTCTGCCTCCCTCCTGGTGCCACAGGGCCCCTCCCACAGAGGACCACCAAAGGCAAAGCGAGCTGAGTCTTCCCCTCCCGCCCCTGTGCACCTTGCAGATCCATCCCAGCTAATACACCAGATCCCATCAAAGCAGTACCACAAGCCTGACAGTGTGCAAGTAGCCCAGACAGAGGCCACACCACTCCATAGCGAGTCCTGACCCTGGGAGAGGGGAAGATAAGGTACACACCAGTCTGACTGTGGCCCCAGCGGTGGGCTGGGGGCAAACATCAGGTCTGACTGCAGCCCTGCCCACCAACACAAGTTACTCCAGACAGAACAGAGGAAGAGCTCTGCAGTTCCCTGCCACTCCAGGGACTATTCAAAATTATGAAACGGAAGAATTCTCCTCAAAAGAAACTCCAGGAAGTAGCGACAGCTAACAAACTGATCAAAAACAATTTCAGCAATATAACAGAAAATGAATTTAAAATAATAGTCATAAAATTAATCGCTGGGCCTGAAAAAAGTATAGAGGACAGCAGAGAATCTATTACTACAGAGATCAAGGGACTAAGAAACAGTCAGGAGGAGCTAAAAAATGCAATAAATGAGCTGCAAAATAAAATGGTGGCGAACACAGATCAGATTGAAGAGGCAGAGGAGAGAATAGGTGAATTAGAAGATAAAATCATGGAAAAAGAAGAAGCTGAGAAAAAGAGAAATAAAAAAATCCAAGAGTATGAGGGGAGACTTAGAGAACTAAGTGACGTAATTAAACGAAATAATGTACGTATAATTGGGATTCCAGAGGAGGAAGAGAGAGGGAAAGGTGCTGAAGGTGTACTGGAAGAAATCATAGCTGAGAACTTCCCTGATCTGAGGAAGGAAAAAGGCATTGAAATCCAAGAGGCACAGAGAACTTCCTGCAGACATAACTTGAATTGATCTTCTGCACAACATATCATAGTGAAACTGGCAAAATACAAGGATAAAGAGAGAATTCTGAAAGCAGCTAGGGATAAACAGGCTCTAACATATAAAGGGAGACCTATAAGACTCGTGATGGATCTGTCCACTGAGACTTGGCAGGCCAGAAAGGAATGGCAGGAAATCTTCAATGTGATGAACAAAAAAAAAATATGCAGCTGAGAATCCTTTATCCAGCAAGTCTGTCATTTAGAACAGAAGGAGAGATAAAGGTTTTCCCAAACAAACAAAAACTGAAGGAATTCATCACCACTAAACCAGCACTACAAGAGATCTTAAGGGGGATCCTGTGAGACAAAGTACCAGAGACATCATTGCAAGCATGAAACCTACAGACATCACAATGACTCTAAACCCATATCTTTCAATAATAACACTGAATGTAAATGGACTAAATGCTCCAACCAAAAGACATAGGGTATCAGAGTGGATAAAAAAACAAGACCCATCTATTTGCTGTCTACAAGAGACTCAGTTTAGACCTAAGGACACCTTCAGATTGAAAGTGAGGGGATGGAGAACTATTTATCATGCTACTGGAAGTCAAAAGAAAGCTGGAGTAGCCATACTTATATCAGACAAACTAGACTTTAAATTAAAGGCTGTAACAGGAGATGAAGAAGGGCATTATATAATAATTACAGGGTCTATCCATCAGGAAGAGCTAACAATTATAAATGTCTATGCGCCGAATATGGGAGCCCCCAAATATATAAAACAATTATTCACAAACATAAGCAACCTTATTGATAAGAATGTGGTAATTGCAGGGTCTTTAACACTCCACTTACAACATTGGATAGATCATCTAGACACAGGATCAGTAAAGAAACAAGGACCTTGAATGATGCACTGGATCAGACAGACTTGATAGATATATTTAGAACTCTGCATCCCAAAGCAACAGAATATACTTTCTTCTCGAGTGCACATGGAACCTTCTCAAAGATAGATCACATACTGGGTCACAAAACAGCCCTTCATAAGTATACAAGAATTGAGATCATACCATGCATACTTTCAGACCACAATGCGATGAAGCTTGAAATCAACCACAGGAAAAAGTCTGGAAAACCTCCAAAAGCATGGAGGTTAAAGAACACCCTACTAAAGAATGAATGGGTCAACCAGGCAATTAAAGAAGAAATTTAAAAATATATGGAAACAAGCAAAAATGAAAATACAACAATCCAAATGCTTTGGGATGCAGCAAAGGCAGTCCTGAGAGGAAAATACATTGCAATCCAGGCCTATCTCAAGGAACGATAAAAATCCCAAATACAAAATCTAACAGCACACCTAAAGGAAACAGAAGCAGAACAGCAAAGACACCCCAAATCCAGAAGAAGAAGAGAAATAATAAAGATCAGAGCAGAAATAAACAATATAGAATCTAAAAAAACTGTAGAGCAGATCAACGAGACCAAGAGTTGGTTTTTTGAAAAAATAAACAAAATTGACAAACCTCTAGCCAGGCTTCTCAAAAAGAAAAGGTAGATGACCCAAATAGATAAAATCATGAATGAAAATGGAATTATTACAACCGATCTCTCAGAAATACAAGCAACTATCAGGGAATACTATGAAAAATTATATGCCAACAAACTGGACAACCTGGAAGAAATAGACAAATTCCTAAACACCCACACACTTCCAAACTCAAACAGGAAGAAATAGAAAGCTTGAGCAGACCCATAACCAGCGAAGAAATTGAATCGGTTATCAAAAATCTCCCAACAAATAAGAGTCCAGGACCAGATGGCTTCCCTGGGGAATTCTACCAGACATTTAAAGCAGAGATAATACCTATCCTTCTCAAGCTATTCCAAAAAATAGAAAGGGAAGGAAAACTTCCAGACTCATTCTATGAAGTCAGCATTACTTTGATTCCTAAACCAGACAGAGACCCAGTGAGAAAAGAGACATCTGGATGGCCAACAGGCATATGAAAAGACGCTCAATGTCATGCCTCATCAGGGAAATACAAATCAAAACCACACTCAGATATCACCTCACACCAGTCAGAGTGGCTAAAATGAACAAAACAGGAGACTATAGATGCTGGAGAGGATGTGGAGAAACAGGAACCCTCCAGCACTGTTGGTGGGAAGGCAAACTGGTGCAGCCGCTCTGGAAAACAGTGTGGAGGTTCCTCAAAAAATTAAGGTCTATCCTGTGACCCAGCAGTAGCACTGCTAGGAATTTACCCAAGGGATACAGGAGTACTGATGCATAGGGGCACTTGTACCCCAATGTTTACAGCAGCCCTCTCAACAAGAGCCAAATTGTGGAAAGAGCATAAATGTCCATCAACTGACAAATGGATAAAGAAATTGTGGTTTATATACACAATGGAATACTACGTGGCAATGAGAAAGAATGAAATATGGCCTTTTGCAGCAACGTGGGTGGAACTGGAGAGTGTTATGCTAAGTGAAATAAGTCATACAGAGAAGGACAGATTCCATATGTTTCCACTCCTATGTGGATCCTGAGAAACTTAACAGAAGACCATGGGGGAGAGGAAGAAAAAAAAATGGTTAGAGAGGGAGGGAGCCAAAACATAAGAGACTCCTAAAAACTGAGAACAAACTGAGGGTTGATGAGGGATGGGAGGGAGGGGAGGGGGGGTGATGGGTATTGAGGAGGGCACCTGTTGGGATGAGCACTGGATGTTGTATGGAAACCAATTTGACAATAAATTTCATAATAAAAAAAAAGGCACTGAACAAAATGATATTCATAAGGGTTCTTAATTTTGAAAGTCTTGAGAAGCCCATGAACTCCTTCTCAGGATAACGGTTTTAAGTTCATAAAATAAAATACATTAGATTGTAAAGGAAACTGCTTAAACTGAAATGTACTTGTATGCTCAGAATCTGTGGCTGGAACAATTGAATGCCTCACTTCCCATTTAGAAGTCCTTCATATGTACTCTATGGAAATGGTATTCTAACCCCAACAATCTCTACCAAAATCCTATAATCCCACTTCCCATCTGCCAGAGTCCTCATTTATGACACTTTAGCCTTCTGTACCCAAGGGCTGATGGTGACTTAGCCCCTTCAAATCCTACATACTTCTTTATATTTGTTGCTTTGTATAAACTTCTTAGCAAAATATCTTAGCACCTTTTTAAATTATAATTTCCTTGAGACCTGGCACTGTGTATCTTTTATATCCCTTTTAGTTTCTTACACAAAATAGGAACTTGTTGAACAATTAGCTTATTAAGGGAATATACATATTTTTTTTGAAAGAGAGAGAGGTCACAAGTGAGGGAGGGGCAGAAAGAGACAGAATCCCAGGAGGGGCAGAGGGAGAGAGACAGAGAGAGAGAAAGAGAAGGAGAGAGAGGGGGAGAGAAAGAGAGAGAGAAACGGGGGCCACTCAAGCGGAACTCATGCTCACCCGAAGTGGGGCTCAAGCTCACACAATGTGGGATTCCAACTCATGAACTGTGAGAGCATGACCTGAGCCAAAGCCAGATGCTTAACGACTGAACCCCCCGGGCACCTGGGGAATAAATAAACATCTCCTTTGACACTTGGGCTTACTTACATCTAATGTAACCTTTTTCTTTGCAGGTCTTGACCACCTGTAATGTTGAACAGTCCATTTTCAATGACTGGTTCACTGGGCACCTGAACTTTCAGATCGAGCACCAGTAAGTGATGGAAACAGTTCATGATAAAACGCAAAGGCTGTAATTTTAACAGTCCCCACCCCCCCCCCCATACAGTCCAGAGCAAGCCTTAGACTCGGGACTTCTGATGGAAAAAATGAATCAGAATTCTCTCAATTCTATTAGCATCAATGGTAAGGAAAGGAAGAAAGAAAGGAGGTGTAACAATTGTGAGTAAATGGAGGAAGATCTTGAAAAAATACCAAAGACTCAGTTTCTGGATTCCTAAGGACTTAGGAACTCGTGATTGTTTTTTTACATGTGGTTTGTTGGCAAAACCCAAGAAAAATCATGACATTTGTGTATCCGAGTTGTGTTGAAACTTAATTAAGATTTAATTTGAATATTAATCTGTATCTACATCTTTGGAGCTGAGGTTTAAAATAATCAACAATGAAATCCAGTTCCTACTGCAATTTCCAAGTGATATCTGGAAATACTTTACCAATAGGCAGTTAGATAGGCACCAAAGAAAGAGGAAATGATAATACTTTGAAAGTCAATCTCTCCAGAATATTCAAGGAAGAGACTTTCCACATTCATTTCATCTAAGCCAAATCTATGATAGGCAGAGAAGGAAAAAGATCTTATACCTACTCATGGGATTTTCTTATCCTTTCTCTCATTAGTCCTTTAAAATCTCAGCAAAACAAGAAAGATTATTATTCATATTTCATCAAAGAGAAGGTTAAAACCCAAGAAGTTCATCTGGCTAATTAGCGAAAGCCTTGGATAAAACCCATCTCTCTTCTTACTTTTCTCCTAGAACTTTTCCCCATATGCCTT